>NC_141691.1:420683610-423083610 GCF_964263255.1 Lissotriton vulgaris
GGGATTGTGAAAGTTGGAATGAGTAGGTAATGTTTGAATGCACTCTGCTATGCACACTTATTACTGTGTAAAGGAGTCTTACTGGAGATGGTGTTTACTATTATTGCTTTCAGGGGCGCCATTTCCTGACGGGGCAGATAGCGGCGCACACCCTCACCTGCTGGAGCAATCCCCTGGGCTGCACACGCTGTTGGTCTCCCTGCCGCCGTTTCAAACATCGTAGAACGGCCGCTGCAGGGGGAGACTACAGCTCCCAGGCAACAACACTGCCCGCCCACTTCCGCCCTGCAACGCGCCCGAAGGCGCTTAAACAACGGACGCTCCCTCAGTGGAGCGGGGGCCATTTCCTGACGGGGCAGATAGCGACGCACACCCTCACCTGCTGGAGCAATCCCCTGGGCTGCACACGCTGTGGGTCTCCCTGCCGCCGTTTCGAACATCGTAGAATGGCCACTGCAGGGGGAGACTACAGCTCCCAGGCAACAACACTGAGCCGCCCACTTCCGCCCTGCAACGCGCCCGGAGGCGCATAAACAACGGACACTTCCTCTGCGTTGCGGACGCGCGCGGGCGGTGCCGGGCGGACCCGGGGAGAGGGCGGGCGGTCTGTGGCCGTCCGGGGCCGAAGGAGGCCGGGCCAGGCTACCCCCCTTACATCTACAATGGGCAAGAGGAAACAGGTATGTGCTAAGGACGAGGGGGGTCTAAAGCGAAACACCCCAGAAAGTCAGAATCCATTATCTCATACCTAACCTCAGCAGTAGAGGCCTTGACACAAGAGAAAGCGAATGCGGAGAAAGAGTTGGGCTTGAACTCCGGGGAAGCTGATACGGCCTCACCTGTAGAGCATAGTAGGGTGACACCATTGTAACCTGATAATGTGATCATTAATCCGAAAGCAAGTCCAATACATACTGCCTCTATCACTCCCCAAGAGCCCCCATCTCACCTTTTGCCCATCACACAGGTTGTCACCAATGCGAAATCTCATAAGAAACGAAAGTTGACAAACACTACGAGCAGGCTGAGAAAAGACTCAACACTAACTAACCGATCTGACCAGCGACTTAAGGGGCAAATTAGGAGAATAATTGAGGATTTATTTGTATCACGTCTGGAACCAGCACTTGTTTACGTTGCAAAGGACATTGTAGACACTCTGAACACCTGTGTAGCGGGGCTTCTATCTAAATGCGCAAAAATTGACGAATTAATTAAACAACATAGAGAGTCAAATGAGGCCCCGAGCCCCACACTAGGCCCCGTTGACAATTGCCCAAGAGATGACAGTGGGAAAATTAACTCTAGTTCCTGTCGACCCTGCGCCCTGGAGGGGCTTTTAACCACAAAAGGACAGTCATCCATAAGGGGTGAAGCAGGGAGCAACACGTTTGAAGCCAACTCAAATAACCACCAAGCAGATGACACTAATATACGTACTCGTCACCCTGGCTACACCCTGGACTTACCTCCAGAAGCTGCCCCTTTGGTGGCGGTCTTCACTGGGGTCCCCCCTGTCAGAGGGGGCCGCGGCGAGACCTCGACCGACCTGATGATCTTGGCTAGACAGTGGTGCGAACAGTTCAGCTCAGGAGGAGGCGACATTGCTAGCACTGTTACCATGACAAGGAGGGTTCGCTGGGTCGGGCGACGTCACAAGAACATCCCGGGTGATTGTGTGGTGGTGAATTTCAATAACAGGCATGTGGCTGACAGATTATTTTGGGATGGTTCGGATTTAGATAACAAAGGCATAAGACCACTACCTTTGGGATTCTTTTACCCCCCAGCGAGGGCTTACAGAAACCAGCACCCCCCCACCAGGCCCCATACCCTCCCACATAACAACAGTACCCTATCATATCAGGCCATGATGAGTGCACAGAATAGAAGGTCAGAGGGTCACACTCAGGGTGGCGTTACCGCACCTACACTCATTCCAGTGGTATCTCCAGTACACTATCAATCAAGGGGGGAGGTAGATCTCTGCAACCGATTTTCTCCCCTGTCCCAAATGGAATGTAATGATTGACTGGGCCCCGAAATTGCACCACAGGGACTTGGGTCAGGCGGAGCTAACCATATAAAAAATAACCGCCCAGATGCTTGTAAAATCTTAAGCTGGAATGTGGCAGGAATTAAATCTAAAAATACTGACCCCATTTGGCTACAATTCATTCAACAATATGACATCCTGGCCTTCCAGGAAACATGGGACCCGGAGCATAACTTTGCCCTGGACGGATATTATAGCTTCACCATCCCGGCAGTTCGAGGCCCTGCGGGAAGGCCAAAGGGGGCCTTACTCTTCCTTATTTCTTTAAACCTGGCTGGTACATTTAGGAAACTTAAGGGGGCTTCAGATAATTTCCTCATACTTGAGTGATGTGTCAGTCATAAACATTACCTGCTGATTAACCTATACAATGCTATGGAAGGCTCAACACAGAAGGAGTGTTTTAATGTATTAGAAGAATTTTTGTCAGTCTAGAAGTTCAATAACTCTTTTGTGGCAGAGATTTTATTATTGGGAGATTTTAATACACATCCATGTTTATATGACTGTTACGGGGATGGCCTTGACGGTTGTATGTTTGGGAGGGCTCCCCACTTTGAACATGGCAAACAGGGCGAAGATTTGGAGGAATTACTCTCTAACCTAAACCTATTGGAACCAGGTAAAGAAAGTGATAACGAGAGCCCTCCAACCTTTATAGGACGAGGTTCCAATTCTATTATTGACTACAACTTCCTATCCCCCTTTGTTCTGACTAAAACCCTGACTTATAAAGTGTTAACGTCAACATTTAGTGACCACAACCCCTTGGAACTGGCAGTAGATCTGGGGTGCAAGACAATCAGCACTGATCAAAGACTTGAGTCAGCTAGGGACCTAACTACAAAAGATCAAGGTAGACGGCAAAAGTGGGAGGCGGTTGTCCCAGAGGCCTTTTTTGAGGACCTGGTCGCCAAGGCTGAAACAAATATCGGCATCTGCTTAGATGAGCACGCTGTGGGAACAGGAACAATTACCGCCTTTACTGCAATTTGCAAGCAAGTTGCTGTAAACATACACAAGGGGGGTAGGCCCCGCCCCAGGAAGGCACATAGATGGTTTGATTCCCTATGCTCCAGGGCCCATGAGGCTCTCCTAAATGCTTTGAAGAGGACCACGAGAGACAGGATCTTAGTATCTTCTCTCCGTAAAAAATACAAACAAACAATCAACAGGCGGAAACTCAAAATCAAAGAAGAGGCCTGGGACAACTTGCGGTCAATCGATGTACTAAGGGATAGCCGAAAGTTTTGGGCCACAATAAATCAGCCATTCTTTTCAGAGTGTGATAACTTTGACACGGAATGTGTCATACCAGATGATACCTGGTTCAAGCATTTTAAGAGCATTTATGGAGATAATGATCACCATGAGATAACCCCGGGTTTAGGCACTCCTGCATGCCCTGTAACCCGCGTTAACTTTGCCCCGGGGGAAGTGGAAAGGGCCATTAGAGATACGTTAAAAAACAAGGCACCTGGACCAGATGGTGTCCTTGCTGATCTTTATAATATGTACCCTAATTTCTGGGCAAAGATCCTGGCCAACGTGTTTAATGCCACAGCGAAAGAGGGTTGCCCTGTCTCTTGGGCCTCGTCCATTATTGTGCCCATTTTCAAAAAGGGGAGCAGAGGGGACCCCGCTTGCTACAGACCCATCTCCCTGTTGGACTCTGCCGTCAAGATCATGGGCAGAGTCATTTTGCAGAAATTGGGAGATTGGATGAAGGACAAGGGGGTCCTCTCGAACCTCCAGTATGGCTTCAGGCAACATAGAAGCACCATGGACCAATGCCTAAATTTACATCTTTTGATTAATAAGTACACCGTTGCAAAATAGGGCTTTTTATATCTTGGGTTCATGGACCTATCATCAGCCTTCGATCTGGTGAATCGTTCCAAATTGTGGTCTATTCTGTTGGAAATGGGAGTAGATGCACCCTTGGTGCGCTTCCTCAGCGATCTTCACCAAGATCTAGTGGCTGCCGTCAGGGTCACGCATGAAGGTAGATGCACAGACCAATTTAGTTACAAGCGTGGGGTCAGACAAGGCTGGATTTCTAGCCCCCCTACTGTTTACGATTTACATCAATGGCCTGGAAAAATCTTTGGTTGAGGCAAGTATGGATATTCCGCGAGCAGGGGGAACATACCGGTCCTCCTGTACGCGGACGACGCTGTACTGATCGCACGCACAGTTCTGGGTCTACAGAGGCTGCTGGACAATTTTGGTACATTCATGGAGTCCCTAGACTTAAAAGTAAGTAGCAAAAAATCCCATGTAATGATCGTTGGGGGGGCCCGAAGGAAGATCCCCAAGGTTAAAACATTCAGAAGCCTAGGGTTCCGGTGTTCACTTACTTGGGAGTACTCTTTGATGAGAAGGGTAACTGGGGACCTCAGCAAAAATATCAAAGTAATGCCGTAGCAAGATCAACAACAGCCCTCCTTATCTTCGCTAAAAGGTTGGGATCGAGGCCCATGGAGGCTATGCTGAAAATATACAAATCTAAGTGCTGTGCAATAGCCTCCTATGGGGCATCGATCTGGGGGTACGCGCCTGTGGACAAAATACAAATAGCCGAAAATAGGTTCCTTAGAACTTTACTGGCGGTACCGCAGTCGTCACCGACTCTGTCCGTTCATTCTGAACTAGGTCTGGGCTACATATCAGACGATCTAAAAACAGCCCCATTGATCTGTTGGGCCAAGACGTGGCTCAATGAGGAAATCACCCTTAATCATCTAATCCTCAAAGATTGCCTGGCCCTTGATAGAGCAGATAGTATTCCTTGGCTGGCATACGTTAGAGCGGCCTGTGCTAGACTGGGACACCCTGAACTATACACAAACCCGGAGGGTATAAGGAAAGAGGACCTGGTGTGGATCAAACATTCTTTTCGATCCATGCTAGCGGCAGAGAGGGAAGAAATGGAGCTGAAAAAATTAAAAGTTAGAAGCATTTATGTTTTACAATCCTACCCAGACATTGAACCCTACCTTAAGATTGTCACTAAGCCTTTCCATCACTTCTTGCTGACAAGATTTAGGTTTAATTTAATTCATCTCACTTTAGGAAGTTTCCCACATTGGGAAAAACTAGAGGACTCCCCACCATGCTCCTGTGACAATTTTTCTACCCAGGACACTCTCCACCTGATTATGTTCTGCGATAAATTTTCCACTGCACGCAAAAGATTCTTATGTCCAATACTGTGTGAAGCGGGGTTCTTGCAGGTCAGACCCGCACTTTTACACTTGCAATTGCTGAGTAGTGTGCATATCATTTTCAGCGTAGCCAGTTTTCTAGTGGCTGCAGCCAGAGTAAATAACAAAAAGATATCGACATGCACTAAGCAAAGCAAGGTAGTTTAAGAAGGGGGGGGCATCGAGTCCTTTTTATTCCGTAAAATGAATTGGTGTTTTTATACTTTTTAGTACTGTACACATTGTGGTCATATGAACAATGTATTGTTTTGCACAATTCATGATCTGTAAATAGTGTACATATACGATGGTCCATAAGTGTATATATATTTATTTATTGCACTAACTTCTTCAATTTTACTGATTTTATGTATAAATGAATGTATGTATTGTTGTTTCTTTTATGATTTTAATTAATCAAAATAAAGAGTTTTGACTGACTGACTGACTGCTTTCAGAAGAGTTTTGAGTTAAGGTACACCTACATGGCTACTATGCACACCCATCATCTGACAGAGAGATCTGAAAGGAGAGTCCAGTCTCTCTACACACCTTACTACATATACTCATCGATACAGAGAGAGGTAATAGCAGAGCAGCCAGTCCATATACCTATCCTACTATACATACCCCTAATCTAAGAGAGTGGTCTGAAAGTGGAGCCCAGTCACTCCTTACATCCTACTAGTCACACCTATCATTATAGCAAGAGATATCAGCAGAGTCCAGTCCCTTCACATATTCTAGTACGCACACCAGTTATCTGAGAGAGAGGTTTGAAAGAGAATTTTAATAGATTACTACAAATTACTATGCTCATGCATCATCTGAGAGAGAGGTCTGAAAGGATAGCTCATTCCATTCTCACACCCTATGACACACATATATCAGTACAGAGAAAGTTCTCAGCTCAGAGGTCAGACACACCAACATCATACTAAGCATATCTGAGATCTGACATAGAAGTCTAATTGGAGAGGGCATTCCCTCTACACACCCTACAATGCATACCCATCATCTGAGAGAGAGGTGTCAGCAGAGAGGCAAGTCCCTTCACATATCTTCTTATGCATACTTGTTGTTTGAGTGAGAGATTTGAAAGAAGAAGGCTGTCCCTTCTCAAACCCAAGTATGCAAAAACTTTATCCAAGAAAGGGGTCTCAATGAAGATGCTTGCCACTCCCATATTTTAAATGTTACCTACAGCTATGTTGTTATCCTGCGTGAGTCTCGCCTCATGAGGCTGGTGCAATCCTGGGAAACATTACCTGGACCTGCATTGAACCTTACTGGGCCTGCCACAAGGTGTTTTACGATCTTACGAGAGATCTTATGTGGAGAAATTAAAAAGGGTTATGGCTCTTCCAAAAATTACCATTGTTACTACATGGTTGAAAAAATGCTGAGAATGTGGAAAATTTGCAGAGATCGATGTTAGCATTTAGCTGAAGCCATCTTGTTTCAGGCAGCCATTTTGTCTGCCATGTGCTCACCACGTGCTGTTTTCCTTCTTAACTGTCGTTTGCCCTTGTGCTCTGCTCAAAGGAATGCAAAAACAACAGGTGATGGACCGAATGAGGATCAATGTCACACATTCAACCCAGTCAAAAGATCTGGGTCCTAATCCATCGTTTTTTTGCACTCCACACCACCCTGGGTTAGACAATGGCGATATGCAAATCAGCTCTGACCCTGTGCCCCATGGGAACAGTCCAGTCCGAACTACAAAAGCCATGTCCTTCCCAGAACGGAATCAAGCATCCGAGGACCGGACCGGTTTCGAGGTAACACCTCTCATCAGCCCGGCTAGCTTGACTCCAGTGGTGTGGAGTGCCTGGGACCCACGTCTGGGCATCCCCAGTACACTTATAGCGAGTTTGCAAAAACAACAGGTGATGGACCGAAAAGGAATGGCTATACTTAGCCTCTGTTACTCTGCACATGATCAGTTGAGCTTGTAGCTGCCCATGCATCAATTTTTAGTCTGTAACTGTCAGTTTTTTTTTACCAAAGTCAGCAACTGCTGGCTTCTCCTTTACTGTTGACTGTACATTTTGTGAATGACCATGTATGTATGTAACTCTCCTATGTGTGCTTGTACCACCTTCTTTTGAGCTCCTGTGTGGGTATAAAAGACCCATGGTTCTTCTACTCCTTTTGCTACTACATGCACTACCCGATGGTGTTTTGTGAATGTAGTTCCACCTCATGAGGTTTAATAAATATCTCTTTTTACATTTCAGTTTCTGTGCCAACTTCTATTTACTGGTCAGAGGACTTGTGTGCAGAGAAGGGTGAACCCCTAGCACTGGTAGGCCTGGCTGAGGCCCACCTCTACAGATTGGCGCCCAACCAGTGGGGCTCATCAGCGACTCGGATACCCAAAGGAGTGGTCGAAACGGAGGATTGGAATCTCGCTGCCGACCATCACACCCAAGGAGACCTGCATCTTGGCAACCACAGCATTTTTTCTCTCTTTCTGATCTGACCCTCCACGCGGTGCTGGTCCTCGACAGAGATCTCTTCTGGTGTTTGCCGTGCAGAGACCATTTAGTCAATTCAGAACTTGGCAGTTGGTATCTGAAGACCTATACATGGTATGGACATTTGTGAGAAAGTGAGAGAAGCGCGCCGGCTGTGAAAAGAGATTAATGTGATATGGAAATAGAAATTGGCCAATATATGGGAATGTGCTGGGACTATGTATATAAATTGCATACTATATAGGCAGGTAATGAGGAGAATTTTCTCTAATTTGTGAATTATATTTAACAGCACATTTTGTGTTAAGTGCCACTGCTATATAGTAGTGCATATCTTACAATATTATTGGACATGCCTGTTTTAAGCACACTTCGTAGAATGTGTTGCTTCTGTGACGCTAATAGGGACATGTATATTAAAAATGGTATTTCTTCTATAATATAAAGCATGTTATGGAATAAATATACAGGTATATAGCCAGAATACCTGTCGTAGGATGCTTGATTCCGGTCCAGGGAAGACATGGCTTGGCAGCTTGGGCTGGGCTGTTCCCATGAGGCACAGGGTCAAGATTGATTTGCATATGGCCATGTCTGAACTGGGGTGGCGTGGTGAGCAAAATAACAATGGATTAAACCCAGATCTGTGACTGGGGGTGAATGTTTTGCCAAGGTGTAACATTCCGTCCATCATCTTGTGAGTTTTGCTGTTCGCCCTATGTGGGAAGGGTATGCCCAGACGTGGGTCCCATGCTCACTACGCCACTGGAGTCAAGCTATCCTGGCTGATAACGGCAGATAGCCAGAAACCGGTCCTAGGATGCTTGATTCCAGTCCAGGGAAGACATAGCTTGGCAGTTCCGGCAGGGCTGTTTCCATGAGGCACAGAGTCAAGACTGATTTGCATATTGCCATGTCTGAACTGGGGTGGAGTGGTGAGCAAAATAACGATGGATTAAACCCAGATCTGTGACTGGGGGTGAATGTTTTGCCAATATGCAACATTCCATCCATCATCTTGTGTGTTTTTGTTGTTTGAAATTACAAGATGGCACATCAGCTGCATATGCAATTACAACACTGCAGACGGTAGTTGAGGCCGCTCGTATCCCACAGAAGTCAGCTCTGGCAGCTGGGCTAATAGCTTTGACAAGGGTGTGAACTTAGTACTGACTTGTCTGAGAACATTTATAAAGATAGCCGCTATGCTTTTGGAGGGGCTCATGATTTTGGGTTACCCTGGAAGGAAAGAGGCTTTCTTACATCCCACAGGATGCAAATAATGCACAGAGAATTAGTACACAACCTTTTGACTGCCTTCACATACCCGAAGGAAATAGGGATTGTTAAGTGTAGCGCACACAAGAAGGTAACTGATAAGATAGGACAAGGCAATGCTTTCGCAGATCACACAGCCCGTGAAACTGCAATGCAGCGATGCACCACATCCATGTACGTAGTGAAGTCAAAGGCTGAACACTGGCATGATACCAGACAGGAAGTGTTAGACATGCAGAGATCTGCTTCTGCAGAAGAAATTGAGCAATGGTCTAAGGAGGGAACATTAGATGATGAGGGCTGTTGGAGGAATAAAGATATCACTGAGTGGAAATTGCCCACAGCCTATTTACAACCTATGGTCCATATGGCACATGGGCCGCACATGTTGGCGCCTCCTCGATAATGAAATAGCTCACGCAAGTTTAGGAGCATCCCGAAATTGCCGGCACAGCTAAAAAGATGGTGCAGTCCTGTCTGATTTGTCTCCAGTATAATCCTGGTAAAGGGACACGAACTCCTACATGAGATTTTGCTACACCAACTGCACCTTTTGAAGTTTTGCAAATGGATTATATCCAGCTTGAATAATGCAATAATCTAAAATATGTTCTAGTTGTGGTATGTGCCTTCAGTAAGTGGATAGAGGCGCACCCTACAAAAGACAATACAGCTCTCACTACAGCAAACGTGCTTTCAAAGGAATTCTTCTCCAGATTTTGTGTTTTTTTAACTTTTGTGGAGTGATAACGAACCCCATTTTATTGGGCAACTTGTGGAGTACGTCCTGGAAGTATCAAGGATCAAGCAGAAGTTTCATGCTGCCTTTAATCCACAATCAGTAGGGCTAGTGGAGAGATATAACGCTACACTGAAGCTGAAACTAGCTAAGATCCAGGCTTCACATCCCTGAAATGGCCTGATGCACTACCCTTGGCATTATTGTTCTTTAGATCAGTGCCACATTCACGATATAGTCTTACACCATATGAGGTGGTATTTGGAAGGCCTATGAACAATTGGGTATTTTCTAAGCCACCTCCCATACATGATGTGGCATGTGTATTGATGAATGACTACTTGTCACAGTTGACTGACAGTTTGATTTCTATCCATCAACAGGTTTGAGAAGCTCTTCCTGATAGGTCTGCAGGTGAAGACCATGGACTCCGGCCTGGGGACTATGTACTAGTCCAATCCTTCCAGAGGTCGAGCAGTTTGGAGCCTATGTGGCGTGGCCCAGCGCAGGTCCTCCTAGCAATGAGAACTGTGGTTCGAGTGATGAACAGGAGGCTCTGGGTGCATTCTACTCACTGCAACAAGGTGCCGTCTACCCTGGTGGAACCTGCTGTCCTGATCGACCATCGAGAGTTCCTGAATACGGAGAGAGGCCAAGCCATATCAACTGACAAACCTGAGGGAGTCTTCCTGGACCACATGATCCCTGGTATATCCCTATATGTCATGGTATGTTATGTTATGTTAATAGCCTTTTATGTAGCGCGAGTACACCCAGGGGTTTCATGGCGCTGACTAACAGATAACCCAGATGGACAAGGGGTTATGCCTTTGCCAGAGAGAAAAACCAAGTCTTAAGCTGTTTTCTGAACGCTAAGAGGTCGGTGCAGGAGCGGATCCCCAGAGGGAGGGAATTTCAGAGTCTCTAAGCAAGGGTCGCAAACCAGCGTCCATCCTGACGCTGCAGCTTGAAAGCTGGCGTAACCAGAAGATGAAGATTGGCAGATCGAAGATTACGGGAAGGGGTGTACCTAGGCAGAAGGGTATTGATAAATTGGGGACTGCGAGCATGGAGAGATTTTAAAACGATACATGCTGTTTTAAATTCTACTCATTGAGAAAAAGGGAGCCAGTGGAGTTGTTTTAACAGGGGCCTGGCTGACTGCCAACAAGGCTGATGGTGGATCAGTATTGCAGCTTGGTTCTGGACCAATTGGAGACGTTGCTGACCTGGTCTGTATGTTTCGCGTGTAATCTGATGCCATTTGTTGTCTGGAGGTGCATGTTGCAACATCTCTAAGTAATTGTCACCATATTTGTGCCTGTGATCATAACCTATAGCCATTTTGTCTGCCATGTGCTCACCACATGCTGTTTCCTTCTTCTCTGTCATTTGCCCCTGTGCTCTGCTTAAAGGACTGGCTATACTTAGCCTCTGCTACTCTGCACATGCTCAGTTGAGATTGTAGCTGCCCATGCACCTGTTTTTAGTCTGTAACTGTCGGGTTGTTTTTACCAAAGGCAGTAACTGCTAGCTCCTCCTTTACTGTTGACTCTGCATTTCTGTATGACCATCTATGTATGTAACTCTCCTATGTGTGCTTGTACAGCTTTCTTTTGAGCTCCTGTGTGGGTCCAAAAGACCCATGGTTCTTCTAATCCTTGTGTTACTTCATACACTACCGAAGGGTGTTGTGAGAATGTAGTTCCACCTCAGGAGGTTTCATAAATAACTCTTCTTTACATTTCAGTGTCTGTGCCAACTTCTATTTACTTGCCTGAGGACTTGCGTGCAGAGAAGGGTGAACCCCTAGCAGTGGTAGGTGTGGCTGAGCCCACCTCTACAAGAAGTGATTGGGTACAGATAGCTTAGTTTGTTCTAGAGGAGATTGAAGTCTGCTTCAGTTGTGCTCAGCAGAAGTTGATGTATGTGGAACTGAAAGAGACTGGTCTCTTTATCTACATTTAAGAAAGAACATCAAGTTCAGGTATTTACTAATATATTATATAAACCTTGTTGTAAAGTGTCAGTGGGTGTACTAATGTTGGTAAACTTATTCTGCACAATGTTTACAGAGTGAAAAGTGGTTTGGGAGGTGCAGATCTCCTAATATTGTTTTTGAAAAGTAGACATAAGAACGCAGAGAGATAACAGCAATTATTGAAGATTGTATTAAAAAATTAAGTGTTTGAGCTGTATGCACTTGTAGGTAAAAGAAGCAGTGTTTCTCAATCTGTAAAAGAAAGAGTGTGCAATATAATAATGCAAGCCCTGGTGTTTTTATGAACCTAACTGTACACATCATTTAGACCTATGAAGTGTTAATATTGCTTTTTCTAGTGTGAAACATTGTGGTGAGTGCGTTACTTTGTAAACTATTTAGGAAGCAGAGTACATGGAATGTTATAATTTAATTTAACAAATATGAAAATGGGGGTTAAGGATGTGGAGTTTTTAATCTGAGTGGAATAACAAGTTACTGGTGCACTAGATATAAATATGTGATTGTGGGTGAAAATGTAGTAAAGCTCAAACTGTATAGTGATGTATCACTGTTATAATTTATTGATAAGTATTATCTTTTTAGGTATTTCGTTATTTTTAGGAGGAAAAATTGTCTGTTATGTTAACACAAACAGGATTATTGTCTTGTTCATCATTGAGTACTTGTGCAGGCACAATGTATTCAGATTAAAAAGATGCGGAAGCAAGTGAAGAACTCTGTGGTTCAGCAGTGCAAGCGAACTGCCTAAGCCAGCCGTTGCGAGCTGCTTTTAAAAAACTGTGAACATGAGAAACTCTGCTGATACTTTTTTGCTAGCTGACCTCAGAACCAAGAACTGTCATACCAAAGCCTTTTTGCCGGGTTAAGGTGGTTGAGGTGGTGCAGAAAAAATAGGCTGATCATCATAATGTGATGTAGATATCCGTCATGAGTCATGGTAGGCATGTGCTCATGACGGCAGGGAGCTTTCAGAATGTTGCCACTCCACCCATGCACTGTTAATTCCCCACCTGTGTGTGAGAATTAATCAGTGAGTGGAGTTCTGACAGCTCCCGACCGTCATGAGCACACGCCCACAGTGATTTATGATGGCCGGGAACTGTCAAGAGTACTGCAGTGCCCCACCCAACTCCACCCCTGCACACTGTGGTGAAATTCGTGCCATGGTGAAGGAGTTAATTGTTGATATAGTTTGTTAGTGTGGTTGGTATTATTGTTGTGGTTTTGCAATGTTGTTAAATTGTTTTATTCTAATAAAATAGTTCAAAATGACTACTTATGAGAGACTGGCTCGGTATATAAAGTTCACTCATGTAAGCGGATACCTTGCACTGATCCAGTTACCCTTATGATGATTTTAGTCGTCTTAGACAACCTTAGAAAGCTCTTTAAGTGGTAGCTGTGGAGAGAAGCCTTCAGGCTTAGTTTAGAAGGAATGTAAAGCAGCTTGTTTTATCAGAACATAATCTTATAAGTATAGATCAAGTGAAAAAAAAACACGTGGTGTATTCATAAAAATATGCATTATTATAAGACACTCACTAACTCATACAGATATCTCCTAGCCGGAGATATACACAATGCACACGATACTTTGCAATAGAAACAGGTAAGTAGCACAGAATACACAGTAGTCTTCAGGGGGAGGCCAACCCATATACTAAAATTAGTGGTATGCGAACCACTAATCGAGTCAAACCAATAGTCAGAGGATGTAGAAGTGCTGGGGACCCAAGGCGAGTATCTAGACGTCCCACGGAGGTAGGGTGCAGTGTAGGAACACAACCAAGTTCTCTGTACAAATCCACAAGTAAGTCGTGGTGGCAATTTTAAAGAAAGAGGACCCTTCCCAGTGGACCCTGAAGAAACTCTGTGGAAGACAAGATGTTGGATAGCCACCCCACCGGTGGATACCCTTGAGCCCGGTTTCCTGCTCCAGGGAAGCCGGGTGCATAGGTGTGAAGTGGCGTCGGAAACCATTGTCAAACTCAATGGGAGACTTCAGTAAGATGCTGCTGCTGGAGATGCTGAAAGTATACAGAGAAACCCAAAGGTAGATTCAAGATGTAACAAACATGCAAGCAGAGGGGACAGCATCTATGCCACTTGGGAGTGATCTTGAGGCACAGAAGAGGAATGCCCACCGATGTCCGGTTTTGCAGGATAGCTGATGTGACCTTGGCAGTACAGCTGTGTGGACTAGGCAATGCTCTGAATGACCAGAAGCCGCACATGAGCTGCCCCACAACAAATATCAAGAGTTAAGTGGCCGTGGCCGGCAGTAACACCAACAAGACATCACAATTGCAACCAACCTGGAACTTAAAAAAGGTTCAGTGTCAAGACCAGCAAGGCCCAGGAGACTCACCGCAAGTAGGGGATTCAGGGCAGGTCCTGAGCAATCAGGGGAGTCAAGAGAATTCATACACGACCCACAGACCGGAGGCACTGGAGTCTTAAGTGGACCTCAAGCAGCTTACCAAAGAAGCAGGCCCAAGGGTCAAGCAATACGGAGTGGTCAAACAATCTGGTCACGGGAGATACTTGAGGTTGGGGCTGCTTGGAGCCCGAAGATCTTCATGGATTGAAGTCAACAAGCCTTTGCAATGGCAAGTCAATGCGGTGCACAGGGGTTGGGTTTATGTGGCTCTAACAAGGGATTCTGGACTCAAACTTAGTGAGAGGACAGGGTGATCCTCGTTGGAAGTGGAGAATCCACCACCTGTGTTGCTGAGCCTTTCGTAGTCCATGGGAGCTCCGGATTAGCAGACCAGTCAACTTAGTTGTGGTGCCAGCAGATGCAGGGAAGTTACGCATTCACTTCAAGGAAGATTCTTTCAGGTGTCTTGGATGTGATGGAGCGAGTTTCAGAATTGATTTTAATCTGGCTCGTAATGTTAATCTCCCATAACTTGACTAATTTATTAATGAGTTTTTGGATGATTTGAGTTATTAAATCAACTTAGAGTAAAATTTCACACAGCATTACACACGGGACTAACGTTATGTGCTTTATGTTGCAATTGCAAGTATGTTTTATAATTCATAACTAACGTTGTTTTGTTTGTCTTATTGTCTTTGTCAACATTAATGCGGCTGATTAATTAATGGCATGTGCTTATTTTATATGTGCTTTCGTCTATGTTGTGTCTGTTTATCTTATTCAGATATATGAAGAATCCTGCTGGACTTTATGAAGAATGGTAGATTTTATAAAATGCTGCTTTTCTTTGTGCTTTTTGCTAGGTAACTTATATTAATGGGTTAACATTAGCAATGGAGGGTGGGTAACAGAATGACTTTCATAACCTGAGATTAATTATTCTTTTGTGTTTGTTTGAATACTAACCCCAGTGAAAGGCTTGAGGCCTGTTTAATGGTTAGCCTGACAGAGATGAGCCAAGCACAGTCATGTTGGAAAGCTCTTCCAAAAGACATTTCTTTGAATAAACTGAAGTCAAAACAAGAACAACTGTGCAAAATGTGCTCTGAAAAGTTATTTTCCAAGGCTAAGGAAGTGACAAGCAGCAGATCAGCCGAGCTATGGGGGAAACTGTGAACTGTTTTAATAAAATGTATCAAACCTCGGAAGCCGGTGTCACTTCACGTGAAAGGACAATGGCAATGACGTTCTCGTGTGTTGAAAAAGTGGCCTCAGGATGGTCTGACGAATAGCAACCAATCAGGTTGCTGAAAGACATTAAAATAATTACATTTTAGTTAGAATAGTGAGTTAGAAAGGTATAAAAATAAGCCATTTGAGAGGAGCGGGGCTGACTGTTCCTGAGGGCGAAGTGCTGTCCGATTTCTTGGGACACGTAAGATTACTTAATGTTTTGAATGTCTTTTCCTTTACAGGTCAGAACGCTTAATTTAGGGAATTAGGATTTTATTTTGCTTTATTCATGATTTTGAGCAATTTTGAAATGTCAGACTTATGTGCCATAACCTGAAATAAAAAGATATTGATTTAAAAAAAGTGTTTGCTAAAAATTAAATGAGCTAATAAAGAGAATGGACATTTTAAGCTTTATCTTTAAATAATAAAAGACTTAAAACGTCAAGCTGGTCTTGATTATTTTAGTTGTTACCATCAGTAGATTCCATTGGCCAATAGTGGCTTAATTAATTGTTTCTTTGTTTAATAATGATCAGAATATTATACTGCGGTTGTATATAATGTATATATTGAGTTTAAATAGCTTGATTATTAGGCCACATGAGTCAGTTTGCTCAATATTTCTGTCTCAGTTTCATGGGCCTTAGGTGTGATTATAGATGGTGAGTATTAGGTACTGAATAGTGTAGTTGAGACAGAATTTCTATAGGGGCGCTGGGTCAGATGCCAATGGGCCCTGGAATGTTTCCTGTATGGGCACAGGTACAGATTTTGCAGCAGATGAGCAGGGCAAAGAGATCAGGTGCAGCTGCAGTCTACCCGGTTGCAGACTTGATGCCCAGGGCGAAGTCCAGTGAAGTCTAGACGGTCGAAGTTGAAGTGGTGTCTGAATTGAATCTTGTTCCATGGTGAATCTATGGGACCCACCCTCAGGTATGCCCTTAACTACCCTAAGAAAAGGGTTGGGATGCTTCATGGTTCCCTCCCAGTATAGGGGTTGGACACTGGGGAGGATACTCTGATCTCCTTTGTCCTGTTTCGTACCAGAGTGGGAATCAATGGCTCCCTGAGCTGGTTTAAACTGAACTATACAAGGAGGGCGCAAAATGTGACCTTCAAGCAGACTGAGTGGTGCTGGCAAGCGCTCCCACCAAGCCCCAATACACTAAACCCTGTCTGAGAGGTGGTCACACCTCCATGTGACAGGATACCTGTTGTTCTGCCTACTCCTGCTCAAGCAGCAGGAGGGCAGAATCATGTCTCTGGTTGGCAGCAACCATGTTGTGCTTTCTGGGTCTAGAAGACTGGTACTGGAGCACTGAGGAACTAACCAAAGGCCTTTAAAGTGCTTGGTGTATGTTTCAACATGTTTGAACACAATAGGGTTTGGTACAGCCAGTTTTGAGATGGTCATCGCCTAATGATGCAGTGCCTCTCTATATGTTGTATGGCTGTGTCAGGTACCTGTTCCAAACTCTGATCTTCCGCGGGAGCAGATGACAGTTCCACAATTCCCAAACTCTGCTGTCAAGTACTTGCGCACCCAAACAGCAGAGAGGGGGAAAGGGGATTTGGAGGAAAAGAGAAACGCGCCACCTCTTCTTCTGCTGGGCAGGTCAACTGCGTTCTGGTATGTTCTTCCTGTAAAAGGAACTTAGTTAACAAAATAAACTTGCCCCTCTATCACTAGTTGCTCTATCACAACTCCTAATTACCTGTCCAATTTGTGTGGCTAGCTGTTTTCTAGTTGCTGTTTATTTGTGTACTGCTACTCTCTGTTTCCACCTATTGATTCAGCTAAAAGATGTAAACAATACATTAATTCACCTTAACTATGAAATACCTCCTATTATGATTTTACTTTGGATATATGGGTTTCCTATAGAAACAGAGGTTGAATAAATATGTATCTTCTTCTTCTTTCCTTTCAGTGGATTACAAGTTGGCAGTTGTCTGGTTGAAAGTATCTTGAAAAGAAGGTCTGACTCTTCACGTCGGTAAGTATATATATATTCACTGAAAAAACCATAGGTTTGAGACCATATATAGTTAGGAATTAGCATTTACAAAACCTTATTTAACTCACACAAAACCATTGAAATTCACATATATAGTTAGTTGCACTAACTATATATCGTGCACCCGCAATCCACTGCTGATGATGTCACATATTACATCATTCATGACATGGTCAGTGACATCACTGATGACATCACTGATGACATCTCAAATGACATCACTGATGACATCACTGATGACATCTCAAATGACATTACTGATGACATCACTGAAGACATCTCAATTGACATCACTGATCACATCACTGATGACATCTCATTTGACATCAATAATCACGTCACTGATGATATAATTCATGTGATAATACAATGCACCTCCTCACACTCTAAAATAACCTCTGTTACACCCAGTGTTAAATACAGAGTATCATTTTTGGAACCATTGACACACCAATACCAGTTACTACATACGCACTCACTGATTCCTACGTCTACACACACATTCACTCATTCACCCATACAATCACTCATACATACAGTCACTCATCCATAGAGTTACTCACACACCTAGTCAGTCCTGTAAAGAATCAATCACACTTCGATTTCCTCATCTATACAGTTAAACACAGAACACCTTACTTTTTCAAACATATACTAACACATACTTACTCTCTTATACAATTACTGATACAAGTACACATTGATCTGCACAGAGTCACACACCTCCCAGCCAGCCACACACACATTCAGTCTTCCATACAAATACTTGGGCAACTAATCAATAACCCATATAGCCACTCATATAGCTACTGATCAACACATGCAGCAGCTTGCACAACAACAGACATATTGATGCCCAATTTCAGACAGTTTAGTCACTAACCCATTCATTCAGTAAGGCACATTTATTCACTCACTCAGTCAGTCACGCACCCACTGAATACTTCATCCAGACACTTATACATCCACTCATTCTTCAATATGTAAAACATATTTAAACTTTACAGAAACACACACTCACTGGATGAAGTCATCAGTGATGTCATCAGTGATGTCATTTGAGATGTCATCAGTGATGTCATCAGTGATGTCACTGACCATGTCATGAACGATGTAATATGTGACATCATCAGCAGTGGATTGCGGGTGCACGATATATAGTTAGTGCAACTAACTATATATGCGAATTTCAATGGTTTTGTGTGAGTAAAATAAGGTTTTGTAAATGCTAATTCCTAACTATATATGGTCTCAATCCTATGGTTTTTTCATTGAATTTTCAAGGTTTTGTAAATGCTAATTCCTAACTATATATGGCAAGTATCAAATGTGTAAAATATTTTTTTCTTTTAAAGGAAAAATATATTTTATATGTATCTAATTAAATTTTTTTCTGTCTTTAATTTTTTTAAAATTATTTTTGGTTGTTTCGCTACCGGTCCGCGCACCGGGTAGCT
Source organism: Lissotriton vulgaris (assembly GCF_964263255.1). Lineage (NCBI taxonomy): Eukaryota > Metazoa > Chordata > Amphibia > Caudata > Salamandridae > Lissotriton > Lissotriton vulgaris. The sequence continues at coordinate 420,702,472 of NC_141691.1, forward strand.
TCCCGTTAGCTCAATTTGGTGCCGCGACCCGATTCGCGCACTGGGAAACGTTCCGTTAGCGGAACTACCGCGATCGAACACAACATCGTGACGCGTCGCGTAAGCGCGTCATATCGCGTTGCCGCGAAATGCGTCTTATGGCGCGCTGCGTTAGCGCACCGGGAAGTGCTTAGGTCCGCGTCCCGAGGCGTGAAACGCAACACCCCGGAAGAGAGCCGGGCCCGTGACGGGACGCGTAACGTAAGCGTAACAGGTCATGTGACCTGAAAATAACACTTTTCATTGGTTCATTACATTTTTTTTCACAAATGATGAAAGCCCCCACCTTTTTTCCTCACTCTGACTTTCATCTTTGTGAGAGGAAGACCTACTTTCCATATTTTCTAAAATGGCAAGTGTTGTAGCTGCAGCTGCTGGAGCCAATCCACCACCACCACCACCACCAAAAAAGGATGGACCACCTCCTCAGGTCCTCCTTAATCAAGAGGAGGAAGAAGAGGAAGAAGAGGAAGAGGAGCAAGAGAGGAGGGAGTTTTTGCCTGAAGAGCCAAGGAGGTCCCATGTGAAGAATAATTATATCTGGCAATTCTTCACATTTCCCCGGGGCCAAAAAAAAGTAAATGCCCGTTACGTCACATGTCTCATCTGTGACAAAGTTCTGTCCCGAGGGACAGAAAAAAAGTACAGCTTCGGGAATCACACCATGCATCGCCACATGGAGAGGTGGCACCCTGTTAATTATAGTGCTGCGCAGGTACGTGACCTGCAGAAAAACCCCCCTCCTGTGGCCAGTACATCAACCGAACAGGCAGTGACGGGACCAGAGGCGAGGGAGATGGTCCCAAACATCCAGATGAACTTCGGGGACCTGAAGCATATCTGCATTTTTTGCGGCAAATTAATTTGCTATGGGGAGAAAAGTATACGTCTAATCAACAGAGCTTATGAAAATCATAAATATACAAAACGCCCCAGAAAGTAAATTATCTTTTTTTTGTTGCTCCTTTTGAGCCCTTTATAATGACTGATTTTCGTTCCCCCACCCAAAAAATCAAAAAATATATAAAACCGTTCTTAAAATACAAAAAAAGTAAAAAAATGTTCATAAAAATAATTAAAAAAATTAAAACAACAAAAACAATAAAAAGAACTACCTCCCATTTATAAAAAATTGCTAGAATGTTTAGCACTCTGGCAACCTCTTTTTCTTTTGATTCGCTTCCCGGTTCGCGCTCCACGCGAACCGGAAGCGAAACAAAAAAAATAAAAAATAAAAAGGAAGAGTGAGTATAAGGGAAGGAAACAGAGAGTAATGTTAAAAGAAAGACAGCTAGAGGGAGTAACACAGAGATACTGTTTAATAGATCTATTTTCCATAGAAAAGATGTAAGAGGGTATAATTGAGAAAAACAAAATAGATAAGGAAGAGAAAGAAAAAAAGGAGAGTAGAAGAATAATAAACAAGAGTTACTTGGAGAATGTGAGTGAATGTTCAAATTAAGAAAAAAAACAGTAAAGAATGTGGAATGAGAGGTAGGGATAGAACCGGACTAACACAACAACCGTGAGGGAAGGTATTAAGAAAACAGTGAGCGAAAGTAAATAGGAATAAAACAAGATGTGTGACAGTGAATAAGGTTAAAACATGTGGAATAACAGAGAGAAAAAACAGAAAGCAGAAAAGAAGAAGTGACAGAAAAGGAATAATTGAAGCAGCAAAGAAATGTAAATAACATAGTGTGCTTCAACTACAGGGAGAAAGCATAATGAACAAGTAGTGAAAGAGTGAAGAGACAGAGACAGTGAGAGTAATAGAGACGGACTGAGTGAACAGGAGTGAGGAACTATGAGAACAGAGGGACTGAGAAAAGGAGTGGAAGGAGTAGAATAAGCAAGTAATAGAAAAGGAATGAGGGAAGTAGCAAAGGCAGGAAACTGAGGGTTAAAGAAATGAAGCAGTGGAACTAATAGAAGTTAAATGTGATAGAGATGTAACGGAAAGAGTACTAAACACTTACCTTATAATTGTCGTTAACTTAGTCACTTGTTATTTTTATACTTTCAATTTGTGAAAGAAAGAGCAAAAATTTAAAAAATATTAAAACATGTTTTAAAAAATTAGAAAAGACAAGGGAAAAGATTAAAAATCATCCAATTTTACAAAGAAATAAAGTTAGAGATAAACATGCAGAAAGAAAGAGAAAGAAACGGTGATAGACAGACAGAGACAAAAAGAAATTGTAATACAGTAAATTACTAAGAGAAAAAAAGGAAGATAGTTTCATTGACAGAAAAGAAGGATGAAAGAGAAAACTAAATTGAAGATGTGTAAGATACTAAAAGAAAGTGAGTACGGTAAACTATATAAGGAAAGGGTGAATAAGGAAAAAAGTGTGAGGGAGAGAGGAGGCAGAAGAAGTGAAGGAAAGACTGTCAGATACAGACTGAGTAAGGCAAGAAAGAAAAATAAGTAAGTGAGGGTGAGTTATACTAACTGATTGCACCAAAAAAGAGAACCTAAAAAATTTTAATTTAGAAAACAAAGGGAGGAAAGATGGAAAAGACAAGCGAAACAGAGGGTCTAAAAGCTGGAAAATGGTGCAAGGGAGAAAAGAAAAAAGCAGAGTTAGAATAGGGAAACAATGTTTGAAAGATAAGTGCAGTTAGAGAACAAGGTTGAAAGAGAATAAAACAAAAGGCAATGTGAGTATCTAGAGAGGATTGATAGAAGGTAGTAAAAGATGAGTGAGCATGAGACAAGATGAGTACATATTAAAAATCACAATTCAAAGTACAGAATTAATTATACATATTAAATGGTTTATTTTTGCTGTTCTCAGAATATATTAAGTTTCACTAAAAACAGTGAGTTGAAGGTATTCATCATATAACAGCGGGGAAAAAAAACACAATCAAAATGATTGTGTTTAAAAAACCCATATAATATAACCAATCAGAAATCAGAACTCCTCAAAAGTAACTTACTTTCCATGACGTCAAAGGATGTCCTATGAACAGCTTATACTCTGTTGTGCTGTTATTATTTTCTGCCCGCCACTTTCTAAAAGAAAAGCTCCATCATTTTGACAAAAATGTGACATACAATAAATGACTTCTCGCTCTCTACCGCACTTCTCCTCAAGGCCATTTATAACTCTTGGAATTCTTCTAAGCAAATCCCATCATTTTCTTTTTCCACAACTTTCATAAAGAAAACGTCCAAGATCAGTTTCACAATCCTGTACTAGTAATATCTCACCCTTCTTGCTCACTCATGTTCCACATTTCCTATAACACTGATACTGCTTACTATGAGGCCCACTTACACTACCTCTATGACTACTACAATTATTTAATTCTCTTGAGCACTGTTAATCACAAAGCAATTTAAAACAGCACACTAAATTATATCAACACCTAGAATCATGATAGGCCAGTTACCTACCCTAAATTCTCACTTCTGAAAACACAAAGCAAGAATTTTTTAAGTCAAAAGGCAACATTGCTTCATAGTCAAAAGGTAATTATTGCCGAAAGACCAGCCTTTTTTACATTTCAAATAAGCTGTGTAATATCCTGATGTTGTCAAAGGACCATCATGTCATATAATAGCTGAAGTTACACATGTTCTTCCTGAAATCGACGACTGTGTAGCCAAAACACTTTTAATTAGAGTTGACAACTTACTTGCATCAGGTTTATATAGTTGGAATTGTAAAATGACATTTCACCTATAAGTTTCTATAAATAATGTGGACAGCATTGCAGACTTGCATTACCTCTACTCCTTGTTTTGATCTGATGCTTGAATTAGCTTATTAAAACAAACAGTTTTCTCTCTGTACTACACTTATCCAAAAGGCCATATAGTGTAGGAGCCATTAGAACCTCTTGAAATTCCTCAGAGCAAATCCCGAGATTCCTTCCCTAAAATTTTGGTTGTAAGAACACCAGGTAAGAATTTTTAAGGTCAAAAGGCAATCTTTTTTTGAAAGTCAAAACAGAATCATTGCAGAATAACCAGCCGTTTCCAGACTTCAAATAAGTTGTGTAATGTCCTGATGTTGTTGAAGGACCTTCATGATATATAATTGCTGCAGTTAGAAAAGTCCTTCCTGATATTGACAACTGCGAAGCCACAACATTTTTAATTAAAGTTGTCAATTTTGTTCCATCACGCCTACATCGTTGGAACATTAAAATGACATACTGGCCATATCTTCGTATAAATAATGTGGACAGCATTGCAGACTTACATTGGCTACACTCCATGTTTTGATTGGCTGCTTTTACTAGCTTATTAAAGGATACTGATTTACTGTCTGGCAAAGTTAAATATATAAATCTTTCTGAGTCTACACTAGTAGTACTTGATACCCTACAGTTCTCGCAGTCATGCTGCCATTGATAAGAAAGGCCAAACAGATGATCTACATCTACACCTTCATCGTGCAATACATCAAGCATATACATTAAAAACTCATGACAATCTTGCTGAATATTTTGAGAGAATTGTGTTTTACCTGAACATTTGTCTAACAGATTTCAAATTTCAGACACACTTTCTACTCTTGTTCTATCAGCGCTTCATTTCTCTAACACAGAATTCAACAAACAGCAAAAAATGTGATCCAAATTGATCACAATCTGTTCTTTTAAAGTTTCTAGAGAAAAGACAACATTAACCACTACATTAGCATAGCAGTTGACACCAGAACTATTTTCAAATTGAAAATCAACAACATCTTCAACAGAATTCATTTTCTTTCTGCTTACAGTTTTGGGTTCATCGACTTTTTGTCTTTTTGCTACAACCTCCCTACTATTGGTGACATTTCTTCGTTTCCGGCCTACCACACGTTTCTCAAACAAAGGATATTGAGGCAAATGTGGCGCATACTCTCTTCTTAACCTATTGTATTCCTTAACACAATCTAGATCCGCACAAATGTTTGTGACATCACACTCAATCAAGTACAATCCCGATAAAGTTCTGACTCGTGACAATGCTACATAAGCCATACCCTCTTTGAACACAGAACTGCCAATATTCACCAAAGCACTGTCTACACTTAAACCTTGTCATTTATGGATTGTCACCGCATATGGCAAGCAAACAGGAAACTGCTTACGGCGAACATATAAGTCTTTTACAAGCAAAAACCTAGCAGAGCAACGACCAATTAGCTGTACTTCCTCAATGCCATCAAATTTAATTTTAAAAAATTCAATTTCATCTCTATTTCTGTATTTCTCAAAATCAACAACATTACCCATTGATCCATTTACCAGACCTCTTTCAACATGTAAATTCCTTCTCAAAATGATACGGCAATTTAAGCACACATTCAGAGTCTTTTCAAAACCAGCAGTTTTAGATATAGTCTTCTCTAATGAATCCAATTTAGATTTCAAATTCTCAGACAAAATAATTGTTGCTCCCATATGCTCTATTCAGTCAATAGCTTACAGTTTCACAATCTCTTGGTTTTCTAAATTCAACATTTTGTTGTTGAAGATGGAACATTCTGCAAGAGTTGGCATCAAACATATTCCAGATTTCTTCTCGGTAATTTTCTGAAAAATATTCTCTGGCAGAACGTCTTCTTCTGGATACAAATTTGACAGTAATCGTGCATGTAAAGCTTCTTTCCCACGCTCGGTCACTTTCCCAATTCTAACATCTTGTAGAATATTCTTGTAATCTTCATCCTTCGCCTGACGCATATTTTCACGCAGCTCAGCATAATTGAAGTTTAACCATATATTAACGTTGCCAATGCTCCCTAGGCAGTTCCTGGTATCTTCATGCGTAAGCAGTTTAAGCACTGGTTGTCCTTTCACTGGTGTCAGCTGAAGAAGATCACCGAAAACAATGATGTGTTTGCCACCAAATAACACATCATACTCTGTTTTAAGAACTTCCTGCATTCTCAAATGCACAAAGGCAAGCATGACATTGGAAACCATGCTTACTAAGAAGTTTCATCTTCTTCAGGACTCTAGATACTTCACAACAAGCATATCCAGATAACTTGTGGTATTGTAATTTGTTATCATGCTCCACTGGCAGCATCAGTAGCCGATGCAAAGTAATACCTTTAATGTTATGTGCTGCCAGTCCATTTGGAGTGGTGACAACACAAGACAGCGATGACTCAGTCCTTTTCTGCAGATAACATGAAATTGCTTTAATGAGGAAACTTTTTTCCAGTTCCTGCTTCTCCAATCACGTACAGTTGGACAGGCTTCAATGACGTACATGAGCACTCTTTCTTCTCATGACTTAATCCATGATTAATTTGGTTGGTAACTTCGTCATATATTTTCCTCTGCTCAACGTTGAGTTGTCTTTCCAAATCTTCTAAGTTAACCGCATCCTCCTGAGCATGTGCCATGGCTCTTTCCACTTCAATCATGGCAGTGGCAGCTTCATTTTCGATAACTGGTCCTCCTAGTGGATCCTGACTCAATGAAACAGAACTCTGACTGTCCCGAGAACTGTCTCTAGCAATCTCGGCTGCAATTGTTGCTTCCTGCTCGATTTCTGCATTCAACATTTCTAGATATTTTGGAAAAACAGGACATTCTATGGACTCCTTGGCTGCATTGAAAGAGTCTTCGTAACAGAGGAAATCTCCAAGCAGTTCCTCTTCTGCACGCCAAGGCTTGAAAAGTTGCAAAAGAGCTAAATTAAAAAAATCTTTTCTTTCTGGAGATTCGCAACTCAATTTTCGATGATTTACCAATTGACATTTTCTTTGCTTGACCAGACATCCCTCACTTCCAATTACAGCATACACTCCTTTATCAATATCTTCTTTGGTGTTCCTCTTGAATATGTAATTTTGTAGAACCTCATACAGACAAACATTCTCCAGGTGACTGCTTCTATTTGGATAATATGTATCCAACATGTTGGTCTTCAAAATATCTGTACTGCTTGGCTCCTTCTCCGCCAAATACTCAATTTCCCGTACAGGTTTCAGAACTCGATTGCGTTGCAGCAAGACCAAGACTCGCTCAAATGATACTCCTAGATTTGGCATAGAGACTTGCTGAAGATAACCGGTCAGAACATTCATAAGCTCCGATTTCTCGATGCGACAACATCTTCAGACTGAAACTGTACAACTTCTTACTGAGGCTCTTTTCATGGGAAATGTCCTCCCACATATCCTTCAGTTCTGTCTTTTCTTTTTTTGTGATGTAAGACGTCACATACCGAGCCACAGCCATACAGTTGTCAGTCACAAACTGTATATCCATGTTAGCATTCCACATGGACAAAATCACTGAGTTGTAGTCGTTGATGTACTTGGACTCTTCGTTTCTTTTCAAATTGTATGTATTTTTGGGTGATTTCCTCATCACATTATGTCACAGCGAAGACATCAAATTGTTCACTCTTCCTTTAGATATCACCGATCGTGGAAATCCAAAACAACATTTTGTGTAGTACTTGTCCTTGTCTCTGAATTTACGACGACAGTACTTTCCACAACGATGGCTTTGAAACCGTAAAACTTGTTCTCTTAGACTTTTGTCTTCCTTTCTCTTTGGAACAGCACATGTAGAATACTGTTCTATGAAACTCATCACTAAGTCATCCGGATCTGTTCCAAATTTGGGTGCATCTTTGATCCATAGCAGCATATGTATATGAGGAGCACCTCTTGCTTGATACTCCTTTCTCCAGAAGAAATCCAACACCTCTCCAAGAGATGGATTTTTCTTGTTCGTGATGAAAGACATCATAGCTTCAAATCTATGATTGAAGTACCTGCATACATTCACTGGATCCAAAGAGCACAGTTCTCCGGGTGTCTTGAATTCAATATTTTCAATGTTTCCATTTGCCTCTTGTAGAAATTCAAGTAAGTCTTCCCAGCCATACTCAGCACAGCTGAGAGTGAGGAACCATGTGGGAGTTTCTAAGTTCCTCAGCATACATTTTAAGTCACCATGACGACGGTACCAATACTCATTAGTACCACGCTGACATGCCATGAGATTAATCAGGTGAGAATCCAAAATACTGTCTTGCACATTGACTTTATCCATAAAGTCCCTTGCCGAGATATTCCGCAGTTGTACACCACTTTTCAAGATGTGGTTCACTGCATAAGACAGTCCAGACAGATCACTTTCAAACAGTAGATGAAACAAATAGGGAATGCATTGATGAAACCTAGGATCTTCTGCATACAATCGTAAAGTCCGGTATTCAGAAGCAGGAATTTGATCAGGTCGCTCATCATATCGTCCTCCTCGACCTGTGGGAAATAACTGTGGAAAACACCGAGCTTCCAAACTTTCCTCCCAAACACTAATGGGACTCCCTTTGGCTTGTTTCATTTGAAACAACTCAATAGCATTCCCCATGACTTCCTTGGAATGCAAAGGATGAACACTATAATGTTCATATATTTCTTCATTTTTAGAGGCTTCTACTTTCTCAATTTGTCCAGCACACAATTCGCTGTCCTCTTCTTCACTTACTTTCTCTTCTGCAACACATACATTCTTGTAGTACTCATTGTTTTTTATCAAATACAATGTTGCCTTTTTGACTTTCCTAACATCCACTAAATCTTGCCAGATTTTCTTACTCTTTGTCGGAACCCCATTAACTAGGATAACCAGAGGTTCCTCTTCCACTTTCTCTACTCCAATTGTATTCATGTTTTTCTTCAAATCTAAAGGCAAATAAACAACTCTTCCCTTTAATCCTCTCTGTAAATCTGATGGAGGCAATTTCCCTGTCTTTGGCTCCATTCGTACAATAGCCTGAAAGGGATGCACACTTTGAATCAAAATAGATTCATAAGTATTTAAATCCTTCAATTCAGAAGGAATGTCAACCAATTCTAGATTATTATGAACCGCTCTAGCAGGCATCCGGTTTTGGTTTAATTTGTTAAAACAATAAGTACACATACGTTGGTCTGATCCCAAATCAAAAAAAATTCTACCATCAAGTATGTGCAAAATCCTTCCATTCAATATTGTTTTCCATTTCACTTTTTGCATATAAATCCACTAACTTAGTCTGATTCTTATAATAAGTCAGTCGACAACACACAAAAGTGAAATTAGGCCTCTCACTTGATCTAGAGATTGTTCCTCATCTAGAGATTGTTCCACATCTAGAGATTGTTCCTCATCTAGAGATTGTTCCTCATCTAGAGATTGTTCCACCTCTAGAGATTGTTCCACATCAGACATTGTTGATGTTATTGTTATTGACTTAAAATTGCCAAGCACACATGAAGGCTATTTACAAGGCCCTTGCCCCAGGGGAAAGTGACTTAAAATTGCCAAGCACACATGGGGGCGTATTTACAAGGCCCTTGCACCAGGGGGAAGTGACTTAAAATTGCCAAGCACACATGGGGGCGTATTTACAAGGCCCTTGCACCAGGGGAAAGTGACTTAAAATTGCCAAGCAGACATGAGGGCGTATTTACAAGGCCCTTGCACCAGGGGGAAGTGACTTAAAATTGCCAAGCACACATAACAGCGTATTTACAAGGCCCTTGCACCAGGAGGAAGTGACTTGAAATGGCCAAGCACACATGAGGGCGTATTTACAAGGCCCTTGGGCCAGGGGGAAGTGACTTGAAATGGCCAAGCACACATGGGGGCGTATTTACAAGGCCCTTGCACCAGGGGGAAGTGACTTGAAATGGCCAAGCACACATGACAGCATATTTACAAGGACATTGCACCAGGGGGAAGTGACTTAAAATTGCCAAGCACACATGAGGGTGTATTTACAAGGCCCTTGCACCAGGGGGAAGTGACTTAAAATGGCCAAGCACACATGGGGTGTATTTACAAGGCCCTTGCACCACTTATGCGTCACTTTTAACATTTACAATGTGGAGCACCATGGGGCAAAAACGGCACAGATGCGTCACGCATCTGTACCGCAAAAGCAGCGCATTGCAGGAGTCACGTCAAAAGTGCAACATGACTCCTGCAATGCACAGGGGCGAGCCATACATTGCATGGTGCGTCACTCCTTACTCCTGCTTCAAGCAGGCGTAAGGATTTGATTCAGCAATGCCATAAAGCTGACTCAGTGAAATCTTGTAGATTTCACTGCGTTAGTTTTACAGGGCTTTCATGCGAGGGAACGCCCACCCTGCGACAGAACGGCCACATGAAACCTGACGCAGGTTTCATGTGGCGCAGGGCTTTACAGCGTGACACATCTGCCTAGATGCGTCACGTTGTAAATATGTCGCAACATGGCGCATCTTTTGCGCCGCCGCTGCGTCACAAAAGTGACGCAACGGCAGCGCAAAAGAGGTGCACAGCCATCATAAATCTGCCCCTAACATTTTAAATGATTGGTTCAGGATGCCGATAAGGTGTGGCCTATCCAGAGGTTTGTTTGAGGTGAGGCCTACTCAGGGTTGCAGATGAAATTTATGCTTGTTGAAGAGTACAGAGGAGATAATACATGTGCAGGCCACAGATGAAGTGAGTCATGTCCACTGCACTCTTGAACAAAGGCCAGACCTCCTCTGTCTCCCTGGACAGGCCTAAACCTCATCTGCACAATGTGATTAGTAATGTTAGGAAACACAGGTGATGTAATTGAAAAACGTGCAAATATTTTTGCTCATTTCACAATCACATCACCTGGGTTTCCTCAGCTTAGGTATCTCATTGTGCAGATGTAGTCTAGCATATCCAAGAGTACGCAAACGGTGAGGACTGTATGCAGCAGTGCAATGTACATAACTCACCTCCTTTGACAATTACAGTAGCCTCAGCATATCCATGCCCCCTAAACAGTCCTAAATGTATATCATTATTGTCATAGTGACTATGAAACTCTAGCAGTACATATTGTGAAACCTAAATGTCTTAAAGTAACGTTTTTTTAACTGCCAAACAAGCAAATTATTCTCCCAGATTGATGGTGAAAAGTGAAATATTTATTTAAAGAAGCAGACACCATTTTGTCCTTGTCATAAATGTAAAAAGCATTACTTTTCTTTATGAACCATTTTCATGTCATAATTTAAAAACACAGCACAGCTCCTATGTACAAGTACACCCTGTCAGTACTTACATTTGCCAAGCACACATGGGGGCGTATTTACAAGGACCTTGCACCACGGTGAAATGACTTAAATTTGCCAAGCACTCATGAGGGTGTATTTACAAGGACCTTGCACCACCTTTAAAGTCACTTTTAAAGTGGGGAAAATGACGTGAATGTGGCTCATAAGCCTTGTAAATATGCCCCCATGTTGACTATGAATATGAAACTCTTGCAGAACATATTGTGAAACCTAAATGACTTCAAGAAACTAGTTTTTAAACCGACAAACAAGCAAATTATTCTCTCATATTCATGGTGGGAAGTGAAATATTTATTTAAAGAAGCAGACACCATTTCGTCCTTCTCATAAATGTAAAAAGCATTTCTTTAAAAAAAAAACGATTTTCTGGTCATTATTTGAAAACACAGCACAGCTCCTTTGTACAAGTACACCCTGTCAGTACTTAAATTTGCCTAGCACACATGGGGGCGTATTTACAAGGACCTTGCACCATGGGGAAATGACTTAAATTTGCCAAGTACTCATGAGGGCGTATTTACAAGGACCTTGCACCACATTTAAAGTCACTTTTAATATGGGGAAAATGACGTGAATGTTGCTCATAGGCCTTGTAAATATGCCCCATGCTGACTATTTAACTCTTGCAGAACATATTGTGAAACCTAAATGACTTCAAGAAATGAGTTTTTAAACCGACAAACAAGCAAATTATTCTCCCATATTCATGGTGGGAAGTGAAATATTTATTTAATGAAACACACACCACTTTGTCCTTCTCATAACTGTAAAAAGCATTTCTTTAAAAAAAAAACGATTTTCTGGTCATAATTTGAAAACACAGCACAGCTCCTATGTACAAGCACACCTTGTCAGTACTAATACTTCACATTATCTCCAATTACAATTTGTAAAAGAAGCAAAATCATTTTGTAAAACATAATGCAAACACTTGACACAAAATAACATTTTAAATGCACAGCTGGCTTCCTTATTTTCTCCAAAAAGCATACTAGTCTCTTTCTAAATTAAAGGAATCTTTTCTCACCTTAGCACGATTTTTAAACACATCATGTAAGCAAATTAGTCCCCCAGATTCATGGGAGAAGTGACTCAAAATTGTCTAGCACACATGGGGGCGTATTTACAAGGCACATGCACCAGGGGGAAATGACTTAAATTTGCCAAGCACTCATGAGGGCGTATTTACAAGGACCTTGCACCACCTTTAAAGTCACTTTTAACGTGGAGAAAATGACGTGAATGTGGCTCATAAGCCTTTTAAATATGCCCCCATGTTGACTATGAAACTCTTGTAGAACATATTGTGAAACCTAAATGACTTCAAGGAACGAGTTTTTAAACCAACAAACAAGCAAAATATTCTCCCATATTCATGGTAGGAAGTGAAATATTTATTTAAAGAAGCAGACACCATTTTGTCCGTCTCATAAATGTAAAAAGCATTTCTTTTTTTTAAAAAACGATTTTCTGGTCATAATTTGAAAACACAGCACAGCTCCTATGTACAAGCACACCCTGTCAGTACTAATACTTCACATTATCTCTAATTATAATTTGTTAAAGAAGCAAAATCTTTTTGGAAAACATAATGAAAACACTTGACACAAAACAACATTTTAAATGCACAGCTGGCTTCCTTATTTTCTCCATAAACTATACTAGTCTCTATCTAAATTAAATGAATCTTTTCTCACCTTAGCAAATGCTTTTTGAATTTCAAAACAGTCTCAGAAACACACCAATTTTTCTTTAGCAGAGCAAAGGGTATGCACTCCAGAGGCTGCAACCAACAATGGCACAGAAATGCTGTAATTCATCACACATATCTCTCATGTCACCCAATCAAAACTCTTCCCTCACTTTTTTCAAATCAACACCCTTCCCCCTCTGCCCTTTCTGCCTTTTTTCCATAGCAACTACCTCCTGACAGACCTCTCATGTTTACAAGTTCACACAACAATGTTTCAAATGAACTCTGAACTCTCAGTACACCTGCTAATCCACTGCAATGTTTCTTAAAATCATTTTTTCTTAACCATTCAAATTACATCTTTCAAAGAACACGTCCATGCACCCTAACTTTCTGTTTTCAGCAATGGAAATCCACCAATCACTGCTAGTGAATAATTAGCACTGAAACTCCACAGTTTTTTTTCTTTACAAAGTCCTACTGTTTCAACTGCCATTTCTTTCCCACACTACATCTGACTGCAGCAGAGCCTCCTCTCACCATGTATTCTGTCTGGATTATTGGACATAGTTACATCCACTGGGCTCACAGGTATGTTGATAATAGAAATGTACACAACCTCAATTTACAAAATGTGCACATCAAATGGATTGGGCAGAGAGGATTGAGATCTCATCATTTGATATCATTGGTGAAAACCTTTTTGCATTTGCCAAACCCTGACCTCTTAATAGTGCACTGTGGAGGAAATGACCTAGGCACTTTGACTTGGGTAGGTCTGGAAATGCTTTTAAAGGACACCTTTGAGCAATTGATGGCACTTTTTCCTCAAACTGCCTTGGTGTATTCAAATATATGCCAAAGACAGAAATGGAGGTGGTCCAATCAATTTTGTCCACAAATTAAGAAAGCGAGGAAGCATGTAAATAAGTCTGTTTCAGCTTACATGAGAGACCATGGAATGGGCTCCATCTACAACAATAACTTGCGTTACTACATGCAAGAGATCTACAGAGGAGATGGTGTACACTTCTCAGATGAGGAAAACAGAGTTTTCATACAAAATTTAAGACTGTGTATTGGTACCTACTTATAAGTACCTAGAACTTACACAGAATCCAAAAGCTCTTTTCAGAGCTACCTTAACTATGATTACTCTTTAAAAATTTCGAATGTACCTTTTTTCACTAATTTTCACTCATGTTCGCTTCCCGGTTCGCTACCCAGTTCGCGTACTGGCAGCTAACCGCGCGAAAAATAAAAAATTTTTTTTCGACATATATGAGCAGGAGGCTCATATATGTCGAAAAAAAAACCACCCTTAGAAAACCTAGGGGGTCAGGATACGTCTCCCGTGCCCCCTTATACCCTATCCCAACATTCTTTATCCTCCATCTTGTGTCTAAATTCATCCGAAACACAAGATGGCGGACTCCCGTTACCCTGCCAGTTAGTTTCCCGGTCCGCAAACCGGGGCGCGCAACAACCAACGCAGTAAAAAAATAAAAGGTGGCAAATTAATTTACAAAGAAAGCACTGCAGACACTATCACCAAATTTGAAATAGTTCCTACTGCATACCAGTCCCCACCATTTTCCCAAATTTGAAGGAATTGCATCGAGCCATTCAGGTTCTAGCCCTGTCTAAATATCCTGAGGTAAATTGCATGACAAAAACACATTGGAAAGAGTTGACATTTTCAACCAATGATAACATAAATTTCAAGTTGTATTTTTATGTGCTGTCATTTGATTGGTTTGGTACATGAATATATATGAAAAATAAGAGGGAATGACAGCCATTTTGACTGGAACTCCCTGAAGCACATATAAGGAGCATTTCCTTGAAAACCTTAGTCACTTTTGTAAAGGTAAGTTAATAGTTTCTATGGGGAAATATGTTGTGCACCTAAAGATAATTTTATAAAAACGTTTTCTGTTAGTTATTTACTGTCCCTCAGTTATAGTTATGGATTGACTTAGGCTTCTCTGTTGTAGTCATGGTTTGAGTTAGACATGGTTTGAGTTAGAGTTTCTAAGGGGAAATATGTTGTGCAACTAAAGTTATTTTAATAAAAACGTTTTCTGTTAGTTATTTACTGTCCCTCAGTTATAGTTATAGATTGACTTAGGCTTCTCTGTTGTAGTCATGTTTGAGTTAGACATGGTTTGAGTTAGAGTTTCTAAGGAGAAATATGTTGTGCAACTAAAGTTATTTTTATAAAAACGTTTTCTGTTAGTTATTTACTGTCCCTCAGTTATAGTTATAGATTGACTTAGGCTTCTCTGTTGTAGTCATGGTTTGAGTTAGACATGGTTTGAGTTAGAGTTTCGAAGGGGAAATATGTTGTGCAACTAAAGTTATTTTAATAAAAACGTTTTCTGTTAGTTATTTACTGTCCCTCAGTTATAGTTATAGATTGACTTAGGCTTCTCTGTTGTAGTCATGGTTTGAGTTAGACATGGTTTGAGTTAGAGTTTCTAAGGAGAAATATGTTGTGCACCTAACGTTATTTTTATAAAAAAGTTTTCTGTTAGTTATTTACTGTCCCTCAGTTATAGTTATGGATTGAGTTAGGCTTCTCTGTTGTAGCCATGGTTTGAGTTAGACATGAAAATTAAATTAAAGTGATTTTTTTTTCTGCAATTTACAGCAAGAAATACAAAAATTAAAATGGCACAATCTGAGGAAGCTGTTGCGAATACTGTGGAAAAATCAACAACTTACATGGAAATTATGATTAACGCAGAAAATGAGACCCAAAATATTGAAGAACTACCAAATGAGGAAGAAGACACGGTTTTTTGGGATCAATCTCTTGATGAAGAATACCTCAAATGTTTAGAAACAGTTGAACTATTAGAAAGACTTTCCAATAAAAACATTCCTGAGGAAATAATTCAAGAGGAAATCCCTGATAAAAGACTTGTTAGAAGTTCTTCTAAATATTGAGAATTCTACGGGATAAATTTATATTTAGAAATTTAAAATTGTTTGACACATTATTTTTTTTTCATTTGTAATTCATGCAGTAGGAGAATAAAGGAAAGTGAGTGAGTAAAGGAGTGAAAGAAGACAAGTGAGGGAAACGGAGTGAGGGACAGACAAGAACTGCTAAGGGAGAGTGAGGTATCAGAGTAAGAAGAGAGCGTGAGAGAGATTGAGGGGAGGAGAGTGAGGGTGAAAGAAAAGAAGTAACGATACAGGAAAAGTGAGGGAAAAACTAAGGGAAGCAGTGTAAAGATAATAAACAAAGTGAGGAAGGGAAGAGACTGAGGGAGAGGGAAGGGAGATGAGGGAACAAATTTATCAACTATCATGCTGAAGAAGAGTGTGGGGAAAAAAACAAAGAGGAGGACTAAGAGGAAAGAACAATAAGGTCAAAAATACAATTGCTTTAAAGCATGAAGTGCTTTTCCACACATTTACATTTAAATAACCCATATTAGAACATACAAGATATCTACAGAGGAGACGGTGTACATTGAATTTTAGACTCTTGATTGGTACCTACATTTTGGTACTTACAACACCCACACAACACAACAGCTCTATTCAGAGCTACCCTACCTCAAAGCACTCTAAATATATTATTTTACTGTTTCCCTTGGTTTTCCCCTTGATACGCTATCCGGAACGCTACCCGGTACGCGAACCGGGTGCTAACTGCGCGAAAATTTGAAAAAAAATGTGTTTTTTTTCTCGCATATATGGGCCTCCTCAGCCACCCTCAGAAAACCTAGGGTGTCAGGATACGTCTCCCGTGCCCCCTTATACCCATTTCCCACATTGTTTTTCCTCCATCTTGTGATTAAATTCGACCGAAACACAAAATGGCGAACTCCCGTTACGCTACCGGTGAGCTACCCGGTTCGCGTACCGGGTAGCGCTTCTACAGCGAAAAATCGAAACTTTTATTTTTTTATTTTTTGCCCCACGGGACCCTTTAATAGCCCCCACATCATTCCTAGGGGGTCAGGAGGGGTCTACCTTGCCCCCTTTCATTAATTTCCCCCTTCGTTTTTCTCCACCTCTTGTCTCTTGATCCTACCGAGAGACAAGATGGTGGCCGTTCGCGACTGTTTAGAATGTTGACAGACACCAGAGAGCCAATCAGCTTCACTTTGCGAAGTTCCGTAACGCGTCAGGTACGCGAACCTGGGCGCTAACCGGAGCGCTGTTACAGATATATATATTTTTTTGAACGTTAATTTATCAAAATCCACTGGAGCACATATATTGAGACATAGCAAAGGCACGTCGGGCAAACAATATCTACAATTTTGCCAAGTTTCGTGGAAATCCATTCAGCGGTTCGAGCTAAAAGTGAGTCCAACCGCCCTATGGAAAATTGCATTAGAAAAAGGTGTTTTGGGACCCAATTTTTTTCTCGGCCCCCCTCAACAAAACCCCCCCAAATTTTCATGGGCTGCTCAGAATCAAAATGTTCCATTTTCCTGAAAATTTCAACCAATTCCGTCCACAAACGCCAAAAATATTCGACATAGAATTTTCAGAAATCCCATAGGAAAAAAATCCTAACTATATAATATATATATTCACTGAAAAAAACAGAGGTTTCACACCAGTTATAGTTAGCTGGAAATTTTACTGTTATAAAACCATTGAAATTCCCATGTTAAAGTTAGTTGGACTCACTATAACTTGCGCGCCTGCAATGCACTGCTGATGACGTCAGATATTACATCACTCATGACATGGTCAGTGACATCACTTATGACATCACTGATGACACCATCCAGTGAATGTGTGTCTTTATCAAAAATAAATATGTTTTATATGTGTATATGTAAAGGTCGATGGAAGAAAACATGTTTAAATAAAAGTCTTAATGTATGTTTTTTTTTTAATTGATTGGTTAACTGACTTATTAAGTGTATCTTACTGAATACATATATTAGCGAGTATTGTTTAAATATTTAAATGTTTGTATCAGTGTTTCACTTTGTGTATAAGTGACTGGATGGGTTGGTGACTAGCTACATGTGTGTGTATATGGGTTATTAGATTTTTTTTTAGTATCAGTATGAGTGTGTGTATGGTTTGGTGGGGGTGTTAGCACATAGATGCATAATTGACTGACTCTCTGTATGTGTTTTGAAGACAGCATTTGTGCAGGACTGTATGGGTGTATGAGTGTGTATATGTGTATGTTAGTGAGTGAATGACTGTCTTACTAGTGTCTTTATCAGTAACTACATATGTTTTAATCTAGTACATATGAATATTGATGTATATAAGTGAGTATATGTGAGAGTAAGAGATTGTAAGAGTTCCTGTTTAAATAAGTATGTGTTTCTATAAGGGATTGTTTAAGAGAATAAATATCTTTAAATTTCAATAGAAGTAAGGTAGTAGTGTGTGTATAGCTCTATATGGAAATAAATGGATGTTCAATAGTTTATTTGCATGTGTGAGTATGTGTGTGAGTAACTTTTGGATGACTGTCGGTGTGTAACGGGATGTATAGGTGTATCACTACATATGATGAGTGAGTATATGTGTGAGTGAGTATATTGAACTGTTTGTGAATGAGTAGATGTGTATATAGATGGTGGAATTACTGAATTGGTTGTTGTAACTGATATGGTTATCTCCATTTAAAAAAAAAAATTTAATTCTATTTTTGAATATGTGTTTCAAGGGTTACATTACAGTGAAAGGAGGTCTGTCACTCTGTCACAAGGATGGTGTCATCAGTGATGTCATGAGTGATGTCACTGACCATGTCATGAGTGATGTAATATGTGACGTCATCAGCAGTGCATTGCAGGCGCGCAAGTTATAGTGAGTCCAACTAACTATAACGTGGGAATTTTAATGGTTTTATGTCAGTAAAATTTCCAGCTAACTATAACTGGTGTGAAACCTCTGGTTTTTTCAGTGAATTTAATAGGTTTTTTAAATGCTAATTCCTAACTATAACTGGTGTGAAACCTCTGTTTTTTTCAGTGAATTTCATAGGTTTTTTAAATGCTAATTCCTAACTATAACTGGTGTGAAACCTATGGTTTTTTCTGTGAATTTCATAGGTTTTTTAACTGCTAATTTTTAACTTTTTATAGGGCTTCATACCTATAATATATAATCATGTCTTTAAGTGAGAAAAGTATGTTTTTCTAAAAATGAACCCTATATTGTATATTAAGGTAATATCTTTGTTTTAAAATAGTATTTTCTTTTTTTTTATATTTGACTTTGGTACGCTCCCGGTGCGCGTACCGGTGAACGCCCCGGTGCGCGTACCGGTGCGCGTCTCGTCAGCGCACCAACAAAAAAAAGAAAAAATAAATAATGAAAGAGTGAGCATGAGGCCTTGCGCCACCATGTTAAAAGTGACATACTAGCGCCACAAGACAATCATAAATAACAGCCAAATATAAATTCCATTGATTTGCCCCCAAAATCGTTTTTAGGTTAACATTTAAAAAACACAGGGCAGAACCTATTTACATGCACAGAATTTCACTTTTGAAACATCACTGTTTCCCAAAATACAAATCTTCTACCTTGCAAATGTTGATATCAAGCATTATTAAAAAGCAGAACACAAACCAAGAGCAAAGAAACTCAGGGTCTTATTTATGAAGACCTTTCGCCAAAAGAGCATCACTTATTTCCCACGTATAAAGTGATGCACCGGTTGCACAAGGCAATCATAAATAAGGGCCACATGAAAATACCATTCATTTGCACCCAAAATCGTTTTTTAAATAACATTTAAAAAGCACACCCCAGAACCTATGTACAAGCACAGAATTTCACTTTTGAAATCTCACTATTTCCCAAAATACAAATCCTCTACCTTGCAAATGTTGATAGCAAGCATTATCAAAAAGCAGAACACAAACCAAGAGCAAAGAATCTCAAGGCCTTATTTATAAAGGCCTTGCGCCAGAAGAACGTCATTTATTTCCCATGTTAAAAGTGACATACTGACGCCACAAGACAATCATAAATAACAGCCAAATATAAATTCCATTGATTTGCCCCCAAAATCGTTTTCTGATTAACATTTAAAAAACACGGCGCAGAACCTATGTACAAGCACAGAATTTCAGTTTTGAAACATCACTGTTTCCCAAAATACAAATCCTCTATCTTGCAAATGTTGATATCAAGCATTATCAAAAAGCAGAACACAAACCAACAGCCAACAAACTCAGGGCCTTATTTATGAAGGCCTTGCGCCACAAGAGCGTCACTTATTTCCCATGTTTAAAGTGATGCACCGGCTGCACAAGGCAATCATAAATAAGGGCCAAATGAAAATGCCATTCATTTACACCCAAAATCGTTTTTTGTATAACATTTAAGAAACACAACACAGGACCTATATACAAGCATACAATTTCACTTCTGAAACATAACTATCTGCTTCCAAATATTCTCCGTAGAGCAAACAAGTCTCTATCTTAATTAAATAAATCATTTCTTACCTTTACAAATGCTTTGGGAGATTGAAAACAGTGTCAGACATGACAACACCAATTTTTCTGTAGCAGAGCAAAAGATGTGCACTCAATACACTGAAACCAAGACTGGCATAGAAAATCTCTAACTTTGTACACATATGCCTTAATTCAACCAATCAATAGTCTTCCCTCACTATTTTCAAACCAACACCCTTCCCCCTCTCAGATCTTTCTATCTGTTACCATAGCAACTCCCTCCTAACTGAACTCTCAGGTTCAAAAGATTATTGTACAATGTTTCAAATTAACTCAGCAAGGATGTTTGACCTCTCAATACACCAGCTTATCCAGGGTATTATTGCTTTTAGTGACTTTTTTTAACCATTCAAATTGCTTCTTTCACACAACACAACCATGCACCCTAACTTTCAGTTTTCAACTGTCTGAATCCACCAATCATTGCTTGTGATTCAAGAGCAGTGAAACTCCACAATTATTTTTTTGTAAACTCCTACTGTTCCAACTGCCATTTCATTCCCACACTTCATCTGACTGCACCAGAACCTTGTCAAATCATGTATTCTGTATGGATTATTGGACATAGCTACATCCACTGGGCTCAAAGGTAAACAGCAAGCAGAAATTATCACAACCTTGATTTATCAAATTTGGAAATCAAGTGGATTGGCCAGAGAGGATTGAAATGTCACCAATTGATACCATTGGTGAAAACCTTTTTGCATCTGCCAAGCCCTGACCTCTTAATAGTGCACTGTGGTGGAAATGATTTGGGCACTATCACTGGGGTTGGTCTGGAAATGCTTTTAAAGGACAACTTTGATCAATTGATGACACTTATTCCACAAACTGCCTTGGTATATTCCAATATATGCCAAAGACAGAAATGGAACTGGTCCAACCAATTTTGTCCACAATTTGAGAAAGCACGGAAACATGTGAATAAATCTGTTTCTGCTTACATGAGAGACTGTGGAATGGGTTCAATATACAATAATAATTTGCGTTACAACATGCAAGACATCTACAGAGGAGATGGTGTGCACTTCTCAGATGAGGGAAATAGAATTTTCCTCCTGAATTTAAGACTGTGCATTGGAACCTACTTGTAGGTACCTAAATCAGCCACAGAACCCAAAAGCTCTTTTCAGAGCTACCCTACCTGTTATCATTCAAAACGTTTATTTTTTTCTAACTTTTTTCACTATTTTTCACCAAAGTACGCTTCCCGGTACGCGCACCGGTGCGCGTACCGGGCGCTCCCCCCGCGAAAAATTCAAGAATTTTTTTTATAGGCCTTTATGTGCCTCCTAAGCCCCCCTCAGAAAACCTAGAGGGTCAAGAAATGTCTACGGTGCCCCATTCTACCCATTCCGGACATTGTTTGCCCTCCATCGTGTGTCTCGATTGTACCGAAACACAAAATGGAGGACTCCCGTTACGCTGCCGGTACGCGTACCGGGGCGCGCATCGGTAAGCGCTCCATAAAAAAAGGTGGGAAAGAAATTTACAGAAAAACCACTGGAGACACTTTCATCAAATGTAGAATAGGCCCTACTACATATCAGTCCCTACCATTTTCCCAAATTTGGTGGAATTCCATTGAGACATTTAGGCTACAGGCCTGAATAAATATCCTGAGGTAAATTACATGACCAAAACACATATGAAGTACGAGAATTTACAATCAATTAAAAAGTTTCTTTCATTTTCTACGATTATTTCCTGACATTTGATTGGTTATGTACATGAATAAATAAAAAAAAGAGAAGGAAACACAGCCATTTTGACTACTGCTTCCTGAAGTACATTTGAAAAGAAATAACACTGACAACTTCAACTGCTTTCTCAAAGGTAAGTTGTTATTTTGGAAAGTGAAGTATGTTGTGCACTTTAAGTTAATTTGTCAAAAAATATTCTGTTAGTTATATACTATCCCTCTGTATTAGTTATAGATTGAAATAGGCTTCTCTGTTATAGTTATGGATTGAGTTAGGCTTCCCTTGTATTATTATAAATTTACTTAGGCTTCATCACATACTCTTTGTTATATTTCAAATTCCAGCCTGATACCATACACTGCCCAAAGATAACTTCACTGTTAAAAAATCCAAACTACATGTCTGAACTTAAACCCAACAGTGCCCTATCTCTACTGATATATTTATTTTTTATGCAATTTACAGCAACAAAATGGAAGGAGAAAAGAATATATCTTTTGAAATTGTTTTGAACAACAACCAGGATGGAAAAAATGTTGAAAATGATAACATTGACTTTATGGATGAGTCTCTGGACCTTGAATTACTTGAATGTGGGCAATCAATGGAAACACAGAATGTAAATGAAGAGATTCCAGACAACATTTTATTAGAAGTTTTATTAAATTATGAAAAAGAATCAGAAGAATAAATTTATATTTAATAATCAAAAATTGTTCGAGCCATTATTCATTTTTATATGTAATTCATCAAGTAGATCAAAAATGTTTAAAATATAAAGTGAGACTTATAATATACAGTGCAACTTTATTGTGTTACATAGAAAGTTTGCTCATAGTTACCTCCTTTCTCCCACTATATTATCTCCAATGTGTATTTAACATCTCTTTATCATCTCCTGCCTCAATATTGTTTCAGATTTCCTGACAGACTATGTTATGAATTCCATATACCACAATAACTTCTGTAACAACATGCAAGATATCTACAAAGGAAACTATGTATATTACATTTTAGACTCTGCATTGGTACCTACATGTTGGTACTTAAATACAAAAAAAACAACAAAAAGAACAATTAATAAACATACAATTTTTAAAAGTGATTCTTTTTTTCCCATAGTACGCTCCCCGGTGCGCGTACCGGGCGCTTCCCTCGCGAAAATCGAAAAAAAAATAAATGTGTGGGCCCTTTAATGGCCCCCATATCAAACGTAGGGGGACAGGGGGGTCTACTCTGCCCCCTTATGGTCCATTCCCCCCTATGTTTTTGCCACCTCTTGTGTCTCGATTTTACCAAGACACAAGATGGCGGCCGCTCCGGACTGTTTAGAATGTTTACAGACACCCGAGAGCCAATCAGCTTTCTGCGCGCAAGTCGCGTGCCGCGCCCGGTGCGCGTACCGGAGCGCCTATAGATATATATATTTTTTTGAACCTAAATTACTCAAAATCCACTGGAGCACATATCTTGAGACATAGCAAAGGCACATCGGGCTACCAGTCCCTACAATTTTGCCAAGTTTGGTGGAAATCCATTCAGCCGTTCGGGCTAAAAGTGAAATCGACCGCCCTATGGAAATTAACATGGGGAAAACGCGTTTTGGGACCTCCCTTTTATCTCGGCCCCCGCTTGACGAATCCCCCCCAATGTCTCAAGATATGTGCTCCAGTAGATTTTGAGTAATTTAGGTTAAAAAAACATATATAAATCTATAAGCGAGCCCCGGTACAAAGGGGGAATTGACCATAAGGGGGCAGGGGTAGACTCCCCTGACCCCCTAGCTTTGATGTGGGGGCCAAATAAGGGCCCGCGGGGCAAAACAATTTTTTATTTATTTTTCCGATTTTTGCGGGGGGAGCGCCCGGTACGCGCACCGGGGAGCGCACCAGGGAGCGTACCATGGGGAAAAAAGTATGACAGACTTTTCAAAAAATGTAGGTTTAATAATAAAATTGTTCTTTTTGTTGTTTTTTTAATTTTTTTAAAATGTATTTAAGTACCAATATGTAGGTACCAATGCAGAGTCTAAAATGTAATGTACACCGTCTCCTTTGTAGATATCTTGCATGTTGTTACAGAAGTTATTGTGGTATATGGAATTCATACCATAGTCTGTCAGGAAAGCAGAAACAACATGGAGGCAGGAGATGATAAAGAGATGTTAAATGCACATTGGAGATAATATAGTGGGAGAAAGGAAGTAACTATGACCAAATGGCTATGTAACATAAACAAGTTGTACAGTATACTATAAGTCTCACTTTATATTATATCTATTTTGGTACTATTTCATAATCTACATATATAAAAGAATAATGTCTCGAACAATTTTTAAATTTTAAATACAAATTTATTGCTTGGATTTTTCAAAATCTAAAAGAATTTCCAACATTATTTCGTCAGGTATGTCCTCATTTGGATTCCATGATTCAATTTCTTCCACACAATTAAGTAAGTCTTGGTCCAGAGACTGATCCAAAAAGTCTAATTCATAAATCTCTTCCTTAGGATTGTTCTCCAGTTCAATTTCAAATGAAATATTAATTTTATTTTGTTCTCCTTCCATTTTCTTGCTGTAAATTGCATAAAGAATAAATATATCAGTAGAGATAGGGCACTGTTGGGTTTAAGTTCAGACAGGTACTTTTGAGTTTTTAACAGTGAAGTTATCTTTGGGCAGTGTATTGTATGAGGTAGGAAGTAGAAATATAAAAAAGTGTATGTGAAGAAGCCTAATATAATTCATAATTATACTAGAGAAGCCTAATTCAATCTATAACTATAACAGAGAAGCCTATCTCAATCTGTAATTATAACAGAGGGACAGTAAATAACTGTCAGAAAACGTTTTTACAAATGAACTTAAAGTGCCCCTTCACAAATTTATAACTTACCTTGTAGAAAGGTGATGAAGATAAATGAGAAAATGTTTTAAAGATGTATCTCAGGTAGTTGTAGTCAAAATGGCCGTGTTTCCCTCTCATTTTTCATCTATATTCAAGTACATAACCAATCAAATGTCAGGAAAAAAAGAGTAGGAAATGAAAGTAACATTTTAATTGGTTGTAAATTGTAACACTTCATATGTGTTTTTGTCATGTAATTTACCTCAGGATATTTAGACAGGGCTACAGCCCAAATGGCTCAATGGAATACCATCAAATGTGGGATAATGGTAGGGACTGGTATGTAGTAGGTTCTATGCTATATTTGGTGAAAGTCTGTCCAGTGTTTTTAATGTAATTTTGTTTCCCGCATTTTTTTGGGGGGCGCTTACCGGTGCGCGCCCCGGTACGTGTACCGGGAGCGCTACAGGAGTCCGCCATTTTGTGTTTCAGTAGAATTGAGACACAAGATGGAGGACAAACAATGTTGGGAATGGGTAAAAAGGGGCACAGTAGACACCACCTGACCCTCTAGGTTTTCTGAGGGGAGTTTAGGAGGGGCATATATGCAAAAAAATAAGAATTAAATTTCGCGGGGGTGGCCCGGTACGCGCACCGGGGATCGCACCGGGGAGCGTACTTTGGTGAAAAATAGTGAAAAAAGTTAGAGAAAGATAATCATTTTGAGTGATCAGAGGTAGGGTAGCTCTGAAGAGAGCTTTTGGGTTCTGTGGCTGATTTAGGTACCTACAAGTAGGTTCCAATGCACAGTCTTGAATTCAGGAGGAACATTCTATTCCCCTCATCTGAGAAGTGCACACCATCTCCTCTGTAGATGTCTTGCATGTTGTAACACAAGTTATTGTTGTATATTGAACCCATTTAAATAGTCTCTCATGTAAGCAGAAACAGATTTATTCACATGTTTCTGTTCTTTCTCAAATTGTGGACAAAATCGGTTGGACCAGTTCCATTTCTGTCTTTGGCATATATTGGAATATACCAAGGCAGTTTGTGGAAAAAGTGTCATCAATTGATCAAAGGTGTCCTTTAAACGCATTTCCAGACCAACCCCAGTCAAAGTGCCCAAGTCATTTCCACCACAGCGCACTATTAAGATGTCAGGGTTTGGCTGATGCATAAAGGTTTTCACCAATGGTATCAATTGGTGACATCTCAATCCTCTCTGGCCAATCCACTTGATTTCCACATTTGTTAAATCAAGGTTGTGAAAATTTCTGCTAGCTGCATACCTTGGAGCCCAGTGGATGTAGCTATGTTCAATAATCCACACAGAATACATGATGAGAGAAGGTTCTGGTGCAGTCAGATGAAGTGTGGGAATGAAATGGCAGTTGGAACAGTAGGAGTTTACAAAAAAATAATTGTGGAGTTTTCCTGCTCTTGAATCACAAGCAATGATTCGTGGATTCAGATAGTTGAAAACTGAAAGTTAGGGTGCATGGTTGTGTTGTGTGAAAGAAGCAATTTGAATGGTTATGAAAAAGTCAATTAAAGCAATAATGCCCTGGATAAGCTGGTGTATTGAGAGGTCAAACATCCTTGCTGATTTAATTTGCAACATTGTTGAATAAACTTTTGAACCTGAGAGTTCAGTTAGGAGGGAGTTGCTATGGTAACAGATAGAAAGGTCTGAGAGGGGGAAGGGTGTTGGTTTGAAAATAGTGAGGGAAGAGTTTTGATTGGTTGAAATGAGGCCAATGTGTGTAAAGAGGTTTTCTGTGCCAGTCTTGGTTTCAGTGTATTGAGTGCATACCTTTTGCTCTGCTAAAGAAAAATTGATGTGTGTGTCTGACACTGTTCTCAATCTCCCAAAGCATTTGTAAAGGTAAGTAATGATTCATTTAATTTAGATAGAGACTTGTTTGCCCTATGGAGAAGATTTGGAAGCAGATAGTGAAGTTTCAGTAGTGAAATTGAATGCTTGTAGATAGGACTTGTGCTGTATTTGTAAAAAGTTATTTAAAAAACGATTTTGGGGTAAAAGAATGGCTTTTATATTTTTGAGAAGCAATTAATAGTGTCTGCCTCTGTGAAGAAATATATTTGAACCTTTTACAATTATGTCACTTGCGTTACCTCAGATTTGGAAGCAGATTGAGATTCTTTCTTGTTGGTTTGTGGCATGTTTTTTGAAATGCTTGATATTAACATATGCAAGATAGAGGAATTGTTTTTTGTGAAATAGTGAAGTTTCAGTAGTGAAATTGAATGCTTGTACATAGGACCTGTGCTGTGTTTCTAAAATGTTATTCAAAAAACGATTTTAGGGGCAAATCAATGGTATTTACATTTGGGCCATTTTTATGATTGCCTTGTGCCGCCGGTGCGTCACTTTTAACATGGGAAAAAGTGAGTACCAGTGGCACAAGGCCATCATTAATAAGGCCCTGAGTTTCTTTGCTGTTGGTTTGTGTCTTGCTTTTTAATAATGCTTGCTATCAAGATTTGCAATATAGAGGATTTGTATTTTGTGAAACATTAAGGTTTCAGAAGTGAAATTAAATGCTTGCACATAGGACCTGCGCTGTGTTTCTAAAATGTTATTTATAAGACGATTTTGGAAAGGGAAGACCACTCGGTCCCCCCGAACGTATGGATGGGTGCCCCGATCCTCCGGGAAACTGTTGTGGGTGGGGGGCGTGGTTCGGCTGGTATGCCCAAGGCGGCGTAGCCGGAGCACGCCCTTCCCGCCCAGAAGGGGTTGTCCTAGACACCCGCCCGGAAGTCCGCGCACGGATGGGCGTACCCGAGGCGGGCCCCTGCCCTCCCGCAGATGGATAAATAGAGCGGGAATCCAATGAAGCTTCCTCTTGTTCCAGTGCTCGGAAGGCTGCACCGCTCGTTGCTCGTGAGCCCTCGAAGGAACAAGCGGCAATTTTGAGAACTTGTAATCTTTGTTGTTTCTCTTTCAGTGTCAGGCGTGTAGAAGATCTAGTACCTTGTGGATCGAGTTGGACGGAGTAACCAAGATATGTCTGGCAAGAAAGCGGGAAAGAGCTCCGAGATGGAGAAGATGCTACGCACCCCGGTGAACCGAGTAGCGGTGATGGACCGAAAAATGGGTAAAGTGGATCCGATCGGTCGGGGCTTAGGGGATGTCAAGAAGCAGATAGCAGCGCAGAACAACCTCTCGGGCGGCCTAAAAAAGTTATAGGGCCGGCCTTGCCGGATGTCACCCCAGAGGGTAAGGGGAAGAGGAATAAGAGGAGGGCGGGTTCCAGGGAGGGCCCAGCCCCAGAGGTGCCCCCAGCGAGCCCGGGCGCAATCAACCCAGCCGCACCGGTGAATAGCCCGGTACCAGGTCCGGACGTGGGTTTACCAATCCCCGTAGTAATAACGCCAGTCGAGGATGACCAGATGCCCCCAGAACTGGCCCTTCAGTTAGCAGAAGTTTTACCCTGGCTAAAGAAGAAAGCAGGGGGAGCAGTGGCTGCGGGGGATCCGGCCGAGGAAGCCAGACTAATAATTGAGCAGTTACGGCAGTCAAGGGAGGCCGGGACGGCAAATGTTCCTTATATTCCCCCACAGGTAGCAACGGGGGTCACAACGGATGGTCGAGCGAAGACAGCGGACATGACGGATCAATCCGGTAAGAGCCCATTGCCATTGGTGGGGGAGAGTTCAGTGCCTTCAAGGCGGGAAAGGTTGTCTCAGCACATTCCGGCGGCCACGAAGGAAATGATATGGGGGGACAAATATATTAATATGTTTTCACTGTTGACCGACCATCGTGAGATAGAATATGCGAAGACCCAGAAAGATTTGTGGCACCCCAGCGTATGGCGGGCCAAGATGGCGGAATTTAGGGTCGATGAGACCATGGTGAACTGGGTCAAGGCCTTTTCTATTTTTACGGCAGTAATGGGGGAGCGTAAACCTGAAGTGTTGTCCGACTTATGCTTTTACCAGAACAGGATCATGAATTTTTATGCAATGTACGGGGGAAATGAATGGAAGGGTTATGAAGTTAACTTTCGAAAAGCAAAAGAGTTTAACGAGGCTTTAACGTGGGATTGTCTGGACACGGTGTCGTGGCAAAATCAGCTTTTGCCGGGACCGGCGGGTACGTCGGCGCCAAGCACGAGCGGGTCTGGGACATTCCAGCAGAGACCGGCACAGCCCTTTCGGGCGAGCACCGGGGGGGAGTCACATCCAGAGTCCGGTGGGAATGGAGGCAATCGTGGGGTTTGTTGGGGTTTCAACAAAGGAAACTGTTACAGGCCTCAAGGAACATGTAGGTTCCGGCATGCTTGTTCGGGCTGTGGGAACTCCTCACACCCAGAACTTAGCTGTAGATCCAAGTCCAGTAGTGCGGGAGGAAAGGGGGGATCCAAGCAGGATTGAAGTGGTGCCTTGGAAGCAAACATCTTTGCCCATCGATATCTTAGCTTTGACCCCCTGGCTGAACCAATACCCAGATCATGTATCCGCCGGGATTTTGAGGAATGGCTTTCTGTATGGCTTCAACATCCCGGCGGGGAATTTTCGGGGGAGCCCCTTCTGTAAGAACCAACTATCTGTTCAGCATAACCCGGCGGTGGCCGCCAAGAAAATTGCCAAAGAGGTCAGCTTGGGATGGGTAGCGGGGCCGTTTGCCTGCCCGCCAGTTGCGGAATTTGTGTGTTCACCTCTAGGAGTGGTTCCGAAGAAGGACCCGGGGGAGTATAGACTCATTCACAATCTGTCGGCCCCGAAGGGGGCCTCGGTGAATGAGGCTATTGACCCTGAGGTATGTTCAGTTCGATACGCATCGTTCGACGATGCCGTCGATCTACTGAATCGCCTGGGCCACGTTGCCTTGATGGCGAAATCACACATCGAGTCGGCATTCAGGTTGCTCCCGGTATACCCTCGGGACCAGCGCTTGCTGGGATTCACGTTCCAAGGGAAGTATTACATGGATAAATGCATGCCCATGGGTTGTTCAATTTCATGTGCCTATTTTGAAATGTTCAGCTCCTTTCTGGCATGGGCGTTCACCGAGGCCACTGGGCATAGACAGGTGATGCATTATTTAGATGACCTCCTTTTCTTGGGTCCGGCAGACACTACGGAATGTGCACAAACACTGCAGGACTTCTGCACACTCATGCGGGAGTTTGGGGTCCCATTGGCACCAGGTAAGACGGTGGGGCCATCTACCTTGCTGGAGTTTCTGGGAATTGAGCTCGACTCAGTGGAGGGGTGCTTCCGTCTGCCAATGGAGAAGGTGGCCAAGTTCAGGGCTTCCTTAATACAATGTCTCGGTAAGGACAAGGTGACCCTACACCAGTTACAACAAACAGTGGGCCAGCTTAATTTTGCCCTAAAAGTGATACCGATGGCTCGCCCCTTCTCAAGTTCCATTGCACAAGCAATGGTAGGCCTCAAGGAGGGACACCACCGCACAAGACTGTCGGCAGAGGTTCGCCAGGAAATGCGCATTTGGTTGGCATTCCTGGCGGACTTCAACGGTCGAGTGGCGTGGAAGAAACCCCCGGCATCGTCTGACGAACTTGGCTTGTGGACCGACTCAGCTGGGAGTGTGGGATTTGGCGCAATCTTTGGTAACCGATGGTCGGCGCAAGTATGGCCGAAGTGGTGGCACTCCAGTGGCTTAACAGGTAACATTGGGTTCTTGGAGCTATTTCCCATTTGGGTGGCTCTGTTGGCATGGCCGGAAGACTTTAGGGACCGCTCAGTGGTGTTTTGGTCAGACAACATGACGGTGGTCGAGTGCATTAATCACCAGGCAGCACGCTGCAAGTGGATCTTGAGACTGTTGAAAGAAATTGTATTGCGATGCATGAGATTGAATGTACAATTCAGGGCAAAACATGTGCCGGGTGTACTGAATAATGCAGCTGATGCACTCTCTTGTTCACACATGCAGGCTTTCAGGGGTTATCTACCCACAGCGGAACTAGTGGCGGCACCGTTCCCCGAAGCACTATGGCTGATTGGTGCCCCGGATTACAAGACCTCGTGGCAGCCAGCTTAGCGCCCAGGACGAGGAAAGCTTATGAGGGAGCGTTTCGTTCATACTGCGCCTTTTTAGGGCCGGTAGGGAGACATAGCTGGGGGCGGGAGGAATCCTTCCTCGGGTTCTTGGTGGTGCTTCATAAGGAAGGCCGATCAGCCGCAACTGCCAACAGACATAGGGCGGCCATATCATTCATGGCACAGCTCCACGGGATACGGGACCCGACGGGTTCCTTCTTAGTCAGGAAGGTGCTCCGCGGTTGGCAGCGCCTGGAAGGTCGCAGACAAGATACAAGGCACCCGATTGGTTTAGAAAGATTGTCCTTGCTACTGGCAAAACTTGATGAGACATGCTCCTCCCCTTCCGAGGTAGTTCTGTTCCGAGCGGCTTTCACATTGGCATTCCATGGGGCCATGAGGGTAAGTGAACTCGTAGCAAGAAACAAGAAGGATGTGGAGGGAGGTTTATGCAGGGATCATGTCCAAATACGGGGTGATTCTATGTTGATCTCGATAGCCAGGTCCAAGACAGACCAGGAAGCTTTAGGGAGTAGTGTTCTTTTGCAGCGCGCCCGAGGGAGCCCCAGTTGTCCCATAAGGTATTTGGAGGACTACCTGGCACAGAGGTCAGCGACATGGGGGGGAGCTTGCTTAGACACAAGGACGGCACCCCGTTGACGAAATTCCAGTTTCGGAGGGTGCTGGCAATTACGATTGCTGCGGCGGGCTTGAACCCGTGCGATTTTGGGACCCACTCATTCAGAATAGGGGCCGCTACTGAGGCTATGGCTTGGGGTCTGGGTGCGGAAGAAGTGAAACAGTTAGGCCGTTGGTCCTCGAACTATTTCAAGAGGTATGTGCGTCTGCACATGTTGTAAAAGACTGATGAAATGCACTCACGCTTGTTGTCTTTTGTTTGGATTACAGTTTCGCAAGCCTGTGACGCGGGGCGGAAATTGGGATTGACCCAACACCAGAGGACCAGCGGTCAAGGATCACCGACTGGAGAGCAAGTGGTATGGGTCATGGGCCACTCATACGTGAGGCGCGCCGGGGACGTATTCATGGCAGGTGACGCGACTCACGCATCTGGGGAATACGGGTTCAGAGTGACCTTCCATGGGAAGGGAGGCCTCTGTTTTGACCAATTTCAAACCTTTGTGGAGGAACTCTTAGGGCGGCAAAGGTCACCGCCATCTGTAATCATAGTGCACCTGGGAGGCAATGACTTGGTAAGACTGGGAAGACGGGTGTTAGTTGAACACATATTGTCGGCAGTCAGCTGGTTGGCTAAGAGGCTCCCGGGGTGTACGATTGCATGGTCCCACATGATCCCCAGGAGAATCTGGCGGGGGGGTATCTCTGTAACGGCGTTGAACCACTCAGTAAAGAGGGTCAACAACAAAATTGGGAAGTTGTTTCGCTCCGCGCATTTGCAAAGCATTCCCCATGGGTGTATTCGAACGATCACTGTTACTTGAATGATGGGGTTCACCTGTCCAGGGCTGGGAATGATTTACTCATAGGAGACTTCATAGCATGGCTAGTGGGATTAAGGAGACATGACCTTTAGGAAGTGTGGGGGGCCGGATAGTCGGTCAACTATTCGGCCTGTGGTGGTAAGGTCATGATTGTGAGCAGTGATTTCAAGGTCCCTAGGGGGGGCGCCACCCAGTACGGATGGGAGCGCCCGGGGGGAGGCGGCCATCGGCCCCTCCCACGGGGAGGCGGCACCCACTATGGATGGGTCGCCTAGGGGGAGACGGCCATAGGCCCCTCCCAGGGGGGAGACGGCTATATGCCCCTCCTACGAATTTCCCGGGGGCCGGATATCCGCTCCGGCGGAAGAGAGTGTGGGGAAGGGGGGGAGTCCACGCTGTCCTTCTTACGGATACCTCACACGGGAACTCGGACAACCTTTAAGAAGGCATCGAGTGAAAGGGGGCCCCCACGACAAGGGAAGTTACAGTTGGCAACGAGGGTAAAGTCCTCTGCGCATGCGCCACTCACACCGTGAGGGCGGGAATTTGGTAGTAGGGATCTGACACCGGTTAAGACCTTGCCGTTGGCCCTTAATGCTAGGATGTACAATTTTATTTTAGAATGTTATGCATTTTCAGGATGCTAGACTCGGATAGGAAACCTTTGTATTAGAGATCTGTTAAGGTTAGCCAAAGAACTTGTCTTCATCAAAATGTAATGGAAGTAAAATTGTACATAAATCATGAAATGTTTTAATTTAAAGTTTTAAATTTTGTTTCATATTTTAATAAATACGGCCGGGGGGGTAACTCCCCCCCGCCTTCCAAAAGCTCAAACTTGTGTCTGTCTCCTCCCATGGGGAATTGGTGTTGGGAGGGGATGGCGGGCATCCCGGCCCATATGGAAAGGGAAGACCACTTGGTCCCCCCGAACGTATGGATGGGTGCCCCGATCCCCCCGGGAAACCGTTGTGGGCGGGGGCGTGATTCGGCTGGTATACCCAAAGCGGCGTAGCCGGAGCACGCCCTTCCAGCCCAGAAGGGGTTGTCCTAGACACCCGCCCGGAAGTCCGGGCACGGATGGGCGTACCCGCAGATGGATAAATAGAGCGGGAATCCAATGAAGCTTCCTCTTGTTCCAGTGCTCGGAAGGCTGCACCACTCGTTGCTCGTGAGCCCTCGAAGGAACAAGCGGCAATTTTGACCCACCCACCAGCCCCTTTTATGCAATGTTTTTTGTTTGAATAAAGTAATTGTTGGTGATATTCGAATGTATTAAAAAGATACAGTCATTTTTTGCAGCATAGATGTATGCCTTTGATTGAATAAATGTTTGTAGGCCTTTTTTCCTTTGTAGAAAAGTAGAGGAATGTATCAAATAATAAAATTGTCTTGTGCTTTAGGACTTTGGTCCCTTTGTAGCAATGTGAAAGTTGATGAATTGTCAAGCTGTTGCAGATTAGGCGTATTTTCTTTCCTTAGTAGGTAAAACAACTGTCGTATTTATTTTAGTCGGGCGGTAAGGTCATGATCGGTGAGCAGTGATTTCAAGGTCCCTAGGGGGGGCGCCACCCAGTACAGATGGGAGCGCCCGGGGGGAGGCGGCCATTGGCCCCTCCCACGGGGAGGCGGCACCCACTACGGATGGGTAGCCTAGGGGGAGACGGCCATAGGCCCCTCCCAGGGGGGAGACGGCTATATGCCCCTCCTACGAATTTCCCAGGGGCCGGATATCCGCTCCGGCGGAAGAGAGTGTGGGGAAGGGGAGGGAGTTCACGCTGTCCTTCTTACGGATACCTCACACGGGAACTCAGACGACCTTTAAGAAGGTGTCGAGTGAAAGGGGGCCCCCACGACAAGGGAAGTTACAGTTGGCAATGAGGGTAAAGTCCTCTGCCCATGCGCCACTCACACCGTGAGGGCGGGAATTTGGTAGTAGGGATCTGACACCGGTTAAGACCTTGCCGTTGGCCCTTAATGCTAGGATGTACAATTTTATTTTAGAATGTTATGCATTTTCAGGATGCTAGACTCGGCTAGGAAACCTTTGTATTAGAGATCTGTTAAGGTTAGCCAAAGAACTTGTCTTCATCAAAATGTAATGGAAGTAAAATTGTACATAATTCATGAAACGTTTTAATTTAAAGTTTTACATTTTGTTTCATATTTTAATAAATACGGCCGGGGGGGTAACTCCCCCCCGCCTTCCAAAAGCTCAAACTTGTGTCTGTCTCCTCCCATGGGGAATTGGTGTTGGGAGGGGGTGGCGGGCATCCCGGCCCATATAGGGGCAAATCAATGGTATTTACATTTGGGCCTTATTTATGATTGCCTTGTGCCGCCAGTGCGTCACTTTTAACATGGGAAAAAGTGACGCACCGATGGCGCAAGGCCTTCATAAATAAGGCCGAGTTTCTTTGCTGTTGGTTTGTGTCTTGCTTTTTGATAATGCTTGCTATCAACATTTGCAAGATAGAGGATTTGTATTTTGTGAAATAGTGAGGTTTCAGTAGTGAAAGTGAATGATTGTACATAGGACCTGCGCTGTGTTTCTTAAATGTTATTCAAAAAACGATTTTTGGGGGCAAATCAATGGTATTTACATTTGGGCCTTATTTGTGATTGCCTTGTGCCGCCGGTGCGTCACTTTTAACATGGGAAAAAAGTGACGCACCGGTGGCGCAAGGCCTTCATAAATAAGGCCCTGAGTTTCTTTGCTGTTGATTTTTGTCTTGCTTTTTGGTAATGCTTGCTATCAACATTTGCAAGATAGAGGATTTGTATTTTGTGAAACAGTGAGGTTTCAGTAGTGAAATTGAATGATTGTACATAGGACCTGCGCTGTGTTTCTAAAATGTTATTCAAAAAACGATTTTAGAGGCAAATCAATGGTATTTACATTTGGGCCTTATTTATGATTGCCTGGTGCCGCCGGTGCGTCACTTTTAACATGGGAAAAAAGTGATGCACCGGTGGCGCAAGGCCTTCATAAATAAGGCCCTGAGTTTCTTTGCTGTTGGTTTGTGTCTTGCTTTTTGATAATGCTTGCTATCAAGATTTGCAAGAAAGAGGATTTGTATTTTGTGAAACAGTGAGGTTTCAGTAGTGAAATTGAATGATTGTACATAGGACCTGCGCTGTGTTTCTAAAATGTTATTCAAAAAACGATTTTAGAGGCAAATCAATGGTATTTACATTTGGGCCTTATTTGTGATTGCCTTGTGCCGCCGGTGCGTCACTTTTAACATGGGAAAAAAGTGACGCACCGGTGGCGCAAGGCCTTCATAAATAAGGCCCTGAGTTTCTTTGCTGTTGATTTTTGTCTTGCTTTTTGGTAATGCTTGCTATCAACATTTGCAATATAGAGGATTTGTATTTTGTGAAACAGTGAGGTTTCAGTAGTGAAATTGAATGATTGTACATAGGACCTGCGCTGTGTTTCTAAAATGTTATTCAAAAAACGATTTTAGAGGCAAATCAATGGTATTTACATTTGGGCCTTATTTATGATTGCCTGGTTAGGGGTAAATCAATGGTATTTACATTTGGGCCTTATTTATGATTGCCTTGTGCCGCCGGTGCGTCACTTTTAACATGGGAAAAAAGTGACGCACCGGTGGCGCAAGGCCTTCCTAAATAAGGCCCTGAGTTTCTTTGCTGTTGGTTTGTGTCTTGCTTTTTGATAATGCTTACTATCAACATTTGCAAGATAGAGGATTTGTATTTTGTAAAATAGTGAGGTTTCAGTAGTGAAATTGAATGCTTGTACATAGGACCTGCACTGCGTTTCTAAAGTATTATTCAAAAAACGATTTTAGGGGCAAATCAATGTTATTTACATTTCAGGCCTTATTTATGATTGCCTTGTGCCGCCGGTGCGTCACTTTTAACATGGGAAAAAAGTGACGCACCGGTGGCGCAAGGCCTTCATAAATAAGGACCTCAGTTTCTTTGCTGTTGGTTTGTGTCTTGCTTTTTGATTATGCTTGCTATCAACATTTGCAAGATAGAGGATTTGTATTTTGTGAAATAGTGAGGTTTCAGTAGTGAAATTTAATGCTTGTACATAGGACCTGTGCTGTGTTTCTAAAATATTATTCAAAAAACGATTTTAGGGGTAAATCAATGGTATTTACATTTGGGCCTTATTTATGATTGCCTTGTGCCGCTGGTGCGTCACTTTTAACATGGGAAAAAAGTGACGCACCGGTGGGGCAAGGCCTTCCTAAATAAGGCTCGAGTTTCTTTGCTGTTGGTTTGTGTCTTGCTTTTTGATAATGCTTGCTATCAACATTTGCAAGATAGAGGATTTGTATTTTGTGAAAAAGTGAGGTTTCAGTAGTGAAATTGAATGCTTGTACATAGGACCTGCGCTGTGTTTCTAAAATGTTATTCAAAAAACAATTTTGGGGGCAAATCAATGGTACTATCTAATCCTTGTCTATAATGTAAAACCAATTCATGTGCTCAAAATATTTTTTTAGAATAACATTTAAAAAACAGAGATAAGGTCATATGTATAAGCATTACAGTGTTTATATTCTTTACTTATTGTCATTGCTTTGTTGTTTGGTAATAGTGGTCTTTAATGTGTTTTTTTTGTTTATCACAGATTTAAATCAACATTTCAATAGTAAGGAAATATGCCCTCAAGGCAGAGGAGAAGGAAAGATGCCATGCGAAAAAAACACAAAAACAGCAACGGAATTAAAGCAGTGTCCTACAACAAATACTACAAAAAACGCCAAAAAAGCTCCTGGTAAGACAACAAAGTATTTTCTTCGGAACATATGTAGATATAAAAAAAAATGATAATGTACATGTGAATTTACAGAAGGAGAGAGCAAATTTGAAGAGAAAGGAGAGGTCCCCCCAAAATCTTACTACTGCAGCAGGAGACAATAATACGTATAGTAATAGAAGGCAAAATTAATTTAGGGACATTCATAAACGAATGTTTCGCAATAGGGTAGTTTTAAATTTATTAAAAAACATTAAGAAAGGTACACAGAGAGCTGCTTTTCATAAGAAAAAGAAAAATGTAGAGAAGATTGTTGATCAAGCTTTTGAAGTTAAGAACAAATTATTTATTTTAGTAATCAATAGAATTAGGACACTTAACAAGACAATTGATGTTTTCAAATCAAACAGTAGATCCAAAAGAGTAATTAATCGAACTAATTTTTGTAAAGTTTTTTCTGGAAAATGGATGCATAGTTCAAGTTGTGAGCCATTTTTTAATGAGGAGAGTTACTTTCAGGAGAATGATTTGGTGCATGCAGTTGACACCAGTGGTCGAGCACGGTTGTCCGATTGAAAAAGAGAAACTTGTGTATAGAGATGTAGAAGAAATCAATTTTGGAAAAGGTGATGGACAGAGTTTCTGAATGATGCAGAATACTCCTACCCAGTCAAGAGATCAGGGCTTGATCCATCACCGTTTTTTTTGCTCACTGCACCATCCCAGCTTAGAACCTGGCTATATGCAAATTAGTCTGTTCCTGTCCCAGTGCATGATGGGAACAGGGCAAACCAAACTACCAAGCCAATTCTTATACTGGGAAGCAGACAAGCTTCCGGGGACCGGTTTCTGGCATTTCAGCCGTCGTCGGCCTGGCTTGCTTGAATCTTGATGGTGCAATGAAGAAGAGAAACTTGTATATAGAGATGTAGAAGAGGTATTAAGTGATGAAGTTTTAGGAAGACGTACTAAGGGTCCAGTGTACAATTGGAGGTGTAGTAGTATTTGTAGTGTGCGACAGGATTCCATCGATGTGCTTCGTAATTTCTTACGTACATATAGTAAGAAAAGTCTAAAACAAAAAATGAAGATGTTGCAAGACTTAGATCCTTGCAGAGTGAGAGAAAACACAGGTTTGCATGGACATTCATTGGCTTGTCTTTCTAGAAAAGCATGTCAGAGTGTTTTTCATCATTTTAGGATGTTAGCAGTGCATCATAACAAAATGAGGAAATTAATGAGAAGGTTGTATTATGCAAAAAGTCCAGCACTTAAGCTCAAACAGTTAAACAGTGCTCTTTTGCATGGAACTGAATTAGATGTGAAGAAGATTTGTGAAGAAATTAAGATTTGTTATTTTTGTGAAAAAGAGGACAGTGTAGAAATTGACACAGTAATAGAAGGTGATGTGGAAGACAATGTACAGATTTCAAGTACAGAAAAGTTTGACCATGAAATTAGCAAGTTTCAGTTGAAATCAAGTGAAAGGCCTAATTTTACGTGTGTGTGTTGTCGACAGACTCATTATAAGATTCAGACTAGGTTAGTTGATTTATATGCAAAAAGTGAAATGGAAAATAATAGTGAATGGAGGAATTTTGCAACTTATGTGTTGGTGGAGAATTCTTTTGATTTGAGTTTTGATCAGCGTATTTGTAAATATTGTTATAATAAATTAAATGAAAGCAGAATGCCTGCTAGAGCTGTTTATGATAATCTGGAGTTGGTAGACATTCCTGCTGAATTGATGGAATTAAATACATATGAATCTATTTTGATTCAATGTGTCCATCCTTTTCAGGCAATTGTTCGCATGGAGCCTAAGACAGGGACATTTCCTCCTTCACATTTACAGAGAGGATTAAAGGGAACAGTTGTTTATTTGCCTCTAGATTTCAAGAAAAATATTGATATAATTGGTGTACAAAAAGTGAAAGAGGAACCTTTAGTTATTCTAGTTAATGGGGTTCCGACAAAGAGTAAGAAATCTGGCAAGATTTAATGGATGTTAGGAAAGTCAAAAAGGCAACGTTGTATTTGGTCAAAAACAATGAGTGTATGTGTTGAAGCAGAGGAAATAGTTGCAGAAGAAGACAGTGATTGTTCAGTCGGCCAAATTGAAAAAGTTGATGTTTCTTGAGGTGAAGAAATATATGAACATTATACTGTTCATCCTTTGCATTCCAAAGAAGTAATGGGGAATGCAATTGACTTGTTTCAAATGAAAGCAGCAAAAGGAAGTCCCATTAGTGTATGGGAAGAAAGTTTGGACGCTCGTTGTTTTCCACAGCTATTTCCAACAGGTCGAGGTGGACGATATGACGATCGACCAGTTCAAATTCCTGCTTCTGAATACTGGACTTTAAGATTATATGCTGAAGATTCAAGGTTTCGTCAATGCATTCCATATTTGTTTCATCTACTGTATGAAAGTGACTTGTCTGGACTTTCACATGCAGTAAATCATATGCTGAAAAGTGGAGCACATCTGCAAAATGTTTCGGCGAGGGACTTTATGGAGAAAGTCAATCTGCAAGATAATATTTTGGAATCTCATCTAATCAATCTCATGGCATGTCAGCGTGGTACAAACGAGTATTGGTACCGTCGTCATGGGGAATTGAAATGTATGCTAAGAAACCAAGGGAACTCCTACATGGTTCCTCACTCTTAGCTGTGCTGAGTATGCATGGGACGACTTACTTGAATTTCTATGCAAGGCAAATGCTAATATACCAAATATAGAATTGAAAATACCAGGAGAACTGTGTTCTTTGGATCCAGTGAATGTATGCAGATATTTCAATCATAGATTTGAAGCTATGATGTCTGGTATTACCAATAAAAAAATCCTCTTCTTGGAGAGGTTTTGGATTTCTTTTGGAGAAAGGAGTATCAAGCGAGAGGTGCTCCTCATATACATATGTTGTTGTGGATTAAAGATGCACCCAAATTTGGATCAGATTCGGATGAAACAGTGATGAGTTTCATTGAAGAGAATTCAACATGTGCTGTTCCGAAAACTACTGAAGAAAACAATTTAAGGCAACAAGTTTTACGCTTTTTTTGTGGGAAGTACTGTCGTCGAAAATTCAAAAGCAAGGAAAAGTTCTACACAAAATGTTGTTTTGTGTTTCCACGACCAGTGATTTCTAAGGGAAGAGTAAATAATTTGATGTCATCTCTACGACATACTGTGACGAGGAAATCACCAAAAAATACATACAATTTAAAAATAAACGAAGAGTCCAAGTACATCAACGACTACAACCCAGTGATTTTGTCCATGTGGAATGCTAACATGGATATTCAGTTCGCTGCTGACAACTCTATTGCTGTGGCTCGATATGTGACATCTTACATCACAAAAAAGAAAAGACAGAACTAAAGGAAATGTGGGAGGACATTTCACATGAAAAGAGTCTAAGCAAGAAATTATACAGTTACAGTCTGAAGATGTCGCATCGAGAAATTGGAGCATATGAATGTTCTGATCGGTTATCATCAGCAAGTCTCTATACCAAATCTAGAACAATAATTTGGGTGAGTCTAGGTCTTGCTGCAGCACAAAACCGAATTTTGAAATCTGTACTAGAAATTGAGTATTTGGCGGAGAAAGAACCAAATAGTACAGATATTTTGAAGACAAACATGTTGGATACATACTAACCAAATAGAAGTACTCACCTTGAGAACACTTGTTTTTATGAAGTTCTGCAAAACTATAGTTATAAAAGGAACATCACAGAAGATATCAAAATTGGAAAATATGCTTTCATTGGAAATGAAGGATGTCTAGTGAAGCAGAAAAAATACCATTTGATTAATCATCAAAAATTGAGTTGTGAATCTCCAGACAAAAGAGATTTTGACTATTTAGCTCTTTTGCAACTCTTTAAGCCATGGCGTACAGATAAGGAACTACTTGGAGATTTTCTCTGTTACAAAGATTCTTTTAATGCAACCAAGGATACAATAGAATGTCCTGTTTTTCTAAATTATCTGCAAATGTTGAATGAAGAAATAAAGCAAGAAGCCACAATTGCAGAAGAGATTGCCAGAGACAGTTCTCAAGACAGTCAGAGTTCTACTTCATTGAGTCAGGATTCACTAGGAGGACCAATTATCCAAAATGAAGCTGCCACTGCCATGGATGAGGTGGAAAGAGCTATGGAACAAGCTCAAGAGGATGTAGTTAACTTAGAAGATTTGGTAAAGCAACTAAACGTTGAGCAGAAAAAGATATATGATGAAGTCACAGAACAGATTGAACATGGATTCAGACATGAGAAAAAAGAGTGCTCATGTACATCATTTAAGCCTGTTCGACTGTACGTAAGTGGAGAAGCGGGTACAGGAAAAAGTTTTCTGATTAAAGCAATTGCAACTTATCTGCAGAAAAGGACTGAATCACCGCTGTCTTGTGTTGTAACTGCTCCAACTGGACTGGCAGCACATAACATTAAAGGGATTACTCTACATCGTTTACTGATGCTGCCAGTTGAGCATGATAATAAATTGCACTGCAACAAGTTATCTGGAGATGCGTGTTCTGAAGTTTCCAGAGTCCTGAAGAAAATGAAACTTCTTATCATTGATGAAGTAAGCATGGTCTCAAATCTAATGCTTGCTTTTGTGCAATTTAGAATGCAAGAAATTCTTAGAACAGAGTATGATGTGTTATTTGGAGGAAAACACATTTTTGTTGTTGGAGATCTATTGCAGTTGACTCCAGTAAAAGGACAACCAGTGTTTAAAATGCTTACACATGAAGATACCAATAAGTCTCTTGGAAGCATTGGAAATGTTAATATATGGTTAAATTTCAAATATGCAGAACTGTTTCAAAATATGCGACAGGCAAAGGATGAATATTCATTTTCCTTTTCTCAGTTACTTCCACTTATACCTTTTCTCTGTTTTACTATCTATTACACAGTCCCTCTGTGTTCTTCCCTCTAGCTCTCTTTCTCTTTACACCACTGTCTCTGTCCCCTTTTGGTCATGCTCACTCCTTCATTATTTTTTTTTGGGGTGCGCTCCCGGGACGCGTCCTGGTACGCGCACCGGGAGCGCTCCAGAGTGAAACATAAAAAAAAAGAAAAAGAATATACTTTAAAAAAAAAGTATTATATTAATATACAATATAGGATTCATTTTTAGAAAAAAATACCTTTCTTAGCTATAGACATTTGCTAATAAATAACCTAAGATATTCACTGAAAAAACCATAGGTTTCACACCAGTTATAGTTAGGAATTAGCATTTATAAAACTTATTAAATTCACTGAAAAAACCATAGGTTTGACACCAGTTATAGTTAGCTGGAAATTTTACTGACATAAAAGCATTGAAATTCCCACGTTATAGTTAGTTGGACTCACTA
This sequence comes from Lissotriton vulgaris, assembly GCF_964263255.1. Lineage (NCBI taxonomy): Eukaryota > Metazoa > Chordata > Amphibia > Caudata > Salamandridae > Lissotriton > Lissotriton vulgaris. The sequence continues at coordinate 420,744,923 of NC_141691.1, forward strand.
TAACATGCGCGTGTAATGCACTGATGATGACATCACATATTACATCACTCATGACATGGTCAGTGACATCACTCATGACATCACTGATGACACAATCCTTGTGACAGAGTGACAGACCTCCTTTCACTGTACAGTAACCCTTGAAACACATATTCAAAAATAGAAACTAACATTTTCAAAAAAGTGGAGATACCCATACCAGTTACAACAACCAATTCAGTAATTCCACCATTTATATACACATCCACTCATTCACCAACAGTTCTATATAGTCACTCATACATATACTCACTCATCATATGTAGTGATATACCTATACATCCTGTAACACACCAACAGTCTTCCAAAAGTTGCTCACACACATACTCACACATGCAAATAAACTATTGAACATCCATTTATTTGCATATACAGCTATACACACACAACCACCTTACTTCTAAGGAAATTAAACATACTTACTCTCTTAAACAATCACTTATAGAAACACATACTTATTAAATCAAAAACTCGTTCAATCTCTCACTCTCACATATACTCACTTATATACATCAATACTCACATATACTAGATTAAAACATATGTAGTTACTGATAAAGACACTAGTGAGACAATCATTCACTTACTAACACACACATATACACACTTATCCATCCATACAGTCCTGCACATATGCCATCTTCCAAACACATAAACAGTGAGTCAGTGATTGATGCATCTATGTACTAAGTAATACCCCCACCAAACCATACAGACACTCATACTGATACTAAAAAAACATCTAATAACCCATATACACACACATGTAGCTACTCACCAACCCATGCAGCCACTTATACACAAAGTGAAACACTGATACAAACATTTAAATATTTAAACAATACTCTCTAATATATGTATTCACTAAAATACACTTAATAAGCCAGTTAACCAATCAATTTTTTTTTTAAAAAACATCCATTAAGACACTTATTTAAACATTTATTCTTCCATCGACCTTTACATATACATATATAAAACATATTTATTTTTCAGAAAGACACAGATTCACTGGATGGTGTCATCAGTGATTTCATGAGTGATGTCACTGACCATGTCATGAGTGATGTAATATGTGATGTCATCAGCAGTGCATTACACGCGCAAGTTATAGTGAGTCCAACTAACTATAACGTGGGAATTTCAATGGTTTTATATCAGTAAAATTTCCAGCTAACTATAACTGGTGTTAAACCTATGTATATATATATATTACCTACTGGCGGTCGCCAGTAGGTAGTTATAGTTAGGATTTTTTTCAATGTTAAATCTCAAAATTCTATTTGGAATAACTTTGGCGCCGGTTGACGAATCTGACTGAAAATTTCCTAAAAATTTCCTCAAACTGGCCTCGCGGCGTTCTGGTCCTTCCCTGAAAGTTTGGGGGGGATTCGTCAAGCGGGGGCAGAGATAAAAGGGGTCCCAAAACACGTTTTCCCCATGTTAATTTCCATAGGGCGGTCGATTTCACTTTTAGCCCGAACGGCTGAATGGATTTCAACCAAATTTGGCAAAATTGTAGGGACTGGTAGCCCGATGTGCCTTTGCTATGTCTCAAGATATGTGCTCCAGTGGATTTTGAGTAATTTAGGTGCAAGCAATTGGGATAACAGAACATTTTGTCTAGTAAAACATTGAAATGTTATGAGTTGCCTTGATTATAGCAGCCAAATATCTAAATGTTAAATGTATGGATGCACAAAAACACGGTTGAATGCTGGAATTCACTTTTCCCCGTTTATTTTATTACAGGCACTGGTCGATCTAATTTGGGAGAATGAGAGACACGACAATTGAAATGCAGAGAGGCTGAGAGATTGTCATCAACCTAAACATTGTTACAGTACGAATGAGTGATTCAAAGGTTTTGTTTTACTTAACAAACCAAGGACGTTGCACCCAGTATTTGGTATGAATTTCAATACCTGAACATTCTAGTGAAAAGAATGATTAATTTGTAGGGTATGCACATTGGGGCTCGAAAACCTTTCAGGGACGCATGCACGCACCAGCCTGGTAAGCTCAATGGCACTCACAGTTGAGATGTGTAAGAAGGCAATTGGCGAATGCTCCGCACGCATGCATGTTCCAAGGTCTGAGGTTTGATTCTCACCCTAGGCTATAATAAGAGAGAGGTGTGGCAAGCCCACTCGGGCTTGAAAACTATGTATGACAATTGCTCGCACCTAGATAGAACGATCATGAGCTGTGAACGTCTGGGCTGGACAATAGCACAAACCATTAATGCTTCACATGCGTGTTGTGTCCTGAGATGGGAGGTTCGAACCCCACACTCGCGAACATTTTGAATTTGAATTCGATCATGTTTATGGTTGCATAAAATGCACAATATTTAAGTGGTACTAAAATGTAACAGTGTGAAATGTTTGGAAATACGTTTTGTTGACAAAATGCCAATGCTTGCTACATATTCTTAAGTGTACTCACAGCTCCAAATATTTTCTCGAAGATGTAGTCTGTTGTTTATGTTTGTAACTCACTGGTCACATGATTAACATTTAAAACGCACTGTTTATTTCGCACAAACACTCGTGAACAAGGGAACTTGCTTCCCGAAACGCGTCAAGTGCGTTCTTGAAATAAATACTCTTTGAAACGGATCTGTGGCTTGGATATCGTTCTTGGTTGGAAGGGAGAACGACTGTCGATGGAATACGGGGGAGTGGCGATCCCGTCCCGGCCCGCCGCTGCTAGCGGCCATCAAAGCTTTTTTTGCCGAATTTAGGGTGGATATATATATATATATATATATATATATATATATATATATATATATATATATATATATATATATATTTAATAATATGAATATAGTTTCTGCTATAGAGAATTGTTAATGGAGAAATCAATTATTTGAATACCTGTGTATGGTGACATCTCACTAGAGAGATCAGTCCTTGTTCTCACTGGTGTATGCAGACATCTCATGCAACAGAGGGATTTTGGCACAGCGGCCAGCACACTCTCATATTCTATTGTGCAGTGCTTTAATGTGTGACTATATATGTTTGTGTCTCTGGAGAGAAGTTTCCGCTAAAAAGTCTGTCCTTGTGTACATTCTATAATGCTCATTGTCCCCATGGGGAGAGGTCTGATGGGGCAAGCTGTCCTGGAGATATGTTTTAGTGCAGAAGGCAATGTTATCCTGCATACTGCTCTATATATCAGTTATGTTGGGAAGAGCTGCTAGCGGGAAGGCAAATCTAATACCACACACTCATATATACCGTTATTACCCTAGCAGATGTTTCAGTGGGGAGGCTAGTACTTGTTATACTCAGTATCGAATAGTGAGGCCTTACATGTGAGGTGAGAACCATCCCCGCCCTGCTTTTCATTCTATTGAGCTTGTGGAAAGGTGTGAGTGGCGAGAAAGTGTCTCTTAACATCTTACTCTACACACTACTTACCTTCATGCACGTTCTCTCTGGAGAGGCTACTGTACACAGTTGTTAGGCTGAATAAATGAGTCTTGAGGTTCGCTAAGTACCAATGTTCATCTAATGCAGTTAAACATGTCAGGTCTTTTCATAAATATAAGTGAATTATTTTTTCTTCTCAATTATATAATAGACTGCATTTTTTTAAATAAACACACTGTTACTGTACTGGTATATATAAATTATACATACTACATCAGGATACATTCAGTGTTAGTACAATGTCAATTATAAAAACTACATTCTTGTGAGAGTCCTGCAGAAGCAAAACAGAAAGCACTGCCCACTCAGACTGCGCGCAAGGGATTGCCTGCCTGGATCTCACAAGAGTTTCTCAAGAGCTTTGGAGAAGAAAAAAAAAGGGAAATACCAATTGAGTGTAGCTCTGAAAAGAGCCATTTTGTTACCAGTTTTGAACAACTAGAACCATTGAACGTGTTTTCAAACATTTTTAGCATTTTTTTTTAAAAGATCGGACAAAAACATAATAATGACGGTGTTAAATAGCATCTCCTTTAAAAACAAAAAGGCAAAAAATTTAAAAATAAAATGATCAAAAAACAAAACAAAAAAAAATACTGCCTAGGGGGACACGTGTGCTCTTAGGTAAGTTTGTCCTGGCAAGAACTGCTTGTCTCAGATGAAAAATGATCTGCTTGCATCAGTAGCAAATTCTCAGTGGGGGCTGAGGTGGTGCAAAAGACCCTGGCTGTTCATCTAAATCAGAACAAGTCTTAAGCACTGCATGACAGGGGCGCAAGTTATAGTTAGTGCTCCTAACTATAAATGTTGAATTTCTGTTTTGTTTTTTGTTCAAAACGTTAGCATTAATGTTGACACAGACAAATTCATCTAACTGTAATATTGCTTTTACTTTTTTTTTTGAGAATATATATAAACATCTATGCATGTGTGTTCTATATATAAGATAATATGATAATTACAAAATGTATTTACAATGAATTTGACACTGTGATATCGATTGGATTGTTATTTCATGCAGCAGCATCATGTCAAGATTTACCATGTTAAGATGGTGTTTGTGAATCAATTTTAATGAGCTCTTTTGTATATTTGTTTTATGAGGTTATAAGGGTGACTGCTTATGGCGCGCCTGATACTGATGAAGGAGACTGCCGAAATACGTCTGTTTGCTGTGGAGTTCGAATAAATTCTTCATCAACTCAGCCCCTACGAGTGCATTACTTTGTGCGTATTGGGCACGAGGAAAACAAAGCATTTATATAATAACACAGACACACCCTGTACAATGATGCACTCGTCCACGAGTGCACGGACTGAGATTTAAACATGGGAGCTTTGGTCTTTGCTTCCATGTACCACCACAAGAGAATTTCCCTGTGATTGAAACTAAATGTGTGTGTTTAGGACGGTTATGGCGAGTTTTGAGTTCGGACCCGATAAGGACAACTGAACAGAGATCAGCTTACGTTGCATCGGTAAGCAATAAAAGAACTGTGACTAACATACTTATTCCTGCCAAAGCGGTAGGACGAGGGGGAATGCAGCGGTACTAATAAGCTGATTGTAATGCTTTGGTGAAATAGAGGATAATGCTCAGTGAATCAGAGCATCAAGAAGCGGCACTAGATATATTTAAAAAACATCCTGCAACAGGTGCAGTGAGCGACAGTAAAACAACACAGATCATTTTGAACTTAACTTTAAAATGTACAGCTCTTGAAAGGACATACGAGCATGAGATATGCAAGTGGTTGAGGGCTACTTCTTTGCAAAGTTACATCTATGCTAAAGGTTCCCAAGGGGACTTAGGATATATAAAGTCCCTGCTTACGTTAACCCTGACCCATTACAGTTAGAAGAATGGGCGGAACACACAGCAAATCCATTATTATTATTGTTTGAATTTGTAGGGCGCGACAGCTACCCAAAAAGGGTTTCCTGGCGCCAGACAGACCTTGTGCTGAGAGATGACAGAGCAAACAGATTAAGAATTATGGATTGAATAACCAAGTTTTTAAGGCTTGTCAAAACGTAGTGTAAACAGTTTCCTTACGTAGAGCCAGGGGGAGAGTGTTCCAAACGGACGAACCCAAATAAGAAAAGGATCTTTCCCCCATCCTGGCTAGTTTTACTCTGGGAACCACAAAGGTATATTTGGATTTGGACCGCAGATGGCGGGAGGGAACAAAGGGAAAACAAGTGACTGAAGATACTGAGGTTCAGTACCTGTTTTGATTTTGAACATAAGCTCAGGGCTTTGAACTTAATCCGGTTCTCCACACTGAGCCAATGTAGACCACGCAGATGTTCTGATATGGATCCATGCCAAGGAATGCTCAGTATTTTTTCAAGTTTGCCTGGAGTGACAGAGAGAAAGCACTTAAATATATTCAGGCCCTCGAGGATGAGATCTCGAATGATGAGGATAAAACCAAACAGGAAGAACTGAAGGAATTGATGAAAAAACTGTTGAGGAATAACGAACAAAAATTTAAAAACAGCGAAAGCAAGGGAAGTTTGAGAGAGAGTTCTGACTTTTGCCAGAAAATTCAAAGCACCGAGAAGGGAACTTCAAAAGAAACAAACTCCTTGAAGTATGGCACAAGTGGAGACCTCCGATTCTGATGTGACAGACATCAAACAGTCAGGTGAAGAAAGTGGGAATCCACTTGGCGCTTTAGGACAGAAGACCCCTTTTTACGAGGAGTTTTGTTTGATCTGGCAGTCCTGGCAAAGGAGGAACAAGGGCAAACCACTGGGTCAGAAAGCACAGACAGAAAAGAGGTGGCGAGCGGCAGAAGTAATCACAACAGAGTACTGCATGTGACCAGGAGCAAGAGATTCAACAAGAGAAAATAGCAGAAGAGAATCTGACTATCGTGAATCTAATACCCAAAATTTTATCGAAAAGTGAGGAATCTGTCTTAAAATCAGTCAACCTTTTTGCCCCCACAAAAAATTGGAGTACACACAGACACAGATCAATCTATTTAAATGTACACACAAGCTGAAACTTCACAAATACTTTAAACTGAAACCTACAATGGGTAGACCCAAGAAATCCTGGAGATAACCATTGGTAACAGATATCCTAACAGGGGAGGATCTTGATACTGTGTGCATCTTAGAGGATTTGAGAGCAGAATGTCAACAATCAGAGGGATGTGTTCCCCTGACATCAGGACATATGGAGATTTCAGGGATAGAGCAGAGTGCTGGCAACACTCACTTCAAACCCTTTTCGACATTCGTACCTCAAATGCCACTAGATACCATCTACTGCTGTTATTGAGATGTAAAAACAAGAACCTTACCTGCAAAGTTAGGGAAAATAATAATTTTACCAAAGACCAATGGCAAGCATTGATAGTCTCCAGAGCAATAAATCTGTTTTGTACAAACGCTCAGATAAAGGGGGTAACATTGTGTTACAAACCAAGATTACAATCAGTAAGCATTGTGCCAACTCTCTGATGCCAAGTATTAAGAAAATAATCTTGAAATGGAATACCATCAAAGCATCACTGACTACCATCAACTCCTAAAGAAATGGCACAAGAGAAGTCTATTAGAAATGGATCAGTGTCTGTATCTCGGCTGTCTGAATCCCATAATTGCAACCTTTTACCATCTACCCAAAATTCATAAAGATCATCAACATCCGCCAGGGCGGCAAATCTTATCTTCACAAGGAAGCCTTACTGAACATCTTTCAATTAACATTGACCATTTCCTGTTAGAGTTTGTAACTAGACTTACATCGTACATAAGAGACACTTAATATTTTTTGCAAAACATAAAAGATGTCAAATGGGAAACATACTTTCAAATGATTGTTTTAGACATCCCAAGTCTCTATACATGCATTCCACGTCATGAAGGTCTGACAGCCATACAATTGTTTTTAAAATGTCGGCCTCTGAGATATACGGAACATAACACCATGTTGCTTGATATGATAGACTTCTATCTTAATAAAAATATATTTCTCTATCATGATCAGCACTGTAGACAATTCTCTGGTACAGCGATGGGGGCCTGGCCGCCAGCTATACAAATATATTGGTGGGCTGGTTGGAGAAGCAGGTGGCCTTGTCGGAAACCAATAATGCTGGGGCTGCAAGGATAGTAACATGGAAAAGGGATATTGATTACCTATTTGTAATTTGGAGAGCCTCTGTAGAGTCAGCAAAGACATATATTGTGGTCCTGAATACCAACCAGGTCAATCTTAAATTCATGGGAGAAATTAGTTCAACCTCAGTGAACTTCCCAGACCTGGTGGTTTATGTATCAGCTGGAACTCTGTGCGCAATACTCTACAGAAAGCCCATGTTTGGAAATTCCATACTCCATGCCACCAGTAGTCACCTGCGCCGTCTCATTAGCAGTATTCCTTAGGGAGAGCTCAGAAGGATTACAAGAAACAACACAACAGACCATGACTTGCAGAGGGCAGTACAGGCCAGCATAACGAGATTTGGCTATCAAGGCTATGGCAGACAGATGTTGGAACAAACTCACAGAAAGGTCAATATGGTACCTAGGTGTGAGATATTAAAAGACAAAGCAAAAGTCATGAAAGAAATAGGCAAATTTAGCCTAATCACAACTTTCTCAGTAAAATTCTGAGCAGTTAAGAATGAAAATGCAGAAGAAATGTCATACGTTAAAAACTGATACAATCATAGGACAGAATATACCATCAAGACCATTGATAACTTTCAGAAAGGCACAGTCTATAAAAGACAGTCTGGTGAGTAGCCACTATATTAAGGGAAAGGCAGGTGCAATTCAGAAAGACCTACATGGCTGTTGCCCATGCGGAAAGTACAAAGCCTGTCAAAACAGTAAAAAAGAACTACCTACACAGTACTAGGGTTGGAAAAACCTGAAAGGATTGGCAAATTCCTAACATGCAGTACACCATATACAGTCTACTACCTGGTCTGCCCATGTCGGTTAAAATACATTGGTAAAACCATTCATCCCACAAAGATCTGCATATTGGAGCATATGAGGGCTATTGCCAAGAAAGACGCATCCTATCCGGTTGCATGACATTTAAGTTTGCATCATGATAGTAAAAGGGATCTTTTGGCATATTTCTGCCCAGATCATGTAGCCATTATTCCCAGAGGAGGGGATCAAATTCTGAGGCTCAGGAGGCTGGAGTCACGTTACATCATAGACATACAGACCAAGACTCCACTAGGGTTGAACAGCAATGAGGAGCTGTCAGTCAACTTAGGAGAAGGAAGCTAGAGTAATGGCATTCATCTCTTGATGTATATGGTTTTGCTGGATAATCATTAGATTGAGTAACTGTACAATTTACTTCTCTTCATTCTTTCTTTCTTCCTCTCCCCCCACATTTCCCTTTTGCTTTCTCGTTTGCTTTATTTCTTTCATAATTCTATAGATGACACTGTTGACCGGATACATCTGTTGTAGGAAACAGAAGGGGCTCTACATATTGGATATTCCATGTGGCAATTGACAATGTTGTGCATGCTGGGAACATGAGTAGAGGAGACAATGATACATATATGATAAAAGCGGCAGATTATCCCATCCAGGGCTCATAATAAACGTTAAATAATTTCCTGCTATGTTAATACTTTCTGCAGGGAATAATAACATTAGGCGAATACTGCGTTGCTTTTGAAGAATGAAAGTATGTTTTGTTATTATGTTTATGGGGATGACAAGCCCATCCAGGGCATAATTGTTTTATCTCTGATATTACGAAAATTACAAAATGTATTTACAATGAATTTGACACTGTGATATTGATGGGATTGTTATTTTATGTACCAGTTTCTAGTCAAGATTTACCACATTTTGATGGTGTTTGTAAATCAATTTTAATTACCCCGTATGTGTTTTTGTAAAAAGGATATAAGGATGAGCGTTTCTGGCATGCCTGATGCTGACAAAGGCGACTGCCGAAACATGTCTGTTTGCTGCGGAGTTCAAATACATAAATACATTCTTCATGAACTCACTCCCCACGAGTGCATTACTTAGTGCATATTGGGCACAAGGAAAATGAAGCATATATATATATATAATATATATATATATATATATATATATATATATATATATACATATATATATATATATATATATATATATATATATACATATATATATATATATATATATATATATATATATATATATATATATATATATATATATATATATATATATATATATATATATATATATATATATATATATATATATATATATTATTTATATTATTTTTTTTTATTCAACAAACGCCAAAGCTTCTCAAGATGCTCTTGACAGTGCGTCTGCCATTCAGCATCAGGGTTCAGCCCGCTCCAGCCATCCAAGTTTGTTGTATGTCCTGACGCATTTCTGTGGCCAATGTACCACTTCATCTGAGACATTTCTCCTGTACGCATTGGAGCGCTCCTATTATACTGCATGCTGATTGGTTGAAAAACCCCTCATGGGTTCAACTGCGTATTTAATTTCTTCATACAGCATGCTGGAATGTGTAGTCACATTGCGCTTTCATTGAATACCTATAGTAGGTTCCAAAGCGTACAGATTGCAGAGAGTCAGTTAGAATCCTTGGTAGGATCTGGATGTGATGGGAACAGGCACTTTTCATCAAGACGCACTGTGCTGGAATCCGCAGCAGGAAGGTTCCTCTCCTTCAGCCTCTCATTCCTTCGAGATGGTGCATCTTGCACAGAACGGCACCCGTGTCATAATTTTATCCAACAAACACCGAAGCTTCTCAAGATGCACCTGACTGTGCGTCTGCCATTCATCATCAGGGTTCAGCCCACCCCAGTCATCCAAGTTCGTTGTATTGCCTGACGCATTTCTGTGGCCAATGTACCACTTCTTCAGAGGCATTTCTCCTGTACGCATTGGAGCGCTCCTATTATACTGCATGCTGATTGGTTTGAAAAACCCTCATGGGTTTAAGTGCATATTTAATTTCTTTATACAGCATGCTGGGATGTGTAGTCACATCGAGCTTTCATTGAACACCTATAGTAGGTTCCAATGCATACAGATTTCAGAGAGTCAGTTAGAAGCCTTGGTAGGATTAGGATGTGATGGGAACAGGCACTTTTCATCAAGACGCACTGTGCCGGAAACCCGAGTGGGAAGGTTCCTCTCACTCAGCTTCTCATTCCTTTGAGATGTTGCATCTTGCACGGGACGGCACCTGAGTCATATTTTTATCCAACAAACTCCAAAGCTTCTCAAGATGCACTCGACGGTGCGTCTACCATTCGGCATCCCAGTTCAGCCCGCCCCAGCCATCCAAGTTCATTGTATTGCCTGACACGTTTCTTTGGCCAACGTACCACTTCATCAGTGGCATTTCTCCTGTACGCATTGGAGCTCTCTTATTATACTGCATGCTAATTGATTGAAAAACCCCAAGATGCACTCAACAGTGCGTCTGCCATTCGGCATCCCAATTCAGCCCGCCCCAGCCATCCAAGTTCATTGCATTGCCTGACACGTTTCTTTGGCCAACGTACCACTTCATCAGAGGCATTTCTCCTGTACGCATTGGAGCTCTCTTATTATACTGCATGCTAATTGATTGAAAAACCCCTCATCGGTTCAATTGCATATTTAATTTCTTCATACAGCATGTTGGGATGTGTAGTCACATTGAGCTTTCATTGAACACATATATACATATATGGGAACGATATATAGATAAACTGTGTTTAAACTGTTAGGCTTGACAGTGGGTCCAACTGCACTCCTTTAGGAGAATTGGAAATCTTCAATATTTAAAGTTCGGTGTAAACAAATGTGAATTCAAAACAATTGAGTTTAACTTTGTTTATTCATCTTTCACAAATATTTAATCTTTTTCACTGTTACATCTCAGCACAGTGTTTCCATCTTTTTTCTCATAATGGATATTTTATCCTCATTATAGTTTGTATGATCCAAACAATTGTTAAGTTGTATATTTCAATGCCCTGACTTTTGCATAATGTTTACAATACATCATCTATATTTCTGAATCAGATATGGACTGTGATAGCCTTAGCCAGGATAAAATCTGGGCAGCCCTGGTGGCATGACGGAATAGATGAGTCAAATCTGAGAGTATTCCGATGATTTCACCTGGGCAATGTTGGTGCTTAGAATCCAGTCAAACCAAGGGCCATCGATGTACGAAGGATTGGAGTGGAGCAAGCAAACAGTTGAAACTGGAGGGGTTTCCCCTATCCCTCTCTCTCCTCTGTTTCGAATGGCTGAGGGTGGAACATCGTAACATTGGAGTGAAGAGTGGGTCTCCCCATCTGGAACGCCCATTATTGGTGTATGAGGAATAAAAAAGTAAATAAAAAAAAGTTGTATATTTCAAAACCCTATGCATTTCGTGCCGGGGGAACTTCATCAGGGGAAGTATGTAATCTATAATAAAAGAGAAGAGATTCGAAGAAGAGTATCAATGATCAGGATGTAGGCCTGCGGGTACTTAATAAAGAGTAGCTAAATGTATAAGTGTGTTGTGATCATGCTAAGGAATCACGAGCCATCAACCAAATAATTAATGATCAGAACATGAAATGCTGTAGAGCAGACAAAGGTGGGGCACTAGTAATAATGGATTCAGACTATTATTTACAAAGTGTCAAGGAGCATGTATATGACAGCAACACCTACATGATGTAACCTAATGATCCCATCGTACCATTCACCAACACATTGAAGACTATTCTAAACAAAGCAGTAGAGATGGGTACCATCACGGAAAAAGACAAGAAGTTCCTACTCCACGATCACCCCAAGAGCCCGAGTTTACATATGCTACCTAAAATTCACAAGAACTTGATGAAACTGCCATTTTGACCCATAGTTTCAACAAGGGGTTCAATCCAAGAACCCTCAGGTAAATACCTGGACAGCATCTGCAACCACTCGTGAAACAGATGTCCACTTATCTATGTGACACAACCGATTTTCTAACCAAATTGAATGATGCCAAGTTGGACGAAACTATGGAAATTACCCTTTGTACCATTGACGTATGCTATCTTTTTACGTCCATCCCACACAACAGGGGCATTGAAGCCACAGAATCATTTTTGATCAACCATAACATCAAACAAGATCTCAAAGTGTTCCTTCTGGAACTCCTTCACTTTACCTTGTACCACAGCTATTTTTCATGGAACGAGGAATGTTTTCAAAAACAAGCTGGAACATCTATGGGGAATTGTGCGGCCACCAGCTACGCTAACTTCTTCATGCACCGCCTGAAACTTGACAACATTCTTAACAACCCCAGAAGGCAGGACAAGATTTACAGGTTTTGGCGATACATAGATAACATCTTTCTGATTTGATTTTGATTGATTTGATTTGATTTATCCATTTGTAAAGCGCGCAAATGCCCGGAGGCGTCTTGGCGCTATGACAGACTGCAAACTTCTGAGACGGGCAACCTAGATAACCGCAGTGAATAGCCAAGTTTTGACTGCTTTTCTAAAGGACCCCAGAGATGGGCTATTTTTTATAGATAGAGGCAGCCGGTTCCAGGCCCGTGCTGTGTGCACCAAGAAACTTCTTCCGCCCCAACTGGCCCGTCCAAATTTCGGGACTCTGATTAGTTGCAGTTGGCTGGATCTAAGAAGTCTGGCCGGTTCGTACAGTTTCAAGTGGGTCTTCAGGAATTGTGAGCCTGATCCCTGATGCGCCTCATAGGCCAGGTACAACAATTTGAACTGCACCCTTTTTACTATTGGGAGCCAGTGTATGGTTTTTAGTTTGTGGGCAATTGGCTCATATTTAGGGATGTCAAGCACCAGCCTTGCGGCTGCATTCTGCAGGCGTTGTAGTTTGGCTAGGATCTGTCCTCTAGCCCCGGCGTACAGACCATTCCCATAATCCAACCTTGACAAGATTAGAGCTGTCACCACTGTCTTTCGTGAATCCTCTGGTAAGTACGCAGTATTTTTTTTATCATCTTTAAGATGAACCAGACTGTTGAGGTCTTGGGCATCAAATGAAAGTTTGGTGTCAAGAGTAATGCTCAGATTTTTCACTTTTTCTGACGGATCTAGACAGATGCCCAGGTTATCAGGCCACCAGGCCGGGGACCAGATGTTTGCGTCACCCCCCAGTAGCATCACCTCGCTTTTGTCCCCATTAGGCTTTAGGCAATTATTCAGCATCCACTGGCTAACCTGTGACATACACAATTTACATTTTTCTGCCGTCTCATTCACATCCTTGCTGATAGACACCACTATCTGGGTGTCGTCGGCGTAGGATACTGGAGTAAAGCCACAACCCCTTATAATTTCTGCCAGTGGTGCAACATAAAAATTAAAAAGGGTGGGGCTCAAAGAGGATCCCTGAGGAACCCCACATGGTGAACTAAATAATTTGGATTTTGCCTCTCCCAGTTCTACCGAGAAAGTTCTGTTCCCTAAATAGGATGTGAAGATGGCTTAGGCTGAGTCATGGACCCCGGTTCAGGAGAGTCTCATGGCTGACCGTTTGGAAGGCCGCCGATAGGTCTAATAGAATCACGGCGGCCTTCCCTCCATCATCCAGCACACTCCTGAGTTCTTCCACCGCCGTGAGCAGTGCCGTTTCCGTTCCTTGTCCCTCACGAAAACCACATTGAGAGTGATCCAGCCAGTTACCCTCCGCCAGATAGCTAGACAGCTGTTTATTTAGAAGTTTCTCGAGATTTTTTGCTGCAAAAGGAATCCTGGCTATGGGGCTATAGTTGCCTGGTTCCTCACAATCTAGATTCTATCATTTTAAGAGTGGCATCACAGATATCATTTTCCAGGCTTCCTCATATGGAAAGGAAGACCAACGGAAATTGAAGAATTCATTACATACATTAACGGAATTGATGACCATATACAATTCACAGACACAATCAACACTGGAACAATCCCATACTTGGACGTTTTGGTATCACATAAGAACAATCAATTTTTCACTGACGTGTAGACAAAAAGCACAGACATATATAACTCCCTGATATTTGACAGCTGCCACCCCATGTCTCTCAAATGTCATTTACCATACTCGCAACTATTGATACTCAAAAGGATATCATCAGATGACAATCCGTACAAAACGAATGAAACAACAATGATGATAACATTTCGAGAACGGAAATATCCGGAGAACATTCTGAACGAAGCAAAGGAGAGAACACGAACTGTCAATAGGGCAGAATTATTGAAAGTACACACAAAAAATACCAACTCAAACAGACCAGTATTTGTATCCAAGTTTTCAATTAGGAGTCAACAGATCAGGAAAATCATCCTTAAATATTGGCTGATGGTTGAAAACGAACCGGAGTTTAAAGGGATTTTCATGAAACCTTTATTTGCCTATCAAAGATCAAGGAATTTAAAAGATCTACTTGAATCAAAACCACAAGAATCAAATACAATTTACACCAGCATTATCCCATGCAACTGTGGTCACTGTAATAACATCATCCGTGGCAATACCCTCAACCATCCAACCACAGGCAGATCAATAAAACTTCTTCCCAATGCCACCTGCGACACCAAGATGTTGGTATACCTACTGAAATGTCTCTGCGGTCTTCCATACGTTGGGAAAACTGAGAGAAAAATTAAAACTCGCATGACAGAGCATAAAAGCACCATCAGGAACAAAATAGTGAAAGCTCCTGTGGCCACCCACTTCGTCACAAACAATCATAACATGAGCCAGATCAGATTAATGGTCTTGGAGGTTGTTTCTGTGAACCAATGCATTTATAACAGAAAGAGACTACTCCAACATGAGATGTTCTGGATAAAGGAACTGAACTCATGCAACCCCACGGGGTTAAATGATCGACTGGAATATACTTGCTTTTTATGATTTTGGTTTTCATAATTTTGCATACCTCTCCAGATCTTCTTAGATAATTGACTTGTTTACCAGCCACTTAACATATACTTTAGGGGCACATGCACACACATACACTTGATTGCTCATGGAATATCCCAATAATCTGATGATCCCACTTCTACTTTTAGTCCGACTGCGCTTGTCACCTTTTTAACCATAGACGATTTTGATGTCTGACAATCTCAATTGCACACTCAGCTTTACTAAGCTTTACCTTACATGTTAGCTTTTGAGATCCTATTCAACTTGCATCACTACACCACTCCAAGATGGCCACCATAAATAGCCCATGCCACACGAAACATCACGATATCATAGCATTTTACATTACTGGTAAAATGTTATTGCGCGTTCACCTATGCAACATCATGTTTTTAACCTTGTTTACGATACCAGCACTGTACATGATATTATCTATATACATGCATAATGTCCCACCAGTATATATTTTACGATGTTTCACTTCTGAGTTATCTCTATAGAAACATACAGCAGGGCATTGCGTGCATGCGTCGCGTCTACTGTGAATAGATGAACAACACTCACCACGAGTATCGGTAAGACCGCCGGTCACGAAAATATTGACTGTAGACACAAGCATGGAAAAGCTTAAAATAGTGAATGTATTGTGGATAAATTAACCTGTGCACTTATTTAACTCCAGACTGCGAAAAGATCACTCACACTCACACGGGCACGAGTATATATATTTTTTACGTCACTGCATGTGTTTACTGTGCTTACAACAATGGCTCTATAGTGAAAATAACCGTAGGACAGGAGATTTTCGGCACTCGCCTAACAATGTCATTCACTCTAACTCGGAAATCAGTCACCCGGATTGACCTTGCACCTTTGATCACATCGTAAGACAACCAACTATTCATATCAATGTCTTACCAACCCTCACCAGGAGGCATGATTAAGTCCCTCATATACACGTCTTTTATCGATAAATTACGCATGATCACAACACACTTATAGATTGAGCTACTCTTTCTAAGTATCCGCAAGCCTACTTCCTGATACACTTCATCTATTCTCTACTCATTTATTATAGATTACATACTTCCCCTGATGAAGTGCCCCGGCACAAAATGCATAGGGTTTTGAAATATACACCTTAACAATTGTTTGGATCATACAAACTATAATGAGGATTTAATAATCCATTATAAGAAAAAAGATGGAAACACTGAGCTCTGATGTAACAGTGAAAAAGATGAAATATTTGTGAAAGATGAATAAACAAAGTTATACTCAATTCCTTTGAATTCACATTTGTTTACGCCAAACTTTAAATATTGAAGATTTCCAATTCTTCTAAAGGAGTGCAGTTGGGCCCACTGTTAAGCCTAACAGTGTAAACACAGTTTGTCACTTACAACTCCCATAGGTCAGAGGGAGCAACCCACCAGCACTCAAGCATCAAACACTGCCAGAAGACAAAAGGAAAACAATCTGAAAAGGATTATCCACAGAGTGCCACACAACCCATAATTCTGAACAATATGTAGATGACATATTGATTATCTGGGAAGGAGATGAAACCACAGCCAGACGTTTCCTAACATGGTTGAACGGCCAAGACTAATTTTTGAGATTCACAAGCACTATCTCAAATAAAAAACTTGTCTTCCTTGATGTAAACATATATGCAAAAGAGAAAAAAATAACAATTACTACTCGTTTCAAAGAAACCTCCAAAAACTGCCTACTATTGAACAACAGCTTCCACGCTCGACATCTTCGCAATAACCTCCCTCATGGGAAATTCCTACGCAGGAACTGCACGGAAATGGAAGATTTAAACAAACACTCAAATGATCTGAAAAAGAAACTGGAAAAATGCCAATATCCTAAAAAGGTGATAATACATACAAAAGGAAGTGCAACAATTGTAGAGACAGCCTTTTGGAACCCAAAATCCATAAGGAGGAAGAGATCTGCCCAGTATGTATAACAACTTTCAACACAAACTCCAATGGAATCACAAAAATAGTAAACAAACGCTGGCGAATTCTCAACAGTGGAAGCATCAATCTACCAAAACCTATCTTCTCTCGTAGAAGAGGTAAGAGTATCCATGACTTGGTGGTACACACCAGACCAAAAGAAAGAAGAGAAGAACAGACAATGCAAACCACTTTAATGCCCCCAATCTCTCGGCATCATCCCAGCGGATCGTGCAATGGGTACAAACTAACTAGGAAAAGCAAAGAAATCTTGTACCATGATGGAACCAAATTGGACCAAAGAAGTTTCACTACATGCAATTCAAAAAATTTGGTTTATCTGATCACGTGCCCGTGTCTTTTGGAATATGTAGGAAAGACCACACGCCCTGTCAAGGTATGGATAGGGGAAGACAAATGTAACATTAAATGCAAAAGAGTACCACCAAAATGTCAGCCCCTTTTTTGGAAAAAGCCCATAAGTGAGAAGATCTCTCGTGGACAGTAATCTAACAAATCCAAAACGAAACGTATTTGTTCGAAAAAGAGCAATGGTGGGTGTTCCATTTGAAAACTCACGAAAAAGGCCTGAACGATGAGATTCCTTGGAAGCAGCTCTGATGTATACAAAATCTAACACAGGAATCCCCTGGCAATTAATGATCAACTAAAAAGTTGCCAGACCTATAAGGAGTATACAGTACTACAATCACCCCCATAACTAATACTGAACAAATAGGAGGTTTAGGGCCTTGCAAACTGGCTTTCTTCCTTTTTCTTCTTCTATTTAGAGAAACTATATGTTTTGAAACCTGAGTGTACACACACACTCGATTCTTGAATACACATGGTTTTTGCTTTTCAATCCTTATCCTCTGACAGGAAAATGTTTCCAGTCAAAATTGTTCCAGTTAATATTTTTCCAGCCTCTAGTGTTTTTCTGCTGGGATTTATTCTTTACCTTTTTTCCATTAGGTTTTCCATTTTTCATAACTTGGCCTGTGTTTTTTTCAAAAAACCTACACACATAAATGCACGTCTGCAATGACTCCATCCATGCATCTGTAGCGCAACAATTTGTTTTTTGAATTCAACCTCCATTTGGCCCTTTTTGAAACTCCTCCAAGATAAGCCTCAAACCAATATATGCTTGCTTTTTCAACCGATTCAGTGTTATTCGTTCCAACAGGAAGTGGATCAAAAGGAACCCTGTTTTGGGTCCATGGACCGGCAGCCATCTTTAAAATTTCCAGGTCTAGTGTTTTTCCAACTGATTCAGTGTTAATTGTTCCAACAGGAAGTGGATCGAAATGAACCCTGTTTTGGGTCCATTTATCGGCGCCCATCTTTAAAATTTCAAGGTCTAGTGTTTCCAGCCACACCTGTTTCCTATCAAGCATGCCTCCTTGCACTTTCAAACACAGGCTCTTGCAAACCTCAATTAGGTTCTGACGAAACACGAGAAGGTACTTCCTTTAGTGATCTCGCTGCTTCCAGCATGTAAGTAGGATAATGGCATGTCCTTAGGAAATGGCATGTCCTTAAGAAAGCCAAAGAGACCACGCTTGTTTGTTTAAAAATGACTCTGGCGTTAAAATCTTTTTTTTCCCTTCTGTTCTTTTAAAATACCCACAGTGTCTATTTGAAGGAGGCCTACAACTCTCATGAGAGCTCAAGGAGTGATAACAATTAAATTCAAAAGTATGTATTATTATGGCACATCCTTTTGAGAGCATGAATACCACTTTTTTAATAAAAAGACACACCGTGAGATCACAGTTTAAGAAAGACGAGTGCACACACTTTTGCCAAACATCTCCCAATTTATCCAAGGCTCATCATGGGAGTATAAATGAGAGTGCTCAGTTGCTGTGAACATCAATCTGTAACCTTTTGGGGCACAATAGGAGTGCAAAAATATTTACTTTATGTATGAATGTATTGTAACAAAAGATGTATCTTGCTAGGAGATACATATGTATGAAAGAGTGTTGAATAAATGTGGTACTGGGCACTAGAAATCCCAAGGAGTGTTCTTTCTGATGAATTATGAGTAGAGGATACTTACCAAATAGTACCATTACCTACAACAGGGTTGCACAAGAGAAATATATCACTAACAATATTAAAACGTTCCATTGGATGGTGATGTTAATAGATAAAGGGATGAATGATGAAAGCCATGATTTATCCAAAATATTTTCTTTTCAGGTTCTTAAGATATACAAGTGGTTTTCCACTACCAAAACAGGGAACAAAGGACAGTGTTTGTGACTAGAAGGCATTAGAACATTTATTCTATCACCCATTGAGGTGATACATGGATTGGTTTTTTTGGTCCTGAGGTAGAAAGCCAAGGCGATGGCTTCTGAAACATGTCGACCTTGTAGGAGGTGACTCATTACAGTACAGCATCTACACCGCCGCAGTTTTACTATTCTCAGCCAGGGAAGACAATAAAGTATTTTCATTCAACTAGCTAGAGAATTTTTAACCATCTCACATTTTCTTTTCATGATCCCATGCACTACACATACCCAATACTCCAATCACTGAATAAAGTGCTCCTGCGTCTACGTAAGTCATAGCACGCCCGTCCCATAGAGGGGAGGGAAGACTCCAATGATGAAGCAAAATACTGCACCAGGTTTCAGTGTGTGAGGGGTATGTCATCAGTGATGTAATTTGAGATGTCATCAGTGATGTCACTGACCATGTCATGAATGATGTAATATGTGACATCATCAGCAGTGGATTGTGGGGCGCAAGTTACAGTTAGTACAACTAACTATAACAGAGGAATTTCAATTGTTTTTTATGAGTGAAATGTCCAGCTAACTATAACACCCCTGAAACCTATGGTTTTTTCAGTGAATTTCAAAGGTTTTTTAAATGACCATTTTTAAATGTATTATTTGTTATATTTATTTCTTTGATACTGATTTACTACATTTTTTTAAACTATTCATTTTTAGATATCCTCTTTTTTAAATTATATTACACATTTTTTATATTTTTTTTATTTTACTTTTTAAAATATTTTTTTAAATATATTTATAATATTTTCTTTATTGTTTTTTTTTATTTTTTTGAGGAGTCGCGCACCCAAAGCACACCTTTCTCGATAAATGCAAGGAACGTACCCACCATTTTAGAATTGATCTGTAGGATCCGTGTAGAGTGTGCGATGGGTGCGCATTTCCATGCGCGATCGCTATGCGACCTATACGCAGCTTTAAGCAGATACGCAACATATACGTATCACGCCACGCTCACGCATTTCCCCATGACGTCATCTACTTGTTCAACGTGGTGGGCACGTGACTTCTGCAAAAATTTATATAAATGTATTTAATATAAATATTAAGGCAACAAAATAATATTCTTTTAGTTTTAATGAACATATTACTTTTAAATGCAATTTTTCAAAGTCCCGCTAGGTGCGTGTTGCATGTAAGCACCCAACGCGGATCCCATATGACCAAAAAAAAGAGATTTGATTGGTTTATAACACTTACTAACTATTGAAGAACCCCACCCATTTCAATTACTCTTCTTAGACCTGCTTTAGGAGAAGACCTGTCCTGAAAAGAACCTCACTTTTTCTTCATTGGAAACCTGAATTTCTTTTTTGGAGACAATCATCTGATTCTGATAATTTTGTTGCTGAACAATTTCTACCAGAACCTCCCCCTCCAGAAAGATACACATATATCATATGGACATTTTTTACTTTTACAGAGGGGCAAAAGAAATGTAATGCCTCCAAGGTGACATGCAAGTTTTGCCAGGCAGTGCTGTCCAGAGGAGATTCAAACAAGAAATACTCTTGTGGCACTGCTGTATGCGCAAGCACCTCCAATCCCTGCATCCTGTGAACTATGCTCACGAAGAATGTAGAAGACTGCGCCAAAATGCACCTCAACTACCGGCAATACCAAGTACCTCTGGGGCATCACCTTCAACATCACCACCAGACATACGTCCCCAATTTGTGAAAGTTACAATGCACTGCGTGAAGTGCAATTGTTTAATATGGGATGAGGAGCAATTAGTAGACCAGTTTGCAGAGCAATTGATAACCATTGATGCTGTTTTTTTTATTCCCTCAAAGTTAATGGTTTTGTTCGTCCTGTTGACTTTTTTCTTTAAAAAAAAAATTAAAAAAAATAAAAATGTTCAAAAAAAAAGAACATAAACAAAAAAAAATTATTTTCAGAACTAACAAATTTGGTTAAAGAAAGAGCTAAATTTGTATGCTAGTGTGTGAAAGTTTAGATTAATGTATACGTATTGCATTATTGACTGACAAAAATGCATTTGTGGTGTATGGTGAATGTATGACTGCAGAACTATAAGGAAGTGTTGCAGCATGGCACTGTAAGCTCTTTACCTACAGCATGCTAAGGTACTTCCGAACCACAGGAATGCAACATATATACATAAATATGTTGCAACTCTGTGCTTCCCTCTGCATTGCTGCTTAAACTACATCCATGTGGTGACATAAGCACCTTTGCAGCATGGTGCAAGAATATTTGTGTCATGTGCAGCTTATTTCTGTACAAAAAGGCTCAACTTCCTACACAAACAAATCAATGAACACATGTTTCTCTTTCAATGTATGCTGTGCATTGTAGCATATATTGAAAGAGAAAAAATGAGCAACGATAAAAAGAATTCTCCTTGTTTTGCCTTGCTACATCAATTGGAGGATGGTGCAGTATTCAAACACATGTCCAAATTTATCATTTCTGATAAATCTGGTGATGTGTCTTGTTCTGTGAGTGTTCTGTTCAAACACGCACAGCAACACCTATAGAACGCCCTTTCAACGTAAAGTGGTGTACATGATGAAGTCGTATTTTCATGG
The DNA here is from genome assembly GCF_964263255.1 of Lissotriton vulgaris. Lineage (NCBI taxonomy): Eukaryota > Metazoa > Chordata > Amphibia > Caudata > Salamandridae > Lissotriton > Lissotriton vulgaris. Next base: position 420,767,164 of record NC_141691.1, read on the forward strand.
AAAGGAAAGGTACACCTACTGCCTTTTCCTCTCCTTGTAAACATGAAAGATTTTTTCACGCTATCACTATGTTACAAAAAGTGACATACTGTTGGTACAGGATGCTTTCTATACATATCTCCTGGGTTAGTTGGTCCCCAGTGACAGTCTGGGGCATATTTACAAGCTCGCTGCGCAACCAGTACGTCACTTTTCGTGATGTACTGCTGGTGGAGGAGGCTCCTCCATATTTACAAGGAGAGGAAAAGTTACCCTGCATGACTCTTCCTTTCCTCGTAAATACGGCCCCTTCATATGCAGCACTTTGCGGTGAAGGGGCGTTTCATTGGTGTTGCTGTGGGTGTTCCCATGGAACAAGACATACAAGACACATCTCCAGATTTACGGGAAATCGTCAATCTGGAGATGTGTCTGAATGCTACGCCACCCCAGAGGTGGCGTAGGGAGGCACAACGAGGAGAAATGTTTTCATTTCTCCTCTTTTTTTCCTCTTTCAAGACATGCTGCATTCTATAGCACACATTGAAAGAGGAAAAAGCTTTTAGTGATTGTTTTTGTGCAGGAAGGTGCCCCTTCCTGCACAAAACAATCTCCATATGGCGCAGGAATCCTTGGACCATGGTGCAAGGGTGCCTGCGCCGGCGGTTGGCAGCTGTTGCTGCACCAGGGCAGGGGAGAGCACAGGAATGTGACATATCATTGTAGATATTTTGCATTTCTGAGCTCTGAAAGTGCGGCAGCGTGGCACAGCCAAAGGGCTTGCGGTGCCATGCTGTGGCACTTACTTGTAGATCTGCCCCTCAGTATTCATGTTAAATTTATCCTGTAACTTAAGACACCAACAGAGCATCTTTCCACATATATCTACTCCATCCATCTCCATTGTCTTCACCTGTGTGCAAACACAGGCTATTGTATATATTTTTTTATACTCAGTTAAACTTACCTTCACAGTAAAAGAAATAAAAAATGCTAGACATATTTTTCAGTTGTTTTTTATAAAATGACTTTGTGTAAATTTGATATTTTGGAATTAGAATCTGTAAAAGAGAAGAAAAAATATAGTTATCATTTTTACAAACTATTTTCTTCTCCTTTTTTGCTGTTCTCAGAATATCTTGAATTTCACTAGAAACAGTGATTTCAATTGTACTCATCACATAACAGCGGGCAAAAAAATCAAATCAATACGATTGTTAAAAAAAATAATCCATCCTCAATAAAACACCATAAAATAGAAATCACACATATATAAAATGCTTACTGGTAAGAAAATTGTATAACTTAAATTTATAAATACTGTAAATGTTGTTGCTTAAAACTATATGCTGAGACAATGCGCAAGACAAAGTCTGTAATTCAAACAAAACACCTTTCCTTAAGGCCAAATGGTATTCTTGAAATTCTTTATATTGAAATTTTGCAATAGTAATTGAATTAATACATATTAATAAATTACTCAGAAGCCGAATTATGTTCCTAAAACTTTGGCTTTAAAAATATTAGGTGGGAATTAGGTAATTTGCTTGGCAAACGTTGATTAAAAACTAAATGAGCATCATTACAAAGTGTCCAGCCTTTTTAACATTTTAGATAGGCAGTGTAATGTCCAGATGTTGTGGAAGGACCATCATGGAAAATTATAGCTACTGCTACAAAAGTCCTTCCTGATATTGATATATGACTTGGTAGAAAATGTTTTAATTAAGTTTCCAATTTTCTTCCATCAGCTGTACAACATTACATCATTAAAATTATATATTGTCCAAATCTTTGTATAAACAATGTTGATAAAATTTCTGATTTGCATTGGCTTCACTCCATGTTCTGATTGTATAAATCTTTCAGTGTCTATGTTAGTGCTACATGTATACATACAATTTTCACAATTATGTTCCCATTTATACATAGGCCAAAATGATTTCCAACTTCTATGCATTCATTTTCCAATATCGTAAGCATATACATTAGAAATTCCTGATCATCTTGTTAGATATTCTGCTTACATTGTGTAGACCCAGAACATACATCCAAAAGATTACGAATATCACAAACACTTTGCATTTTATTTTTATCAGTTCTCAATTTTTCATAAACACAATGCAACAATGAACAAAGTATTTTTTCCCGATTCTCTATAATTTGCTGTTGCAAACCTTCAAGAAAAAAAAACAACATTGACCACTACATTAGCATAGCAGTTGACACCTGAACTATTTTCAAACTGATAACCAACAATATCTTCCACAGCGTCCTTTTTCTTTTTGCTTGTCACAACATTATCTTCTTTTTTCCCTTCTCTATACCTTCACTACAGATGTTCTCATACTTCTTTTTCTTCCTACTGTATGCTTTTCAAATACAGGATAGTGGCCTAAATCGGGAGCATATACTCTTCTTAACCGAATATACTCTTTTACACAGTTTGCTTCTGCAGTAACCTTTGTGTCATCAAAATCAATCAAAACCAAACCAGATAAATTTCTGACTCGTGATAAAGCACCATATACTATACATACGGTATTTCCAATGTTTACCAAAGCAATTTCTACAATTAAACCTTGAGATTTATGAATAGTCACTGGATACGCCAGAGAAACTGAAAACTGTTTTCTACAGACATATACAACTTTAACAAGCAAAAAATGAACTGAACAACAACAAATTTGTTTCACTTCTTCAATCTGATCAAATTTTATTTTTAAAAATTCAATACCATCTTTGTTCGGATAATTAACAAAATCCACAACTTTTCCCATTGCTCCATTAACTAAACATTTTTCTACATTCAAAGTAGGCCTTAAAATGTCCTGACAGTTTCTACATGCATATAAATTATTTTCTAAACCAGCAGTTTTGGATATCGATTTTTCTAAAGAATCCAATTTTGTTTTCTACTTTTCTGTCAAAATAATAGTGATTCCTTCATGCTCAATTTCATCAATGGCTTCCATTTTTATTATTTCTTCACTTTCCAGCTTCAAAAGTTGTTAGTTGAATATTGAACACTCAGGCAGTGTTGGCATTAAGCAGATTACAGATTTTATTTCTGCAATTTTCATATATATTTTCTCAGGAACTACATTTTTATTTGGAAACAAATTGGAAAGTAATTAACTCTGCAAAGCTTCTCTGTCATGTTCTGTCAGTACGCCAATTCTTATATCTTGAAGAATAGTTTCATAATCAACATCATTTGCCTGTCGCATATTTGTAATTAGTTCCTTGTACTCAAAATATTACCAAATGTTTACATTTCCAACACTACCCAGAGACTTTCTGGTGTCATACGCAAGTGTTTTAAATACGGTTTGTCCTTTTATTGGTGTAAGTTGCAGTAGATCTCCGAAAACTATGACATGTTTTCCTCCAAATAAGGCATTGCACTCTGTTTTAAGAATTTGCTGCATTCTTAAATGCACAAAAGCAAGCATTAAGTTTGAGACCATGCTTACCTCATCAATAATCAGAAGTTTCATTTCCTTCAGCACTCTTGAAACTTCACAACAAGCTTCTCCAGAACTTCTTGTGATAGCTTGTGATATTCCAATTTGTTTTTATGTTCCACAGGTAGCATCAGTAAACGATGTAATGTAATTCCTTTAACGTGTGCTGCTAACCCAGTTGGAGCAGTTACAACACAAGACAAATGTGACTCAGTTGTTTTCTGTAGATAAGTGGTGATTACTTCAATTAAGAAACGTTTTCCTGTTCCAGCTTGTCCACTGACATACATTTGGATAGGTTGAAAAGATGTGCATGTACATTCTTTCTTTCCATGAACAATCTGTTGTCTAACTTGCTGATATATTTCTTTCTGTTCAACATGTAGTTGTTCTTCCAAAGTTGCTCAATCAATCAATCAATCAAAGCATTTATATAGCGCACTACTCACCCAGAGGGTCTCAAGGCACTAGGGGAGAGGGGTCCGCTACTGCTCGAACAGCCAGGTCTTGAGTTGCTTCCTGAAGGCGAGATGGTCCTGGGTCAGGCGGAGGTGGGTCGGGAGAGAGTTCCAAGTCTTGGCGCGAGGTAGGAGAAGGACCGTCCCCCTGTGGTGGCTCTTCGGATGCGGGGGACGGCGGTGAGGGCGTAGCCAGTCGATCGAAGCTGGTGTTTGGGAGCGTAGAAGTTAAGGCGGCTGTTGAGGTATCCTGGGCCTTGGTTGTGTAGGGCTTTGTGTGCGTGGGTGAGGAGATGGAAGGTGATTCTCTTGTTGATCGGGAGCCAGTGCAGGTCTCTCAGGTGTCCGGAGATGTGGCTGCGGCGGGGGATGTCCAGGATGAGTCGTGCTGAGGCGTTCTGGATCCGCTGGAGTCTCTTCTGGAGTTTGGCAGTGGTTCCGGCGTAGAGGGAGTTGCCGTAGTCCAGACGGCTGGTGACGAGGGCCTGGGTGACCGTCTTCCTGGTCTCGGTAGGGATCCACCGGAAGATCTTACGTAGCATGCGCAGGATGTTGAAGCACGACGAGGAGACCGCGTTGACTTGTCTGGTCATGGAGAGGGATGAGTCCAGGATGAAGCCCAAGTTGCGTGCGTGGTCTGTTGGTTTGGGTGCGTTGCCTAGGGCGGGGGCCACCAGGAGTCGTCCCAGGCGGAGGGTGATGATCCCAGGATGAGGACTTCCGTCTTGTCCGAGTTCAGTTTCAGGCGGCTGTTCTTCATCCATTCAGCTACCTCTTTCATCCCTTCGTGTAGGTTGGCTCTGGCGGTGGCGGGGTCGTTGGTGAGAGAGAGGATCAGCTGAGTGTCATCGGCGTAGGAGATGATGTTGAGGTTGTGCTGGCGTGCGATGTCTGCGAGGGGGCTCATGTAGACGTTGAAGAGGGTTGGACTGAGCGAGGAGCCTTGAGGAACGCCGCAGATGACTTCGGTGGCTTCTGATCTGAACGGGGGGAGGCGGACTCTTTGTGTCCTTCCGGCGAGGAAGGAGATGATCCACTCCAGTGCCTTCTCCTGGATTCCGACGTTGCTGAGGCGCTGCACTAGTGTACGGTGGCAGACAGTGTCGAAGGCTGCGGAGAGGTCTAGGAGGATGAGGGCTGCTGTTTCTCCGTTGTCAAGCAGGGCTCGGATGTCATCGGTGGCTGCGATCAGGGCGGTATCGGTGCTGTGGTTGGCCCGGAAGCCAGACTGCGAGAGGTAGAGGGATCCGTTCGTCTCAAAGAAGGCGGCCAGCTGCTTGTTGACGGTCTTCTCAATGACATTTGCAGGGAACGGGAGCAGCGAGATGGGGCGGTAGTTCTTGAAGTCGGTGGGGTCGGCTGATGGCTTCTTAAGTAGAGAGCTGAGTTCGGCGTGCTTCCAGCTCTCCGGGAAGGTGGCGGTGTCGAAGGAGGTGGTGATGATGTCCCGCAGGTGGGGTGCGATGACAGCGTCGGCCTTGTTGAAGACGTGGTGATGGCAGGGGTCGGTCGGAGATCCGGAGTGGATGGAGTTCATCGTGCGGACGGTGTCTTCGGTGCTGATTGGGGTCCAGGCACGGAGGGTGGTGGTGGGGGCGGTGGTTCGGTCGTACCGTGCGTCGGTTGAGAGCTGAAGCTGTTGTGTATGTCCGCGATCTTGTTGTGGAAGTAGGAGGCGAGGGAGTTGCAGAGGTCCTGCGAAGAGGTTATGTCGTTGTTTCCAGCGTTGAGGTTGGAGAGCTCTTTAACGATGTTGAAGAGTTCTTTGCTGTTGTGTGCGTTGTTGTCCAGTCGTTCCTTGAATGCAGTTTTCTTGGTGGCGTGGATCAGTTGGTGGTGTTTTCGGATGGTGAGCTTGAGGGCAGTCATGTTGTCTGGTGTTGGGTCTCTGCGCCAGGCTCTCTCGAGGGCTCGGCAGTTCTTCTTGGAGCTCTTGAGTTCGTCGGTGAACCATGGGGCTTTCTTGCTGCCGGGTCTGCTAGGCGGGGTCCTCAGGGGGGCGAGGTCGTCTGCGCAGTCGCTGATCCACTTCGTGAGGTTGGTGGCCGCTTGGCTGGGGTTCGTTGCACCGGTTGGAGGGTTCTTGCTCAGGGAAGTTGCGAGCTGGTCGGCTGTGATCTTGTTCCAGCTTCTGCGTGCAACCTTTTGCTGGTGGTGGTGGATCGTGGTCCTTCTGAAGCTGAAGTGGACGCAGCTGTGGTCCGTCCAGTGGAGTCCGGTGGCGTGGCTGAAGGTGATGTCCTTGCTGGATGAGAAGACGGGGTCGAGTGTGTGTCCGGCGTGGTGGGTGGGGATGGTCACCAGCTGCTTGAGTCCGAGGTTGGCGAGTTTGTCCCGCAGGGTGGTGGTGTTGCGGTCATTGTTGTTCTCCAGGTGGAAGTTGAGGTCCCCGAGGAGGATGTATTCAGCGGAGGGGAGGGCGTGCAGGCTGACGAAGTCGGCAATGTCCTCGCTGAATTGTGTGCGTGGTCCCGGGGGTCTGTAGATGAGGGTGCCTCTGAGGGTGGTCTTGGGGTTGATGTGGACCTGGAAGTGCAGGTGCTCGGCGGGTGCGAGGGTGTCGTCAGTGTTGGTCGTGATGCGGATGGTTTTCTTGTGGACGATGGCGATGCCTCCTCCAGTCTGGTTGATGCGGTCCCTCCGGATGATCTTGTAGCCGTCTGGGATGGCGATGGCGATGTCGGGCGCTGAAGAGGCGTTCATCCAGGTTTCCGTGAGAAAGGCGACGTCTGGGGCTGTGGTGTCGAGCAGGTTCCAGAACTCGACGGTGTGTCTGTGGACGGAGCGGGTGTTGAGCAGGATAATTTCCGGTGGCTGCTGCTGTTGCTCGTCTTGGTCTTGGTCGGTGCTGGAGTAGTGCAGGTCCGGATGCAGGTGAACTTGCAGGAGTGGTAGCAGAAGGGTCCGTGGGTGCGTCTCGGGGTGGCTCGTAGCAGCCCGGGATTCGGCCGGCGTTGAGTGCGTTGAGTTCAGTGGCGTCGTAGGTCCAGCGGGTGGGCGGGTGTCTGCGGGGGCCAGGGGTCATGGCACTGGGCACGGTCCAGGCGCGGACGGGCGCCGACGGGCTCACCTTTGGCGCACCTTCGGCGCTCAGTCGGCGCGCCCGCTGCGCGTCAACGCTGCGCGTTCGCCCGGTCGCCATATATGGCAAAGTGGGAGGGAGGGAGGAGCTGGGAGGCGGCAGCGGGGAGGGTACACAAAGAAAAGGGGGCGTGGCCTCACGCACAGCGGCGGGAAGGGGGGAGCAGGGCGGGGGCACAGGAGCACAGGGGGAGCAAAAACACGGGGATCAGCAAGAGACACAGGCTCAGGGGGATACAAAACCACAAATAACACTGAAGAAAAAAAGCAGAGAAATTCCCGAGCACACCGGGGAGAAATCCAATTAGCGCGGCAACAGTCAGGCAGGGAGAGCGATCCCGCTAGGGCAGCGGGGGGCGGGGTTGAGGCGGCAGGCTCAGTGAGGCTGAGTGAGGTAGCGGGCAGGAGGGGCACTCGCTGCAGCTGGTGGCTGTGCGGTGCGGGGGTGTTACTAAGTCCGTTACATATTCTTGAGCTTGATGCATTACTGTTTCCACCTCATTCATGGCGATTGCTGCTTCATTTTCAACAATTGGCTGTCCTAGTGAACTTTGACTGTCTTTAGAATTGTCTCTAGCAATCTCAACTGCAATAGTGGCTTCTTGATCAATTTCATTGTTCAACATTTTCACATAATGTGCATTGTATGTTATGTTTACAAGCATTGAAGGAATCTTCATAGCTCTGAAATTCTCGAAGTCATTCCAATTCTGAACGCCACGGTTTGAACAGTTGCAAAAGGGCTAAATAATAAAATTCCCTTTTATCATATAAAACCAAAAGAGTCAACTACTGTTTGTTGATCTTGTTTTCTTACTTGTGCTATTTCATTACAAAGACTGTGATACTCACACATTATATGTGTCACAGACATTTTACTGTGTGTGTGCTCTGGACTCAGTATTCACAGTTTACAGGGTGGGTTTTGACCTACTCTTTCTCGGGGGGTTTGGGGTCTCCCCTGACCAAGTAGCACCGTTCTTATTTTGTACTCTTTCTACTCTCATTGCTACCTGATGTGCGCCAAAAGTTTCTGAATACTAAAACCCTACACAGGATTCTCAAAAGCGGATAACTTCGACAGCATATGATGAATTTACATGCAAATTGGTAGAAAATTAGCAGATGTAACTTTTTTGGGGGCATTTTAAAATGTGTCCATAAACAAACATAAATGGGAAGGAGACAATAAACTTTAAATTACAAGTATTAGAAATTGGCGGTGTACATCCTGTCCAAGAAGAAATCACAATGCTAGTCAGGGTAAGTCAGATACATACCATAAATTAACCTGTGCTTTCCCTATGGTAACTTGGCGCAGAGCATTCAGGCTTCTCTTATCTGGCAAAGTATAAAGTATTTGTGCAACACTTTAAACAGTAAAACAGTGAAGACACTACAAAAAGACCAAAGACCAGTTGTATACATGGATTATGATTTTATAAATTCAACAAGACCATAACAACACAATTTCAATAGGAATAAGTAAAGATATGTTTTTTTACAGATTAACAGGGAAAAATAGTGATTTGTACCAATAAGCACCTAGAGAGGTATCTGATCATGCAGGAAAAGGACAAATTCAAGAGTTCAGGCCAACCACATTGGAGGGCTGGCCAGATACAGGAGTCACGCAAGGCTGGTTGAGCAAAAGTACTGTGATCATCAGCAAGATGTGGGCGTAGTTTAGCAATACATTTGTGTTAATTCCACAGATGAGGTGATGCATTGATTTTCACCATGCAACAATGTAAATGCCCCTCTTGCAAAGTTGAAGGGACAGTTCTGAGATGCATTGGTTCTGAAGCTGATTTGCCAGTTTTCTCTGTGCCATCGAAAGGGTGTGTCAACCATCTTTCACTTCAGTGGGGGGGTGATGCAGGGGTTCAGATGCATCAGTTCCAATGGCAATGTGTCAGTTCCAATTGAATTGCACAGGACAGCACAGTAGAAAACCAGTTCTTCCTGAGCAGCAGTCCAGAAGAGTAGCTGACATTGCAGAAGCGCAACAGTCCTTCCTCCTGGCAGATCTTCTTCACAGGTCCATTAGTGTCGAATTTGATGGGGTCTGAAAGCCAGTACTTACACCCAGTTGTTCCTTTGAAGTGAAGGGGACTTCAAAGATGGGCTTTGAAGTGCACAGAGATCCTTCCTTCCAGCTCTTGCTGCAGACTCACTACAGGGGAGTTTACATTTCTTTACAAGGGGTACAGGACACAGCCTATTCAGGTGTAAGTGTTAACTACTCCCTCCCGTCCTGTCAGGATATGGATGGCCCCTCTTCACACCTAAGCTTCCTTTGTGTGTGGCTGTCTAGAGGGAATGTAAAAAAATCCAGCTGTGACCCTCCCCAGATATGCATTGGAGACAGGCTGCATGTCTAAGATCAGAAAAATGCATCTTTCTAAAAGTCTATTCACAGAATAGGGCAACCCAATTTTCCCATAGGAACTGGGTAGGACAATTAACTCATGCAAAATATTCCTTAAACAGTTATTTCTAAACAGATTATTCAATATGTTGCATTTATACAATACACATCTTTAGCATAATCCACATATATACAGACAATATGTCCATTTAATTAATACCAGCACAGGCACTAGCAAACAATCTATCCAATTTTCTAGACTCAATCAAGTAAAGGGACTGATGGAAGTGCAGACATTCATTTTAACCAAAATAAAGCAAAACTCACATTAGTCGCAATGATTCAATTGTTACAGATACTTGCATAACTGGGACACAACATAGACCGACTTAAAATGTTACAAGTTAATAAGGATGTGGTGTGCACCATAATTAAATGTACATACTGTCTGTATATATAATGTGGATTATGCTAATGATGTGTATTGTATAAATGCAACAGTGTGAATATAAATGAAGTAAAAATATTCAAATCTTGGAATATGTCCATGACTGTAATTAACTGGTGTATGATTAATCACTCGGATCACATATGTGGCCATGATAAAATATGGAAATAATCTGTTTAGAAATAACTCCTCAAGAGATATTTTGTATGAGTTAATCTTTCTAAAAGTGGCATTTTAAAAAGGGCAGTGATAAATTCAATTCATGTTTAACAGTAACGTGTCACTGAACTGCTATCCTTCCGTCACAGCTACGATGATATCTGCTGCCCCTGACCCTTGCAGGTCTTTGTGTTTGAGGTCCTCCTCCACCCGTAGGCACCTGTCTGCGCCTCATCCCTGATGGTCCAGTGGTGAGAATCTCTGCTCTGCTGCTGCTCTGCCCTCTATCTCTCTGCTTTCTGCCTTTTTCTGCTCTGATATATGTTTTACCTTCTTGTCATCTTTTCTGCTTTTTGTCACTTTCTTACAGTTTTGTCTCTTTTTCTCTTTTTGTGCCATGTTTCTCTCTGTGTCCCTGCTGCTGCTCATCACCCCATGGCCCTGCTGCCCTCCAGTGCCACTTTCCTGCTTCACGCTTTCCTGTATCCCAGCTGCCCTGCCCTCTTCCTCACACTGCTTAAAGAGGGCTTCTCATGGTGAGAGGAGCATTCTCACTGACCTTGTCAGTGAACTGCTTCCCTTCCTGCACAGCTCTGCCTGGTAGCTGCAGCCCCTGACCCTTTCAGGTATGTGTGTTGGAGGCCCTCCAACACCCACAGGTACCCACCTGCACCTGGACCTCATCCCTGGTGGTCCAATGGGGAACGTCTCTGCTCTGCTGCTTCTTTGCCCGCTGTATCTCTGATTTCTGCCTTTTTCTCCACTGATCTCTTCTTTTACTTTCCTTTCATATTTTCAGCTTTTTGTCATTTTCTTTCACTTTTTCTCTTTTTGCGCCTTTTTTTCTCTCTATGTCCCTGCTGTGGATTGTCCCTGTGGCACGCCTGCCTCTAGCAATGCTTTCCTGGTTCATGCTTTACCACCCCCAGCTCTGCAGCCCTCTCCTTCACACTTGTTAATGGCATTTACACAGCGGACAGACACAGGGGACATGCCACTAGTGCACTAAAGACTTTCCAAGGGAAAGCCCATTTGTACCCTCCCAAGCTTGGACCACACAAAGCACCACAGACCATCCACGCTACAACACCAGCACCCTGCATGCCTCTAACACGTACTCCACTCTACCTGCCAACTTGCTTCCTCGAAGGAAAGTCAGGGCACTTTTCTCCTTCCACAACTGCACCTTCACCGGTCTCCCCACACCAGACCCACCAACCACATGACCTTCAAGAACCCAACCCGATCACCTAAGATGTATCCCGCTCAACACCTGCTCCCTCAAAAAACATGCCATGGAGATATGGGACCTGCTCAACTTCATCTCTGCTGACATTGCCTTCTTCACAGAAACCTGTATGAACCTAAGCTTAACCCCAGACATCGCAACCTCTATCCAAGACGGATTCAAAATCATCCACAAACTAGGAGGAGGCATCACCATCATACACAAAGACACCGTCCGCCTCACAACCAGGTCTAGGGACCAATCACACCTACATGTCCAGACCAAGCTGAATGCCACCCTCTGTGGCACCCCATCTACAGACCTCCCAGACCCTGCCCCCCTTCAGGCCATAACCAACTTCATCGCTCACCATGCTCTCGCCTCAACAGACTACATCCTCCTTGGCGACCTCGATTTGCACCTGGACAACCTTGAAGACCATAAAACCTCATCCCTACAGTAGAACCTAGCCATTATTGGACTCAAACAACTGGTCTCAATGCCATCCCACTAAGAAGGACAAAAACTCACCTCAATCTTCTCCGCAAGCATCAACATATCCGTGCCACATGGACCAACCACCCATGTGTCCAATTATTTTTCATCAAACCCACTGCACGTCACCACATCCACTGTGATCCTCTCAAAAGCTGGTACAAGGACACTGAAGACCAGCTCACCACCTTCCTCAGTAAGACCCCACCACAGAAATCCCTTGATGACAACACCTCAGCACGCAACCTCCTGTGATGGATCTCCAACTGTGCCAACACAATGGCCCCCTCAGGCAAGCAGCACTCCATGAAAAACAGTTGATTTCCGTCACCCTCCAGGAGTCCAGATGCACCTACAGTTGGCTTGAGAAAAGATGGAGGAACAGCAAGATCACAGCAGACCATGTAGCGCTAAAATCGGCTATCACCGCATACCACCACCTCATCAGAGCATCAGAGAGAGCAGCAATTGAGGAACACATCAACCCCAACTCCCACAACAGCAAAAAACTTTTTGCTGTGGTCAAAGAATTTGCTAAACCCAGCACAGAGGAAGCAGACATCCCTTTGTTTCAAGACCTCTGTGACAACCTCTCCACCTTGTTCCTCCACAAGATCAAGTAGATCTACAACAGCTTCACAACTCAAACTCACCCAACACACTCGCAACCACCATACCCAATGGCTCCAGCCCCAAGCAGACCTTGTTGAACTGGACTACCCTCACCTCTGATGACACCCTCAGGATCATGAAGAGCATCTACTTTAAAGACCTCTAGGATCCCTGCTTTCACTACATCACAGAGTCGGCACCTCCATCCTGAACTCTGCCACACCATCAACTGCTCAATTGTGTCCACAACCTTCCCAGAAAGCTAGAAGCATGCAGAGATCAATCCCCTGCTGATGAAACCTTCTGCTAACCCGACAGACCTCAAGAACTACAGACCCATCTCTCTGCCAGCCAAAGTCATTGAGAAAGCTGTCAAGGCACAACTTTCTGAGTTTATTGAAACAACATCCTGGAAGTCTAACAATCGGTCTTCAGAAGCAACCAAAGCCCCAAGACGACTCTCCTTGCCTCTACAGACCACATCTGCACCCACCTCGACTGAGGCCAGACTGCTGCTCTCATCCTCCTGGAACCTTTTTTTTTAAATTTTATTATTTTATTGCAAGGAAATACAGCAATACATAACAAATGCCATAAACTAGTAAACAAGAAAACAAAAAAAAGCGATCTTCATAGAATACATGGCATCTTATAGTAAAGAAATGAGAATAAATCAGACAGAAAGATAACTTAAATCCATTCGGCAATTGGTGCCCAAATTTTCTCCCCCAAAGTTCTTTTTTTAACACCCTTCAACTTATATATGGCGGATTCAATGTTATACATAAACAATAATTTTTCACGCCACATAGAAAAAGACGGCGGAACTGAGTTAATCCATTCTTTAGTAATACAAGACCTGGCTGCAGCCATGCAAATAAATAAGAAATATGAAAAAGGTCTGGGCCTAATGACAGTATGATCAATAACTAATAACAACAGCTCCGCTGTTATCTTAACCTCATGTTTAAGAATAATGAATAAAAAGTTTTTAATATGTAGGAACAAATTCGAGAGTTTGGGACAAGAATAAAACATATGTAAAGCATCAGCTGCAAATAGGCCACATCGGCTGCAATTCGTGCCGGTCGTTGTGCTCCACTTGGCTACTTTGCTAGGAGTATAATACAAATTGTGAATACACATAAAATGTTGTGATTTCATCATCCCTGTTATTAAACACTCTGATGCCATTTAGATTGATGACAAAATATCAACTTCCTGTATACCTAAACTATTAGCCCATTTCTGCTGACATTGTCCTAAATCAGTGCCATATTCCTGAATTAAACTTAAATAGATTGCTCCTATACGGGTTTTTTTTACAGAAGTTCTAACAGTGGAACTTTAGACGGGGGAGAAAAGGGATTATTTAATAAGTAACTTCGTAACTGAAGAAATTTAAAGAAATCTTTTCTTCCTACAGCAAATGTATTCATAAGCTCCTGAAATGACAACATTTGATCATCACAAAACAAATCACCCAGGTAGCGTATTCCTCTCTGTTGCCATCTATACATAGTTAAATCGCAAAATATTTCTGGTAACAAGCCTTTTGATATAAGGGGGGTATAGAAGTTAAATTTACATAATTTCAAATGTTTTCGCACTTTTTGCCAAACTCCAAAAGCCGTTTTTAATATCTTAAATTTTGTTTTTTTATGATAGCTGGGCTCTACAATCTTCAGAAAGCTACCCTTAACTTTTTCGCCCAAGATCATTTCATAGATTGACGGAATTTGATGTATCTCCATCTCTACTCTATCTCCTAAAATTAAGGGGCTTATATATTGCAATACGGCAGAGAAGTAATACAGAAGGAAATAAGGAACATTCCATCCACCACATTCATTACTCAGAATCATTTTCTTTGATGATTTTCTATGGCGTTTATACCCCCTTAAAAACCGAAAGGTAGCTCTCTCTAAATTTTTGGAACAGAGCGGTTGGAATTCTAGTGGTATAGTACAATACAAATACAACACTTTTGGTAGGATTATCATTTTTAAAATGTTAAGTCTGCCATAGAGTGATAAGTGTAAGTGATCTAGACGCTGTAATGAAGCATTAATTTGTGTTATTATGGGATTTATATTACGTTCTGGTATCTTCTCTATGGGGAGGGAGATCTTAATTCCTAAGTATGTAACCGCAGAGGTAGTGGAAATGTTTGATGGTGGTTTATCTCCTGAACAAAGGATTTGAGTCTTCTCGAGGTTAAGTTTTTACCCTGAGAAAGATCCAAATTGCCTAGCAATATCATCAATCACCGGTAGGGTTGACTGAACATCGGTGGTGGTTATCACTATATCGTCAGCGTAAGCTAACACTCGATAATTAACATTTGCTAATACGATGAGTTTAATTTTCTGCTCCAAAAGGAAACGATTAATTAAGGGATCAATGTAAAAAGCAAAAAGTAAAGGAGAGCAGGGACATCCTTGTTGGGTGCCTCTGGTGATCAAGAAAGAAGCGGAAGTCTTCCCATTAATTCGAATATGCGCTTGAGGAGCAGCATACAACGTTTTTAAAGCTCCTATTATACCAGAGCCTAATCCCTTCCTAGATAAAACATCCCACAAGTAGTCCCAAGCAACCCGGTCAAAAGCTTTTTCAGCATCTAAAAATACAAGTCCTACATTAGACCGAGTTGCCTGAGACCAGTCCAAAAATGAGATCACTCTCCGAATGTGGTCTGCAGTTTCTCTAGTGGGGATAAAGCCATGTTGGTAAATAGAAACTAAGGGGGAAATAATATTGGACAATCGTATGGCTAGAATTTTAGAAAAAATGGTACTGTCTGCATTTATAAGAGATATGGGGCGAAAAGATGAGGGTAATAACGGAGGTTTGCCTTTTTTCAGGAACACTGTGATTCCAAACCGGCTCCCACCACACCCTCTACACAAGACTCCACGACACCAGCATCTATGGCAAATCCCTAGAATGTATCTGCTCCTTCCTCGCTGGCCAAATGCAGAGCGTCAGCCTTTCACAGTTCAACTCAGAACCAACATCGATCAATCGCGGATTGCCTCAGGGATCCTACCTTAGCCCCACCCTCTTCAACATCTGCATGGCCCTGCTTGCTGTCATCATCAGGAGCCACAGTCTCAACATCGTCTCCTATGCCGACAACACCCAGCTGGTTCTCTCCATCACAGAGAAAGCCACAGCCACCAAGAGAAACTTCCAAAATGGAATGAAGGCAGTTGCCAACTGGATGAAGAGCAGCTGCTTCAAGATTAACTCAGAAAAGACTGAAGTTATTATCCTGGGCTCCGCCCACCTCTGCCTGGGATAATTTTTGGTGGCCCGCAGCACTCAAATTCCCCACAACATGCACGGACCACACACTAAATCTCAGAATCATCCTAGAGTTCTTGCTCTTAATGAACCACCAAATCAATGCCATTTCTTCCTCCTGCTTCCACATGCACTGTCTCCTTCCTGAGATCTTCAGGTGGATCCCCACCGAGTCCAGGAAAATGGTCACCCATGAGCTTGTCAGTAGCAGACTTGATTATGGAAACAGAGTCTATGCCAGCACCAGCCCAAAACACCCAAGAAAACTGCAGACCATCCAGAAAGCAACCACCAGTCTTATTCTGCACTTCCCACTCTGCACCCACATCACCAGCCACCTGTGAGGCATTCACTAGCTACTTGTAAACACAAAAATCAAATTCAAGCTTCTCACCCACGCCTACAAAGCCCTCCACAATGCTGGACCTATACACTCCTAACAGACATCTCCGCTCTTCCCAACTGTCCCTGGCCACCATACCAACGATCCGCAAGATAGTGGCTAGAGGGAGATCCTTCTCCTACCTCACTGTGAAGACCTGGAACTCCTTGCCTCTGCACCTCAGACAATTACCATCACTGCTGCAATTCAGAAAGACCTGAATCTTCAACTGAACCGCAGACTTCCTCACTCAACACCTTGAGAGCCTCACGGGTCAGTATTCCCACTTTATAAGATTACTGATTTATTGATTGACCAGTAAAGAGAATTTACCAGTGATATGATAGAATTACTCCATCTCAATCAGAAATTGAATCTTATGAGTGTAATAAGGAATGCCTAATGCTAACCTATGAGAGGGGTAGGTCTCACAGTAGTGAAAAACTAATTTGGGTGTTTTTCACTACCAGGACATGTAAAACGTAAAAGTACATGGCGTACCTTTCGATTACACAGTACCCCTGCCTATCGGCCACCTAGGGCAAGATGTTTTAAATGCCAAGTCAGCATGGCAGTGTAAACTACAAAGAGAGGCTCTGCAGTGGTAGGCCTGACACATGTTTAAAGTGCCACATGTGTGGGTGGCACAAACAATGCTGCAGGCCCACTAGCAACATTTATTTACGTCCTTGGGCACAGGTATGCACTCTACCAGGGACTTATACATTCATTAGGTATGCCAATTGTGGATAAGTAAATCAATCCATCTCCTAGGGGCGAAGCACATGCACTTTAGCTGTGGTTGGCAGTGGTTGGCCAAATGGCTTGTGTTCGGCACTGAGTCACTTTTATTGTAAATCTGCCCCCTAGAGTCCTAATGTCCAACAAAAACAATTCAGCAAAATTGTAAGAATGCAGGCAAACATTTTGGGTAAGATCACCCTAAGGCTGTCAGGTCAAGCACGTGTCTTCCCAAAGCTGAAAGTGGGGAGAGCTACCCAACCTCTTGGAAGTTCTCATCATTAATGCAGAAGAGCCTGGAAAGACTACCATCATTATTATAGGCTACTCCAGGTCTGTGTTCCACCGTAAAGTCTATTCCCTGTAAGGAGATGGACCACCGCAACAATTTTGGATTGTCACTCCCTCATTTGCATTCGGCAATTGAGGTGCCTGTGGTCTGTCTAAATCAGGAAGTGAGTCCCAAACAGGTATGGTCTCAACATCTTCAGTGCCTAGACCAAAACAAAGGCTTCAATAGCACTACTTCTCTGTTTTTGGGGAAGTATCATATTATAGATGAAAGCTACAGGTTGGTCTTGTCATGTAGTTCCTACAAAACTGTATAGGATCTACGTGTTTAGAAAACATAAACTAAGGGATTGGTGTCCATACTGATTCCAGACACCCCCAAAGATATATTAGTCAGTAGACCAGAAAGCTCACAGTGCCAATACAAGCCCCACAAACTCACCAAGGAGCAAATAGTTTCTGGCAACTATTGAACATGACAACCCTGAGCACTCAGGGATCATGGAAACAGTATAGGACTTTCTGCTCAGTCACTCTTTTTATGGGGGAGGAGTTTTATATAGGTCAAATTAGACCCGAGAAACAGGGTATCAGAGCACTTTTACATAGCACTAGTTTTGTTACACAAGGACACATTAATTTTTCTTATACACAGGCAGATGAAGTGATTTATCCAGAATCACAGGATGGTGAGCGTCGTAGCCGAAATTTGAACCCGGATCCCCAGCTTTGACGTTGACCGCTCTAGCCGTAGGGATACATCCTCTCCCCATCCTCTCCACTCATGCTTACCTGCTCTCAGAGAGATATACAGAATAAACAATTGGGAGGTTTTCAATAAGCATTTATTGAATCAGCATCATTCTAGTATAAAACATGTGTGCTGCAACATCCATTAGACAGGAAGAGATTAATACAGTTATAAGCAAAAATAGAGTAAATAGAAGGTAGAATTCTACCATAGTGCTAAAACAATGATTATATGCAGGCATATAGATACATTACAATAATAATGCATACTCCTATGATGCAAGCCCCAACTAGATGTACCTAGTGTACCTAGCAAGTATATAGGCTTATAGCGAAGAATCCCCCTAGGAAATAAATAGACAACCCAATTACCTGATGTGAGAGAACAACGGACCCCAATTTGGTCTCGAGTTGGACACCCTGAAAAGGAATGTTAGACCACTGCATGCTGGAGTGTCTGCATGCAGGGACCTCAGCATCTTGTGTCAGCATGTCAGCATGGAAGCTTCTTTTCCTCTGGTTTACCCAGCGAAGATGTGGTACTTATATACCTGAAAGGTACCCTCAGAGGTTCTACCTAGATGTGATATAGTACTGTCGGCATGTTGGGCAAGGATGACCATAGTGGTGACCCTTTTAAAAAAAATATATTTTATTGAATATTTTCGAACCGTTTTTAACCAAGGCAATATATAAAATAATAACAACACAAGATTATGATACATTTCAAACAAAATTAATTAATATTCATAGGCCACAGACATAGAACAAGAAAACATTGTCAACCTTTTCAATGGGCAGAGTTTGCCAGACAATGAATTTATGTTCATAGAAGCTTAACAATTGCCTTAATATGCCAACCCAAACAAGTAGAATCAATTTGTAAAGGCTCGCATAATTGACCTAATTTATTAAATCCATTCTGATATTGGAGACCAAATCTTTGCTCCCATGACTCTTTTCCTTCTCCCTTTAGTTTTATGAATTGTTAATTCAAGATTGCTCATTGATAAAAGTTGAGCGCCAATTAATAAAGGTGGGTCGATCAGGACTTATCCACTAATTAGTAATACAAGCGCGAACTACCGCCAAACTAATAAATAAAAAAGCAGTTATAGCTCTAGACCTTATATTAGCCACCCTATCCAACCCTACCACCATAAGTACTAATTAGCCCATTATGGTCATAGGGGGTCCCAATATTGAACCCAAGAATTTCTCAATTTCCTTGAAAAGTTCCCCTAATCTAGGACATGAAAAAAACATACGAGTTGAGTCCCCTGCTAATAAGCCAGACCTATTACATTTGTCTCCAACTTCTGCCCCCTTCTAGCAATCTTACTTGGTGTATAATATAAATCATAACGAGCCATATAATTCTGACAACGAATTCTGCCCATCATTAAAACTTGGTTAGCAGGCTCAAGAGATTTTTTTTATATTAATATCCTCAACACCCAATTTATTTTCCCATTTTATTTTTCAAAAATCCAGATCATCCGTAAATGTTTCCACTAATTTTTGATAGAATTGACCAATTTGTGTTTTTTTCATAATTTTTTCAATTACAGGAATCTTAGCAAACTGTTGTCCATTTCCTGACCCCAAGAAACTATGGATTTGAAGATATTTGAAGAATTCATGTTTACCTAATCCATATTTCTCCTTTAGGTCTGAAAATGCTAGTAATTGGCCCTTATCAAACATATCCCCTAAACATCGTATTCCTTTTAAGCCCCATCTGATTGCTACATGATCTCGAAAAATTATAGGTAGCAGCCCAGAAGCCAAAAACGGTGTGTAGGCATTCAGATTTAAAATCTGTATCTTACGTTTGATTTGTTTCCAAACAGCATAGGCTGCTTTAAGAATCTTACATTTAATTTTTTCTAAGTAACTGGGCTCAATTACCTTTACTAACCACCCATTAATCTCATCCCCCAGCCAAATTCGTAAATTGATGGTCTATGACATTGCAGAAGCTCGGCTTTAGCCCCAACTACCAAAGGTCCGATGTATTGCATCATAGCTGCCCAATAATACATCATGAAATGTGGGATACCTCAGCCCCTACGGTGTCTAGGTAACACCATCTTCTTGAATGCCTTTCTCTGTCTTCGGTACCCCCACAAAAATCTTGAACACCTCCTCACTAATTTATTAAAACACGATGAAGAAAACTCTAAGGGGATTGTTCTAAACATATATAAACATTTCAGTAGGACCAGCACTTTTAATACATTACATCTCCCATGGAGGGATAGATGAAGGTGAGCCAACTATTCCAAAGTTGCATTCACATTCTCCATCACTGGGTTAATATTCAAATCCGGAATCCTTTCCACCGAAGATGTAATTTTTATTCCCATATATGTTACTTCTTGAACAATTGCGTTATTTGCCGGGTGATCAGTACCTGAGTAGAGAATCTGAGTTTTCTCTATATTTAATTTATAACCGGAAAAACACCCGAACTGAATGGCCAATGACTTAATTGCAGGAAGAACTGTCACAATATCACTTCTAACTACTTCTATATCATTGGCATAAGTCAATGCTCTATACTCAATATTTCATAGACAGACTGGCTTAATATCTGTATGCTGGGTTCGTTTATTAAAAAAATATATAATGCAAATAAAAGAGGGGAGCACGGGCACCATTGTCTTGTGCCCCTGCTGATGTTAAATGACCCAGACTCCTGTCCGGATATACATATAGGGGCTACTAGGTGTATATATAGAGTCTTACCTGATTGACAAAACTGAACGCAGAAACCTTTAAATCGCAAAACATCCCACATATATGGCCAGAAGACCCTGTCAAACGCCTTCTCGGAGTCCAACAGGGTCACTCCCAATGCGGATTCCATTGCCTAAGCCCAGTCCAGGAAGGCTATTACTCATATCCCTTCCTGGGATAAACCCATGCTGAAAATTAGAGAGGACCAATCCCAGACGCTGAGCAATAATTTTAGAAAAGACCTTACTGTCTGAGTTGATAAATGAGATTGGTCTGTATGAGGATGGAAGCAATTCAGGTTTGGCCTTTTTTAGAAAAACAATAATAGTGTTTTTTTGCATGACTCTGGCGCTGTTCCACCTTGAGCAGCAAGGAACAGCGTCATAAGTTTTGGTCTTAAATCTTGGCGGAATTATGATGATTTATAGAACATATCGTCATTGGGGAGCCATTAACAGAAACTTCAACAATAACTCTTCCCCCCAGACATCCTCCTTTACCCGTTTACAGACACCCAGGCCATATCTCATCAAGATTGCAACCCCTCTTGTGGTTGAACTCTGTCTGGTGCAGTCAAGTATTTAGATGCCTAAGTCATTCAGCAACTTTCGATTGTTCCACGGAAAATGAATTTCTTTTACACAAAGCAGATCCACCCGCATTACCTGCAGAATTTGAGCCATCACCCCCTTCTCTTTTCATCATTTAAGCCACAAATATTCCACAAACAAATGGATAGCCTATCAGTCATTGTTATACAGTTGAGTTAATCATTCCTTGTCTGCCCAGCTCATACCCTAAGCTACTTTTTATAATATTAAATAAAAAAAACATTTTCCCTGACATGAAAATAAGTACCAAAACCTTGATGCCTAATAAACAACACAAACCAAACGTGCCTTCCCTCACCCCCTACCTCCACCCCTCCTTGCCCACCCAAAACTGCCCAGCCCCCACACCTCCCCCAACCAAATGAGGCATAAGGACTGAGTAAGTCCTCTTGTGATGGAAAGTGGATTAAGAAAACTCCCCCAACCCCCCGAGAAAAAAAACACAACAGGAAGATACCCCCTGAACCAATAGGAAGGGGACACACTAACTACTTAAGAGCACACATACTCTTATTTCCAGATTCATGTTATATTGTCCTCAAAAATTCCTTCGCTGCTATTTCAGAAACAAAAAAATTGTGTTTTGTTTTTATAGATAATTAGCCGGATTAGGCAGAAAGGCCTGTGCCTCTTTAGCCTGCAAAAGAAGAATCATTTGGCCAAATGCCATCTCTTTTGAACCGTGGCCTGGCAGAAATCCGGGCGAACAAAAAATTGACAACCCTTGCCACCGCTCTTCTTGTCTGGCCTTGCTAAATGAAATATAGATTCCCGAAGCAGAAAATTGCTCAGACAAATCAGTATAGCCCCATGCTTTTCATTTGGCCCCCCTGTTCCACCTTGCAGATGAAATGGAAACCTATGTACTCTCTGAAGTTCTACTTCCCACTTCCAATGCCTAAACTTGGGGAAAGCTTCTGAAAACAGTCAATGACAAACTGCCTAATATCTTTGCCTTCCCTCCCTACCGGTATTCCCAAAATGCATAAATTCTTCCTTCTGGAACGATTCTCCAAATCAATGAGCTTCCAATTGTTGTCATCTTTTAAATCTTATAGAGATACAGTTGTAGCTTTCTGCTGCACTATTTCATCTTCCATCGCTGAGATCCTTGCCTCAGCTTCCCAAATTCAGGTGGAAATCTCTGTGCAAGTCTTTGCAACTCTACGCACAGTGTTTTTTAGTTTGCAAACAGCATCCTAAGTCGGTAGTCCCTCCGCCTTAGTCTCATTCCGGTGCGCCATTATAACTTGATATATAATACTGAGGGGTAATTTCACTTTCACACAGCAGTTTCTCTAGAAATGTTACCAGAACTCTATTTTGGCCAAGCTGTGGGGAAAACGAATAATCCCAAACTAGTTATCCAGCTGTGTCAGAAGTTTCTTTCGATAGAGGATTGGCAGTGTCCCTTAGTTTACGCACTGTCCCCTTATCAATGGATACTTCCAAACTCAGTTCCTCGTCATCCTTCTGGTAAATACCAGTGTTGCTCTTATCATCTGCCCAATCCCCCACTAAACTTTCATTTTCAGAAGAGTTAGTGGTGACCCTTATAAAGAGTTATTATGCAGAATATGTTAATATTCTTTTGTGATACTGAGCATCCTCATGCCTAATAAATGAGGCTAGTTTTCAGAGTAAACCACACGATATTTATGCTGCATCTAAAAGGTAAAATGTTAGTGCCAGAACCGTTATGTAGAGCAATAGTAGGACCAATGGAGGTTAAAGGTTGTGCGACAACCTAGGCCGATATCGGGGTACATTGGGGTTCAAAACACCCAGTCCTTATCCGACTTGATAACAAAGTAATAAATGCTAAGATATGCCTGTTTCAAAAGCATCTAAAAACATGATATGTGTTAAAAAATGTAAAAGTTAAAAAGCTATAAAAGTCCTATAAAGAATCAATATATTGTTGAACCAGCTGCGCACATCTTAAGCCATAGTTCTCAGTGAGAGCAAAATCGGAAAAACAAACAAAACTTATGTTTTCAAATTCCAATGTAAGATATTTTTGAAAAAGGGCACATTGTTCCCAGCACACGGAGAGCCAAACGTTTATGTGTCCTGTGTGGAACACACAACATCACTGTTGCTTGCCTTCACCGACGACGGTCCCTGTAACACCTCTTGGATCAGGTCACTAGGGCAAAGGTGATCTTCTCTGGTTCCCACATCCACCCTGAGGAAGCACTTGTCCATTCCGACAGGAGCTGAAGCATCCTCAGAATTGAAATATGCTGAGGACACTGCACTACATAGACCTTTAATGGGTCCAGTAGTGTATCCATGTCCAGAGGCACAACAGATAGAAGTGTTAGACAGATGTCCAGCAAGCATTGGTGTCCAAAAATAAGTAGCAGAGTGTAGGCAGGATGCAGTCGACCCAGACTGATCTGATTGGCAGAAACCAATGCTCGCTTACCTCCAATAGCCGAGGTGTGCCCAGATTGCATACCATGAGTTCACGGCAACGACACTCCAAAATCGATTTTTCCATCTCCTCGGAGTTTGAGATGACCATTGCCTAGCTGGAAATTAAAACCAAGATTACCACTACAAGTAATAGGACCAGCGGAAGCCTCCAAAATAGCTTCCCAATTTGGAGTGTATAAAAGATGGAATTTCTCTGAAATTTGCCTGAAAGGTATTTAATAGCCCTGAACCTATGTTCTTAAATAGGCTTACTATGGCACTCATATCAGACAAATGTATAACGTTACAATGCATACACTTACAACACATGCACTTACAACACAGTTTTTACATCGCAACATCTTCTATAACGCTTTCCATTACATCTCAGGACACTGCATCGCATTTTGAAAAACTACCTGTACAAGGCATTCCATTACATCATACTACCTTTACAATGCATACCAATACAACGCATACCATTACATTGCTTTTAAGGTAAGTATTGGATAGCATAGGGTTAAAATAACTGTTCTAACTCCAGTGGGTGCAACAGTAGGATAAGTGTTGGATAGTGCAGGGGTACTATGCGTTGTAATGGTATGCGTTGTAATGCCTGCGTTGTAGTGACATGCAATGTAGTGTCATGCGTTGTAATGGTATGCGTTGTAATGCCTTCTTTGCAGTGATATGCGTTGTAAAGGATGTTGCGATGTAATGACTTTGTTGTAAGTGTAGTGCGATGTAATGACTGCGTTGTAAAGGTTGTTTCCCTATCAGACATGTTAAAGATACGATGTACCATTTCTCTG
Organism: Lissotriton vulgaris; assembly: GCF_964263255.1. Classification (NCBI taxonomy): domain Eukaryota; kingdom Metazoa; phylum Chordata; class Amphibia; order Caudata; family Salamandridae; genus Lissotriton; species Lissotriton vulgaris. Next base: position 420,791,518 of record NC_141691.1, read on the forward strand.
AAATGGAGCGGGAAGTTAGTTCGGACTAGTGCCTGTATCTCAGCTGAAGACCTTGCAACCTGGAGATCAAAGGTCTCTCAATCTGAGGTTAAGGCCCCTTCCTTCTGTAAAAGTATGGCTTTCAGTCTGCTCAGAGAATCAAACCGTATAAGGGAAACATTCAATGAAGGCCATAACGGCATCTCCCTGACTATGTGGGCATACAACAAGTAACCATGGAACTTACTGTGAGTGGTTATGAGATGCCTGGCAGCATCACACAACAACCTTGAAAATTCAACATCAACTAACTCCCATTCAAGAGTAGGTTGAACACCTGATCACTCACAGCAGCTGGGGATCCTTTCAAGTGACAAGATAAGTTTGCAACAGAAGCGTTTCAAGCTCAATGAAGCATAATATCCTGACAAATAAGAGAACCACTTAACATATTCTCACAGTCTAACCCGCAGAGAAAGACTTCAGTGTCCCCATAATTTTGCATCTTTTTGTGCAATTGTTGTCTGCCTTTCCGTTGAATTATAAGCAGAGAACAGAGAAGTACTGTTGATATATCGCCAGCGCACATGACGAGAGCGCAATCATTGTAGAGTCCAGCTTAATACCCGGATATATCATAACTGCGATTGCCCTGGTTGAAGAATGGAAAGATCCTGTTCTATTATATCTATTACAGAAGACACAATGTTGCCCAGTGAATAAATCCTGGATGCTAGTTTGGTCATGCCATTGGCGACCACTGCCAAAGCCTTTTCTAGGTTAACCCTATCAATTTCACGTAACCTCTCTGCAGCTTCCTGTTGAGAGACCTTCCATACTTCGTTGGAAACAGCATCTAAGAAGAGTTTATGACGTGGCTTCCGGGGACCTAGCAAAAAATCTTGTATATACATGTGATCTGAAAGTAAGGACTAGTGTTGTTTCACCTAGGACAGTGTTTAGGTTCTTGGCCAATCTAGGCATAACTACCCAACACTGTAGGATTTCACCATCCCTGAATGTTCTCGTTGTACATAGCCTTGGTCTGGCGTATGGATACTAAACCCTTCAGTGGTACCCTTAAATCACGATTGACACACATTTGTGTTGATAGGCCAAACTAACCATTCCTTCAAATTAGGAGGCAATACAGCATGCCCTTGGAGATTACTCTGGGTTCAAGTGAAAGAGTTCACTTTTTCCTCAGGTGGGCAGAGCGTAGCAGGCAGCAAGGCAGCAAAGCAGAAAAACAGTTCTTCCGGAGCAGCAGTGCAGCAGTGTTGCTGTCCTTGTAGCAGCCCAGCAGTAATTCCTCCTCTTCATAGATCCAGTATTGTCGGAGTTGGTGGGTTCAGAGACCCAGCACTTATGCCCAGTTGTGCCATCAAAGAGGGGCTTTGAAGTGCACATAGGTCCTCCCTCCTAGTTCTTTCTCCAGACTCACTGCAGGGGGGCATGCAACCCTTAGTGAGGGGACAGGAAATAGCCATTCAGGTATAAGTATACAAATCTTCTGCACACGTTCAAAAGTAAATACATAAAGTTATATTAAAGATCACAATGATGCTTGCCTTTATATTTTCAGATGTCCTTAATTCAAGATCTTTAAGCCTTCTTAACCAACAAGTGATTTGTCGCTGTTACAGGTGATTACCCCTGCTGATTTGTACGGCAAACACGCCACGGCCTGGAGATCCGAAGGGTTCTACCTAATACTGCTGGATGGGGCAGCTCTTCTAAAAGAAACTCCCTTATATTTGGAAGCATATTTAGCTCTCCGAACACAAGACTAATTGGTCTACCTCTCCAGGAGCAATACTTATAGGAATCCCTTCAGGGTTGGAATTATCACCGGAATTAAGATACTACTTGAGACTGACCTCAGCCCAGAAGAAGTTGAACGGTAATGCCCTGTAACAGCGACAAAACACGTATTGGTGAAGAAGGCTTAAAGATCTTGAATCAAAAACATCTGAAAATATAAAGACATGCATCATTGTGATATTTAATGCAACTTTTGTATTTCCTTTTAACGTGTGCAGAGGATGTGTATATATAGCATAAGTGGTCTGATGGCCACAAATGTGGGGATCTGCTGGTTTTTCCCTACCTTATGCACCGTGCCTGATGACCTGCCTTAACTGATTTTTACTTGTGATAGATCTTTAAGCGCCATCTTTGCCTATTGCTGACCACTGACTGTATAACTAATATTCAGGTGTAAGTGTTAGCTCCTCCATCTCCTCCTTCCCAGGATGACCCATCAGGAGGTGGTTGAAATGGAGGTGCCATCAAAAAGGGGCTTTGATGTGCACCGAGGTCCTCCCTCGTAGCTCTTTCTCAAGACTCACTGCAGGGAGGTAGGCAGCCCTTTGTGAGGGGACAGTACACCGCCTATTTAGGTAAAAGTGTTAGCTCCTCCATCTCCTCCTTCCCAGATTGACTCATCAGGATGTGGTTGGCCACTCGGCTACATCTAAGCTTCATTTGAATGTGGCTGTTCAGAAGGAATGCACAAAGTTCAGCTGTCATCCACCCCAGACGTGAATTGGAGACAGTCTGCAGGTACACAGGGCTAAAAGAAGAAAAATTGCACCTTTCTATTAGTTTAAATCAAAAGTAGGTTAGGCCCTCGGACAGCGGGCAGGTGGGGCCTTTTCAACAAGTAAACAATAGGGGGATTACCTGGCTACTGGTTTGTGAACCCGAACTTTACTTTAAACAGGTACAACAAACAATCCAGCACTACATTATGCTTGGATCTATTTATTTATTTTAACATTAAATATCCTTCTAAAAGTTGCATTTTAAAAGGGTAGTCATAAATTCAGCTTTACCAGTAAAGAGGATTTCTCACTACCATCCCAGTGATATGAAACATGATAGATCTATGTAAATGTAAATGTAGTACACTTGTAAAGCGCACAGCTGCCCCCACAACGGGGCGTCCAGGCGCTGTATAACGCTGTGGAACCCTTCCTGGCTCTCCCTGTGAGATGCCCCTCCTGGGCACCCCCAAGGTGAACAATGGAAAAGCAAAGAACTGTAGCCAACACTCAGTTATTAAATACAAGGGGCCTCATTTATGAAGGCCTTGCGCCACCTGTGCGTCACTTTTTTCCATTTTAAAAGTGACGCACCGGTGGCGCAAGGCCTTCATAAATAAGGCCCCAGCTCTCTTTTAAGGTGAGACAAGACAAAGTGGCGACTTTATATTTATAACTAACGGTATAGAATCAGATATTTTTTTATATAAAAAACATTTTTATTTCATATAAATATTTTGCTTCAAAACTTTTTTTCTCACAATTGCTAGTTAGAACTATATAAATTGCTGGAAGTCTCTCTTCTTCTTTTCTATAAGAAAACAAGCTTTCTCTAAGCACTCATTTCTATCCCTTTTTTCTATTCTGTTCACTATGTCCAATATACCTCTATTTTTAGACAAAAGATCCTCTCTTAACAAAATATGGACACTCCTAGAATAAAGTGAAAATCTCTATATGAGATACTGCAATAGCCGCAGCATGTTAGGCATAACCAGCTATGTTAAATGAGCTTCATGTATATGAAATAGACGCCTCTTAAATACAAGTCGACCTAAATCCATTAAAACTGCAGCATGTGCTACAAAATATGTATCTACCTACAAAAAATAAGCAAATGTATTTGCCAAATTATGCAGTTATAGAGAACATGCTAAATGGGCTGCGTGTGCAAATGATATAATGTGATTTTTTGTATTTTTAAATGTAAATATTGACCTAGTCTCTCTTGGTGATACTTGTTAATATGTTTTGTATATCAACAATGTGCGACTGATGTATATAATAATGTTTTGTATATATTTTTTCTTTAGTGTATGTCGTGTAACTTGTGTTTGCGAATGACGGTCATCTGATGAAGGCAGATTGCCGAAACGTGCATAGTCAACTCCACCGCTTTGCCTACTTCAATAGAATATCGACTGGTTTATTGTGATTTGCTGTAATGTTTGTATGTTATATGTATATGTGAATTGATGAAAATGAATTTGAATATAGAATTATTTGCATGATTTGTTTAAAAAGAAAAAGAAAAATGAAATATTTATGAGAAAAAAGTTTTGAAGCAAAATATTTATATGAAATAAAAATGTTTTTTATATAAAAAATATCTGATTCTATATCTTTAGTTGTAAATTTAAAGTCGCCATTTTGTCTTGCCTCACCTTAAAAGAGAGCTGGCATTTATTAATTGAGTGTTTGCTACAGTTCTTTGCTTTTCCATTGATAACCTTTCTCTACGTATAGCAAACTTAGAATGTGTAGGGGTCCCCTGTTTTCCAAATAGTGCACCCCCAAGGTGAAGCCAGGCATCCCAGTGTTGTTAGGGCCGTTTTGGAGATTAAGCAAGCTATTGCCCAGAGTTGCAGCGTAGGACCCATGATTATAGTAGACGCTGAGACAAGAATTATCGAGTCCGCGGACAATGAGCCCAAGACCCCGCCGCATCGGGAATTGAACCCTGGTCCCGGGCCTGATCTCTGCTTCAGACTCTACCACTTCTAACCAGTGAGCCACACTTCTCCACTCGTTCTCAATCAGGAATCACAGCTTGTAAGTGCAACAAAGAATTCCCAATGTTAACATATGGGACGGGTGGGCCATACAGTAGTGAAAAACGAATGTGCTTGTTTTTCACCACCAGGACATGAGAAACTTAAAAGTACATGTTCTATCTTTTTTTTTAAAAGCACCCTGCCCTATGGGCTACTTAGGGCCAACCTTAGGGGTGACTTAAAAGAAGAGTTTTTAAATGCTAAGAGGTTTTAAATGCCAAGTCGACATGGCATTGTAGCTTGCACATGGACACTGCAGTGGCAGGCCTGAGACATGTTTCAAGTTCTACTTGTGTGGGTGATACAATCAGTGCTGAAGACATACTAGGAGCATTTTATTCACTGGCCTTGGGCACAGGTAGTGCACTCTACTAGGGGCTTATAGCTAAAGTAAATGTACTGATTGTAAATCAAACATGTTTTAGGATAGAAGCACATGTGGGAAGACCACCCTAAGATGGTCAGGTCAAACAACTAACATTTCATGAATCTGTATTAAAAACGATAAAAAAGTTAGCAAATTAAGCCTAGAGCAAATATATCAGGCTTTAGCGCAGGAATGAGACACACATTTAAAAGGTAGGGTCAAAAAGTCTTTGATGCCATAATAACATTTGTTGAATTTGAGTAATTAGAACAACATTTGGCAGGCAGTACTCTTATCTTTCCTTTGAGATGTTGAGTTTGATGCAGTTCAGCCACTAGGAGAGGCAAAATTAGAAAAAGTGGTGGAGACAATTTTCATTCCATAATAATGTCGGCCTCATTAGATGAATGTGGATATTTTTGGCAGATCCTTTGGTGGGGCAAAATTGACTGAAAAAAGCCTAAGTTAAAGTTATATCATGATTTAATTGAAAAAACTTAAAACTGATGAAATTTGCCAGTTCTGGCATTCTATGAGAGCCACACCTCATAAACCCGCCATGCACATGTTCACATGTATATAATGTATTATCATGTGTCATTTATGGGTATATTGGATGGACTGAAGATTGCTTTACGAAAATCACCAAAAGGTATGAAAGCAAATATTCACAATTATTCTATGATGGGACCGAATGATTGTACCAACTCTCACAATCACCAGAGACAATAATTACCTATAATAACAATATTGTATATCCCTGTATTGTGTGATTTTTTGGGAAACTCCTGCAATTGCGAACCGCGATGGGTTATCTTAAAACATTCCCATAGTGGAAACAAAGCAGGACACATAAAGTGACCTAAAATGCAGTGATGACCACTATACACATTAATGTTTTATAACAACAGTACTTATTTTTGTAAAAACTTTACTTGTTGTGTTTAGAGGTAAGGCAAACATGTTTAGGTTTTGTGAAGGTGACATGATTTAGTACTTCCAGTTGATTCTAGGACATTACTGAATGCAGTTTGCCTGGTTTGTTTACTAGTATGAATCATCATGCTGTATTTTATCAGGCCTGCTTATTGCACATTATCTTTTGCTACACAATTAACGAGTGAAGGACAGAGTTGAGAATGCCGTAGGTGCTTGTAATTCTCGTTCAAATTCTCATTATAAGGTGTTGATTTGTTCACTTTCCTCATGAAATAATGTGAACTCCCGAAGTAGTATTGTAACCATGGAAACACAAATAAACTAATTGTTATGGACAACTAATGTATAACTACAGTAGAGCTAAAGTGTACTGTATTCGATTTTTGCTTATAAAAACATACAGATACAAAACAGGCTAGAATTAAATAGTAGACACACGGACACCCCCATGAACACAAACGCACACAGTTCCCTAAAGGCTCATGAAAAAATACAGTTTAGCCGGAAATATTTTCTTAATTACTGAAATAACTCTTGATGGCAATTTATTATTTGCTTCAATTGTTTCTTACTTCTCCTCTTAGAGAGGTTTCTAGAGCATAGTCAACTATGTAAAAAATACAAAAAGCTATGAAGCAAAAACGTGGTACTGCCTGGGGTATGTATCTTTGAGTGTTTTGGTACTGTTAGATCATTAAAGCTGTCATGGGGAATGTTAGAACGTAAGAGTCTAGAATGTGCAACGTTCAAAAGAGCAGTTGGCAAACGGGCTTCGAGGTGGATGGGATGTTCCTCCTTATCTAATATAACTTTATATAAATGAACTACACAGTCTTTATTTAATGCCAAAATAGTAGAGTGTATCCTTTCCACACAAGATGTGCTAGCCACTTCTTCCTGCGGTAGAAAAGTGAAGCTGCTTTTGATTTGTGTTAAGTGGAGAACCAGAAGCTTGATTTTGTTTTCAAGCTTGGTTATACCCTGGTAGAGCATATTGCAAACAACATGTATAATCCTTCGGTTATCTCCTAGGAAAGGTAGGTTGGTAGAAAAACAAATGTATGTAGGCAATTGTTCATAAAACATTCTGAAAACTAAATTGACATTTAAAATCAGTAAAAGGGCCCCCTACTAACTACCCAACACCCCCTACCCACTACAGTTCATCATTAAAATTCTATTTAACAGACCATAAAAAAGAGCAATTCCACTGCCACATCTAAATAGCGCATTTCTGACAATAGCTCCACAGCTTTCCCCCTATGGAGAACATCATATTTAAAAAACAGAGGTCTTAAATACTTAATTTGATTTGCAAGATAAAAAACGCAGCCCATAAGTATATGCAGAATAGAGCACTCACCTTTCCGGGGACAGGGGCAGACCACTATTATTCTGGACCCTGTTCCAGTATGGCAGGGATGAATAGATTGGTTTACATACCACCCTGACCCTTAATATTTAATTTCTCAATACTGGGTCTGGTAACTGCAATAAATAAGGGAAAACAGTGACCTGGCCCAGAGTAGAGATTGAGAAGCTGATAGATGGTCTCTTACTTAGATACAATAGGCTATTTGATTCAGACACCAAAGCAACAGATTCTCCCAATGCGTGCTTGCCTGGGAAGGAGAACCAAGATGTAATCGTACCACTATCTGAATGGAGGATCCTAAGGGCAATTATTCTGGTACATACAGCCTTTGCCCACATTCTTTCACTACATTGAATCTCTTCCTAGCACAACTTGGGGACTTGAGACACTTCATCATCATCCAAGAGTGTAGTATCTTAGGTCCGAGTAAAAGCCGCCAAGTTTCAGGAGACCACGTTGCACTCTCTCCTTATGGCCTGAACCATAGTGCCTTGGGGGAGTGATAAAAGCCTTTTGAGCACTACCCATTCTAATCTGTCCCATTTGTATGTTGGATCAAGGGAAAAATCCTCTTTTCCATACAGACCCAGTGGAAGTATCTTACCTTCGTAAGCCATTAGTAATGGAATATGGGAAAGCCCCCCAAATCAATTATTAAATCTGGATAGACAACTGGCCTTCAATAGGGCCATATGCCTAATGGCATCCCAATGCGTACCCCAATTCAAATCCCTCCTGAAGGTTAAGCCCAAATCTTTATATTGGTCGACTTGCTCCACCTCCAGTGTGTCTAAGTGCCAGGTGAAACTCTTAAATTTTTTCCCAAAGGCCAAAACCTTGGTCTTTTCCAGTTTAATGTGGAGCTGGGTCTGCTTGCTGTAAGTTGCTAGAGGATTCTCTCTCTCACCAACGACCCCGCCACCACCAGACTCAACTTCCAGGAAGGAATGCAGGACATCCCAGCCTGAATGAGGAACAGCTGCCTAAAGCTCAACTCGGAGAAGACAGAAGTCCTCCTCCTTGGAACTGTTCCTTCATCATGGAACAACACATGGTGGCCCACCGCTCTCCGCACCCCCACGGATCACGCTGGAAACATCAGCATCATACTGTACTCCTCACTCTCCATGAACTGTCAGGTCAACGCCGTCACCTCCAGGTGTTTCAACACCCTCAGCATCCTCTGTAAGACCTTCAACTGTATACCCTTTGATTCAAGTAAGACAGTCACCCATACACCCACCACTAGCAGGGTGCAGTACAGAAGCGTCCTCTACACTGGCATAAGCAAGACTCTACTCCGCAAGTTTGAAACAATATAGAACACCGCTGCCAGACTTGTCCTCGGTATCCATCTGCATGAGCACATCAGCCAACACTTATGAAAGATTCACTGGCTACCTGTCAAGAAGAGAGTCACTGGCTACCTGTCGAGAAGAGAGTAACCTACAATATACTTATTCATGCATACAAATGCCTACACAACACTGGCCCCCAATACCTCAATGATAGAATCAACCTCCACGTACCCAAAAGAAACCTCTGATCCGCCGACCTCGTCCTTACCAAAACCCCTCACATTCAGAGAGCCAAAGCAGGAGGAAGATATTTCTCCTACATCGCAGCCAAGTCCTGGAAGGAGTCCCAGACCGACAGCAGGTGAGTTCCGTCCCTGAAAACCTTTAGGAAGGCTCTGAAGACCTGGCTCTTCGGCTGAACGGAACTGCTGACCCCTCCACCCCAGCGCCTTGAGACCCTATCAGGTGAGTAGTGCACTTACAATTGCCCTGATTGATTGATTGATTGGTTGTTTGATTTAGTTTCTTCTGCAGACCATTAGGGTATAATCCAGTAATACTAGATAAACTGCAAAAAGCAGACAACAATGTGCTGGTTCCCGATTTTATAGGAAAATAATTAGATTGGAAAATAAAGGTGGGAAGATCGGCCAAAAATAGGCTAAAGAGCAGAATGCTAGAACGTACCCCTGGCGCAGGCCATTGTCAATGTGAATTATTTGAGATAATTGACCCAACTTATCTAAATCCACCTAAGCCCAATTACCAGAGTGCAAGGATTAAAGTACACTAAGGTGGTTTGACGGGAGCCCCCACGCAACAAGTTTCCCCCAAACGGGTATCCATATCCACAGAATCAAAGGCTGTCCGGAAGTCTAGGAAACAACAGAACAGCTTCTGATCGTCCTCCAGGGCCTTTCGAATAATGGCCCATAATGCAAAAGAGTGGTCTATAGTAGAGTGACCACACCGAAAGCCCCCTCTGTTCTATTGGAAACATTGGATATTCTGGAAGAAACACTGTATGGGTCGACCTGGCCCCACCACACACCACATCATGTGGTTCTAGAATGCTGCCACTGGGCACTAACAGAAAACTACTTCCAATTCGAAGAACTAATGTTCAAACAACAACATGGTACGAACATGGGAAGCACGTTCACACCGAGCATGGCAGGGCTCTACGTCAACCACCTGGAAAAGCACAAGATCCTTTCACAAGAAAACCCCAATCGCCCAAAAATTCTGGAATCGAAAAGATACATCGATGATGTCCTGATGATATGAGAGGGGATGAAACAGAGGCCAACACATTTATAGAGTGGCTAAAGAAACAAGATCCCTTTCTCAAGTTTACCCACACAATGTGCAGTTTCCGAACTGGTATTTTTGGACCTAAATATTGTTGCTAAGGAAGGGGGGCTAAAAACCACAACACATTTCAAAACAACAGCAAAAAATTGCCTCCTTTTGTATGACAGTTTTCATCCGCGCCACCTTAAAGAAAATCTCCCATTCGGGCAGTTCCTGAGGTTGAGGAGAAACTGCACAGAAACAGCAGACTATGACATAAAAGCAAAAGAGTTTGCTGAGAAATTGAAAGTACGTAAATACCCTACAACAACGATTGCAAGAGCAAACAAAAGAGCAAGAAATAACCAGGGGGAGGATCTCCCAGAAACCTATGAGAAGAATGAGACAGACAAAGAGAAAAAACCTATACGCATAACGACATTCAGTGTGTCATCAGACCAAATACCGAAACTAGTAAAGAAACACTGGCAGATCATAAATAGTGCCACCCTAAACATACCAACACCAATGATCTCACACAGGCGGGTAAAGAACCTAAAAGACATACTAGTACACACCCGTCCAAAGGCACTGAACATTAACAACCAACAGGTTAATAGCACCCTACCATCAGGCGACAACCCATGTGGCAACTGTAGTGTCTGCCACCTTACAACCTCTACAGAGAAAGTTGTTTTTAACACAGGGCAATCATGGGAACTTCACAAGTTTACCAACTGTAACACTGTAGGCGTGGTTTACCTCATTACCTGTGTTTGTGAATTACATTACGTGGGAATGAACACAAGGAAAATAAGCACCAGAATCTGTGAGCATCGTAGCAACATCCGGTGACATAGGGCAAGCACCAGAATGACAGCACACTTCAATGCGAAACAATATACCCCAAACGACATGAGATGGGTAGTCCTAGAGCATATAAAATAATGTGAAAACTTAGAACAAGCCCTTCTGGAAAAAGAACAAAGATGGGTGTTTAAGCTCCACATGGACAACATAGGGTTGAATGACAGCATCCCTTGGGGGCAGTTTCTAAAGTAATGCATACTGCCATAGACAGAACCATGACTGAATTGAGACAAATAAATGACGAGCGTTCAGCAATGGCCAGAGAGATGTGTATGTGAGTCATGGTATTTGTCAGAAGTATAAATGCTCTATTGAGACAATCTTGTCCTTTAAATAGCTTTCAACCAGGCCACTACTAAAATACAACATTAAATCATTCAGGTCCCTAAAGGCACTACATGAGTTACTGGACCTCCTTTTAATAAAATCATTAAAAAAATCCTTTAACCAAATGGATTTTACTACAAAATTAATAAAGAACTAATCATTTTCTGTCACTGTACCAATCGAAAATGACCAATCCAAAATGGCCAAATTTTTTTTCCATTAGCAAAAACAGGGTTCGATCCTCCTGTGTGCTTGGTTTTCAAATTCTAATCCGTGTTGTGCTATTTTCAAAGAACAGACCCACACACATGAATAAATAGCTTAAAGCACTTGTATTAAACGCTATTGTTTAAATAAACTATGGCGCTCGCCGAGTGCCGTTCCATTAGGAACTACAACGCACAATAGTCTTTTTCACCCAAGCGGTCACAGAGCAAGAAGTACAAAAAATGGCCCGATACTCGCACATGCTAACATGTGGTCGAGCTTTGGGGCAACAGGTCAGACTGACGGAGAGTGGCCAAACTAGGTAAGTTCCTTTAATATAGAGGGAGTGCCTGTCCCAAAAGGATCTGAGGACTTTTTTGTAAATTCTGCCGACATTTTTTAAATCCTGCCCGCATTTTAGAAACACTCGATCCCAGGTGCAAATTACAAGCACACCCTCGGTCACAAACAAAATTCAAACTCCCGACTATACCTCCTTTTTTTACACCTGCAGGGTTCTTGAGGCCCTTCCACCCAGGCAGACCATGGGGCCTATTACTGCTTCTTAAAAAGTATGTTTTGTTCACCAAAAATACAGTATTATGTGTTAAATGTTCTTGTGTGTGGTTATGTATGTGTCTAAAAAACTAGTGTCAGTATGAGATGTAACCAGAACACTTATCATATATGCCTAACAGCGAATAATGAAACCAGACACAGTGAAACGTTTTGTGCTGTTAATGCTATATGTTTATTTCAAGAACACCAGAGCACTTGACTATTGATTTTAACTTTCATAGGCACTAACTACATTGATCTGCAACTGCCAAAATAAACTGTGTCCTGCCCAGTAGTGCAGGGAGTAGGATCTAATGTATAATCTATTTTTCTCCCACAACACAGATACTGCGGGTACAACACTAACCGTATGTATATTTTGAAAACACATATAATAGATGTGTGTTTTGAATTTTGTTTTCATTTTCACCTTACTTTAGGTTCATTCACCGGAGTGGTACACATGGGGCTGGTCCCCATGTTGTCCTGAAGAAAATGTATAGGCGACATCTTGAAACATGTTGACGAATTACTAGGGACAATTAACCAAATAACAGTTAATTTTTCCTTTTAACCAAGCCCTTTTTTATCCTACCAACTAGAAGCAGGAACAAATTGTAGTCTTACTGGTTAGGTAATTTTAAAACTAGCACAATATACCACTCCCACCCTAACACTGCACTACACATAGATTCACAATCCAGTGCTCCTATGTCTCCTTCGCATGTCGCAGCATGCCCCAAGCAGTAAATGCTTGGGATGGCCCCAATGATGAAGCATGTCACATAGGGGCAACCCTAGGTGAGTGAGGGGACTCAAGAAAATACATTTTTCTTTTCTTTTATTTTCGGCACATCCAAATCGGGTGGTCCTATAATCACGTGACGGCTAGGTTCCTATGTTCCATCACGTATGGACTTTTTGTGTTGTACTGTATAATATAGGAGCCCGAACCTAGCTAATCCCTCCAATTCCCCCCTTCTTTTGAATGAGTACAGTTTAAGGCATGAAGGAGAACCAATGCTAGTCATGTAACTCTATCATTCAACCATTTTTAGTCAGCACATTGAGTTTGTCACCAAAAGGTTCTCTGTTAGGAACAATGTTCATTACCAAACGTTAAGACCAAAATGTGCTGGGAGAAGTGAGATAAATATCTTGGGACAGGGGGGGCAATTTGATTAACTTGGGAGAAAGACAAGTGAGCCTTATGGAAACATGAACAAAAAGGCATCAGATGGATCAGCTTCACAATTCATAGTGCTCCAAGAATATGGTGATTGTGTGCCAAGCCAGATGTCACAAGGAGATCATACCTAGGGAATTTGTATCAGCAGCTTCTACCTAACAGAAGAATGTCACCACTTGTGTTGTGTACCCAGGCAGCCCACCTTCATATACCACACACACCTTTAAGGGCCTGTTTAGCTAGAAGCAGAGGACAACTAAAACCATTCAACACCCTGTTTATATAATAGAAGCTGGTTATAATATTAGTGTTTGACCTCCTACAACATTCTTTGGAGTAAGGACAGAGGTTGACAAAATTTGTAGTGCAAAATAGAAGGTTGCAAGCTAGATCTAGTTCTCTGTTACCACTGTACCAGTACTTAATAAGGTAGTATTGACATTTTGTGTTCCTTTACTGAAGGAGATAATCTGTACATCAGCTGCCTGATAATAGATGTGTGGAGCACAGGTCAGGCTACATACTGTTCTTGATTTTAAAGCAACTACCAACTGTACCGCCATGGTAGGCATTAGCATATACAAATTGTGACGTTCTGCAAGGAGAAAGCAAACAGAGCTGCAAGACTTCAGTTCCACAGTGTCTGATTGGATCCAACCTAAGAGTCTCAAAATAATACATTTCAAATGCTGGGACCCCCTGAATGCCACTCTGAATTCCTACACAAATCTATCAGTGAAATAGCATACATGCAGAAGTAACTTGGAGAAAAATATGGAGTCAGCTTGATGGAGGTTGTCACACATGATGTAGGTGGTGTATGTACTGGAGAATCGACGTATGATCAGGGTCCCATTACTCTGGGGCAGTAAGTCAAGTGCCAGGACATTATGTGAAAGAGACAGTGGCAGTGGGCTAGCGGATGCTATGGTCGTGTGTGGGCTCTCTTTGTATTTTTAACTGTTGGATTCTTTTAATTATTTCCTGTGTTCCCTCCGTCGCTTACCGCCGCTGTCTGCCTTCTCTGTCCATCTCCCAGCTCCCCTAGCCCCGTCCGGCACGGCTGAGAGCCGCTTGTTCCGGAGGGCTGACGGGGTTGCAGGCGCCACCTTAGGAGGGGTAGTGGAGGCCTACATGTTAGCGCAGCATTCATCGTGCTCCTATTTCCCATAAAAGGGACGCCCCATGCGCACGTGCAGCGGACGCAAAAAGCCCAGTGGCAGTGGGCTAGCGGATGCTATGGTTGTGTGTGGGCTCTCTTTGTATTTTTAACTGTTGGAATCTTTTAATTATTGCCTATGTTCCCTCCGTCGCTGACCGCCGCTGTCTGCCTTCCCTGTCCATCTCCCAGCTCCCCTAGCCCCTGTCCGGCACGGCTGAGTGCCGCTTGTTCCGGACGGCTGATGGGGTTGCTGGCGCCATCTTAGGAGGGGTAGTGGAGGCCTACAGGTTAGCGCAGCATTCATCGCGCTCCTATTTCCCATTGAAGGGATGCCCCATGGCCATGTGCAGTGGACGTAAAAAGCCCAGTGGCAGTGGGCTAGCGGATGCTATGGTTTTGTGTGGGCTCTCTTTGTATTTTTAACTGTTGGAATCTTTTAATTATTGCCTGTGTTCCCTCCGTCGCTGACCACCGCTGTCTGCCTTCTCTGTCCATCTCCCAGCTCCCCTAGCCCCGGTCCGGCACGGCTGAGTGCCGCTTGTTCCGGAGGGCTGACGGGGTTGCTGGCGCCATCTTAGGAGGGGTAGTGGAGGCCTACAGGTTAGCGCAGCATTCATCGCGCTCCTATTTCCCATAAAAGGGACGCCCCGTGCGCATGTGCAGCGGACGCGCGCAGCGGACGCGCCCAGCGGGCGCGCCGGCGGCGCGCCAAAGGCAAGCCCGTCTGTGCCCGTCCGCGGCCGGCCAGGGCTAGGGGCACCTCACTATTCCCGTTTTTTAACCTACTCTTCTGAACAGTTGTGCTCACACCAGGGCCCCTGGCTTCCTTGTCCAGTAACCCTTGCCCAGATTGACAAACTTGGCCTTGCCCGAGCAAACCCCATACCCTCCCTCCCAGCCACCTTGCCTTCATTATCCCCCCACCCCCTGTTACACCAAGACCTCCCTCCCCGTCCAATCCCGCACCCACCATCTCAGCCTTCCTTCTTAACACCAGGTCGGCAGTTAAACACTATCTAGAACTGTTTGACTTTTTAGACTCCTACAAACCTGACCTTCTGTTTCTGACAGAAACCTGGTTTTGCCCTGACTCACTGCCAAACGTGTTAGCGGCTCTCCCCTCTTCCTATTATGCCCTTTGTGCCGACCGGCCCGAGGGTAAGGTGGGAGGTGGTGTCGCCCTGATTGTCCGTGCTGGACTTCCCTTCCAACTGTCACTATCCCCATCTATCACGGCGGCCGACTGCCTAGTGGTGCGATCTGCCTCCTTCCAAGTTCCAATCACTTGTGTCTTAATCTACCGCCCTCCCCAGCCAAGGCCACTATTCATCTCCGACATCCAAGAGCTGCTAGCGACGCTGGTAGTAAACAATTCATCTGTCCTTGTACTGGAGGACTTCAATTTTTGGCCCGCCGATCCTGCGGAAGACGCCATGTCCAAAGAATTTACTGAACTCCTCCTCACTTTAAACTTTGTGTCTCATGTCCACACTCCTACTCATATCCAAGGCCATACCTTAGACCAAATCTGGTCACTCAACATACCTGTCACTGCTCCTATTGTCACGCCCTGTACTTGGTCTGCCCACTCCCTTATTTCGTTTTTCCTCGACTTAAGCCTCGCTAAAAGACCTTCTTTTCCCAAAAACACTTGGGCCCGGAATTGGAATAAAGTAGATATCCCTACTCTCTGCTCCTCCCTTTCAGTCTCTTACCCTGCTCTAGAGGGACTTACCCCATCATCCCAAGCAGCCACCCATAGCAGCTGGCTCGCAAGAGCGTGTGACCAAGTGGCTCCCCTGAAGCACGTCACAATTAGACGTGCCCAAAACGCCAACAGATGGTTCAACGCAGACCTCAAGGAGAAAAAACTTGAAGCGCGACGGACAGAGCGCGCCTGGAGGCGTGCGTACAGTCCCGTCCTTAAACTACAGTACATCTCCATTCTCAACAAATATAAAAAAGCTATCCTTCTCGCTATAACTGAATATTTCTCTTGAAGAATTCTTTTAGCCGAAAACCAACCTAGGGAAATCTTTGCCACGGTCCATGAGCTGGCCTCTTCAGATAGAGTCACCCTCAAACCCTCTCCCTCCCAATCTCTCTGTGACTCCCTCAACGAATTTTTCATTGAGAAAATTGCGATCATCAAGGCCAACATACTATTACCCCCCTCCACTTTCTCCGACCCTCAGCCACCGCCCAACACTTCTCACCTGGATCACATACCTCTCCTGACCAGGGAAACTCTTTCCCCTTTGCTGGCCCAAGTCAAGTCAGGATCCCCCTCTGACATTTGCCCTGCTTTTGTTCTGAGAGAGATCTTTTCAGCTTGTTCTCAGCCCCCTCTTGTTTTCCTAAATGACTCCCTTTGTTTAAGGGCCTTATTCCCAATCTCCATAACTTGGCAACAATAATTCCTATTCTAAAAAAGCCGGGCGCCAATCCATCCTCCCCATCCAACTTTCGCCCCATCTCCCTTTCTTGGGTAAAGTTCTTGAGTCCCATGTCACCAAAGTCCTGAGCACTTTTGTGGAAGAGAGTGGCTGCTTAGCATCATGCCAGGCGGGCTTTTGCCCACTCCACTCCACTGAGAAGGTTGTCATCTCCGTCATGGACAAGCTTAGAGAGGGGATGGATGCCAACCTGCCCAGGCCATTGTCCTCCTTGACCTGTCCGCCATCTTCGACACGGTTGATCATTCCATCCTTCTTACCCATGTCGAGGCGGCGGGCGTCGGGTGGCCTGGCTTAATTCCTTTCTAAGGGACCGCACCCAGGCTGTCCATCTCACCAAATTCTCTGCTTCTCCACGCAAGGTGCAGTGTGGTGTCCCTCAAGGTTCTTCCCTCTCCCCCCTTTTGTTTAATCTGTATATTTTCCCTCTTATTTTTGCTTTACAGCAGATGGAGGTCATCTATGCAGACGACCTCCAACTCATTTTTAATATTTTCCACTCCCCTGGCTCTATTCATATATTCCAATCAGTCATGATGTTCATCAGGGACTGGATGAACTACAACCATCACAAATTGAACCCAGACAAAACTGAGCTAGTTCTCACCGGAGGTAGTCACAGTCCCTGGACCCCCACATTTTTGCCCCATTTCCTTGGCCCCCTGTCACCTTCCCGTTCAGCTAAAACATTGAAGATAAAGGTGAACCAACACCTCACGCTGCACTCCCAGATCAGTACAGTAGTTTCATCCTGTTTATTCATCCTAAGCACCATTCGGAAAATATCCCAGTTCTTCTCTTTCCCGGCCCTGAAACTCATTCTCATGGCGATGGTCCTATCGCGCCTGGACTATGGTAACATTCTGTATAACAGCATCCCTGCCTATGCCTTCCGGCACCTTCAATTGGTCCAGAATCAGGCTGCCCGTCTTATCTATGGTCTGTCCAAGTCTCACCATGTCACTCCCCTACTCAAGGCCTTGCACTGGCTTCCCATTACAGAACGTGCCCTCTTCAAGCTGGGCTGCACTACCTTTCAAGCCCGTGCTGGGACTGCCCCTGCTTTTATTAACTCTGAAATCAAGGCCTATGCTCCCTGCAGAGAGCTACGCTCATTCTCTCAGTCTCTTCTCTCTGTACCCCGGTTTATGAAGAACAAATCGGGAGGGATGAAATTCTCTGTTCTCGCCCCACATTTCTGGAACACCCTGCCTCCCCCCATAAGATCTGCTGCCTCCTATCTTGAGTTCCGCAGGGCACTCAAAACATTTCTCTTCTTGCAAGCCTTCTCCCCCTAGCATCTGCATCCCTGCTCCCTAGGGCCCGCTTCTTTCAGCGCCAAGAAACCACCTGGTAATCGTGCGCTTAACAAATACTTTTAAATTCAAATTCAAATTAATGGGCACATACAAGTGGGTGGATCAAATCAAAGAGATGTCTGACACCCTGCCGATAATCAACTCTGCACATGATAATATGGCATGAATGTCAGCAATTCCATTTTGACTACTAGGACAAGCCCTATCCAATCAGAGTTAGCACTCAGTGGTACTGATCAAACTGCTGAGGTCCTATCATGTTAAATGAACATACTGTGCTATCTGCCATCCACAGCCTAGTGTAACAGCTGCCCTACATATCAATGGAGAACGAAAAGTGTAATGTCATGCACTTTGTTTGTCAACTGCTTAAATCTAAGGCAACCTGTAGAAGACAGCAACAATGGAATTTCCCCTTTTGATTCTAGAGGTTTAACCATTTGCTCCTGGCCAGCATCGATAATAGCGATGATGACATCCTACGGACCATGGACCATAACACCCTTCAAGAACTCCTGGACTCCATTGGGACACCATTTCTGGACAGAGAGAGGGTCCGCAATGTTGTGGCATCCACACATACCCTGCCCAACAACCTACAGACACCACCTATCACCACACCCATGCCCCTAGACTTTCTTTTTTGACAGACTGCAGTAAGAATCCAGCGGGAGTTGGCAGATCAGGTGTGGGCAGGGATGGAGACCCTGGCAGCCATTCTAAAGGGGGTCTGTGGGAGCCTCAGTCCCAACAGGGAAAACTCTGCTGCCATCAGAAGCACCTACTCAATGATCTCTGGCTTCCAGCAGTCCCTGGCTGACATTGCTGGTGTTATGAGGCAGAGGCATCAACAACTGCCCAGCCAAAGTGGAACCAGCAATGTGGCCAAGGAGCTTGAGGCTATCTGAACCACCTTGGAGACCATTGAGAAGAAGCAGGACCCCCACGTGGCTGCCATTTCTGCCTACCACTGTGACATTGCTGCTGTGTTGCAAAATCAGCAGATGCTCCTCCCTGAATTGATGCCTCATGATTTGGCACAGATGAATACTGCAGGCATGGCATCCACAACTTCTGTCCCGATGTGTGTTTACCTCCCACCCCTGCCGCACCACACACATCATAGGAGGAAGATGAGGATGGTTTACCTTTACAAAAAGAAAGTCTACAGGAGCATTCATCTTTGTCATATGTCCGTTCCTGCTTAGCCCTTTGCGGATCAACATGCCAGGGAACATTTGCTATCACTGTCCTTGTTTGGACTTTGCCCAGTTCACCTTGAACATTTGTGGACTGACAATGTGGCCTATCCTCCCTCAAGGCATCAAGGTCATCCTCTTGACTGATGCATTCCTATTCCTCGGCATGTCCAGTGCCATGTTTCCCACAAAGACTCTGTGTGGACATCTACTGGCTTGAAGCAACCTTTGGGTTTGTTATCCTGTGAACGGTCCCTGTGAGACTATTAACAAAAATTCACATGTAAGTACATGCCCCAAAAAGTACTAGCTGTGTGTTGTCTGTCTCTATGAGTCAGGACACGTTTGACCATTGGCTTATCAGGGGGATCACTACATCAAATACTTGCAAAGGGACATCTTTATATCAACATAGTCTGGGACAATGCTAAGCAGTGACAGTTTGACAAATGCTGTAAGCCCCTATTGTGTGATGATCATTAAGTAAATACTCAAGGTGGCTACAATTATGTGCAACTGGTGTCATGCAGTCAATGTGATTGGTAAGATCAGTCACCCCACAAGTTTCATGCCCTGCCATGAGTTATGAGGCAGCTATCAGAGTGTCAATCCACATACCAACTATATATACAGAAGTCATGGGGCACAACATTCCTCCAAGACATGTTGCAGTCGTAGCATACATTTTTCTCATACATGACTACAAAAGGAGCACCAGGTCATTATGCGTCGATTAAAGCCACGTCCACTGGTCAATAATTTCTGAATGTAAGTGCATGTGAAATTATTGACAGTAAGACAGATCCCTGTCCACAGATCATAAACCCACTCACACATGTTGCCTGACACTGCAAGCTAAGACTAGTGAAAGTGTACAACTTCTTTTGTGCACAATAGATCATTGACACACGGTAAATCATGATGTACACCTGTATGTATCAAACTAATAGATTTAATGGAAATATAAAAGTAAAAATAGCGATCCTATCTACCCTATACTAAATACCTATCCTAACCCACCCTAAACTACCTAATCCTATCTAAATTTAACACTTCCTTATCTTAGCTTAGCTCAACCTACATGCCTGGCATGGCATTTTAAACATCAACCCTCCACCCACTTAAGTAACATGTTAACACAGGACAAAATAAACTATAACTAAAGTTCAACTACCTACACAGGTAACATAAACAAATACATATTTTTGGGGGTTGTATGACATAATGTTTTTATATTTCATTATTTCACTTCAAACCTCCCTCACTCCATAACCATCCCAAAGTATTCCTATCCAACAACAAACAAGCACAACCTAGTAACACTATCATAACACTACACTAACACTACTCTTACCTAACTTATTACATACACCACCCTAATAATATGGTGTGCTCTCGAACATAAAAAGATTGCACGAGGTGTCTTGGTGGGTACCAACGCTTGCCCTGTCTAACTGCCTGCTTGATGTACTGGAGTAGGGACAGGGTCTGGTTCACATAATTTCCTACTACATCCATGTGCAGTTCAATGTCTAACACGTCAATCCTCGTGCCTGCTTCAAACTTGGAGGGACCTCCTGTGGGCTGTTGTGTGGGTGTAGGGGCCTGTGAGTGTTCACTTCTTGAGGTGACAGGTGTTGAAGCCTGTGAGGGTCCACTCCTTGAGATACTGGGTGTTGCAGCCAGTGAGGGTCCTGCAGTTGTTTGGGTACGTCTGGCCGAACTTCCAGTGGTGGGGGTCGGTGGGCCCCTGGAAAACGCAGGCCAATGACACTGGGCATTTTCTGTCTGGCATTCATAGCCCTGTATGACTTTGCAACCTGCTTGATATGTTGGTAGCACACCTTTCTCTTGCTGAAATTGTGCTCTAAATCAAGGGTCATGTTGTCTGTGGAAACAATGAAGTAATATGTCAGTCATAGGCTGACTAAGAACAGGTATCAACATCATGAACTCTCATAATTTACATTACACCCATGGCAGTTGCCCCAACAGTCTTCATATACCTTGCTGCTTTGATTGACTGCTCTCATACCTATAGCTAGCATATTTGATGTAGATGGGCCTAATTGCGAAAGTAAACCAGTTGATAGATTGTGCAATACCAACACCATCTGTGGATGTAATAATTACCATTTCCGTATAGAGCAAGTTCCGAAACATTCATGTTTTTGTACCCATGGAATGGTACACATTTTCATATTATCTGTGTGTTAGTTTACCGAGGGAATCCTGCAATTGCCTTTATGCTATAGGCATTTAACACATTCGATATGTCATGTCTTGAAAGCAGATATCTTGCGCCACAAATGTTTGCAATTGATGAGGCAAGGAGCCATATCAGGATGCATTGCTACCGCAGCAGATAACTTTACTGGTCTGAAATGTAAAAATGAATGCAGGAAAAGTACCCCTCATCATACAGTGGCATATGAACATAATCATATTTGACCTGATGCAACTCTACTTTGGACCATGCCACAGCTGAATACATGTACAAAATATAATTGCATGTGCAGATAACAGGCACACTGTAGCATTCACATCAAAAACATGATCTATTGTGCATCCACTGCCACATACATCAGCATTTTCTGACACTAGGATATGGCTCCCCTCACACACAATGTTCATGTTGTCATTCCGAGATAGGCAAATTGTACACCTCAACAACGTCTGATATTGATAGACATGCAATACATTACCAAAACTTCCCATGATCTATTCCTCATTTCAAGAAGTTACATTGTGAGTAGGATGCACAATAAATCAGGCAATTCCCTACATATCTGACATCACAATCCTTGCACTACACTGATTACACAGATAAAGGCACTCATCAGTGAAGTTTGGATTGCTGAAGTTGGCTATCTCAATGTCTGTGTAAGGGGATGGTCCAGCTACAAGAGATAACAAGTAATGCTCATTGTTAATCTGTTATACACATTTATGATTAGCCACTACACCACAATGCAAGGCTATTGTCCATGGAACCTTACTGGTTGTATTTATGCAGACAGTTGAAATGCTTGGATGCTACATATTGGTAAGGCTGTCTGAGTCATACATACATATGAAACTCTTACACATACACCTGTTGTCCATTTAGCGCAACTAAGTGCTGGGCGGCATCACTACCTAACTTACACATGTAGATAACTAGGATGATGCTCTGCACCTACACAATCTTGCCTTCAACAACAGGAGTATAAACCATGATGAGATTAAGATAGGACCGTAAAGTAAACATCAATATCTAAACTGGTATAGTTAAGTGCACCTACACAATTTGCATACTATTCTTAGCTAGGTAATGGTATCTGAAGACCCTCTGTAAACAAACACCATTAATAGTTACGCTACATACATCTCAAATCATACGTTCGGGTTCACAAAGTAACTTTTGTAATAAACCCGTCAGTGCTGCTGGCTGAGCGCATGTAACTGTAAAACTATATTCCATGCACCCCAAACCCTAGTAAAATAGAAAACAAATAGAGGTAACATAAAAAGTGGCACACATCATAGATGCTAGCCAATTCAGGAGAGGTATGCCATGGTGTTTCAATGGCACATCGCTATGGTACTCCTTCACAAGGCTCGAGCACTCCCACAGCATACATTAGTACATTGTAAGAAGGGAAATGAGAGCTGTGCAATGGGCCTTGTAAATAAGCCCCTTTATGTATGACGTAGATACTGTAATGCACTAACAAAGCTGAACCTGACAATGACTGAAGTGGAAATAGCATCTTTGGAGCACATGTGCACTACCAGTCATTTAGTCACATGAAGGTTCTGGGCAGGCATTGCAATGTATATTACCTCCATACTTCCCTGGGACTCATTTATCTCACCAACGGAAACAGTGACAATAGTGAGGCCCACACTGTCTCACAGAAGGCACTGGTGCACATTTTGTTCCTGCACTATAGGCATGGAGTTTGCCCTTTTTGCATATTCCCAAGACAAAATAGCACAGAACATCATAGTGAGCCATACTTAATGGTCCCTAAAAGTAACAATGGTCACATTAAAAACATTGGATAGCAGAAACAATGTATGTACTTTAATGTTCATCCACCAACTGCAATGGCGACATACTGCAGCAGGTCGGCCTCCCTGCCCACCAGATCTGCCCAGCGATGCTTCTGTTGTGGAGTATCAAAGTCAATCCCATATATACACAGCATCTCTTAAGCTCTCCCATCTCTACTTCAGGGCCTTCACAGGGTACCCCTGTAACACATGGCCCCAATGTTGCAACATATTTGGCAGGTATTGGCAGACCAGCCAGTGGAAAGTACCCACCTCCTAGAAAATCATCGGCCAAGTACGTCTTTGGCCTGGCACAATCCCACCCCCTTACTGCCAACCTAACCATAACTAAACCCTAAAACACCTTATGTCCATTATGGCCTGTATGCAGCTTTATACATTCACATTGCAAACTGCCATTAATATGATATAACAATGTATGGCTTACAAACAAGTTAATTTTGGCAATGGCTGACACAGAGCCATGCATACGAGTGTGCTGCCCACTGTGATGACTTTAGTATTTGTCATTCAGCCATGCAGTTGTTAATTTGTAAGCAATGAGATTAGTCTCTAGACCATTGAGTAGATCAATGTCTCACAACCATTTATTGTGTCAATTTAAGGATACCATGGCAATTCTTAACCAATTACCTTTCTGATTGAATGACAAGTAACAGTACCTGTTGATGTGTATTCCTTCAGGCACACATATGTTGTAGTTATGTCTTAAATCTACATTCTTCAATGTATCAGGAATGGTAAGGATAGTGGGTGCATGCGAATATATGACATATTAGCCTACACATCGTGGTGCAAAGAGACCACCGCGGTAAAAATATACAGAAGTTAGTAGATGTGTGGTAATGTTGCACAGTACAGTTGAACAAGGAGACTGCATACCCTACAATGTGCAACACATCTTGGGGACAGTGTAGGCCATATCTTTCACATAATTCAGTGCTCATCGGTTATGTGTCCACCCAGGCTGAAGCAGTGCAATATTTATCCATGATAGTCATGATATTTCCCTGAAAACGTTGTTATTTGCTGTCATGGGGAATGTAGTTTGTGTATGAGGGGGCACCCCAGCTGCAAAGTCTATCACCTTGAATGTCAGCGGTAGCGTGTTTTTTTTTCAAAACAAATTTATTCATGTTTTTCAACTTTAATGTGATGTGTGTATATGATTTGTGATGCGATGGTGCATTTTTTAGGGAAACCAATGCAGTGTATATATATGGCCATTTATCTCAGCTTCACAGCTGTGTGATATATTTTCATTCTTCTTGTCCATGGAATTGACTTGTGCTACACAGACTTCGCACAGGGATTGCCTTGCTTCAGCAATGTTTTTTGGTGCTACATTTTTATTATTTCATCTTATGTGAGGGTCTTTGCCACAACTAGATGTGCACATTCGTCCTCATTTTGATTTTCTACACGCTGGACATACATGAATGTGGAAAGACTGAGCTAAACTTCATTGAAAAGGAATTGATGGAATGTGTTTTTATCTACTTTCACCTACTCACATAATTGTGTATAATGCCTATACCAAGTCCCTTTGCACCATGGTGCGCATGTGTCAGCTTGCTATCCTGACATAACGTAATGTTTTAAGGGACAGATTCCAGAACCAATGTCATACTATCTGAGCAATCCCCCCCTCAATGTGTAATGCGGAAGGCTGCACACATTAAGATTGGAAATGGGTAAGAGACCTGTGCTTATGTATTCTCTTTTCACCTCCCCTTGTGTGGTACACCCCTTGCACACTGTTGCATGGTCCCTGCAGGTAGGATTTGTGTTCTACATTGGTGTTGGATGAGAAAGGCCACCACATTGTTCTTGGTATACATCCATAAAATAGGGAGAATGAGAGATGCACTTTGTTGAGAAATGCAGTAGTGCATACATATGAGGCCTTACAATTTTCATGCAGACATACTTCCCGTTGCCAAATTGACATGATTTGGGCATGTGCTCCACCCAAGCATCATGACTGATGATAGTTCCTCAGCCCATTAGAAGTGTACATGTGGGACAAAGTGTCATATTCCGTTTCAGTGGTGAAGCTGGGTGTGGCTGGTGACTCCGTGGACTAATGCGCCCGCTGCAGGGGCCTCTTTTCAACCTCATGGCCAAAGGTTCAATTCCCAGTTTGGCCACTCAGCCTTTGATACATCTGAGATCGATAAAATGAGTACCATTGAGTTGGGTACCAATAAACAACAGTTACTCAGAAACAAGATTCCTAGGGGTGAACGTACGCTTTAGAAATACACGTTATGCCGACATATGTGACTTGTAGATAATGTCCGGCGCATGTGCCATGTACTATGTGAAAAGTATATGGGGCCACACCAACAACGTATGCACAGTCAAATACAACCCAAGACTGATATATCAAAGTGTTCCTACATGATTGAGTGCCTTGTGGTCTGGCATCTGCTTGAGATTCTGGAAAATGCTGATCGATCGAAGATTGCTGCAAGATGAGGGTGCCATGCACACTGCCCAGGGAGTTGGCAAGGACATTGATAAACAGTCTGAGGTGGTCCATAATTACCTGCACCTTCATAGATTAGTTGGGCTTCCTGTTGCGTTAGATGTGTGATGTAGCCACAGAAGGCACAAATTGCACATGTGTGCAGTCCATTGCCCCCCACACATGTGGGTATCCTGCAATGGCATGAATGCCTTGCCTGTTGTTGCTGTGTTGGGGAAGTAGAGGTACTGTTGCATGAAGCTTATGGTGGCATCTAGGACTATGGTGGGGAGGAACCTGGAGAAGGATGCTTGGGAAACTCTTGCCACTCTGGTTGTGGTGGGTGGAAAAGTTCCTGTTGCCAGTATGTGGGGAACAGTGAGTAATTTGGCTGTTGAAGGTATATTGGTGCAGCTCTGGGATGTTGGCTAAAGCCATGGCTCAATCTGGTGTAGGAGGCAGACATTGGACTTCCTCTTGAGCCAGTAATGGGCAATTACCTTTTTCTCCCAGCGGTCACTTAAGGTTAGTCCCTGATGGCATGTCTGTTCCCTTCTCCTGCGCTGCCTCTGTGGTGGTGGTGGTGGTCTCCTAGGTGCTCCTAGCTGCAATAGCAGTAGATCCATGGCATAGTAGAGCTTGCCAAAGTCATTTGAGTCTGTTCTGCGTTTATAGAGTGTACTAGTGTCATTTATTAAGACCAGCTTTTCCCTCGTGGTAAAAAAATGCTGTTAATAGGACCAGGCAGCAGTTCTTTGTTATTAGCAGCGTCTCAGAAAATCCTTGTACACATGCAACGTGTGTTTGGCGGGTATTTTTCCAAGGGAAAGCCTAACTTGGATATCGTTTTTAGGAAATGCCTCTAGCCAAGCTGGCGTTGTAAAAAATAGGCGCTAGCTGTAGAAAAGTGATGCTTGAGGGCTCTAGAATCACTTTGTAAATTAAGCAATAAAAAAAACTCAGCAGCATCAAACAAATGACGCCACGGCAGCTTAAAATTCTTGCAAATATGCCCCATAGCAGGAAGAAGATAAAGGATAAAGGATGATTGTAAATACAATGTGTAAAAAATGTGGGCAGAACTTTTTACTTGGATGTATGCAAGAATTACATTCAAATACTAATGGAAACCGTACACTCAGCACAATGCAAGTTTCTCTATGAGGAGGAGTTAGCCCAAATCCTAAGGACTGTCAATTAATCAATCAATCAGGGTTGGTAAAGGCCAGCTACTCAACTGCAGGGGTCTCAAGCCGCTAGGGGGGGCAGCTGCGTTGAGTCCTGGGGTCATCCGAAGGGCCAGGTCTTGAGGTCCTTTCTGAACTAGAGCAATGTAGGAATTTTCCAGAGGTGGAGGGGGGGTTGTTCTAGGCTTTGTCTGTGAGGTAAATGTGTTGGCTGGTGGCCAGAGATAGGCCAGCTAATCGGAGGTGTCTCTTGGATGTGTGGAAGGAGCTGCCCGCAGTAGTGCTCCTAACCCCGCCCATGGCCTCCGATGCGTGCCTCACCTGCCGACTCTCTTCAGCTGGCAAATGTGGAGCTTGAGGCACTCATGAGGGAGGGGTCCTCTTCGAGTTCCATCTCGGACCCCGTCAGACCTCCTGTGATTTCCCCGCTTACCTGTATTCTCACTTCAGCTCCCCGTTGAAGATATGTCCTGGGTGTTTCTCTCTTGGTGTCCTGTGGTGCTCTGTTCCTTCCAGTTTGATGTTCTTCTTCTGGGGCACAGTATTGTCCTAGATTTCAAAGTAAGATATGTATTATCCAAGCATCCGGTGGTTTAAGATACTTATCTGATTTAGTGCTCCTTTATTCATTATGAAAGGTGCTTCTTGCCTTCAACTTGTTTCATTTCAAGATTTCCTCATATCTGTTTCTGCAAACAAAGAGAGATTGTCTTTCAAGCCACTTCACTGTAAACTACACACTTTGACCATGCACCTTTCTGTGCCCTACGTTTGTTCCCTTTATTGTTTCTCCTGACTAGGAAAATACTTTTCATTTTTTTTCCTGGATTTCAGGCAAAATATGAGTTTAGTGGGTCAGTGTATTCTCTTTGGTGGTTGTTGTCAAGGTTGTTATGCTTCACATTTTTCATTGCTTACAGCTTAAATTCTGTAGTCCTTGGAAATTATACGTGTGTGTTCATTTTCAAGATACATTCTGTGAGTGTCTTGCTCTAGAACTTTGTGACTGCCTTCATAAAACTGCACAACCTACAACAGGTAGTATACTAGAATCCACACTTATGTATACAGCAAAACCATAGGCTAGAAAGAGTCATACTTACATGTGTTTTCCCATTTGGAATCCTGGTAACACTGAATCGAACAGACCAGTGTTATGTTATGTGAAAAAGCTTATAAAGCGCACTTATACCCAAAGGTGTCCTGGCGCTAACCGATGCCTAACTGGATACAAAAAGCTATAATTCAGCGGTTATTGGGAAAACAACCAAGTTTTGAGCCTCCTCCCGAAAGCAAGTTTCTCTGTGTTATTCCTGAGATATGATTGCAGATTGTTCCATGCTTTAGCAGACCCACAATAAAACATCTGCCACCCCAAGTGGCTATTTTGACTCGAGTTACAACTACATATTTTGCTTCTGATGATCGCAGTTGTCGCTCGAGAACATACCATTGAAAACGTTTCCTCAAGTAATCAGGGCCCCTGCACGTCAGAGATTTAAACACCGTACACAGTGCTTTGAATTGAGCACGCTGTATCACTGGTAGCCAGTGAAGCTACTTTATTTCTTCCTAACAAAGACCAATCTAGGCGTGCTGGTAATCAGACTGGCTGCCAAATTTTGCACCAGCTGGAGTCTGTATAGATGCTTCTTATGAATATTTGCATACATACTATTACAATAGTCCAGCCAGGACAAAAAGAGCACAGTAACTGCCATCCTAAAACCTTCCTTCAGCGAAAGGAATGCTATTTTCCTCAAAACTCTGAGGAGGTAGACGCTTGTTGAGACTACTCCACTAACCTGTTCCCCAAAGGATAGTTTATTGTCCATGATCACCCCTAAATTCTTAGCTTTCCAGTTGGGGCCAGGGGGACTCACATTTCTTCAGGCCACCAGTGGGCTCTACTCCTTCTCATTTCCTTGTTTTGTTTCCTCTTCTTCCCCACCTTCCCCCTTTGGCTTTGACTTTGTTGGGTAGAAGAGGTGGGTGAGGTAAGTAGGGATCTAACATCCTTTCCATCCATTTCACCCCTGCGGAAAACCCAGGTGAGCGTCACACCTGGTAAGAATGAGTGTGGAGCTTCAAGGTTATTCTTCTTTCGATGGGGAGCCAGTGGAGATCTCAGAGGTGTTCAGTGATGTGATTGCGATTGGGAATGTCTAGAGTCAGTCTGGCATTGGAGTTCTGGAAGGCCTGGAATTTGCGAAATAGTTTCTTGTTGGTTCTGGAGTAGAGGGTGTTGCCGGATTCCAGTCTGCTACTGATGAGGGCGTGCGTGACCATTTTTCTGGATTCAGAAGGGATCCATCTCAACCTTTTTCAGAGTATGGGGAGGGTGTTGAAGCAGGCTGAGCATACAACGTCGATCTGACGGTTCATCGTGAGTGATCAGTTTAGTATTATGCCAAGGTTTCGTGCGTGGTCTGTCAGGGTGGGAGGGTTTCTGAGGGCGGGAGACCGACAGGTGTCATCCCATGCTGAGGGGATGGTGCAAAGGATGAGGACTTCTGTTCTCGGAGTTGAGTTTCAGGCAGCTCTTCTTCATCCAGGTGGTTACAGCTTTCATTCCTTCTTGGAAGTTGTGCCTGGTGGTGTCAGGTTCTTTTTTCAAAGTGTTTTCCAACCAAAAGCTACAATTAACACATTTAAAAGGCATTTTGAGCAAGGAGGGAGAAGGCTGGGCCTGCAACTCACCAGTCTCGTATATTAGTCGATAAGTCACTTCCCTGCTCTCTCCCTCTTATGCAATGCAGTGCAGCAACATTGGGTATAGATGCATTCCGTGACAAGTTACTAAATCTAGGCAATCATCTACCAACACCAAAATTGGAAACAATGATACAATGCACATAAGGCAGTAATGGGAGATCTTTTGTAAATGCTTCTCAAACTGGAATAGACTTCAAGTACAATAGGTAGCGAGCTCTGTACAATAAAACTGTCTGACTATGAAACAGACATGTACTCCTCCATTATCCTTATAGGGGGGCATGTTTCAATATACCTATAGGCCTCATTAATCCACTCTATCCAGCATCTTCAAACACATATCTTAGAAACACTAAGGACTAAGTTACAAGCTTGACGGTCCCTGGACCGCCGGACCATGGTGGCACAATGGTGGAAGTCCAGCCACTGCTGCACCAACAGTCTGACCGCCCAATTATGACTTGGGCAGATCTTACCATATTTTGGACTGGTGGCTCCTCCATTGAAGTGCCCTTTCTTGATGGTGTGATAGTCAGGGGCTATGTAATATGTAGTTGGTGCCGCTGCAGCACCGCCATGCATATTACAAGTTTCAGGACAGCCAGCGGTTTCAATGAGGTCTTTGATGGCGTAACTATTGCGCTGCCTCTTTCAGAGGCACTGTCGCCTTTGAAAGTTGCACTGCAGTGGGACTGCCACGCCACCCACCCGCTAGACCACAAAAGTGGTCGTAGGATGGCAAGAGAGCGCCAGCGACCTTCTGAGGAGCGGTGGCACAGCGATTGACAATGCTGCTCCAGCGCTCTGACAAAAGTTGTAATTTGGCCTTAAGTAGGGAGAAGGTAAAAAAAAGGAGGAGTATTACAAATCTGAAAAATATAACACATACAAATTTCACTAAAATGTGCCATTATGGAAAAGAAGTTTAAATAACTGCCATTTGTGTATTCGTGGATCAATGTGTTTATGCGCAAAGCTTTTAACGATTCATGAAGAAGGGACAATTTACCATGTCATAAAAACATCCGATAATGTCGATATGATTCACCAGTCACTTGGTCACAGTCATTTTTGGTTTATGTATCAGTGAACCTGCTTGTACTTAAACAACTCGGCCGATGCATTGACAAGCATTTGTAAAAGAAACTCTTCTAAGAGTACAAACGTTAGCCGTGTTGGTTTACCTGAATGTTCAAAATGCAGTCTAACACACTTTATGTCCCGATGCTAATGTTAAATTTGTGATACAATTAGTTCTAAAACTATTTAACTGCCTGATAAATTGTCAACTTGAATATCTGAGCAAAAACTCGCATCCCAGTCTCTACAGTGCAGTGTGATTCTTTTTCAAACCATTTAACATCCAACAGAAATGCAAATGTCTCCTTTGAATATGAAATTCACACAACCTCTATCTTAAATGCCAGGCAATTTAAATGAATTAAGAGTGACACATCATAATCATTTATATCATGTGCATCTCAGAAAGTTCATCAATTCAAATTGCATTAGTTAATGTATAAACTAAATGTTCACTCACTTGGTACAGATTTCCGAGCAATTATTACTGTTGATTTAGTGCTCTTGATAAAAATGAAGGTTATAAAGGAGTTCTAATTTTATTCTTTCACCAGTCTTTTTTCAACTGGCAAAAACAGGAAATTCATTTCAAAATCTAAAATGTAAGGCAAAGTTGTCACGGAAATTATCACTGCAATTTTGATATACTACACATTACAGCTGCAACGTCTTGATATGAAAGATATTGGGAGGTTCTTCTTGAGCTATCTTAGTATTATCATAAATAAAAAGTATCATTTTATAACAAACTTATAATGATTAAATGTAATACAATGAGAAGGAAACAATATACTATATTTCTTTGTTTGTGAGAGCATTGTGATTTAAATACAGGCTCCAATATTATAATACATTTATATTTTGCCCAACAGCTAAAACGTCACTGTAAATTTGGCACAGATTAATATTTATGAACACCCCCACAGGAAAAGGACAATGGGCCAGATTTACAAGCCCCTTGCACCCCTTTTGCTTCACTTTTCTCATGAAAATACCATATCTGTGACATTCTCCCAACATGACGAGGCCACTCCTTGATATATAAAAACATTGAAAGCCCTGTCTTAAATAAGGTAACATGTCGCCATGGCGATCTTGATGCAGCCGGCCTATGCCTACTGTTTCCGAAAGTGGGGCTAGCTGAGTGTCAGCAGTATCAGTGGAACTGAGAATGGGGAAGAATGAATGATTAGGGGCAAGATGGCGGCCGCAACTGTGGCTGTGTTAGGTGCTCCGCTGCGTCCCCGTTCGAATTCCCTGCTGATGGTGATTTTCCCTACCTTCCAGATTGCAATTTACCGGCTTCATTTGGCTAACCTTCTTTACTCGCCACGACGCCACGCAGCTCCATACCAGCATCTTTTTTTCCTGTGCCTAATGAAAAGCCTTCAGGCTCGCAGCTTCATGTTTGCTTAAGGTCAGAGCGTTCTGGTGGATTTCAGCGGTCTCAGCTGTGCGGGACTGGCCGACCAAGTGTGTGAAATGCTCCAGGATGACACCCGCCTTGATCCCGCCCTGATGCAGGGCTGAGACATCTCTTGTTACCGCCATGCTGCCTGACAAGCGGCTGACAAGCGGCTGCAGTGCTCGGCTCGGTTGTTTGTCGAGCTAAGTGAAGGGACTCGAGGACGTGGCACCCGGGAAAATAAAACGTTGCTGCTACTTTGTTGCAATTATCCATGCCTGAGAAATGTAGGTGCCCAAACAGAGTGCTCGAGGGGAAACATTGAAGCACAGCAGCAATTAAGGTAAAGCGATTACAAAAGTCGAGTGAGCGTGGAACATTTACGTGCAAGGATTTACTGCAGGCTCTACTACAAAACTTTTGTAAAACTTGAGATTTATATTTAGTAGTGGACCTTGCTTTCTATTGTAATTGCAATGGCGCCGAAGGGAAGGGGCAATGCGAGGAATAAAGGTGGGGGAGTGACTGAGACACCGGTCGGGACCCCCACAAAGGGGCGGCAGAGCATCCCTGCTGAGGAAATTGGTAATGGAGCTAAAACGAGAGGGGCAGTTTGCAAGTCTAATGTACCTGATTTAGATAGCCGCTCGACTCAGGCAGTTATGGATGCCGGCATTGGTGAAAATGTTAAAATGCAGCTCGCTCTACAGCCACAAGCGCGAGGTGGGCAAGGAGCGTTGTGAGAACTACAGAGTAACTATAGAGATTCAGCAGCCCACCAGTCTCAAGAGACACCAACGAAAAAAAAAAAAAACAGGTGCAGTTGCAGCGATTTTTGATAAAAGGCGGGGAGCCAGGCTAAAATAAAGCTTGGAATTGACCAGTAAGTTGATTAATGTGCCTATTGGCAGAAACAATGTATTGCGAGCTGGCAGCGAAGCGGACTCATCTGTGGTAAATATGAGTCAGGACCAGTTAGAGGCAATTGCCTCGGTAATTGGGGTGAAAAATGTAACTTCCCAGCCCAGTTCAAAAGTGGAGTTACCTATATCGGCACTGGATAAAGAGCTTGAATCTGAGGCTGATGGGAAATTTTACTCTATGTCAGACTTAACAACTTTGTCTGACAAGGAGCATGAACTTGACAGTGCTAGAAATCTTGGGGACTGGGGGGACCTCCCAGACTATGAAGAAGGAGAAGACCCTGAACAGTTTCAGACCCAGGACACTGTGAGGAAAATGAAGGATATCAGTGAAGTAGCACAGCGTGGTCACGCTCAGCCTTTCGTTCAGATTAACTTGGATGAAGAGCTGGAAATTACGCTTGGTCACATTTATAAGACTGTTATGAAGCATCGCAGTGAAACAAAAATGGGGGGCTGCGAACTCAAGGAGCTGTAAGGAAATTACAGAACACTGTACGGCGCTTAATAAAAACTTGAGCAGAAGTTACATCACGTGTGGTGGAAGTAGAGGAGAGAGTGTCTTCTGTAGAAGATACTTTGGTGAAGCAACAATCTGTGGTGGAGTCTTTACAGAACTCAAAAACTGATGTAGACTGGAAGCTCACGGATTTAGAGAATCGATTACGCCGTAATAACTTGCGTATATTAGGGATTGCAGAAACAAGAGAGGGAGCAAATCCTCGTAAGTTTGTCGTTCAGTTGTTTAAGGAGGCATTCCCAGAACTGACTAGTTGGAACTGGGAAAGGGAGGTAATTTGCGCTCACAGATTCCCGTTTGCAGCCCGACAGCGCGGGAGAGACAGACAGGGCGACCAAAATCTATACCCAAGGGCAATAATAATCTGTTTGAATAACTATTTGTTGCGAGAAGCCCTCTATGATTTAGCACATTTTTTTTGTAAGCTCACTGTGTATTTTTCCTTTGTGCCCCCTTACTGTGCCCTTTTCTTTCTTTTCTGTATCTCCGCCGTTCTTCTCTCCAGTTCCCGTGGCTGTGTCCCCTGCAGCCCCGCCCCCGCTCTCCCATTCGCCCGCTTCCACATCCTCTCGCTCAACACAAAGACAATCCTTTGAAGAATGTCTACTTTAAAGGCCAAAGGGGTATAAGTAATTGACCTAAAATCACAGACTTTTAGAACACTTTTAGATCAAGAGGAACCTCTGCCAAGGAGAAGAGTTAAAGAGCTGTGAGGAGAAATACTTCTCTTTTGCTGTGCATTGCTATGCTGGGGTGGCCTGCAGTTTTGGATCCTTTTTTGGAGAGGAAAAGGACTGGAATTTGCTTATTATCCTGGGTGTGAAGTTTCTCTAAGGCCTTGTGTGTGCTTGCCCCCTGTTGGAAGTCTTATGGCCATCAAGACTTCATCTGCAGCATTCCTGAACTCCACTGCTGGGATTTCTGACCTGCCTTGTGGTACCAAATCTAGTTTTTGGGCCTTGGAGGATTTTTCTTCTGCAAAGACCTGCTTGAAAAAATTAAAAAGGATGCATAGTACATCCAGCACCTGTTTATCCAAAGCAGTATCGCTGTGCGGGAGAAATTTTCAGGCACCGCCACTGTGAGTCCAGAGAAATTAATGCAGCAACTGTCAGCTGCCAAAGAAACTGTTGCAGCCTGAGTTCAATACACCATGTCTCCAAAGTCCAAGACCCCCACACTGACTCTGATGCAGGCCCTTCTGTGCTGCTCAAAGAATCTACTTATGGGGGGGGCCACAGCTAAAGAAATCAACAAGGCGCCTGTTTGCCACGGTCACATGGACTTCCTTTGTATCCAGATTTCCATGCATCAAACGGTAAACAGCCTTCACAGCAAGGTTTTTATCATGTTGTACCTTTACCATGCATTTTTTACCAGGCTGGGTTTTAGAACGCATATGCTTTTACAACGTATGCCTTTACCACGCATTTAGAGTAAGTTCATTTGTGTAGCGGGTCTCTCCCCACAAATACATTTTACAGTAGTTCCCAGCGTTGTTCTGTCATAAAACCACATCAAACCTGTGCACCATGTTTTTCAGCCCCATCAACTGCAGATCAGAAGGTCATGGGTTTTGACGCATCGCTTCCCCCTACGGTCTAGATTTATTGCAACACTTCTCCTGTGTTCAGCAGAACTGATGCATCGCTTCCCCATGGATTCAGGAAGTGACGCATCACCGTGTTTTCTGATGCCTCTCTGCTCTGCAGCTGTTTTGCCCTGTGGATTTTTATGCATTTAAGTTACTTTATGGAAAATCATTGGATCTATAGAGTTCTAGGGACATAATAGCTGGAACCTTTTAAAAGTCATATTTTAAGTTATGTATGTTTGATGTTTGTTGTTTTCAGAATTTCTACCCAAGCTGCAGGAAGGTCAACGTGAATGGCAGTTTGCACTGCACTCAAACACTTGCGGTACTCCACTAAGTTTTTTTGTCACTTGGTGGAGTTTCACGTAGTGAAACTCCGCAAACTACTCCCAGGCCTGGTGAACAGGGGTTTTATTTGCTCTGTGATCCCCTAACTTTGACTAGAAAGAAGGGTCCCCACTTGGACAGGGTGAATACCACTGGCAACTATGAATCCCTATTTCTAGCAATTGCTGTATGTGATATTCTGACATACAGCTCTTTAGAAATACAGAGCATACGTTGCCTCTTCTGGTATCTGAAGCTTAGCTACTAACTTTACTAACTTGAACGTTCCAAGTTAATGTATGTTGTTTAGACAATGTAACTTCAACAAAAACAGACTTATGCACCTACTTTTTGTGTGTTCATTAACACTTGCAGGCATTGCTAATACTGTCTTTACTGGGAAAGCTTAATCTGGCATTGATTGCCATTACTGGGCTACCACTTGGTATAACTTCCCATTTTACGAATGTTCCCACCCTTTGTAGTTGTCTCTTGCAGCAGAATTGGATTGAGCATAAGTATCTTGCAGAAATGTATTGTGAGATAAAGGTATGCAAGATAATTTATTCTCACAAATTGATGTTGAAAATGTGAATCTCCTAAAGAAATGTATTGCCAGAGTCTCTATTTCTACACAGACAGATCCCTCACTTAGCAAGTTTGAAATCCTTAGTACTTGTGAGTATTGTGTTTGATAAACAAGAAACTATTATGGAACCTCACCAATAAAGACTCTCTCACTTGGAATAGATGCATATACTTTGATCGAATTCTGGCCGATTTTCAAAAGTGATAGCCAGGTCTATGGCAGAGACGGGCAACTCAGAAACAAAGGGACAGCTATCCTAGGAGATATGCAGCTTCCGACATTTCTGATATTTTTGCTGACATTTACCTTTATAACTGCATGCTACCACTAACTACAGCAGTGAACACAGGGACTTCCTATTACCTAAATTATTATTTAGTGACCTGCTTCTGCTAAAACATGGAGGGAGACTGATCTTGTAGAAATTAAGAGAACTGGCCCACACATTGAACTTGTCCCGGGATACCCATTAAAATTAGAAAATACAATTGGTAAGTATAAGAAGTAACAAACAATAGCAGAATAGGAGCAACATGTGACATCTCACCTGAAAAGGAGGTTGTGAAAATATTGATGCTCAATTCTTAGTAGTAGTTGTTGTGTCAGAAATGTTTCTGACACATACTTGAAATGGTTGTATAAGCTATGTGGAAGTGTTAAATATTGTTTAAAAGCTTAAAAGGGGAGGCTGTGTTTTTTGACTTGTGCTCGAGCACAAATCCTCTGAAAGAAATCCAAAAATGATTCTATGATTATGGATAGTAGGTGCATTTACTGTTCTCAGGAATTCGTTTTTCATGTAGTAAATATTTGCATACATCAAATCCAGCAACTCATACAGTACTTATCAACATGCTCTACTTATTAACCCGACTCAGCAGTGGATATTTAGTAGGATATTTCCCGCCCCTAATGCACCAGATAGATAAATAATTTGAGCAATCATGCTTTTAGTATGATGAAGCTGTGTCCTCAGCGATTATGTTTCATTCTGTTTACCTTGCTTACCAGGCTACCTGCAATTCAGGCTTCTTGGCACCTGTACCTAAAACATGAGGTAACAAGGGCATGCAAAATTCCCATCTATACGTGTGACTAATTCAGGAAGCTAGCTTTCTCATCTGTAGTAGGGTAGTCAAGTTTGAGTTGGATTTTCTTGCAAGTGAGAAACCTTACATTTTGTGTCTGTCAAGACCCAGGGAAACTCTGTTAAATGTACCACAGTACTCAGATTCCTTTCTCGGATGCAACCACTCAGTAATGATGGTCCCTTTTTGCGAGACAGGGCCAGGTTTGTATAGTGCAAACTTAATCCAAAGGTATGGAAGTGCTTTTCATGAGCACCAGTTACATTACACAAACACATACCTTTTTAGGCATAGGGAGAATATGTGAGCTTCCAAAAACCACGGGACGTTGAGCCAATGCCTAGAGTCGAAGCTGGTTTCCCAGTTCCAAAGTTGGCAACTCTGACCGTTAAGTCTCATCCTCTCTCCAGTTAACAGTACACACAAGGGAAGGGGGTGGTAAGGAAGGGTTGCTTCTTTCCTGCTGTTAGACGCCACATGTCTGCTAATAATTATTTTTAAACTATTACTTCTTTGATCCATTGGAAAATGGCACTACTTGCACATTATGTCATTATTGTGTATCAATAACAATCTCACTTTTGTAGAATGTTTGGTACTTGGAGTTATCAAATTACCAAATGTATTTTTGAAACTCTGTACTCAAGGTTTGGCCAATCACAGTATCAGCAGCTTTACATAAATCTTTTAAAAAGGTCATCATATACTTAAGGAAACAAGCGACAAAGCAGTGTACAGGTTCCTTGCTGCTTTAGGATAGAAACTAGGTAATAATACCAAAACTTTTACTTGGAATTCAGTCTCATACTAGGACTCAATTGTTGGTTTCCAAAGTTCACAGAAACTATTTTTCGCAAATATTTAAAAATGTAATGATTAATGCTCATTGATCTTATACCACTGCCACCATTTAACCTTTTTGTTTGATGGCAGCTACCTACAAGGTCACAGGAGAAAAAGGATATTTTCTATAAATGTTGTTCTTTTGTTAGTGTAATCAATATGTGTGTTGAATACTTTTCACAGTGTGGTGCATCTTAGGGTTACCATTATTGCAACTGATCATGAACAGATGTTTCTAAACTCTTACACCAGGGCATTTTATCAATGTAGCTGGCCATACTGACAATTTCAGATTTAACTCTCGTGAGACATGCAAGCTTTGAACAATTTAGCAATTTTTTAGCCACACTGTTGGGGGAATATATTCAGCCAAATACCTATTTTAACAATAAGACTTGAACACTAGTTTATATAATCTACATTTGGCAACATCTGTGGTCGCCTATTTTATGTATAAAAACACACTGTATGCTTTGAAAGATTACGGCTAAAATCTGGGAAAATAACAGATTGATAAGAACAGCTGATATCTATGGTTGTTCAAAGGTGAAAACAATGGGGTTTATTCACAAACTGCACTTTGTAGTATAGTTTGTAGTACAACAATTGTTCTACAAACATACTGCTATCTGCTATTCACAAACTACATGCAGATGCAAGCCTAGCTTATATGGGCCGGGAAGCCCGCCACCCCTCCCAACACCAATTCCCCATGGGAGGTGACAGACACAGGTTTGAACTTTTGGAAGGCGGGGGGCCTCACCCCCCCGGCCGTATTTATTAAAATATGAAACAAAATTTAAAACTTTAAATTAAAACGTTTCATGAATCATGTACAATTTCAACTTCAATTACAATTTGATGAAGACAAGTTTTTGGCTAACCTTAACAAATCTCTAATACAAAGGTTTCCTAGCCGAGTCTAGCATCCTGAAAATGCATAACATTCTGAAATTGTACAACCTAGCATTAAGGGCCAACGGCAAGGTCTTAACCGGTGTCAGATTCCTATTACCAAATTCCTGCCCTCACGGTGTGAGTGGCCCATGCGCAGAGGACCTTACCCTCGCAGCCAACTGTAACTTCCCTTGTCGTGGGGGCCCCCTTTCACTCGACGCCATCTTAAGGTCGTCCGAGTTCCCCTGAGAGGTATCCGTAAGAAGGACAGCGCGGACTCCCCCCCTTTCCCACACTCTCTTCCGCCGGAGCGGATATCCGGCCCCCGGGAAATTCATGGGAGGGGCATATAGCCGTCTCCTCCTGGGAGGGGCCTATGGACGTCTCCCCCTGGGCGACCCATCCATAATGGGTGGCGCCCCCCCTAGGGACCTTGAAATCACTGCCCACCGATCATGACCTTACAGCTGACCAAAATAAATATGACAGTTGTTTTACCTACTAAGGAAAGAAAATTATGCCTAAATCTGTAACAGCTTGACAATTCACCGACTTTGACATTGCTACCAAGGGAAAAAAGTCCTAAAGCACAAAAACAATCTTTATTGAATCCATTCCTCTACGTTTCTACAAAGGAAAAAAGGCCTACAAGCAATATTCAATCAATAGCATACATTCATGCTGCAAAATTGACTGTATCATTTTATTACATTCAAATAATCCACGAGAAAATTACTTTATTCCACAAAATTTGCAACCAGGAGCTGGTGGGTGGGTCAAAAAAGTGCAGCTTGTTCCCTAGAGGGCTCACGAGCGACGAGTGGTGCAGCCTTCAGAGCACAGGAACAAGAGGAAGCTTATCCATCTGCGGGAGGGCGGGGGCCCGCCTCAGGTCTGCCCATCCATGCACGGACTTCTGGGCGGGTGTCTAGGCCAACCTCTTTTGGGCGGGAGGGGCGTGCTCCGGCAACGCCGCTTCGGGCATACTAGCCGGGACACGCCCCCCGCCCACAATGGTTTCCCGGGGGATCAGGGCACCCATCCATACGTTCGGGGGGGCCGAGTGGTCTTCCCTTTCCATCTTTTTGGTGCTGAGTTATCTGCCCCAGCTGCAGAGTCTCCACACATATTGGTAAACATTATTGTAATGAATATGGTAGAGACGCAGGGGAGTGGCCGGAAAATTGGACATTTTTACAATGAAAGAGGCTAGGTTAAGGGAGGAGTAACAAAGGTTTAAGGCAAGGGTACGGAATGATGTAGGGAGAGACACCCAGATACCCATAAAACGGTAATACACACTTAAATTGTACATTATTTTTAACAATCTTAATAATTATTAATTATGCACAGTGTTACTCAAAAGTAATACAATTATATGTTAATATAAATTAGTATTACGCCAGGAAGCTTTGGCGTCAGTGCGCTTTACAAATGGCACCTAAGATAAGATAAGATATTACCTTGATTAATACGTTTATAAAAGACTATTAGAACTGTTTATAAAAATTGCATCTTTTTAGATTTTTTTTATTTTAAAGTGTAATAAATATTTTAAATGATATTCGATGAGCCAGTTAGTTAAAACTTTATTCGTTGTTGTCAATGCAAATCATAAAATCAATAATAACTGAATAGATCTCATAATAACATAACAAATAGAGTAAAGTGGAGTGCAAAAAGAATGGAAGGTTACATCTCAGTACTTTGATCCTAAAACACTGGATAAAAACCTTCACAAATAAAGTTGCAAAAACAAAAGAGCTTGTCTAAAATTCAATAGAAACAAAAGTGGGAGGATATATTTGCGGCATAGTGTATTAAAAATGGGCAAATAAGAACAATATGTCTTGTGTCGGCGACAGCTACATTATAACTTGTGCAAACAGATAATTCGGAAGCTTTAGGCCATACGCCATTGGCACCAGAAGCTGGTGAATCAGATTCAACTTAAAATTAGGCTGCGGAGTTCCACATGCAGCAGAGTGAGGTAAGTCTTGCTGGTTTTTACTGCTGACTGTCCCATGCTGTAAAATCATCAGGTATGGTACCGCATACGAGAGGGCACAGCTTTTTTCTAAAACCCAAGTATATGTAATTAAATGATCTAACAATAATTTTAACCTCAGAGTCCACCAAGGAAATCGGGTTGATCTACTTATTTACTTTTTGAAAAACTGATAATTTCCACTGATTTTTGACACAACAAAGGCATGTGATCTCACACAGCAGCACTTCAGTGAAGAGTCAATATGGGGCCCCAGAGGTCAAAATTGCTTTATACAAATCACCAGGGCCTGGGGCTCGCCTCCAAACAATAAATGATTTTACCTCCTACCACCAAAAGGTGAGCCTCTCATTCAAAAGGTGACGGGGGAATTTGGCTTGTCATAATTATAAATGACATCAAAGTGCTTTTATACATGAATATCAATGCCAGGTAAAACGGATGCTCTGATCTAATAAAAAGGGCTTGATACACCAATGTCCAAATGTCACACTAACCCTCTAGGAGTAAGTGCCAAGTAGGTTCTTCTCAGGCCTCCCTCTAAGTGTGTGCTTTCTAAGCGTGAGCAGAAAATCCGTTCCGCTCGCGGATTTCGCAGATTTTCGGTAAATCCGCAATCCGCGACCTCCCGCGAATTTACCGAAAATCCGCGAATCTGCGAGCGGCGGATTTGGGGGCAAAAGTTCAAGCCTTCAAGCTTGAAGTTGTAACTATTTTAGGATGGCTCCGGCAAGCTGCCAGCGCCATCCTAAAATAGTTACTAAGTTAGCTTCAGTTAGCTTCAACAGGAAGCACTAATAGATAAAATAAAGCAGGTGCTCGAGCACCTGCTTAATTGTATCTATTAGTGCTTCCTGATGAAGCTAATTTAGTAACTATTTTAGGATGGCGCTGGCAGCTTGCCGGCGCCATCCTAAAATAGTTACAGGATGATGGATGGGATGGGCAGCTCACTCAAGGGACCCCTGCGCCCTTCGGGGCGATTGCATAGTAACACACACATGGTCGCTGGAATTAGTTGAAGCTCAAATTCAGTGACTCATTCATCAGCCCAAAAACAATCGTGAGCGTCGTCGAGGCTGGGCAGGTGTGTCTTCTTCCCAAATCTACAGTTGAAAATCAGCTGTGATGCTGGATATAGGCCTTTGCATCCCCCATTTAAAAAAAGTCAGCAAAATCCGCGAAACCGCAAATTCGCGGATTTTTCGGATCCGCGAATACGCAAATCCGCGGATCGTGGATCCGCGAAATCCGCCCATGCTTAGACTGCTTTCGCTCTTTACAAGCTAAACTATGGGAGAACCTATGGGAAAATTAGGAAGAACCTCATTAAAATTATCGCTGTTTTAGTGGCTGGAAACTGCTGCTAAAACGGCATAAATGGGCTTGCTAATGTGCGTTATAGAATTGCAATAGAAGCCCAGGTTAGATGTCCTGCACATCTAACCTGGGCTTCTATTGTAATTCTATAATGCATATTAGCAAGCTCATTATCGCCGTTTTAGTGGCAGTTTCTTGCCGCTAAAACGGCAATAATTTTAACGAGGTTCTTGCTAACATGCCCCCTAGACTTCCTCACCTCGTCCTGAACACGTGGCAATGGGTACAAAGCCACTAACAAATCCTTATGAGCCTTTGAACACCTCCAGACCTGGAAATGGGCAGATTAACTGCTCTGCAGATATTAGAGAAGGATTCCAAAATACTAGTATCAGCGGCATACTCATTAAAATAAATGAGAAAATCGGGTGGACGGGATGTAACCAAATTTGAAGGAAAGTCAACTAGGGCAATCTTTGCTCACCTCATCCTATTACCCTGCACGTTAGGTACTACTGACTCCTTAAGTACGCGTGGCACATTCACACAGGACTTCAATGAAAGGTAGCTTAGAGGGGATGTTACCACTACGGGCATCCCATACCATCCCATCCCATAAAAATGTCATTAATAATGGAGCTATGGCCCCTGCCCTTGTGCCCATTCAGCAGTACTATGTTCCTCCCTAGTCAGCAAATGTTCAAAATGTTATTCAGAAATCAATCTGTTTAACACTTCACCCTGTCATGTGTGTTGAAGATGAACATTGTTCAGATGAGGAAATACGTGTCAAGGGTCCGCAATGTTATTGCAGGTCGTAAATGTTGAGGAATGAAGTTTCCAAGTATCAAAATCATTGTAAAGTTGGAGAAACCAATAAAACAGTCATCTAAAAGCATTTAAAGATAAAAAATATCAACGTGAACACATTCCCAATTAATAGCCTGTAGTATTAATAGCATGTAGTAATTAGGGAAGGTCAAGATAACACTTTGGATGTTAAAAGAATGGATAAGTAGCCCCTCTACTTTACAGTTCAGGGCCAAATTACCATGTGTGGAAGGTGTGCCATTAGTAAAAAATGAAACAAAACCATCCATTTACATGAACCCCTGAGCATACTATGTCTTGTGTAGGCAGATGATGTTAAAGTATATTCATTTAAGTATTTTAAATAAATTCATTTTATCCACAAATATTTCCGATGGGGTTTCCTATGGGGTTATATTTTAGGTCTCTTCCTGCACTATCTTCTACCGGAGGATGTTCCAGTATCAGTGGTTGGCCTAGCATGGTGCTTTTTATAGTAGTGACTTTACACTCATAAATTTGGCTCCTTTTCTCTTTTTCTGGAGATGAAGCTGTGTACCTCACCACTAGTGAGTAACTTTACACTCTGATTTTGTGACTATTCCAAATCATATTTTACAAAAAAAACAAGTAAGGGGCATATTATCAAGAACAGCGATAATGAGCTTCATAACATGTTCTTGTGAATTCCCATAGCAACCCAGGTTCTGGTGTGCACCTGGGCTGCTATCGGAATTTACAAGGGCATATTATCAAGCCCATTATCGCCGCTTTAGCAGCAGTTTCCTGCTGCTAAATTGGCAATAATTTTATCACCGTTCTTGATAATATGCCCCTTAGAGTTTATTTCCTACAAGTAAATCTAAATGTCTAGACTCACTTTTCTAGATAGGGACCTATGGCTTTTAGTGACAGAGACTATTCTAGAAGCATTAGGATGTTCAACCTGTTTGACATCACTTTAAACATTGATTACAAATAAAAGTAGCAGAAGCAATATTTTTGCTTCTCATCACTAGTTGTTTTAACACTTCTTCCAATTATTCCTTCCTTGTGGTTTTCTTAATTCTTCCCACATCCCTGCCTATTCTCATAACTTTTTGTTTCATTTGTCCTTTTTCATGGGTGCTTCCTGCTTGATTCTTGGCACTTTTAATTTATACACATATCTGGGATTCTATTGTTTTATTCATAACGTCATCGAATTGCAATGCATAAAAGTCTTTTCTCTCTCTTCACAGTTTTCAAGAAAAACCTGGATAGACCAGCTTCCAGAAAAGAAAGCGAATTGTGGCTTTACCCAGACTAGCTGAATGCATTCTTCATATTAAGCCTATGTCCGGTTAGAGGACAACAGGTTTGATTCCAAATGCTAACTATTAATAACAGGTCGGCCTATTCACAGTTATGCCTATCAGAAATTCACAAATGGGTTCCTGGTAGGCATCAAAAGCCCATTTACAACTTAGGACAACTCAAGCACAAGTGAAAACTTCTTTACACAGACATAAACCCACTCAAGAGGTGGGAATG
Organism: Lissotriton vulgaris; assembly: GCF_964263255.1. Taxonomy (NCBI): domain Eukaryota; kingdom Metazoa; phylum Chordata; class Amphibia; order Caudata; family Salamandridae; genus Lissotriton; species Lissotriton vulgaris. Next base: position 420,836,024 of record NC_141691.1, read on the forward strand.
TAGGGCTTTCTTTGCTTTCCATAGAATGGAAACATCAAGACCATACGGTCTCCCTCATCTTTCTCTCCAACATATCTGCCAGCTTTTCCCTTGCAGGGTAGCACTATATATGCTCCCAATTAACCTATGGTCAATCTTAGTGCACAGCTCTACCCTCGGGTACTTAGCTAGATTGTTCCAACCACCCAGGCACCAGACAGTGATCTCTCAAATCAGACTGAGACTTCCTCTCAGAGATGTACGTTTTAGGAAACTACATTGAAATCACAGGAATACAACTCTCCTCCCGAGCATGATATATCCACTTGTGGCATGTACCTAATGCTTTGTAATAGAATCCATAGCAACCTTAAAATAATCAATTAGCAGTACTGGGAAAAGAAGGGCTTGCCCATCCAAAATATACACGTGTTCCATATGACCATTCTGCAAAAGTGGAACATTGCAATCTACTCAAACATTTTCAACCATATAAATCCTATTGTCGGTGTTTGAAATAAAAATATAGAAGTGCTGATACTCATTTCTCGCAGTACCTGTTTGACAGTGAGGAGTGCTGGTGGTCTCACACTAAAAGTATTAAATCTAAGCTCAGAATTATAGGAACATTCTGTCTTTTGAATCCTAGGGGGCAGATTTATATGAAACTAACGCAGCACGGTGAGGCAAGTCATTTTGCTGCGCCGAGCAGTGTTAGTTGTGAAATACAGGGATGCAACATATTTACAACATGTTGCATCTCTGTGCTTCTCCTGCACTGGCACACAACCTGCTTGCATGCGCTGGCGCAGGCACCCATGAACCATGGTGCAATGATGCCTGCATTGTGGGGAGATAGTTTTTTCCTTCCTGCATAAAAAACAATCAATTGAGGTGATTTTATCTTCCAATGCATGCTGTAGAATGCAGCACTCATTGAAAGAGAAGATAAACAAGGAGAAATGAAAACATTTCTCCTCATTGTTCCTCTCTATGCCACCCCAAGGGCGACGTAGTATTCTGATGCATTTCCAGATGTACAATTGCTTGTAAATCTGGCAATGCATCAGTGAACATGGCTGTTTCATGGTGACACCCATAAAATGCAAATTTTTGTTTGAAAAGGGGCGATATTTACAAGCAAAGGTAAAGTCACCCAGGGTGGCTTTACTTGGGCTTGTAAATATCACGGAGCAGGTTGCGCCACCGGTGTGTACCGCAATTTAAAACACCGGCGGCGCAAGAGGCTTGTAAATGGGCCCCTTAGTACCTGCACATTTAAATCACTTCCAATACTCTCATCAAATTGAAAGACACTGGAAAGATGCTTCACACAAATAGAAGCGTTACACAAAAGAGATTAAATGTATTGGTGCCTAGCTGCAGACGTGAACTAACATCTGTACAAATCCGAATTTATATATCAACAACAAGGAAGGGACTTGGAGCGCTTATATATCCAACATACAAGCCCCTAGAACATATCAATTTAAACAAAAAAGAATGCAGTTCCCCAGGGTACAGGAAGAGAGATTTAGAGGATTGGTTTGTATATGTGTATACATATCCAAAGGTTGCAGCCAGTGTCTTCTCCTTTTGGAACTGGGGCACTGACCCACTCAACAGGTCAGGCTTCAGAGAAGGGCTACCTCAATCCACAGACAGTCCGGGGTGGGCAGGAGAAGGGGGAAGGGTGGTGTAGCATTAACTAAAATGAGTGTATAGATAGCGGACAAACTTTGGCTAATGGGCTGTGTGGCAACACAGTTAAACGTACAAGCCAAGGTGAATTTGGCTTGCTCTATGTCATCAAGGGGTTTTATGTAACTTTATTAACAGAGTTTGTGCATTTGGAAAATAGACACATGAGAGAACATAGCAGCCTTTTTTTTAAGTGGTATAATCTGACTGAAGAATGGCACAACTGCCGAAGGCAATTTCATGTAATGCTAATGTTTTTTTAAATGTACAAAAAAGAGGAGACATGCTAAAATGGCTAAAATCCTTCTCCCCTCAGGTGATTTATTTGCAGGAAACACATCCTAAATCTAACTCTCCCAACGTGGTACTCCCCAAGAAAAATGCCCAAGTATACCTTGCTTCGGCCCATGCTGCAGTGCTTGGAGTGGATATTCTTTTATCTTCAGAGCTAGATTGGGTGGTGGGTAAGGTGCTTTGGGATGAGGGAGCTAGGTGGATCTGGATAGAAGGCGAAGTTAATGGGATAGCTGTAATCCTGCTTAACTACTATAGACCAATCGGAGATGACTGTGTGGCCCTAAAACAGGTATATGACTTGCTGGTGAATGTGGATGGGTCTATAATTATGGGAGGAGATTTTAACTTCATACAAGATCTGGACCTGGAAACCTCTAACAAGGGTAACAAGCAATTAAAACCTAAAACAGACAGGTTTTCAAAAATCATAAAAGAGGATTTTGCCCTACTAGATCAATGGAGGGTAGACCACCCAGGCAGCTCTGAGTTCACATGCTACTCAACGAGATTCAAAACAGCCTCCGGTATATTTTTTTTTTTATAAGTAATCATCTCGCAAGGGGGGAATCTCTATTTCCCTCTAACCCATTCTCAGATCACTCTCTAATCTCCTTGTTAATACACTTGCTCACCCCAAGAGAAAAAATAACAGATGACATTTTGATAAAACATTACTCTCAGTCTAAAAATGGATTGACAAAACTTGCAATTTCATATCTTATTTTTTTAAAGAAAATGTGAACACAGCACCATGTTTTATGGTGCTGTGCTTTCAAGGCCACGTTTAAGGGTTGAGTGGTGGCCTATAGGGCCAAACTTCACAAAATGAGGAAACTGAAGATTGATGGATTCCAGGAGGCATTGAAGCGGGATAGGAGAGAACCTTTGGGTAGGCCTACCGGGGAACTCGAAGCAGAGGCACTCCAGCAGGAATTACTAGGGGCAAAAGAAGAGTTGAAAAGTTTTTTTTTACTTGAGGAAATTGATATAAGTAAAGCTTCTCGACAGAAGGTTTAGCACTTAGCAGGAGAGCCAGCACATCGGCAAATTCCTAGCCTGGTCCATAAAAACAAATCAGAGCAATCAGTCTATTCCACAAATTAGAGATTCCAGTACTAGGTGCCTGGTGAATGATAAAGACGAAATTGCCGAGGTTTTTGTGTCTCATTTCAGTAAGATCAATGCGGAAGTCCAGATAGTTAGCCTTGAGGCTCTTGTGGGCTACCTACGATCAGCGAGGAGGACTGGATGCTCTTGAGCGAGCCGATCTCAACCGCAGAATTAAATGAAATCATAACAAAATGATATATGTGAAGGCAAGTGGTTATGATGGGATCTCTATTGAAGTTTACAAATTATTTTTAGAGGAACTCGCTTTATATTTGGTATTGCTATACAACCAAATAATGGCCGAGTGGAGGTCTCAGATAGATTTAAGGAGTCAGTTGTGATCTCTATTTCAAAGAAGGATAAGGACCCTAAATATCCAAGTTCTTACAACCCAATAAGTCTACTAAATGTAGACTACAAGCTTTTTATTAAAATATAAGCAAAAAGGATTGCAATATGTGTGCAATATATGGTACATGCAGATCGAACTGGGTTTCTGCTTGGGAGATTTGTGACTGCAAATACTTTTTGTCTGACCCAGGCCATCAATTACTTTTCTGCTAGTAAGGAGGGTGCAGCCATTTTAAGGATGGATGCAATAAAGGCATTCGATTGAGTGGACTGACAGGCCATCTTTTTTATTTAGGGGGAGTTTGGCTTTCCACACCATCTGATCGAGATGCTAGAGCGAATTTACAGGGGAGCTATAGCAAAAATCATCATAAACTCTGAGGAGGTAGGAGAAGTGGCAATAAGACAGGGTACAATACAGGGATGCCCTCTTCCCCCCTTTTATTTTCACTTTTTATTGAGCCACTAGCGATAAAAATGTGTTTCTAATGTATTAATCCAAGCTCCCCTGGTAGGAATGTCAAAAATCAAGTTGTTTGCCGATGATTTGATCCTGTCTCTGAATCCAGAGAAAATAAATATACAGAGAGCGCTGGAAGAAATCCAGACGTTTACAGAAGTAGGGGGGTATAGGGTTAATCAGTCTAAAACTGAGCTTCTCCTATTTAATGTATCAGGAATAGAGTTGCCAGAAGGGTTAACATTTCTGCCTCTAAAACCCATTAGATACATGGGCTTGTATGTGACAGCGGACTTCTTTCATTTGAATTATGGTAGAACACTTGATAAAATAAAAAGTCTGCTAGAAAGATGGGCACTTTTACCTTTATCGATAATAGGCTGAGTCTCTTTGATAAAGATGTCGATCCTTTCCCTGCTGATATTATTATTCTTAAATCTTCTTTTAAAGAAACCAATCTCATATTTTAATGAAGTGGATAAGGTGATTTTGGAGTTTGTCTGGGCTACGAACAAACCTTGAATTGTTATCTATTTTAGAATTGGATGTAGAACAGGAGATCTTGCCTTACCTCACTTAACTACTTAATACCAAGCTGCTTTACTCGGCTTAACAACTCGAGTATCAGCCCCTGTTTTGAATTTTGATGATTTTCAAATGGATCTTATGTTAACAGAGAGTGCAATTAAGCTACCAGCATTCCGGCCTACTGCATAGCTACCCAAAAAGACAAGATATAAGGTTGTGAATACACTCCTAAGCCGCATACAGTGGTTTAATAAAAACTATAATATCTCATCATGCCACTCATATTCCTCTCTTTATGGCTGTGAGTTATGGGGCCTTAAGCTCTCGCAAAAGGAGATTCAGGTTTTTGTAAGCTACGGGACTTTTACAATGGCGCTAATCTGTTGTCATGGGATGTCTTCATAAATGAATCCGAAGCGCAGAGCCGCGTCTTTGGTTTAGCTTCAGGCAGATTACATGCTTTCTCTCGACCAACTATGGGAATTAGTGAGCGAGCCAGAGTAATTTCAAAAGCAGCCTTTGAGGTAAATTTAATTGGCATTGGTATTTGGTACAGGTTACTACACTAGGAGTTGAATAAGAGCCTTGTGAAAACAATGCTCCCAAAAATTGCTCAGGAAAACAACAGCTGCTTCAATAGCCAGGAATGGCTATGAGTCTGTGAGCTTGGCCACAGGACTTTCAGGGCTTTCAGGGCTTTCAGGGCTGCTAATTTTAAAAGAATGTCCTTCCTTTCAAGATAGGTGGCCTATTATGCTCCTTCCAGACTCCATGAATGGTTTCCTACAACACCGAATGACTGTTTTAGATGTAATTTGCCAGAGGAAGGAGATTGGACACATACATTTTTTACTTGCCCAAGATTACAATACTCTTGGGAGGAGGTGTTTAGGTTTATTAGTAAATTTCTGTCTTTAGATATTCTCCCATGTGCATTGTTGGCTTTATTTGGTTTTGCCTATGTAGTTGGTCAGCTCTATATTTCTAGACAATGTTTTGTTTTCCCAGCCATAGCGGTAGCCAGATCTTTAATATGACAGAATCGAAGATCTCAGAAAATCCCCACATTGGCTCAGTGGCTACTTAAGCTGGATAGAACTTATAGATTTGAAGAGGCCTACGCGAAGAGGATAGGGTCTCTGCAGAGATTTGGATTGACCTGGGGGGGATATGTGGCAACCACGCAAACAAACAACACTAGGTAATTTTAATGATACGTTATATAAATTTTACATCAACGGTTAGCAACCTCTGCATGTTTCCAGAATAGTTAAAAGGAAGTAATCCCCAGGCGAGAGTGTGGGTTACAGAATCAAACTAATTATGAAGTACCCCTTCTCAAAGAATTAATTTAAATTACGTAGGTCATTAAGGTAAAGAGTTACATGAAACTACTGAGCTGCTATGTAGAATGCTCGTTTTGCACATAATGTAAAATGGTATAGGAATTTGCACCTTTTTTTGCACTTCCTAAATATGAGACTTGGGGCCAGATGTAGGTAAATCCCATTTACCGAATTTGAAATACCGAATTTTACCCATTCGGTATTTCAAAATCGGTAAATGGGATGTAGGTCCCAACATCTGGATTCGTTACCGAATCCTTAACAATTCATTAATTACCGATTCGGTAAATACCGAATCGGTAATGCCCATTCATTCCTATGGGCTTTGAAGCCCATAGGAATGATTAGTCATTACCGATTCCGTATTTACCGAATCGGTAATTAATGAATTCACAAGGGTGCAGGGGGTGTAACTTTGACACCCTCTGGCACCCCCAAAACAGGCACAGGTGCCATGTGGCAGGCATACCTGTCCTAAGGGCAGGTCTGCCTGTCACATGACATAGGTGTGCATGCCCACATGTGCATGCACACCGGAATCGGTATTTTACCATCAAATTGGTTTTGATGGTAAAATACCGATTCGTTAAGGCTCCTGGGACTCTGAAGAGTCCCACCTACATATGGGTGGCTTCAAATCGGTAAATTTACCGATTTTTTATTTTACCGAATCGGTAAAATTACCGAATCAGTAATTTTACCGATTCGGTAAAATATTGCCCCCTACATGCCAAATCTTGTATACCGGTCGGTAACGGCCGAAAATACCGATTTCCGGCCGTTACCGACCGACCTACATCTGGCCCTTGATATTTTATAGATTTTATCTTTTTCTGTACATCCTGTTTATCATATTTTTCGTTTTCAAATGGATGATGAAATTTGACCAATTTATTGTCTGATTTTAATATGAGATGGGAGAATTTGGAATTTTGTTAGTTTCTTGTACCTTGGTTAATATGTCTGCTGTGTTTTTTATGCTCAATTAAAAAAAGGATGTCAGGCTTCATCATAGGGCTTGCTCCTCAGTGGGCCGGTGCTGCAATGCCCAATGGACACCTTTTAAGAGGCACTTCAGAGATCTTTTGTTCCGAAGCCGAAATGTGAAGTGCAAGTGTAGGCTGTGGAGTGTAGATGCCTGATTAGATTGTGTGAATATTAAAAGGAGAATAAGTAATAATTTAAAAAAGGTTTTAATCAGTGGGTCTACTTGTCTAGTCAAAACCAGAGTTAGCAAAATACCGACATGATGTTCATGGTTGCTAATACAAAAAAGGTCAATATATTTCTTGCTTTATTTTTCACAAAAGTGATCAGCAAGCAAATCATTAGGACCAGAGGAAAATGGCTATCTTTACAGTGGTTGGCATCCTAGTTAGTATAAGGGGTAAACCAAGCACTATAAGAACCTAAATGTTAAGTACTTTATGGATATACTGACATAAAAAATATAAACATCACATACAGATCTCATTACAGTTTAACACGGCCCTAAACTTGCACTCCATATTATGGATTGGGTACAAACGATCTCTGATGAAGAGCCCCTTACTGACTGAGCCTCTAAACCCCTCATCCTGTATCCTTAGGGACTGTATATTTTTTTGATAGAACAGATCCTAATTTAACCATTTGCACGAAAAAGGAATTCATTCAAACATGCCCTTGATTAGACCTCCTATTTTATATGATGATATAAAATTTTCTACTTTATAACTGTAACACATACTTGAAAATCCTATTTTCTTGCAATGTCCTTGGATGATATAATAGACTAAATGTCACTACTTTGGTATTTCTTTAAGAAATATTTCCACAAGACATTTTGTGAATTAATTTGCTAATGCAACATCCACATGTTTCCTTATCCAGAATTAATTACATCTGAAAACACATCCCACCACATTGAGCTATTTCATGTCATTGGAGGTAATGTAGAGCAGTGCTTCATGCAAACATCTTTTACCACCGTATTATGAAAGTGGTTTCTGTATGTGCCTAGGGGAGGTTGTTGTGGTGTAGTGTGGTTGTTGTGTTTTAAACTGATTTCAGTGCAGTATTGTGCACTGTGATGATATAATTTTGTTGTTGTTATGATTTGTGTTTGTTATGGTGTTTTGTTCTGTTATGGTCTGTTGTTTGCTTTAAATATCTCAACAAACACTGTTATATTTCCAGAGAAAAAAGGAAAATACCTGTCCCAGCTATTGAACTATTGAATACACCAGTCAGCCCATAACTGTGGCAGATATTATAAAGAAACAATGGTCCTGGACCAATTATTCAAGGAAGTTAGATTAACAGAATTATCAACTTATTTGAGCTTATAATATTCAGCTCACAAACGTCTGTAAATCGTGAAAATATTTAAAACAAACAGATGTGCAGAAAAAACACTAAGTATTATTACAATATATGTATTTAGTCATTTAAAGGAACAATCATTAGAGGGTCAAGAAGGTAGGAAAATGTTCTAGGAAATGTGTAAGAAGTGCTCAAGTGTATATATAGGAGTCAAGAGAGCTCAAAGTGTGTAGAAAAGTAAATGGCCTATATTAACAAGACTGTACAGAACTGATATCCAATAAATAGTTAGATGCAACCTGGCCACATGCAAATTATTAATTTGAATTATATTTGTTGTAAGGAGAATTTCCCTAAGGCTGTAAACAGGGGTGAAGGGGAAGGGGAAATTGGTCCAGGTGCGGTAGGGGGTAGCGTCGACGTTTTGACCCAGCTTATCGACAACCGAGGAACTTTAATACCTCAGCCATGCGGATCTTCCTCAGGACAAGGGGAACAGGTGAAGTGACCCTCATCAATCTTGCAATGCTCTATTGGAGTCCAAAACCTGGTTACACCAATGCCAGTAAAGTGGCAAGGGCCAACAAAAGACAAATCCTTTTATTCAGTAGATATAAACCATGACAGTGGTGCAATGGAGTAAGGACATCTATCAGATCGACTCCAGTCGTATCAATTATGCTGTGCCCCGGTTTGCCTGATTCATTTAGCCAACTCTTGTCACACATACGCGCCTGAACATTTTGTTCTATGGATGGACTGGACACCACTGACATGGTTTATATCTACTGAATAACGGGATTTGTCATTCGTTGGCCCTTGCCTCACAGCTCAGAGCTGCACCCAGCCCCTATTGCACAACTGGATGTGTATGAACACTTCTGGATACAATCCCCCTGTGATCGCTCCAAAAAATGGTCATCTCTTCTGAAAAAGTGTTTTAGCAAAATATTATAGTTAAAATATATGTGCCATATTAACATGCAGTCTTAAATAAACAAAATGTGTTTAAAAATGTGCGCAAATGTAGAAGGTTTCTATACTTACTCCTTCTAGGTTTCAAAACTGTTTGAAGCAGCATTACTTAGCAAGAAGTCGGACTAAAATATGCAGAAGCATGCATGAAATGTTTAAGTCTCGACCTGTCAATGATCATGTTTTATTAAATGAAATGTTTCACATAGCCCTGCAAACTGTTTCTACTTAAACAAAGAATGTTTGAATATTTTTTTTTAGCATTTATCATTCAGTAGAATTATGAAGAATAATCACACATAAAATACAGCACATACACTGTTCTTGACCACTTATTCCAAGGAATGAACTTATGCAAATAATTTTCTGTGGTTACTTCAGATGTTTTTAGTTCTTCCTAGCCCATTGTTAGCTGGTATACAATTGTCTTTATTACAAGGTAAGAGAAGTAGTCTAATTTATGGGAAAAGATTACCTGAAAAAGATTTGCTCCTGATCTTCTCAAATACAATGGACAAGGTCCATTGATCTTTTGGGCTGAAGTACACTAGGGTTGTTTGATGGCAAACTGAGCTTTATTTAAACTGATTCCTGCTCCAGCAAATTGGTAATGGTGGGATGTTTTCCTGTCTAAGAAGAAAAGCTATAAATACTTTCCCATGTTATAGTAATGCCCGAGCCCCCAAGACCAATGTACACAACTTGAAGAATGACAGGGTGTGATTTTCCAAAAGCGGTTGCTGTTTTGGAGGTGTGAATATCAATAGGATAAGGCATCATGAATTGTTTTTGTGTTTATTGATTACATTTGGACTACAAATGGTGAATGATAGATTTTTATGTGTTCATTGTGTAGAAGTTGAAAAAGGTTATCAGACTTGGTGTAGCCTATGTTCCTAAAATATTGAGATAAATCTAAAAGATATTCATGAGGGTTTCTTGTCTGCTAAAATTTGTGGTGTAGATCATGAGGTTCCTTTGACTATACAATTGAGATGAGATTATAATGATCTATTGTACTAATATTGATTGATATTGGCAGAACGTAAATTGTGCAAAGGGTGAAGATACACTGATTACTGTGATTTCCTTCTGGTTGAGATTTCATGCGTTTGTGTGAAAACTATTTTAGTGTGAAAAGTCAAAAGGTGTAAAACCTTTAATATTCTGATTGGAAAGTTGCATTCTCATTTTCTTTAGTAGAGCAGACAATGATTTGTTTAATTATGTTTGTGTAAGATGGTAGACGTGTGTACCAGAGAAATTATAAAGGAGGGTGAACTGCTGCATAGAGGGAGATCAGATATCATAGTGTGATGCATTGAGATTGGATGGCTGGTGTACTGCCCATTGTGATTTGTTGATGAGAACACTGTGTGCTGCAGTATGGTAGGTCAGTTGTTGTGTGAGTTCCTCATTGAGATTGGATATCAAGTCTTCAAGAATGAAAACTGTGGCAGGATTGGAGCAGGAGTTTTTACGTTTATGGAATAGAATCAAAATATTACATTTTGAAGTGCATTACTGAATCATTTGTTGTTGATCTTTACAAAAAATATGACATTTCTTCAGGGATTTAAGAATTTTAGGAGAGTTAATGTTTCCATTCGGATACAGGAAGGTGAAGAGGTGCCTTTCGAGGGTACACCTGCACAATATATGACAACTAAAATAGGATTGAATACAAATTTGAAGCTTCATCAATAGTGCAAGTTTACTAAAAAGGGGGGTCCTTTGTGTTTTCCAAGGTATGGTACACTTGAGTGGAGAATTATTAACAAATTTGAGGAGAAGCTGTAACAAATGAAGTCACCAGCTAGACCCGCACAGTACAAATCATTAAATATATGGGAAAAGACAGCAAGAGATAGGGAGCAAGAGGAGTGCGAGAAAAAACACTAAAAGAGCAGTGCAAAAATATGCAGATTCTGAATGGGATGAGAAACAACAGAGATGGAGGAAAGCCGTAGTCAAGGGAATTCGATTTTACCCAGCTATTACTATAAAAGTTACCAGATAAACCTAAAAAGAACAAAAAATGAGAAAAAGAAGATAAAACGATGAGAAGTAGACACATGCAGATAGTGATTCAGGATATGAAATATTGGATGCATATTTCGCTGCATGCCCACCATCTTATGTGGTCCCCAAAACTAGTGCTGATAATAATACAACTATAAGTACTACAGCGGTCACTGCCCCAGTATAGCAGAGTGTAATCCAGATTGAGAAACCATTTCAAGCATACTGATTGCTTCAGTACTTGTTGGCACAACACCATATATGGTAACACCATTTATTAGTGCTTTGATTGTGACCTTTACAGCACAAGTACCACAAATTGCAAAGGTACCGACAATGCCAAGGGCAGTTGTGACTGCCCCAATAAATATTTCCCCGATTGAAAAAGCTCAGGGAGCTGTAGGTAGGAGTTACTAAGACTGGGTTCATCATGACATCACAGAATTCATAGATTGTTGCCTGGAAACCATAGAAAATTAACCAATCGCTAACAGAGGGGGTAAGGGTTGTCTTTACAACACCAATAGCCCATTGGTTTGAGGAAGCTGCAGGATTTTAAAAGACAGACACTGCAGGATGACAATTAACCCCAGAACCTAAAAGGCAGAGACCACTGGAATTAGAGGAGACTATAAGGGATGTTCAGAACTTGAGCATTAGAACCAGTATCAGCAAAAGAGTTTACCTTAGAAAAGACATGCAGAAACTACACTAGATAAATTAAGTGATTTGGCCTGAAAATCTGAAGTTGATCTTTCAAAACATTTTCCCTTACAGAAAAGTAATCGGGGTCTATTGGATGATGGACCTATTGAGACAATACATTCTTCATGCATGCAAGTGGTCCTAACTGAATTAGTGAAATACATCTGTAAATGGAGCGACTTTGAAAAACTAAAAACTAATTGGTCAAAGAAACATGAAAAGAAATTAAACAAATCAGAGGTAGATGGGGAAAATAATAAGCCATCAACAGGTTCACAGGATGAGGTGGAAGCCTTGGCTTACCCATTGAGAGATATCACAGGTGGAGTGTATGTTTATGTACCATGGAGCAGAGGTGATCTAGAAGCATTGCCAAACAATTTTCCAAAGTTGTGAGGCAAGAGTACACTGGTGCACCCAGGTTGAAAGCTTCACTATTGCACCATCTCATGTAGTCATGAAAACATAGGAAGCAGTGATTATTTTCCTAAACAACAAGATGCCTCCAAAAGATATTGATTGAGTAAAGATTAAAAGATCGTCCAAGAGCCAAAAGGATCAGTGCATGATTACTGTGAGTGATTGTTACATGTGCTTCAACTGAATAGTGGGAGAGAGTATCCTGAACCGAATTATATGGGGTATTTTGTGTCCCAGTTTGTTATTGGGTTAAAGTCAGAAATTAGTACGCACATAAAACAGAGTGTGGTTTGGATGGTTACAATTGCAACACTGTAGACAATTACTCCTTGTCACTTTTGTAACATGATTGGGCATTGGAAGAGGGAGTGTGGACTTATGGCTTAATTTAGATCTTGGCTGGACTACCATTGTCCCTCTTGCAGAGAAGTGTCCAAGTACATTATCAAGCTGACAGAACTCTGACTGCCCTATTTAGATGAATGCAAGCTGAATGTCCATCCACATCACCAGAGTGTTTACTGTTGTATATGCAGCTCACCGCTGCTGACGAGGCAGACACCTCTGTTGGCTAATAGTACTCCACTGCCATCAGAGTGGGGGGGGGGGGGTTGCGTTGAGCCTTTTTAGATTTCTCAGTTGTGCTGACAGTGTTCTAGATTCAAAACAACAGAGTGTGCCTGAGTCTCTATTTCTCACAAGATTTTTTTTACTTTTAGCTTATAAGCCAAACACATTTCTTTTTTTGGGGACTTACTTCTATTTTCTCGTACAGTTTTTTTCAATGAAAAGGAAACAATAGTGCATAGAATTCTACATCAGGGAGAGCAATGGGAGGACTGATTACGTATGTGGACCTACAGGTAGAAGGCGTGTGGACTGACCTAAATTGGCCATCACATGACATGCAGGCCATGGGGTTACACACAAAGGGGTCAAATATAACTATTATCAACTTATATAATGCTGTGGGAACTAATGGGAAGGGATCCATATCAAAAGAACTGGACAGATGCCTTAACGCAGAGCCAGTCTTTGGTAAAAGGGTGGTGGTGCCAATCTTTGTCATTGTTGGCGACTTCAACTGCCACCTTTTCCCAACCCTGAGACCTATCAACAAGGAGTGGCCCCGTTGCATGTAGGAGGATGGCCCACACTTCCTGCACTCAACCGAGGTGATGGAATTGAATAGGCTGTTGAAAGGTCATGATCTGGTGCACACAATTGACCTAGTGGCAGCAGAAGATGGAGAGGAGATTAATCCCACTTTTAAGGGCAGAGGTTGCCGCTCCTTTATCGACTATATCATGGTTTCCAGATTGCTTAAAGTTTGGATGAAAGGAGCAAAGATTGAATGGAGTATTTATAGCGACCACAATCCCCTACTGCTGGAGTTAAAAAATCTACCTATTAAAAGGGTATCCTGGGGGTTGGGCAACATTGAGAGGGCAACTGACCAGGGGCGGCGCCAAAATAGACGGAGATAGGTTTTATTATTCGTTAATGGACAGAGGGGGAGACGCCTTTAAGGTGTGTCTCGACCTTTCCCTAGAAGGTGTTGCTGTTGTGAATGCGTTTGAGGATATACCACACCTGATCGATGGATTTTTAATGACCAATAAGATGGCGACTGTAGACAACACACCAAGATGGTTCGACAAAGCCTGCTCGCAGGCCCACAAGAAATTGAAAGCCAGCCTCAAAACACTACCCCGAGATAAGTTACACATTGCTCAATGTAGGCGCATACATAAGGAAGGTTTACAAAGTAGGAAACAATCTCTTCAATGTCAAGCCTGGGAGGATTTAAGGGAGGCAGCGGAGAGAAGGGACCTGACAGCATTTTGGAAAATTAAAAATAAACCATGTTTTCAGGATGCAAACGCTCCTGAGATATGTAACACAATTCTCCCAGAACAATGGCACACCCATTTCAAAGATTTATACAACCACACGGGTGCAAATTATGAGTGTAACGAGCCAGGCCCCCGGTGGGTTGCCAGGCCCAAGTTCAGGCTGAAAGAAGTAGTAGGGGCAATTAAGGGCCTATCCAAAAATAAAGCCCCAGGCCCAGATGGCATACCACCTGACCTCTATATAAGCAAGGTGAAGTTGTGGGCCCCCATTTTGAAGAGGGTTTTGAATGCAGCGGCCGAAACAGGTCTCCCACGTTTGTGGTGCACAGCAATAATCGTCCCCATCTTTAAAAAAGGGAACAGGGACGACCCCCAATGTTATCGGCCGATATCCCTAATTGACGTAACGGCTAAGGTGCTGGGTCATGTGGTCCTTAATCGCCTTAAGGAATGGGCTGATTTACATAACATCATCACTGACACACAATATGGGTTCAGGGAGGGAAGGTCGACAACCGACCAATGCCTGAACCTCTATCTCCTGGTCTCCAAGTATACAATAGCTAGTAAAGAGGCAGTATACTTGGGGTTCATGGATCTCTCTGTGGCTTTCGACCATGTAAATAGAGAAAAGCTTTGGGCCCTGATGACAACTTTAGGGGTAGAGCCCGACCTTATGAACATATTGAAAGCATTACATTGGAACACCTCTGCCAAAGTGCGTTTTAACCCAGAAGGAGGAATTACATCACCTTTTCCATGTAATAGCGGGGTCAGGCAAGGCTGCATTTTAGCTCCCTTTTTGTTCTCTTTATACATTAACAAATTAGAGAGGGAATTAGGCAAACTAGGAGTCGATTCCCCCCAGATAGGCTCCCCTACGGTCCCCGTTTTGTTGTACGCGGATGACGCAGTACTGCTGGCCTGCACCCCTAAGGGCCTGCAGAGGTTGATTGATGGATTTGTTAGTTTTATGAATTCACTTGACCTATCTGCAAATTTGTATAAATCCTACGTCATGCTGGCTGGGTCAAACCCTGTAAGAACTTTGGATATAAGATAGGAACCTATAAACTAGGGTTGGTTCAGTCCTCTACATATCTAGGTTTGCTCTTTGATGGGTTGCTAACTTTTAAACTCCTAGTGGAAAATCATCGCTCCAAACTGGTGGCCTCCATGGGGGCTATAATGAACTTTGGTCGGAGGCTGGGAAGGTGGTCGCCTGAACAATGCATGAATCTATACAGATCAATCTGTTGCTCTAGAGTGACTTATGGGTCGGAAGGTTGGGGTTTTGCAAACACCCAACAGATACAGGCAGAGGAAAACAAATACTTTAGAAAGGTCCTTAAAACCCCACAAAGTATCCCTGCCCATATCATACACGATGAACTAGGGGGTGAGTACATCGAAGACCTAATAAAGGTTAGACCTCTTATAGCCTGGCTGAAGATCTGGAACAACAATGAGGCAGATCTAAGTAGACAAATCATTAAAGACTGTTTGAAAAGGGATACAGGACTGAGCATCCCCTGGCTTAAATATGTAAAGGGCACATTTGAGGGTATTGACTGCTTGAATCTCTTCACCAACCCTGAGGAAATCACCCCCCAGGACAAATAGAGAGTTAAAAAAGATATTTGGGGAACTGGTTGCCGCACGTAGGGCTATCACTGAAGAACAAAAACCCACAGTGGGTGCTTACAGACTCCTGAAAACAGAGCTAGGAATGGAACCCTATCTTGCACTGACATATAATGCCCAGGATAGATTTTATATGACCCGTTTTAGGCTCAACCTCTTACATCACATATTGGCCGACCCTTCAGGTTTTACGCCATTGGTTGAGCAGAAGGGTACCTGCGGCTGCGACAATAGGTCTCCGCAGGATACCCTTCATTTTGTATTGTTATGTTCATTTTATACCTTACCCAGGCGTATGTTTTTAGTGGGGATTTTGAAACAAGCAAAGTTTAAACACACTAAGGTTGCATTATTGTTTTTGCAAAGGGCTAATGATCCCTATACCCTGTTTTGTAGAATGAATTTTATCAGGATCTCTGTAAGGCTGAGGAATTCGAGGGGGCGATGTTGAGTGTACTGTTTGTAAACTGTATAACCATGGGTCAATGAATTGTATTTTAAATATTTTTTACTGTTTTATGCACTTTTATGGCATTTTTTAAACGCAGAATAAAGTCAAATTGAATTGAATTGAATTGAACTACTACAATAAACCAATTGTGACCTTAAGTGAAAATTATACAATGAATCATTCAATATCATACATTTTAAAAACTCATAAGACCATAGAATCAGCAAACATTCAATTAATCAAAATAGTGAAAAATCCCTTATTTATCTGTGCTCTTTTTGATGTGCTGATGCGTTTCAAATCATAGGTAGTCAATATCTAGATTCTCATCAGGGCTCTCCGATTGTATAAAATGTATAGAACAAATAATAAAAAAACATTTTAATTGAAAAAAGGCTTAATTTTCTAAATACTTTCACTCACTCTCCTTTAAACTCTATTTGTACCTTAGAGGGGTGTAAGTATTCCTCATCTGTTGTGCCACCATCTTTAAAATTCTCAGACATAATTACATCAGTAACATTTTGTCTGAATTGTTTGTTTGAATTTATTGTGCTGTATGTAAGATAACAGGTTTCAATCTCCATTATATTTCACATGATGTTATGGTGCTTGTAAGTGTTCATACCCCAAATAATGAATAACATAAATGTGTTTCATATAGTAAATGTCTGTTCTCTTTTTACTGCAGAAAGTAACAATGTTGCAACTGTTGTAACTACAATGACCATGGCACCTAGTTTCTTTTTTTTGAAAATCATATTGCAATGTAATGTTGTTCCTTTTCCCGGTTCAATCATTTTTCACATATGGTAATGTGTCATTCATTCATCAATCTCTGTTTAATGTCTCTTTTGCAAATTGTCTGTGTTGAAGTTTTTCTTGTTGTACATTTCTTATAATGTAATGTAATTGATATTATTCATTGCACAAATCAAAGTCTGTTGAGCTAACATTTTTGAGTTGGGTAAATATGCTTGCTGAATATAAATAGAATTTGTGAAAATGTTACTCTACACTGTTAATATAATGACTAATACTTCCTTCCAAGTTGTGCAAATGTCTGTTTTTAATCTGCTAGGCCTTTGTTAATGATTAATTTCACATTTCTCCTCTCTAATGTGATGTGTTGAATGGTTGGTACATTTTATGTATAGGTACTAAAGGTATCTTTACATTTCAGGACCTCATCTTGACATTGTTAATGTATTTTTAACACTTAAAATAAAAATCTGTTAAAATACTGTCAGCTGTGGTATAAATACCACTGCTCAAATCTTGCTTCGAACCACATTAAGGTTCTACATTACACTTTTTAATAAAAGCAAATGAAGAACATCAGGATTTTTGACATGTAAACAAAGAAGCCACCATTTTAATGTTGTGGTGATGCACTTAACAGGCACAAACACACTATTCCACAATCTGAAATGGTTGCCACCTAACCTTGCCATCAGGACATTTGGAATTAGTCATCAGCACTGAAAGTTGAATGCCTAATGAGAGTGAAACTCCTCGATGGACATAGCCGTAGAGTAACATGTGTGAAGCAAAGTAGGACAGTCAATGAATGTGTCTGTCACTGTTGTCAATTGTCTATCTCATGTACATGTATGCAGCATTTTAAAAAAAAGCTCACTTGCCTCCTAACACTGCAGCCAACAAGACCTAATCAACTATTGCTGCTATTTGTGACTTCTGGGAGACAAAATGCCAGGAAGAACTGGTGATAGTCTCCCAACCTTCTCGCCGGAGGAGCTGGAATTGCTGACACCTGAGGTTTTGTCCCTGTACAGCCTGCTCTATGGCTCACCAGAGTAACAGGTACATGTGTAAAATGTATTTGTCAAACTGCTTTTTTCTAATACACCGGTTAGAATGTCCCTTTGAGTTTCTTGTTGACATATAGTGAATGAAGTGGTGTTATTTATTTTTTACATTACATAAAACAATGATGGTGTGAACCTTTTAGAACATTAGGGGGCCCATTATAATCGCGGACGGACTTGAGGCCGTCCACGACCATAGAGGAGGAGGGAACCTCCGCATGGCCTGTGGAGTTCCCTCCTGTCCAATTAGGATGTGACCGCCACCCTGGCAGTCACAGCTTCTATTTTTACCATTGCGGCGGGTGCGGCTTCAAGCTGCACCCGCCGCAATGTTAAAAATGCATACATTGCATTTGTATGCAGAAAGCGGCAGGCACCATGCGGGGCCTGCCGATTTCTGCATACAAATCCAGGGGGGTACCATAGGTACCCCCCCATGTGCACCCCCCACCTCCCCTTCACCCAGAGGGCCAGCAATGGGCCCCCGCAGTGAATTTCCACATGCTTTTCCACGGCGGAAAACCTGCCGCGGAAAAGCACTTTTTTAAACCCATTCTTATATGGCTGGCGGTGTCTGAGAGACACCACCACCATATTAGAGCTTTTCCGCCGCGGTTGTAAGCCAACCGCGGCGGAAAAGCTGCGGACGGAAACCAGGACCCACCAGCCATCCTGATGTGGCGGTGGGTCTTTGGTGTGTCCGCTGCGGTCTTTCCGCATCCTCCGGGCCGGCGGTGGCTTCCGCCGGCCCAGAGGATGCGGAAAGACCGCAATCGTAATAGGCCCGTAGGATTGGAGAAAGTTACAACATTATTATGTGTTGTGCTTTTGGAGCCCTACATTTTATTTGGTGTGTATCTCGAGATACACCTATGCATATGTACAATTTTTATGTTAAATGTAGAAATTTCACATCATGTAAAAATAGTAAACACATTATATCTTATATACTACTGTACATAGATATAATATTTTTATATACAAAATGAAAATGATGTATGCTCAGCCTAGATCAGATGTCACCAACCAGTTGTGTTGGAGCTCCCAGACACCTTCAGAGTAGCTCACAGCCTTGAGTTATTTTGCAAGTGAGCACAAAGTCATATTTTAATTTCAAAGCTAAATGAAGCTGTGTTCATGTGACAGCATGATCACCTGGCTGCATATGTAACATCATGATCATCTGACTGCAGATAGCAAGGTCTGACAATGAGCATTGCTCTGTCAGATCTGTGGGGCAGGCTGGTGGTGAGTCACAGAGGTGAACAACTAAAGCACTGAGGTATTGGCCTCTTAGATAACAAAAACCCTAATGGACCCACATTCTTGAGGGGGTCTATCCAGACGTCGATGGGCAGTTGAGAGCCAACAGCAGAATCATGTGGCAAGTTCTAGTGTGAGTTGTACTTGTTAAATAACTAATTTTTGCAACAAAATCCGCCAGTAACAATAAGGTTGACACATGTCCAGTGCGGAAGAAGAGTTCTTGAGGTATAGGATGATGTGTTTTGTATCTTAATTTGTGAACAATCATACCACCTGAATTTTGTTAACAGCCAAAGGACTTGTTTCAACAGACAGATGCCTTCCTAAACAACAAATACACATCAGTTTGTTTATTGTTATAAGGCACAGTTGTACCAAACAGGCCACTAGTCTGCATTGTGCCAGGTTTGATTGAGGTGTCATGCTTCTTCACTATTGTGAAGGATGTACGGTTAGCCTTATTACAGGTGATCTATCATAAATCCACTTATGATACAGTGGATGTTACAAACATCACATTGGTAAGTTGGTTTAGTACACAAACAAGAGTGAGCAGGTGAGCCAAAATGTCTAGTAATATCAGATATAATGGCTATATTTTAGATTTAAAACATGTCCTAAATGTGATATATCCCGAGCAGTTGCAATCCGCGTTAGGAAAAGCAATAAAGAAGAAAAAGTCTTTCAGTATCAATCTTCTTCTTTTAATGTTCTCAAAATGATATTTCTTCAGATCTTTAGCCTTTAGCCAACACGTGTTTTGTCTACAGCAGTTTATGCTGATAGACTTCGTCAGGGCTAAAACATACAATGAAATGTAGTTACAAATCCACGTATAATTCATATCGCACACTTAAAACCAAAGTGATTAACATTTACAAATCACCTCAACTTTTCTCTCACGTTGAGTGTGACAGAAGGAAGCACACTGGATTTTAAATCTTCGTGCCGTGGATAGAGGTTTGAACTTTGATAGTGAGCTTCAATATTTCTTGGGCTGAATTGGCTTTGTGTAATGTGCTGATGTTTCAAAATGTTTCAAACCCAGGCCAATCATATCTTGTAACTATATACTCATATATATGCTTTTTAAACAATGCCCCATATGTATGATACATCGTTATTGTTGACAATTGTATGTATAACACAAATGTTTACTACAATGAACATGTATTGTTATAGTATTGTAATTGTATATGCCGATATAGGTCTGGCATCTTGAGTGTTTTTTGCTTCCTATGTATGCTTTAATGAGACTAGGTTAGGATTGTCATCGGGTCACATTGAAAGGTATCGATGGATTTGATAAATCATTTTGTGACACACAAAGCTAATATCTGGGTTGTTGGTAACCTTTAATAATTTCATTCTTATTCTGTTTTCTCTCTTTTTCCCCTTTTTCGAATTTCAGTAATTGTCCGGTTTATTCACGAATATCCGTTATAATAATGAACATTTTTTAGAATTATACCTACAATTTTAGTAAATAATGTAATTTGTTTTATAAACACCTTTTAGTGACACAAGATTAAAAGTTTCCCGTATAATTTGCAAATACAAGATAGCGCGTTGAATAAGCGCCATCTTGGATTAGGAACACAACCGATTAACGTTTGGTCCCTTTTCTATCTTTGAGACCATGCATAAATGGATATTCAAAGATGGCGCTGGTGCTAAACGCCGCGCCCGGAATACTCGTGAGATACAGATTCAACTGCACACAGGTAAGACCACGAGGAGTGTGTTGTATTTACGTTTAGTCTTTGCACAATTAGTTTGTGCAATATCCTTAGCGCTATGAGAAATGTTTGGCGTTAAAAAGTTAAATATGCGAGGGTTTAGTATTACACGCGCTACTAAATTTCGAGTTACCCTACAAATATGAGGTTTTATATTTTAAATTCTGATGAACTGCTATGAATTACGACTTTAATAATCATATAGTTAGTCTATGACGGATTCACACGATTTGAATTCAGTATGAATCTCGATAAAAATAAAAATAGGAACTTACCCATTTTTAAAATGTTCTATAAAATATGAGATACCCTGTATGGGCTAAATTAAGGTTTGCATTATTATGTTTCCCTCCATTTAGTTGAGGGAATTGACCAACCCAGACGTGCGTTTGCGATCCAAGAACATTAATTTCTTTCTGCTACTTCATTGGACTGGATAGTCCTTTTAAGATTTTAGTGAGTATTTTATAATTTGGCTTTTTTCGTCTAGACTAGTAGATACCCCATATTACAATATAGTGCTGTTGGTAATTTTTATTTCTCTGCTACAGCGAGTGATATTGAAATTGTCTATGGGAGAAATCTAATCTGAAATACAGATCTAGCTCTAACAGATAGACAGGTGAGCAGTCAGATTAACCATCTCAAGTTTCAATGTAAACTACGCCAATTGAGATCTAGAGTTTTGACATTAAAATCCCTTTTACTAGTCTGGCTCTACTGCGATCTGTCTTTGTACGTTGTTTCACGGGTGTTCTTTTATAATGAGTACTCTACAACAGTATACTTTTACACTATAAGTAGAATGAGGGTCTTTTGGATCTTACTTTGCACTTCTCTTTTCGGTTTTTATTCTTTCTTTGCACTTTAGGTGAATTCTTGTTTTCACTTTTTGTTGCATGGTTTTGATGGTATATACAAATGTAGATAGTGGTATTATATTTGAAATTGACTCTTGCCATTTTTTGGCAAGAGTCAACGTGAGAGAAAAGTTGAGGTGATTTGTAAATGTTAATCACTTTGGTTTTAAGTGTGCGATATGAATTATACGTGGATTTGTAACTACATTTCATTGTATGTTTTAGCCCTGACGAAGTCTATCAGCATAAACTGCTGTAGACGAAACACGTGTTGGCTAAAGGCTAAAGATCTGAAGAAATATCATTTTGAGAACATTAAAAGAAGAAGATTGATACTGAAAGACTTTTTCTTCTTTATTGCTTTTCCTAACGCGGATTGCAACTGCTCGGGATATATTGCTTATAAATGTTTCATATGTAGTTTACTACATTGTTTATGACGCTGGATAGACGTCACTATTGTCCCTAGTAGCAACATTGAGATTTGGTTTTATTTAAATATTAGACATCTGTGCGCAAATCAAAGAACCTTCTATCTTGTCCTTTTTCAAAAAATGTCCTAAATGTGTTTTGATTACAAATACTATTTCATTCATTTTACAAATGACAGATTTGAATGATGTCTTACTCCTCAACAAATGTGCATGCAAGCCAGTCTTTTTTTTATAAAATATTTGTGAGAGGCATACTATTTTTAGGACAACACCAACAGGAATGTGTACACATTGGTGACAGAGTAACACATACTCAAAAAACATTTTTTAATGTCCTTTGTTATGTCCCCATGATTTTTTTATTGATTTAATTTATTTGAAAAGTTGTATATAGCGCTGGCTAAACCCGGTGGTGTCAGAGCGCTTTACATGGGGAGGTACACTTGCTTCAAACATAGTGACACAGTTACAACAGTTTCAGGTACGTAGTTACTGGAGATACAAGAGTTACAAAGAGATGGCTCAGGTATGGGGATGGAAAGGCCGGCCGGGGAGAGAGATTCAGTAAAGAGAGGGAGGGAATAGAAGAGAAAGATAGGAGTGAGGGAAGACAGAGGAGAAGGCGCGGGTAGGAAAACATAAGGGGGCGGCAAGAGAAGAAACAGTGTCTGACGATCGGATGGGTAGGTGATGGCCAAGGGGGAACCAGAGCTAATTTCTCAATAGCTGTTTAGGGCAACTCCAGAAGTCATCAGCTCAAGGTTGCTCCATCGCCAAAGTACATCAGAGGGTTAAAGTATCAGCCTGGAGGACATAATCAAACGGTTTCAAGGAGAGCTTTCACTGTGTGAGGTGCTGGGTTCCCATTGACAATGAGAACATTCCCAAACCTCCGCTATGTGAAGAATCCCTTAACACTGTGGACTCTCTCGGAGGTATGTCTGAAACTCCAGGGCATGAATGCTAGGATCTCTCCCCAACAAGAAGGAGTGCTTTGGTTAGGGGCACATTCAAGGATTAAGGCCTTTTCCCGCTACGTGTGAAACCGCTAACATTGTGGACACTCTCAGAGGGGAGTCGAGACTCCGGGGCAAAAATGCTGGATCCCTCCCCAACAAGGGGAGAGGGAGTGCTTTGGCAAGGAGCAGAAACATGGAGGCCATTTAGGGACAGTTGGGCAGTAGGGGAGGACTAATACAGCAGACAGGAGGAAATGAGAGTAGGTACACCAGTACAGACGCCTACTGCCTAGAGCAGCTAACGATGAAGGTAGAAGGGAAAAACCATGAAAATAAAACAAGTAGTCTTCAAACTGAGCGTAGCTTAATCAAAGTCAATAACCCTCATGGTCTAAAATGGGAGGGCTAGCAGAAAGAAGTGAGTTAATGGTGAAAGAGCATAGGCAGAATGAGGAGAACATAGAAGCATTGGAAACAAATGAAAGCAGAGGGGAAGGGAAGATGTGGCTCAGGGTAAAGTTTGGCCGCCATTTTAATGTCAGGCCGGTACTGGCAGTCTTCACAGGATTGGTCACCGGGGGTGCTGGAAAGACTGGAGGGTCCAGCGTGTTAAAAAGGGAATTAGTAAGATACAAAGTTACAGAGATTAAACAAAGAATAGATGCAGTGTTGCACAGAACAAACCAGTGTTAAAACAAGCTAATAAATGGGGGTGTAGAACATGACATAAAAAGAGTGGGGGGAACAGCAGTATCAGCAATATTCTTGGATGATGCATAGTTGCATATATCAGTGGAGAGGAGAGAAGATCAAAGGTAGTCCGTGTTACAGTCTCTGGAAGTTCTCAGTCAATCTCAGTATCAGAAAGTGCCTGTGTCCGGATCGCGACCAGCGCCAGGACCCCTGGCCCCCGAAGACCCCGATCGTCCCACCTGACGTACTCCGCCGCCACCCTCATCGCTCTCAACTCCGGCCGACTCCCAGAATGCCATCAGGCCACACCACGACGCACCCACGGACCTTTCAGCTGCCACGCCTGCAAATTCACCTGCATCCGGACCTGCCTCACACCAGCACCCGCCAAGTCGAACACCAGCAGCACCCACCTCAAGTGCATCCTGCTCAACACCCGCTCCGTCCACAGACACGCCATCGAACTCTGGAACCTCCTAGACGCCACAGCCCCTGACGTTGCCTTCCTCACGGAGACCTGGATGAACGCCTCTTCAGCTTCCGACATCGCCATCGCTATCCCAGAGGGCTACAAGATCGTCCGGAGGGACCGCAACGCCAACCAGATGGGAGGAGGCATCGCCATCATCCACAAGAACACCATCCGTCTCACAACCAGCACCGACAACACCCTGACCACCGCCGAACACCTGCATTTCCAGATCCACACCAACCCGAACACCACCCTCAGAGGCACCCTGATCTACCGACCCCCTGGACCACGCACACAATTCAGCGAGGACATCGCCGACTTCGTCAGCCCGCATGCCCTCCCCTCCGCTGACTACATCCTCCTGGGGGACCTCAACTTCCACCTGGAGAACAACAACGACCGCAACGCCACCACCCTGCTGGACAACCTCGCCAACCTGGGACTCAAGCAACTGGTGTCCACCCCCACCCACCTCGCCGGACACACACTCGACGCAGTCTTCTCTTCCAGCACAGACATCGACTTCAGCCACGCCACAGAGCTCCAATGGACGGACCACAGCTGCATCCACTTCACCTTCAAGAGAACGACGACCCACCACCTCCAGCAACAGGCTGCCCGCAGAAGCTGGAACAAGATCACAGCAGACCAGCTCGCCACCTCCCTGAGCCAGCACCCTCCTGCCAGCTCAGCAAACCCCAGCCAGGCTGCCGACAACCTCACGAAGTGGATCAGCATCTGCGCGGACGAGCTCGCCCCGCTGAGGACCCCGCCCAGCAGACCCGGAAGCAAGAAAGCCCCGTGGTTCACCGACGAACTCAAGAGCTCCAAGAAGAACTGCCGAGCCCTCTAGAAAGTCTGGAGAAGGGAACCTACACCGGACAACAGGACCTCCTTCAAGCTTGCCACCCGGAAGCACCACCAGCTGATCCGCGCCGCCAAGAAAACAGCATTCAAGGAACGGTTGGACAACAACGCACACAACTACAAGGAACTCTTCAACATCGTGAAAGAGCTTTCCAACCCCAGCGCAGGAAACAACGACATCACCCCATCGCAAGACCTCTGCAACTCCCTCGCTTCATACTTCCACAACAAGATCGCGGACATACACAACAGCTTCAACAACCAACCAACGCACACCATGACCGACCAATCACCCCCCACCACCACCCTCCACGCCTGGACCCCGATCAGCACCGAAGAAACCATCCGCACGATGAACTCAATCCACTCCGGATCACCGACCGACCCCTGCCCTCACCACGTCTTCAACAAGGCCGACGCTGTCATCGCACCCCACCTGCGAGACATCATCAACACATCATTCGACACCGCCACCTTCCCTGAGAGCTGGAAACACGCCGAACTCAGCGCCCTACTCAAGAAACCAACAGCGGACCCCACCGAACTCAAGAACTACCGCCCCATCTCGCTCCTCCCGTTTCCAGCCAAAGTCATCGAGAAGACCGTCAACAAGCAGATGGCCGCCTTCCTCGAGACGAACGGATCCCTCGACCCCTCACAGTCCGGCTTCCGAGCCAATCACAGCACCGAGACCGCCCTCATCGCCGCCACCGATGACATCCGAGCCCTGATGGACAATGGAGAAACAGCGGCCCTCATCCTCCTAGACCTCTCCGCGGCATTCGACACGGTCTGCCACCACACCCTAGTACAGCGCCTCAGCAACATCGGAATCCAGGACAAGGCGCTGGAATGGATCATCTCCTTCCTCTACGGAAGAACACAGAGAGTCCGCCTACCACCGTACAAGTCAGAAGCCTCCGAAGTCATCTGCGGCGTCCCTCAAGGATCAACTCTGAGCCCCACCCTCTTCAACGTCTACATGAGCCCCCTCGCGGCCATCGTACGCAAACACAACCTCAGCATAATCT
Organism: Lissotriton vulgaris; assembly: GCF_964263255.1. NCBI lineage: Eukaryota > Metazoa > Chordata > Amphibia > Caudata > Salamandridae > Lissotriton > Lissotriton vulgaris. Next base: position 420,862,323 of record NC_141691.1, read on the forward strand.
CCTACGCCGACGACACCCAGCTGATCCTCTCCCTGACCAACGACCCCGCCTCCGCCAGAGCCAACCTGCACGAAGGGATGAAAGAGGTAGCCGAGTGGATGACGACCAGCCGCCTGAAACTGAACTCTGACAAGACGGAGGTCCTCATCCTGGGCTCTTCCCCCTCCGCCTGGGATGACTCCTGGTGGCCCCCCGCCCTGGGCACCTCACCCAAACCGACAGACCATGCACGCAACCTGGGCTTCATCCTGGACTCCTCCCTCTCCATGACCAGGCAAGTCAACAACGTCTCCTCGGCGTGCTTCAACATCCTACGCATGCTACGGAAGATCTTCCGGTGGATCCCCACCGAGACCAGGAAGACCGTCACCCAGGCCCTCGTCACCAGCCGACTGGACTACGGCAACGCCCTCTACGCCGGTACCACCGCCAAGCTCCAGAAGAGACTCCAGCGGATCCAGAACGCCTCAGCCAGACTCATCCTCGACATCCCACGAACCAGCCACATCACCGGACATCTGAGAGACCTTCACTGGCTCCCCATCAACAAAAGAATCACCTTCCGCCTCCTCACCCACGCACACAAAGCCCTACACGACCAAGGCCCGAGCTACCTCAACAGCCGGATCAACTTCTACGCTCCCAAACGCCACCTCCGATCAACCAACCACGCCCTCGCCGCCGTCCCCCGCATCCGAAGAGCGACTACAGGAGGAAGGTCCTTCTCCTACCTGGCCGCCAAGACCTGGAACTCCCTCCCGACCAACCTGCGCCTGACCCAAGACCACCTCTCCTTCAGGAAGAAGCTGAAGACCTGGCTGTTCGAGCAGTAGCGGCACCCCCCCCCCAGCGCCTTGAGACCCTACGGGTATGTAGCGCGCTCTATAAGTGTCACTGATTGATTGATTGATTGATTGATTGTGTGGGCGCGGGCGTGCAATGTTTATCAAGTGATAGTTTGGGCTGTTGTTCGTCAGGTTTGCCCATGTTGCTTGATGCATCTATATTTTTCACCCTGGGGAGAATGAGTGCGGGAGTTAATCTTTGTATATTCGGCTAATTAAGGGTCCCGATGAGTGTTGCCCTGGTGCCACCCTTCAGATCCAACCAATCTGTTTCACTGGGGTCACAGTGGTATAATGGGGGTTGTCATTAGCATTGTATAGCAATGAGGAAATTGCTGGCGGCTGGCTCCATCTGTGAGATCGGCTGATTAGGTATTTTATTTTCGGGCTCATATTGGTACTTTGCTTCTCCTCAGTGGTGCAGTGCCCTTATGTTTGCCCACCTTTTGTGCAGGTATTATTCATCTATTCAGGCAGCCTCCTGGGATTGTGGCTGTGCAGTTTGTGCCTTGGAGCACGGGCAGTTACGGTGGGGACTGAGTAGGTATTAGTGCTATTTCAAATAGGTCCCACAGCAGTGTGGGTGTTCAGTGCAAGCGGTCGCGGATCTTCCAGCGTATTTTTACGATATTGTGCCCCACTCTCAGTCTTTATGGTGTCCATAGCGTGCCGCAGGGTATGGAAGTTATTGCCAATTTGTGGTGGCATACTCACAGCACTGCAGGGGTTCAACGGCTCTCAGTGCAGCTGTGATGGGCAGCGTCTCAATAAAGTTTTACATATCTCCACGCAGCCATTTGCTTTTGCCCGGAAGTGCGGGGTCACGCCATAGGGGTACAATCAATGATGGAGAAACATGCAATACTTAAATTAACTTTTGTAGATGGAATGTTCCATCACATGTAGGTAGGAGTATACCATCTGAAAAACTCAAAATCAGGCCAAAATCATGACTCATTAGGCTATTGTAGACATGCATCAAGGTGTAATATGTTACGTATTGTGATTTAAAAATATGAATCAGTATATGTAATATTTACTGTGTTGTACCAATTTTTGCCCAAAGTATAGCCAGCACATTTTCTAAAACAATAAAACAATTCCACAATGGTAAACAAACTTAAAATAACTAGAAATATTTAGGAGTCAAATGAGAAAATACTTCTGCTCTGTACTGAAGTGGATTTGAAATGCATCAAGGCCAATGTATTTACTTCTGCTGTATAAGTCAAACCACCCAAAACATTTGTTTCTGATTTCTTCAACAGCATATGTATCTACATAGTGCATAATAGTTCTGTACAGAGTCCATATACTGTTTTTTACATTTGAAATATACTTCTGTTACTTAAAGTAAGTGTTACCATTGTGAACTGCCCAAATGAAGAGAACTGCCTTTCAGTTTATAAAATATTTGGTAAAACATTGCAGTGTTTGATAACACACAGTGATTCATATGTTACCTTTTGTGAATTAAACTGATGCAGATTTTTGGGCCATGTAAACACACTATACAAAGGTATTTTTGGTTTATATCCTTTTTGGTGACATACGTTCACTATTCTAAACAATAAAACCCACCCATTCAAAGGTGTTGAACAGGTCCTGCTGAGAAATAAAAATGGATAAAAGACAACATCATACAGGATATAGGAGTTATCATGGGGAAGTAGAAAACAGTGACCAGATGGTTTCTGAAAATGCTGTTTTCGTGCACAAGCTTATGCTATTGTAGAACCAAAGTTTGAAAGCCTTGGAAAATGTTAGGTTATCAAAGCTCATGAAAAGTTCTATTTACACAGATATACTCAATTGATTGCATGTCATTTCACCATCATCAGGTGAAGGCGGAGGAGACATAGGCTACACAGGTTAGGAAGCAGCTAGCCACTGTGGTTCAGGTGCTCAGGCTACCGACACTAAGGGACCCAGTGGCACGGAGGGTGAGGGCACTGCAACACAGGCCACCAGCTCAACAACATGATCTTTGAAAGCCCACACATGTCAGCAGTCCCTAGTGGTGGTGTACCCTACAGGAAAGTACCAACTGCATCTTTGTCAACCACCCAGAAAACTATCTACACCCTACCTCTTGCTCTCCCCTGGTTGGCCAAACCCACCACCCTAACAAGAATGGTGTCTTCTTCATTGCAGACATTTGACCCCCTGCCCAGTCCCACCAGCTGTGCTGAGTGAGGAGGCTATTCGCCTCCTACAACAAATCTCTGAAGGCCAGACTGCACTCCTGAATGTCATCCAGGGGCTTAGCTACCACATACAACAAACGTAAGTATATCTGTAAGGTATTCATAGTGCTGGGTTTAGCCTTGCAGAGAACATGACTGCACCCTCCAAACTTGCACAAGCCCCTTCGCCAACCCAGTTCCATAATCACAGCCCTGTCACTCATTTGCATGTACCCACTACAACAGACACAAGCAGCACACATAAAATTGTGAAACTGGAAGCTATAGATATAATAGAGCATATGGGAGCAACAATTATTTTGTCAGAAAATTTGAAATCAAAATTGGATTCATTAGAGTAGAGTATATCTAAAACTGCTGGTTTTGAAAAGACTCTGAATGTGTGTTTAAATTGTCGTATCATTTTGAGAAGGAATTTAAATGTTGAAAGAGGTCTGGTAAATGGAGCAATGGGTCATGTTGTTGATTTTGTGAATTATAGAAATAAAGATGGAATTGAATTTTTAAAAATTAAATTTGATGGCATTGAGCAAGTACAACAAATCAGTTGTTGTTCTGCTAGATTTTTGCTTGTAAAAGACCTTTATGTTCGCCGAAAACAGTATCCTGTTTGTTTGGCATATGCAGTGACAATTCATAAATCTCAAGGTTTAAGTGTGGATAGTGCTTTGGTGAACATTGGAAGTTCTGTGTTTAAAGAGGGTATGGCATATGTGGCATTATCACGAGTCAGAACTTTATCAGGATTGTACTTGATTAAGTGTGATGAGACAAAGATTTGTGCAGATCTAGATTGTGTTAAAGAATACAATAGGTTAAGAAGAGAGTATGCTCCACATTTGCCTCAATATCCTCTGTTTGAAAAACGTATGGTAGGGCGAAAAAGAAGAAATGAGAATAATTGCAGTGAGGTAGTAGCAAAAAGACAAAAAGTAGATGAAACTATAATTGTAAGCAGAAAAAAAAGGATTCTGTTGAAGATGTTGTTGGATTTCAGTTTGAAAACAGTTCTGGTGTCAACTGCTATGCTAATGTAGTGGTTAATGTTGTTTTTTCTCTTCAAACTTTACAAGAACAGATTGTTGAAAATCGGGATCAAAGATTCTGTGGTTTATTGAATTCTGTGTTTGAGAAATGTAGCAGTGATAGAGCAAAAATAGAAAGTGTTTCAGAAATTCGAAATCTTTTAGACATATGTTCTGGTCAAAAAAAAATTTCACAGAACATTCAGCAGGATTGTCAGGAATTTTTAATGTGTATGTTTGGTGTATTGGAAGATGAAGGTGTAGATGTAGAAAATCTTTTTAGCCTTTCTTATCAATGGCAGCATGACTGCGATAATTGTAGTTTATCAAGTACTACTAGAATAGACACTGAAAGATTTATATATTTGACTTTACCAGACTGCAAATCAGTGTCTTTTAATAATCTTGTTAAAGCAGCTGATCATACTATGGTGTGTACCCAATGTAAGTGTCTAATGCTGTCCACTTTATTAATACAAACTTATGGTCAGTATATCATTTTAATGTTCCAACGATGTAGACCTGATGGAACTAAGTTGACAACTTCTATTAAAAATGCCGTGGCTTCTCAGTTATCAATTTCAAGAAGAACCTTTGCAACTGTAGCTATTATTTATCATGACGGTCCTTCGACAACATCAAGGCATTATACAGCTTATTTAAAATGTCGAAAAGGTTGGACTTACTGTAATGATACTCATTTGACTTTCAAACAACGTTTGCCTTTTGACTTAAAAAATTCTTACCTAGTGTTTTTAGAACCAACATTTAAGTAATGGTAATTGGCCTATGAAGACGGGAGCAGTTAATAAAAGTTAGTCTACTGTTTAAAATTATATTGTGAGTAAAAGTGATCAACATAATATAAAAAATCAAGTTCTCATATAGGTACTGTAAGTGGATCTCATAGTAAGTGAAATCAGTATTATAGGAAATGTTGAACATGAGTGATCCAGAGATGGGAATATGAATATTTAAACATTGTGAAAATGTTGTATGAGCTTTTCTTTCAGAACATCGGGTAAACGGTAATTTCAGAGTTTGATTTGAGTAATTTGAAAACATACTGATATATCTGACACTATTTGGCTGTAAGAAAAGGTGAAGGAATGAGCAAAGAGTCATGACTTAACACAAGGAGGAAATGAAAACATTGAGAAATATTTCAGATGTTCTTGGAGCTTTTTTATAGAAAGTCATTGAAATGGAAGTTTTAGAGAACAGCAGAGTATTTTCCAACGAAAAGGACCTTCACGATCTACTATTTGGCCTCAAGGAAAAGTAAGTGAATCAAAGATTAGTGTACATATGTGATTTGTAATTTTATATGTTTTTTTTTAAACACAATCTTTTAGATTGTGTTTTTTTTTCCCGCTGTCATATGACGAATAGTTTGAACTCACTGTTTTAAGTGAAATTTAATATATTCTGAGAACAGCAAAAATAAACTATCTAACATGTTGTAGAAGTTATTCTATAGTTTGTATTGTGTAATTTATATTGTATTCCCATTGTCTCACACTCACTTTCCTATTTCCACCCTCTTTCAGCTCTCTTCACTCACTCACACTGCCTTTCTCTCACTCTGTTTCATCCCCGTTCCTTTACTCCACTTCTTTCACAACCCCTCAATCACATTTCAACTGTCTGCATCCCCTTTCTCCCTTGCACTACTTTTCAGCTTTCAGTCTCTCTGCTTTACTTCCCTTTACCGTCTTTTCCTCCTTTGCTTTTTTAGTAATTCCTCATCTTCCATTCCTCATTCTTGTAAATGGATCCTCAATCAGACTCCTTTCCCTCTCACTCATTCCCCTTTTACTTACTCCTCTTTCCTGATTTAGTTTTGCTAACTCACATTCTTTTAGTATCTTACTTACCTTCAGTTCATTTCTCTCTTCTTCTCTTCCTCTCTGTCACTGAATGTATCTGCCTTACTCTTAGTAATTTGCTCTCCTTCTATTTCTTTTTCCCTCTTTTTGTCCTTCTACATTACTTTATTTCCCTTTCTGTGTCCTTCACTCTTACTTTATTTCTTAGTACACTTTTATGATTTTTAACCTCTTGACCTGTCTCTTCTATTTTAAAATATATATTTTACTAATTATAACTTCTTTTTTCTTCTCTCTTTCACAGATACAAAATGTAGTAAAAACATGTAATTAAGTTTACATTAATTATATGGTAAGTGTGACTAAAAAATGTAGTTTGTCATCACCCTTTGCATTAACCTCACTACTTTTCTCTCACCCTACCTCACCCCTGTTTCCTTACTCTGCTTCCCTCACTTATTCTTATCCTCCATGTTTACTTCTCTTTTCCCTACTCTCCTACCACATTCAACTTCTTTTAGTCCCCCTGCTTTACTTCCCTTACCCTGTGTTCGCTTTGTTCACTCCCTTACTCATTCCCTTTCCCTTACTCACTTACTCCAGTCCTCTCACTTCTTCTCTCAGTCCCTCTGTCCTCACAGTTCCTCACTCCCGTTCCCTCACTCCGTCTCTGTTACCCTCACTGTCTCTGTCCTTTCACTCTGTCACTACTCTTTCGTCATGCTCACTTCCTATAACTCACCCACACTCCCTCACTTAATTAATTAATTAATTAATTATGTGCTTATATAGCGCAGGAATCACTCCCGAAGGGGTACCTCCGCGCTTCGACCGCTGCGAAACCCTTCCTGGCTTCCCTGAGAGATGGTCCCTTAATGGGTATCTCCAGGGTGAGACCAGGCATCCCCGGCGGTCTGGTGGGGCCGTTAGTGAAGATGAGGCAAGCTAGTGCCCAGAGTTGCCGAGTGTGATCGCTGATCAGAGTGGGCACCGAGGCGAGAGAATTATCGAGTCCGCTGACCCTGGTCCAGAAACCTGCCGCGTCGGGAATCGAACCCTGGTCCCGGGCCGTTCTCTGCTCTCTGGTCTGCCGCCTCTAACCAGTGAGCCACACTACTTCACTTACCTTTCTTTTCTGCTTCACTCAGTCCCTTTCTGTCACTCCTTCCTTTACTCTCTCTGTCTTTTCTCCCTGTCACTCCCCATGTCTTACCCTTATTCACTTTTATCCACCCTCTTTCACCCCTCTTTACTTACACTCACTGCTCTTTTCTTATCCTCCCTCACTGCTGTTCCTTTACTCCGGTTCCGTCACTGCCCCTCATTCCCCATCCTTTACTCTTCTTCCCTTTACTTTCAACACCCACTCACATTCTCCCAGTACCTCTGCTTTAGTCTTCTTCCTCTCTCTTCTCTTCTTTTGTTCCCTTATTCATTTTCCTTTTCTCAGTTACACCCTCTTACACCTTTTCTCTGTCTTACTATCTATTACACAGTCCCTCTGTGTTCCTCCCTCTAGCTCTCTTTCTCTTAACATCACTCTCTCTGTCCCCTTTCTTCATGCTCACTCCTTCATTATTTTTTTTTTTTTTTTTTGGTGCGCTAACGGGACGCGCCCCGGTACGCGCACTGGGGTGCGCCGGAATACTGCGCTTACTGGTGCGCTCACCGGTACGCGCACCGGGAGCGGTCCAGGGCAATTTTTTTTTTTTTTTTAAAACATGAACAATATACATAAAAAATAGTATTACATAAACATACAATATAGGATTCATTTTAAAAAATATTACATTTCATATCTATAGAAAATTGCTATTAAAAAACCTTTGAAATTCACTGAAAAAAACATAGGTTTGGCGCCCTATATATAGTTAGGAATTCGCATTTAAAAAACCTATGAAATTCACTGAAAAAACCATAGGTTTCACACCAGTTATAGTTAGGAATTAGCATTTAAAAAAACTATGAAATTCACTAAAAAAAACATAGGTTTCACACCAGTTATAGTTAGGAATTAGCATTTAAAAAAACCTATTAAATTCACTGAAAAAACCATAGGTTTCACACCAGTTATAGTTAGCTGGAAATTTTACTGACATAAAACCATTGAAATTCCCACGTTATAGTTAGTTGGACTCACTATAACTTGCGCGCATGCAATGCACTGCTGATGACGTCACATATTACATCACTCATGACATGGTCAGTGACATCACTCATGACATCACTGATGATACCATCCTTGTGACAGAGTGACAGACCTCCTTTCAGTGTAATGTAACGCTTGAAACACATATTCAAAAATAGAAACTACAATTTTCAAAAAAATAGCGATACCCATACCAGTTACAACAACCAATTCAGTAATACCACCATCTATATACACATCCACTCATTCACCAACAGTTCTATATAGTCACTCATACATATATTCACTCATCAAATGTAGTGAAACACCTATACATCCTGTTACACACCGACAGTCATCCAAAAGTTACTCACACACATAATCACACATGCATATAAACTATTGAACATCCATTTATTTGCATATACAGCTATACAAACACTACCACCTTACTTCTAAGGAAACTTACACATACTTACTCTCTTAAACAATCACTTATCGAAACACATACTTATTTAAACAGGAACTCTCACCATCTCTCACTCTCACATATATTCACTTATATACATCAATACTCACATATACTAGAATAAAACATATTTAGTTACTGATAAAGACACTAGTGAGACAGTCATTCACTCACTAACACACACATATATACACTCATTCACCCTTACAATCCAACACATATGCTGTCTTCAATACACATACAAACAGTGAGTCAGTCATTAATGCATCTATGTGCTAAGTAATACCCCCACCAAACCATACAGACACTCATACTGATACTAACAAAAAATCTAATAACCCATACACACACACGTAGCTACTCACCAACCCATGCAGCCACTTATACACAAAGTGAAACACTGATACATATATTTAAATATTTAAACATTACTCGCTAATATATGTATTCACTAAGATACACTTAATAAGGCAGTTAACCAATCATTTTTTTTTTAAAAACATCCATTTAGACACTTATTTAAAAATGTATTCTTCCATCGACCTTTACAAATACATATATAAAACATATTTATTTTACAGAAAGACACACATTCACTGGATGGTGTCATCAGTGATGTCATGAGTGATGTCACTGACCATGTCATGAGTGATGTAATATTTGACGTCATCAGCAGTGCATTGGAGGCGCGCACGTTATAGTGAGTCCAACTAACTATAACGTGGGAATTTCAATGGTTTTATGTCAGTAAAATTTCCAGCTAACTATAACTGGTTGTATATATATATATATATATATATATATATATATATATATATATATATATATATATATATATATATATGTATATGTATATATATATATATTAAATAATTCTCGCCACATGTTTCCACGAACCAAGCTTTTCTGCAAGGTAAATGACGAAAAGTGAACCCAGTATCTGGTGCCAGATATTCAGTGCTTTATTCGTGCAAATCTCATAAATCGCCCAGCATTTCCGCCATGCCGCGTTTCGCCTCTCTCAGAGGCTTGATCACATGACGTGTTGCAAACACTAAGGAGGGTACTTATAGTTTAAAGTAGCGGGAAACTAAGGCAATACTTAGTGCAGTCAAATGATAAAAACTGAAGAAATATTTACAATGGAATAATTTTTATTTAAATAACAGACATTGGGGCCCATTAGGATGTCGGGCGGTGGCACCACGGCGGTGGTGGCGGGGCAAAAAAACAGCTTTTTCGGCCCGCGAGCAGTAGAACTCACATCTGCCACATTAGGATAGCAAAACATGGATCATTTCCTGTCCGCCGCGCACCGCCATCAAAGAACGCCAGCCATCGCGGCAGTGTGAGCCATTCCAGACTCTCCGCCTTGCGGAATGACGCCCACCCGCTCAACAAATTAGGATGGCCCAAACAAGTCGACGAACCAAAGCGAAGACACCGCCAAGTTTAAGCAGGAGGAAATTCGACAGCGAAGTGAGATAGCCGAGACCCGGACCTGAACGCCATGAACCCAGCCCTCCATATGCACCCGGTGATATTCTTCCTACAACACTATCATCAGATGGGCTGCCGCGGATGCCGCCGCAGGTATGCAACTACACAAATGCAACACTCAACACCCAGGCCGACACAGGCTCCAATCACCACACAGACACCCTGCTGGGGGTCACAACACATCCACATGGGCACCCACACATCACCCACCTAACAAAATGGCACCCCTCAGCATCCGGGCCACACATCGTCCGCCAACCAGCAGTAACGTCCCGGTCACGTCACCTCCGCGGTCTAGACATGCACACTATGCAGAAGGCAGGGCAATTTCAAGGCATGGGCAGATCACAAACACTGCAGGGCTACACCACCACAAACCACACTGCAACACACCCCATCAAGTCACAGGCCAGGTGCCCATCACGTGCACTCCCATGCACACCAACAAGCACTGCAACAAGCAAGCACAATACACACCCTGCACCACACAACACACAACCAGTGGCTGACAAGGAACAAAAACACACGTGTTTCACACACTGAAGGACCACAATCCTTGCCAGCACATACACACACAAACAAACACACACCCTGGGTGTAGCCACAAACACAACACACAAACAGGGATGCCTCAACAGATGCCTGCACAACAACAAACACTACAGGAACACATACTGAACTCCAACAGAAACAGACATACCCTGTACTCCCAACTGGGGAAAAGCAATGGGAGCACAGACACAACAGGAGTACACAACATCATCACTCAGGAACAAAACACACGCACCATAACACAAATCACACAAGAAGTGCATCTGGACAAACACACACTGCCACATCAAACCTACCACAGATGCACATCAAACACCAATCAACAAACACCACAAGGAATCAGGGGATACATATCAGGCAATGCCCAGGCCACATACATACAGCACTGCATGCTCAACAAGCAGTGTGTGCATAACAAGCACAACAGCCACACACACACATGATCAACACAACCACATCACACACACCACAATTCACCATTGCCAAAATACTACAGCATACCCAGGAACTGAACCAATACCACATCCAACACCAACACATCCAACACAACAACTACACATGCACCACTCTGGGACACAAGAGCCAATCTATCTCCACCAGAGCACTGGGCAGCACACACAGCTGAAGTGCACATGACCACCACAGAATGACTAATAGCACAAGGACAGCACACATACACCATTGTGGCAATGTCCAGAGTGGAACAACACTTATGGCCCAAGAACTGCACCACAAAGCACAAGCTCACAAATGAAGTGATGGGAAGGCACACACACATGAAAACCAAGTGGACTGCTGAGATCAAAGTGAAACACCCTGCATGTCAGTAGCAGACATGTACTGGGTGTCCCACGCACAAATAGAGGGAGGGAAGACACACAATGGCAATGCACAAGTGGCACACATAGAGGATGGCGTAACACCACACACACCATGCCATACAGGAGGAGAAAAACCACCATGTGCCGGCAATGCATCACAAACACAAACACAATGCCAGTGTGGAGCAGCAGGGCCACTTAGTCTACACAAACACACCCAAGACACATTGAGAATCACTCAAACACAACACTGATGAGAAACTCACACACTTTGCACACTTCAAACTTACAAAAACAACTAGGAGGAGTCACACACAACTGCATGGACACACCAACACACAGCAAATTGCACTACAAACAGCTCACACAAGTGCTACACAGGTCAAGACAAAACAAACACCAGGTATAAAACCCCCGTGAGTGACACATATATGTCTCTCACAATACAGGGGCACACATACATTCACTACAAACTTACACCCTTCACACTGCACACCTCTGCTACACCCAAGACCACGCATTTCATGTAGGCCATGGTACCAGGACTAAGGGCCAACACAAGATGACCATACACATACACCGCTGGGCACACATAAAGGAATCCACACACATACATCATGACAGATCCAAACCTGCACCAAAACCTTAGCACAGCATCACACCCTGTGCTGACATGTGAACAGTGCATCCAATATTTGGCAAATCACTAAGAAGATAACTGCATGGCAGATAAAATAGCCATCACAGATTACACCATAATCAGGGTCAGAATTAACTGAAGACCCTGTCACCCCTGTCTAAAAATCTGATGCCTGCAAAGAGCCTTGCAATGTTGAAGAGATACATAGAGCATGGGGCACAGCCAATCAAATGCAAACACAAAAGAACTTTAATCAGCAAGGACCCTGACAAAACACACAACAGAAGTAACTGTATTTATTCACATATTGCACATATAGCAGTAGAACTATAGTAGACAACATAAAGGCACAACATTATGTACACAGTCAAGATACTATGCACAGGTGAAAAACAAAAAGGAAGGCCAGTGTCCATAGCACAGGGGAGAGGCCAACACAGCAGAGCAACAGGGCCAGTGTCCATGGCAGGTGAGAGGCCAACACAGCAGAGCAACAGGGCCAGTGACCATGGCAGGTGAGACGCCAACACAACAGAGCAACAGGGCCAGTGTCCATGGCAGGTGAGAGGCCAACACAGCAGAGCAACAGGGCCAGTGTCCATGGCAGGTGAGAGGCCAACACAGCAGAGCAACATGGCCAGCAACATACCCATATACAAAACAATGTTCAGGACTAGCACACCTGTATGAGGCACAGGCGTATGAGGGGGATGTCAACTCACTCTTGGCTGTCATGCGGACTTGTACCTGGCTGAGTGTTGGGGACAGCAGGCCCACTTGACTTTGTTGACAGAGCCCCGGGTGAAGTGGTGCTAACAGTGTCTTTACAAGCTGGAGGGCTGTGTGGACCAGGTGGCATAGTTGCACGTGGAGGTGGAGTCATGCAGACCTCAGACACTGTGGGTGGGAGAGGTGGGAGGGGTGCCCTTCCACTTTTTGGGAATATGAAATGGATTCCCTGTCTTGGGGTTGATGGGAAGTGGTGATGACACAACTGCCACACACCCTAACTGTCCCACATCTGGTGCAGATACTGGCACCACCTCTGGAGAAGTGCTGGATCCCGCGGAACGCTTGGTCTGGCTACGCCTCTTGACCACCTTCACCTCTTTGCCAGGTGTATCGCCTACAGTGCCCTCCTTTGGCATCTTGCCAGGTGTACCCCCTACAGTGCCCTCCTTTGCCTTATTGCCAAGTGTACCCACTACAGTGCCCTCCTTTGCCTTCTTGGCAGGCGTACCCTCTACAGTGCCCTCCTTCTGATTTCTTGCCAGGAGTGATCTCCACAGTGCCCTCCTCCACCTGCAGCAATGGTCATGGAATTGTGGTAGAAGTGGTGGGTGGATGTGTCCCTGTGCTCTTCCTAGGTGGACCCCTGATATTGAACACCTCCTCAGTGTTCACAGACACGACATGGGTAGGTTTGTGTGAAGTTTCAGTGACAGAAGAGTCTGTTGCTGGTGATGGCTCTGCGGCATGTGAGCCTGATGTCTGCCCTGACTGGCTCTTGTCTGTGCATTCTGGGGTGGACATGCTCTTCAGTGGGGATGGTGTAAGTGGGCGGGAGTGTTTGGCTTGTGCCTGTTGTGTGCACCGTGTGCTGTATCGTTTCGTTGACGCAGGTGAACCGTGGTCACTGTCATCTGATGTGGCCACTGACTAGGGGGTAGACAAAGGCACCCGAGCTGCAATGGGAGCATGTGCCTGTTGAAGGGCTGACGTGACTGTGGATGACAACGCCTGGACTTTACTGTGTAGCCCACTCACGTCAGAGTGTATGCCCTCCATGTATGCAATCACCTGGCCTAATTTATTGTCATGGTCACTGAAGGCATTGAGCAGGGCGGTCTGGCCCTCACGAAGCTGGCGCAGGAGCTCAACACACTCTGCAGTGAGTGCAGCAGGGGGGAGCAGGTGCAGGGGCAGCGGTGCCAGGTGTGAATGTGACTCGTCCCCTCTTAGTGACACGGATACGGGCAGCCCCAGAGGAAGTGGATGGGAGGCTGGGCACTGGCCGCTGGGTGGTAGATGATGATGCAGACTCCCCATCCCCTGTGCCTGCCAACATGGATGCATCCCCGCTGGCATCAGATGATGTGCTAATCTGTGTCTCAGCCACAGATTCCACCTGCATACTTCTGTCCCCCTCAAATGCGCTGGTGAGCTCAGTTTCACTTGCCTCTGCTGCAGCTGTAGTGCTACTCTCGCGACCACTTGTTTCTGGCTCATGTTCCTCCGTGGTCTCTTGCGAATCTGCATTAGAGAGAGATACAGGGTTTTGTAAGTGGCATCATCTGGTCATACGAATTCTAATCAATGCAGTACAGGAGAGGCCCAAATCTACATAGTAACCATGACACCCTGCAATCACTGTGCAACAACACAGAACATAGACCACAACAGTGCCTGTAACGCAGAATAACTGCCGGGGTGAGGCATGTTGATGCCACACAGCACTACACCCTTCCCGTAGATGGAGTGCCCCTTCCAACTTGACCTGCCCTAGGGATATGATGTGGGTACAACACTTATTACCACTGACAGACCTTCATGGAACAGGAGGGGACATCACACACACCTATTATGCCATTACATGTCACAATGCCAAGTAGGCCATAGCAAGCACCATGTGGTAATTACGGACACATTATTGTCAGATGTGTGGGCCTCAACCATCATGGTGCATGCAAATTAGGCATACATGAAGTCACACTCATAAAGTTGACAATGCAGTTCACCACAATATAGATTCCCCACACTATCCCATTGATGAATGACCATGTGGAGTTCCAGCCATTTCCATGTTGCCACTTTCAGCCATGGTGTACCTGTAGCACTTTCAAATCTCCCACTCTCCCTCTCTGGGACTCTCCCTCAGCAGCACTAATGCAGCATGGGTAGTCAGTCACTTCCTGGTAGTGATATCATCAAACTGCACCAGGTTTCCGATTGGCTGATTAGCGAAATTCGCTAAATTGCGATTTTACACGTTAAGGAATCGCAATTTAACGATTTTTGGGGTTTAAGGAATAGCTTTTCAGAATCTCGCAAATAAATAGCAATTTTTACCGAATCGCTATTTATTTGCGATTTGGTACATACATATCGATTTGCGATTCGGAATCAGCGATTCGCTAAAAATAGCTAATTCTGATTCGACAAATCGTGATCTTCATACATATGGCCCTCAGTAACAAGCTCACTACAGTGTCCCGTGTCTGTAGGGCGGTGCTGCCCTCTGGCTCAGGCCCACAGCACGGTACAGCATGTCTTTAAAATGAGACAGAGATGTGACTTAATGAGGTCAGAGATCACATCATTACACATGGCAATATCGCTTATTTGCATATGCGCACTCTGGATGATGCATCCCATCCCTGCCCCAGCACCGTGCTCAAGAGGTGTCTGTAGGGCAGTACTGCCCGCTGGCTCAGGCCTTCAGTCCGGTCCAGCAGGTCCTTAAAATGAGACCGATGTGACTGAATGAGGTCAGAGATCACATCATTACGCACAGCAAAATCGTTTGTTTGCACCTGCGCAGCCAGGCTGAAGCACCCCACCCCTCCCACCGCACACCGCACTCAATTGGAGACCCTGTGCACCCAGGCCACTCTGCTTACCTGCTGTCATTGTTGTGTGAGCAAACACTATGGGCAGCAGTGCTCACAATTCAGATGGAGTATTGATTGCAGGAGAGTGTACACCTCATGGATCCCTTTCGCAGACGACAGGCAGTAGGGCTCACAATTTAAAGCCTATGTTGATTGCCAGGATGGTGTACACCTCATGGCTCCATTTCTTTTTTTTATTGCGCATTGTGATATGCGAGGTGGATGCGGCATATCACTTGAGGTAGTGTGGAAGAAGAGGGACGTGTGGCATTGTGGTTATCCTATCTATAAGTACGGAAAGTGGGCTGGGCTTGTGTATGCCAGGCCAGCGTAGGGGGGTGAATAATTTTTCTGGCGACCTGGGCATTATTCAGTTCCTGTCTGGCCAGGAAGTGTACTTATGTGTGTTTCTTTTGTAGTTTTGACCTCACAGAGTGTGCAATTTAGATTAGTGTAGCATGTGTCGGGAGGGCAGAAACCCTCATTAATGAGATGGTGTTTGAAAAGATTGAATGGTGAACAATACATGTCATTGTCAAGGTTGTGGATATGTGCAGGCACGCACGTCAATGGTCTGCGGTACGTTTGAAAGTGTTGCTATTGCGAAGTGTACACATGTGAATGTGCTTGGATGGAGGGAGGATCAGCAGAGAGGCTACGTCATACAAAGTGATAACACTCAAGCAATGTATGTCAAACGTGAATCTGAAAGTATCACATATGACACACTCAATCAATCAATCAATCATATAACTTGTAAAGCGCACTACATACCCCTAAGGGTTTCAAGGTGCTGAGGGGTGGGGAGAAAGGGCGTGCTGTTGCTACTGGTTGAACAGCCAGGTCTTGAGTTGTCTCCTGAAGGTTAGAAGGTCTTTGGTTTGTCGTAGGATGAGGGGGAGGGTGTTCCACGTCTTGGTGGCACGGTGGGAGAAGGATTTGCCTCCGGCTGTGGTTCTAAGGATGCCTGGGACGGTAGCAAGGGAAAGGTCTGCGGAGCGGAGTTTCCTGTTGGGTACGTAGAAGGAGATTCGACTGTTGAGATAGGCTGGGCCGGTCTTGTAGAGTGCCTTGTGTGCGTGGATCAGGAGCTTCTTTTGTCGACAGGGAGCCAATGCAGGTTCCTCAGTTAGGGTGTGATGTGATCGCGGTGCGGGACTTCGAGGATCAGGCGCGTAGAGGCATTCTGGATTCTTTGCAGTCTGTTGATGAGCTTGGTCGGGGCTCCAGGGTAGTGGGCGTTTCCGTAGTCGAGTCTGCTGCTGACTAGGGCCTGGGTGACTGTTTTACTTTGGTCTGTCGGGATCCATCTGTAGATTTTGCAGAGCATACGGAGGGTGTTGAAGCAGGAGGAGGAGACAGCATTGATTATGTCGAGGTTGTGATGTCGGGTGATGCGTGCGTGAGACGCCATGTAGACGTTGAACAGTGTCGGGCTGAGGAAGGATCCCTGTGGGACGCTGCAGGTGATCTTGGAGGCTTCAGATCAGAATGGGGGAGGCAGACTCTCTGGGTTCTGCCAGCGAGGAAGGAGGAGATCCAGTCCAGGGCCTTGTCTCGGATCCCTGCGTCGTGGAGTTGTGTGCATAGTGTGCGGTGGCAGACGTGTAGAAGGCGGTGGAGAGGTCCAGGAGGATGAGGGCCGTCGTCTTGCCGTTGTCCAGTAGTATCCTGATGTCATCTGTGGCAGCAATGAGGGCTGTCTCGGTGCTGTGGTTGCTGTGGAAACCTGACTGGGAGGGGTCCAAGAAGCTGTTGTATTCGAGGTAGTGGGTGAGCTGGATATTGACTATCTTTTCGATGACCTTAGCTGGGAATGGAAGCAGGGAGATGGGCCGGATGTTTTTTAGTTTGCTCAGGTCCACCTTGGGTTTCTTCAGTAAGGCGGTGATTTCGGTGTGTTTCCAGCTTTCAGGGAAGGTCGCGGTCTCAAAGGAGACGTTGATCATTTTGCGTAGATGGGGTGCGATGGAGCTGCCGGCTTTGTTAAGATGTGGTGTGGAAAAGGGTCAGACGGCGATTCAGAGTGGATTGTGCCCATGGTCTTGATTGTGTTTTCAATGCTCACGTTGGCCCAGGTTGTCAGGGGGTCAATAAGTCTGTGGGGTGAGGTGGTTCTGGTGTATTGGGGCCTGTTAGGGTCATCCGGGGGTTGAAGCTATCATGGATGTTGGTGATCTTGCAGTGGAAGAAGGTGGCGAGGGAGTCGCACAGGGCTTGCGACGGTGGGATGTCGTTGGAGCTGGGGTTGGAGAGTTACTTAAATACATTGAAGAGCTCCTTGCTGTTGTGTGCATTGTTGTAAAGGCAGTCTTTGAATGAGGTCCTCTTGGCGGTCCTGATGAGGTGGTGGTGGTTGCGGATGGCGTCTTTGTGGGCTGCGCGACTGCCCAGCGACTTCTCGCTGTGCCATAAGTTCTCCAACTTTCGACAGGTGCGCTTTGACGCTAGGAGTTCCAAGGTGAACAAGTTGGCTCTCTTGTTGGTGTCTTTGAGGCTTTGTTTTTTCAGCCGGGCTAAGGTGTTGGCGCAGTCGTCCATCCATCGTCTAAAGTTGCGCGCACCATTTGTGAGGGTTGGAAGGGTTGGTCGGTTGGTTGACTGCGAGGTTTGTTTGTAGTTGTACTTTAGTGATTTTTCCCCAGCAGCGACAGGGGATCTGTAGGGTGCGGTGATATGCGACGGGTTTCTGGAAGGTGACGTGGCTGCAGTGGTGGTCGGTCCAGGTGGGTTTGTGGATGTGGCTGAAGGAGGTGTGTGGGCTTGAGGAGAAGATGACATCTGGAGATGTGACCAGCTGTTCCAGTACGAGGTTGGTGAGGTTGTCTATCAGGGTGGAGGAGTTGCTGTCATTGTTGTTCTCCAGATGGAAGTTTAGGTCTCTGAGGCAAATGTAGTCGGTGGAGGTCAATGCGTGCGTGCTGATGAAGTCGGCAATGGTGTTGCAGAATTGTGGTTGGGGTTCTGGGTGCTCTGTAGACGAGGGTGCCACTTAGGGTGGTCTTGGGGTCTGTGTGGATCTGGAAGTGCATGTGTTCGGCGGTGCTGAGAGTGTCGTTGGTGTTTGTTGGGACCCTGATGGTCTTCTTGTGGACAATGGCGATTCCTCCTCCGACTCCTTTGGGTCTCTGCGGGCGATCCTATAGCCGTCTGGGATGGCAATGGCGATGTCTGGGGTGGAGGCTTCGTTCATCCAGGTCTTGATCAGGAAGGCGACGTCTGAAGATGCGGTGTCGAGTAGGTCCCAGAGCTTGACGGCATGTTCGCTGAGGAGCGGGTGTTGATCAGGATGCATCGGAGCTGGCTGTGCTTTGTTGTGGCGGGTGTCTCTGCGTCTTCAATGCAGGAGAATCTGCAGTTCTGGCAGGCGAAGGGACCGTGGGTTCGCTTCGGGGTAGCTGTGCAGTATGTGGGGGTTCGTCCTGGGTTGAGAGCGATGAGGGTGTTGGTGTCGTATCGGAGGTAGTCTTCATGGCTGGTGCGGGGGGCCAGGGGTACTGGCGCTGGGCGTGGTCCAGCACGGACAGGCGCAGACGGGCTTGCCTTAGGCTTGCCTTTGGCGCGTCGGCGGTGCAACCACTGCACGCGGCCGCCATTTTAAGGGGAGGTGGGAGGGAGAAGCAGATGGGAGGCGGGAGGCAGGGGTCAGTGAATGGGCGCGGTGGGAAGGGCCGCAGCGGCAGCACCGGCAGGAACTGCGAAACAATGGGTACAGAGTAGCGAGGAACAAAAAGCAATATGGTCACACAGGGAAACAGAAAGCAAAATTGGCAAACAAGGAAACAAAAGGCAAAAATGGACAGTGCAGTGGGGGGGAGCAACCTACCTTGCAAGGTCAAGGGTCGTTCCCTACACACTACAATACTGTTTACTGTTTTTTACATGTGATCTAGGATGTGCACTCTGTCCATGGCTGATGATGCTCCTTAGAGCCACCAATACCCAGACCGAAAGGCAGCACAATATTGTGCACAAACACACACACACCAGGGGCATCGTGTAACACATATTTGTTTTTTGATGGAACGTTTGAGATGCATGGCAATCACACGTGGAAGACTAATGTACAGAGCATGACTATTGATCAAGATGATCGTTGCATGTTGTGTGTAGTATAAGATATGTGTATACAGGAAGCAGAAGAGGTGTCTCTCTGTGGAGAGAATGAGTAAAATGGGTGGATTTGTCCAACTGTTACAATGGGAAATGTTATGAACCAATCAAATGCTTTTTGTTAAGGTCACATGGCAATCGCGCACCGAGTGCGCAAGGAGGTCGCACCCGATGTGATTTTGACAAAATATATTTATCATAATATACGTTTATTACAGTTAGAAATATATAAATGTTTAAAATATTTTAGATTATCGCTTGCTCTCATATGCTGTTTAAAGTTATTCAGATATACTTTTGAGACAAAAAAAAAAGAATGGCGTACCCCGCGTGATACTATACATCTGTGACGTAACACTGAGCCTGGCTGCGTGTACTCGTCGCATATGCAAAGCGTAACGGTCACGACCCCATATAGACATGACGTAAAGCGTGGCTTGGTACTGCGTACCCATCGAATACCAAAGTAGCACCTCAGTAACCAAGTCACAAGCAAACAGAAAAACAAAGGTACAAAACAAGAAAAAGGGGCAGGGTAGAAACACCCTGACCCCCTTGGCCTGCTCAGGGGGTCCCACAAGGACCCCGAGGCTCAATAAAGCAGTGGGGTAGCGGGGAGCAGTGTGCCCCCATAAAAATAAATATTGAGAGCCCTGAGGGGTGGCAGTCCCTGGGGCTTAGGGGGCTTTAGAGGCCCCCAAACTTTATAAAAACAGGCCCCGGGGGTGGCGGTCTCGGGGGCTGCGGGGGACGTGTGGCCCTGCAAAAATGTATGTAAAGCCCCAGGGGTGGGGCCATCCCCACATGTTTTTCACTGCCCCCGGAACCTGGCCCACCCAGGGGCTTCAATTAAATGAAGCCAGATTCATGCACCCAGCACAAATTCATGGCTGGTGTGGGGGCCAGGGGTTCTGGTGCTGGGCGGGGTCCAGGCACGGACAGGCGCAGATGGGCTTGCCTAAGGCACCACTTTGCCGCGTTGCAGAGAGGTGGTATAGGTCATGCCCCTTTTTACACCTCTCTGCAACGCAGATCTGTGGTGTTTACTGGAGGTACCTGGTGGGCTAGTTGGACACCAGGGACCATCAGGATTCAAGGGGACTTAATCCCCTAACTTAAAATGTGCCACAGGGCACGTTTGCACCGTGGTGAAGGGAGGGGCGGCTGAGGTGACATGTGTGCAAACACGCTCTGTGGTGCGTTTTAAGTTGGAGAATTAATTCCTCTTCAAATTTGAGGGTCTCTCGGGCCAGCCCCCAACCAGGTGCCTCCAGTAAGTGCCACTGCTCATGTCATGAGTGATGTAATATGTGAGGTCATCAGCAGAGCATAGCGGGGCACAAGTTATAGTTAACTGAACTAATTATAACAGGCAATTTCACTGGTTGTGAACAAGTAAAATGTCCAACTAACTATAACATATATATTCACTGAAAAAAACAGGTCTCACACCCTTTATAGTGGGGAATTAGCATTTAAAAAACATTTGACATTCACTGAAAAAAACATAGGTTTCAGCCACGTTATAGTTAGGAATTAGCATTTAAAAAACATTAGAAATTCACTGAAAAAAACATAGGTTTCACGGATGTTACAGTTAGCTGGACATTTCACGCATACAAAACCATAGAAATTCCCCTGTTATAGTTAGTTCAGCTAACTATAACTCGCGCACCCGCAATGCACTGTTGATGACGTCAAATATTACATCACTAATGACATGCTCAGTGACATCACTCAAGACATCACTGATGACATCTCAAATGACATCACTGATTACATCATCCAGTGAATGTGTGTCTTTCTGAAAAATAAATATTCTTTATATATAAGAAAACCTGGGTAAATAAGTGTCTAAATGGATGTTTGTTTTGTAAAAATGATTGCATAACTGACTTATTAAGTGTATCTTAGGAAATACATATATTAGCGAGTACTGTTTAAATATGTAAATATCTGTATCAGTGTCTCACTTTGTGTATAAGTGGCTGCATGGGTTGGTGACTAGCTACATGAGTGTGTATATGGCTTATTAGTTGGTTTTTTGAGTATCAGTATGAGTGTCTGTATGGTTCGGTGGGGGATATTACTTAGCGTATAGATGCATGAATGACTGACTCACTGTTTGTATGTGTTTTGAAGATAGCATATGTGCAAGACTGTATGGGTGGATGAGTTTGTGTATGGGTGTGTTAGTGAGTGAATGACTGTCCCAATAGTGTCTTTATGAGTAAGTACATATGTTTTAAACTAGTATATGTGAGTATTGATGTGTATATTTGAGTATATATGAGAGTGAGAGATTGGAAGAGTTCCTGTATAAATACGAATTTTTTTCTATAAGTCATTGTTTAAGAGAGTAAGTATGTGTATGTTTCTGTAGAAGTAAGTGTATTGGTGTGTGCATAGGTGTATATGCAAATAAATGAATGTTTGATAGTTTACCTGAATGTGTGAGTATGTGTGTGAGTAACTTAATGTATGAGTGTCGGTGTGTAACAGGATGTTAAGGTGTATGAGTACATATGTTGAGTGAGTACATGTATGAGTGACTGTATAGAAATGTTGGTGAATGAGTGGATGTGTAAGTAGATGTTAGAATTACTGAATATGTTGTTGTAACTGGTATTGGTATCTCAATTTTTTTGAAAATTTTATTTTCTATTTTTGAATGTGTGTATCAAATCTTATATTAGGGTGAAAGGAGGTCTGCCACTTTTTCATAAGGATGATGTCATCAGTGATGTCATCAGTGACGTCATTTGAGCATGTCATGAGTGATGTAATATGTGACGTCATCAACAGTGTATTGCGGGCGCCGAGTTAAAGTTAGCTGAACTAACTATAATGGGGGAATTTCTATGGTTTTGGATGAGTGAAATGTCCAGCTAACTATAACATCTGTGAAACCTATGGTTTTTTCAGTTAATTTCAGAGGTTTTTTGAAATGCTAATTCTTAACTATAACTGGTGTAAAACCTATGGTTTTTTCAGTGAATTTCAACCGTTTTGTAAATGATAATTTTTAAAGGTATTCATTATTATATGTCTGTCTTTCTATACTAATTTCCTACATTTTTATTATAATTATTTATAGTTATTTTATTTTTTACTTTATATTACATATTCTTAATGTAACATAATAACAAAACAAAAGTCTAAAATAATTTTTTATTCATACTTTTTTTCAATATATTAAAATCGAATTCTATATATTTCCTTTTCCTTTTTGTATAATCGTACTGTACGCATACGGTGATCGCACATACTTTGTACAGGTAATCATACATTGCGCGTACAAGTGCATACGTTACGAATATGTTTTGACGTTACGCGCTGCATCGACGCTTCCGTGTGACGTCATGTACGACGCCCCATGCGCATACGGAGCAAAAGTTTCTAATTGTTTAAAAACATATATTTATATATTTAATGTACGTACTAAGGAAAGACATTATCTAGAATACTCATGAAAATACTTTTTTTAACTTTTAATACCGTATATTACTTTTGAAAGCTATTACGAAAAATGCAACTGTAAGTCCTAAGTACTCGTACCGTAAACGCACGGTAAATGCACTGTAAGTGTATGCAAAGCCGTGGGAGCATAAAAGGAAAGTTTTGATTCGTTCATAATACTTCATATTTCAACTGTTGAAAGGCCCTTCCTATTTTGATAATTCTACTTGGACTTTCTCAAAAGAAGCATCTATTCTGTGGAGCTTGAGTCCTTTAGAACCAAACTATACAATGGCTGCTCTTTTTGAAACTTCATCAGAACATTCCTCTGAAGAAGAATTTGTTGCTGAGCAACCTCAGAAAAAGAGAAAAGAAGCTTTCATTTGGAAGTTTTTTTACATATCCTGAGGGACTAAAAAAAGTCAATGCACCAAAAGTAACTTGCAAGATCTGTGAGGTTATTCTTTCCAGGGGTGATCCCACTAAAAAGTACTCTTTCAGTACAGCCAGCAAGGTTCACCATGTCAAAAGTTTGCATCCAAATAACTATGTAAGGATGGCAACACAAATGTTGTAGGAGAATCCTTAACCTGCAGTTCCTGCTACCTCAACTCCACCACCACCTCCTCCGAGCAGTCCGCATCCTATTATTGTGCCACAGTTAAGCAGATCTAATATTTCATTGTAAATATTGCAACAAATTACTTTGTAACAATCAGCAGTCTATTGATCTCATTGTGAAGAGGAAAGAAGAGCACCGTTGTCCAAAACATACATTTTATTATTAACTTTTTTGTTCCTGTCCCACACTTTTTTGTTTCCAGTTCCATTTTTTTTGTTTTTTAAAACAACTTGTTGGAAAAAATACAAAGAAAATAGAAAACTAAAAAGACAATTAAAACAGTTCCTATCAGAACTACCTTCACAGGTCAAAGAAAGAACTATATTTCTATATTAGTCTGTAAAGGTTTGTCAAAATGAAAGTGTAGTTCATAAATAAATAATTGAATACATTAGTAGTGTATGGTGAAAGTGAAACTGCCAAGTGAGAGTGAAAGTAAGAGTGTCTGGCTGAATGTATAGCAGCTTCAATTTTAAAACATAAGCACATACTGCTGAATGACTCACTAGAACATTGAACCAGTAGTGTGAGAGTGTTTGGTGAAAGTCTAATGATGCACACTAGGGATTAGAACCTATAAAAGACAAGTTTGCCGGTGCATAAAAAAAATCCATATGTTGTTTATAAGGGTTTGAAACAGTCCATACGCCCACTTTGCACCATGAGTACTTGAGTAGTAGCTAAATGATTACAATTCTGGAAGCAGAGTGTCTCAAATTAATATTATTATATAATAATACATTTGGGGCCCGATGTAGGAGCCCTAATACCGGTAGGAAAAGGCCGATTTCGGCCGTTTCCGACCGGTATTAGGCTTTTCTAATGTAGGAGCATGCTTTACAGAATCGGTATTTTACCGAATATGTATTTACAGATTCGGTAAAATTACCGAATCGGTAAATACAGACTCTGTAAAAATGCCAATTCTGTAAAAGCACATGTAGGTAGCACATCTTTGAGTGCCGCAGGCCTGTCAGATTCGGTATTTTACCACCCAATCCAATTGGGTGGTAAAATACCGAATCCAGGTGTGCATGCACATCTGTGCATTTACACCTGTGCAATGTGACACACAGACATGCCCTTAGGGCATGTCTGTGTGCCACATGGCACACCAGTCCGGAATTGGGTTGCCAGATGGTGTCAAAGTGACACCCCCTGCACCCTTGCAAAAATCGGAATTTACTGAATCGGTAAATACCGATTCGGTATTCACCATTGATTCCTATGGGCTTCAAGGCCCATAGGAATCAATGGGGGATACCGATTCTGTATTTACCGAATCGGTAAATACCGAATCTTACAGATTCGGTATTTACCGATTCTGAAATACCTACATGTGCCCCCTTCTATTTTACCATCTCTTAAATACCGAATCTGTAAAATTCGGTATTTTAGAAGTGGTAAAATAGAATTACCTACATCTAGCCCTTATTCTTGTAACATTTCATAAGTTAATGCAGCTTCTATTATAATTTTATACGGTATTTCATTTTCCTGGATATCATTTTCAAAAGTCATCTGATGAATCTCAATCTGATCTAATGCTTCCACAAAAGCATCATCCAAGGTTTCATCAAGAAAATCACACCTGATATCTCCAACATCCATTTCTTCCACTTCAATAACGTTACTCATAAAATATATGTTCATCTCTTCTACAACAGTGTTAGTATTTTCAAAATCGTCTTCCATATTGTTTTCTTGATTTTCCATTGTAAATTTGTTATGCTGACCTCCTTCTACAAAAACATAAACACTTTATTTTATCTTTTTTTCTAATACAGAACACAAAACTAGCTTTATCAACTAATTTTCCCTTTAATAAATATTATATAAATACCATGTTCAACTACTTTATAACATTATATTATTATAATTATTTACATGAACGTTCAGATTTAAAATGTCTTAAATTACCAAACCAGTCACTCCTTATCACTATGTGAAAAAAAACAGGCAGTTATTATAAAATGCAGAAGTAAAAAAGGTACAATATCCCTATTCACCTTACCTGGTCCAAACTAGTAGATGTGTTGTAGTGAAATGCGAAGAATACTGGAACACTCAGTTTATTTATATTTTAAGTTTTTCAAATATATATATAAGAGATACAAACCATTGTCGTATCATTGACATGAAAAAAATAACAGAAACTAACAAAGAACAATTATTTAATGTCTATAATTTAGTCTCACTCTACTAATTACCTACTTCTTGGTCTTTCGAACTAGCCTCTCCTCTAGTGTTTATCTGCAACCTTTGTGCTTTCTTTTCCGGAATATCTGTGGAGTAACTGAAAATGGGTCTGAACTCGGGAACGTCTTAGGTGAAGTGCGCACTCGTTAGGGAGCGCGCGCCTCACCAAGGATTCCCCACAGGTGTATGGTAAATGACTAGACCGCCACTGCGTCTTTCCACGAGACGCCAATATTTGAATTCCTTAGTTGCACTAAAGCACTCCAACTCTGTTTCCTTGCAGATTCTTCTTCTCTCCTCTGCCAGCTAGGGTTCTGACATGTACACTCAGTATATAATTTTTTGAAATGTCTTTAAAAAATACGAACCATCTTTACACACTTATGTTCCCCAATCCTTGTTTTGTTACTTCAGCTCGGTTGAAGCACATTCCATCGACCATTTTTAACAGTTATTTGTACTTACCTTAAGCATAATAAATAATAAAAAATTATATATTATGAAATTACCATCTGTGGAAGACACAAAAAAATAAAATTACAATACATCTTTTACAATACAAAATAATTTATAATGTATTACATTTGCCTTTTTTGCTGTTCTCAGAATATATTGAATTTCACTAGAAATAGTGAGTTCAATAGTACTCATCACATAACAGCGGGCAAAAAAAAGACAATCAATAAGATTATCTTAAAAAAAATTCTCAATAACAATCTAAGAAATAGAAATAAAGCATATCTTAAATATTTTTTCTAATAGCAATTTTTTACGTAAATATGACACATCTCAAACAATCAAAAAATAACAGAGAATTATGATAAATTTTCATACACTGTAAATAATGTTACGTACAAAAATATGCTGACAAAATATACAATAAAAACTTGTTATTGCTTTCATATACTTTTCCGCACGCCCAAATAGTATGCATCAAATTCCTACTTCGCAAACTGTTCAATAGTAATCCTGAGCATCTGCCTCCCAGCCTTCTGATCCAAAACCACTGTCATCATTTGCTCCGTCCGCCAGTGCTCATCCCTCAACCCGACGCTATTCAACATCTACATGGCTACCCTCACACAAGTAGCCCACCATCACAATCTCAACAACATTTCCTATGCCAACAACACCCAGCTCATCCTCTTCCTCACCAAGAAGCCACATACCACCAAAAGCAACCTGTAAAACACAATGAAGGACGTCACCAACTACATAAAGAGCAGCTCTCTTAACATGAACTCGAAGGTACTCATCCTCAGACCCACCCCCTCAGCCTCCGACGACTCCTGCTAGCTGACTACAGTGTGGACAGTACCAACACCTACCAACCATGTCCACAACCTAGGATTCATCCTCAACTCCTCCCTCTCCATGTGTAAGCAAGTCTACACCATCTCCTCGTACTGCTATAACACACTCCACATACTCTGTAATATTTACAAGTGGATCCTAACCAAAAGAAGTAGAACAGAGACACAGGCCCTCATCAGCAGCAGACTACACTGTGACAAAACACTCTACACAGAAATTCCAGCCAAATACCTGCAACAACTACAACAAATCCAAAATACCTCCACCTGCGTGATCATCAATGTCCCCTGCTGCAGCCACATCACCCACCACCTGATACACCTACACTGCCTCAACATCAACAAGACGATCACCTTCAAGCTCCTCACCTTCACTTACAAAATACTCTACAACACCAGACTAATTTACCTTAACAGCAGTAATCCTGAAAGGCCAAATTTTGATCTTAAAATTTTGGCTTTAAAAATATTAGGTAAGAATTTGGTAACTCTTTAGGCAAACGTTGCTTAAAAACTAATTGACTATCATTACAATGTATCCAACCTTTCAGACATTTAAAATAAACAGTGTAATGTCCAGATGTTGTTGAAAGTCTGTCATGATAAATATTTGCAAAAGCCACAAAGGTTCATCTTGATATTGCAACTTGACCTGCTACAACATTTTTAATTAAAAAAGTTTCCAATTTTCTTTCATCAGCTCTACAACATTGCAGCATTAAAATTACATACTGTCCATATCTTCATATAAATAATGTTGATGACATTTCTGATTTACATTGGCTACACTCCATGTTTTGACTTGCTCCTCTAATCATATTGTTAAAATACACTGATTCACAGTCAGGTAAAGTCAAATATATGAATATTTCAGTGTCCATGTTAGTGCTACATGTAAACACACAATTTTGACAGTCATGTTGCCATTTATAAGAAAGGCCAAAAAGGTTTTCAATATCTATGCCTTCATCTTCCAGTACACCAAGCATAAACATAAAAAATTCCTGACAATCTTGCTGAATATTCTGGTTAAATTGACTAGAACCAGAACATATGTCCAAAACATTTCGAATATCAGAAACACTTTGTATTTTACTTTTATCACTACTACATTTCTCATAAACAGAATACAATGAATAGAATCTTTTGTCCCGATTTTCAACAATTTGCTGTTGCAAACTTTCAAGAACAAAAAACAACATTAACAACTACATTAGCATAGCAGTTGACACCACAACTATTTTCAAACCGATACCCAGCATTCTCTTCAACACTGTCCTTTTTCTTTTTACTTGCAGGCGCAACTTCATCTTGTTTTTTTTCTTTCTCTACATTTTCCCTACAGATATTCTCAAATCTTCTTTTTCTACCTACCACACGCTTTTCAAATACTGGATATTGACCTAAATTAGGTGCATATTCTCTTCTTAACCTATTATACTCTTTCGCACAATTGACATCTGCACTAACCTTTGTCTCATCAAAATCAATCAAGTACAATCCAGATAAAGTTCTGACTCGAGACAAAGCAACATATGCTATACCCTCTTTAAACACGGTACTTCCAATATTCACTAAGCAGTATCTACACTTAAACCTTGAGATTTATGAATGGTCACCGCATGCGCCAAAGAAACAGGAAACTGTTTTCTGCAAACATACAAATCTTTTACAAGCAAAAACTGAGCTGAACAATGACTACATTGTTGTACTTCTTCAATTTGATCAAATTTGATTTTTAAAAATTCAATACCATCTCTATTTAAGTAATTAACGAAATCAACAACTTTACCCATTGCTCCATTTACTAAACCTTTTTCCACATTCAAATTACGTCGTAAAATTACCCTACAGTTTACACATGCACACAAATTCTTTTCTAAACCAGCAGTTTTACTTATTGATTTCTCTCAAGAATCCAATATCTTCTTCAACTTTTCACTCAAAATAATAGTGATTCCTTCATGTTCTATTTTATCAATAGCTTCCAATTTAAAAATGTCTTAATTTTCCAACTTTAACATTTCTTAATGGAATTTAGAACATTCACATAGTGTTGGCATTAAGCAGATTACAGATTTGTTTTCTGCAATTCTCATGTATATTTTCTCTGGGACAATATTTTCATTTGGAAGCAAATTGGAAAGTAATCATCTATGTAAAGCTTGTTTGCCATGTCCAGTCATTTTTCCAATTCCTATATCTTAAAGAATAGTTCCATAATCAACATCATTTGCCTGTTGCATATTTGTAATAAGTTCCTTATACTCAAAATATGACCAAATATTTAAATTTCCAATGCTCCCCAAAGACTTTCTGGTATCTTCATGCGCCAGTTTTTTAAACACAGGTTTTCCTTTTACAGGAGTAAGTTGTAGAAGATC
This sequence comes from Lissotriton vulgaris, assembly GCF_964263255.1. NCBI lineage: Eukaryota > Metazoa > Chordata > Amphibia > Caudata > Salamandridae > Lissotriton > Lissotriton vulgaris. The sequence goes on from NC_141691.1 coordinate 420,892,040, forward strand.
CCCAAAAACTATGACGTGTTTTCCTCCAAATATTAGTTCATACTCTGTTTTAAGAATTTGCTGCATTCTTAAATGCACAAAAGCAAACATTAAGCTTGATACCATGCTTACCTCATTAACAATAAGAAGTTTCATTTTCCTCAAAACTCTTGAAACTTCACAACAAGCTTCTCCAGATAGCTTGTGGTATTCTAATTTGTTTTCATGCTCTAGCAGCTATGGAACGTCCAGCTCCAGTGCTGAACGCTCCATTGCGCAGGTGCAGTTGGAACGTCCAACGGCCGACGGCAGCACTCCCGAGGTAGTGGTGCCGTCGGCCGTTGGAATAGGCGCAGCACTTAAGGTGTTAAGAATTTGCTGCATTCTTAAATGCACAACAGCAAACATTAAGTTTGATTGCAATTCTCATGTATATTTTCTCTGGGACAATATTTTCATTTGGAAGCAAATTGGAAAGTAATCATCTATGTAAAGCTTGTTTGCCATGTCCAATCATTTTTCCAATTCCTATATCTTAAAGAATAGTTCCATAATCAACATAATTTGCCTGTTGCATATTTGTAATAAGTTCCTTATACTCAAAATATGACCAAATATTTACATTTCCAATGCTCCCCAAAGACTTTCTGGTATCTTCATGCGTCAGTTTTTTAAACACTGATTGTCCTTTTACAGGAGTAAGTTGTGGAAGATCTCCAAAAACTATGACGTGTTTTCCTCCAAATATTAGTTCATACTCTGTTTTAAGAATTTGCTGCATTCTTAAATGCACAAAAGCAAACATTAAGCTTGATACCATGCTTACCTCATTAACAATAAGAAGTTTCATTTTCCTCAAAACTCTTGAAACTTCACAACAAGCTTCTCCAGATAGCTTGTGGTATTCTAATTTGTTTTCATGCTCTACTGGCAGCATTAATAACCAATGTGAAGTAATTTCTTTAATATTGTGTGCTGTTAATCCAGTTGGAAAACCCCATTTCAGACATGGCCATATGCAAATCAGTCTGACCCTGTGCCTCATGGGAACAGTCCAGCCCGAACTGCCAAGCCATGCCTTCCCTGGACCGGAAACAAGCTTCCGATGACCGGTTTCTGGCATTCCAGCCGTCTTCAGCCCGGCTTGCTTGAATCCAGTCGTGTGTAGAGCATGAGACTCACGTCTGAGCATTCCCATCCCACTCGGGGTGACAAATGCAAAAAACCACAGTTGATGGACAGAATGCAGAACAACGTCATACATTCACCCCAGCACAGAGATCTGGGCCTAAATCCATTGTTTTTTTGCACTCCACATCACCCCAGTTCAGACATGGCCATATGCATATCAGTCTGACCCTGTGCCTCATGGGAGCAGTCCAACCCGAACTGCCAAGTCATGCCTTCCCTTGACAGGAAACAAGCTTCCGAGGACCGGTTTCTGGCATTCCAACTGCCTTCAGCCCGGCTTGCTTGAATCCAGTCGTGTGTAGAGCATGAGACTCACGTCTGAGCATTCCCATCCCACTCGGGGTGACAAATGCAAAAAACCACAGTTGATGGACAGAATGCAGAACAACGTCATACATTCACCCCAGCACAGAGATCTGGGCCTAAATCCATTGTTTTTTTTGCACTCCACACCACCCCAGTTCAGACATGGCCATATGCATATCAGTCTGACCCTGTGCCTCATGGGAGCAGTCCAGCCCGAACTGCCAAGCCATGCATTCCCTGGACCGGACACAAGCTTCTGAGGACCGGTTTCTGGCAATCCAGCCGTCTTCAGCCCGGCTTGTTTGAATCCAGTGGTGTGGAGAGGATGGGACTCACGTCTGAGCATACCCATTACACTCGGGGTGACAAATGTAAAAACCACAATTGATGGACAGAATGCAGAAAAATGTCATACATTCACCCCAGTACAGAGATCTGGGCCTAAATCCATCGTTTTTTTGCACTCCACACCACCCCAATTCAGACATGGCCATATGCAAATCAGTCTGACCCTGTGCCTCATGGGAACAGTCCAGCCCGAACTGCCAAGCCATGCCTTCCAAGGACCGGAAACAAGCTTCCAAGGACCAGTTTCTGGCATTCCAGCCGTCTTCAGCTCGGCTTGCTTGAATCCAGTGGTGTGGAGAGCATGGGACTCATGTCTGAGCATACCCATCCCACTCGGGGTGACACGTGCAAAAACCACAGTTGATGGACAGAATGCAGAACAATGTCATACATTCACCCCAGTTCAGAGGTCTGGGCCTAAATCCACAGTTTTTTTCCATTCCACACCACTCCAGTTCAGACATGGCCATATGCAAATCTGTCTGACCCTGTGCCTCATGGGAACAGTCCAACCCGAACTGCCAAGTCATGCCTTCCCTGGACCAGAAACAAGCTACCGAGGACCGGTTTCTGGCATGGCAGCTACCTTCAGCCCGGCTTGCTTGAATCCAGTCGTGTGTAGAGCATGAGACTCACGTCTGAGCATTCCCATCCCACTCGGGGTGACAAATGCAAAAACCACAGTTGATGGACGGAATGCAGAACAACGTCATACTTTAACCCCAGCACCGAGATCTGGGCCTAAATCCATTGTTTTTTTGCACTCCACACCACCCCAGTTAAGACATGGCCATATGCAAATCAGTCTGACACTGTGCCTCATGGGAACAGTCCAGCCCGAACGGCCAAGCCATGCATTCCCTGAACCGGAAACAAGCTTCCGAGGACCGGTTTCTGGCAAACCAGCTGTCTTCAGCCCGGCTTTTTTGAAACCAGTGGTGTTGAGAGGATGGGACTCACGTCTGAGCATACCCATTACACTCGGGGTGACAAATGCAAAAACCACAATTGATGGACAGAATGCAGAAAAATGTCATACATTCACCCCAGTGCAGAGATCTGGGCCTAAATCCATCGTATTTTTGCACTCCACACCACCCCAGTTCAGACATGGCCATATGCAAATCAGTCTGGCCCTGTGCCTCATGGGAACAGTCCAGCTCGAACTGCCAAGCCATGCCTTCCCTGGACCGGAAACAAGCTTCCGAGGACCGGTTTCTGGCATTCCAGCCGTCTTCAGCTCGGCTTGCTTGAATCCAGTGGTGTGGAGAGCATGGGACTCACGTCTGAGCATACCCATCCCACTCGGGGTGACACATGCAAAAACCACAGTTGATCGACAGAATGCAGAACAATGTCATACATTCACCCCAGTACAGAGATCTGGGCCTAAATCTATCGTTTTTTTGCACTCCACACCACCCCAATTCAGACATGGCCATATGCAAATCAGTCTGACCCTGTGCCTCATGGGAACAGTCCAGCCCAAACTGCCAAGCCATGCCTACCCTGGACCGGAAAGAAGCTTCCAAGGACCGGTTTCTGGCATTCCAGTCGTCTTCAGCCCGGCTTGCTTGAATCCAGTGGTGTGGAGAGCATGGGACTCACGTCTGAGCATACCCATCCCACTCGGGGTGACAAATGCAAAAACCACAGTTGATGGACAGAATGCAGAACAATGTCATACATTTACCCCAGTACAGAGATCTGGGCCTAAGTCCATAATTTTTTTGCACTCCACACCACCCCAGTTCAGACATGGCCATATGCAAATCAATCTGACCCTGTGCCTCATGGGAACAGTACAGCCCAAACTGCCAAGCCATGCCTTCCCTGGACCGGAAACAAGCTTCCGAGGACCGGTTTCTGGCATTCCAGCTGTCTTCAGCTCGGCTTGCTTGAATCCAGTGGTGTGGAGAGCATGGGACTCATGTATGAGCATACCCATCCCACTCGGGGTGACAAATGCAAAAACCACAGTTGATGGACAGAATGCAGAACAATGTCATACATTCACCCCAGTACAGAGATCAGGGCCTAAATCCATCGTTTTTTTGCATTCCACACCACCCCAGTTCAGACATAGCCATATGCAAATCAGTCTGACCCTGTGCCTCATGGGGATATGAAGGACACCTTTGCACAATTGATGACACTGTTCCCCAAAACTGCCTTTGTCTATTCTAATATATGCCAAAGGCAGAAATGGAACTGGTCCAACCACTATTGTCCACAGATTGAAAAAGGTAGGAAACATGTGAATAAATCTGTTTCTGGCTTTCTCAGAGACTATAAAATGGGGTCCATCTACCACAACAATCTGCGTTTCAATATCTATGACATCTATAGGAGAGACGGTGTACATTTTACAGATGAGGGAAACAGAGTCTTCCTCTTGAACTTAAGACTCTGCATTGGTACTTACTTGTAGGTTCTAAAATCTCCCAATAAACACAAGTGTTCTTTTTAGAGCCACCCAACATATAAACACATGCACATCAATATCTGAAAAATACTCTTCTTTTTCTTCCTTCAGTACGCTTATGGGACGACTCCCAATCTTTGCACAGTACCTCTTCCGTACGTGCTTGGTACGCCTACAATAAATCTACCATTAAAAAAACCTTTATCACAAATTTTTTATAATTTCGAGGACTCATGCCCCGGGGCTCAAATGTAACGTTGCGGACCGTGGGAAGAGCGCCAAGGCCTCCATGGTCCCAGCCGAGTCCCCACTTCCTGCGGGAGCCGGCATTGATTTTTGGCACAGAGAATACCTTACATGCTTCCATTCTACTTTCAAAGATGATTTCAACAGTTATACATTTTATAAAATAATATAGTACTGCATGCTAAACAGGAAAATTCTGCACAATTATGATACAATAGAAAATACTAAAAAAATACTTCTACACTCAACAAACTCGTAAGCATAGTACACAGTTTAATTTAAAAACACCCTACCACAACTAGTTTTTGAAATGCATTATACAATAAAATGTGTCACAAAATAGGCTACATACATTGTGACTGTATCGTAATGTCACATAGAAAAAAGAAAGCCACTCTTACGCTACAAGGAAAACACAACAACCGTACAAGGCCCAAATTTCCACCATTGTAGTGATTTCTTAGTAGCTGGTCTAGTTGTCAGATAGACACACACACTCCCTCATGGCAGGTATACACCCACACCACACCCATTCAGCGTATCCGTCACTACACAAGTGACCCTATGTATAAAAAATACTGAGCGCACGTGTTGTACGCCATTTTAGAGTTGTTCCCAAAGCACCGAACAAGGGGCACACTACTACATGCGTGGTCTCTTTGGTCACTGAGTTAGTGGTGCCCGAAGCACTGAGCGGGTGAAGAACCTGCGATGATGTTGGGAGCACGAGTATGTCGTTAGCCATACAGATATCAAGACTCAGCACCATATATGATTCTTCTTTTTTGGAGATCGGGACTACATCATGAAGAAGGTGTCTTTTCCATGAAAAGGTGAGCAGTGAGAAATGAGTACGCATCAGAAGGAGTCAAAGTGATGTAGCTGACTACATACAAAAATGCGACTTAGTATTATAGATGAACGCACTCCTACATAATGTATTACTTTACATGTTTAATTTTTCCCAATAGCAGTAACGTTTTTATAATCCCTGAAATGTCCGGAATATATTCACAATACAAACTGTTCGTAGAAATGTGACAATCAACGTCTATAAAAGTGCAATATTATCTAACTCCAATTTAATATAGCAACAATTACCATTCATAACATCTATCTTTTAATATCTTTCAGATGTACAGCTTCACGATGGATTATGTAACAAGGACGACGGCAATAGCACAAGGTGAGCAAAGAAGCTTTTTCTGAAATAACGACAAGTTATCAGTGTGAGGAGAGAATCTGTAGTACGCAGCAGGCGCAAAACACACATATTGTTTTCTTTAAATTATTTTTCTAGTTGTTTATAATATAGTTATCATTAAGTTTCATTTACAGTTATTCTTTTAATAAATGTTAATAAAAAAACGACATACTTCTTTTTGTTTGTGGGGGGGTGGGTGACGGTCCACAATAAAAATAATATTCATAATGTTGACATACTATAGTAAGATGTTCAAGAGTAGGATTGAAAAGTACTGAGTTATATTTTCTCTGGATACACTACAACATGGTAAAGAAATCAAAGTAATACGAAACAATGTGTACTACATTTACAAACCTCTTGCAACATTTTCCCATGCAAACCTACCCCCCTACAAAATTAAGTGTGTGGGCCTCAATGATGCCCCTCAAACCACAGAAACAATCACCCCACAAAGATTTCTATATTGTATGAGAGGGGCTGCGTGCCTTCTGCCTGGTGCCCTGGAGTCCATCATGCCTAGACCCGGTTGCTGCAGTGTCCTGGGGGAAACAGCCATTACAACCAGGTCATAACCATGCGTGATCGTCACCACGAAGCCATTAGCACGCATATGGCTTTACCACACATGCTTTTACAACTAGTAAACATTTACCATGCATGATAAACGCATAATCTTAAATAGGTCTTTGTGTTGACGAACACGCGTTGTAATGGCTATGGCTTACGTGCTTCACATTAGTTTTTAGGTATACATGCAACCAAGTCTGATAAGATCGGAGGCCAAGGACAAACACAGTGGTGTCTGTAGCAGGAAATCTCATTGATCATAGAGAACATAAGTGGAGGGTAAAATGAAAGTAACAGGTATAATAAAAATAACGGAGGAAAACTACTAAAATGGCGGGGGACGGAGTATGTAATCAACGTTTGGTGCCTCGACACTACATTTCAAATAAATATAGACAGAATATGTTTATTAATATTTTACAAAAGTATAGCAGCAGATGACACATACGGCCCGGGAAAAGAAAGCAGCAAATTTAAAACCTGAAATGAGGAGAAGTTTGCTTGGCGTACTTGAAGAAAAAGAAAAAAACGTGGGCTTGGAAACGTGGCTGCACATGTGTAGAGAGTACAACTGGTGCACAAAAAAACCAGAAATTTTTACATACTATCATAGAAATATAGCTATTTTTTGACCAGTAAAGTTAGTTCTAAAAAATAACTATTTTTTTTTTTGTCCCAATGCTCCCACGATCCCAGACGGATCTCCGCGTCCTTCGACAGCCCGCATTGCTTTATCAGAGACAGCAGCCTACATGCTGCTCTATCTGACGAAAAACAATCTGCTTTCTTACTTGAAAGAGAGAGCAGATGAACTTGCTCTATTTTTCAAATCAGAAAGCGATTTGCTATTGTAAAGTGGGAGCGGTAACGGTACCGCCATACCATAGCAAACAGCAGTGTCCTGGAAGTATGCACCCCAAGACACTGCAAGAGCCGGCCCTGGGAGATGGTGGATCCCAGGAACACAAGGGTTCCAGTAAGGGGGCCGTGTGACACCCTCCCAACATTAAAAAACCCCGGGTAGTCCACGGACCCGGGGCTGGAAGGTCATTTTACATATTACTACCCAAGGAAGGTGGTGCTCCCCGCGACGTGTACTGGGAGAGAGAGAGGAAGAGCTGAAAACACACTTATAAAAAAAATAATTTTATAAAATAGCCTCGTCGGGGTGATGGCCCCGAGACTTTGGGGAAGAGGACCGTAACCCCCGGGTACTTCAAAATAAAACCACGGAGGGGTGGCGTGCCCCGGTGCTCTGGGTACCTAACAGGCCCCCAATTATGGAAAAAAATTGCCCCCGGAATTTGCCCCCCCGGGACCTAATGAATAAAACGGACTTCTAGCTTTTTTTCCCTTTTCCACCGCATATGTATACCATACACGTACCCCCCGATTTTTTATTTAAATAAAAATTGAGCTTAAAGATCCAAGTAGGACCCCCTGAGCAAGCCTACAGGGTTAGGATGTTTCTACCCTGCCCCCTTTCCTTATTTCTCAACTTTGTTTTACTGTTTTCTTGTGATTTGCTTCTAGCGATGAACAAGATGGCTGCCAACACTTCCTGGTTTGCAGTGTTGACACACAGTTGACAGCCAATCAGCATGCAGCTCGTGCTCGTAATTGTACGGATTTCAGTACTCGTGCTGTACTTCGTCTCTAGATATCACTATGATTTAACTTTTAATTTTCTCAGAAACTACTGAACGGATTCACACCATTTAACAAAAAGCACAATCTGCGAACGGAACTCTACCTCTCTGCCAAATTTAGTGTAATTCCGTTCAGCCGTTTGGGCTGCAGCCCTGGCTAAAGGTCGCTACAGAAAATTGCATGGGGAAAACACGTTTTGGGACCCCATTTTTTCTCGGCCCCCACTTTATGAAACACCCCCAAACTTTCGGGTAAGGAGCGGAACTGAGTAGGCCATTTTCTTGGAGAAATTTGCAAAGATTCGTCCACCGGCGCCAAAGTTATTCCAAATAGAATGTTTTATACATATATATATATATATATATATATATATATATATATATATATATATATATATATATATATATATATATATATATATATATATATATATATATATATATATGTATATATATATATATATATATATATATATATATATATATATATATATATATTACTTTGTTTCATCTTTCCACGATTACCACAGATGAAGTCACGGCACAGCAACAGGTTAGTTCACACATTTTATTTACACACCATGTGCAAAATAACGTGCATCAATAAACGGACGGTCTACGCGTTTCGGCTCCTTGCCTTCAACTGGACCTAGACTAGATTCGTCCACCGGCGCCAAAGTTATTCCAAATAGAATGGTGTATATATATATATATATATATATATATATATATATATATATATATATATATATATATATATATATATATACATATATATATATATATATATATATATATATATATATATATGCTACATTTTCCCTCACCTCCTTCGGCGCAGAAATCAAGCCCTCCAGCCGAACGTCAGGGGGAAACCAAGGTTTAAATGCTTCGTATTTGTAAACAACAGTGAAGAGGGACTCAAATGTGGTTGCACACGCAAGTTTGTTAAAGTTCATTGTTCTTTTGTGTTCAAACTGAAATCCCCTTTTTTTGATTTTACACGACCTTTCATATATTCATTTCGGAAACAGTTCCAGTTTGTTTATGCAAAGTGTCCGAAGGTCTTGTCTGGGTTTTCAGCTGTTCGCATTTATGGACTGCAAGTTCCATCATCCATTGCCTGTTCATGTTAGTTGCCCCACGAGTCTCATCTCTCACTGCAGTAGTGTTGATTTTCAGCTCCCCTTCGGCGCACTGTTGTCCCAGGTCCTCACTGTCACTTTCACAGTGTGGCGCCTGCTGAATTTTTGTCCCCGGCGTCCGGTTGTGTGGGATTACACTCTCCCACAAACCTTGGCTGTCTACAGATTTAGCGGGATACCACTGGCCCGCGGGTCTCCCTTGGACCGGTGGCGGTGCCTCCCGCATTCCTTAGTCGAGCCGCTTGCTTCCGTGTAGTCTGCCAACTCTGTATACAGCCGGCGGGTTCCCCGTTTAGATGTGTCCATCACCGAAACTCCAGATTTGACGAAGGGGGACCCAGCCTGTCAGGTCGGGGCTTGTTTGGCGACGTCACCGCCTTAATATGCTACATTTTCCCTCACCTCCTTCGGCACAGAAATCAAGTCCTCCAGCCGAACGTCACGGGGAAACCAATTTATTTCAACAGGGGTGAATGCATGACCGGTTTTGACCCCATCGGGTCTTTATCATATGCAGCATGGGAGTCCCAGGCACGTCAGGTTTAAATGCTTCGTATTTGTAAACAACAGTCAAGAGGGACTCAAACGTGGTTGCACACGTAAGTTTGTTAAAGTTCATTGTTCTTTTGTGTTAAAACTGAAATCCCCTTTTTTGATTTTACACGACCTTTCATATATTCATTTCGGAAACAGTTCTATAGTTATATATATTACCTAGGTAGTTATAGTTAGGATTTTTTTCAATGTTAAATCTCAAAATTCTATTTGGAATAACTTTGGCGCCGGTTGACGAATCTGCCTGAAAATTACCTCATAATGGCCTCGTACAGCTCCGGTCCTTCCCTGAAAGTTTGGGGGGGATGCGTCAAGCGGGGGCCGAGATAAAAGGGAGGTCCCAAAACACGTTTTCCCCATGTTAATTTCCATAGGGCGGTCGACCTCACTTTTAGCACGAACGGCTGAATGGATTTACACCAAACTTGGCAAAATTGTAGGGACTGGTAGCCCGATGTGCCTTTGCTATGTCTCAACATATGTCCTCCAGTGGATTTTGAGTAATTTAGGTTAAAATAAATATATATATCTATAGCAGCGCTCCGGTACGCACACCGGGGCGCGTACGGGGCGCAACACGCGACTTGCGCGTGGAAAGCTGATTGGCTCTCGGGTGTCTGTAAACATTCTAAACAGTCCGGAGCGGCCGCTATCTTGTCTCTCAGTAAAATCGAGACACAAGAGGTGGCAAAAATAAAGGGGGGAATTGACCATAAGGGGGCAGGGTAGACCCCCCCTGACCCCCTAGGTTTGATGTGGGGGCTTTAAAAGGGCCCCGCGGGGTAAATTATTGTTGTTTTATATATATATATTTTTTTGTGAACATTTTTTCCTTTTTTTGGTTTTTCAAAACAATTTTTTAGTACTCCGAAAAAAACAGGATTTGAAAATGTCTCAACAGGAGCAAAAAAAAACCAATAAAGAATCATTGCTTTTGTTTGTGAGAGCACTTGTGGTTTTCATCTGCTCTGTTAATTAAGGTGATACTTTTTTCACCATAAGCAATAGTAGCCCCACAATAAATACAAACTATTTTGTAGTTTGAGAATTTACTTTGGATGTTGGGCACCATTTGACGCCCTTCAGGTGCTGCAAAAGATGATTCCGCACTTGAGGTGCTAGGCTGAGGGGTCACTGGGTTTTCAGCCATAGCTCTCACCTGTGCTTGGGCCAAATTATTTGGGTGCCACCTTTCCATGTGGCGAATCATGGTGTGGTTGCCAAAATTATATTTTTTAGCAGGATTGCCACGTGAAAGGATGTTCTTGCAAATTAGACATTTTACTTTAGGGGCATTAACTTTCTTCAGTCCTGCAGGAAACGCAAAGAATTGCCAAATGTAGTGCTCCTTTACATGAGATGAGTGGGGTTGCTCTTGTAGGAACTGTCTCTCCTGCTCCTCCTGCTCCTCTTCCTCCTCTTCGTACTGCTCACCACTAAAAAGCAGAGGTGGTGGTGGTCCTTTTGGTGGTGGTGGTGGTGGTGTTGGAGCACCAGCAGCAGCAAGTAGAGTAGCCATTATTGGTCTCTTACAAAGAAATAGCTCTTTCTCTCTCAAAGAAGAAAGTAAGAATGAGGAAAAAAGGTGGGGGCTTTCCTCATTTGGAAAAAAAAAAATATTAGGAACCAATGAAAAGTGTCATTTTCAAGTCACATGACCCGATGCGCTTACGTTACGCGCTCCGCACGCTTATGTTACGTGCTACGGGCTGCGTCGCGGAGCGCTTACGGGTGTGTTTATGCAGCGCGTCATAAGACACATCGCGCGGCTACGCGATACGTCACGCTTACGCGACGCGTCACGATGTTGTTTTCGATCGTGACATTGGCGCTAACGGGACGCTTCCCGGTTCGCGCACCGGGGCGCTAAATACTATGCTTTCTGGGGCGCTCACCGGGGCGCGCACCGAGAGCGCTCCAGGGAAAAAAATACACAAAAAATACAACAACAAAAACCGAAAAATTGTAAGGACTGGTAGCCCGATGTGCGTTTGCTATGTCTCAAGATATATGCTCCAGTTGTTTTTAAGAAAATTAACTTTTAAAAAATATATATTGGGCTACATTGGGCTATATATATGTTAGAGCACAAATGTAGCCCAAATGTAGCCAAATGTAGCCCAAAAGTAGCCCAATGTAGCCGAATGTAGCCCAAAGATGGCCACCAGAGACAAAAAAATACAAATGTAGCCCAAATATCAGCAAGATGTAGCACAACTATAGCCCAATGATAGTACATACCAGAGTGTTCTAAAGAACAACTAGAGCGCTAACAGTCTTACTTAAAGAACTGCTTCTTTTTTAGTTTTTAACTTTTTTTAACTTTTTCCGAATGTTTTTACAATTTTTTGGTATTTTTTTAACAACAAAAACAAAACTAGGGAATGCAAAACTGCTCAACAGGAGCAAAAAAAAAGGGGAAAAATTAGGGCTGAGAGGCACAGCGGTGTTCCTCCCTCTTTCGAACAATCAGGTCAACGCTCTGCTCTCCATAACATAGCAGTTGGTCACACTGCTTACAACGAAATGTAATATCAGCAAAAACAGGCTGAATATTTTGGGTCATCACTGCTGGTCTTCCTCTCACCGATGATGTTGATGTTCCGGTGGAAGTGGAGGGGCAATCGGGTGGTGGATTGCGAGCCAGGGCCCTGGTGCTCTCCCGTGCAATATTATTCGGGTGCTTCCTCTCAACATGCCTGAGTAATGTTGCATTGCCAAAACTATATTTCCGGGTGGGATTTCCACGTGAGAGAACAGTGTCACAAATTTTACACTTGACTTTTGCTGCATTGCATTTTTTCTCCCCCTCCGGAAAAGAGAAAAACTTCCAAATGAAGTGGTCCTTCACTTTTCTCTGTGGGGGGACCTCAGGCAGGAATCCATCTGAAGAGTCTGAGGACTGGTCCTGGGAAGGGTTCTGGGAACCAGACATGGTTAAATTTGTTTTTTTGGAAGGAACAGACAAGAGGTGTTGTCTCAGCAAAAGCAAACAGGTTGTGATGGAAATGGGTGGGGTGTTTCCCTAATTGTGAAAAAAACTGTTATTAACCAATGAAAAGTGTTATTTTCAGGTCACATGACCCGACGCACTTACGGTACACGTCCCGGGGCGCGTCGCGTAAGCGCGTTGCGCGATCGTATTCGCTCGAGTGCTTCCGGATGCGCTTATGCCGTGCGTATCACGCGGACGCGGCTACGCGATACGTCACGATCATGAGATTGGCGCTTACGGGATGCTCTCCTGTGCGCGCCCCGGGGCTCTTCATAGAACTACGCTTTCCGGGGGCGCTCACCGGGGCGCGCCCCGGGAGCGCTTCAAGGCAAAAAGAAAATGAAAAAAATATATATATACAAAAAAAAATTGGCCAAAATTGTAGGGACTGGTAGCTTGATCTGCCTTTGCTATGTCTCAAGATATATGCAAAAGTGGTTTTTACAAATGTAGCCCAATGTAGCCCAAAGATGGCCTCCAGAGACAAAAAAAACAAATGTAGCGCAAATATCAGCCAGATGTAGCCCAAATATAGCCCAATGACAGAATGTCCCAGAGTGTTCTAAAGAACAACTAGAGCGCTAACAGTCTTACATATAAACTGAGACTTATAGTTAGGAATTAGCATTTAAAAAACCTTTGAAATTCACTGAAAAAACCATAGGTTTCACACCAGTTATAGTTAGGAATTAGCATTTAAAAAACCTATTAAATTCACAGAAAAAACCATAGGTTTCACAACAGTTATAGTTAGCTGGAAATTTTACTGATATAAAACCATTGAAATTCCCACGTTATAGTTAGTTGGACTCACTATAACTTGCGTGTGTAATGCACTGCTGATGACATCACATATTACATCACTCATGAAATGGTCAGTGACATCACTCATGACATCACTGATGACACCATCCTTGTGACAGAGTGACTGACCTCCTTTCACTGTAAAGTAACCCTTGAAACACATATTCAAAAATAGAAACTAACATTTTCAAAAAAGTGGAGATACCTATACCAGTTACAACAACCAATTCAGTAATTCCACCATTTATATACACATCCACTCATTCACCAACAGTTCTATATAGGCATTCATACATATACTCACTCATCATATGTAGTGAGACACCAATACATCCGTTAACACACCGACAGTTTCCAAAAGTTGCTCACACATATACTCACACATGCAAATAAACTATTGAACATCCATTTTTTTGCATATACAGCTATACACACACTACCACCTTACTTCTAAGGAAACTTACACATACTTACTCTCTTAAACAATCACTTATAGAAACACATACTTATTTAAACGGGAACTCTTTCAATGTCTGACTCTCACATATACTCACTTATATACACCAATACTCACATATACTAGATTAAAACATATGTAGTTACTGATAAAGACACTAGTAAGACAGTCATTCAATTACTAACACATACATATACACACTCATTCACACATACAGTTCGGCACATATGCTGTTTTCAAAACACATACAGTGAGTCATTCATTGATGCATCTATGTGCTAAGTAACACCCCCACCAAATCATACAGACACTTATACTGATACTAAAAAAAATCTAATAACCCATATACACACACATGTAGCTACTCACCAACCCATGCAGCCACTTATACACAAAGTGAAACACTGATACAAACATTTAAATATTTAAACAATACTCGCTAATATATGTATTCAGTATGATACACCTAATAAGCCAGTTAACCAATCAATTTTTTTTTTTAAAACATCCATTAAGACACTTATTGAAACATTTATTCTTCCATCGAGCTTTACATATACATATATAAAACATATTTATTTTTCAGAAAGACACACATTCACTGGATGGTGTCATCAGTGATGTCACTGACCATGTCATGAGTGATGCAATATGTGATATCATCATCAGTGCATTACACGCGCAAGTTATAGTGAGTCCAACTAACTATAACGTGGGAATTTCAATGGTTTTATGTCAGTAAAATTTCCAGCTAACTATAACTGGTGTGAAACCTATGGTTTTTTCTGTGAATATATATATATATATATATATATATATATATATATATATATATATATATATATATATATATATATATATATATATATATATATATATATATATATATATATTTTTTTTTCTCAGTATCAAATTGTGAACTAATGTATATATGTGACAGTCTCAGAATATATATACTTTTGTCAATTGTCAAACGTCACTTTATTTTATCTGCACTGAGCACTTTTCTATGAACCGCCAAGCTTAAACCATGTAAATAACTATGTGTATATAGACACACTACAAGATGTCCGCCACGATTATGTGCCTAACACCATTGTTGATGTCTATGACTGTCAAAAAGGGCGGATGGTTTAAATATGGCGAGTAAGTTTGAACACTGACGACACTGACGAAGCCCTGTGCGAAACGCGTCTGTCAAGGGTGCTGGGGGGTTTGGAAATAAAATAACTAAAGAACACTGACACTGGAGTGCTGGCCGTTTTTTGCCCTGGAGCCGATTTCTAGGAGTGTGTTGCGATATATATATATATATATATATATATATATATATACATATATATATATATATCCAAAACTGAGGTTGCGCTCTGAACCCCTGCCCCTTGCAGCGGAGGGCCTGGACTGGGTAGCGACTCCCCAGAAATCCAAAGATAATATCCCACACGATTAAGAAGGAATGTCCAGGCCAGCTTTGCAGTTTAACGAGCTTTAATGCTTAGCTCCTACTCTATATAATAAATGTATGACTTTGAATTAAGGTGATTTACTAAAATTGAGAGAAATTGTAGTTATGATTTATGTGATGATTTTTTCCTGGTTTTCTCAAATATCTTCTCAAATACAGTGGCCAAGGCCTATTCACCTGTTGGACTAAAGTTCAGCAGGGAACAGCCCTTTGTATGATGGTAAACCAAGTTTAATTTAAACTGATTCTCGCTCCAACACATCTGCATATACCCATTTTGCCTATAAACAAAAGCAGGTCACCACAGCATTCGGTTACATAAAAAAAGAAATCATTTGCAAGAAATTATATAAGCACAGTGTTTATTACATAATTCATATCCCTTATACATTTCTTATTTATCTCTTATTACTGCACAAACCTTTACCCAGACATCTTTGGGCCACACCACATATGTTCCCTGCTACACCATGATCTTTCTAGCTCATCATGGGTCCACAGCCATATACCTGCTCCTGAGCTCACGATTGTTACTTTCGACACACATTTTCCCCAGCATCTCCTCTAGTCAGCAACTTACCCAGTGCTTCTACTTCTATTCCATTTTAAATTTCCATTAAAAACCACCCCCATTCTTCATCATGGCCCTATTATCCCCTCGTGGTTGTGTTTTGCCTATTATCTCACACAACTCTGGAATGATCACAAATCCCTTCTGCTGAACAGCCCTTTCTTCTCTAATCTCCATGCAGCTCTCCATAATATCCATCAAATACCTAATATCTATCTCTTCTATGTCCTATTCTATATTGCCTGCATCATCTTTATTCTGTTTTACTACTTGCTCCTTGCTGCCAACTGTCATCTAGTTTTTCAAGTTGTGCTCGGAACCATGATGAAAAAACAAATACCCTCCCAGGAACCCAGGCCTCTAATAGTGGCTACCATACATTTGTTGTGATTTCCTTGCTGTGCATCAAAGAGATCTAATGTTAACCTATGAATGTTGTGCGACAATGTAAGAAAGTCACCATCCTCTTCTCAACCAATCTCTTTTACAGCCTGAAGTGCAGGTTGCCTAGACTGTAAACTCACGTGCCCCATTCAGAGGGTGCAGACTAGAGAAAAAAAGCAGGACTTGTATGGCCCTACTCTGTCAAGGAAAGATTATCCAACACACTCTTCTCAATCGTGTTCCCTAAGTCCCCTGCTGTATTCCATATACCTGTAACCGCCCACTCCCGGCTCTACTATACTGTGAAAAAAACACAAAGATCACTGCTGCTACCCTTGAGCATACATGCTTTGCACTATGCCCTGCCATTCACCCATGTTGCCATGAGACCCAAAGCATATGTAGTTCCTGGTCAACTTACTGCCTCAACAAAAGTGCTGATGCTATCACACTTGCATTGTCACTCATAATTTCGCACTATGTTAACAACCTCTAACCACACATATAACCAAAACTTCCACACCTTCCCACAACAGCAAGATCTATCACTAACACAAACTGCTAAAGGATGCACAGATGTAAAAGTAAAAGGCAAAGAGGAAGCATTCCCTTAAGCACCAATCCTTGACCTCTTAAGCCCACCCTGACTCTTTCCTTCCCAACATCCAGCACCACATATTACCACCAGTTCATGATAGACCCAGCAGCTCCAAAAAACTGTTGCAGCGAGACTTTTAAGGCCTTGTCTATTCCAAAGGCACCCCTTCCAGCACATATGGTCACTGTGGAGCTCGTTTAAAAGCCATGTGTGCCTCTGAAACATTTGTGACGTTCCAGTAGGACAAAGAACTCAGCCATATCTACAAGGCAATGTAAAGCCATCATGCATGGCGCTGCATTGCCTCACACCACAATGTGGAGTCTGCCATGGGTGTTCCCATGTAACAGCCATGGCATTTGGCATAGTCCCAGATTTACAAGTTGTAACCCTGGCAATGCATCAAAAGCCTACACCTCCCCAAGAAAGGTGTAGGGGAGGCACAATAAGGAGAATATTTCTTCTTGTTTTTACTCCTTTTTTATATGTGCTGAATTATGCAGCACACATAGAAAGAGGGCATTGCCTCCATTGATTGTTTTTGTGCAGGAAGTTGCCCCTCCCTACAATGCAGACAACCTTGTACAATAGTGAAAGGGTGCCTGCATTGGCACATGGCAGCCAATTGAGCGCCAGCACAGGGAAAGAGAACAGGAATGCTACCTATCTGATACATAGGTTGCATTTCTGCCCTTTTCGTTTGCCATAGGGTAGCCCAGCAGGAAGGCTAGTGACATTGACCTTTGGCAAAATATTGCAATGAGGCCCTGTGTTTCTCCTCTTTTACTTTGCATTTCCTCTGACTTCATTACTTGTTTTGAATATCATGGAATTATTTTATTACGAGTCTCTATGGGTTTTATCTTTGTATCACAGTTCCCTTTTGTTCTGTGTTACTTGTTACTTATTGCATGTCTTTCTTGCTTACTTTTCATACTTAATTTTTCCTTAGCAATGGGGCAGTTCTCAGCTTTATTCCAATATGCATTTATGACACAACCTTGATGAAAAAAAACAATATACAAATACCACTATGCAAATATTGCCTACATCAATATGTAATGAATGATGTATAACTGAATAAAACCACTTTTTATAAAAAAAGAAATACTGATAATGTCCAAAGATGTAAAACAAAGATAGAACATTATAATATACATACATTTATTTTACATGGTCCATTGAAAGGGACAAACATTACAAATTGAAGATATCATACAAAAAAAGTAAATACAATTCAAATAAAAATGAAACCAAAAACAATATAAAGCAAATGTACATTCGAAATTCACCACATAAGAGTATCAAAAAATGTAAATTCTGAAAAATAAAATACATCGCTCCCTCTCCAGACTAAAATATAGGAGAAAAATATTGCCTGTTCAACAGATAACAATTACTTTTCACACACCAACCTAAGAAATGATAGGGAAAGCACTGAGATTTAAGTGGTCATATTTTCTATTCCTACTCCAATGGAACAACAAAAGGGAAAGAGGTTGACTTTGGGGGGTCCGAGATACTATACCAACACCAGCCTCACCAAAAGTTAGGAATGTGTTGCACTTTACAGGAATCAGATTTACTGTTCTCACTCCAACCTATGTAACACTGCTTAAAGTATTAAACTTTAAAGGGGTGAGATTTGCTATTTTCAGTCTATCTTGAGAGATACTAGAGAAAGAGTCTGACTTTGGAGAGATCAGACTTACTATTCCTACTCGAACTTCCAACAGTGGGAAAAGAAGTTGAGAAAACATCTAACAATTAATATAAGATATATTCAACAAATCACAACATTAAAAATTAATATAAAAAGAACATAAAAAGATTAAATAGTTAAACATTTTTGTGTAAAAATAAACTTCTATTAAATCACAAAAATGTAACTAGAAACACTAAATTCATTTACAATAAAAAAACTCCCATGCTACTGTCCCAAAGCCACACAAAAAATTATAAAACGTGAAACAGCACTAAACAAACTAAATATATTACAACGTAAATATTCTAAAAATTGAAAATATTTCAGAAACGTAATTCACTTTAAATAACTAATGTCATCATTGTAAGACTTTTTATAATAAATAACATAATTATACAATTAAAATATAACAATATTTATCAATTAAAGATAATAATGAATTTAAATATGTAACTAATAGTATAATGAATCAATTAAAAAAGTCATACTAATTAAATTCATACACATTAAAAAAATAACTCTTAAAAAATGTTTATGAATTCAATTGGTCAATTACATTCTATAGATTTTAAAAATATGTTTTCAGTTATTAAATTATGTATTTAAATATCTTCCTACTGAGTCATCTACAAATGCAATAACCCACCAATAATGCAAACAAAGTTTTACAAAATAAAAAAAAACACTTTAAAACAGTTTTGAGGAAAAATAACATATTATTGACTTAAAACTGCAAAATAATAAAAAAGCAAATTATACACAGCTGCATTCACAAAAAGATATTAAATAGTTAAATATTCCTGTGACCCCATTTTTTAACTATATATGTGCCTCATTATACTTTTGATAAGATATTAACTTTGCGCTCCACTCAACATATTTGTTCCCCAGTTTCGTCAGGTTTTTTAGGCTTCCCCTCGTCGCAAGGTTGTGCTGCCATTTAAGTGCATTTCTAAGAAAACTTACAGGAGCCATTGATGAGTGAATAATGGAAAAGACTGCAGCCAAAAAAGGAATACTAGTTTAATTCAGTTTTCTTAAAACAACAAAATTATTGATTGTTTCACAGAATCAAATGACAGGCCATTGTTCTTTTTTATTTTGTACTCCAAAATCACTTTTTAAAAAGCTACTGAAATGTATAGGCTGAATTGAATTAAATGGAAGGGCTGCTAACTAAATAGCACTGTTTTTATTTTCCAATAAAGATCTGAGTTTAGGAAGGAAATTCACTGGAAACTTCGGTCATATTGTTCAATCTACTCCACTTTCATGTATTCATTTTATTTCTGGTGTCAAGCTCACCAAGCCCAAGTTTCCCTTTAATAGAAACCTAAGATATGGATAAAATACAAAATACCAGGCCCATTGTGAGCTTTTACTTTTTCACAGGCTCGTGAAGTAACCTTTGAAATTCCTCCTTTCTCTTCGTGTCTGAGGAATGTCTGATAAATCATTAAATCCTTTAAAACTATTAAATACTACCTGAAACAGTTTTACAAAACACGTTTTTTGGAATTTCCATCATGTTTATGCATCAAGATACAACTGTAAATGATTAATGTATTCACCCATTTTTGTTTTACTGTTGCATTTAAACTTTGGGGCATATTGTCAAGGAGCTATCTCTGAGTTATCAGCACTTTATCGCAGCAAAAGTCGCAATAAATTTAACTCCCCATTCACAAGCTGGTCTGAACAGCCCATATCACCAGTTTAACTGCGATACCAGCCGCAAACAACATCGCATCAGATGACCCCGCAACTATCGATAATGAGATGCAGAGTAGGCGTTCCTAAAGCAGCGACAACACTCCGCAACATTCTCTACGACCAGCCAGATCGGCGATAAAACCCCAAAACAGGCAATAATATGGGTTAGCAGCAGGAATTTAACACCTGTAATTGCATTTATATAGCGCTTACTACCCCTTACGCGTCAAAGCGCTTTTTCGGCGAGTAGCACGCTACTCCGGGACCCATAGAGGATTAGTGTTGAATTAGTGTAGTGAAACATGCAAGTATATTTTAAGTGGTGGATAGATTAGTCAGTTCATTGGATTCAGAATGCTAGCAGAAGGATACAGGAGGAAAAAGGTTTGTATTTATATAGTGCTTGTTGACGCACGCTATTCAGGAAGCCTACAAAGGATTAGTGGTGAATTAATATGATTAAATATGAAGTAATTTCAGTGGTGGATATTAGTCAGTTACTTGGAGTGAGAAGGATAGCGGAGGGATAAAAGGGGAAGAAAGATTTGCATTCATATAGCACTTGTTACCCCTGATGGGTGTTGAATCGCTTTTCTGGCGAGTAGCACTCCACTCCGGAACCCATAAAGCATTACTGTTGAAAATTAGTAAAGTAAAAAAAATATGAAGTAATTTGAGTAGTGGATATGTTATTCACTTATTTGGATATTAGTATAGTTTATAGTTTATTATGGAATTTGAGAAGTGAACATGTTAGTCTGTTAATTTCAATTGAAAAGGATAGTGGAGGGATAAAAGAGTGAAAGAATATTATTTTTTTTATTCATTTTTTAGGTCTTAGCAAAAGGAGGAGGCTTGTGGATGAGTGAAAGGAGTTTTGGAGGGGAGGACTCAGAGGAAAGAGTTTAGAAAGGTTTGTTGTAGGGGATCGGTACAGTAAAAGAGGTGTCAGATGAGGCAGGAGGGGTGGAGTAGGAGAGAGTCAAGAAAGGGTTATTTTGGCAATCATAGTAGTGGTATGGGGTTTAAGATAAATAAGAGCGTGGGTGTAGAGGATATATTGATAGATGTATAGGATGAGAGATAGGGTAGTGCATTGGAAGGAGTAGTAGAAGAAGTTTGAGATGATTCTGACGGTTGGGCTACAAGATATATTGAGCGAAGTATAAGCTGAAAAATAGGGTAGTGCATTGGAAATGCTACATTAAAAGAAAATTATAAATATATAGATCCTTAATTACATTGAAAGTATATAGATACATAAAGGAGGTAAGTATATTTAGATTAAAGATATTGATAGAGTTACAGGATGAGAAATAGGGTAGTGCATTGGATATGCTTTTTAAGGAAAAAAGTAACAGACACACAGATGCAAGAACATGGAAGGTACATAGATGCACAATGGAAGTATGCACATGTAGACCAAAGATGATTTTTATTTAATTATTATTCTTATTTTTTCTCTCAACAACATAATTATTTTACATGTTTATACAAAGTAATACACAAAGATAGGTACATATCGATAGTGAAAAAACAAATACTTGTATACAGAGGGATATGCTGTAAATTTCTGTTTGCGTATGGTGCTTATGTGGGGAAGAGCCTAATCTTGAGTAGTTTTCTGAAGATAAGGTGGTTGTCTGTGGACCTTATGTTGGGGGGTAAAGAGTTCCATAGTTTGGCTGCTTGAACAGAGAAGGATGTGCCACCCATGGTTTTTTTCTTGTATGGAGGGATTTTGAGGCGAGATGCTCCTTTAGAGCTGAGGTTCCTTTGTTGAATGTGTTTGTTGATTTTATTTCTGATGAAGAGCGGTCCCATTCCATGTATTGCTTTGTGGGTGATACAAAGCAACTTGAACGTGGATCTTCTGGCAACCGGTAACCAATGCAGGGCTTTCAAGGCAGGGGAGATGTGGTCTCGCGGTTTGATATGCAAGAGTAGTCTGGCACGGCGTTCTGAATCCGTTGTAGTCTTTTCATGGTCGTTAAAGATGATCCGTGCTAGAGGCTATTGGCCTAATCGAGTTTTGACAGACCAAGGGAGATGGTAGCTTGGACCTTGTGTGGAAATCTTAAATGAGGGAAATTAGTTGCAGCGTCTTTATCGTAGCAAAGCTTGATCTTGCTAGTTTATCCACTTGACAGCTTGGAGTTCATGGTCATTCTGAGGTTTCTTACTTCCTTCGATACTTTAGGCAGCGATCCCAGTTCATCAGGCCATGCGGCAAGCGGGTTGTAATGTTTCCAATCACCACACATGAGTATTTCAGTTTTTTAAGCATTCAATTTGAGATGGCTCCTGGTCATCCATTGATCCACGGCTCTGAGACAGCTGAAAATTGGTGATTTTCCAATGTCTTTGGGGCTTTACAGTTGAAGGAGTATTTGCGTGTTATTCGCATAGATATAGCACGTGAGGTGAAATGTATTGATCAGTACTGGTACCGACTTCATGTAGATGTTGAAAAGCATGGGCGAGATAATAGAACCTTGAGGGACCCTCTGCTTTTGTGGAGTATGTTTTGGATGAGAAAGGTGGGGTATGGATGACATTAGTTCTGTTTCGGAGGTAGGACACTATCCATTCTAAAGCAGTTCCCTCTATGCCGGCTTCATAGAGTCTTTGTTTCAGAATGTCATGGTCAACCGTGTCAAAGGCAGCTGATAGGTCCAAGAGGAGTAGCGCAGCAACCCCGTTGCGGTCAACTGTATTCTTTAGGTCATCCCAGATGGCAAGGAGGGCAGATTCAGTGCCTCTTCCCAGAAGGAATCCTTTTTGGAAGTCTGTAATTATGTCATTCTCTTCAATGAATTGTGACATCTGGGCGAACACTGCTCTTTCTATCAGTTTGCCCAGGAACGGTCCATTTGTAATGGGTCTGTAGTTGTCAGTGTTCAGCGGGTCCAAGTTTGTTTTCTTCAGTAAAGGGCGTATGTATGACTTTTTGAGTTCTTCTGGAAATATTCCAGTAGTTAAGGAATCGTTGAGGATTCTTCTTACTAGAGTGGCAGCGGAGATTGTTAAAAGAATTGTCTTGAAAGTTTGTTGCGGACAGGGGTCAGAAGGTCTGCCGGCAGGCCTGCTTGCTTTGACCAGGTCCATAAATTCATTGTGTGAGATGTGTTGGAAGGAACGGAAAGGCTTGATTAGAGCATTCTTGGATTGTTGTTTTGTACAAGGGTTAGTGCTGGTGCTTTGTTTCTGTTTTAAGTACGATTCCAATGTGTCTGCTTTGTCCGTGTAATGATTTGCCAGTTTGTCTGTGAAATCTTGAGTAACAGGATGAGTTCCTTCTAGGCAATTTGGTTTGCGAAATTTATTGAGTATTTTATAGAATTCTTTATTTGCACATTTAGCGTTTTGAATTCTGTTTGAATAGTACCTTTTCTTAGCTTTTTTAATAGCAGACTTGTATAATCTGTTAATTTTCTGTAGGTGAAGTTTGTCTTGTTTGGCATTTGTTTTGAGCTAGGTACGTTGCAGCTTTCTAATTTGTTGTTTTATGTCTTTTGGGTTTGAGTGGTATCAAGATGTCAAAAGCTTCCCGTTGCCACTCATATAGATTTTGAACAGAATGTATGCTTTCCAGATGTGTACTGGAAGTTAGTTATGTTTCCAAGTGTTCCAAATTGAGTTTGTTCCATGGCCTATAGGTTGATGGGTGTAAGGTAGTTTTAGGTGAGTCACTTAGCGGTGTTTTATGTTGGAAGGCAAGCAAGTGGTGGTCTTTCCATGTGACTGGAGTTACAGTTTGAAAGCTAACTAGGTCAGTATTAGCAAAAATGACATCTAGGATATGTCCAGCGATGTGTGTCAGATTGTGGACAATCTGATGCAGGTTCAATGCGTCTAGGCAGGTGATTATAGTTTTTGGCTGGGTCATATTGGGTTTATCAAACCAAATGTTAAGTTCACCCAGAACGCATAGGTTGGAGTGTATAGTTATCAGGTTTGAAACTGTGTCCGGAAGTGGGTCTGGGAATGGTGCCTTGCTAGGTGGAGGTCTGTAAAGGAGCAGGAAGTTACAGGAGGAAGACGGTGTAGGATTGCATCTTGTTAGATGAGCCTCACAATTCTTTATGGAGATGTTGTCAATTTTAGTGATATCTATTGTTTGTCTGAATACAACAGCTAGACCACCTTCTTTTTTGGCTATACCATTTTGGGTGATTGTTTTATAGCCTAGAGGAAGGGCTTCTTGCAGGACTGGAGCCATATCTTCTCCCAACCATGATTTGGTTATGAATAGTGTGTTTTGTTTTGCATCGGTGAGGAGGTCGTAGATGTGATGCTTGTTTTTAGAGAGGGATCTAGCATTTATTAGAAACGAGTGGTAGGAGCAGCATGCTTCAGCGCCAGGCCTTGTGGCAGCAATTCCATGAGGATGGTCCTGTGGTCATTGAGAAATGCAGCCACCTTTCGCTGATGTGCAGCCTTGGCAGCCGCTCTTTCTGCCTTTTGCCCGCTCCATGGTCTCCATTGACCACCGCATGTGTCGCAACTCCCGGCTGAAATCGCTAGCGCCACTCTGGCTGGACAGTTGTTCTAGTCTCTGCGTCAGGGCTCGAGAAATATCAGCCATGGTGCATTGGAGAGCATGGAGCGGACTGTGGGTGTCCGTTAGGGACTGTGAGTGGCCCCTGATGGGACTTAGACACCCACATATGGCATCTAGTTTGGCTGCCTTGCGGTCGAAGCCCACCCTCACCTGTTCAGCCAGATTCTCCTGGCACCCAACACACAGCATTGGTAGGCCATGTGTTCTTCGTGGGGTCCTGGGAGGCAGCCGTGGCAGTGGGTGCTGCTTGCTGTGTGGTCTGTGTAGGTAGTGGGGTCTCTCCTCGTAGCAGCTGGGATGCCCTGCTCTTGGAGGTGGGGTGCGGAGGCTCTTTACGAGCTGCTGGAGGGCATTGGGGGTCAAACCTGTTGTGGTGCTCTTTGCCATCAGAGAAGAGAGGTTCGGGCTGCTCTGCAGGAGCTATTGATTCTTCCTCTGCAATGTGAAGGGGAGATGCAGTTTAACAATGTGTTCACATGTATGTTGTCGTAGTGTACATGTTTTCATACAGACTGCATGACAGTGTAATTGTGGCTGTTTGGGATGAGCTGTCTCTTTGATGGGGACAGTGGACATTTCGACAACATAACAGTTGTGTGTTTGTACATGTGCATTATCAACTGACATTTCCCTGCAATGCCAAATGTGATTGGCCAGTTTCTACACACATGCGACACCAGTTGTGTCCTGTGTTCTGTTGTGGACGTGTTGCAGTTTGTACCACAATGTTGCCAATGTTGATATGCTCTGAATGTTGTGTGTGTGTATGCTACATTTCGGGGAAGTTGCCGCTGCAGCTTTTATTTTGCTGCCCCTTCTCCCTTCCATGAGGTGTGCCTTTGACTTCTGTGCTTCTACAGTGCTGAGATGTTTCATACTTGGGTACATTGGTTTCTTTGTGGGAGTTGTGGGTTTGGGGCATGGTTTGTCCGCAGATGTGCTCTACATAATTGTACATGTGCACCATTGTGCCCATCTCTCTACGTCCACCCAGTCCCTGGTTGTTACTTAACCTGGTGCTGTTGTGTTTGGTCATGTTGAGCAGTGTCTGGTCACCCAACTCCTGCCACCATCTTCCCACTGATGACTATGGACACCAATTCAAATTTTAACAGGAGGGGGGAGAGAGAGAGTCAGTGGATTCAGTCTCCCGAGTCATACGAATAAACAAAGTGGAATCCACTCAAAGTGATAGTGATCCCTAGAGTGATGGGAAACACACAGTGTTGTTTAAATGCCCCTCACACACCAACAGGCCCCTTGGTGTCATGCTTCATCATCGGGGCCTTCGCACCCCTCTACGGGATGCGGCGTGCTACGACTCGCGGATACGCAGGAGCACTTGACGTGAACTATGTGTGGGGGTGTGTGTTTACAAAAGTGTGAGTGAGGTGAGGTGAAAAAGGTGAGTAGTTAAAAAATACCTGGCACGTGGGAGAAAAAAACTTTATTAAATCCCCGGCTGGTATTATTAAAATAAAAGTGCAGGGCGTGGTTTTAGAAAGATACGTGTTAGGGTATCAAACCACTGTGTTAAAAGTCAACATGTTTCGGAGGTCAAAGCCCCCTTCTTCAGGACAAGGGTTAATGCACTTACCCTCCCCTTACTCACATGTAAGATATAAAAGTGAAAATAAAAATTACCACAATGTGTAATGTTCCTCACAATGTTAAATGTTAGTGAGTGTCGTTGCGCCCAATTGGCGTAAGAACCTGTGGAGACAAAATCATAGATAAACATACAGGTCTAAATGTCACAGGTTGAAGGAGAAGAATCATGCTTCTCTGAAAAAACATCAGGTAAAACCCAAAAAATAATTGGAACCTGGAAAGGAAAAAGAAAAAGGACACTACAAACATATATACAAGCAACACCAACATTACTCTATGCTCAGGTGTAAGGAGAGCACAACAGAAAGGAATACAAATCTTACTTAAAGTTCCCAAATACAGGACTTCATGAGCCTTTAGCGTATATTGGGGAATCCTTCCTTTCTAATCAGAAAAC
Source organism: Lissotriton vulgaris (assembly GCF_964263255.1). NCBI lineage: Eukaryota > Metazoa > Chordata > Amphibia > Caudata > Salamandridae > Lissotriton > Lissotriton vulgaris. Next base: position 420,918,925 of record NC_141691.1, read on the forward strand.
CTAAGAAATCAATATCAGGGGTTCAGTAGGAAAACTTTGTCATCAGAGCGCCACAAGTACAGTGTAAAATTGCTTCTCTCTGTGGTCTATAACTCACGGTTACTGCAACAGCTAATCGCCTGCCTTCCCTCAACGCGGCTCCGATGAAGTGAGCTACAAAGGAATCGAGGCCCTTATATATGATGTGCCTGTGGGTAATTAGCGAAGGTTAATTGAATAATGCAACCCGGTAAATGCCCAAATACGGAGAGAACCTCCGAGCGTCCGGTGATGCGCTAGCGCCCTCCGCTACTCTGTCGCGCATGCGCACCACCGCTCCGGAAAAACGCAGGCGCGGCAGACGTGGCTGACGCGCATGCGTCAACGGAGACACTCCGCATAAACACGGAGCACTCGGTATTGCGTTTAAACGCCTGCAGATAAATGGCGCTTTGGATTAAATGCACCGGTGACATAGATGGAAATAAGGCAAGGCATTAAGGCAATTAGATGGCCAAGCAAAGTAAGCAACTAGTACAGCAGTGGTGAATCTAGTTACTTTACAGAGATGTTTTTGGATCTGTAATTAAATGGACTGCTTTTACGTATGGACTTAACACACGGTGATTCATTTAAGGAAAATTGTTGTGAATAGGGGAAACTCCTGGAACTTGATCCCTAAGGGGTACACCCTCAATCACAACTCGGTGATACATATCCACACTAATGCAACAATCCATGTGAACCCAGCAAAAAACATTTGTTGTATGTAACCACATGTGTACATCAACAAAATTATGATGGGTAGTCAGATCGAGTGTTTATCTGAGAAGGTTCCATGGAATGGAATCGTTCAGCCCAGTGGTATCCGTTCCCAACCGAAACACCCACCGTTGCTCTTTTTCTAGGAGACCTATCTCTGAGGGCAGTTGTTCAATTATTGTCCACTGTAGCTCATTCACACAGTGTTGTTGTTCAATGAAATGAGTTGACATCTTAGTCGTTAGTCTCTTACACCTGATGTTGCTTTTGTGTTCATTTAACCTGACCCTAACAGGTCTGGTGGTCATGCCCACATATTCCTTTCCACATGGGCAGGTAATCAGATAGACTGCATTTTTACTGTTGCAGTTCGTAAATGCACGTTGTTCCCATGTTGTCCCATTGGTGAAAGTTAGATTCTGGCTCTTTTTCGTGAGGTGGCAGTTATTACAGTTGCCGCACGGGTAGTGCCCATGTATGCCTTGTAACCTCGTCTGATCCTTGATAGGAGGGGGTGGTCTAGTATGAACTAGTATATCTCTTAAGTTCCTACCCCTTCTGTGTGCAAAGAGAGGTTTCTCCAAAGTTAAACCACCACTCGTTAGAGTGCGCCAATGTTTGTGGACCAATTTTGTCACTTGGTTGCTGACCGGACTGTATGTGGTAACGCAAACCGTCCTGTTTGCGGCATCCTCCCTACGTGGATTGTCCTCCAGAAGGGCATCCCGGTTATTATTTCGTGCTCTGGTAAAGGCTTTTTTGATCACAGTTTCCGGGTATTTCCTCTGTCTTAGTTTTGCACTAAGATCCTTGGCCTGAGTTTTGTATCTGGCCACATCAGTACAGTTCCGCCGAAGGCGTAGGAACTGTCCATAAGGAAGGTTCTCTCTCAGATGACGAGGATGAAAGCTGTCAAATCTGAGGAGACAGTTCCTTGCCGTAGGTTTGAAATGTGTTTCCGTTTTTAACATGCCGGCTTCGTAATAGATATTCAAATCTAGGAAAACCATGCTGGTATTAGATGCCTGGTGAGTGAATTTCAAAAAGGCATTTTGATTGTTAAGCCAGTCGATGAATTCAGTTATCATGGTTGCATCTCCATCCCAGATGACCAGGATATCATCAATGTACCTTCGCCAGGTGCGAATCCTCGCCTGTGGGGATTGTCTTGGTGCAAGATTTTCGTAGATTCCAAATGGTGGACATACAATCCAGCCAGACTCGGGGCAAAAGTGCTGCCCATGCTGGTCCCATGCTTCTGCCAGAAAAGAGTGCCCTCATATTCGAAAAAGTTTTTCGTGAGTGCCAGAGAAATGCACTCCATCACTACATTCCGTGGAGTGTGGTATTCCCAATTCGTAGAATGCAGTACCTCCTCAATGATTTGGATGGTTTCGTCGTGGGGGAGACTCGTATAGAGGCTCTCCACATCCAGGCTTAGCAACATCTGTGAAGTAGGATCAAAGGTTTGATTATTCAACAGTTGTAGTACTGCTTTGGTGTCCCGTAGATAGGTATCAGTGGCCTGTACAAGTGGCCTCAAGAAAGCATCCGCAAACTTGGATAAAGGTTCCAGGATGGATGAGATTCCGGAAACTATGGGGCGACCAGGGGGGTTCTCCAGGTTCTTGTGCACCTTAGGAATGGTATAAAAGTAAGGAATGCGCGGGTTCCTCTGTGTCAGGAATTCGGACTCCTTTTTAGTAATCCAGTCATGTGTAAGTGCCTCTTCCACCATACCACCTATCTGGACTCTCAAAGATTCAGTGGGATCTTCCGTCAGTATCTGATAGTTCCTGTTATCAGAAAGGAGCCGCCTGCATTCCTTGTCATAGGCTATGGTTGTTTGGACAACCACTGCACCACCCTTATCTGCTGGTTTTATAACCAAGTTTTTATTCATCCTCAATTCTTTGATGGCCTCATTCTCTGTTCTGCTGATATTCTGAAAGACCTTCTGTCTGGTTTCTAGACCTTTCAATTCCTGCATCATGGCTTTTTCAAAAGCCAATACTTCAACAGGAAGCTGGTTGTCTAGTGGAGTAAATGTTGACTTGGGTCTTAGACCAGTATCAGAAGTCTCTGTGGGTAGATCCTTATCTTTGAAGAATGCCCACAATTTTATAGTTCTAATAAACTCCTGCATTTCCTTATGTAGTAGGAAAATGTCTGGTCTATTGGTAGGGACATAACCCAGGCCTTTATTCAATACCTCCTTTTGCAGATCCGTAAGTGGCCACGGGGTTATGTTTATAACTAAGTCCCCCTGTGGCTGGTTGACGCCTGATTGGCTGCCATACTCCTTGTTATGACACGTGGGTCTGACTCCTCTGTGGGTTGCCAATTCACATTGTTGCCCTTCTTGTTCCGCCCTCTGCGGGATCCCTGGCCCCAGGATAAAAAAGGTTGTTGAAGATTGTTGAAGGTCTTTCAGAATATCAGCAGAACAGAGAATGAGGCCATCAAAGAATTGAGGATGAATAAAAACTTGGTTATAAAACCAGCAGATAAGGGTGGTGCAGTGGTTGTCCAAACAACCATAGCCTATGACAAGGAATGCAGGCGGCTCCTTTCTGATAACAGGAACTATCAGATACTGACGGAAGATCCCACTGAATCTTTGAGAGTCCAGATAGGTGGTATGGTGGAAGAGGCACTTACACATGACTGGATTACTAAAAAGGAGTCCGAATTCCTGACACAGAGGAACCCGCGCATTCCTTACTTTTATACCATTCCTAAGGTGCACAAGAACCTGGAGAACCCCCCTGGTCGCCCCATAGTTTCCGGAATCTCATCCATCCTGGAACCTTTATCCAAGTTTGCGGATGCTTTCTTGAGGCCACTTGTACAGGCCACTGATACCTATCTACGGGACACCAAAGCAGTACTACAACTGTTGAATAATCAAACCTTTGATCCTACTTCACAGATGTTGCTAAGCCTGGATGTGGAGAGCCTCTATACGAGTCTCCCCCACGACGAAACCATCCAAATCATTGAGGAGGTACTGCATTCTACGAATTGGGAATACCACACTCCACGGAATGTAGTGATGGAGTGCATTTCTCTGGCACTCACGAAAAACTTTTTCGAATATGAGGGCACTCTTTTCTGGCAGAAGCATGGGACCAGCATGGGCAGCACTTTTGCCCCGAGTCTGGCTGGATTGTATGTCCACCATTTGGAATCTACGAAAATCTTGCACCAAGACAATCCCCACAGGCGAGGATTCGCACCTGGCGAAGGTACATTGATGATATCCTGGTCATCTGGGATGGAGATGCAACCATGATAACTGAATTCATCGACTGGCTTAACAATCAAAATGCCTTTTTGAAATTCACTCACCAGGCATCTAATACCAGCATGGTTTTCCTAGATTTGAATATCTATTACGAAGCCGGCATGTTAAAAACGGAAACACATTTCAAACCTACGGCAAGGAACTGTCTCCTCAGATTTGACAGCTTTCATCCTCGTCATCTGAGAGAGAACCTTCCTTATGGACAGTTCCTACGCCTTCGGCGGAACTGTACTGATGTGGCCAGATACAAAACTCAGGCCAAGGATCTTAGTGCAAAACTAAGACAGAGGAAATACCCGGAAACTGTGATCAAAAAAGCCTTTACCAGAGCACGAAATAATAACCGGGATGCCCTTCTGGAGGACAATCCACGTAGGGAGGATGCCGCAAACAGGACGGTTTGCGTTACCACATACAGTCCGGTCAGCAACCAAGTGACAAAATTGGTCCACAAACATTGGCGCACTCTAACGAGTGGTGGTTTAACTTTGGAGAAACCTCTCTTTGCACACAGAAGGGGTAGGAACTTAAGAGATATACTAGTTCATACTAGACCACCCCCTCCTATCAAGGATCAGACGAGGTTACAAGGCATACATGGGCACTACCCGTGCGGCAACTGTAATAACTGCCACCTCACGAAAAAGAGCCAGAATCTAACTTTCACCAATGGGACAACATGGGAACAACGTGCATTTACGAACTGCAACAGTAAAAATGCAGTCTATCTGATTACCTGCCCATGTGGAAAGGAATATGTGGGCATGACCACCAGACCTGTTAGGGTCAGGTTAAATGAACACAAAAGCAACATCAGGTGTAAGAGACTAACGACTAAGATGTCAACTCATTTCATTGAACAACAACACTGTGTGAATGAGCTACAGTGGACAATAATTGAACAACTGCCCTCAGAGATAGGTCTCCTAGAAAAAGAGCAACGGTGGGTGTTTCGGTTGGGAACGGATACCACTGGGCTGAACGATTCCATTCCATGGAACCTTCTCAGATAAACACTCGATCTGACTACCCATCATAATTTTGTTGATGTACACATGTGGTTACATACAACAAATGTTTTTTGCTGGGTTCACATGGATTGTTGCATTAGTGTGGATATGTATCACCGAGTTGTGATTGAGGGTGTACCCCTTAGGGATCAAGTTCCAGGAGTTTCCCCTATTCACAACAATTTTCCTTAAATGAATCACCGTGTGTTAAGTCCATACGTAAAAGCAGTCCATTTAATTACAGATCCAAATACATCTCTGTAAAGTAACTAGATTCACCACTGCTGTACTAGTTGCTTACTTTGCTTGGCCATCTAATTGCCTTAATGCCTTGCCTTATTTCCATCTATGTCACCGGTGCATTTAATCCAAAGCGCCATTTATCTGCAGGCGTTTAAACGCAATACCGAGTGCTCCGTGTTTATGCGGAGTGTCTCCGTTGACGCATGCGCGTCAGCCACGTCTGCCGCGCCTGCGTTTTTCCGGAGCGGTGGTGCGCATGCGCGACAGAGTAGCGGAGGGCGCTAGCGCATCACCGGACGCTCGGAGGTTCTCTCCGTATTTGGGCATTTACCGGGTTGCATTATTCAATTAACCTTCGCTAATTACCCACAGGCACATCATATATAAGGGCCTCGATTCCTTTGTAGCTCACTTCATCGGAGCCGCGTTGAGGGAAGGCAGGCGATTAGCTGTTGCAGTAACCGTGAGTTATAGACCACAGAGAGAAGCAATTTTACACTGTACTTGTGGCGCTCTGATGACAAAGTTTTCCTACTGAACCCCTGATATTGATTTCTTAGGTTTTCTGATTAGAAAGGAAGGATTCCCCAATATACGCTAAAGGCTCATGAAGTCCTGTATTTGGGAACTTTAAGTAAGATTTGTATTCCTTTCTGTTGTGCTCTCCTTACACCTGAGCATAGAGTAATGTTGGTGTTGCTTGTATATATGTTTGTAGTGTCCTTTTTCTTTTTCCTTTCCAGGTTCCAATTATTTTTTGGGTTTTACCTGATGTTTTTTCAGAGAAGCATGATTCTTCTCCTTCAACCTGTGACATTTAGACCTGTATGTTTATCTATGATTTTGTCTCCACAGGTTCTTACGCCAATTGGGCGCAACGACACTCACTAACATTTAACATTGTGAGGAACATTACACATTGTGGTAATTTTTATTTTCACTTTTATATCTTACATGTGAGTAAGGGGAGGGTAAGTGCATTAACCCTTGTCCTGAAGAAGGGGGCTTTGACCTCCGAAACATGTTGACTTTTAACACAGTGGTTTGATACCCTAACACGTATCTTTCTAAAACCACGCCCTGCACTTTTATTTTAATAATACCAGCCGGGGATTTAATAACGTTTTTTTCTCCCACGTGCCAGGTATTTTTTAACTACTCACCTTTTTCACCTCACCTCACTCACACTTTTGTAAACACACACCCCCACACATAGTTCACGTCAAGTGCTCCTGCGTATCCGCGAGTCGTAGCACGCCGCATCCCGTAGAGGGGTGCGAAGGCCCCGATGATGAAGCATGACACCAAGGGGCCTGTTGGTGTGTGAGGGGCATTTAAACAACACTGTGTGTTTCCCATCACTCTAGGGATCACTATCACTTTGAGTGGATTCCACTTTGTTTATTCGTATGGACACCAATTCCTCCATCTCATCCAGGTCCTCCTGTGGTGCAGGACTCCCAACTCCAGTCTACATTGCTGCCTTCCGGTTGTTTGCGAGTTTCAGCTTAGTTTTGCACTTGACATCATTCCAGCGCCTCTTGACCTCTTCCGTTGGCCTCTTCAGCACTACGACTGCATTTACCGTGTCCACGATGGACTGCCATAGTCCATTTTTTGTTGCCAATGACACAGGGGAGGTGATGAACAGTTGTTGATGGTGTTCTACCACCTCCGTTATCAGGATCCTATTTTCCTGCGGACTGAACCTCTTCCTACTCTTCTTCTACTTGCCCTTCCCTGAACCCGAGGTCCCTGGCTGGTCCTCCAGGGGGCTTGTGGGGTTCTGGTTGTCCTCCGTACTTGCTACAGCAACATCCATTGTGCTTTGCTGTTGTTTGGCATTTGTTTGTCTGTTTTTTTCTTCTTTTATGGTGAAGTTTCCCACCGGATGTGTGTGAATTGCAGGCCTGTCACTGGTTTTTGCAGATTTTTGTATCGCGAATGGCCTTGTCGCAACTTTTTTGTGTTTGAGTTTCGCATTTCTGCGTCATCGCGTTGACTTTATCACGGGCATTTGACGTGTTACCGCAAGCCTATCGCATGGTACCGCCGTTTAGTGAATGCTACGTTAACACAGCGTTATTTTCCCACGATGGACTGCGATAAGGAGAGTTGGGTTTAGCTAATTTTGCAGTAATTATCACACATTCTTGAGAATATTCCCCTACTTTTTTAAAATCGGACATAAAATGAAGTGACTATTTCTCAGAAAACTCTTAGCCCTTGTTCCCAAAGTAAAAGCTGAAATCATGTGCTGCAACTCACACACACACGTCTGAACATTTTGCCTTCTCAGAGTTAGTGATAATTTCCAGGATTTTAAGGTAGGAAATATTTGACATTTCAGGAGCAGGAGCACCGATGCAGTATTCCTCAGCAGTTATAATAACGCCGTAAGTGATATTATTTGACATTAGTAAAAGCAAACATGACTTATTTTGAAATAACTCACTGTGAAGACGTGCACAACACAGTCCTCCAACTGGCCATATGCACTGGTGAAATAAACTGCTGTTAGAATAAGTATGCCTTGCGCGGCCATGTAAAGGTAGCCAACTTAATACAAGACCACAAATAACTTGGGAGACTGTTCCAGCCTACTAGGGTTATTTTGATTGCCAAAGGAAGTTGACATATGGATGCGAGTCTAATCCTCGGGGTACACTTAATTGCCTGTTATTCTACTGCGGTCCATCCAGAGGGGACTATAACAGTTATTTTTCGACAAAAATTAGTAGGGACTAACGTGTATGGATGGGCATAGGCAGCTAATTAGATGTTTTACATGCAGTCAGAGTAGTGACTGCTATATAGATACATGAACATGATCCTATCTAATTTTACATCCCATCCTAACAACGCCCTTTTCCACACCATAAGGAAAAGGACCATGATGTCTTACTGGTGATATACATTTTAGGTTCATTAAGCACCAGAATTTATTCTGTTTCCAACCATTTTTTGCAGATTTATTTAGCACAAACTCTACACGAAGGTATCGAAGCCCTTCACATGAAGCACCAGTTACGTTACACATTCATTTTTTTGGTAGGCACAGGAAGATAAAGTGATTTGTTCAAAATCACAGGATGCTGAGCCGATGGTGAGGCTCGAACCCGGTTAGCCGACTCCAAAGTCGGCAGTTCTAGAGCTACATCCACTTCCCTGAATCTTCGGTCTCCAGAAGATATCAGGACAGGAGTCAGTTGTCCCGATTCTGGTTGTGTACTCTAAAATAGAGCTTAATTGTCAGCACATCATTGTCAATTCACAAAGAGACCATTGATGATTTTAAACAAAAGGACAATCTGATGCTACACTATAGGGTCGGGGAGAAAACAAAGGAAAAAAGCAGAAGGAAGTGAATTTACATATGTATATTTCTACCAGCATGTAAGCAGTTCTCGGAGAAAACCTCAAAAAACATTAATGAATTTAAATGTACTCCACACAATGGAGGAAATATTTACTGTTACATTTCTGTTTTGTGACTTATGTTCATGGAATTTAGGGCCTGTGGTTTCAGCTGGCGAGCGGAGGACCACACAATATAAATAGCTGTAAATTCACATAGTATTATTAAACGTAAGCCGGTGCACACCGGGCCATGTGCAGGGAGGATTCAAAAACAAGAACATGCAGTGGCACAAATAGTGTTGTATAAACTGCCCTCACTCACACACTAGTGTGTGTGACATGCTTCATCATCGGGTCTACTTACAACACACCCTGGCATAGCCATGCACAGGATGGAGCATAGGGTAGGGGAAGACAAGCAAAACAAGACAAACCTAATAGGTGCATACCAAGTGACTGGGAACAGTGATAGAGATAGTGCAGTGAAAAGTGACTAAAACTAACTTGGGGTTTCTAAGGGTCACCCTGCCATGATTAAAATAGTGAAGGATGGTGATGTCTAGAGCTATCTAGGTACTCCTAACACCCCTCCTTAAACTGCAGTGATTGTCAACATGTTTCGACTGTGCCAACATGCCCTCAGTTTAGGGTCAAACTGGTCTTCCTCAGGAATTCTACCAGTCCCAATTGAAAAACCCCTTTGTTACCTTTCTTGGTCAATTATCAGGGCTCAAGACACACAGGAAGAAATTCCCCTCGCACAAGGTACAATTACTGCAAGAGAAAACCAAACCATCTATGAACTAGGATAGAGAGTCAAAATCCCATTAAAATACATTACCCAATCACCCATCCAAAGAATACAGAGGGTGCTGGGAATAATAGACGAAAACCGTATATCATGCATTATATTGACACAATGTTCGTCTTCCAGGGGTAGTATCCAATTATACGCACTCCCCAAATTGAGACATACCCATAAGTTATGTCCAGGTATTAACAAATACTCCTGCAAATCAACAGTTGCTGCCAAACACACACACATAAATTCACCTACTCGAGTTCAAAGCAAAACGTGTGACCTAACATGTATCTTATTATAGTGTTCAGGCCAAACACCTATTCACCAAGTTACTATCATAGTCGAACTAGAACTGGTGGAGGACCAGGGGAGACCCCCTGTAGTCACACTCTGCATAAAGTGAGGGAAAAAGAACAGAGTGATAACTACGTCAATTAAATGTTCTTGTTGCAATGATATTAGTGTACGGCCCTAGGAGAAGACAAACCATCTAGTCCTGCACACAGCCCACATGAAAAGTCTACCATCCTATTAACCCCCTGTGATTACTCCCCTGTTAGATGTACCTAACCCTTATCCCACTGATGTGGAAAAGATGTTGATTCTATGGGTCAAATTAAATATGGCAGCCACTGTCATATTACAAGCTCCTCTGCAACTCATATGCAACTCATATGCGACAGAGAGATCCTTTCAGACCCTCCCACAAGAAACCCCTTACTATTTCAAGGGTGGTGCTCCTCTTAACGCTCGCCTCTTACCGTCGTGTAGTCCAAGGTGAGTCTGCTCAGCGGGCGTCATATTTCCTATTTCCGCGTTCCACGTACCAGTCACGTTGGACGCGTCTACGTCAATCCTGATGTCTCAGGTCAGGGAGGGCCCCACCTCCCTTTGTATCTTCCTCCCATCAGCTCACTCAAGCGGTATATTCAAACTAAAAGAATAAATGGAAAAGGTACTCGCACCAACGGAATGAAGTGTGCGAGGTAAAGTGATCGCACCGTCTGGCGAAGGGGAGACCATTCTCCATTAAGGTAAAGTAAAAAAAATACAGACTGTGGGGGCATGGCTTGGACAGCAATGGGGAAAGTTGCCTAAGTCCGGAGCTCCACCGAGACCCTGGGAGCAAGCGAATAATTAGCGAGAATCGAGGACCAGAAGAAGAACAACGCCAGACACAGCGGATCTACCTGAGACACGGTAAGTCTGGTTGCGGAGGGCTTAACGAAAGGAGAAGAGTAAGCTTTTAAAGAAAAACTCACTAACTCTCCCAACGCACGGGGAAAAGCGAAACCAAGATGTCCAGATGCTGAGGAGCTGAAAGGACGAGCGAGACACCCACAGAGCGACCACACCCGGCAAACAAGGGCTACTGAGAAGGAAACTGCCCATTTGGAAACTGCCCATAAGGCAGACAGGGCGCACCAAAACCGAAATCGAAACAAGCCCAAGGAGGCCGACATCTTAACACCTGCATCTTAGCTTTGTCTCAAGGAAGACAAAAGGAAGAGTAGGATGAAGGGAAAACACGCAAGAGCCCGACATCCAATACCACTTGAGCAGGGCTATAACCCCGAAGCAGCCAGCGCCACAGTGAACAAAGGAGGTGGCAGATTAAAACAAGAAGGTGAATCCACCAGTAGGAGCCAGGAAGTTGCAGGGCAGTGATTGACGCAAGACCACTCTACCCAGGCGCACTCTAACGATTGCACCCTAAGCCTGTGACATCGCAGACACAAGGCAAGGAATACCAGAATGCAGTAGATCATAACTCATAGCAGTAACGGCAAGTCCTGAGACTGTACTAAAGGAGGCATAGCGGCCCCAAACACAAGGGGCGCATTGAGGCAGAGGACCTCACCAAGGCTGGGCAAACCCACAATGAGACCACAGGAAAAAACAGAAGAGCCTCAAAGACAGACAACACCGGCACACAGTCAGCAGTATAAAAGACAAAAGAGTGAGGGGAGGTTAAAACTACAGCAAGTGAAACAGGGTCTAACAGCCATGGCCGGTAATGAAGGAAAAATCACACAATAATCAAAGAAAAACAGAGCGAACTCCCTAACTGAATTGCCAATCAAACACAGACAAGACATCAATAGCACACTGGACAAAATACTGAAAAAACTAGCAGAGGTCCATGACCTGGCTACGTCAACAAAACAGACGACGGATGCAATACAACTGGAATTAGCCGCCGTAGAGGATGGAGACAAGCAGACTAATAAATCTATCTTAGCGCTAACTAAGACAACAGCTACCCTCCTGAGACACACGGCGGAGCTAGACTATCGCAACAGAAAGGGGAACATCAGGATCCTAGGTGTCCCGGAAGGTGAAGAAGACAAAACAGGCTCCGAAAAGAGACATATCCCAAGCAGCAACAAATAGAGCAGAACAAAGGATCAGCTTCTACCTCAGAGACAATTTGCAACACCTACCTCACCATCATCAAAGCAGAAGATGGGCAGAGCAGTATCGCACCACAAGCCACCAGGAGGAGAGATACCGCAAAAAGGAACTATGAACAAAGACAAAGTCCTCTGATGGGAACCAAAGGCAATAAAAGACTGCAGCTATCCTTTCTGATGACACAAGGGGAGATCAGCCGAGGGGCGGCGGGGGAAGAGGGTCTAAGGAAAAATGTAGAAGCATAGGATATTCTGTACCTCCAATAACCGTGACTAGAAATGGGGAATGTGTTTAAGTAACTAAGCATAAATTATATTCACTTTCTCGAATAAATGCATCTGGAGGTGGGGGGGGGTGGAGTGGGGATCTTGCCATCGCATGTCTCAAAAACAATGGCTTCGCTCAGGGAGGGTGAGGCGGGGGAAGGGTTGGGGCAGGGACCTGTTTGTTATATGTGTATTGTCCTGTCTACCGTTGGGCTTGGTCGTCTAGTTCGTCTAGTTTGTGCTATCTATTTCCCATATCTACTCTGACACATCCCGATATCTCAAAATATATCCACACCCTGTTCGCTACAATCAAGTCTAAAGGCATGACCTCCGGTATAGGGGTTGAGGGCAGAAAGCCGGAATCCAGTGCCAGGAATCCTTGGGAGTGCCCAAGACCTCCACAAGAAATGCTAGTAAACAAAAGAGCACCTACGAACACCCCCACAGGAAGGAGACGGAGAAGAACTGCTAAGCTCACACAATATAAGCCATGACACAGAATAACAATCATACCCTCCTAGCAAACCTGAAGATCGTCTCCCTCAATGTCAAGCGCCTCAATCCCCCAGTCAAGAGGAAAAAGATCCTAGACTACCTAGCCAATACCAAGGGAGATGTCATACTCATACAGGAAAACAAGCTACCCCTGGAGGACTCAGCTAGAGTCAGGGCAAGATAGATAGGTCAGACAGCCTACTCACCAGTGAAAGGGAAGAAGCAAGGAGTGATAACGCTGATGAATAAAAACGTAAAGATTACCATTAAAGATCAGCACCATGACGAGGCAGGGAGGCTACTAATAACACAACTGAAAAGAGGGGCCAAAACCTTCCTGGTAGTGAACACATACGCCCCACATACAGATTACACCGTATACTGGGAGGTAGTCCCGAGGAGAATGGAAGCTAGCAACCAAAATGACATGACAGTGTTAGCTGGGGACTTTAACCTTGCACTAGACTACACCCTGGACAGATAATCACAGACCCACGCACTCCCACCGGCTTCACACAGCACTCTATAGAACATATGCACTAGGTTCAACCTGTAGGACCCATGGCGACTACAACACCCCGACACCAGAGACTACACCTTTGATTCCAATCCGCACAACTCCTACAGTAGAATAGATTACATCCTAATCTTGGGCGCACATACACATTTAATTGAACAGTCGGATATAGTGGCCAGAACAATCTCAGATCACTCATGCATTACCCTACAATTAGCGGGACGACACAACGATAACCCCACCCGAAGGTGGAGGCTTAACAATGAAGTCATGACAAACCAAGAAGATAAGACCAAATAGAACAAGCGATTACCGATTACATTAGAGACAATGACACGCCAGGCATGGACCCCCTAGACCCTGTGGGACGCGCTCAAAGCAACAGTCAGAGGGACACTAATAGATATCAAAGCGTTACGAATAAGAAAGCCAAGGCACACTTAGACCAACTAGAAAAATACATCAAAAGCTTAGAAACACAACACATCAATGACACTAGGAACCACAACACCCTGAGAGAGCTGTGGAAAAAAAGTAAGAATTCAACAAAATCCTGAGCGAACAGACTGGCCTGTGTATAAACAGGTACAAACAGATTAATCTATGCGAGGCAAACAAAGCAGGGAAAATCTTAGTGTCATACCTGAAACACAAAGACAACACACAGCCTCTTCCATCATTGACGCACACAACAACACATACACTCAGCACAAGGACATCCTACGCACGTTCAGTGAGTTCTACCAAGAGCTCTACAAAAGGGACGAAACATTGAACCAGAATGGCTACTCTGAATACCTGAACAGACTAAATCTCCCCAAAATAGACTGCGAGGAAGCACAGATACTTGGGCGGGAGATTATAATGGCCAAAATTGAGGTAGCAATTAAATCCATTAAAGACAACAGGGCACCGGGGCCAGATGGATACATGGCTTGCTTCTATAAACATTTTCGAACACAATTGCTCCAAACCATGAAAAAAGTCTTTAACCACTGCAAGGGGGAGGGTGCGGTGTCAAAAACCATGATGGAAGCAAGCATAATAGTTATCCCTAAAGAAGGCAAAGCCACCCAATGACCCCAAAACTACAGGCCCATCTCACTTATCAACATAGACTGCAAAATATATGCCAAAATCCTAGCAGTAAGGCTCAACACAGTCCTCCCTCAACTAATAAGCAGCTCTCAAGTAGTCTTCATGAAGACACATATGTCTCATGATAACACAAGACTCCTATGCCATGTCTTTGAACACTCAACTAAGTCCGACAAGCCGGCAGCGGCAATTACACTAGACACAGAGAAAGTGTTCGACAGATTATCTCGGCACTTCCTAGAGCAGTGCATGCGAGTGTATAATCTGGGAGACAGGTATATGAGGAAGGTGATGGCATTGTACGCAACCGCGAGCACGCAGATAGCTATCAATGGGGAAGTCTGAGACCAATTCATCCTCCAGCTGGGGACAAGACAGGTGTCCCCCTGTCACCCTCGCTGTTTCTACTGGCGCTGGAACCCTTGTTCAGAGATATTGTTGCTAATAGAGATGTTGTGGGAATCAACGTAAACGAGACCACAGCAAAAGTGGCGGCCTATGCGGATCATATACTCATAATAACAGAAAACTCTAAAACCTCTATCACTGCCCTCATGGACACCATGGATAAATAATCAACCCAAGCTGTCTACAAACTAAATAGAGACAAATCGGAATGTATGCCACTTAACATCCACACCACCAGAGGAGTAATAGACAACTCAGGATTAGCCGGGTCCATGAAATATCTAAGGATCCAATTCGGCAAACACCTCAAAGCCACACTCGACCAAAACGAGAAACTAACCTTAGAAAAGGAAAAAAGGCTCCTGGATTCCTGGACATGGTGGGGGAGGATAGACACAATAAAGATGATGATCTCCCAGTGATCAACTACCTGGCGGGAACTCTCCCCTTACCCTCACAGATGGACAACATCTTAAACAAGTTCCTTTGGCAACACAAAAAAACGATGATAAGCCTGAAAAATCTAAGGCTAGGAAAAGAAATAGGAGGTCTAAATCTGGAAGATTTCAGAACATTCCAAACTGCATTGATAGCGAGACAGGGAATGTACTGGATCCTGCCTAACCAGGACTATTTGCTGGTCTGGCTCAGGATTGAGAAAGCCATACTAAAAAATATCGACCCAGTAACACTTCTCACCGCAAACGATGCCACACGGATGCCAATAACATTTTCTTAGGAGACTTCAACTTACATTGGGATGAATGCAACGACAAACTAGTTAACACGCTTAAGGATTTCCTTGCCGAGATAAACCTTAACCAAGCATGCACACAACCCACACATTCTAAAGGAGCAACACTGTACTGGATTATCTCGGGCAACAAAAATACATCAATTCTCTCAATAGCCCCATGTGACTTGTCGGACCACTATGCAATAACATTCCTGATACCCATATTGAAAAAGGGCAAGACCATTCAACCTGCCAACTGCAAAAAATGGATCCGAGACACAAGAGAGGCTAATATTGAGCTACTAGTAGAAAGTTGTGAGAGAGACTTAAAGCCACCTAGCTACCTGCAGAATGCAAATGAGTTGACAGATCACTACCTAACCTCAGTCAGGAATATCGTCAACAACACCTTGCCTTTAAAACTAAAAAGAACCACGGAGAAGATGAAAAATCCATGGTTTGATGGATCACTGAACGAAGACAGGCACAAACTGAGAATGGCCGAAAGAAAATGGAGACAACACCCATCATCCCCGGAGCTGAAAGCCCTCAGAAAAATTAGAAACCAATATAACAAAAAGATCATCAATTCCAAAAAGGAATTTATAAGATCTGAATAGGATAATGCCAAAAACAGACCACGGAAACTCTTTGAAATCCTGAAGCAACAATCAAACAAACTAGCCAAAACAGCACATGAAAACTCAAAAATATCTCTAAGCAGCGTGGAATTTTCAACATTTTTCACGAAGAAGGCCAATACGCTTGAAACAGAACTTTTAAGCGCTGCGAGTAACCTCCCCATCCAACCATGGACTACGAGCGATCATAACCCGACGTCAGTGTGTAGCAAGATAAAAAACAAGGCAAAGTGGGACACATTCGAATTATATGATCAGGACACGATCGCCAAAACGCTATCAAAAATCAAACCCAACAACCACTACCAAGATCCTCTACCCGCGAAATGCTTAAGAGGAATCAGCCATATTGTGGTGCCAATCTGGACCAAAATAATAAACGCATCATTGTCACAAGGGATCCTCCCAGACTGCCTAAAAACAGGTCATGTGGTGCCTTTGATAAAAAAACAACGGCGGATGCTACAGACCCGAATAACTTTCGACCAGTGACTAACATCCCTGTATTGGCCAAATTTATTGAGAAATGCATGCAGGGCCAACTGAGCCAACACATCACTAAGTTCTCCTTACTAGATGAATGCCAATCAGGATTCAGAACAGGGCATAGCACGGAAACAGCGATCCTCCACATTGTTGATGACGCGCTACAGGCTCTCGATCGAAATCAAGCATGCTTATTAATTCTCTTGGACCTGTCATCGGTATTTGACACAGTAAACCACGAAGCATTACTGGCCAGGCTACAGGACAGGATGGGAGTATCTGGAATTGTGCTGAAATGGTTCGACTCTTTCCTACGGAACAGAACCCAACGATTCCTGGTCAACCAATCAATTTCTTCACCATGCCCCAACTCAATCGGAGTCCCACAAGGATCGACACTATCCCCTGATTTGTTTAACTTGTATGTCGAACTTCTCACAGAAATTCTCAGAAACTCACAGATATACTACCATATGTATGCGGATGACACGCAAATATACATAAAGATCCCCTCTCTTGAAGACATTGAGCTAATGAATGAAACGTTAAAAAGGGCATTGCAATGGTTAACTACCAACCATCTGAAGCTAAATGCTCAAAAAACAGAGTTCTTACTAATTTCTCCACCAAGGTGCGTTACAGAAATAAAGGAATGGACCAAGTTGGTGACTGCGCCTAACTGCACTCCGACTCTAGTGAACTCAGCTAAGTCGCTAGGAATTACTCTAGACGAGAATCTTGACATGAAAGCTCACATTAATTCAATGGCTAAAAGCGCCCGCTTCCACCTGAACTACCTGAGAAAACTGAAACCATTTATCTCTGAAGCAGATCTGAAACTGGCAATCCAATCCTTAGTCATCTCAAGGATTGAATACGGTTGCACCACCTTAGTGGGTTTACCAAAAACTTCCACAGCACCACTAAAAGCTTGCCTCAACGCTGCGGCAAGACTCATCTCTGGATCAAGGAAATTTGACCACATATCCCCTCACTTGAAAGCATTAAACTGGCTACCCTATGAGGCGAGAATTCAACTAAAGATAGCATGTATCACTCATAGAGCGCTTCACCACAATACTCCTGAATACCTATCCAAGAAAATTGAGCTGTCAGGAGGCAACAGACCAGCTAGGAGTGCCAAGGAGTTGGTGCTGCGTCCAGCCATCTTTAGAAAGAAAAAAACTTATGACAGAGCTTTCTCAGGAGCTGCCCCTAGAATCTGGAACTCACTCCCTCCAAGCATTAGGAAGAACCCTAATACCTCAACTTTTAAGCGAGAAGCGAAGAGCTTCCTAATGAGTAAATACCCTACATAGAGAAGTTAATGGATCACTTTGGGATCTAATTCTGTCCTCAAAGAAAACACTCACTTCATCAGAAAGAGAAGGATCGACGTGAATTAGATGAAAGATAAACTATGGATCGAAACGGACAGACTTTCCTGGTGATTAAACTGTATACCAACTGCTACCTCATGGCAAAGTGAATTTATATAGTTATCTCACATCCCGAAACCATATAACCTCCTACCTCATTTGTTTGTCGAAATTGACAAATGTTAGTGTTGCATGCTTTATAGTTGCTGCGTATTGTAAAAGAATAATTCGAATGGAAGTTAGTTACTTAAAAGTTAGTATTGCATGCTTTATAGTTGCTGCGTAGTGTAAAAGACTACCTCGAATGGAAGTTAGTTACTTAAGCACTCTCCAAAGCTATATAATTATCTACCTCATATCTATATGTTGTTTAATGGTTATCATCTTGTTAATATTTTTTTCTTACTTTTATGTGAAGCGCTCTGATACCCACGGGTCTTGTTCGCGCTATATAAAACTTTCAATAAATAAATAAATAAATAAATTAATTAATTAAATAATGAACAGGCACAAAAAAATAGCCTAATACTTGAAAACACTAGACACACCCTGCTTGTGGTAGATCAAAAAATGGAACACAGGGTTAAAAACTCTAACTGGGAATCACTATGGGTAAACGCTAAGATAAAATATAGAGGGAAACCCCTATCCATAGACTCTTGGAAAAGACTAGGGGTCTCATACCCAGTGCAGTTGGAGGAAGGGGGAAGCCCTTACACCTTCAACATGCTAAAATCACGACTTATCCTACCAAATATGGAACTCTACAACTTCCTCAAAATAAGAACAGCCCTAATAAAATCTAATATAGCAAGACACAAACCGTCAATCATCCAATACATGGAGAACCTAAACAAAGTGGACCACCAGGTATCCCACATATACAAACTTCTCCGCCCCACCTCCTCCAGCCCCAACGAAAATACAATCAGCTACTGGGAATCACACCTAGACACCACACTTAGCAAGCAGGAGCAACACACCCTCCGGCAGTCCCCATCAAAGAACATTATCTCCCTGGTCTTAGCCCAGACAAAATTCTGGCATTTCCACAAGACCTACTGGACCCCGGCCCGCCTAGCGGCTCTAGGGCTAAGGGAAAATGACCACTGCTGGAATTGCGACAGAGAACAGGGGGACTTCGCACACCTCATCTTCCACTGCACAAAGGTCAGAAAAGTTTGGGAAAACATATTTAGCTTGAAAAACAGAGCCTTAGGCTGCACACTTAAAGAAGAGTTCCCCACACTCACCACCGCATTTATAACATTGGGCATTGACACGCAACACAACAGAAGCCTCCTAGACCTCCTGCTAACGCCAGTAATCAAGATAGTTCTCACCAAGTGGAAAGATACCTCTAAGGCCACCTTCAAGGGGTGGCTCAACTAGGTTACATATCTGAGAGGTGTAGACATTACAGCCTTACAAAACACACCATGGAGAAGTCCAAACAGGGGTTTGTGGTCAGCCTTGGACAAGTTCCTAGCACCGTACGGGCCCTCAAGAGAGGGCCAACCAGTAAGAGCCAAAGACCAAACCTCAGCACTAAACTCTAGAGCAGGAAACGTCCCCTCCCCCCCAATTTCCTATCTCCCTACCGACCCCCTCTTTCTATTTCCGTCAGAGTAGATAGCCAAATAGGGGACCAGTCAATCAGAGAATTTGTTTCACTTCGAACCGCCTGGCAGGCTCCCCTAACACTAAGCACCAAGGAATAGATGTTATATGTTTTCTGTGTGGTCGGTAGAAAGGCAGGGATGCTCAAGCTCATGTGATCTACGTGGAATCTGTACTGCTATGCCACATGGGCTGTCACCCCTGTACGTACAATCGTGATGAAGAATATACGCACTTGGGCTGTCACCCCTGTACGTACAATCGTGATGAAGAATATACATTATCTGTTATATGTTGTAAGTGTAAAAAACTCAATACAAAAATATATATATAAAAAAGAAAAATACAGACTATAGGAACGAATCGTATACAAGCTATAATGGAATGTAAACAGTGATCGAACCAAACTAAAAGTAAAATGCCCCAACCATTAGTCCCTTATTATACACAAATTACATCCTCCTATAACTGGGAATCAAATCTTAGGGTCTCATGGAGGCAGAAAGTAGTGCTAAAAATGCTCCCTCAGGGATAAGGCAAATGGAAAGCACAGGAGACATTGGCCCTAAGTGCAATCTAATACATATGTAAAAACTATATGTATCACCACAAGTGTAGAGCATGGTACTGTTCCTTACTAATTAATCTGGAGGTTTTCATTAACTCGTTAAGTCATACCAGGGGATATCATCATTCAACCCAGTGATGTGACTCTTGAGACAATTCATACACTTCTGTTCCCTTAAAAAAAGGGCTCTGTTCTTAATTCGAGTTTTCACCTTGCGGTTCGTCAATGCGACATACCGTTTCTGGCATGGACAGGTGATCAAATAAATGACCCCTTCTGAGTTGCAGTTTGTTTGGGATCTCTGCTCCCATGGGTGTGGTAGCCCTACATTGATGGACTTTGTATTTCTCGTCAGGTGACACACGCTACATGAGCTGCATTGTGAGTGTCCACTCACTG
Organism: Lissotriton vulgaris; assembly: GCF_964263255.1. Taxonomy (NCBI): domain Eukaryota; kingdom Metazoa; phylum Chordata; class Amphibia; order Caudata; family Salamandridae; genus Lissotriton; species Lissotriton vulgaris. Next base: position 420,939,419 of record NC_141691.1, read on the forward strand.
GGGGTAGTATTGCCGGTATTCCCTGTCTACTACATTGTATGTTATTCGGTCGCGTGTGTGCCAATAGCTCTTTCAAGTCATACTTCATTTGAAAGAGGACAGAGGTTTCTCTATACTTAACCCATTGGAGGTCAGAATCCTCCAGTTTTTCAGGAGAGTCCGCCTGCTCTGATGTGATGCTGTATTGATTGTAGTCACAAACACTGGTTTATTGGTAACGTGTTTCAGTGTTTTGGCCAATAAGAGCTCTCTGTAAGCATTAGTGGCTCTCTTTCTTGCCCTTTTAATGATCCGTTCAGGGTAACCCCTTCTCTTCAATTTGTCAGAGAGGATTGTGGCCTCCTCCTTAAAGCTTGTTTTTTCAGAGCAGTTCAGTCTCAGACGGAATAACTGCCCGACTGGCAAATTTTCCCTAAGGGATTTAGAATGGAAGCTGTTGAATGCCGAATAAGGCGTTCTTATCAGTCGGTTTGTGATAGACTCTCATCTGGAGTGTGGCATCCCTTGGCTCTATCATTAGATCCAAGAAAGGTAACCCTGACTTGGTAACAGTAGATGTGAAGTGCAATCAAGGATTTCTCTGATTAAGCTTTTCCAAAAAGCGATCCATCGAAGGTTTGTCTAACTTCCAGATCAATATGTGACGACGCCAGCTGTTAACTACTAAAAGCCGACTGCAAGTTGAGATCTGGAAGTCAGAAAATAGCACAATGGAGTGACAACACAGAACAATTGTGCTCTAAGGACACAGCTCAAGAATACATTAAAGAAAAAATTATAAAATTATTAGAGTCCCTCAAATATTGACAGTGCGTTATCAGTAACCAGCCCCATTGGGATTACAAGTCTGAAGAGAACACCATGGGTCTGATGTTTTCACCCTAAAGCAGCCAAGTTTTCTGAGTGAAAAACTTGGGTAACAAGATTCAAGTTGGACTGCTTATACTGACATTTTTTTAAACCTTGCACATGAGCCCTTTTTTCATAAACATAAACAGCCTCACATCTAGCTGTTGTTCTGGTTACCACTGGCTGCCCCTGAAAGTCTATCCCTGCTGAAATGGTGGTAACCAGGATGAATAGGAAATTAACAATGCGGAGGAAACTGGCTCTCTGACTCTCCCTGCTTCCATTCTTGAATTTCATAAAGATTTATGGTAGTAGAATTGTGTGGGAATTAGATTTTAAGGCCCATTCTAGAAAATTATACGATTGGTATGATCTAGTCCAGTACAAGCTATTCAGACTTTTGCTTGTTTTACTCAATAAGTCCCTGCAGACACAAATCAAGCCAACAATTAGTTTGATTTATGCAAATGTTGATGTGAGCTACCTTCATGCATGGTTCTTACTTAGAGAAACACTATCTATCATCTTGGTGTGGCCTACCATCAAACGTTTTGCCTTCACACTACTGTTTTCTAAACGTTGTTTTTGTTGTTATTAGGACTCTGCACACTTTATTACTGCTAACCAGTGATAGCATGATTGTGATCTCTCCTTAAAACATGGTATAATTTGCTTACACCTGATTTGTAAATTTAATTTATGTATTAGTCCTTGGTATGTGGTACTAGATCTACCTAGGTCCTGTAAATTAAATGCTACTGGCGGGAGGGCAGTAGCACTCATTGTGCCACCCACTTAAGTAGCACTTTTAATCATGTGTTGGGTCTGCCATTGCATCATATAGTGTTGTTTAAACTGGGAATCCAACCCGGGGTTAAATAAACTTTTGGAGGCCTAAATATTCCTTTTTAAAAAGCTATAAGAACCTCTAAGATAGGCCCTGAACACCAAAGGGCAGAGTGCATTGTATTTAAAAGGTGGGTTGTGTTTCTAAGTTTTACATGTCCTGCAGGTGTAAAACACCTGAATTTGTTTTTTTTTTCAATGTAAGGCCTACCTTTTCCATTGGATAACATTAGTTAACCTTATTACATTTAATAAGTGCCATCTTTTGATTGGGAACATATAGGAATGTCAAGTTTGTACTCAGATAAATTGTAATTTATGGAACAATTCTCTTTATTATTCTGATGAAGCTATAACAACATGCATGCCTACATCCACCAGTCGGCTTGAGATAAATGCATATACGTGAGACACAGCGATGCGCCTACAACCAAAAGACCGGTAGCGACATTGGAGACAGTAATATCCCACTATTCCCATTGTATACCAGTGGAAACTAGTCTGCCTTAGTCATGCGATGAGTCTATAACAACAAACATTATTGAGTAAAGTGTAAAGAAAGAAGCCCAAGAAGAGAGAAAGGAAAGGTGGAATAAAACCAAAGGAAAGTCTCAAATTACTAACATACCCCACTTAACTACATCGTACCTCCTCCCCCTGGTCTCCACCCCCTTTGTACCACCGAAGTAAATCCCAGATTCCTCCTTACATGTACTTTCAAGGGCCTGGATCAGGTCACCTCCCTGAGTTCCTTAGTTAAAATAGTAACAAATGGTGACCATAATTCCATATATGCGTCAACTTATCATCTACCGCCATAGACAATGGCTCCATCGCTAATGTAGACCATAGCCTTCTTAACCATGCCGAGTAGTCTGGAACCACTGTGGATCCCCAGTGTGTTAAAAGGCCCAGTCTTGCAGCATTGAGAGTGAAAGCTATCCGTCTCCCTCTAAGCGAGCATAAGAGGAAGGGCAGGGGTTAGGGAGACCCAACAGCACATAGGTAGGAAAGCACAGGATATCAGTGCTAAAGGCTTCATTTATGTCATTCAGAATTGTGTCCCATTATCTCACTAGCTTAGGACAATGCCAAAGCAGATAAACCAATGTGTAATGTGTTGGCATTTATATAGCGCACTGCTACCCGTAGGCGTCCTGGCGCTTCGACCACTGCGAAACCCTTCCTGGCTTCCCTGAGAGATGGTCCCTTAATGGTCCCTTAATGGGTATCTCCAGGGTGCGACCAGGCATCCCCGGCGGTCTGGGGGGCCGTTAGTGAAGATGAGGCAAGCTAATGCCCAGAGTTGCCGAGTTTGACCGCTGATCAGAGTGGGCACCGAGGCGAGAGAATTATCGAGTCCGCTGACCCTGGTCCAGAAACCTGCCGCGCCGGGAATCGAACCCTGGTCCCGGGCCGTCCTCTGCTCTCGGGTCTGCCGCCTCTAACCAGTGAGCCACACTACTTCACTGAACCAGTCTGTTTGCATCCCTTGCATCAAGAGCAGAATGATCCTTGTTCCACCACTTCACTCTGGCTGGTAATGGGTACCGGAAGGAAGAGACCTTGAAAGCTGCCTCTTTGCCGGAAATATCATGTGCTGTGTGAAAAGTCCTGCAATGTATGTCCTGCCATTCTTTATCTGTAAATGTTCTACCTATTTACTCAGCTCACCTCAGCTGACTCTTGAATTTTGTGGATATGGTAGTATTTGAGAGACGAGCATAGCTCTGATATAATGCTGTTGTTGTTTGTTTTAATGACTAGACATTTTTCAAATTGAGTCATTTGCCGGGATGCCCCTGTTCCCAATGCAGGGCTTGATTGTATGTGTAGAGGTCTGTTGCCGGGATTGCATAGTCTTGCTGTAGCTGAACGAAGGGAATAACTCCATTCTGGTTGAACAGCAAACCTACTCTTTTGCAGCCTTGCTTACGCCAATGCTGAAATGCTCCAGATTTGCAACTGGAAGAAGTCAAAGTTATCTACCAATGAAGTCAGTGGGGACTGAAATGTAGTAAGCCCATATCAGATTGCTATTGCATCCCACACTTTTTGGGTATTTGCAGTTACCAGCACTAGCACTTTTATAAACTGTTTTAAAGTAACACTTGCTCACCTGCATTGCTATCTTAGCTTGAGGGACAGATTAGGCAAAAGCAGCAGTGCCCCCGGGGTCCGACGGTCGGGACCACCAATCAGGGGACAGAGGAGGGTCAGCTGACAGGGGGAGTCACGTGGGTAAGCCTTAAAAATAAGGGTATGTGCCGGGCGCGCAGTGGACGTGCGCAGTTGGAGCGCCAAAGGCAAGCCCGTCTGAGCCCGTCCGCGCTAAGACCACGACAGGCGCAGGTCATGCTGGTAAAAATTCCCCTTGCCTGATCTATCAGGTGAATGTACTTAGAGAGCTTAATGACGACATCAAGTGCGAGAGCCTTCTCCCTCTGACGAATTTAAGGGGCCCTATCTCCTCTAGAACTTGGGGGTGGACAATGCCCTGGCAGGTATCTGAAAGGCAGATCCATACCTCCCCTTCTCAATGTAGCATCAAAGGAGGGCTTATAAATGCTCGATCTGTGTGTAAACATAGCCAAGATATTAAGGACCTGATTTTAAAGCATCACCTCGACTTTCTTTTTATAACTGAGACTTGGCTCAAAGAATGGAGCGTCCCTGACCTATCTGTTGCCCTGCCACCTGACCATGCCATATTTAGAGTGGTCAGGCTGAAAGACAGGGGAGGAGGGTTAGCTATAATAATTAAAAATTCTTGGAAGTGTCTTGAACTGCCTTGATCATATCAAAGGGGCGGAAAGCATTGGCTTCTTCATCTCCTTCTATGCCTCGTTGTCCTTCACAGGAGGATTGATATATCGTCCCCCGGGCAGCGCCTCTGGATTTATGGAATCTCTGGGCGAATTCTTAGGTCAGCAGCTACTTCGTTACCCTCATTTTACTCTCCAGGGAGATTTGAACTTGCATCTGGAATCGAAGACTGATCCCCAAGTTGAAAATTTTCTACACACCCTTGAGATTTTTGGACTTTCTCAAAGAATAGTAAATGCAACGCATTCAGCTGGTCACACTTTGGATGGTATATGTTCCAACTTCCCAGCACTAGTAGATCATCATCCTATACCCCAAATATGGTCTGATCATTGCTTTATTCCTTTCAGCATAAATGTCTACCGTCCACCGAAAGTAGGAAAAAAACAACCAGACAACTTGTCATCACTTCGCAAAATTGGACAGCTATTGCTAAGAGTACTAGACTTAAGCAATCAGCCCAGGCACAAGCCCCTAATATGACCAGCGACGTCGAGCAAGACTCCAAAAGTTTTCACACCTGGATACAGTCTGCAACATACGATCTGGTCCCGCCAAAGCGCCTTAGGAAAAATTATAAACCTAAGAAGATAAGCGCACCATGGTACTCGCAAGCCCTTTCGGAAATTCGTCTCTAGTGTAGAAAAAGCAAACGGAAATGGAGAAAGGACTATGACCCTACAGCCAAAGATCTTTTTATAAAAAAAAGGAATGAATATTTTGCACATATAAAAACGGGCAAGAAAAATTACTACATTACAATGATTTCTGAGGCCCAACAACAACAAAAAAAGTATTCGCTATAGTGAAATCTTTTACCCATCCAAAAGTGCTTCAAACAGAAATTCCCCCCTCTCAGGTTCTCTGCGACCAGATCCCGGATTACTTTGAGGAGAAAAAAAGTCTCATCCAGAAGGACTTTCCTCAAATAACCTTGTCTAATTTAAAAGAAATTAGAGACACCCCGGCCATGACATATGAACCCCTGAGGATGTTTAGGCCTGCCACTGTTGCCCCTACAAGGGATGCCATCATATCCGGTAAATCTGGATCACCTTCAGACGCCTGTCCTCTGTTTATTCTCCATCAAATTGTGGACATAGTATATCCTTACATCAATAGAATAGTTAACGGTTCATTGAGTTCAGGTACTCTACCCAGAGATTGGAAAAAAGCTACAGTTAAACCTTTAATGAAAAAAACAAATAAAAACCCGACAGAGCTCTCCAATTTACGTCCCATCTCCCACCTGCCAATACTTGGTAAGATAACTGAAGCCATGGTGCATCAAGAACTTTCAAATTTCGTGGGCCTTCATCATCAACAATCAGGCTTCCAGCCTAAGCATTTCACGGAAACTGCTCTCATGGAATTAACCGATTCCATAAAAATCATTCAAGATGAGGAAAAGAACACTGTCTTGATACTGCTTGACTTATCGGCGGCGTTCGATACCATCTCCCACGACATACTCATTGACAGATTGAGAGGAAATGGTATAACCGACAGAGCTCTTGATTGGATCGGCTCTTTCCTCTCTGAGAGAACCCAAATTATATCATTAGGATCTTTTTCCTCAAAGGAGAAACAAATTACTCAGGGCTCTATTTTGAGTCCCCTGCTTTTTAACATATATATGTCGCCTCTCATTTCCCTCATTGAATCACATGGTATATGTGTCACTTCATATGCAGATGACACGCAAGTGATTGTTTCCCTTGAAAAAAATTCAACTAAAGCTGAACCAAATTTCTAAATTTGCTTGACGGAGATTTTCCAGTGGATGGAAAATAATCATCTAAAATGTAATTCTAGCAAAACGGAAATGCTGCCTATTGGAAAAACCATTGAGTTCTGCCCCAGCAAATGGTGGCCTGATGGCACCACTCTGCCTCCTGTCTCGGTGGAGTCGGCACGGAATATGGGTATTTTCTATGATTCCTCACTTTCTTTTGACCTCCATGTAAAAAATATGGCAGGCTGCTGCTTCAATAATATAAAATCCTAGAAGAAATGCTTTTGATTTTCTTCCTATCGAAGCTAGAAAGTCTGTTGCAGTCTCTCTTATACTCTCTTGCATCGATTATTGTAATAGGCTGATGGCAGGGGTAAAGAAACAAATGCTAAAGAAGTTACAGAGCGTCCAGCATGCAGCAGCGCGGCTGGTGCTTAAACTTCCTAGAAAATCTTCAGTGTCTGCAGCTCTTAGAACTCTGCATTGGCTGCTGATCCACAAAAGAATTCTTTTTAAGCTTCTAATGACCATTCTTAGATCTCTAAATGATATCGGACCAAGGTATCCAATAAATAGGTGTACCCGCTAAAATCCCACCAGAGCGTTGAGGTCAGCAGGGCATATTCTTGCTAACATCCCGAAATTTCTTCGCAAAACGAAAGGAGGCAAAACACTAGATGTTTTGGCCTCCAAGGCCTGGAATTTGATGCCAAATGATCTTAGAATGTAACCTACGGAGGCCGCTTTCAGGAAAAGGCCTAAAACTTGGCTATACATTCTGACAGACACCTATGTGCTGAACATCATCTAGTGCCTCCTCACAGTTCTTCTCTACCTTTCCATAGCACCAGGATGCTCCTTTCGGAGCGACAGTTTCGCGCTTTATAAATACCACATAACATTAACATTAAATAGGGAGGAGGACAGCATTCATGCCCTGAGTTTTCTAGGAAGCCAAATTTTCTTCCATATATTTACCCTTGTTATAGCCTGGTCCATGAACATCCAGGACTTTTCAGATAAGGGGCATTTCCATGCTATTATGAAGCATAGTTGGGATGCCTGAAAGTATCTCTGGACCACCGGAACGCCCATTCCGCCTCTTGCTTTAGCTTTAGTAGGTTGAAGAAAGCTAAGTCTTCGTTGTTTCCCGCCCCATATGAAGCGAATAATAACACATTGCAGGCTGTGAATAGTACCAGCAGGAGGAGTCCGGGGGATAGTCTGGAACACATACAAAATAAGTGGCATGATCATCATCTTGATAGCTGCAATATACCCTGCCCAGAAGAGGGCCGCCCAATTCCAAGTGGCTAGAGTCTTGTTGGTTTGTTCTAGAAGTGGATCGGAGCTAGCTCTTAGCATTTTCTCAGGAGTTCTTGCCTATAGGTTACCAAAATATGGAATGTTGTCACCGGTCCAGGTGAACAGAAATTGAGAGGCCACAGCTGCCACCGAGCAAGGTGCAAGTGAGAGATTTAATATTTGAGTTTTAGCTAGGTTTGTCCTACACAATGCTAAAGCAATGGAATTTGTCTACCATGGCAGTTAGCGAAGATGAGGGATTTTTTAATAATAAGATCACATCATCAGCATACAAGAGCATGGTGTGCATGTCTGCACCCAGGCAGATCCCAGATAGCAGTGGAGTATCTCTAATTCTTTGCACCATCGGCTCCACATAGAGGGCAAACAACAGTGGTGACAATGGGCATCCCTGCCTTGTCCTTCTATGTACCGGGAAGCATCCAGAATAGTAACTATTAACTTTGAAAAAAGCCCTTGGGGAATTATAGATGCATTGCATCCAGGCATGGGAGGTGAGCAACTTTGGCCCCCGGAAGAGGGCCATCACCTACCGGTGTATGTCAAAGGAAGACGCGGTCTAGGCTGTACCTGGCCATAGAGTCTAGAGTAGAAGACTCTAACGGCCTCCACAATGCCTGCATCTGAGTGCACTATTGACCCCGCTGCTGTTAGAATCTCCAAAACTGAGCCAGAGACATCCCATTAGCGCAATATGTGCACCACATGCAGCCTGAGTGATCCATATTGAGAAAAAATGTATGCTGGAGGAGGAGTAGGGTGTATTCTGCCCTACCAAGATGTAGGCGGTGCAAAATTAAGTGTTTTTTCTCTAGCTCTCTACATATGCGGAAAGCACCAGTGCATTTGTGGATTAATTCTAATTCTGCTACTGCAGATGCAGCCTGGCTGCATATCTCCCTCTGTAGTATATTCTTGTTCGACGAAATTGCTATTAGTTCCCTGCGTATCACAAATGTTAATGCTTCCCAGACAGAAGCAAGACGAGTCTCCCCACTGTCATTGAGGGTAAAATATTTTTGATTGCTTCATGAACTGTCTTTATTGTTTGTTCCGATTGGAACATAGCGTCCAGGAATCTCCAGTATGATAAATGTGGTTGACATACTCCTAGGTTTAGTGTGATCAGAGCGTGGTCCGAGAGAGAATGAGGTTTAATTGTCACATCAACTACTCAATCTTTCAGGTCATCCACAATAAGGAAGTGGTCTATGCGGGCATAGGACCCATTAGCAGCTGAAAAAAATGTGTAATCCCTAGTAGTGGGTTGTTTGCCTCCATATATCATTGAGAGCACTCTTCGCGAGCCATTGGAGCCCATTCTGCAAGAAGGCCTCAATCTGAGAAGTCCTTGCGGCAGAGCATTCTAAGTCTGTATTCATAACAAGGTTAGGATTCCCCCTATTACAACCGCTTCTTCAGAGATGCTAAGATTTGCTTGAGGGAGTTGACTAGGAAGTGTTCTTGGTGTTCATTTGGCACATATACAGACTCAACTGTAAACTGCATATGACCCATTGTCATATGCTCTTCCCTTGATTTCAGCCTCTAGGCCAATGGCCTGGCCCCAGAACTCTTGGGCAAGGAGTATGGCAACCCCATTCTTTTTTTTGTTTCTGATGTCCAGAATTGCCTGTGAAACTTAAGTGAGTGCATGCGCTGGGTATCCCTGGCTACCAAGTCTGTCTCTTGCAACAAACAAATATCCCCCTTAGAGCTCCATAAAGACAGAATCGTTTTGCATTTCACAGGGCTATTAAGGCCATGAACATTAAGGCTCACCATACGGATAGTGTGTGTCATGTGTCTTTAGTGCATCCAGTACCAGCTAGGTTATCATGATTCAAGGGGTCAGGACGGAGAAACGTGAGGATTAATAACCTATGTCCATCAATGCTCTTACTATCTGCATAGCTTCTCAGTTGGAGTGGAGGAGAGAGAAACAAGAGAAGACAGAAAAAACCCCAAAACAAATATAAGAAACAAAATATACATAATACTAAGCAATCAGAGTTTGTTGGATTCTGTGTGTTTAGGGTGAATGTGGCGACCCGTTGAAGGATCTTTCCCTCAAGGTATCTCCCATGGAAGTGCAGATGCACGGCAGGTGCAGCGACCTCGGTCTCCATCATTATCCTGACCCTTTGTCGCCACAATTGAGTTTGTTCGAGTCCGCTCAAGACCCAAGAGCTCAGCATGCCCCTAACAGAGTGAACTCCACCGAGAGGGCCTGCAGCACAACCTGCCGATCTTTTTTGATGGTTCTTGGGTCAGGTCTAGCCCATCAGAGATTGAATGTCACCCTCTGCCACGGTGATTGCAGCCATCCTTGAATGAAGGCCCCGCATCACCCTCCTGGGCGTCGATCTGTAGCAGGGCGCAGGCCTCCCTGAGGGATATGATTTGTAGGAACACTTACTCATGACAAAAGATAATGTGAAAGGGATGGCCCCAGGTATATGGAATGTTAGCATTTCTCAAGTGTTAAGTGATGGGGCAGAAGTCCTTGCATTTTTGCAGAGTGATCGGTGAGAGATCTTGGAAAAAGGTCGGGGAGTGCCCTCTGATTAATTATTTCTTCCTTTACTTGAAAATCATGCAAGCATACTAGTATGTCTGCCAGTGGCCCCTCCCTGTATCGATCAGGTCCTACCCTGTGGACCCGATCTAACTGAATGGAGGAATCTTCTGCAAGACCCAAGATATGCCGAAAGAGGTCTGCAACTATTTCACACAGGTTAGGCGCTTCTGCTTTGCATGGCACACCTCAAATTCGTACATTGTTTCCTCGGGATTGGTTCACCAAGTCCTAGTTGTGTGCCTGCATATCCAACTGTTGCTCTTTAGGCTTGAGGACCTCTTGTTGTAGCCAACTGACTTCCTCCACTAGGCCGGATTCTCTATCTTCCAATGCAGCCACTCTCTTATCCACCTCGTCAACGTCTCAACGCACCTCTCGGATACCTGTTGCGATTTCTGACCTCATCTCCTGCAGGTCCGTACGTAGGAAGGTGAAAAGCGCTTCAAGAAATGACTTGGTCACCGGTCCCTCCTCGTCATCACTGTCTGATTTTGTCTCTCCCCGTGCATTTAGGTTCTTGTCTTCCACACCGGTGCCTCCAGCCTTCCCAAACATTTCTTTAAGGGAGCTCTCCTTCTTTGTTCTATTCCCTGCCATCCTGTTGTGTCTAAGTGAAGACAATGCCACTAAGCCATGCTCTCCCAGTTATTCTGTGTCTCCAGAGTCCTGTATTCCTTTCAGATCACTTGTGGCCAATGCTCATCTTCTTCAGATCACGCGTGTCAATCCTGACGGGGATCTTCTGCTGCACACACCCCGCTCTCCTAGAAGATTGTGTGGCCCCTCTTATGCATGTGTACCTCCATGATCGAATCCGGTGCACAGCCGCTCCAGGTCCAAGTCGGAAAACCCGGCCACAGAGCACTCAAATGCTGTATCCCACGCAGCTCTCTATGTCTCACGGTCATGTCGGTTCAGCAATGGCAGTCCCAAACCTCATCACGCTTGAATTTCACTCATTCCTGTGCCTAAGCCCCCTATAAGTGGTGTAGGCCAGGCCCAGATTCACCTCCAAGGGGCCTCCATTACCTTCAGGCCTCTTAACGAGCATGGCAGTCAGTCGCGATTCAGAGTTTCCAGGGGAGTGGCTCGCCCTCGCTGATCTCCAGCAGTGCCCTCTGCACTAGGCAGCTAGTTTCACCCCCGAGTGGCACAGAAGGGAGCCGGAACACTCGTTGTGATGCTTTTGTTGGTGGCGGCTCAGGAGTGATGGGAATGTATGTCAAGTCAAGTCAAGTCAAGTGATTTATATAGCGCGCTACATACCCAGGGGGTCTCAAGGCGCTTGAGGAAGGGAGGGGAATTACTTGTCGAAAATCCATGTTTTAAATTGCTTTCTGAATGTAAGGTGGTTCTGAGTGAGGCGAAGGTGAGTTGGAAGTGAGTTCCAGGTTTTAGCTGCCAGGTAGGAGAAGGATCTGCCTCCCATGGTGGTTTTGTTGATGCGAGGTACAGATGCAAGAGCTTGGTTGGAAGATCGTAGGGGGCGGGAGGGGGTGTAGAAGGAAAGTCGTGAGTTGAGGCATTCGGGTCCAAGTTCGTAGAGTGCTTTGTGTGCGTGCGTTAGGAGGCGGAAAGTAATCCTCTTGTTGACGGGGAGCCAGTGGAGGTTTTTCAGGTATCCAGAGATGTGGTCTTTACACGGGATGTCTAGTATGAGTCTGGCTGAGGCGTTCTGGATGCGTTGGAGTTTTTTTGGGAGTTTTGCGGTGGTGCCGGCGTATAGGGTGTTTCCGTAGTCCAGGTGGCTCGTGACCAGTGCGTGGGTGACCGTTTTTCTGGTTTCGGTGGGGATCCAGTGAAATGTTTTTTTAAGCATGCGAAGAATATTGAAGCAAGATGATGAAACGGCGTTGACTTGTCTGTTCATAGAGAGTGAGGAGTCGAGGATGACACCTAAGTTTCGTGCGTGGTCCGTCGGGACGGGTGCTTTTCCGAGGGCCTCTGGCCACCAAGAGTCGTCCTAGGCGGAGGTGGAGGTACCAAGGATGAGGACTTCAGTTTTGTCGGAGTTCAGTTTTAGACGGCTGTGCTTCATCCACTCGGCTACTTCTTTCATTCCTTCGTGTAGGTTGGTTTTGGCAGTGTTAGGGTCTTTGGTGAGTGAGAGGATCAGTTGAGTGTCATCTGCGTAGGAGATGATGTTGAGGTTATGTTGGCGTGCGATGGCCGCGAGGGGGCTCATGTAAACATTGAAGAGGGTGGGACTGAGTGAGGATCCTTGTGGCACGCCGCAGATGACTTCAGTGGCCTCTGACTTGAATGGTGGGAGGCGGACTCTCTGGGTTCTTCCGGTGAGGAAAGAAGTGATCCACTCCAGTGCTTTTCCTTGGATTCCGATGTTGCTGAGGCGTTGCATTAAGGTGCTATGACAAACTGTGTCACTGGCTGCGGAGAGGTCGAGGAGGATGAGGGAGACCGTGTCTCCATTGTCTAGCAGAGTTCGAATGTCATCAGTTGCTGCGATGAGTGCGGTCTCAGTGCTGTGTTTGGCTCGGAAGCCGGACTGTGAGGAGTCGAGGGATTTGTTGGTTTCGAGGAAGGCGACGAGCTGGTTGTTGACAGCTTTCTCGATGACTTTGGCCGGGAAAGGAAGGAGCGAGATGGGGCGGTAGTTTTTGAGTTCGGTGGGGTCAGCTGTGGGTTTTTTCAGAAGGGCGCTGAGTTCGGCGTGTTTCCAGCTTTCCGGGAAGGTGGCGGAGTTGAGGGAGCAGTTGATGACGTCTCGGAGGTGCGGTGCTATGATGGAGTCTGCTTTGTTGAAGATGTGGTGAGGGCAAGGGTCTGTGGGTGATCCTGAGTGAATGGAGTTCATTAGGCGGATGGTGTCTTCAGTGGAGATTGGGTTCCAGTCATTGAGGATGTTCAAGGGGGGTGGGGGTCCTGCAGAAGGTTGGGTGGGTTGGTCTAAGGGCCGGTTGTCGAAGCTGTTGTGGATGTCAGCAATCTTGTTGTAGAAGAACGAAGCTAGGGAGTCGCAGAGGGCTTGAGAGGGGGTGATGTCGTTGGAGTTGGCTGAGGGGTTAGTAAATTCCTTGATGATGTTGAATAGTTCCTTGCTGTTGTGGGCGTTGTTATCTAGTCGGTCCTTGAAAGCGGCTTTCTTGGCATTCCTGATCAGTTGGTGGTGTATACGGGTGGCGTTTTTGAAGGCGTCCTTGGTGCTATTGTTAGGGTCTTTTTTCCAGGCCTTCTCAAGGGAGCGACAGAGTTTCTTAGATTTCTTAAGATCATCGTTGAACCAGGAGGCCTTCTTGCTGCTTAGTTTGGTTTGACGTTTTTTCAGAGGTGCTAGGATGTCGGCGCTGTTGGATAGCCATTGGGTAAGGTTAATGGCTGCTTTGTCGGGGTTTGAGGAGTGGGCAGGGGGGTTTTGAAGGAGCGATGAGGCAATCTGGTCGATGGTGATTTTGTTCCAGATTCTTTGCAGAGTAGGTTGGGGATGGTTGTTGGTTGTGGTCTTGTTGTAGGTGAAGTGAACGCAGCTGTGGTCCGTCCAAAGGAGAGCAGTGGTGTGGCTGAAGGAGACATGTTTGCTGGAGGTGAAGATGGGGTTGAGTGTGTGACCTGCGATGTGGGTGGGGGTAGTGACAAGTTGTTTAAGTCCGAGGTTGGCGAGATTGTCCAGAAGGGTGGTGGCATTGCGGTCGTTGTTCTTTACAAGGTGAAAGTTGAGGTCACCCAAAAGAATGTAATCTTCGGAGGGGAGGGCGTGTGGGGTGATGAAGTCCGCGATGTCCTCACTGAATTGTGCGCGGGGTCCTGGTGGCCTGTAGAGGAGGGTGCCTCTAAGTGTGGTCTTGGGGTCGATGTGGATCTGGAAGTGAAGTTGTTCAGTATTGGCGAGATTGAAGTCTGAGCTGGTTGAGATGCGGATGGATTTCTTATGGACGATAGCGATGCCTCCTCCTGTTTGGTCGGTACGGTCCTTACGGATGATCTTATAGCCTTCCGGGATGGCAATGGTGATGTCAGGGGCTGATGTGGAGTTCATCCATGTTTCTGTTAGGAAGGCGACGTCTGGGGAGATGGTGTCTAGTAGGTTCCAGAGGTCGATGGCGTGCCTGTGGACTGAGCGGGTGTTGAGCAGGATGCATTTTAGGTGGTTGGAGTCAGATATCTGTTTTGTGTTCATGGGTGAGGAGTTGTTCTTGGTGCTGTCGAACTTGCAGGAGTTGCATGAGAAGGGTACATGGGTGTGTCCAGGAGCGGCTTGGGTGCAGTTGGGGCGTCGGCCGGGGTTAAGGGCTAGGAGGGTGGAGGCGTTGTAAGTAATGCGGGAGGGCTGGGCATTGCACGGACCAGGGGGTCTGGCGCTGGGCGCGGTACAGGCGCGGACGGCGTAGACGGGCTTACCTTTGGCGCACCTTCAGCGTGGACGTAGCGCGTGGACGCTGCGCGTCGGCGCATCTGTCATTAAAGCACTTTGAGGGGGGAGGGATGTGGGAGGGGCAGCAGGGAGGCGGGAGCGGTGCGAGGAGGAAGGGCTCAGGGAGACAACAACAAACAAAATGGAGGTAGTGAAAAGTCGAGTGAGGCTGGGGCACAGATAAAAAGTTCACAAGCGCTTTTAAACAGGCAGCTTAATGTTAACAGATAGAGCGCAGCTCCGTTTCCGTCGCGCTGATTAAATGGCATAAACTATGCTACGCTGCAGAATACCTGAAACGCTGTAGCGTTATTAAGTGGCACAAACTAAGCAGACTGAAATAAACACCACAAGCGCTAAAACAAATGCACAACCAGAAGCGCTAATGCAAATGCACAATTGAATTACAGGAACACAGATGGTCGGAGGTCAATGGAAGAGTAACGATACCACCAGGAGCCAGGGAGCGTGGGAGCGACTGTGTCTGACGAAGTCAGGGCGGTCACAGCTGTGCTTTCTACGGGGTCTACAGTAAGGGTCAGTGGGTGGGAGGGGCAGCAGGGAGGCGGGAGCGGTGAGAGGAGGAAGGGCTCAGGGAGACAACAACAAACAAAATGGAGGTAGTGAAAAGTCGAGTGAGGCTGGGGCACAGATAAAAAGTTCACAAGCGCTTTTAAACAGGCAGCTTAATGTTAACAGATAGAGCGCAGCTCCGTTTCCGTAGCGCTGATTAAATGGCATAAACTATGCTACGCTGCAGAATACCTGAAACGCTGTAGCGTTATTAAGTGGCACAAACTAAGCAGACTGAAATAAACACCACAAGCGCTAAAACAAATGCACAACCAGAAGCGCTAATGCAAATGCACAATTGAATTACAGGAACACAGATGGTCGGAGGTCAATGGAAGAGTAACGATACCACCAGGAGCCAGGGAGCGTGGGAGCGACCGTGTCTGACGAATGTCCTGACCACACCCCCATAAATTGTAATTTAAAATCATCTTTAATGATAAAGTCAGCTTTTAAGTCGCAAGTCTGAAAATGACAGTGAGACAAAGTGGGACTAAGTGTTGGTAGGAGGGCCAATCTGCAAGGGTCGGTGAGTAGGAGCTTTACCCTGACCCACTTACATTTCAAAAGGGTGCTCTAGCACACACACAAAGGAATGTTACACCAGTCTTTTGTCTCCCCTGTCACTTGGAGTCTTGGCAGGTAAAGTAAAGAAATGTCCAGAAATAGATGTGAGGGAAACAAGGATGTCCTCCCCATTTCAAAGGCTGACACCAGGAATACATATCAGATAGTCTGAACCACCCATTCAGTACACTCTAGGCCTGTGCCCTGCTACTTGAAGCCTGCCCTGCTCTTGAAAGGTCTATCCTGCTGTTACCAGAAGACTGCCCTGCTTCTTGAGGCCTGCCTTATTGATTGAAAGAGAGAGGGCCACCTTTTTGAAACCAGGACTACCAGAATTACTCCAAAAGCTTGTTTGATTGCCCCCTGCATGAGCTAAAAGGAATTAAGATATCCAGGAGACCTTGAACCCTGCACCTGGTATCTACTGGAGTGAGTCCTAATCCGCCAAGCGATTCCCCTCGAAGTGGTGTTAAAGGTGCTGCTATTCTTTAACCCTAAAAGATGAGACTTCCTGTTCAGTGGGATCACATACTTGTGGACCCTCTTCTGCTACAGCTTGAAGTTTCAACCTGCTGGTGGTTTTCACCTTCCAAAAAGTCCAGAGGTATAAATCTGCACCAGGCCAAATGGCGCCATAATCCCTATTGACAACAACAACATCTTTAGACTGATAGACTGATAATCAGACTTCTCCCACTCACAGCCTTTTCCTGCCATTGTCAACAGCTTTCGAGTGCCCCGCATCAGCTGCACTCCAATGATGCAATTTTCTCACCGGCGAGACATCAAGCAGCTGCAAAAAACTCGTCGGGAACAGCGTGTGGATGTAATGCAATTATAAAATGGTAAAAACATAATTAAAATTATAATTACATCTACATATCTAAATAAACCTTTAATATAAATATAAAAAGTTATTTTATATATAAAAAATCTAATAATTACAACATTTTTTTAAAAATTATATTTCACACTATAATAATTATAATAGTAGGGAAAACATTGCATAGCGTAGGGGATAAAATTACTACTCCCACTCCAACAAGGGAAAGTGTTGGATAGCGGGTGGGTAAAAATTACTATTCCTACTCCAGTGAGTGCAACAGTAGGGAAAGTGTTGGATAGCGGGAGTGTAAAAATTACTATTCCAACTTTAGTGAGTGCAACAGTAGGGAAAGTGTTGGATAGTGGGTGGGTAAAAATGACTTTCTACTCCAGTAAGTGCTACAGTAGGGAAAGTGTTGAATATCAGGTGGGTAAAAATTACTTTTCCCACTCCAGCAAGTGCAACAGTAGGGAAAGTGTTGTATAGCGGGTGGTGAATGATTTACTATTCTCACTCAACCAAGAGTAACAGTAGGGAAAGTGTTGGATAGGGGGAGGGTAAAATTACTATTCCCTCTCCACCGAGTGCAACAGTAGGGAAAGTGTAGGATATCGGGTGGGTAAAAATTACTATTTCCACTCCAGCGAGTGCAACAGTAGGGAAAGTGTTGGATAGCATAGTGGATTAATTTAGTATTCCCACTCATGCTAAATAATTAACATTAACTAATAAATAATTTAAAAAAAACTCCTACCGTATCCCCTATAAACATCACCACTAATATTTTTAATTAACAATAAAATTAACAATTTACAATAACATTACTAACTATCAAATATAAATTAATTCACACAATTAACACTATCAACCCCCAATGCACTCCTAAACACAATTAACATATTAACAAATGAACTAGTAATAATTAATGTCAAATTAATAACTAATTAATAACTTTTTAACACAACAAACATAATTACCAATACATTATTAATTAATATTATAAATCAATGTATAATTAAATAATAAATAATTAACACAATTAACAATATAAGTTATTAAATACAAAAATATTAATTAATTACTTAGGTAATTTAAATTAAATTACTTCCCACCCTATTCCCCTATAAACCCACAACCCGCCTAGGAACTAAAATACGCAAATATAATTTAACATAAAATTCATTACTTTTATAAAATTCAAACATGCATTACAAAAATATTATATACTTTTAACACATATACTAATACTTAAAACACAAAAAAATCAATATTTTTAACAATGATATTATGACTAACAATATTACTAACTTTGATATTTTAAATAACGATATTTCTTACCTGCATATCGATATTCTGCACCACTAAGTCAAACTTTGTGTCCTCTCGATATTTAAAACTCGATATTTTGCCATCTCTATATTTTAAATTAAATATTTTAACTGTTTACTGTAAAATACACACATATGTTGGTGTTGCTTTGCATTTCTTAGCATCAAGTGATGCTTTCATCAGTGGTGCATGTCTGTTCCTGTGCAACTACCTATGTTTTTCAATGGATATCAATGAGAGATGAATGCACATATATTCTCCTCAAAATCTGGCAACACAATGAGCTTGTCATTCGTAGGTGAAATATAGCCATTTCTTATTGTTACAATGTTTTCAATTTGTGCAGTGTTGTACAAAAAGACAAAAAAATGTTAAAGTCCTAGATGTGAACATATCCACCTGTCGGTGTCTGTCATATTGCAACAATTGGATTACATTTAATTGCATTGAGCGACTATTTATATGGGCATCTCATATGGAGCCTTGTTTAATTCAACTTTTGTATTGTGAAGTGTTGTCTGCGAGTTAATCATTAGCCCTTCGGCAATCAGTGCCTTGGTCTACCAAGCTATCATACAAGGATTTGACATATACATGTTAGACACAGGCTTATGAACTGTGTAATTTAATCCATTCAATAAGTTTGCTGTAATTGGAACCTGTGTTGCAAAGTTTACACACAGATAGATTTGCAGCAGGCAACAAAATCATTGAAAGATCTTAAGTGGATTGTGACCTGGGAACTCCAGTTTGAATGCAGGTTTCTACGGCTGCTGCTTAAAAACTGTGTATGCCCTCTGACATGGGAGAAAATATGGGGGCCTGGACATTGTCCATGATGGGATCCATGGGGTGGGTTGTACAGCCTGGGAGAGCTAAGAGACGTATTCAATCTGGTTGTGTGCAGAATTATGTAAAATGTACTTGTGTGCTGCTTGCTACAATGTCTGGCAACTGCAATGTCTTCGACAAAAATTGTATATTTGGGATTTGCTTGTTCATTTCCTGAAGATAATAAACAAACAACACTCATTACATAATCAAGTTAATGTCAGCAGGTACCTGTTTATTTTTAGGTGCATGCCAAGAAATTGTTTACAAAGGATATATATTCCAAGATGTCTTTTGATGGTTGAATATAAGGATCCTTAACAGCAAGTTTCTCCATTTGGGTTTTGCCATAACATTTGGTCATATTCACAGTGGAGAAGGATACAAGTATGTGGTGATTAGTATCAAAATGTCAGGAAAATCAACACAGTATTCATTACTTGTGATCAGAATTTATGAAGGTAGAAGTTAGGAGAAGATTTATCATAGACAAGTCTAGGTAGAATATCGATGAACATAGGCATTATGTCAATTCAGGGTTCCTTACATGTAGCAATTTATATCCATATCTTGAATGTGGATTTAGCATTTTTAGTATTGCATTCAGATTTATGTAATGGTCTATACTTGTAATATGAAATTGAATTGGTGAGTGACTGGTATATCTTTCCAAAACCAAAATGGCATCTGCTTAGGGACAATCACATCCCAAATGAGAAAAAACATCAAAGACGGCTGATAGCCAGAAACCGGTCCTTGGCAATTTGGGCTGGACTGTTGCCATGAGGCACAGGGTCAAGACTGATTTGCATATGGCCAGGTCCGAACTGGGGTGACTTGGTGAGCAAAATAACGATGGATTAAACCCAGATCTGTGACTGGGGGTGAATGTTTTGCCATTGTGCAACATTCCGTCCATCATCTTGTGTGTTTTTTTTTTATTTTTTTTTTTATTTGTAGTATAAAACAGTCTCCCTTTCTTTCTAACGACTTTGAGCCACAGATTTGATTTGGCTGTCTGACCATATAAGAATTTCCTTTCAATTGTATTCAAGGTAGTGAAGGAATTAGGTTCTGAATACATACATCATGATATCATTGAAGGGTTAGATATAGCCTAAGACTTTTTATTATATGTTGCATGCGAAGCATATTTCTTCACAAGCACACATAGCTGATTAATGTTACCCATCTCTAAAAGGTATATCATACACAGTATTTTATATAATTCAGTTCAGGAGATTATGTAGTGAGTGTTGTTTGTTTATTATCTTCAGGAAATGAACTCACAAGACAAATTCATACCAGGTCCAAATGAGGATGCCTCACAGTGAAATGTCCTTCCCAATTCCCATTCACCTTGTGTACTTGAGATAGTTTTTTTAAATCCCTTAAGAATGGGTGAGACTTAGCAGTATCGAAATCCAGACACCTGCCGTACTGGAATCATGTGTCTGATACACAGCAGCTGTGTAAAAAGTAATTAACACTGACTACTATGAATTACATATTCCATAATTTGTTTTCACAGAAACCCTACACTTTTCAATAACAATAACTCACCATTTTAAGCTTGTTAATTTACCATTCTCTAGCTCTATTGTTCTGTGCAAACAACATTATTAGAAAGTATTGTCATCTTATTGCAACTCCTATTTCATACATACTAGCAAAATGTATGCCACTTATGTCAATAGATCTGCCTATGTGATAATCTACATCAATCTCTTTTGAAAATTTGCGTAAGATTTATTCAAATCCAAAGAATCCAATCAAAGGTATGACAACTCTATAATCTACTTAATCACATTTAGGGGCCGATTCCGATTTGGTAAACCAATCTGTACGACAAATCGAATCCGTAGCCCTTTCCGTACGAATGGTACAATTCTGTACGAATTGCGTAGTACGATTCGTAGGAAAAATATACAACCGAATACGAAAAGCAAGGGAAAATCTGTACATACGGACCCTCAAAGTGAACCGTACAAATCGTAAACATGCTGTACGACCCGACAAGTACGAATCTGAGCGTCCCCTGAAAGTTTGGGGGGTTTCGTGAAGTGGGGGCCGAGTAAAAAGGGGGGTCCCAAAACGTGTTTTCCCCATGTTAATTTCCATAGGGCGGTTGGACTCACTTTTAGCTCGAACGGCTGAATGGATTTCCATGAAACTTGGCAAAATTGTAGGGACTGGTAGCTCAATGTGCCTTTGCTAGGTCTCAAGATATGTGCTCCAGTGGATTTTGAGAAATTAACGTTCAAAAAAATATATATATCTGTGACAGCGTTCCGGTTAGGGCTTTCTGTGCGTGGGTGAGGAGACGGAAGGTGATTCTTTTGTTGACGGGGAGCCAATGCAGGTCTCTCTGATGTCCGGAGATGTGGCTGTGTCGTGGGATGTCGAGGATGAGTCTGGCTGAGGCGTTATGGATCCGCTGGAGTCTCTTCTGGAGCTTGGCGCTGGTTCCGGCGTAGAGGGCGTTGCCGTAGTCCAGTCGGCTGGTGACGAGGGCCTGTAACTGTGAACATTCTAAACAGTTCGGAGAGGCCGCCATCTTGTCTCTCGATAGGATTGAGAGACAAGAGGTGGAAATAAACGAAGGCTGAAATGAATGAAAGGGTGCAAGGTAGACCCCTCCTGACCCCCTAGGATTGATGTGGGGGCTATTAAAGGGCCGCGTGGGCAAAAAAAAAAAAAAAAAAAGTTCGATTTTTCGCTGTGGAAGCGCTACCCGGTACGCGAACCGGGTAGCTTACCGGTAGCGTAACGGGAATCCGCCATCTTGCGTTAGGGTGTAATTCGGGCACAAGATGGATGATAAACAATGCTGGGATTGTGTAAAAGGGGGCAAGGGAGACATATCCTGACCCCCTAGGTTTTGTGAGGGTGGATGAGGAGGCCCATATATGTTCAAAAAAAAAAAATCAAATTTTCGCGCGGTTAGCGCCCGGTGCGCGAACCGGGTAGCGCTCCGGAAAGCTTAAATCGTGAAAATTAGTTAAAAAAAGTTAAATTTAAAATTTATTTAGAGTAATCATAGTTAGGGTAGCTCTGAAAAGAGCTTTTGGGTCTGTGGAAGATTTAGGTACTTATAAGTATGTACCAATACACAGTCTTAAATTCTGGATGAAAACTCTGTTCCCCTCATCTGAGAAGTGCACACCATCTCCTCTGGAGATATCTTGCATGTAGTAACGCAAGTTATTGTTGTAGATGGAGCCCATTCCATGGTCTCTCATGTAAGCTGAAACAGACTTATTTACATGCTTCTTCGCTTTCACAATGTGTGGACAAAATTGATTGGACCACCTCCATTTCTGTCTTTGGCATAAATGGAATATACCAAGGCAGTTTGAGGAAAAAGTGCCATCAATTGCTCAAAGGTGTCCTTTAAAAGCATTTCCAGACCTACCCCAGTCAAAGTGCCAAAATCATTTCCACAAATGTGCACAATTAAGAGGTCAGGTTGTGGCAGATGCACAGATTGAAAGTAAAAAAATTATAAGTGATGGAGTTAACAACAACTATAAAGTAAGTATTTAGTACTTTTTCCCTTACATCTCTATCACATTCAACTTCTATTACTCCCACTGCTTTATTTACTTAACCCTCAGTTTCCTTCCTTTGCTTTTTCCCTCATTCCTTTTCAATTACTTACTTACTCCACTCCTTCCACTCCTTTTGTCAGTCCCTCTGTTCTCACAGTTCCTCACTCCTTTTCACTCAGTCTGTCTCTCTAACTCTAACTGTCTCTGTCTCTTCACTCTTTTACTAGTTGTTCTTTATGCTTTCTCTCTGCAGTTCAAGCACACTATTTTATTTAAATTTTTTTGCTGCTTCAATTATTCTTTTTCTATCACTTCTTCTTTTCTTCTTTCTGTTTTTTCTCTCTGTCATTCCACATGTTTTAATCTTATTCACTATCATACACCTTGTTTTAATCCTATTTACTTTCACTCACTGTTTTTTTAACACCTTCCCTCAGGGTTGTTAGTCCGGTTCTATCCCTACCTCTTACTCCACATCCTTTACTCTCTTTCTTTTTAATTTGAAGATTCATTCACATTCTCCAACTAACTCTTGTTTATTATTCTTCTACACTCTTTTTTTCTTTCACTTCCTTTTCTATTTTCTTTTTCTCAATTTTTCCCTCTTACAACTTTTCTTTCTATAATTATCTATTATACAGTATCTCTGTGTTACTCCCTCTAGCTGTCTTTCTTTTAACATTATTCTCTCTGTCTCCTTCCCTTATATTCACTCTTTATTTTTTTTTCATTTTTTTTTTGGTTCGCTTCCGGTTCGCGTACCGGCGTGCGAACGAGGAAGCGAATCAAAAAAAAAGAGATTGCCAGAGTGCTAAACATTTTAGCAATTTTTTATAAATGGGAGGTAGTTCTGAAAAGAACTTTTTTTAATTGTTTTTGTTGTTTTATATTTTTTTTATTATTTTTCTGAACATTTTTTATTTTTTTATATTTTTTGAACAATTTTAATTTTTTTGATTTTTTTGAGGGGGAACAACGAAAAACAGGCATTAGAAACGGCTCAACAGGAGCAAAGAAAAAAAATCACTTTTTGGGGCGTTTTGAGCACTTGTGGTTTTCATATGCTCTGTTCATTAAATTCACACTCATCTCCCCGTAACATAGTAGTCCCCCACAATAAATACACACTAGTTTGATGTGTGCAAAATTGGTCTGGATACTGGGGACCGTCTCCCTCGCCTCTGGTCCCGAAAGACTTTCCTGTGTCGAGGTGGTGGCCACAGGAGTTGGTGGGTTTTCACAGAGGTGATGCACCTCAGCCACGCTGTAATTTATTGGATGCCACCTTTGCATGTGGCTATGCATAGTATAGTTCCCGTAACTATATTTTTTATCTGTGCCTCGGGACAGAACTTCTTTACAGATCAGACATGTGACATGACGGGCATTGACTTTTTTTTGGCCTTGAGGGAATGTAAAAAATTGCCAAATGAAATTGTCCTTGTGGTGGGATTTCCGGGGCTGTTCAGGCAAGAATATTCTCTCCTGTACCTCCTCTTCCTCAGGGTTGGGAAGGAACTGGGTAGGTGGTCCTTCCTTCCTAGGAGGTGGTGGTGGTGGTGGGGGTCCACCAGCTGCAGCTACTATTGAAGCCATCTCTTAATAATGAAAATAGGTCTTCCTCTCACAAAGTTGAAAGTCAGAGTGAGAAAAAAGGTGGGGGCTTTCATCATTTGGGAAAAAAAAGGTTCTAAACCAATGAAAAGTGTTATTTTTAGGTCACATGACCTAGCCTTACATCATTAGGAAACCAAAAGTGAAATGAACCAATAAAAAGTTTTATTACCAAGTCACATGACCTGTTACGCTTACGTTACGCGTCCCGCTACGCACCCGGAGCGCTTCCGGGGTGCTGCGCTTCGCGCCTCGGTTCGCCATCCGGAGCACTTCCGGGTGCGCTAACATGGCGCGTCATAAGACGCATTACACGGCAACGCGATACGTCGCGCTTACGCGACGCGTCACGATGTTGTTTTCTAAAGCGGCAGTTGCGCTAACGGAACGTTTACCGGTTCGCGGACCGGGTCGCGGCACCAAATTGAGCTAACGGGAAGCTACCCGGTGCGTGAACTGGTAGCGAAACAAAAAAATATAATTAAAAAAAATATATATACATAAAAAAAATTATATTAAAAACATATAAAATATATTTTTCGATTAAAAGAAGAATATATTTTACAGCTTTTGATATTTGCTATTAAAAAACCATTTAAATATACTGAAAAAACCATAGGTTATAGACCATATATAGTTAGGAATTAGCATTTACAAAACCTTGAAATTTCACTGAAAAAACCATAGATTATAGACCATATATAGTTAGGAATTAGCATTTACAAAACCTTATTTTACTCACACAAAACCATTGAAATTCGCATATATAGTTAGTTGCACTAACTACATATCGCACACCCGCAATCCACTGCTGATGATGTCACATATTACATCAGTCATGACATGGTCAGTGACATCAGTGATGACATCACTGATCACATCTCAAATGACATCACAGATGACATCTCAAATGACATCACTGATGACATCACTGATGACATCTAATTTGACATTACTGATCACATCACTGATGACATCATTCATGTGATAATACGATGAACCTCTTCAGACTCTAATTTAACCTTAGATACACTCAGTGTAAACAGACACTCACAGGCTGTCACTCATCCATGGAGTTACTCACACACCTAGTCAGTCATGCAAAGAATCAATCACACCTCCATTTCCTCAACTATACAGTTATACACACCTTACTTATTCAGACATATACTAACACATATTTACTCTCTTATACAATCCCTGATACAAGTTCACAATGATCCATACATCCACTCACACATTCACTGGCTCTTATGCACAGTTATTTATATATGTCAACTCTCACATGTACTGTGTTTTACATATGTACTTACTTTGACATGTAGCACTGAGATATCCATTCACTCACCAATACACTCATGCATACAATCAACCGCCCATACAGTTGTTTCCACATGCACTGTGGAACCCATATATCTAGTGAATCAACTGCTCACACATCTATGCACAGAGTCATACACCTCCCAGCCACCCACACACACACTCAGCCTTCCATACAAATACTTGGGCAACCAATCAATAACCCATATAGTTACTCATATAGCTACTGATCAACACATGCAGCAGTTTACAGAACAACAGACAAAATGATGCACAAATTAAGACAGTTTAGTCACTAACCCATGCACTCAGTGAGACACATTTAATCAATCACTCATACAGTCAGTCATGCACCTACTAAATCCTTCATCCAGACACTTATACATCCACTCATTCTTCAATATGTAAGACATATTTTAACTTTACAGAAACATACAGTCACTGGATGATGTCATCAGTGATGTCATTTGAGATGTCATCAGTGATGTCATCAGTGATGTCACTGACCATGTCATGAATGATGTAATATGTGACATCATCAGCAGTGGATTGCGGGTGCGCGATATATAGTTAGTGCAACTAACTATAAATGCAAATTTCAATGGTTTTGTGTTAGTAAAATAAGGTTTTGTAAATGCTAATTCCTAACTATATATGGTCTATAATCTATGGTTTTTTCAGTGAATATACATAGATATATATATATATATATATATATATATATATATATATATATATATATATCTATGTATATTCACTGAAAAAACCATAGGTTTCACACATGTTATAGTTAGCTGGACATTTCACTCATACAAGACCATTGAAATTCCCCCGTTCTAGTTAGTTCAGCTAACTACAACTTGCACGCCCGCAATGCACTTCTGATGACGTCACATACTACACAACTACGCAATGGTCAGTGACATCATTTATGACATCACTCATGACATCTCAGATGACGTCACTGATGACATCATCCAGTGAATGTGTGTTTTTCTGAATTTTAATTATGTTTTTTATATGTATATCTCAAGGTCGATGGAAGAATAAATGGGTATATAAGTGTCTAAATGCATGATTTTTTTGTAAAATAATTGTATAACCTACTAATTAATTGTATCTTAGTGAATACATGGGTTAGTTAGTAATGTTTAAATATGCTAATATCTGTATCAGTCTCACACATTTTTTGAATAAGTGACTGCATGGGTTGGTGAGTACCTACATGAGTGTCTATATAGGTTATTAGTTGGTTTTTTGAGTATCAGTATGAGTGTTTTTGTGTCTATATGGTTCGGTGGGGGATATTACTTAGCGCATAGATGCATGAATGGGTGACTCAGTGTTTGTATGTGTTTTGAAGACATCATGTGTGCAGGACTGTATGGGTGGATGAGTGTGTGTATAGGTGTGTTAGTGAGTGAATGACAGTCTCAATACTGTATTTATGACTAAGTACATATGTTTTAAACTACTGCATGTGAGTATTGGTGTATATAAGTGAGTATATATGAGAGTGAGAGATTGGAAGAGTTCCTGTATAACTAAGTATGTGTTTCTATAAGTGATTGTTTAAGAGAGTAAGTACATTTCTGTACAAATAAGTGTAGTCGTTTGTGTATAGCTATATATGCAAGTAAAAGGATGTTTGAAAGTTTATTTGCATGTGTAAGCATGTGTGTGAGTAACTCAATGTATGAGTGTAGGTGTGTAACAGGATGTATAGGTGTATCAGTGTTTATGATGAGTGAGTACATGTATTAGGGACTTTATAGAACTGTTGGTGAATGAGTGGATGAGTACGTAGATTTTGTAATTACTGAATACGTTGTTCTAAATAGTACTGATATCTCCATTGTTTTGAAAATTTTAGTTTCTATTTTTGAATGTGTGTATCAAAGCTTGTATTAGGGTAAGAGGAGGTGTGCCACTCTTTCACAAGGATGATGTCATCAGTGATGTCATGAGTGATGTCACTGACCATGTCATGAATGATGTAGTATGTGACGTCATCAGCAGTGCATTGAGGGCGCGAGAGTTATAGTTAGCTGAACTAACTATAACGTTGGAATTTCAATGGTTTTGTATGAGTGAAATGTCCAGCTAACTATAACATGTGTGAAACCTATGGTTTTTTCTGTGAATTTGCAATGTTTTTTAATTGCTAATTCCTAACTATAACGTGTGTGAAACCTATGGTTTTTTCAGTGAATTTGCAAGGTTTTTTAAATGATAATTCATAACTATAAGGTGGCTCAAACCTATGGTTTTTTTCAGTGAATTTCAAAGGTTTTGTGAATGACAATTTTTAAATGTATTAATTCTTCTATTTCTTTCTTTTTATACTAACTGTCTACATTTTTATTACAAATACATATATTTATTTTATTTTTTAGGTTATATTTAATATTTTTAATGTAAAATAATAACAAAAGTAAATGTAAAAAGTTTTTTTTATTAGTTTTTTTTCAACATATTAAAATTAAATTCTATATAATTCCTTTTTCTTAGTTTTTTGGGGGTGTTAATCATACCGTACACGTACTGTGATTGCACCATACTTTGTCCGGTAAATCGTCGTTACAAATGCGCTTTGACGTTACGTGTGGCATCCACATTTCCGTGTGACCGCATATACGGCGCCCCATACGCGTACGGGTGAAAGTTTCTAATTGTTCAAAAAGATATATTTATGTATTTAATTAACATATTAAGGGAAGACATTATCTGCCATTGTAAAGCCCTGTGCCAGAAGGAGGCTTTCCTGCGCAGGGGGGGGTGGAGTGTTTTGGCGCTTGAACGCCTCCTAAAAGTGACTTAGTGAAGTCTATAAGATTTCATTCAGTCATTGTTTGGCTTATGCTGAGTCAAAACCTTGTCAAATGTGCAGGTGCATAGAACAGTGCATGTAGAGTCTATAGGGATTTAGAGCACTCCATGCCCTAAGGGCCACTTTGCACCATGAGTACTTGAGTACTGGCTGAATGATTACAATTCAGCAAGGAGAGTGTCTGTCTCAATGTATAGCAGCTTCACTTTTAGAACAATGTGTAGAAAAACGCATAATGCTCTATGTTTCATTTCAATACTGAAACTGTAGTGTGAGAGTGTTTGATGAAACTGTAACAATACAGACTGGGGAATTGAAGGTATAAAAGGCAAATTTGCCGGTGTATAGAACACTGGATGCATAGTCTATAGGGATTTGAAGCAGTTTATGCCCTAAGGCCTACTTTGGTGCATGAGTACATGGGGGCCAACTGAATGCTTACAGTTCTACAAGAAGACTGTCTGGCTAAATATATAGCATGTTCACTTTTAAAAAGGTGCATACATAAGAACATACTGCTGCATGACTCACTAAAATATTAAAATTACTTGGGTACTGACTGCATGATTACAGTTCTGCAAGGAGAGTGTATGACTGAATTTATAAGAGCTTTATTTTTAGCACAGTGCATAGATAAGCACATTCTGCTGAATAGCTCAGTACAATACTGAATCAGCAATCACAGATAGTTTGCTGGAAGTGTAATGATATAGACTGGGAAATAGAAGCTATAAAAGACAAGTTTGCCAGTGCATAGAAAAATACTTATGTATTCTATAAGGGTTTGAAGTAGTCCATGCCCTAATGCCCACTTTGCACCATGAGTACTTAGGTAGTAGCTGAATGATTACAATTCTACAAGCAGAGTGTCTCAAACCATTATTATTTCATAATAATAATAAATGTATTCTTGTAACATCTCATGATTTAATAGAGCTTCTAAAATAATTTCAACAGGTATTTCATTTTCCTGGTTATCAATTTCAAAAGTCATATGATGAATCTCAATGTCATCTAATGCTTCCACAAAAGCATCATCCAAGGTTTCATCGAGAAAATCACAGCTGATATCTCCAGCATTCATTTCTTCCTCTTCAATGTTGCCGCTCGAAAAAGATATGTTCGGCTCTTCTACGACACTGCTAATAATTTCGAAATCTTCTTCCATATTGTTTTGTTGATTTTCCATAGTGAATTTCTTTGATTATAGATCCTTGTACAAAATCATAAACACTTTTTGTAATCATTTTTCCTAATACAGAACACAAAACTAGCTTTATCAACTAATTTCACTTTTAAAAATATTATACAAATACCATTGTCAACTATTTTATAAGATTATATAAATATAATTTTTTATATAAATGTTCAGTTTTTAAAGTTTCTTAATTTATCAAACCAGTCACTCCTTATCGCTATCAAAAAAAAAACAGGCTGTTATTATAAAATGTACTACTAAAAAAAATTTTGTCTATTCATCTTACCTGGTCCAAAGTAGCAGATGTGTTGTAGTAAAATGCAAAGAATACTGGTACACTCAGTATATTTATATTTTTAATTTTTCAAATGTGTATGAAAGATACAAACAATCATTGAACATTTATGTACTCCGTCCATGATTTTTTATTTCACCTCTGTTGAAGCACACTCCATTGGCCATTCTTAACAGTTATTTATGCTTACCTTAAACATAATAAATAATAATAAAATTATATATTATAAAATTTGCATCTGTGGAAGACAAAAAAAATACAGTTACAATATATGCATTACAACACCAAATAAATTTGCCTCTTTTGCTGTTCTCAGAATATATTGAATTTCACTAGAAATAGTGAGTTCAATAGTACTCATCACATAACAGCGGGCAAAAAAAAGACAATCAATAAAATTATCTTAAAACCCATTCAACATTCTCAATAACAATCAAAAAAATTGAAATATAACATATGTTAAATGTTTTTTTCAAACAACAATTTCTTACGTAACTATGAGATATCTCAAAGAATCTTAAAATACCAAAACACTATTATTAATTTTCATACACTGTAAACAAAGTTACTTTTAAATATATGCTGAGAAAATATACAACAAATAGTCCCCAATGGTTTTACATACTTTTCCACATGGCCAAATAGTATATCTCAAATTCTTAGTAAAGAAGTTCCTCAATAGTAATCCTTAGCGTCCGTCTCCCACCTTTCAGATCCAAAACCACTGACATCATTTGCAACGTCCTCCAGGACTCATCCCTCAACTTGACGCTATTCAACATCTACACGACACCCTTACACAAGTGGCCTGCCATCACAACCTCAAGACGACGACACCCAACTCATCTTCTCCCTCACTAAGGAGCCACATACCAATGAAAGACGTAACCAACTGCAAAAGAATCAACTCTCTAAATCTTAATATCGGACAAACACCTACAACGAGTCTAACGACTTCAGAACACCTCCGCCCGACTGATCATCAATGTCCCCTGCTGTAGCCACATCCCCCCCACCTCAGACACCTACACTGGCTCCATGTCGACAAAAGGACCGACTTCAAGCTCCTCACCCCCACCTACAAAGTACTCTACAACACCAGTGCAACTTACCTTAACAGCAGTAATCTTGAAAGGCCAAATTTTGTTTTTCAAATTTTGGCTTTAAATATATTAGGTAAGAAACCAATTGACTATCATTACAATGTATCCAAACTTTCAGACATTTTAAATAAACAATGTAATGTCCAGATGCTGTAGAAGGTCCATCATGAAAAACAATTGCAACAGCTACAAAAGTTCTTCCTGAAATTGATACTTGAGTAGCTACAAAATGTTTAATTAAAGTTTCCAATGTTCTTCTATCAGGTCTACAACGTTGTAGCATTAAAATTACATACTGTCCATATCTTTGTATAAATAATGTTGATGACATTTCTGATTTACATTAGCAAAACTCCATGTTTTGACAAGCTCCTCTAATTCGATTGTTAAAAGACACTGATTCACAGTCGGGTAAAGTCAAATATATGAATCTTTCACTGTCAATGTTACTGCTACATGTAAACAAACAATTTTCACAGTCATGTTGCCATTTATAGGAAAGGCCAAAAAGGTATTCAATATCTATACCTTCATCTTCCAATACAACAAGCATATACATTAGAAATTCCTGACAATCTTGCTGAATATTCTGCATAAATTGAGTAGAACCAGAACATATGTCCAAAACATTTCGAATATCAGAAACACTTTGTATTTTACTTTTATCACTACTACATTTCTCATAAAAGGAATACAACAACAAACAGAATAATTTTTACAATTTTCAACAATTTGCCGTTGAAAACTTTCGAGAAAAAAAAAAAACATTAATAACTACATTAGCATAGCAGTTGACACCAGAACTAATTTCAAACTGATAACCAACATTCGTTTCAACACTGTCCTTTTTCCTTTTACCTCCAATCACAACTTCATATTGTTTTTTCTTTCTCTACAGCTTCACTACAGATATTCTCAAATCTTCTTTTTCTACCTACCACACGCTTTTCAAATACTGGATATTGACATAGATTGGGTGCATATTCTCTTCTTAACCTAATATACTCTTTCATACGACTTGCATCTGCACTAATCTTTGTCTCATCAAAATCAATCAAGTACAATCCAGATAAAGTTCTCACTCGAGACAAAGCAACATATGCCATACCTTCCTTAAACACGGTACTTCCAATATTCACTAATGAATGGCCACCGCATATGCCAAAGAAATAGGAAACTGTTTTCTGCGAACATACAAATCTTTTATAAGCAAAAACCGAGCTGAACAACGACTACATGTTTGTACTTCTTCAATTTTATCAAATTTTATTTTCAAAAATTCTATACCATCTCTATTTACATAATTAACAAAATCAACAATTTTACCCATTGCTCCATTTACTAAACCTTTTTCCACATGCAAATTATGTCGTAAAATTACCCTACAGTTTACACATGCATATAAATTCTTTTCTAAACCAGCAGTTTTACTTATCGATTCTCTAAAGAATCTAATTTCCTCTTCAACTTTTCAGTCAAAATAATAGTGATTCCTTAATGTTCTATTTTATCAATAGCTTCCAGTTTTATATTTTCTTCATTTTCCAACTTTAACATTTCTTCATTGAATATAGAATATTAATACAGTGTTGGCATTAGGTAGATTACAGATTTATTTTCTGCAATTCTCATATATATTTTCTCCTCGTTTCTGTAAAGCTTCTTTGCCATGTTTAGTCACTTTTCCAATTCTTATATCTTGAACAATAGTTCGATAATCAGCATAATTTGCCTGTCTCATATTTGGAATAAGTTCCTTATACTGAAAACATGACCAAATGTTTACATTTCCAATGCTCCCCAAAGACTTTCTGGTATCTTCATGCGCCAGTGTTTTAAACACTAGTTGTCCTTTTACAGGAGTAAGTTGTAGAAGACCTCCAAAAACTATGAAGTGTTTTCCTCCAAATAATACTTCATACTCTATTTTAAGAATTTGATGCATTCTTAAATGCACAAAGGCAAGCATTAAGTTTGATACCATGCTTACCTCATCAATAATGAGAAGTTTCATTTTCCTCAAGACTCTTGAAACTTCACAACAAGCTTCTCCAGATAGCTTGTGGTATTTTAATTTGTTTTCATGCTCTACTGGTAGCATTAATAAACAATGTAAAGTAATTCCTTTAATATTGTGGGCTGCCAACCCAATTGGAGCAGTGACAACAGAAGACAAATGCGACTCAGTTGTTTTCTGTAGAAAAGTTGTAATTACTTTAATTATTAAAATCTTTTGCCTGTCTCAGCTTTTCCACTCATGTACATTCGGATAGGTTCAAATGATGAGCAAGAGCACTCTTTCTTCTCATGAAGTAATCCATAGTCAATCTGTTCTCTTACTTGCTCATATATTTGATTCTACTCAACATTTAGTTGTTCTTCCAAGTATCGTAAGTTTCTTACATCTCCCTGAGCTTGATACATTGCTGTTTCCACCTCTTCCATAGCAATTGCAGCTTCATTTTGAACAATTGGTTCTTCTAGTGGGTCCTGACTCAACGGAGCTGAAGTTTGACTGTCTTGAGAACTGTCTCTAGCAATCTCAGCTGCATTTGTAGCTTCTTGCTCAATTTCGTCGTTCAACATTTTATACATAATCATCAATAACAGGACATTCTATATTATTGTTACTTGCGTTGAACAAAACTTCATAGCTCTGAAAATCTCCAAGTAATTCCAATTCTGAATGCCATGGCTTGAAAAGCTGCAAAAGAGCTAAATAGTAAAATTTCCTTTCGTCTGGAGTTTCGCAACTCAGTTTACGGTGATTAATCAAATGTCCTTTTCTTTGTTTCACCAAGCATCCTTCAGAACCAGCCACCGCATATATACCATTATTGATGCTTTCTATAATATTCCGTTTAAAAATATAGATTTGAAGCACTTCATAGAGACACATGTTTTCAAGATGATGACTTCTATTTGGATAATATGTATCCAACATATTTGTTTACACAATATCGGTACTTTCTGGCTCTCTTTCAGCTAAATATTCAATTTCTTTCACAGATTTAGGTACTTGATTTCGTGTTGCAGCAAGACCTAGACTCTCCCAAATGATTCTTCTAGATTTGGAGTAAAGACTTGCAGATGATAAGAGATCTGAACATTCATACGCTCCTATTTCTCAATGAGATAACATCTTCAAACTGTAACTGTATAATTTCTTACTTCTCTTCCCACATCACCTTCAATTCTGTCTTTTCTGATTTTGTTATGTAGGACATCACATATCGAGCAACAGCAATGGAATTGTCTGCAACATAGTGAATGTCCATGTTAGCATTCCACTTGGACAAAATGACTGGGTTATATTCATTTATGTATGATGACTCTTCATTTCTTTTTAAGCTGTAGGTGTTTTTTGGAGACTTTCTTGTGATAGTATGCCGCAAAGATGACATAAAACTGTTCACTCTTCCTTTCGATATTACAGGACAGGGAAAACCAAAACGACATTGGGTGTAGAACTTGTCCTTAGATTTGTTCTTTCGATGACAGTATTTCCCACAACGATGGCTTTGGAATCGTAAGACTTCTTGTCTTAAGTCCTTATCTTGTGTACTTTTGGGTATATAACATATAGAATATTCTTCAATAAAAAACAGCACAGTATCATATGACTCAGTTCCAAATTTTGGAGCATATTTGATCCATATTAGCATATGTATGGGAGGAGCACCTCTCGCTTGATACTCCTTTCTCCAAAAGAAATCCAAACCTTTCCAAGTGGAGGATTATTTTTTTTTTTATTTTTTTTTTTTTATTGATTCAGTTCAAAACCGACATCTTTTCACATTCATAAAACAATTATGATGTTATAAACTTCCAGAAAGAAAAAAACATTTAACCTATATAGATAAATGAGAGACAATACATTAAATGAATATTACGAAATATGAGACAGTGTTAATGTTGCGCTACAGTGAAAACCTTCCTTGATCTAACTTTATACAGACATCACTCATCAACCCCCATATGATCAATCATCGCCTGCCAGACCTTAATCCCCCTTTGCTTTTTCTTAATTGACTTAGTGCAATATAAATTGTACTCCAGATAGAACACATTATAAAATTTCGCTCTCCACATCTCATAAGCTGGAGCTTCCGGTTTCAGCCACATTGAGGCAATACAGAGGCGAGCCACTGCCGTCGCCATAAATAGCAAGTATCTATGCTTGCGATATGATACAAACACATCTAAGTCACTAGATAGGCCAAAGATAATCATTTCCTTGGAAATTATGACATCAACTTTTAGCATACTTGAAAAAAATTGTACAATGCATGCGAAGAATGAGTTTAACACATTACAATCAACGAATATATGAGCAATGTCAGCCATATTAGTTTGGCATCTAAAACACTTCCCATTGTAGCTGTTGCCCCACTTTGCCATTTTTGCAGGAGTGTGGTAAAGATTAAATAAAGTTTTGTAGTGCTGAGCACGTAAATTCGCTGATAGCATAATATCGGCCGCAATATTAATAGACTCTTGTAGGGGTACAGAACTTGTAGCAAGCCTCGCCAGCCATTTGGACTCCTGCAGTGCAAGGTCATCATGATGTAGTTCAAGTAAATAATTATATATAATCCCGATCCGTGTCGTTCTCTTAATTATTGTCAATAGACCGTTAGGCAGAATAGATATTGAATTTAAATGTTTAAAAATAAAATCTCGTAACTGTAAGTACTTAAAGAAATCGTTCTGTTGGATTGCATAGGTGTCTTTAAGCTCTTGAAAAGATAGCACTACACCATCTTTAAACAATGATCCAACCATTTTTACGCCTTTTTCCCCCCAGATTTGCATTCTATAGTCCCAAAATATAGATGGCAGTAATGCCGGGGAGTCGCAAGGAGTATGATAATTAATGCGACGTAACTGCATAATTTTGCAAATCATGCGCCAACCCTTAAAAGCAGTGTACACCAACTTAAATTTCGTTCTCTTGTAGTAACTAGGTTCGTAAAAACGAAGAAGCATCTGTCGTGCTTGTGGGCCAAGTAATAAGTAAAAAATATCAGGGTCCTCAAATTGAGGTGGGTCATTTCCATTTACAGCAAACTTTATGTTCTGTAACAAACAAGACAAATAATACAATATAAAGTTAGGAACGGCCCAGCCTCCCCTCAACATAGGAAGTGTCATGAATTTAGATGCCCGACGTGGGGATTTCCATCCCCATATGAATCTTTCAATCGTTGCTTGAAGTTTCCGCACTTCCAAGGGTGGTACCTCAAGTGGAACTGACCTAAAGAAGTACAGCACTTTAGGAAGTATGGACATCTTAAGCACATTGCGTCGTCCCACCATCGATAAGTGTAAACATTCAATTTTTTCTAGTTGTTGTTTTATTGAGCGTATAAGATCAGTCCAGTTGACCATGACCAGATCATAAAGGGATAGTCTAATTTTAATACCAAGGTACTTGGCTTCTGGGGTCACTCGATTATCATTAGGGCATAATCCTGCCGTACATACAATTTGTGTTTTTGAAATATTAAGTTTGTATCCTGCTACCCGGCCAAACTCTTTAGTTATATCTTCAATCTCGGGGGCTGCAGTGTCCGGGTCTGATGTTACAACTGCAATGTCATCTGCATATGCTAACACACGCATGCTACCCCCCGGAAGGATCATAGATGGTATATGTGTTGATGTAGTTAACGCCTGTAGCAGTGGGTCGATGTAAATAGCAAATAAGAGTGGCGAGCAGGGACATCCCTGACGTGTACCACGGCTAATATCTACATACCCTGACAGCTGTCCTGACATAGAAATCTGTGCCCTTGGATGCCGATACATAACCTGAATGGCCTGCAGATAGCAAGGTCCAAACCCGAGTTTAGTCATAACGGCCCATAAATACGGCCATGAGACGCGATCGAACGCCTTTTCTGCGTCTAGGAATACTAGACCTATATTCTTATGCGTCGTCTCTGCGTAGTCCAAGGCTGCAATGACTCGGGAAACATGATTAGTTGTGCCCCGCCCAGGTAGGAATCCATGCTGTTGGTTGGAAACCAATCCCGGGACCACATAAAACAGCCGGTTCGCTAGAATTTTAGAGTAGACTTTGACATCAACATTAATAAGCGATATAGGTCGATATGAGCCGGGCAGATAAGAAGGCTTGTCTTTTTTCTTAAAAACTGCAATAGTGGCGTCATCCCACGATGGCGGTGGATGTCCTGACTGGGCGGCTATGAATGTCTCCAGCATGTCTTTTTTAATAATTGGAAAAAATTTAAGATATAACTCTAATGGCAATTTATCAGGGCCCGAAGCTTTACCCAAAGCTAAGCTTGTAATAGCTGTCTCGAGTTCTAACATCGTAATTGGAGCTTCCAATTCCTCTCTTTGTGTATCCTCCACCGCATGTCCAGGATAACAACTGTTGACAAACTGCTCTATTAGCTCTGGGGATGCATTATCTTGAGTATAGAGCTCAGTATAGAATTCTTGGAAAACTCTCATAATACCTTCAGGTGTCTCTATCCTCAAACCTTGCCTATTTTCAATAGAGGATATATGTTGCATCATCTGTCTTTGTCGCATTCTTTGAGCAAGACATCTCCCTACCGTCTCACCATACTCATACCTTTCAGCCTTATACAATTTATATTGAGCAGCAATTTTCTGACTCCAGACCCCTGTAATTTTTGCCTTGCATTTTGCCACTTTATCTTGACTGTTACAACAGTCCTGTCCTCTCCTTATATCACCTATCAACTCACATTCTGCATTGGCCAGATCTTGCAATAACTGCTTCATTACTTCTTTTTCCTTACGTTGCATTGCCCAGCCATAACTGCATGTCTCACCACGCAGCCCCGCTTTGAAACAATCCCATACCATTGCACTTGTTGAGGATCCTCTATTGATATTGAAAAACTGTTGGGACCATTCTTGTATTTGAGAGACATACAGCGTGTCTTCCAAAAGTTTTTTATTAAATGTAAAGAGTCTTTGCATGCGAGGTAGGCTAAGTATTGTCATATCCAACACTACGGGTGCGTGGTCTGATGTAATACGAGGCATTAAGGACATCCGAGCACCTACTAACAAGTCTCGGGTTGAAAAAATATAATCGAGACGGACACATTTTTTATGGGGGGAAGAAAAGAAGGTATAGCCAGGGTCTAATGGATTTGAAAGTGGCCAGCAGTCTACCAAGCCATGTTGGAGTAGTAATTGTCTCAGCCCCCTAAATACCTTCGGTTTTCTACCCCTATAATCTTTAAAGGTTGGGTCCCACGTATTTATATCCCCATGGATATTGAAATCTCCCATTACCAACACGGGGATGCCCCAGAGTGCTAATTCGACATTCAGAAATTCAAGTATAGCAGGGTCGTCACTGTTTGAGCCATATACATTACATATAGTCACAGGGGTATTCCCTATCACACATTCACAAATTGCCCAGCGGCCCATGTTATCTGCTTTGACTCTTGTAGATACAATACCTAATTGGCACCCCAGAATAGCAACACCCCGGTTCATAGTAGACTGTTGTGATGCTACTAGAACAGTGTACCCTAATTCGTTCAATACTTTACGGTTTCCCCATGATATGTGTGTCTCTTGGAGACAGATAATTTCTGGTTGTATCAAACGTATTTCGTGCATCACTTTCCTACGTTTTACCACATTATTCAACCCACAGACGTTAAAGGAACATATTCGAAAATTAGTACCAGCCATTTTTTTTACTTAAAATAATGAATAACCACCATCTCTTAAGTCCAGAGTGTTTCACCTCATTATATCTCATGTCTTGTTGGTCTTGAACTGAAATTTTTTCCTTATTTACCCCCCACCACCGTGAACCCCCCCCCACCCGACAACCCCCAGAGCGCCCCCTCCCCCACCCCAGTGACCCTCGCCCAACAATGAGGCAGTAGGGCCTATTGCCCCTTGATGTGTGTGAGAGTACCTCCATTGGCTTTGGAGATCGTTATCGAAACTAGAAACAAAGAACCCTGAGATTCCAAAGTATAGGAAAAAGAATAGTCACATGATAGTCAAGTCTATGTCATCTCAGGGTAATGAGTTCAGATATTCTTTGGCTGAAACTTCCGTTGTGAAAAATCTATTTTGCCCTTTATAAATCGTTTTCAAAGTAGCAGGTTGCAGAAGGAACACTTGCACCTCTTTTGCTTGAAATGCAGGAATTAATTGGCGAAGTCGCCAACGGTTCTCAACTGTGGCATGGCAATAATCGGGGCGGACAAAAAATTCCACCCCAAGTCCTGATCTCTTTTTGTCCGGTCGTGCAAGGTCATAAAGAAGCTGTCTAGCCAAGAAATTATTTAAGGAAATCAAAATAGCCCGTGGATATCGAGCGCCTTGGTTTGCCTGTGCTGGTTGTGACCGAAATGGAAAACGATGAGCCCGCTGAATTTCTTGCGCCCATTGCCATTCCTTTACCTCAGGAAATGCATCATTAAGTAGGTCTATAACAAACTGACGCACGTCTTGACCTTCACAACCCTCGGGCACACCCAAAATGCGTAGATTATTACGCCGTAGCCTATTTTCTAGGTCAATCAGTTTTGCGTTTACATCAAACTTTTGCGCCTTGATTTCCTTAATCTCGCTTTGGGTTTGGGTCATTTGATCTTCAAGTGTAGAGATACGTCCTTCTGCCTCAATCATTCTATCCGTAAAGTCATTACAGGTTTTTGCTACACGGCGAACAGTATTCTGTAGCTTTTTACAGGCGTTATGAGTTTTTTGATGATCCGCTTTGGCCTCTACACGCTGATCAGAAATTGCCTTTAGTACTACATCCAATGCCTCCTGTGCCGTTGAGCCCATATTATATACTGC
This sequence comes from Lissotriton vulgaris, assembly GCF_964263255.1. Lineage (NCBI taxonomy): Eukaryota > Metazoa > Chordata > Amphibia > Caudata > Salamandridae > Lissotriton > Lissotriton vulgaris. The sequence continues at coordinate 420,978,829 of NC_141691.1, forward strand.
ACCATCTGATTGATCAGCATTGGAATTGGGATTATTCTCGATTAATGCCCATTCAGGAATTTCGGTAGGTCCAGAGTTACCACCATCATCACAAACCTTATTGCCAGCAGTCAGGTCGGCCCAATTTAAATTCCCTTGCTCGACAGCAGTGAGATCGAGAGATAATCTCCCAGTGTTTTCTCCATCATCCTCCAAGTTGCCCTCATCTTCATCTTCATCTTCCTCCTCCTCTACCTCTTCCTCTCTCTCCTCTGAGGCATAGGAGTGCTCTGAGTGTTCGGAAAGTGAATAATATTCACTATCCTTGCTACCAATAAGGTCCCCCTCTCCGGAATCAACTTTATTTACTGTGATAGAGATCAGTGTAGGGGTAGATATTAAAGTGCTAGTATGGTTGGAAGCAGCTTGTATGGGCTTAGGGGAGACTTCCAATTCTGATAATGCCTCCGTCAGGGTAGTATCTACCTCATTGTCAATGTTCTCCATATTTTCAATATCCCTTTTGAGTTCTATAGCCTCGATACTCTCCTTTTGGGGTGTAACCTTAATCTCTGTATCGCATGTGACCATTTTTGTCTCTAAATTAGGAAGACTCTCACTCTCAAGAGGGACTGCTGACTCCACACCAGGATTTACAGAGGCTGATGCTACGTTCGCTATTTTTGATGTCACCATTTTGCCCTTAGGTTGGAACATTTGTGTAATCTTTGGAGTTCCAGCCTGAATTCCGTCAGTCTCAATAACATTACTGAGATCCTGCTTGCTTTTAGCTGCAAGGGCTGCGCGTGTGCCAATCTGCATCTCCCCAGTCGCTCTGGTTTTCCCACCACGTGCAGTTTTGGGTGGCATAATGAAAAGTCTATTTATTTATTTATTTCTTCTTAGAGGCAGTCTAGATTTCTAATTAATTTGAAAAAGGAAGATGATAGATATATAGACAATGCACCAAAATACCTGATAGGTGTATCTGACGCTGTTTATGCAGCTGCACGTCAGCAGAGTTCAGCACTGGTCCCCCTTCATTAAACACGAAGTCATAAATCCAGCAGGAGAGGAGTATGTGTCATGTGAGCTCGTCCAAACACCAAAGCACAAAAAAAAAACTGCACGCATTCGGCTCAGCATTATTCAATTGGCCATTGAATCCTCGCTTGTATCACTGTTTTGAGCCTTTACTCTGTTATTACGTCACCGCTTTCACGCAGTACACCGCCGCACTGCAGCTCTGTGTGGCGTTTGCAGTTCCCTGTGCCGTGTGGCTGAATCTCCGTGTAGAGCTTCGTGTCCCCGCTGCACCGCTGCCTCCGTCTCCGCCTGCAGCGTTAATTCGACTCCATCCACACCTGGGTCGGCGTGGCTCCTCCTATGCCTATGCCTTTGCCTTTGCTCGAGCTCCGATTCCGCCTGAGCTCTGGCCCGGTATTGTCCGCGTGAAATGGTGAGTCTCCTAATCCATTTAAGAGACTTTTTCTAAACGCCACCGCGGCTACTACAATCCGCGCTTTTGCAGACACCGCTTTCTTGACGGTAAACGGAGTCTTTCACAGCCAAATCAAACTCGGTCTCCGCACCATTGTCGGAGCTCTCACACTCGCGTCTGACCGTCAGACGCCATCTTGCCTCTCTACCAAAACATCGGAGGATTTTTTTTATTGGTGATAAAAGACATCATAGCTTCGAATTTATGATTGAAATACCTGCGTACATTAACTGGGTCCAAAGAGGACAATTCTCCAGGTGTCTTGTATTCAATATTTAGTATATTTGGATTTGCTTCTCAAAGAAATTTAAGTAAATCATCCCAAGCATATTCAGCACAACTTAGAGTAAGGAACCATATAGGAGTTCCTAAGTTCCTTAGCATAGATTTAAGTTCTCCATGACGACGGAACCAGTACTCATTAGTACCACGCTGACATGCCATGAGATTATTTAGCTGAGATTCCAAAACATTATCTTTATGCTGTACTTTATCCATAAATTCCTTTGCCAAAACATTTTGCAGATGTACACCTGTTTTTAATATATGATTCACTGCATAGGAAAGTCCAGACAAGTCACTCTTAATTAAAAAATGAAACAAATACGGAGTACATTGTCGAAACCTTGGATCTTCTGCATACAACCTTGATGTCCGGTATTCAGATGCAGTAATCTGCACAGGTTGGTCATCATATCGTCCTCCTTTTCCTGTTGGAAACAACTGAGGGAAACAACGAGCTTCCAAGCTTTTTTCCCATACACTAATGGGACTTCCCTTTGCTTCTTTCATTTGGAATAACTCTATTGTATTCCCCATCACTTCTTTGGAATGAAGTGCATGAATACTATAATGTTCGTAGATCTCTTCAGTTCTGGACTCATCTACTTTTTCAATTTGTCCAGATGTGGAATCACTATCTTCTTCTACAGAAATTTATTTTTCTCCCAAGTACACATTTTTATAATAATTGATTATTTTTTACCGGTAACTAGACATAATATCGACTCCACAATATCGAATGGACAAAATATCGAGTTAAAAATATTGACCATAATAAAATATCGATAACAAAAATATCGTTGGTCAAAATATCGAATAAAATAATGATAAAAAAATATCGACTACAAAAATATCGACTCCAAAAAATCGACTAGACAAAATATCGATAAATAGTCAAAGTAAAAAATATCGATAATATGTAGAAAAATGGTTAACATTTTTTTTTTTATTATAAGTAATATAAATTGTAGTTAATGTTTAGGAGCGGGATGTTGGGTTTATAGGGGATAAGGGTGGGGAGTAATTTAATAATCATTAATGAATTATTATATGTTTGTAACTAATTTTAATTATTAATTAATTGGTAATTAATTAATATTAATTAGTTAATTAAATATTATAAATTTGTACATATTTTTTATTAGTAAATATCGATAATATGTAGAAAAAAGGTTTAAAAAAAAATTATTATAAGTAATATAAATTGTAGTTAATGTTTAGGAGCGGGATGTTGGATTTATAGGGGATAAGGGTGGGGAGTAATTTAATAATAATTAATTAATTAATATATGTTTGTAAAAATGTTTAATTATGAATTATTGGTAATTAATTTATATTAATTAGTTAATTAAATAATATAATTTTGTACATATTTTTTATTAGTAATTAATTGGTAATTAATTAATATTAATTAGTTATTTACATTAATTAGAGTCATTTTTTTATATATATAATTTGTTGTTATAGTTAATTAATTAATTTGGAAAAATGAATATTAATTATTAAATAAAATTAATTATAGCTAATGTGCTAATATATTTACTTTATTGTTATTGATAATTATTAATTAATTGGTAATTAAATAATAATAATTAATTTTGGGTAAAGGAGTCTTTTGAGGGTTCAGGGTCAGTTTTGGGTTTTTGGGTAAAGGGGTATTTTTAGCGTTCAGGGTCAATTTTCAGTTCTTGGGTAAAGGGGTATTTTTAGGGTTCAGGGTCAGTTTTGAGATTTTGGGTAAAGGGGTATTTTTAGGGTTCAGGGTCAGTTTTCAGTTTTTGGGTAAAGGGGTATTTTTTGGGTTCAGGGTCAGTTTTCAGTTTTTGGGTAAAGGGGTATTTTTAGGGTTCTGGGTCAGTTTTCAGTTCTTGGGTAAAGGGGTATTTTTAGGGTTCAGGGTCAGGTTTCAGTTTTTGGGTAAAGGGGTATTTTTAGGGTTCAGGGTCAGTTTTCAGTTTTTGGGTAAAGGCGTATTTTCAGGGTTGAGAGTCAGTTTTCAGTTTTTGGGTAAAGGGGTATTTTTAGGGGTCAGGGTCAGTTTTTAGTTCTTGGGTAAAGGGGTATTTTTAGGGTTCAGGGTCAGTTTTCAGTTCTTGGGTAAAGGGGTATTTTTAGGGTTCTGGGTCAGTTTTCAGTTTTTGGGTAAAGGGGTATTTTTAGGGTTCTGGGTCAGTTTTCAGTTTTTGGGTAAAGGTGTATTTTTAGGGTTCAGGGTCAGTTTTCAGTTCTTGGGTAAAGGGGTATTTTTAGGGTTCTGGGTCAGTTTTCAGTTTTTGGGTAAAGGGGTATTTTTAGGGTTCAGGGTCAGTTTTCAGTTTTTGGGTAAAGGGGTATTTTTAGGGTTCAGGGTCAGTTTTCAGTTCTTGGGTAAAGGGGTATTTTTAGGGTTCGGGTCAGTTTTCAGTTTTTGGGTAAAGGGGTATATTTAGGGTTCAGGGTCAGTTTTCAGTTTTTGGGTAAAGGGGTATTTTTAGGGTTCAGGGTCAGTTGTCAGTTTTTGGGTAAAGGGGTCAGTTTTTAGGGTTCAGGGTCAGTTTTCAGTTTTTGGGTAAAGGGGTATTTTTAGGGTTCAGGGTAAGTTTTCAGTTCTTGGGTAAAGGGGTATTTTTGGGTTCAGGGTCAGTTTTCAGTTTTTTTTAACTACACTGGAGTTGGAATAGTAATTATTAATTGGTTAGTGCCCAGCACCTTCCCTGATATTAGCTTGACTGGAGTAGGAATAGTAAATAATTATTGGTCAGTGTCCACCACCTTCCATGATATTAGCTTGACTGGAGTAGCAATAGCAAATATTAATTGGTCAGTGTCCAGCACATTTGCAATATAATTGTACATTACTGTGTTATTATATTAAAAAATAATGCAAAATTGATGTTTTCACAAAACTTTATTAAACAATTTTTATTTGTTTATGTGTACAACAATACAATCACAATCAAAAATAACATAACATTATTTTGAAATGTAGTATTCACAGAATAACACATTATCATTTATGTACATGTTGTCAATTATCACACAAAATTATTTAACAACTTTTTTTCTGTAAAAAAATTTTTTGTCATCATTACATATGAGTAGCAAGTATTTATATTGAATTAAATAAAAAAAACAGTTTTTTTTCAGCATATTCCATTTATATGTTATAATGTTAATATTATATATTAATATTATTAAATATCTAATTTTTAAATTTACATTTTTATAAAGTAACATGGCAATTATTATATTTGCTCAAGATATAGAAATACAAATTAAGACATTTTTTGGTACATATTTCAGACAATGTTGTTTTTAAATGAAACATATAAATATATTATGTTGTAAACTTTATAACACTATAGGGGAAGAATATGTTTAATAATAATATCTGGTAGTGGCAAAAGATTATTTATGCAATTATATACTTTTATAATACTTAGAAATTATTATAAAACTTTTTGTAATAATTAATAAAAATAATAACAAATACATTTATTATTATTATTATTAATTAATAAACATAATCATTTATCTCTTCTTTTCACAAAAACATACATTCAGACAAATAAAAATACATTATTTCAGGGCATTGTTTATATATTAAATGGTTAAAATGTTTATATTAATAACAATAAATAAGTTATATTATTTATTATTATTAATTATTACCATAAACAATTATAATGTTTAGTTAAAAACAAACACAAAGTTATTCCAATAAATGTACACAATAAGAAATTATTGACATATATTATTTCAAGTGTTACATAATTTTTTAATATTATTAATATATAATAATTACTATATATTAATTAATATTAAATATATTTATATTTTTTAAAGTTTAAATTATAATGAATCTAGTGTATTAATTTGTTAAAATAACTATGTGTATGTATTATATTTTTTAACTATAACATTGTATACTTTTTCAAAAATGGTTTAAGGGGACTACTTTTTTACTGCGTAAGGTTATTGCGCTTCATTCAGGACTGGAGAAGCTCGTGGTTGGGAGTTGCTTCGCGTGGAGAGAGGTAAGGTTAATTTTACATACTATTTATAACTGAGTGGTAATGTTTGAGGGTATATTCGAACTGTGTAATGTTTTTGTGTGTATGTATGAATTGTTTATGTAGCGTTTAGGTGAAATGTCGTCGTTATAGATGCGTCGTGTATGTTTTAGTTCTAGTGTTATTTTAAGTGTTAGGAAATGTCTTCATACATGGTTAATGTTAATTGTGAGTGTATTTACAGATGTTATGGGCTATTTGTGGGTGGGTTTCGTTATGTATGTTTTTTTACAGGTTCCGGTTCCTCGCATGAAAACTACATGGAAGGAAGCGTGTTTTTTTCCGGAGAAACAAATGTATGACTTATTATGGTTATATTTTGACATGAATCTCCTATTTTTCGTGTTTGCCAGGAGCAGATTTTAAATTTTTTAAACATTTTTCGGGTTTTTGGAGGGTTTCGTATTGGATTGATACATTGATATGCGTGACCGTTTTTTAAAAGTTGTGTGTATATCACTTTAAATACTAAAGTGTCCACACTACTGTTTTCGGGTTTTCCTGGAGCGTTTATTTCATTTTTACTTACTTTTCGGGTTTTTGAGGGTTTCCCATATTGGAATTGTCCTACATTGGAATGGATTGTATGAATTGTATTTTGATTGATTACGTCTTTATCATCTACAAAAATTGTAAGTATTTAAAGTACTTTTTTTATTGGGTGGGAAATGTCGATCTTTATGTAATGTGTATGTGTGATGTAATTATAAATATTGCATATTTGTTCAGAAATAATGTCCCAATTTTTGATAAGTTTGTTAAACAAATATGTATTATTTATAATTGTTTAGAAATGTTTATGATTTTTATATTTACCATTATTGTAAGAAGACATTAGTATATTTTGTAGACATTTTTATAGTAGGCTTTTAGCTATTATTGACAGGTATTCTAATCCTCTAGTTGTAGAATATAGTGTGACTTGACTTTGCAGTAGTCGGAACATTTGTTTAGTTTGTTTTGGACCAATTTGGGTCACAGATTGTTCCGTTCTTAGTTCTTGATAGCTTTGTTCTTTTTTCAAAGCTTCTAGTAGGTTATGGAATGGGGGTTTGGCTCTGCTTGTGGTAGCTTGGAAAGCATTATGCCACCCTTCTACACTGTTGTTTGTTTTAGCCTCTTGGTTTAAAGTACTAAGATAGACATTCCACCAAGGGATTTGGAATTTGGGTTGGCGTCGATGTCCAGATCTGTGCAACCTTCCCACCCAAGTATCTTCGAAATAGTCCAGTAATGGGGTTAGTTTATCTTCATTCCTCTTGTAATATGTGCTGTCAATTAATAAATTGTAGTGTTCTGCTACATCGGTAACAGGAACGTAGGCCAGTGCTATCAATTTTTTAATTTGATAGGCAAAGGTGCTATCTGTTGAGTATAGAATAATTAAAGTTGATTTCTGGAGATGTCTCCAAATGCTCCGATTGAAATGGTAGTAGCAACCCTGGATTGCTGTGTGGGGAAATGTTTTCAAAATGCTATTAATCATAGCTAATTCGAAATCAATAATTATTTTTTGTAGAAAATAATTATTGATTTCATTTTTGAGAACATTTAATATTTCTGTGTAAGTGTTTTGCTGTTTATTAGGTAGCAAACAGTAAATGAAAGGGATGTTATAGTTATGGTATAAACCATGGATGGAATATAGTTGAAAAAAAAGGTTTTGGGCATGGTTTAAATGTTCCATCCATCATCCATTGGGGACACTTTTGGATTTTTCTTCAATTTCTTGCAGTTGCAAACATTATGATTCTGTTTGTACTGCTTTCATTGTCAAAAAGGATACATTTGTCTTTATTGTGTGTGATGCACATTTCTGGTGAAATAATAATTTCCTCAAAAGTAGTAGGGTTGGATTGGGTAGTGGAAGTGAGTCTTTTAGTGCGTGCAATTATGAGTTTAAGGAAGTCAATAGAGGGTAGTTGACCTGAAGCATGGGCTGGGACTTTTAACAGTTCTTCTTTAAGGATTTGTGTTGTTGGTTTATCACTTTGTGTGCTAGCAGTTTTTATACTTTCTAACCCATATAACATAAAAGTAATTTATTTTTCTGTGACATAACCAATTCTGCACCTTCTGTCATTTTGTTTTACTTGTTCTAGGAAAGAGTAGAAAGAAACAACATCAAAAAACATATATTTCACTTTGTGGTGCAAACATAATTAATGATGTATTTATACTTATAGTTAGTAAAAGTAGTAATCACAAATGCAGAACTGTATTTTGAAGGATTTTCTGGTATGTATTCCTTTATTTACTGTTGGTATGAAAATATAGAAATGCTAAGTTAATGTTTACACATAACAAACGTTTTTCCTAGGAGAAAGCAGTTTTCTATTTTGCTTAGTAGTACATTTGATGTAAACATTACATATACTTACTTCTTTAAATAGTTGAGTTGTAGTATTTGGTGGAGTACATCAAGGTAGTAAAGTTCAGATCTGTAGAGAAGATAGAATAAATAAATGTAAATTATTATAAATAATTTTTGGAACCGTTGGGAAATGGGAAAGTATACTAACTTCTAAATAAGTAGTTTTGTTTGCTATAGGTAGAATAGATGTATGATGTATTCAGAATATCTGTAGTGGAAATATAAAAAATATAACATGGTGTTAAGAACATAGTTTTCGTTTTTTTCGGATGTTTTAGAAAAATTACAAGTATACTTACATTTTTTACAAGGGTAGTCGTGTCTTTTGGTATAGTTGATGTTGGATGTTTTTATTGGATCTGTAGGGAAGATGTAATACGCAAGATATGTTGTTTAGAAAATAGCATTTTTAATATTGGGTGTTTAATAACAAAAACATATATACTTACATGTTTAATTAGTGTAGTTTTATACATTTGTAGTGTTGAAATAGGAAAATCTCAGAATATCTGTGAATAAAATGTTTAAAATAAAGAATGAATCTTGTGAAATAGTGTTTAAAAACAGCAGTTGGTGTATAACAGAGCATAAATATATACTTACTATCTGATTTTCCAGGTGAAGAAATAGGAGAATGTATTAGGAATTTATTTGGAGTAGTTTCTATCAGAAATGTAGGAGGAGATACAAATAAAATAAGTGCAAGAGTTAGGAGATATAAGTAAAATAGTAGACTACTAATTTAGATTTCTAAATAATGCACTGTAACTTACTTGAATAATTAGCTAGTGAGCTGGATCTTTAAAGATGTTTGTTCAGGAGCAAAATCTTCAGAGTGTTGGCATCTTCTTTCTATAGAGTTAGCAGCAACAAATGGTAGAATGCATGTATCCCTTTTATAGTATGTGTATTTTGTGTGCTTTGATTTGATTGGTTGTAGGATGAAATGAAGCATTGTATAGGCTAGTTTGAATTTTTTTTGTTAATTGGTGTGTTTGTTGATGTGAGAATGGTGGTATGTGGTGATTTCCGCATTAAAGCAGGTTAGTTGTTAAATAAAATAGAAGTGTAAGTTAAAAAAAATAATGAAAATGTTAGTAAAATGTAAAGAATATTTTTTAAATGATAGAACGCATTTAATAGAATGTATAGTAAATGTAGATAAATAGGAATGTTATAAAAGTAACAGGTATTATATGTAAAATGTATTTTGTATAGAGCAATGACTTTTATTGACGATTAATATGGTATTTTAGACATGAAAGGGTACAAAAATGAACTCGATATTTTTTTGGAAACGATATTTTAGTACTCTATATTTTAGTAGTCGATATTTTTGTAGTGTTAGGGGTAATTTCATGATAAACGATATATTTGTAGACGATATTTATTAAAGCGATATTTATGCACTCGATTTTCTAAAGAGTCGATATTTTTGACTCGATATTTTTGTAGTTGGTGTAATAAGTATAGAAAGTCGATATTTTTGTCGTCGATAATTTTTCAACGATATTTTAGCAAGTCGATAATGTGTCCGTCGATAATATTTCAGTGATCCTTTTTTACCAGATAAAACGTTGCCTTTTTCACTTTCCTAACATCCACTAATTCTTGCCAGATTTTCTTACTCTTAGTAGGAAGGCCATTAACTAAAACAACTAGAGGTTCATCTACAACATTTAGTACACCAATTGTTTCAATATTTTTCTTTAAATCTAAAGGCAAATACACAACTCTTCCATTTAATCCTCTCTGTAAATCTGAAGGAGGCAATTTCCCTGTCTTAGGCTCCATACGAACAATAGCCTGAAATGGATGCACACATTGAATAAGAATAGACTCATAGGTATTTAAATCCATCAGTTCAGAAGGAATATTTACCAACTCTAAATTATTATGCACAGCTCTAGCAGGCATTTTGTTCTCATCTAATATGTCATAACACTATTTACAAATACGGTTATCAGAACCCAGATCAAAACAATTCTCTACCAGCAAATAAGTTGTCAAATCCTTCCACTCATTATTATTTTCCTTTTCACTTTTTAAATACAAATCAAACGTCCTAGTCTGATTTTTATAATGAGTTCGTCCACAACAGATACAAAAATAATTTGGCCTTTCACCCAAAATCACCTTAAACTTTGTAATTTCTTGCTCAAAATTTTCTACACTACAACATTGTACATTCTCTTCCACATTTTCTTCTAATAATGTCTCAGTTTCTGCACTGTCTTCCTGAGGACCAAAGTAACTAACCTGAATTTCATCCAAAACATTTGTTACATCTGATACAGATCCATGCAAAAGAGCACTGTTCAACTTTTTTAATATTAGTGCTGGACTTTTTGCATAATACAACGTTCTGACTAATTTCCTCATTTGAGTATGATGAACTGCTAAGATCCTGAAATGGTGAAAAACACTTCAACATACTTTTTTAGTAAGACAAGCCAGTGAATGACCTTGCAAACTAGTATTTTCTCTCACTCTGCAAGGGGCTAGTCCTTGCAACAACTTAATCTTTTGTTTAGTACTTTTCTTAGTATAGTTATGTAAGAAATTGCGTAAAAAATCAATAGATTCTTGCTGTACACTACAAATACTACTACAATTCCAAGTGTACACTGGAGCTTTAGGACGTCTCCCTAAAACTTCATCAGCTATGACCTCTTCTGCATTTCTAGGAACAATTTTCTCTTTCTCAATAGGACAACCCTTTTTAACCTCATAAGCACAACCACTAGTGTCAACTGCATGCAACAAGTCATTACTCTGAAAATAACTCTCGTCATTAAAAAAAGGCTCAAAACTTGAACTATGGTTCCATTCACCCAAAAAAATCTCTGAAAAATTACTTCTGTTAATTACTTTACTCCACTTACTTTTGGCCTTACTTAAATGGATTGGCTTATCTAGTGATCGAATTCTATTGATTACTAAAACAAATAATTTGTTTTTCAATTTCAAAGCTTTCTCAACTACATTTTCTATACGTTTCTTCTTCTGTAAAATTCTGTTTTTTTTACATTTCTTAATCAAATTTAACACAACTCTATTATAAAACATATTTTTTCCTAATTTCCATAAATAGGTTTTTCCTCCTTTTACTAAACACTGTTTTTTCTGAAGTTGATTTTCCATGATTCTTCTCTTTGTTCTTCTTTTTCTTTTTCGTTGCAGATACATTAATAGTATTTTTCTCTTTGTGCACACTACTCTTAGTGTTTAATATTTCCCCCAGAAAAGTCTTTGTTCTCTTAACAGGACTTTTTTTCTTTTTGTTAACACATTGTTCTTCATGTAAATCTTGTGGCTGACTTCTATTTAAATAAAACACCTTTCATTTGTTGTTTACTCTTTTGAGCTTTTATAGGCATGGTGATTTTTTTCAGTGTTGATAAACAAAATCTATTATAAAAAATATATATATAACATTACAAAAATAAATATATGACATATTCTATTATATTACTTATAAAAAGAGAGGAAGGATTATGAGGACAATGGTGGAACTATGAAAATAGAAGGACTTACAACAAGAGAAGAAGGACTATGAAACAAGGGAAAATATGAGGAAAAGGGGGAGTGTAAACAGACACTGCAATATAAGGGGATAAAGGGAGTATGAACAAACTGGAAAGTATGAATAGGTAAGGGAGAGTATGAAGAGAAAGCCCGAAATATGAGGAGAGAAGGAAGAGTATAAGATGAAAGAAAGAGAGTGAAAGGAGAGAGGGGGCACTATGAGAAGAGAGAGAAAGACTATAAAGAAAAAAGAATGAATATGTGGAAAGAGGTGCAAGTATAAGAACAAAAAAGGAATACTAGGAAAGGACGGTCTGTATAAGGAGAGAGAGGACAGTAACAGAAGATAGCACAGAGAATGTGAGGAAAAGTGGAGCACAAGGAAAAAAGGGGTGCACAAGAACAGAGGATGCAGTATGAGGAGAAAAGAAGGAAGGATGGGGGATTATGAAGAGTGAAAAAAGTGTATGAGGAAAGTGGCAGAAGTATAACAAGAGAAACAAATATAAAGAGAGAGGTCAGTATGAAAAGACAGACAATATGAGGAAAGTGCTGTAGAGTGTATGCAGGGAGTCAAGAAAGAGTAAGTGAAGAGAGCAAGCACTATGAACAGAAAGAAAAAGTATAAACAGAGAGGACATAAAATCAAAATAGAAAAGGAATATGAAGAGATTCAGGAACATATGAACACAGAGAGAAGGAGTATAGGACAAAGGGGAATATAAGAAAAAAGCAGTAGTATGAGGAGACATGGAAAAGTAAGAGAAGACAGAGGAGAATATGAAAACAGGGGGAGTATAAGGGCAGGGGTGAGAATGAGGAGAGGAATGTGACAATAAGAAAAGAGGGCAATATCAGTAGAGATTGTATAAGAAAAGAGAGGAGGAGTGTGAGCATAGAGAGGGGAGTATGAGAAGAAAAAGAAAAGTATGAGAAAAGAATAAGGAATATGTGCAAAGAATAGTGAGAATAAGAAGAAAGATAGAATATAAGAAGAAAGAGAGAATATAAGAAGAAAAGAGTATATATGAAGAAAGAGGAAGGAATATAAAGAGAGACAGAGACAAAAATGTGGAGAAAATAAGAAATATAAGGGAAGACTGAGTGTATCAGGAGAGAGGGAGTACTATGAGGAGACAGTAATTATTATGAGGACAGTGGTGAATATAAAGACGAGAGAATATAAAGAGTAGGAGAAATATGCAAAAAGAGGAGCAAGTATGAAGAAAAAAAAGTATAAAAGGGAGGAGAATATAAGAAAAAATATAAGAAAAAGAAGATAGTATAATGAGAGACGAAGGAGTAAGACGAGAGAGGAGGGAGTATGACAAGATAGTGTAGAAAACATGGAAAAAGGGGCGAATATAATTCCTTAATGTACACAGATGCACAGTGTGATATTAGACAAAAAAAATATAAGACCATGCATTTTACCGAAACACATTTACTACTGTAAAATGTTTAAATAGGGGCAAATATAATTCCTTAATGTACACACATGCACAGTGTGATGTTAGACAAAAAAATATGAGACCATGCATTTTACTATTTACTACTGAAAAAGACTATACATATTCCATGTATATAATTACTACATTTCAATGCACAACCCTGACTCATTTTCCAAATACATATGCAATTTACTACATTATTTCTGCCAACAATACATCAAAAAAACTGACACAATAAAACAACAAAGACGCACAAGGGTCTTGTAAATCTGCCCAGAGTGTATACAGAGGGAGAGAAAGGAGAAAGAGGACAGAACAGGGTATCAAGAAAAAAATGAAATATGATGAGAGAGGGAAGAACATGAGGAGACAGAAGGAATAGGAGGAGAAACAGGGAAATATAAAGACAAAGAAGGGCAATATGAGGACAGAGGACAATATAAGAAAAAGAGGGTAGTACTAGGAGAGAGGAAGGAGTAGGAGGAGAGATAGGGGAGTATGACAAGAGACGCACAATGTGATATTAAACAAAAAAATATAAAACCATGCATTATACGAAAACACATTTACTACTATAAAACGTTTAAAAAGAGGCAAATATAATTCCTTAATGTACACAGATGCACATTGTGATATTAGACAAAAAAATGAGACCATGCATTTTACCAAAACACATTTTCTACTGTAAAACGGTTAAGTGACTGTACACATTACATGTATATAATAACTACATTTCAGTAAACAACCCTGACTCATTTTAAAAATACATATGCAATTTACAACAATATTTATGCCAACGTTACATAAAAAAAAGTGACACAATGAAACAACAAAAACGCACAAGGGTCTTGTAAATCTCCCCAGAGTGTATACAGAGAGAGAAAAAGTAAGAGGAAAGAACAGAGAGCATGAACATAAAAATTAAGTATAAACAGAGAGGGGAGAAAGAGAGAAGACAGCTGGAATATGATGAGAGACAGGGAAATATAAACACAAAGAAGGGCAGTATGAGAACAGAGGAGAATATAAGAAAAAGAGGGTAGTACCAGAGAGAGGAAGGAGGAAGAGTAGAGAGGGGGAAGTATGACAAGAGAGGCTAGAACATATGGAAAAAGGGGCAAATATAATTCCTTAATATATACAGACGCACAGTGTGATATTAGACAAAAAATATGAGACCATGCATTATACCAAAACACAGTTACGAATGTAAAACGTTTAAGTAACTATACACATTCCATGTACATAACTACTGCATTTCAGTAAACAAACCGGACTCATTTTGCAAATACATATGCAATTTACATCATTATATTTTCCAACATTATATCCAAAAAAAGTGACACAATAAAACAACCAAAAATGCACAAGGGGCTTGTAAATCTACCCAGAATATATATATAGAGAGAGAGAAAAGAGAAAGAGGAAAGAACAAAGAGTATGAACAGAAAACTGAAGTATGAAGAGACAAGTAAAAAAATGAGGAGACAGCTGATATATGACGAGAGACAGGGAAATATAAACACAAAGAAGGGCGGTATGAGGACAGAGGAGAATATAAGAAAAAGAGGGTAGTATCATAAGGAGAAAAGCGTAAGATGAGAGAGGGGGAAGTATGACAAGAGAGGGTAGAAAATATGGAAAGAAGGGACAAATATAATCCCTAATGTACACAGACGCGCAATGTGATATTCAATAAAAGAATATAAAACCATGCATTATACCAACACTCATTTACTACTATAAAACTTTTCAAAAGAGGCGAATATAATTCCTTAATGTACACAGATGCACAGTGTGATATTAGACAAAAAAAATGAGACCATGCATTTTACCAAAACACATTTGCTACTGTAAAACGGTTAAGTGACTGTACACATTACATGTATATGATTACTACATTTCAGTAAACAACCCTGGCTCATTTTGAAAATACATATGCAATTTACAACATTATTATTTGCCAACTTTTCATTAAAAAAAGTGACACAATAAAACAGCAAAAACGCACAAGGGACTTATAAATCTCCCCAGAGTGTATACAGAGAGAGAAAGGAGAAAGTGGACAGAACAGAGAGTATAAACAGAACAATTAAGTATAAACAGAGAAGGGAGAAAATGAGAAGACAGCTGGAATATGAGGAGACACAGGGAAATATAAACACAAAGAATGGCAGTATGAGAACAGAGGAGAATATAAGTAAAAGAGGGTAGTACCAGAGAGAGGAAGGAGTAAGAGTAGAGAGGTGGGAAGTATGACAAGAGCGGTTAGAAAATATGGAAAAATGGGCAAATATAATTCCTTAATGTACACAGACACACAGTGGGATATTAGAGAAAACAATATGAGACCATCCATTATACCAAAACACATTTACAAATGTAAAACGTTTAAATAATTATACACTTTCTATGTATATAACTACTACATCCCAGTGAACAACCCTGACTCATTTTGCAAATACATATGCAATTTACAACATTATTTTTGCCAACATTACATAAAAAAAATGACGCAATAAAACAACCAAAATCCACATGGGGCTTGTAAATCTGCCCAGAGTATATATAGAGAGAGAGAAAGGAGAAAGAGGAGTATGAACAGAAAAATGAAGTATGAAGAGAGAGGTAAGAGAATGAGGAGACAGCTGGAATATGACGAGAGACAGGGAAATATAAACACGAAGAAGGGCAGTATGAGGACAGAGGAGAATCTAAGAAAAAGAGGGTAGTACCAGGAGAGAGAAGGGAGTAAGAGGAGAAAAGCGGAAGTATGACAAGAGGAGGTAGTAAATATGGAAAAAGTAAAACACATTTACTACTGTAAAACGGTTAAGTAACTGTACACATTACATGCATATAATTACTACATTTCAGTGAACAACCCTGATTCATTTTGCAAATGCATATGCAATTTACTACATTACTTTTGCCAACATTACATCAAAAAAGTGACACAATAGAACAACAAAGAGGCACAATGGGCTTGTAAATCTGCCCCAAAGTATATGAAGGGAGAGAGGGAAGAGTAAGTGGACAGATCAGGGAGTATGAAGAAAGATGAAGAATGAACAGAGAGGTGGGAAAATGAGGAAATAGAAGGAATATGAGAAGACACAGAAGAATACAACAACAAAAAGTCAAAAGGGGCTTATAAATCTGCCAAAAGTGTATGCAGCAGTTTATGTATACTGACTTCAAAATTGTAGATTTAGAATACAAGTCTAAATCTAAAGAAGCAACACTATTAACTACTGTACAACTGAAAAAGTGACTGCACACATTCTACATTTTTTAGTACTGCACTTTATTGCACAAAGGTGACTCACTAAATAAATTAAATTACCGAATGATTTTATCACAATAGTTATCCAAAAGCAGAGAATATATTACTCTAACTAAAAACAAAATGAACCACATACATTCCCATACAACTTATCAACTCACCTTTGAAATTGATTTCTAGATTAAGAAGAATGCCACTCACACAGTAGATATTCTAATACAGAAAGTTTCTAGTTCAGTGTTTGCAGCAGAACCAAGCAATGGCACATTTTCCCTATCAAATTATCACATATATACATGTAAATAGCAAATTAAAATCCTTCACACATTAATTCAAAATGAAACACATATTTCTATTGGTTCAACATTTCAAACCTTTCCAACTGACATAACTTTCCACCCTACCCCCAACAGATCATGCAAAAGTCAACTATCAACAAAGGTCAAAAGTTCAGCACTCTATAAAACACTGCTCCTCAACAAATTTAGACTATGCATAAGCACTTACTTATAAATACCAATAAAAAGAAAAGGTCTCATTTTACAAACCAACATATAAAAACATAAACTTTATAGATATCTGTAAAATATGTATTTTTAATTGATTTTTTTTGCTTCCGTACGCTTATGGAATGACTTACAGTATTCGCACTATACGTCGTCCGCACGTGCATGAATGAAATGAAATTAAATGAAAAGGCGTTTTATAAAGCGTGAATTGCTGCCCTGAGTTGTCCAAGCGCTGAGAAAAAAGAAAGAAGGACAGCGCTAGCTAAAGGGGATCCTAAGTTGAGGGGTGTGGATTCTATTTGTTAAACAGAAAGGTTTTTAGTAAATTTACCATAAAAAAAAATAGCCTCTATCGCAAATATTTTACAATCCCGAGGGACCCTATCCCCCGGGGCTCAAATATAATGTTCAGGACCGTGGGGGGAGCCCCAAATCCCCCATGATCCCAGCCAGCTCCCTGCATCCTTCGGGAGCCGGCATTGCTTTTTGTCAGAGAGAGCAGCTTACATGCTGCTCTCTCTGACGAAAAGCAATCCGCTTTCCTACTTGAAAGAGAGCTCTTGCACTACCATAGCAAACAGCAGAGTCCCGGGGATAGGCTCTACAGTAGCCGGCCCTGGGAGTTGGTGGTCCCCAGGGCCATCAAAGGCCCAACAAGGGCCATCAAAGATTTTGACCTTGGGGATCATTGTAAAACCCCCTAAGCAGTCCTAGGGGCTCAGGAAGTCCTATAGAAAATAGCTAACGTTTCCTGTCACTCTACACACTCAATCTGCACACATATACACATAAATAAAAAAAGCACATTTATTCCCACAATAAATCAAAACGAAACCCACTTTTATACTGCTTGAACTTTGGAACCCCTTCCAACTAACAAAACCTTCAACCCTTCCCCCATTCCACATTCTGCCAGTTACCATAAAAACACTTCAGGGAACACCTAACTGAGCACACAGTTGAAAAATTCATCATACATTGTTGCAAATTAAAACAGCTAGTGTGCTTGACTTGAGAATATACCAGTTTATCTTATGTAACATTCTTTTCTATCAATGTTTCTTAACCAAAAAAAATAGGCTTTAAAAAACAGAATCATGCATCCTAGTTCCGTGTAGAATATTGTCAAACAACCTATCATTTCTTTTATTTTTTCAAAACTGCATTTGGTCCACCATTTTAGAAAAATCGTACTTTTCAAACTGCCATTTCATTTACAGAGACCATCTGAGTGCATCCAGACCTCTCTTCAAGATGCTTAGAGTGTGGATTGTGGGACACAGCTATATTTTCTGGAGTCAAAGGTACGCAGAACAGAAAGGAATTCACAAAGACCTAGGTTTACCAAATGTAGACATTAAATGCATTGGACATAGAGGATTAAAGTGAAACCAATTGATGCCAATGGTGAAATCCTTTTTACATCACCAATACCCTGACCTCATAATTATGCACTGTGGTGGCAATGGCATAGGCACTTTGACAGGGGTAGGTCTGGAAATGCTTATCAAAGACACATTTTGGACAATTGATGACACTTTTCCCCAAAACTGCCTTTGTCTATTCTAATATATGCCAAAGGAAGAAATGGAACTGGTCCAACCACTATTGTCCAGAGATTGAAAAAGCTAGGAAATATGTGAATAAATCTGTTTCTGCCTTTCTCCGAGACTTTAGAATGGGGTCCATCTACCACAACAATCTCCGTTTCAATATGCATGACATCTATAGGAGAGACGGTGTGCATTTTACAGATGAGGGAAACAGAGTCTTCCTCTTGAACTTTAGACTCTGCATTGGTACTTACTTCTAGAAACTAAAATCTCCCAATAAACACAAGGGCTCTTTTTACAGCCACCCAACATCTAAACACATACAATTCATAAATATCTGAAAAAAATGTTTCTTTTTCTTCCTTCAGTACGCTTATGGGACGACTTCCAATCTTCGCACTGTACGTCACCCATACGTGCATGGTACGCGTACGATAAATCTACCATAAAAAAAATTGCCTATATCACTAATTTTTTATAATCCTTAAGGACCCCATCCCCGGGGCTCAAATATAACTTTGGGGACCGTGGGAGGAGCCCCAAGGCCTCCACGGTCCCAGCCGGCTCCCTACTTCCTTCGGGAGCCGGCATTGCTGTTTGTCACAGAGAGCAGCTTACATGCTTACATTTTTCTTTCAAAGATAATTTCAAGAGTTGTACATTTTATAAAATAATATAGTACTAAACTCTAAAGGAGAAAAGTCAGCACAATTATGATAGAATAGAAAATAGAAATAAAATACTATTACACTCAAAAAAACTCGTAAGCAGAGTACACAGTTTAAGTTAAAAGCACCCTACCACAACTAGTTTTGGAAACGCATTGTACAATAAAATGCGTCACAAAATAGGCTACATACATGGTGACTGTATCGTAACGTCACATAGAAAAAAGAAAGCCAATCAAAATTAGCATGAAGAACATAGACGAAAGTAGACAACAGCCAATACATTTTTTTTCAAACTCTGCGAAAGGAAAGGGATTGGTCGCTAAAACTTTTTCTTATAATCCTTTACAACCAATCAAAAACAGGTGTAAAAAGTTTTTTTTTTAACATACGAGTAAATCAAATATTTTGGCATGTACACGAAACAAGAGGGAATTATTAAAGATGACTTGGTTTCGCAAGACCCCGAAAGGCTTGTTCCAAAAAAAGTACACACTTTACTGCCAGACCCCATTTAATGATTATCCAGACTATCAACTTAAACATGTCACAAATCATCTCTCACCACTTTGTCTTCTTTTTTAGTGTATTGTATGAGGTAGAGTGCGTGACTCTATGACAAGTGCCCTCAAAGACTCTAGAGACTGCCACTCCCCACGGCCAGCTCCTGCAGTGTCCCGGAGCTGCGTGGCCCCTATCCCAACATTTAAAAGCCCAGTGGGAGATGGTAAATTAATACTGAATACATTAGTACATGCCACTCTTACGCTACCAGAAAAACACAACAACAGTATAAGGCCCAAATTTCCATTATAGTGATTTCTTAGTTGCAGGTCTAGTTGTCGGATTGACACACACACTCCCTCATGGCTGGTATACACCCACACCACACCAATTCAGCGCATCCGTCACTACACACGTGACCCTTTGTATAAAAAAGACGGAGCACACGTGTTGTACGCCATTTTAGAGTTGTTCCCAAAGTACCGAACAAGGGGGCCCACTACAACAGGCGTGGCCTCTTTGGTCACTGAGTTAGTGGTGCCCGAAGCACTGAGCGGATGATGATGATGGGTGCAGGAGTATGTCGTTAGCCATAGAGATATCAAGACTCTACACCATATATGAGACTTCTTTCTTGGAGATCGGGACTACATCATGCAGAAGGTGTCTTTTCCACGAAAAGGTGAGCAGTGAGGCTTCAGTACGCATCGGAAGGAGTCACGGTTGCAGCAGACTAGATACAAAAAAGTGACTTAGCATTTTAGACTTACGCACTCCTATATAGTGTATTAATTTACATGTATACATTTTTTTCCCAATAGCAGGAACGTTTTTATAATCACTGAAATGTCCAGAAAATTACCAATACAAATAGTTTGTAGAAAAGTGAGAAGAACGTGTATAAAAGCGCAATGTAATCCAAATTAATATGGTAACAATTACCAATCATAACATCTTTCTTTTATTTTCTTTTAGATGTACAGCTTCAGGGTGCATTATGTCGGGCACGTGGTAAAAAACTCTGGTGACTAAAAGGTGAGCTGCGAGTATTGTTTTCAGTCACTCTCTTATTTCTTCTCTCGTTTCCTAAAAAAATTACAAACAATGTTAATGACCTTTTTATCTTATAGGTTGTGTTTTACAAATTGACGATACCCCCTTAAAAAGAAACCTACAAAGCTCTACGTTCGTGTATTCTACGATGATGCATGGCCATTGCAGCAACAACTGAGAAGCCTGCTTTCACACATGGTGCACCCTCTTTGAATGACGGCAATGGCACAAGGTGAGCAAAGAAGCTTGTTTCAGAAAGAACAACATGTTATCTGTGAAAGGAGAGAGTGCGTACCTCCGAACAGTGACAACAGATAGGTTACAACAGTCAGAGGAACATATCTATAAGCTTATTGCGCCACTTTTGTGACACTTTTAACATGTGAAAAGTGACGCAAGAAGCTTGTAAATCTGCGTCTGACTTTTCAAGAAAAACTCCCAACTCCAGACTCTGACAGTTAATGGGGAGCAATAGTGTAGGTACTTCATTTTAAGAACTCGCATCAAAATTCACTTTTGTCAGAAGTTTTGCAACTCAGTTTACGGTACTTAATCAAATGTTCTTTTCTTTGCTTTCACCAAACATTCTTTAGAAGCAATCACGACATATCGAGCAACAGCAATGGCATTTTCTGCAACATATTGAATATACTTTGATGTGTAGAAGCAGAGTTGAATTCAAGTTGTGAATTCAGGTGGCAGTAGTGTTTATACAAGGTAAGCACAGTGGCCTAGATATACAATGCCTCCATTGCAATGCATTAGAAATAAATCGGCGTATTTACAATCCTGTTGTGCCACTTTTGTGTCAGTAACACAGTAGGCACTTCCATATAGACACCACTTGAACGCGGGACTATAACAGAAGTGAAATGTACTAGGCACACTACACACGTAAAATCGTAGTGTTACCTTCACTTGTAATGCTTCACCTTATTTAGTCACATCTACATAACTTTAAACTCTAATTTTCTTTTTTGTTTTACAGATTACTTATCCTACATCTTTTGGAGTCCACATCACAATTTGTTTATAATACTGTTTTATTAAAGTTATTTTTCTAGTTGTTTATTATATTATCTTTAAGTTACGTTTACAGTTATTGTTTTTTTATCAAGAGATTTGCTTGGGGAACTTGAAGAAAAACAAAGAAACGTGGGTTTGGAAACGCGGCTGCGCATACATAGAGAGTACAACTGTGCAAAAAAACCCCGGAAAGTTTTACATACTATCATAAAAATATGGCTCTTTTTTGACCAGTAAAGTTAGTTCTGAAAAGAACAGTTTTTATGAGCCCCAAAACCCCCACGGTCACAGCCAGCTCCCCGCATCCTTCAGGAGCGGCATTGCTTTTCGTCACCCCGGGCACTACAGAAGGCGGCCCTGAAAGGTGGTGCCCCCCAGGGCCATCAAAGGCTCCAGGAAAGGGGCCGCGCAGCCCACCTCCCAACATTCAAAAGCCCTGAGGGGTGGTAGTCCCCGGGGCTGGGTGGTCTGTCCCGCCTATTTTCTACATTAAAGCCCCGGGGAGGTGGTGGTCCCGGCTTGAAACCCCCCACACTGTTTTTTCAAATAAAAAGAGGCCCCAGGGACTGGTGGTTCCCGGGGGGCTGCGGAGGGCCATGAGCCACCCGCATACATATAGTTAAAGCCCCGGGGATGGCGATCCCTGAGGCAGAGGGACCCCTCTGGGCCCCCCATTATGAAGAAAAAAAATGTTTTCGTTTTCCACCGCGTACGAGTACCATATGCGTACCCCTCGATTTGGCCGCTTTCCTCATTTTTCAACTTTGTTTTACTGTTTTCTTGTGACTCGGTTCCACCGAGGCACAAGATGGCTGCAAACACTTCCTGGTTTAGAGTGTTGACAGACAGTTGACATTCAATCATCATGCAGCTCGTGCTCGTTATTGTACGGATTTCCGTACGCGTACAGTACTTCGTCTAAAGATATCACTATGATTTTAATTGTGATTTTCTCATAAACTATTGAAAAGATTTACACAATTTAACAAAAAGCACAATCTGCGAACCAAACTCTACAGCTCTGCCAAATTTGGTGTCATTCCGTTCAGCCGTTCAAGCTGTAGCCCTTGCTAAAGGATCTTATGGAAAATTGCATGGGGAAAACACGTTTTGGGACCCCCATTTTTTCTCAGCCCCCACTTGATGAATCACCTCCAAACTTTCACGGAAGGAGCGGAGCGGAGCAGGCCATTTTCTTGGAGAAATTCACGAAGATTTGTCCACTGGCGCCACAGTTATTCTAAATAGAATGTTGTGGATTTCCTCTGCACAGGGCGCATAAGGCTTTGCAGCGGGTGCTGCTTTAGATGGCACTCTGTGCACGAGGGGACAGATACTTTAAAACTAATGGTAACATTATAAATCAGAAAGTGTCCAGAGCGTAAAAGGAGCGACAGCGGTGAGGAGAATTGCAGCGAACGACCGAAATATGGAGTTGAAAGCTACCTCCGGGAGCTAGCCTGTGCTGTCCAAGATGGCGGCGCCCAGTGCTGTCTGAATGTCCGAATGGGCCGGGAACAGAATGCAGGAGGAGTGCATACAAGTAAGGCAACGCTGCAACAGAAATGCATAGATAATTATTGCAGAAATGGGTTCTGGAATTATTGCATAAGCGACACTGCAGAGTGATAACGAAGTACTTTGATGTGAAGCACCGGAGCCCTGTTTAAATGGCGAACAACTCCGGTATAAACAGCAGTTGAAACAAGCCACAGAAATCGTGGGGCAAAAGAAGGCATGAAATTACAATGCACCACAGCGCCTCAAAATATATGATGCTTGGCCCTGGTTATTGTAAGATCCAATAAGGCATGTTTCAAGGCGGTCATTGTGTGATTGGCTCCCTACTCCCGTGCATTGACTTCATTTGAAAAAATTAGTGCGCCATCACGATATCAATAGGCAATACCGGTAACAGAACAGCACTGCTTGGACTGGGCTAAGCATGGGTGGAAAATCCATTCCGCTCGCGGATTTCGCAGATTTTCGGTAAATTCGCAATCCGCGAGATTCGCGAATTTCCCGCAAAATCCGCGAATGAAAATCCGCGAACGGGGATTGGGTCAAAAGTTCAAGCTGACTTTTGTAACTCTTTTAGAATGGCGCCAGCAAGCTGCCAGAGCCATTATAAAATAGTTACAAAAGTCAGCTTCAACAGGAAGCTCTAATAGATAAAGTAAAGCAGGTGCTGCTCAAATTCAGTTACACAATCATTAATCACCCCCAAACTTGGGGTGATTAATTATTGTGTAACTTAATTTGACCTTCAACTGGAGCACCTGCTTTACTTTATCTATTAGTGCTTCCTGTTGAAGCTATTTCTAGCTATTTTAGAATGGTGCTGGCAGCTTGCCAGTGCCATTCTAAGTGGGGCTGAGGGCAGAAGGGCACAAAAGTGGGACAGAGGGCAGAGGGGGACAAAAAATGAGTGGGGCAGAGGGTTGAAGGGCACAGAAGCAAGTGGTACAGAGGGTAGATGGGTATAAAAAACAAGAGGGTGGCAGTGATTAAGCAGGCAAAATAAAAACCCCGCCAAATTGCAAAGCGCCTCGCGAACACCTGCAAACACGCAAAGCGCCTCGCGAACACGCAAAAATTAAAAAATCGGCAAATTCACGCGAATTCGCAAATTTTGCAGATTGCCAATTTGCAAATCCGCAAATTTGCGAATTGCCAATTCGCAAAATTCGCCCATGCTTAGACTGGGCACAGTGTCGGAAGGATAGAGGCTGCAGAGCATGGATGGTAAACAGTGTGACCGAATTGACAGGCTGATTCACACTGGTCAACGCAGCGAGAAGCGGGAAGTACAAAATAAGGACTGAGCAGGTATTGCTTAACCAAGTAGGAGGCAACAGTCACTTACAAATGGCTCCTGCAGACTCTGAAGCACAGGACCGCCATTTTGAATTTGGGGGGGGGCGATTTCATCCTCTGGCAATCCCCTGACCGTGATGAGATGCCCTGCCAGTGTCCTAAGGTATTACCCGCCCGCTGCCTCAGCGGTCTTGCCAGCATGTCTGCCCTGAGCCTCCGGTTGCTGAAGAAGCGAGGTGAGCGCCCTCCCACCCCCACCCATAAGCGAGGCAAAATGACGTCCCCCAATGTGTCCCAGCTCACCTACAGGCCAGGGCACCCAGGGACGCCAGGGGTGTTCTTTGTTGCCTTTCTTAACAACAAATTGACGCCCCATCCCTGAAAAGCTCCGCCGCTCCTGACACACTGCATATGGAACAGGGTCCAAGGATGCCTGACCCCATCATGGCTGTAAATGATGACTTCTCCCACCCTGCTGAACTTTGACTTACTCTGCCCATCCAGGACTGTGCCTACCCTTATGCGAACATCTGCAATTCTTGCTTTCCTCCCTGCTCTACCCCTCTCCACTTGCTACTGACATCTGCCCTCACCTTGTCCTGGCCCTAGTCCCCACTCTGCTTACCCGTGAATTTTCCCTTGTCATTTGAGATCTAGCCCTTTTGCCTGATGCCCGATGGAGCTACCTGGTTTAGCTATAGGGGAGAAAGGTCGGGGATTTCCTCCTTGGACGTCACCTACCCAGTCGGTCTTTAGCCAGACTTCCTTTCATCTCTCCTGTCATCTCTTCCCGCATCCTCCCTCTCTCTATGTCTCTCCTTCCTCTCCTCTCTCAATATTTTGAGACTGAACTACTTTGTCTGATGCCCGATGGAGCTACCTGGTTTAGCTATAGGGGAGATGGCCCGTGGACTCCCTCATTGGTCGTCACCTACCCAGTCATCCTTTAGACAGACTACTTTTCATCTCTCCATGTATATCCCCTTTCCTCCCTTTTCACACCCTCCCCTCTACGCTCCATTATTTGGCCCTCCATGTTCTTTTAATGATTCCGTTGAGACCTAGCTATTTGGCCAAAGCACAGTGGAGCTACCTGATAGCTATAGAGGAGATGGGCTTTGGGACGCCCCCTCGACCGTCACCTACCCAGCCGGACTTTGGGCAGACCTTCCTTCGTCTTTCTGCTGTATCTCTCCCACCCCTTTCCCCTTACCCCCTTCCCCTCTACCCTCCACTTATCTTGTTCTCTATGCTCTTGTAATTGTTTTTCTAGCAACTGTTGTAAATTGAAACTGATGTAATCTTGTAATTGTGTTTAACCTCATGTACAGCGCTCTGATACCTCTAAGTCTAGCCAGCGCTATATTAAACTCTTTGAATAAATAAATAAATAAAATTAATAAACTACCTACTGGCAACTGCCAGCAGGTAATATATATATTCAATCTGACAAGGGCGGGAACGTGGTCCTGTGGCCACGTAAAATGTATATGGAGGTGGCCCTTGGACAACTAAACAACAGTAATTGTTAGAAAAGGACAAACATAAATGAGGTTCAATTGGCGCACAATGACATTTATTCCAAGTTGATGGCCCGGAGGAGTAAAGGGTTACTAAGCATGGATGAATACAAATTTTTGAAAAATGATAAACCGACCATGCCGGTCGTTTACTTTATTCCTAAGGTACACAAAAACAACATGCAACCACCTGGCAGGCCTATCATATCTGCGAGAAACAGCATCCTGGAGAACGTGAGCAAGCATGTGAAAAGTTTATCCTCTTTTATATTAGACACTGGGGACTTGCTCAAAAAACTATCAACTTTTAAATGGGAACCAGGTTATTTATTGGTCTCTATGGATGTAACATCCTTGTACACTAGTATTTTCCACAGGGATGGAACAAGAGCAATCCAGTACTACCTGAATAAGAGACCAACGCCATTCATTGCACACTCGAAAATGATTATTGATATGATTATTTTATGTTTGGACAACAATGTTTTTCTGTTTTCTAACCAGTTGTTTCAACAAACCAGGGGAGTAGCCATGGGGGCCTGCTTCTCCCCCAGTTATGCCTGCTTACACATGGGCTACTGGGAGGAGCAGGTCCTGGCTATTGACTTTAGTCCCATTATCAATACCAAAATAAAGAGGTGGTTAAGATATATTGACGACCTCCTCTTTATTTGGGACGGGTCCACCAGCGAGGTTGCTGAATTTATTGAAGAACTTAATGTAAACAACCTGAATCTCAAGTTTACTAGCAGCATCACCGCGGTGTCAGTAAGTTTCCTGGATGTTGACATATTTGTGGTCGATGGTAAATTGGAGACCAAGCTCTTTAGAAAACCTACAGCTGGAAATTCCATGTTGCATGCTGCTAGCCAGCATCCAGCACACCTAATACGGAGCATACCCTACGGGGAGATGCTCCGTATCAGGAGAATATGTAGCAGCGACATGGAATGCCACAAGGCTCAAATGGAATGTCAGACTAGGTTCCTTAGCAGAGGTTACAACAATGACACTCTGACTAGAGCAATTAAGAGAGCTAACTCCAAAGACAGACAGCAACTGTTATTCCCTACAGTGGACAATGTTCCAATTTCAGTATCTGACAATGAGACACAAATTATTTTTGGCTTTAGTACCCAACACAAGGCCATTCACAGGATTGTGAAAAACAACTGGTCACTCGTAACTAGTGACCCGGTTGTTGGCCACCTAGTGAAGGGGACTCCAAGTATTACCTACAGAAAAGCCAGATCCATGCAGGATAGTCTTGTATCCAGTAGCCCGGAAATTAGAACTAATACATCCTGGCTAGATAGCAGTAGGGGCCTTCTGAAATGCTTTGCTTGCAAAGCCTGCAAAAATGGTATAAGCAAGAAAGAATATATGACCCCTTTCAGTACAGACCCCATGAAAATTCGACACAAATTGAATTGCAGAACCGAATACGCCGTATACATTCTGGAATGTCCCTGTGGCCTAAGGTATGTGGGGAGCACCAGGCCTCAGGTGTACAAACGGATTCTGCAACACCTCAGGGCCATAACTAATGCCGACTCAGCGTACCCTGTGGCACAGCATTTTGAGGAGTGTCATGCTAAGAATGCAAGTGGGCTCAAATACTTTGTAATTGACACAGTACCACCTCGGAGAAGGGGTGGGGACCGTGAAGCCCAGCTACGTAAACTTGAGACAAGACACATTATCCTGCTCGACACTAAAATACCTAACGGTCTCAATGCCAGCGAAGATGGTTACACTTATCTTTGAAATTGGAAACATATCAGAAAATCTTGTATTTATTAATGTAATTTAATGGTATATGGCTGAGATACCCGCCACCCCCTCTCAACACAATCCCCAAGAATTGGGAAACCGGAAACAGTTCTTGAACTTTTGGAAGGCGGGAAGGGAGTTACCCTTCCCGGCCGTATTTATTAAAATATGAAACAAAAATAAAACATTAAAATAACAGTTTCATATTATGTACAATTTCATTTCCACATTACGATGTTTGGCTAACCTTAACAGATCTCTAATACAAAGGTTCTCCTAGCCGAACTAACATCCTACAAAACATTTGACTTGAAATTGTACATCCTAACGTTAAGGGCCAACGGCAAGGTCGTAACCGGTGTCAGATCCCTAAACCAGACATACCCCCCTCACTTGTGAGAGGAGCGACCGCACAGAGGCGTACCTCAAGTGCATCTACCAATTTCCCTTTGTACTTGACGGGGGCCCCAATAAACTCGACGCCATTTAACGGTCGTTCGAGGACTCGTGTGAGGTGTCTAAAAGGTAGCGTAAACCCCCTCCCGCACCCCACACAACTTACCCATCTGCCGTCGCAGATGTCCTGGCCCCGGGAAATTCCCCAGGAGGGGCAGTAGCCCCTCCTATCCAGGAAGGGGCCTTGACCACCTTTCCTTTCCTTCCGGCGGCCTCTCCTTAGACAGGACCGCCTCCCCGTTGAGGGGCCAATTGGCCACCTCCCCCGAGCGCTCCCATCCGTAATGGGTGACGCCCCCTCATAGGGATCTTCGAATTACTGCTCACCGATCATGACCTTACCGCCCGACCAAAATAAATACGACAATTCTACCTAAGTTACTAAGATTACAAAGTCAACATCACTTATTACTAAGCGTAAATACCGATCAATCCTTGTTCCAAATTACTTTATTTGCAAAACTTCTGAAAATAAACAATCTTTATTGCATCTTAAGAAATTTCACGACAATCATCACAACCTGTAAGAAAACAGAGAACAAAAGGATACTATATCAACTGTATTCACAACGAATTGCTGTCCTCAGGGGCTGGTGGGTGGGTCAAAATTGGCTCTTCGTTCCGTCTCGAGCTCACGTGCAGCGGGGAGGTGCAGCTTCAGAGCACAGGAACAAGAGGATGCTTTCTTGGCTTCCGCTCCTTTTATCCGTCTTCAGGGTGGGCGTAAACCCGCCCCCGCCTGCCTCCGAGGGCGTGGCCGGCCGCGTCGGTGTCTAGGCCAGCCCACTCTAGGGCGGGAAAAAGGCGCGCCCCGGCTACGCCACTTCGGGCATACCAGCCGAGACTCGCCTCCCGCCCAAGATGGCTTCCCGGGGGGATCGTGGTACTCCACCATACGTTCGGGGGGACCGAATGGTCGCCCCTTTCCATATGGCTGAGATACCCGCCACCCCCTCTCAACACAATCCCCAAGAATTGGGAAACCGGAAACAGTTCTTGAACTTTTGGAAGGCGGGAAGGGAGTTACCCTTCCCGGCCGTATTTATTAAAATATGAAACAAAAATAAAACATTAAAATAACAGTTTCATATTATGTACAATTTCATTTCCACATTACGATGTTTGGCTAACCTTAACAGATCTCTAATACAAAGGTTCTCCTAGCCGAACTAACATCCTACAAAACATTTGACTTGAAATTGTACATCCTAACGTTAAGGGCCAACGGCAAGGTCGTAACCGGTGTCAGATCCCTAAACCAGACATACCCCCCTCACTTGTGAGAGGAGCGACCGCACAGAGGCGTACCTCAAGTGCATCTACCAATTTCCCTTTGTACTTGACAGGGGCCCCAATAAACTCGACGCCATTTAACGGTCGTTCGAGGACTCGTGTGAGGTGTCTAAAAGGTAGCGTAAACCCCCTCCTGCACCCCACACAACTTACCCATCTGCCGTCGCAGATGTCCTGGCCCCGGGAAATTCCCCAGGAGGGGCAGTAGCCCCTCCTATCCAGGAAGGGGCCTTGACCACCTTTCCTTTCCTTCCGGCGGCCTCTCCTTAGACAGGACCGCCTCCCCGTTGAGGGGCCAATTGGCCACCTCCCCCGAGCGCTCCCATCCGTAATGGGTGACGCCCCCTCATAGGGATCTTCGAATTACTGCTCACCGATCATGACCTTACCGCCACAGGCCGGATAGTTGACCGGCTATCCGGACCCCCCACAACACTCCTACCTAAAGGTCATGCTGTAAACCCCTTAACCAGGCTATGAAGTCTCCTATGAGTAACTCGTTCCCCACCCGGGACAAATGAACACCGTCCCCCAAATACATACTGTCCCCTTTGATACAACCATGTGAAACAGAATGCAGTGCATTTGAACGAAAAAATCTACTCACTTTGTTATTTATCTTCCTTACTGAATGATTCAGTGCAGTAACCGAAATAGCCCCCCGCCACACTTTCCGTGGGATCATATGGGACCATGCAATTGTGCACCCTGGAACTCTTCTTGCCAACCAACTTACTGTGGAAAGCATTGCCTCAAGAAGAAGTCGTCTACCAGTGGCCACCAGATCGTTACCCCCAAGATGGACTATGATTATAGACGGCGGTGACCTCGTCCGCTCTAACAAACCCTCAAAAAAGAATTGAAACTGGTCAATACAGAGGCCGCCCTTTCCGTAGAAGGACACCCTGTACCCGTATTCCCCGGCCACGTGACTCATATCACCTGCTTTGAATACGTCCGCGGCACGCCTCACATATGAGTGGCCCACGACCCACACCTCCTTATTCGCAGACGGTGATTTCTGACCGCTGATCCCCAGGAGTCGGGTCGACTGTACAGTCCGCCCCGCTTCGTAAGCTTGCGTAACTGAAAATCAAACAGAGACAAGAAGCGTGAGTATATCATTACAGCTTCACAACATGTGCAACCGCACATACCTTTTATAACAGTTAGAGGACCAACGCCCCACACGTTTTACTTGCTCCACACTCAGACCCCTGGCTGTAGCCTCAGTAGCAGCCCCTATCCGAAAGGAATGGGTCCCGAACTCGCCGGGGTTCAAGCCCGCGGCCGAAATAGACATCGCGAGCACCCTCCGGAACTGAAACCTCGTCAGTGGGGTGGCGTCAGCGTGTCTCAACAAGGTCCCCCCCCATGCTGCCACCCTGTGCGCTAAATATTCCTCTACGCATACAACAGGGCACATGGAAGACCCGGGGATCCTCTGAATGATTACGCAGTCCCCGATTGCACCCTGATCGGATTTGGACCTAACAAACGAGACCGTCATCGTCTCCTCCCTGACCTGAATGTGTTCCCGGCACAGTCCCCCCATCGTATCTCGCTTGTTCTTTGCCACTAATTCGCTTACCCGCATAGCCCCATGGAATGCTAGTGAAAATGCGGCTCGGAACAACACTGCTTCGTACTGGGATGAACACGTTGCCGGTAGTACGGACAATAACAGGGTCAACCTATCCAGACCTATCGGGTGCCTATCGTCTATCCTGCGACCCTCAAGGCGTTGCCACCCACGTAGCGCTTTCTGCACAACGAAAGACGCTGTCGGGTCCTGGATCCCATGAGCCTTTGCCATAAAAGAAATGGCGGCCCGATGCCTCTGGGCCGTAGCTACTGATTTGCCTGCCTGATGTAAAGAGAGCAGGAATTTCACTACAAACTCTTCCTGACCCCAAAGCTCCCCCCCGGCAGTACCCAAAAAGGCCCAATAGGAACGGAACGCCCCTTCATATGCCTTCCTCGTCCTGGGTGCTAAACTCTCTCCCACGAGGTTTTGTAGTTCGGGGCACCGAGAGACCAGAGAGCTTCGGGAAAGGGTGCCGCCACCGGGTCCGCTGTGGGCAGAAAACCCCAGAAGGCCTGCATACGGAAACGAGAAAGCGCATCAGCCGCTTGGTTCATCACCCCCGGCACGTGTCGTGCCCTAAACAGTACATTCAGTTGCATGCATAACAACACAATTTCCTTGAGCAGTCTCAGAATCAATTTGCATCGTGCTGCCTGACTATTGACACACTCAACCACGGTCATGTTATCAGACCAGAACACCACAGAGTGATCCCTAAACCCTTCAGGCCATGTTTTTAAAGCCACCAGAATAGGGAACAGTTCGAGAAAAGCAATGTTACTCGTCAACCCGCACTCATGCCACCATGACGGCCATTTTTGAGCCGACCATTGTGTACCCAATATGGCGCCAAAACCCATACTCCCCGCCGAATCTGTCCAAAGCCCCAACTCCTCGGAAGACACCGCTGGTTTGTTCCAGACAATTCGACCATTGAAATCCGCCAGGAATGCAATCCAAATGCGCATGTCCTGGCGAACCTCTGCCGAGAGTCTCGTGCGGTGATGACCTTCCTTCAAGCCGACCAAGGATTGTGCAATCGAGCGGGAAAAGGGGCGCGCCATCTGTATCACTCTTAGGGCAAAATTCAACTGACCCACCACCTGTTGCAATTGATGCAGGTTTACTTTCGTTGCACGAATACATGTCTCAAGGGATAACCTGAATTTTAACACTTTTTCCTTGGGTAATCGAAAACAACCTTCCACCGAGTCGAGCTCGATCCCCAGAAACTCGATCAAGGTCGAGGGACCCACAGTCTTACCTGGCGCCAATGGCACACCGAATTGATTCATTAGGACACAAAATTCATGTAAAGCCCGTCCACACTCAGGATCCCCGGCTGCCCCCAAAAACAGAAAGTCATCGAGATAGTGCATAACATGTTGAAAACCTGTCTTCCTTGTGAATACCCACTGCAGAAAACAACTGAACTTCTCGAAATAGGCACATGAAATTGAGCATCCCATTGGCATACATCTATCCATGTAATAGCGACCCTGGAACTGAAAACCAAGGAGACGCTGATCGTCTGGGTGTACCGGGAGCAACCGGAACGCTGACTGTCCGATTTAGCCATCAGCGTCCCGGGCCCCAGGCGATTCAACATGGCAACGGCCTCATCGAAAGATGCGTACCGCACCGAACACACTTCCGGGTCTATCGCGTCATTCACGGAAAGACCACGTGGGGCTGACAAATTATGTATCAGCCGAAACTCACCCGGGTCCTTCTTGGGGACCACCCCTAGAGGAGAACAAACAAAGTTAGCAACCGGTGGCGAATCGAATGGACCGGCGACACGACCTCGAGTCACCTCTTTCCCAATCTTTACCTGTACCACCGCCGTGTGCTGCAAGACCGAGAGTTGATTCTTACAGTTTGGTACACCCTGAAAATCCCCCACTGGGATGCGGAAACTATATGAAAAACCGTTTCGTAACACCCCAGCGGAAGCATGATCCGGGTATTCGCCGAGCCAAGGAATCATTGCCATGGTATCAATCGGGGTAGGTAAAGGCGCCCCTCGGACTGTATCAGACCTGTTTGGCGCCTCCCTTACCACCGTTATCACCCGTTTTGGCTCTGCACATGGACTCAGGATGGGATGGCTGCCCACACCCACCACACTCATGTCTGAATTTGCATGACCCCTGGGGCCTCGTACATTTCCCTCTGTTAAAATTCCAACAGATCCCCCTTTTACCTGTGTTGCCACTCGGCTTCGAGTGGTACTCGTTATCTGCACCCGTCCGAAAGGGTGTCCCAGAGTTTTGGCGGGAAGATTCCCCCCCGTTACTCCCTACCAATGGTACCTTCAACATCCCTGTACTATCCATTTTTTGCCATGACACGGAGTCGTAACAGTCCCAAGTCAACAATGGGTTGTGTTCTTTAGCTTTTCTAAACAGATTGTCATAGCAGAACCACTGATTGCCCCCATATGCCACAGAATACTCCATAATACGCGACTGATAAATGGTTAACTCGGTCAGCAACTCGGGCCTGCGCTCGCCCATGATGGAGGTAAAAATGCCCCACGCTCTGCCCCAAGTACCAATGGTCTCGTCGACCTTAAAGGCGGCCATTTTCGCGTGCCAAACACTCGGATGCATGAGCTCCTTTTGACTCTTCACATGCTCTATCTCGTAATGGTCGGTAAGCAATGAAAACATGTTTACATATTTATCCGCCCAAATCAATTCCTTAATTTCTTGTGGGACGTGCTGGGCAATCTTCTCCCTTCGAGAAGGTACAGACCCCTCCCCCGCAATCGGCAATGGCCGCTTACCTGAAGTAGACCCTGCGCCTGTCGCCGAACTTGGGCCTGCTGTACTTCCAGCCGCCGGAACCTGTGGGGGAACAGAAGATGTTGCCTTCGCAGCCTCCCTAGATTCCCGCAGTTGCCTCATTACTGCCCGGGCGTCGTCAGCCGTGGCGCCCTCGCTATCATTTCCCAACCACGCTGCCAATTGTGCCGCTAACTCGGGGGGCATATCCTCCCTGTTCACGGGGGTGACCACCACAGGGATTGGATTCCCCTCTTTCGGCGCCAAGATTGGCTCCTTTCGTGGAGTTTCGGGAACCGGGGTGTCTCCCCCAAGTGCTCCCCTTCTGGGCCTCTTGCTTTGTCCACCGGGGACTGTTCCCTGCAAAGGCCGTTTCGTTCCTCCCTCCCCGTCCTTAGCCTCCACCTTTTTCTTTAGATCGGCTATCTCCTTCATGAGCATGCGGAGCATCTCCTCGGTACCGACCCGCTTTCCGACTTTCTTGGGCATTCTCAGACGTGATATCTGTAAGACAAAAGAAAGATTACAACGCTCAAAATTGGCTCTTCGTTCCGTCTCGAGCTCACGTGCAGCGGGGAGGTGCAGCTTCAGAGCACAGGAACAAGAGGATGCTTTCTTGGCTTCCGCTCCTTTTATCCGTCTTCAGGGTGGGCGTAAACCCGCCCCCGCCTGCCTCCGAGGGCGTGGCCGGCCACGTCGGTGTCTAGGCCAGCCCACTCTAGGGCGGGAAAAAGGCGCGCCACGGCTACGCCACTTCGGGCATACCAGCCGAGACTCGCCTCCCGCCCAAGATGGCTTCCCGGGGGGATCGTGGTACTCCACCATACGTTCGGGGGGACCGAATGGTCGCCCCTTTCCACATGTCATGGAACAATGAAACTTATGCCTTCCATAGCTAATTTTAGAGCACAATTAAGAGTTTACATCACTTTTTCTGTTATCTCACTGGTAGCACTATTATTTATTATACATAAATATGTATCTTATTTAATTTTTTTACCATTGCTAGTAGACATATTCATGCATTTGATATGACAGGCGTTGCTTTGCACAAAATGTATGGTTAGCCCACTTGGGTTTAATGAACCTCACAGTCACCTTTCAGTATGATGACGGAATTGGTTTTAGCTTCCTTGTAAATATGTGGTATAATTGGTTAGAGATGTTGATATTTTATCAAAGCTGACCTGGCATTTTATACACATTTTTACCATGGTTTTAGGGAAGCCAAGTCTTTTACCATTGCAATGAATTGGAATATTTATATTTTAAAACATCTTAGAGAATTATTTATAGTATTTTATTATTATTCTCAATTGCAAATGATAATAAGTAATAACCATGTATACTTTATTTGTGTGCAAAGTTATTGGCAAAAATATGGGACTGTATGAATTGCCATGTGCGTTATTTAAACGTAAGGAAAGCATGTATGCAGTATTTTGTTTATGTCTATACATTACAATGGCACTGTGCACTTTAAATTGGTCAGTCCGCCTCCGTGACGTCGTCATGTGATCAAGGCCTCGTCAGGCCGAAACGCGTCATGGCAGAGTGGTGTTGGGTTGAAAAATAAATAGCACGCACCAGATACTGGGTTTGCCTCGTCTTTTTACCGAGTTACTGGCTGATTGAGACGACAACGTACCTAATATATATATATATATGAATATTACCTACTGGCGGTCGCCAGTAGGTAGTTATAGTTAGGATTATTTTCAATAGAAAATCTCAACATTCTATTGTGAATAACTTTGGCGCCGGTTGAGGAATCTGCCTGAAAATGTCCTCAAATTTGCCTCGCGGCGCTCTGGTCCTTCCATGAAAGTTTGGGGGGGGGTCAAGCGGGGGCCGAGAAAATAGGGGGGTCCCAAACCGTGTTTTCCCCATGTTAATTTCCATAGGGCGGTCAACCTCACTTTTAGCCCGAACAGCTGAATGGATTTCCACCAAACTTGGCAAAATTGTGGGGACTGGTAGCCTGATGTGCCTTTGCTATGTCTCAAGATATGTGCTCCAGTGGATTTTGAGTAATTTAGGTTCCAAAAAATATATATATCTATGAGCGAGCCCCGGTACGCGCACCGGGGCGCTAACCAGCGCGCTACGCGAGTTCGCGTGCGGAAAGCTGATTGGCTCTCGGGTGTCTGTCAAAATTCCAAACAGTCCGGAGCGGCCGCCATCTTGTGTCTCGGTAGGATCGAGACACAAGAGGTGGCAAAAACAAAGGGGGAAATGAACATAAGGGGGCAGAGTAGACCCCCCCTGATCTCCTAGGTTTGATGTGGGGCTATAAAAGGGCCCCGCAGGGCAAAAATAATTTTTTTTTTTTTTCGATTTGCGCGAGTGGGGAGCGCCCGGTATGCGCACTGCGGAGCATACCGGGGAGCGTACCATGGGGAAAAATTAATGATAGAGTTTTTAAAAAATGTAGCCTTTTTTTATAATTTGGAGGTAGTTCTAAAAAGAACTGTTTTTTTCTTCTTTTTGTTGTTTTATATTTTTTTAATGTTTTTTTGAACATTTTGTACTTTTTTTGGCTTTTATGAACTATTTTATATTTTTTTTGTTATTTTTATGGGGAGAAACTAAAAACAGGAAATTGAAAACGGCTCTGTCAGGTACCTCACAAGACTCACCTGGGCTTGTAAAGTAATTCTGCAGAGACGACAGAAACCACCGCCCCTGATCCCAACAAACCCCCGCGGGGAGTAACACCCGACAAGGATGGGATGGAACCAGGGATGGGGGCCAAATGAATAGGAGGAGTGGCCTCTGGTGGTAGGGATGTTGGGCAGGGTCTTGGCACAACTGAGGAAACAAGAAAGACCCGATTAGGACTTAACACTAGGCTTGCGCAGAACACACCCGTCAAACACATGCAGACAGGAGCCCCTGTCCCTGGCACTCACCACTGGTTGTTGCTCGGGATGGCTCAATGAAGATGGTAATGCCGAAGTGTCCCGGATCCTGGAGGCCTTGGCAACAAAAAACGAAAAGGAGGCGCCACTGCGCCGGAACCACCAAAGAACCAAATGAAACAAGGAGGCGCTTCTGCGTCTGGGTGGAACAAACCGGAACTCCAGGGTAAGCGCTGTAGCGCGGCCCGATGTAATGAACTCCCACGCAGTAAGCTTGAAGGCAAGTAGCAGTAGCGCTCCTGCGCAACTGCCAAACTAAAGAAAGAACAAAGTACTGCAATGACAAGCGCTCCTGCGCAATTGCCAAATTAAAGCAAAATCAAATGTGCAGCAATGTCAAAGCGCATCTGCGCTTCTTAATGTAAATGGCGGTAGCGCACCTGCGCCACAGCCAAGCATCCGAATACAGGCAGAAAGTAACAATGGCACAATCCCAATTACAGCAATATCAAGCGCTCCTGCGCCGCTGTAACTGGATTACCAAAACACGGCAAGGAGTCACGTAACGCATAAGGCCCTGGAAGGGTTACTGTGACATGAAGTGTTGCCGTCCCTCCTGACGATACGAAATGCCGAAGACCGGACCTCCGACTACAGCTGGGCTCCACATGTGCAGATGAATTAGAAGGACTGCTCCGGTGGGTTTCACTCATTTTAAGCGTGTTCCCCTGGAAGTGTGCTTGGTGAGGCAATGAGGCGGAGGACTAGACCGGGACACCACTTCCGGCCGGAAGTGAGTATCCCGATGCCAGCATGTGTCACGGCGGCGCTCTGAACAGCGGAAAGCCGCCACCCGACAGGCTCAACTGGAGCCAAAAAAAATCAGGAAAAAATTATGGATTTTTGGGGCATTTGTGGTTGTCACCAGCAGGTTGATGAGTGTTATGCTTTGCTCACCATAGGTGATGGTCTTACCACAAAAAATACAAGAGATCTTGTATTGCCCAAACTTTGCTTGAATGTTTGGGACCATCTCCCTTGTCTCCGGTCCCGATGGAGTGGGTTGCTTTCTTTTGGAGGTGCTGGGTGAAGATTGGGGAGGGTTACTGGCCAGTTCTCTCACCTCTGTGGCAGCATAGTTGTTGGGATGCTTGCGCTGCATGTGCCGAATCATGGTGTTATTGCCAAATGAATATTTCTTATTAGGGTTCCCCCTTGAAAGTTCAATGCCACAAATTTGGCAAGTCACCTTTGGCGCATTCACTTTCTTCTTGCCCTCTGGGATGGAAAAAAACTCCCATACAAGTGCTGCTTTGGCCTATATGGGGTATTGTCTTCTGGCAGCCACCTCCTCCCCTCCTCCTCCTCCTCCTTATCCTCTTCTTCTTGACCACCAATGGTGGTGGTGCAGATGCTCCAGCTGCTGCTGCGACTGTAGCCATTTTAAAGTACAAAATATTACTCAAAGATCTCCAAACAGGTCTTCCTCAGTCAAAGGACAAAGTCAGAATAAGGAAAAAAGCTGTGAGCTTTCATCATTTGGAAATAAAAACTGTCCTGAACCAATGAAAAGTGTTATTTTCAGGTCACATGACCCGGGCTTTCATCATTTGGAAACCAAAACTGTTCTGCACCAATAAAAAGTGTTATTTTCAGGTCACATGACCCGGTGCGCTTAGGCGACGCGCCCCCGGGCGCGCCCTGGGGTGCGCCCTGGGGCAGGTCACGTAAGCGTGTCGGATGCTTACGTTGCGCGATCGTATTCGCTCGAGTGCTTCCGGGTGCGCTTACGCCGTGCGTATCACGTGGACGCGGCTACACGATACGTCACGATGATGTTTCCGTTCGTGGCAATAGTGCTAACGGGACGCTCACCGGTACGCGCCCCGGGGCGCGCCGGAAAACTGCGCTTTCCAGTGCGCACACCGGGGCACGCACCGGGAGCGCACCAGGGCAAAAAAAAAATAGTATTATATAAATATACAATATAGGATTCATTATAAAAAATATTACATTTCATAGGTTTGAGGACCTATATATAGTTAGGAATTAGCATTTAAAAAACCTATGAAATTCACTGAAAAAACCATAGGTTTCACACCAGTTATAGTTAGTAATTAGCATTTAAAAAACCTAATAAATTCACTGAAAAAACCATAGGTTTCACACCAGTTATAGTTAGCTGGAGATTTTACTGACATAAAACCTGTGAATTGAAAACAACACTTTTGATTGGTTAATAGTAGTTTCTGTTCCAGAATCTTCAAAAACCCCACCCACTTCCCTCACTGTTTCTCTTGGTTTACTGAAAGAAGGACCTCTGCTTTGTTCCAGCTTTGAATTATCAGCAAAATGGCAGAACAACAACAACAGAGCTCATCTGATTCAGATATTGTCATGCTACAAGAGGTGCCACGTGACAGGAAAGTCAAAGATTCCTTCATCTGGCAATTTTCTACATTTCCTGAGGGACAAAAAACTGTTAATGCTCCGAAGGTGAAATGTACAATCTGTGGGAGTGTCTTATCAAGAGGAGATACTAAGAAGAAATACTCTTTCAGTATCTATACCATGATACGACACGTAAGGAACGTGCACCCACACAATTTTGCACGAGCGTCTACTAAAACCCTGGCCAGCGTTGTTCCACCTGCTGTGGCCAGTACCTCTTCAGCAACACCATCGCCATCATCAACAGTGCTGGACATTCGGCCAAATTTTTCAAAGGTGCATATTTGCGCACAAAGTGTGAACTTAATTGATATTATGATCTCTCAGCACATATGCCGCCGTTTCATTTATTATTTTTGTTCCAGTTAAACAATTTTTTGTTGCCTGTTTTCATTTTTTTTTTAAAATACAAAAAAATATAAAACTGTTAAAAAACTACAAAAAAATACACAAGGATAAGGACAAAAAACCCAGTTCTTTTCAGAACTCGCGTCACTTCTCCAAGAAGAGCTATATCTCTTATATACTGTGTTATACTTTTTTTGAATGAATGTGTAGAGTATAAATGAATGACTGA
Source organism: Lissotriton vulgaris (assembly GCF_964263255.1). Taxonomy (NCBI): domain Eukaryota; kingdom Metazoa; phylum Chordata; class Amphibia; order Caudata; family Salamandridae; genus Lissotriton; species Lissotriton vulgaris. The sequence continues at coordinate 421,018,720 of NC_141691.1, forward strand.
AATGACTGAAATGAGTGTAGGGGAGGAAGGGACTGATGAACTGAGTGAGGAAAGGGTAGGATGGTGAGTGAGGAAAGGGGAGTCAAAGAGTGTCTGAAACAAGGGGACTAAGGGTAGGGGAGTGAGGTAAGTGGAGAAAAAGAGTAAGGGAGGGGAAGTGAGAAAAGGGGTGCGGGTGACAGAGACAGGGAAGGAAAGTAAAAGATGGAAAGGGAGAAGTAGAGCAGGGTAAAGGGAGTGAAAGTAAGGGAACTGGAGTGATGGTGAGAGAAGGGGTATGAGGTTGAGAAAAGAGGGGTAAGAGAAAATGTGAGAGATGTGGAGTGAGGGAGAGAGAAGCGGAGTGAGGGGATGGAGGGAGTTAGAAAATGGGAATGAGAGAAGGAGAAGGAGAGCGAGGGGGAGTGAAAGGGTGAGAAATACAGACAGAAGGAAGTGGAGTGGGAAAAGGGGAGTGACGGTGAATGAAGGGCAGTAACAGCTAGACAGAATGAGAGAAAGGGAGAGCAAGCAACTGAGAAGGAGTGAGGCAGTTAGAATGAGTGAGAGAAAGGGAGACAGGGAGAGAAACATGGAAAAAAGTGAGGGAAGGAATAAATGAAGGGTAGTAAATGAGATTGAGTGAGGGAGTCAGGAGAGAGGAGTGAAGGAAGGAGAGTGAGGGAAGGGGAATGAGGGAAAAGTACTGAGGGTGAGTGAAAGGCACTAACATTGAGAGAATGGGTATAAGAGTGACAAAAGGGGAATGATAGAGAAGGAAGGAGATTAGGAGAGAGGAAAGGGGACTGAGGGATAAAGTAGGAGTGAAGGAAACAGAAAGACAGGAAGGGTAAGGGAGAGACAGAGAGAAAGAGTGAGAGAGGAAGAGAGGGAGAGCAAGTGGCTGACAGGGAGTGAGGTGGTTAGACTGAGTGAGACAGAGGGAGAGAGGGAGAGAGAAATGGAGTGAAGGGGAGTGTGAGACTACAGGAATGGGAGTTAGCAAAAGTGAATGCGTAAAGGGAAGTAAAGGAAGGGGACTGACGGATGAAGTTAGGGAAAGAGAGTGAGGGGGAGTGAGACAAGTGGACTGAGTGAAAGAGAGTGAGGGATGATGTAAAGGAAAGAGAGTAAGGGGAGAGTGAGAAGAAACTGCATGATGCAGCAAGACAAGGGTAGTGATGGAAGAAGATAGGAATGAGAAGTGAGGACAGAGAGGGGAAAGAGGGAGTTGGACAAGGTGAGTGAGGGTGAAGGAAGACTACTGATGATAAGAGAAGGAGTGTACGGTGAATGAAGGGGAGTAAAGAGAATGAGGGAAAGGGAGTAACATGAAGAAAAGGAAGGTGAGTAAGAGAGAGAGTGAAGAAAGAGAATGAGAGAAATAGAAATAGAAATATTAGAGTGATGAAAAGGTATTTATTGTGTGTCATACTTACCTTATAAATAATGACAAATTTTTCCTACTTTTTTTATTACTTTTTATTATAAACATAACATCTGTGGAAGACACAAAAAATGGAGTTATAATATATAATTCACAATACAAAAGAAAATAGAAGTGAAAGAAACAGAAAGAGAAAAACAGAAAGGGTGAGGGAAAGACAGAGAGAGAGAGTGAGAGAAGAAGAGAGGGAGAGCAAATGACTAACAGTGAGTGAGGTGGTTAGACTGAGTGGGACAGAGGGAGAGAGGGAGAGAGGAATGGAGTGAAGGGGAGTGTGGGACTAAAGGAATGGGAGTGAAAGAGAGTGAGAGGTGATGTGAAAGAAAGAGAGTAAGGGGAGAGAGAGAAGAGACAGCAAGACAAGGGTAGTGATGGAGGAAGATGGGAAAAAGAAGTGAGGGACAGAGAGAGGAAAGAGGGAGTTGGACAAGGTGAGTGAGGATGAAGGAAGAGTATTGATGGTGAGAGAAGGAGTGTAAAGGTGAATGAAGGGGAGTAAGGAGAATGAGGGAAGAGGAGTAACATAAAGAAAAGGAAGTTGAGTAAAAGAGAGTGTGAAGAAAGGGAATGAGAGAAAGAGAAATAATAGAGTAATGAAAATTTATTTTTTGTTTGTCATACTTACCTTATAAATAATGACAAGATTTTAAAACTTTAAAAAAAATATATAGTATCTGTGGAAGACAAGAAAAAACTGAGTTATAATATATATTTCACAATACAAAAGAAAGTTGGAGTGAAGGAAACGGAAAGGGAAAGAAGGGAAGGGTGAAGGAGAGAGAGAGAGGAAGAGAGTAAGAGAGACAGAGAGGGAGAACGAATAACTAACAGGGAGTGAAGTGGTTAGACTGAGTGAAAGGGGAATAAGGGAAGGATATTGTCGGATGGAGTAAGTGAAAGATAGTAAGGGTGAGTGAGAGAATAGAAGCAGGAGAAAGGGAATAGGACTGATGTACAGTGAAGAGAACATGAAGGGGGGAAGATGAATGAAGGGCAGTGACAGTGAGTGAAGGGATATAAGGTGAGGGAAGAGTAGTGAAGGAAAAAGAAGCATATTAAGAGAAGGAAGAAAAAGTGAGAGAGAAGGATTTATGGAAAGAGAGAGAAAAGAAAAGGAAGACTGGTGGAGAGAGAGGGCGATAGTAAAATAGAGAAACAGAAGGAGAGTGACAGACTGTAAGGGAGTAAATCAGGCATACTGACTGACACAGAGGAACAGACTTAGAGACGGATGAAAGAAAGGGGAGTGACCAAAAGGGAGTGACGAAGTGAAAGAAGTGAAGTGAGTGAAGGTCACTGAGGAATTATGTGAAGGAAAGAGAGTAAGGGGGCAGTGAGAAGAGTCTGATGGATATAGCAAGACAAGGGTAGTGATGGAGGAAGATAGAAAAGACAAGTGAGGAACAGAAAGGGGAAAGAGGGAGTTGGACAAGATGAGTGAGGGTGAAGCAAGAGTACTGATGGTGAGAGAAGGAGTGTAAAGGTGAATAAAGGGGAGTAAGTTTAATGAGGGAAGAGGAGTAAGATGAGGAAAGGTAAATGAGTAAGAGAGAGTGTGAAGAAAGGATAGAAAGAAAGAGAATCAAGAAAGTGATGAAAAAGTATCTTTTGTTTGTTGTACTTACCTTATAAATATAATATACACGTGGAAGAGAAGAAACAATTGAGTTATAATATATATTTTACAATGCAAAATACAAAATAATTTGTAGTATATGTTAAAAGTTTTATTTTGCTGTTCTCAGAATATATTGAATTTTACTAAAAACAGTGAGTTCAAAACTACTCATCATATGACAGCGGGCAAAAAATAACACAATCAAAAGATTATGTTTAAAAAACCCATAAAACATTATTACTCCTTTTGTATACTCTCTAAATAAAGTTATGTACCAACATATATTAACAACATTTTCTTGAAATACTCCTTTTTTGATTCACATACTTTTCCTCATGGCCAAATAGTATGTGTAAAGTCCTTTATTTGGAAGTTTCTGAATAGTACTCTTATATTTCCTTTTTCCAACCTTTTGAATCAAAAGCTCCAACGTCTTTTCTATCATGTTACACTTACACTACCTCTATCACAAGTACAATTTTTTTTTATCTTGATGACCTTCACTCACAAAGTAATTCTTAACAGCTTAACCTTGTGACGGAAGGCAGTGAAGGTGAAGGTGAAGGTGGAGGTCCACAGATCCACCCAGGCGGCCTGATTGTTCGGGCATCCCAAGACGGCATAATAATTACACCAGGTGATTGGAAGCAATTAGAAGCTTTGGAATACGGTGATTCTCAACCGGTTTCAACTTGTCCACTCCTAAATCAAGCTAACAAGCAAGGAACTTATCAATGATCCAGTATTGCTGGTCATTTGCCGACCGCACAGGTGGTGCTCTCACTTTACATTGTCCTGATGAAGACCCCATAATGAGGCGTGAATAACCCTTGTAGCAAGCGGGGTCGAAACGTAGACTACATCATCACCTCACACTTATGGGACTTAACTAGAATTGAGGAATCCATCCCATGTGTGAAGAGATTTAGGGAACTTTGATCATGTTAGACTGTGTAGATCTTTCTTCAATTGTATTGTGATTGTGCTATTGTCACACCACCTTTACCCAGTCCGCCACCTACCCAATCACCCCCATCTTACCCAATTACCCTTTCTTTCCCCTCACTGAGAGCATGCTCAATTTTAATAGTATACAGATAACTTTGACTAACAAGAGTTATGTTTGTATTTTGTTGACCAAATATTGTGAGTAATACTTTTGGGGTATATAATTGATTTTGAGTCTCCATTTTCTCTATGCTCATTAAATTCATAGTTTGCAAAAGTTATATGATGACTATGGGAGGAATGTTTGTTATTTCATTAATTATTTGAATGTTTGGAAGTAATTTCGTACCCGAATGATCAAACACTGACCCTTTTTCCTATGTACTTAACCTTTTTTAACAGCACTAATCTTCCTAGGCCAATTATTTTCCCTAAAATTTGGATTGTAAAAACAGTAGGTAAGAATTGGGTAAGTGAGAAGGGAAACGATGTTTAAAAGTCAATTGAGTATCATTACAATGAGTCCAGCCTTTTGGACATTTTAAATAAGCTGTGTAATGTCCTGATGTTGTATAAGGACCATCATGGGAAATAATTGCTACAGTTACAAAAGTTCTTCCTGAAATTGATCATTGAGAAGCCACAATCTTTTTTATTAAAGTTGTCAAATTTGTTCCATCAGGTCTGCATCGTTGGAGCATTAAAATGAAATACTGTCAATATCTTTGTATAAATAACGTGGATAACATTTGAAAGTTATATTGGGTAATGACCATGTTTTGATTTGCTTCTCTAACTAGATTATTAAAATACACTGATTTGCAGTCTGGTAATGTCAAATATATAAATCTTTCACTGTCTAATACAGTACTACTTGAAAACGAACAATTGTCACAGTCATGTTGCCATTTATAGGAAAGGCCAAAGAGATTTTCAATATCTATACCTTCATCTTGCAATACAACAAGCATATACAGTAGAAATTCCTGACAATCTTGCTGAATATTCTGTGAAAATTGATTTCGATCAGAACATATGTCTAAAACATTTCAAATATCAGAAACACTTTCTATTTTTGTTTTATCACTGCTACAGTTCTCAAAGACAGACTTCAACAAACAACATCTTTGATCCGATTTTCAACAATCTGTTGTTGTAAAGTTTGAAGAAAAAAAACAACATTAACCACTACATTAGCATAGCAATTGACACCAGAACTGTTTTCAAACTGATATCCAACAACCTATTCAATAATATCCTTTTTCTTTTTGCTTAGAATTACGGGATCATCTACTTGTTTTCTTTTCTCCTCAACCTTGCTACAATTTTCTCATATGTTCTTTTTCGAGCTACCACACGTTTTTCAAATAAAGGATATTGATGTAAATTTAGGCACTAATCTTTGTCTCATCAAAATCAATCAAGTATAATCCAGATAAAGTTCTGACTCGATATAAAGCAACATATGCCATACCCTCCTTGAACACAGTACTTCCAATATTCACCAAAGCACTATCTACACTTAAACCTTGAGATTTATGAATAGTCACTGCATAAGCCAAACAGGAACCTGTTTTCGGCGGACATATAAATCTTTTCAAGCAAAAATCGAGTCGAACAACAACTCAATTGTTGTACTTCTTCAATTTCATCAAAATGGATTTTCAAAAATTCAATATCATCTTTATTTGGATAATTTACAAAATCAACAACATGACCCATTGCTCCATTTACTAAACCTCTTTCCACATGTAAATTACGTCGTAAAATTATCCGACAATTTAAACATGCATATAGATTCTTTTCTAAACCAGCTGTTTTAGATGTTGATTTGTCTAAAGAATCCAATTTTGACTTCAACTTTTCTGACAAACAAATAGTAGCTCCTTCATGCTCTATTCTGTCAATAGCTTCCAGTTTTATAATTTCTTGATTTTCTAACTTTAACATTTTTTCATTGAATATTGAACATTCTTTCAGAGTTGGCATCAAACATATTACTGATTTCTTTTCAGCAATTTTTTGAAATATATTCTCTGGAACAATATTTTCATTTGGAAACAAATTTGAAAGTAATCGTGCCAGTAAAGCTTCTTTGCCATGTTCACTAACTTTTCCAAATCTTATATCCTGAAGAATACTTTTATAATCAGCATCCTTTGCTTGTCGCATATTTTGAATGAGTTCTGAATATTCAAAATATGACCAAATATTAACATTTCCAATGCTTCCCAGGCACTTCCTGGTATCTTGATGTGTAAGGGTTTTAAACACTGGTTGTCCTTTCACAGGAGTTAGCTGTAGTAGATCTCCAAAAACAATGACGTGTTTGCCTTGAAATAACACATCATACTCTGTTTTAAGAATTTTTTGCATTCTTAAATGCACCATGGCAAGCATTAAATTTGATACCCTGCTTACCTCAACAATAATGAGAAGTTTAATTTTTTTGAGGACTCTAGAAACTTCACAACAAGCTTCTCCAGATAGTTTGTGGTATTCTAATTTGTTTGTGTGCTCTACTGGCAGCATCAATAAACGATGTAAAGTAATCCCTTTAATGTTATGTCCTGCCAATCCAGTTGGAGCGGTAACAACACAAGAGAGTGCTGACTGATCTTTTCTGTAGATAAGTTGCAATTGCTTTAATTAGAAAACTTTTTCCAGTTCCTGCTTCTCCACTCACGTACAGTCGGACAGGTTTAAATGACGTATATGAGCACTCTTTTTTCTCATGACATAAACCATGCTCAATCTGCTCTGTCACTTCATCGTATATTTGTTTTTGCTCTACATTTACCTGTTTTTCCAATTCTTCTTAGTTTATTACATCCTCCTGACCTTATTCCATTGCTCTTTCCACCTTATCCATGGCAGTGGCTGCTTCATTTTGAATAATTGGTCCTCCTAGTGGATCCTGACTCAACGAAGCAGAACTTTGACTTTCTTGAGATCTGTCTCTAGCAATCTCTGCTGCAATTGTAGCTTCTTGCTGTATTTCCTTGTTCAACATTTTCAGATAATAATTAAAAACAGGACATTCTATAGTATTTTTGGTTGCGTTGATTGAATCTTCATAACTGTCAAAATCTGCAAGAAGTTCCTTTTCTGTACGCCACGGCTCAAAGAGTGGCAAAAGAGCTAAATAGTAAAATTCCCTTTTGTAAAGAGTTTCGCAACTCAGTTTTCGATAATTAATCAAATGTCCTTTTATTTGTTTCACCAGACATCCTTTGGATCCAATCACAGCATATACTCCTTTTTTGATATCTTCTGTAATATTCCACGTAAAAGTGTAGCTTTGCAGTACCTCATAGAGACAAACATTCTCAAGATGATTACTTCTATTTGGATAGTATGTATCCAACATATTTGTCTTCAAAATATCTGTACTGTCTGGTTCTCTCTCGGATAAATACTCAACTTCTTGAACAGATTTCAAAACTCAGTTTCATGTTCTTGCAAGACCTAAACTCACCCAAATGATTGTTCTAGATTTGGAGTATAGACTTGCAGATGATAAGCGATCTGAACATTCATATGCTCTGATTTCTCAATGAAACAACATCTTCAAACTGTAGCTGTACAATTTCTTGCTTAGGCTCTTTTCATGAGAAATGTCTTTCCACATTTCCTTTAGTTCCGTCTTTTCAGATTTTGTAAGGTAAGAAGTTACATATCGAGCCCCAGCGATGGAATTGTCTGCAACATATTGAATATCCATGTTTGCATTCCACGTGGACAAAATGACTGGGTTATAGTCATTTATGTATTTTGACTCTTAATTTCTTCTTAAGTTATAGGTATTTTTAGGTGATTTTCGTGTCACAGTATGTTGCAAAGATGACATAAAATTGTTCACTCTTCCTTTTGATAATACTGGTCGTGTAAATCCAAAACGACATTTTGTGTAGAAATCCTTAGATTTGAACTTTCGACGACAGTATTTTCCACAACGATGGGTTTGAAACCGTAAAACTTGATATCCTAAATTGTTTTGTTCTGTACTTTTTGGTACAGCACATGTAGAATATTGTTCAATAAAACTCATCACTGTGTCATCCGAATCTGTTCCAAATTTGGGTGCATCTTTGATCCATAGCAGCATATGTATGTGAGGAGCACCTCTTGCTTGATACTCCTTTCTCCGAAAGAAATCCAGAACCTCTCCAAGAGGAGGATTTTTTTTGTTTGTGATGAAAGACATCCTAGCTCAAAATCTATGATTGAAATACCTGCATACATTAACTGGATCCAAAAAGCAAAGTTCTCCAGGTGTTTTGAATTATATATTTTTTATGTTTGCATTTGACTCTCGAAGAAATTGAAGTAAGTCTTCCCAAGCATACTCAGCACAGCTAAGAGTAAGGAACAATGTAGGAGTTCCTACATTTCTTAGCATACATTTCAGTTCTCCATGACGACGGTACCAATACTTGTTAGTAACATGCTGACATGCCATGAGATTAATTAGCTGAGATTCCAAAACAGTGTCTTTATGTTGGACTTTATCCATAAAGTCCCTTGCCGAAACATTTTGCAGATGTACTCCACTTTTTAGTATATGGTTCACTGCATAAGAAAGTCCAGACAAGTCACTCTCAAACAAGATGAAACAAATATGGAATACATTGGCGAAACCTTGGATCTTCTGCATATAATCTTGATGTCCGTTATTCAGATGCAGGAATCTGCACAGGTAGATCAACATATCGTCCACCTTGACCTGTTGGAAATAACTGAGGAAAACAACGAGCTTCCAAGCTTTCTTCCCATACACTAATGGGACTTCCTTTTGCTTCTTTCAATTGGAATAACTCGATAGCATTCCCCATTACTTCTTTGGAATGCAGAGGATGAACACTATAATGTTCATAAATTTGGTCACTTCTAGACACATCCACTTTTTCAATTTGCCCAGCTGACAAATCACTGTCCTCTTCTACAATTGTTTCCTCTTCTTCAACATATACATTTTTGTAGTATTGATTGTTTTTATACCAAATACAACGTTGCCTTTTTGACTTTCCTAACATCCACTAATTCTTGACAGATTGTCTTACTCTTTGTAGGGACGCCATTAACTAGAATAACTAGAGGTTCCTCTTCCACTTTTTCTTCACCAATTGTTACAATATATTTCTTTAAATCTAGAGGCAAATAAACAACTCTTCCCTTTAATCCTCTCTGTAAATCTGAAGGAGGCAATTTCCCTGTCTTAGGCTCCATGCGAACAATAGCCTGAAATGGATGCACACATTGAATCAAAATAGACTCATAGGTATTTAAATCCATCAGTTCAGAAGGAATATTTACAAACTCAAGATTATTATGTACAGCTCTAGCAGGCATTTTGTTAGCATTTAATTTATTATAACAATATTTACAAAAACGTTGATCAGAACCCAAATCAAAATAATTCTCTACCAAGAAATAAGTTGCAAAGTCCTTCCACTCATTATTATTTTCCTTTTCACTTTTTACATATAAATCAACTAACCTAGTTCGATTCTTATAATGAGTGCGTTGACAACACACACAAGAAAAGTTTGGCCTATCACCTGAAATGACCTTAAACCTTGTAATTTCTTGGTCAAAATTTTCTGTACCAAGTTTTCTGTATATTTTCTTCCACATTTCCTTTAATTACTGTATCCATTCCTGCACTGTCCTCTTTTTTACTAAAGTAACTAACCTCAATTTCTTCACAAATTTTCTTTACATCTAATACAGATCCATGCAAAAGAGCACTGTTTAACAGTTTTAGCTTAAGTGCCGAACTTTTTGCATAATACAACCTTCTCACTAATTTCCTCACTTCAGTATGATGCACTGCTAACATCCTAAAATTGTGAAAAACACTCTGGCATACTTTTCTAGAAAGACAAGCCAGTGAATGCCCATTCAAACACGTTTTTTCTCTCAGTCTGCAAAGATCTAATTCTTGCAACATCTTGCAAAACAAATCAATTGAATCCTGTCGTACACTACAAATACTACTACAATTCCAAGTGCACACTGGAGCCTTAGGACGTCTTCCTAAAACTTCATCAGCTAACACCTCTTCTGCATTTCTAGGCACAATTTTTTCTTTTTCAAAAGGTTAACCGTCCTTCACCTCATATGCTCAATCACTGGTGTCAACTGCATGCAACAAATCATTAGTCTGAAAGTAACACTCTTCATTAAAAAATGGCTCACAACCTGAACTATGCTTCCATTCTCCAGAAAAAATATTACAATAATTAGTTCTATTAGTTAGTCTTTTCCACTTACTTTTCAATTTCAAAACATTGATTGCCTTGTCTATTGTACAAATGCTATTGATTACTAAAATATACAACTTATTTTTGATTTCAAACGCATGATCTACTATACTCTCAATATTTTTCTTTTTCTTATAAAAAGCTGTTTTCCTTTTACAATTCTTAACATTTTGTTAATAAATTTAAAACTACTCTATTATAAATCATTGTCTTGCGAATTTGAACAAACTGTTTTTTTCGTCTATTACTGTACAGAATATGATCACCACATACTTTTTCCAACATTTTTTGGGGGGGTCTGCTTTTTCTTTGTAGTTACAGATGAATTTTTTTTCTTTTGCACATTATCCACATTTTATCTACATTGGGTTAATTTCCTTAAAAATCCTTTGTTGTCTTACCAGGAGCATTCTTCTTTTTCTCTGTACATTGTTGCTTAGATAAATCTTGTAATTGTGTTTTCTTGGAAAAGTAAGCCTGTTTACATTTTAAACTTTTTGCAATCTTTGAAGGCTTGTTGATTTTTCTTTTTGTAGATAATTTCAATCTGTTTTGAAGAAAAAAGAACATGTTATAGACTACTAGTAACATACTACATAGCAATTACAACCACAAAATGATATAAACACTGGTTTACTTCATAAGTAAGTTTTTGGGCACAGCAACTGTGTCCGAGCAGAGTAGGAAGTCATGCAGTGAATGTTGTTTCAGAGTTTATGGCAGTGCAGTGGTGTTTCAATATTCTGTTCAGACAGTGTAAGAGCATGGAGACTATTTCTAAATTAAGAAGCCTGACAAATGTACTGCATAGCAGTTTCTAGCACTACATATCCTAAAGCCTGACTCACTTCATCCGAATATGTATTCCCATATTTTTGAACACATCAACTTAGAAAATTATTTCATGGTACACACAGAGGATAAAATGGTACACCACAGAAAAAATGCTGGAAACAGTGACACAAATGCTACTTGCAGAGGCAAATTGGAGCAGACAGGCGGGAGATAGTGAAGACAGACATAAAATGGTACACGCAGAGGGTGCAAGGCTAAAGGCAGAGAAAGAAAAGATTTAACATGATACCGCTGTGTAATACATACCAACAGCCATATCATAATAGGCCTCTGCAGATGCACATGAAAGAGGGCAGGCAGAGGGAGAAGGTTGGTGCACACACAAAATGAGATAATGCAGGCAGAGGCTAAACTGGTACAAGCAGAGGATAGATGGTGTAGGGCTGCAGGCAGAGGGCCAGATGGAGCAGTCAGAAAAAAGATGGTGCAGAGAGAGGGTGAGATGTTTCATGTGCTTTTACATGTGTGCATGCACACCTATGCCATGTGACAGGCAGACCTGCCCTTAGGGCATGTATGCCTGCCACATGGCACCCGAGCCTGTTTTGGGGGTGCCAGAGGGTGTCAAAGTGACACCCCCTGCACCCTTGTGAAAATCGGTATTTACCGATTCGTTAAATACCGAATCGGTAATGCCCATTCATTCCTATAGGCTTCAAAGCCCATAGGAATGAATGGCCATTACCGATTCAGTATTTACCGAATCGGTAAATACCGAATTCTTCTGAATCAATATTCCAGCACATCTGGAATACCTACATATCCACCCCTTAGATTTACCGATTTTTAATTAAAAATCGGTAAATCTATTTTTCCTACATCTGGCCCCAAGTTTCAAGGAAACAAAGATTAGGTGCACAATATTTTGGAACGCTGTATCCTTCAACGTTGAATATACCGTAAACTAATACATAGGATTCTCATCCTACTAAGTTTCGGCGGATATTAACCTTTCACCCACTCCAGACGTCTATTGGAGTTTTCACAGGAAAAAGGGGTCTGTGTGAAAAAGCACGACTGAGTTACTCTAGTATCTTGCGTTAGATTATCGCCTTACCAAACGTTGGGCGCCATGTAGTGTAGTTCCTATTTTCCCAATAGGCTCTGCACATTGGAATAACATAAACGATAGTTTAGACATAGGACTGAGGTCAACTAGGTCTCTATTGAATATGTTAGACTGAATTTAGGTTTGCCAGCTAGCTCAGAGGTCACTAGAAACTTTCTCGAATGAACAGGGAGGAGTGAACTTCCCTGATTAGACAGGAAGGGATTCAGCTTCTGACAACCGCATAAACATGACAACTTTGCTCCCCCAGAATAAGGAGTATATCTCCAGAGTTGTGTGAAAACAATAGATAGCTATTTCACTCAGTCAACTGTGCATACTTAGTTTCACCAGAGTGCAGAGAAATAGAGAGACAGGCGTTTTCAATAAAAGGTGTTATTAATTGAGCAGTCTTCTTTCTCATGCAAGAGAAATGAATTGCCACAATTGCAATACTTGTTATAAAGTAAAGTACGTACAGTAAAAGGAGTATTATGAAATAATACTGTAAAAGCATTGATATGGTTTCTGAGCCATATGATACTTAAAAGGTATAAAATATATACAGTTACATAAAATAATAAAAGTTGACTAAACGTAATCAACTGGTGCTTCTAAATACGCCTACCCCGGTGTACCTAACCTAAGCCTAGTACGTGGGAAGGAGTAAATGAGCTGCAGTTTAAGTTAAGTTAGTTTTTGCCAAGAATCTGACTAAAGAATTCTCTAAGGATTTAATCAGCTCCGTACCTTGGTTTTAGAATGGAGGAGGTCTTGTATCTCGCTCTCAGGACTCGATCTCCCAGTAACCCGCAATTGTGACTGGAAACACTGGAGCTGGATTTTCTCGGCAGGAGAAAAAGACAGCGTCTTTCTCAGTGCATCAAATGGCAGGGACGGCTTCCTTCGGCACTCGCATCTGCTGGGCTTCGGATAAGTAGATAGCAACTCTACTCCACACCACCGTGTGTTGCTTAAGGCAAACGCTGGTATATTTACCTGGAAGGTGCCGTGTTTGACGTAAGGTTGGACATAAAAAGTCAATAAAAGATGTCACTAAGAACTGGCCGTTCTTTCAGTGCTCGCAGGAGTTCTAGGACAAATCAAAACAAAAGCATGGGGAATTCTAATGTTGCTGGAGGTTTGGTTTGTTGAAAGAACTCGTTGTGCTCTCTAGGAGTCTAAGGAAGTAGCCTTGCCGTATTTGGTTTGCATTGGCTATTACTAAATATGGATTTGATTCTTATGCCTTTATAAGGGTATGATTTGTTATAACCACATAAAGGCATAAATCAGGAATATTTAATTAGGGTCCTAGATAATATCACAACAATGCATTCCGGTTGGAATGCATGCTTGCATTGTGAAACATACAAATGCGACTGAACAGGATTCGATCACATCCTACTAGCAGGGCCATAACCGACCACAGCAGGTAGGTCGGTTACAGCTCCTGACCGATGTGGGACGGACCTGAGTCCGTCCGAAATTGGTATTGGCTCCTATAAGTTAATATATAATAAAATTGTATTTAATTATTTCCAAGCTGTGCTTGTGCATGTAGACCAGCTCAATCCAACATTTGAATTTACTGTGGAAATGTCCAACTGGTTAAATCAGGTTCAGAATTTCTTCATTCAGTAACCCCAGTGGTAGGGATCAAGGATTAACTACGACCATGACGAGCATTATTACCTTGAGGATACAGTTCAACCTAATATCTAACCTTTAGGGAGCAGTGCATCTAGAGGAAAACCTCTCTAGAACATGAGAGTGGCAAAAATAATAAGTCAAATCCATACAATTGTGATCAATCAAATATGAATATCATTGGGAAGGAAAATCAAAGGAAACAGTTAAATAATAATCCAAGAATGTTACAACCAATCATATCTGCTTCTAAAAAGTAAAAGATGTACTCCAATGTCATAATATTGCATTTACAATTTCCAGTATTTTGAGGGTGGAGTATTGCCATATCTTTTAAAGTGTTATCCTCTGAAATGTAGAAGTACTGTAGAAATTGGTATTTCTGCAGGGTCATATTCACCAACGTTTTGGTTTACTTGATGAAATATGCTGCCACTAAACATGAGTGTAACATTTCCTCATGTGATTTACAGTATATTTTTTAAACCCGGTTGAGGCGGTAACTCGTTTCTCCTACAAAAACAGCAACTTTGGGATCCTCGCAATAAAACCCAAAGTAGAAATATTTCTTCAACACAAATGCTCAAATCATGTTTCAAGAATCCATCCAAAACATAGGCAAACATATTTTACACAGGTCCTATCTCATTTCCCTGTACCTAGAGTTTCTCATTTCTATGCATATCTTCTTATGGTAATGGCGGTTATTGCAAACATTATACAAAAAGTGAGAAATAGTCACAATTGTGATCAGCAGTTATTATAGTATTTCTGAAGCTGTTTTATCACAGAGTATACTTTTTGCATTTATCTATATCTAAATCTATTATCTTTACTTATATCTTGAAACTTACAAATGATGTGTGTTGACTTTCACATTGAATTGTGCTTGTCCTCTTAAATTAAAAGGGAACATACATTAGTATTTGTTTTCCATTTTCAGCAATTACTTACAATTCTTGTTGCATGAATCTCAACTTAACAACAGATTGTTCAGCAATAAACTTTTTTACAAAGCATACCAGATGGTGTATTGTTTTTGTAAATATGAATAACTGTCTGGAATAATTTAGCGTGTTAAGGTGCTAGAATTGGTGTAGGCAATGTTTAAATATTATATTTAATTCTATTTTTCAGTTTTACTTAAGAAAATGTTTGAACTTTCAGGTAAATCGAATGTTCTTCTATACCTACCATAATTATTTTCCAACAATAGTTACTTTGGATGTAGTCTGCTGTTTGACCATAAAATACATATGCATGCATATTGAGGAATTCAAATAGTGCAAAATAAGCTGCAATAAGTGCCTGAGCGGAATCTTCTGTTGTCTACCTGTTTATCCTCTAATGAAGAGGCCGCCTGGCCTTGAAACGCGTTAGTATGAAATTAATAAATAAACGTTGGACTGAGCGAGCATTCTGTCATTTGATTTATGTCCAGCAGCTGTCAAGTTCTTACAGCAGGGCAACTTCTTTTTGGATTTAATTGCAGTAGCCTGGCCGCAGAGAACTTGCCACCGCAGAGGAGTTTGCGGGGCCAACTACCGAGGATGATTCTTTCACGCTGGATAAGGCAAGCAGGACTGATATGCTTATTGTTTTCTCTCTTAAGCCAGAGGGGTTGTTTTAATGGATAATTAAACAGCAAAACAACATATCCCACTGTGGAAATACCACGCTGGTTATCAAAACTACAGGTACCAGCATGCCAGATAAAAATGCACACATGTGAATACTTAGCGCATGCGTATTAGTGCCTGAGCAGAATTTTCTGTTGTCTACCTGTTTATCCTCTGATGAAGAGGCCGCCTGGCCTTGAAATGCGTTAGGATGAAATTAATAAATAAACTTTGTACTGATCGAACATCTGTCATTTGATTTATGTCCCGCAGCTGGCAAGTTCTTACAGCGGTGCAACTTGTTTTTGGATTCAATTGCAGCAGCCTGGCTGCTGAGAACTTGCCACCGCAGAGGTGTTTGCAGGGCCCACGACAGAGGATGATTCTTTCATGTCGGTTAAGGCAAGCGGGACTGATAGGCTTATTGTTTGCTCTCCTTACCCCGGAGGACCACTGGGGTTGTTTTAATGGACTTTTATTTAAACAGCAAAACAAAAGACCCCACTGTGGAAATACCATGCTGGTTATCAAAACTACAGGTACCAGCATGCCGGATAAAAATGCACACATGTGAATCCTTAGTGCATACGTATTAGTACCTGAGCAAAATTTTCTGTTCTTCATCCATTCGGCTACCTCTTTCATCCCTTCGTGAAGGTTGGCTCTGGCGGTGGCGGGGTTGTTGGTAAGGGAGAGGATCAGCTGGGTGTCGTCGGCGTAGGAGATGATGTTGAGGTTGTGCTGGCGTGCGATGTCTGCGAGGGGGCTCATGTAGATGTTGAAGAGGGTTGGACTGAGCGAGGAGCCCTGAGGGATGCCGCAGATGACTTCGGTGGCTTCAGATCTGAACGGAGGGAGACGGACTCTCTGTGTCCTTCCGGCGAGGAAGGAGATGATCCACTCCAGTGCCTTCTCCTGGACTCTGACGTTGCTGAGGCGTTGTACTAGGGTACGGTGGCAGAGAGTGTTGAAGGCCGCGGAGAGGTCGAGGAGGATGAGGGCCGCTGTTTCTCCGTTGTCGAGCAGCGCTCGGATGTCATCGGTGGATGCGATCAGGGCGGTCTCGGTGCTGTGGTTGGCCCGGAATCCAGACTGCGAGGGGTTGAGGGATCCGTTTGTCTCGAGGAAGGCGGCCAGCTGCTTGTTGACGGTCTTCTCGATGACTTTTGCAGGAAACGGGAGCAGAGAGATGGGGCGGTAGTTCTTGAGGTCGGTGGGGTCGGCCGATGGCTTCTTGAGTAGGGCGCTGAGTTCGGCGTGCTTCCAGCTCTCCGGGAAGGTGGCGGTGTCAAAGGAGGTGTTGATGATGTCCCGCAGGTGGGGTGCGATGACAGCGTCGGCCTTGTTGAAGACGTGGTGAGGGCAGGGGTCGGTCGGAGATCCGGAGTGGATGGAGTTCATCGTGCGGACGGTGTCTTCAGTGCTGTTCGGAGTCCAGGCGCGGAGAGTGGTGGTGGGGGGCGGTGGTTCGGTCGTGGTGTTCGTTGGTTGAGTGCTGAAGCTGTTGTGTATGTCCGCGATCTTGTTGTGGAAGTAGGAGGCGAGGGAGTTGCAGAGGTCTTGCGAAGGGGTGATGTCGTTGTTTCCGGCGTTGGGGTTGGAGAGCTCTTTGACGATGATGAAGAGTTCCTTGCTGTTGTGTGCGTTGTTGTCCAGTTGTTCCTTGAATCCAGTTTTCTTGGTGGCGTGGATGAATTGGTGAAGTTTTCGGGTGGCGAGCTTGAGGGCAGTCATGTTGTCCGGTTGGGTCTCTGTGCCAGGTTCTCTCGAGGGCTCGGCAGTTCTTCTTGGAGCTCTTGAGTTCGTCGGTGAACCATGGGGCTTTCTTGCTATCGGGTCTGCTGGGCGGGGTCCTCAGGGGGGCAAGCTCATCAGCGCAGTCGCTGATCCACTTCGTGAGGTTGGTGGCCGCCTGGCTAGGGTTCGTTGTGCTGGTGGGAGGGTTTATGTTCAGGGAGGTCGCGAGATGGTCGGCTGTGATCTTGTTCCAGCTCCTGTGTGCAACCTGTTGCTGGTGGTGGTGGATCGTGGTCCTTCCGAAGCTGAAGTGGACGCAGCTGTGGTTCGTCCAGTGTAGTCCGGTGGCGTGGTTGAAGGCGATGTCCTTGCTGGATGAGAAGACGGGGTCGAGTGTGTGTCCGGCGTAGTGGGTGGGGGTGGTCACCAGCTGCTTGAGTCCGAGGTTGGCGAGGTTGTCCAGCAGGGTGGTGGTGTTGCGGTCGTTGTTGTTCTCCAGGTGGAAGTTGAGGTCCCCTAGGAGGATGTAGTCAGCGGAGCAGAGGGCGTGCGGGCTGATGAAGTCGGCGATGTCTTTAATGCACTTTTGATTAAACAGCAAAACAACAGAGCCCACTGCGGAATTACCACATTGGTTATCACAAATACAGGCACCACCACCGCCTTACCTTGAAACATGTTAGGATGAAATTAATAAATAAACTTTGTACTGAGCGATCATTCTGTCATTTGATTTATGTCCCGTAGCCGGCAAGTTCTTACAGCAGGGCAATTAGTTTTTGGATTCAATTGCGGCAGCCTTGCTGTAGGGAACCTGTCATGCAGAGGTGTTTGTGGGGCCCACGACGGAGGATGATTCTTTCACGTTGGATAAGGCAAGCGGAACTGATCTACTTATTGTTTGTTCTCTTAAGCCCGGAGGCCATTTGGGGTTGTTTTAATGAACTTTAAATTAAAAAGCAAAACAACAGAGCCCACTGCGGAATTACCAGGCTGGTTATCAAAAATACAGGTACCAGCATGCTGGATAAAAATGCCAACAAGTGAATATTTAGGGCATGCCTATAAGTGCCTGAGCGGGATTTTCTGTTGTCTACCTGTTTATCCTTAAATGAAGACGCCGCCTGACCTTGAAATGTGTTTGGATGAAATGAATAAATGAACTTTGTACTGAACTTTGGACTGAGCGATCATTCTGTCATTTGATTAATGTCCCACAGCCTGCAAGTTCTTCCAGCAGGACAACTTGTTTTTGGATTCAATTGGCGCAGCCTGGCCGCAGAGAACTTGCCACCGCAGAGGTGTTTGCGGGGCCCATGACGGAGGATGATTCTTTCACGTCGGATTAGGCAAGAAGGACTGATAGGCCTATTGTTTGTTCTCTTAAGCCCAGAGGCCCACTGGAGTTGTTTTAATGGACTTTTAAATAAACAGCAAAACAACAGAACCCACTGCGGAAATACCACGCTGCTTGTCAAAACTACAGGTACTGACATGCTGGATAAAAATATACACACATATGAATACTTAGCGCATGTGTACAGGTGCCTGAGCTGAGTTCTCTGCTGTCTACCTGTTTATCGCCTGATGAAGAGGCCGGCTGGCCATGAAACGTGTTAGGATGAAATGAATAAAAAGCTTTGGACTGAGCGAGCATTCTGTCATTTGATTTATGTCCCACAGCCAGCATGTTCTTACAGCAGGGCAACTTGCTTTTGGATTTAATTGTGGCAGCCTGGCCACAGAGAACACGCCACTCCAGAGGTGTTTGCGGGGCCCACGACGGAGGATGATTCTTTCACGTCGGATAACTCAAGTGGGACTGATATGCTTATTGTCTGCTCTCCTAAGCCCGGAGGCCCAATGGGGTTATTTAAATGGACTTTTAATTAAACAGCAAAACAACAGAACCCACTGCGGAAATACCACGCTAGTTATCAAAACTACAGGTACCAGCATGCCGGATAAAAATATACACACATGTGAATACTTAGCGCATGCGTAAAGGTGCCTGAGCTGAATTCCCTGCTGTCTACCTGTTTATCCTCTGATGAAGAGGCTGCCTGGCCTTCAAATGCGTTAGGATAGAATGAATAAATAAAGTTTGGACTGACCGAGCATTCTGTCATTTGATTTATGTCCCTCAACCGGCAAGTTCTTACAGCAGGGCAACTTGTTTTTGGATTTAATTGATGCAGTCTGGCCACAGAGAACTTGCCACCGCAGAGCTGTTTGCGGGGCCCACGACTTAGGATGATTCTTTTACGTTGGATAAGGCAAGAGGGACTGATATGCTTATTGTCTGCTCATTTAAGCCGGGAGTACCAATGGGGTTGTTTTAATGGACTTTTAATGAAACAGCAAAACAACAGAGCCCACTGCTGAAATACTACGCTGGTTATCAAAACTACAGGTACCAGCATGCCGGATAAAAATGCACACATGTGAATACTTAGCGCATGCATAAAAGTGCCTGAGCGGAATTTTTTATTGTCTACCTGTTTATCCTTAAATGAAGAGGCCGCAGGACCTCGAAACGTGTTAGGATGTAAAGAATAAATAAACTTTGTACTGAGCGAACATCTGTCGTTTGATTTATGTCCCGCAGCCGGCAAGTTATTACAGCAGGGCAATTTGTTTTTGTATTTAATTCCAGAAGCCTGGTTGTAGAGAACTTGCCACCGCAGAGGTGTCTGCGGGGCCCACGACGGAGGCTGGTTCTTTCACGTCCAATAAGACAAGTGGGACTGATGTACTTATTGTTTGCTCTCTTAAGCCCGGAGGCCCACTGGGGTTGTTTTAATGGACTTTTATTTAAACAGCAAAACAACAGAGTCCCCTGCGGAAATACTACGCTTGTTATCAAAACTACAGGTACCAGCATGCCGGATAAAAATGCACACATGTGAATACTTAGCGCATGCGTAAAAGTGCCTGAGCAGAATTTTCTATTGTCTACCTGTTTATCCCCTGATGAAGAGACCGCCTGGCCTTGAAATGCGTTAGGATGAAATGAATAAATAAACTTTGTACTGAGCAAGCATTTAGTCATTTGATTTATGTCCCACAGCTGGCAAGTTCTTACAGCAGGGCAACTTGTTTTGGGATTTAATTGATGCAGTCTGGCCACAAAGAACTTGCCACCACAGAGTGGTTTGCGGGGCCCACGACTTAGGATGATTCTTTTACGTTGGATAAGGCAAGCGGGACTGCAATGCTTATTGTCTGCTCATTCAAGCCGGGAGTACCAATGGGGTTGTTTTAATGGACTTTTAATGAAACAGCAAAACAACAGAGTCCACTGCGGAAATACTACGCTGGTTATCAAAACTACAGGTACCAGCATGCCGGATAAAAATGCACACATGTGAATACTTAGCGCATGCATGAAAGTGCCTGAGCGGAATTTTTTATTGTCTACCTGTTTATCCTCTGATGAAGTGGCCGCCTGGCCTTGAAATGCGTAAGTTTAAAATGAATAAATTATCTTTTGGACTGAGCGAGCATTCTGTCATTTGATTTATGTCCCGCAGCCGGCATGTTCTTACAGCAGGGCAACTTGTTTTTGGATTTAATTGCGGCAGCCTGGCCATAGAGAACTTGCCACCGCAAAGGTGTTTGCGGGGCCCACGAAGGATGATGATTCTTTCATGCCGGATAAGGGAAGAGAAGACTGATATGCCTATTGTTTGGTCTCTTAAGCCCGGAAGCCCACTGGGGTTGTTTTAATGGACTTTTAATTAAACAGCAAAAACAATAGAGCCCACTGCGGAAATACCACACTGGTTATCATAACTACAGGTACCAGCATGCTGGATAAAAATTCACACATGTGTATCCTTAGCCTATGTGTATAAGTACCTGAGCTGAATTTTCTGTTGTCTACCTATTTGTCCTCTGATGAAGAGGCCGCCTGGCCTTGAAATGCGTTAGGATGAAATTAATAAATAAACGTTGGACTGAGCGAGCATTCTGTGATTTGATTTATGTCCCACAGCCAGCAAGTTCTTACAGCAGGGCATCTTGTTTTTGGATTGAATTGCGGCAGCCTGGTCGCAGAGAACTTGCCACCGCAGAGGTGTTTGAGGGGCCCACGAAGAAGGATGATTCTTTAACGTCGGATAAGGCAATAGGTACTGATATGCTTATTGTCTGCTCTCTTAAGCCTGCAGGCCCACTGTTTTTTTTTTATGGACTTTTAATTAAACAGCAAAACAACAGAGCCCACTGCCGAAATACCACGCTGCTTATCAAAACTACAGGTACAAGCATGCCGGATAAAAATACACAAATGTGAATACTTAGCACATGCGTAAAGGTGCCTGAGCGGAATTCTCTGATGTCTACCTGTTTATCCTCTGCTGAAGAGGCTGCCTGGCCTTGAAATGCATTAGGACAAGTTCTTACAGCAGGGCAACCTGTTTTTGAATTTAATTGCTGCAGCCTGGCTGCAGAGAACTTGCCACCGCAGAGGTGTTTGTGGGGCCCACGACGGAGGATTATTCTTTCACGTCGGATAAGGGAAAGGGAACTATTATGCTTATTGTTTGCTCTCTTAACACCTGAGGACCACTGGGGTTGTTTTCATGGACTTTTAATTAAACAGCAAGACAACAGATTCCACTGCAGAAATACCATGCTGGTTATCAAAACTACAGGTACCAGCATGCCGGATAAAAATGCGCACATTGGAATACTTAGGGCATTCGAATAAGTGCCTGATCGGACTTTTCTGTTGTCTACCTGTTTGTCCTCTGATGAGGAGGCCGCCTGGCCTTTAAACGCGTTAGGATGAAATGAATAAATAAACTTTGGTCTGAGCGAGTATTCTGTCCCGCAGCCAGCAAGTTCTTACAGCAGGGCAACTTGTTTTCAGATATGTATATATATATGTATAAATTACTGGTGGTCGCCAGTTGATAATTATAGTTAGGACCTATTTTCCATATGAAATCCGCAACATTCTTTTCCCAATATCTTTGGCGCCAATTGACGAAATTTTCAAAACTCGTGGGGTGTTCCAGTCCACTCCTATCCTGGAAGGTTGGGGGTGATTCGTCAAGTGGGGGTCGAGAAAAAAGGGGGGGTCCCAAAACAAGTTTTCCGCATGGTATTTCCCATAGGAATTTTTAGACACTGCTACAGCCCGAACTGCTCAACGGAATTACACCAATATTTTGCAAAAGGGTAGCCCTTGTTTCAGAACGTGCCCCTTTTTTTAAACGGTGTAAATCCGTTTAGTAGTTCCTGAGAAATTCAAAAAATAGTGTTGAAAAATAATTTTCCCATAGGAAACTTTAGACACTGTTATAGCAAAAATTGTTGAACGGAATTACACCAAATTTGGAAAAATTTACTGCTTGGCTCAGAAAGCAACCTTTTTAAAAGTGGTGTAAATCCATTCAGTAGTTTTTGAGAAATCAAGGAATAAGATAGTGATATCTAAGGCCATGGTGGATCCGCCATCCTGTCCGCACCCTGCGCACACCCTTCCGATCAGGAGCTTTATGGTAATTGGCTGTCAACACTCCGAACCAGGAAGTGTTTGCAGCCATCTTGTAAAACCAAGGCATAAGAAATCAGTCAAATTAAGGCGCAAAACACCAGAAGGGGGGCAGGGTAGAAACACCCTCATCCCCTAGGCCTGTCTAGGGGTCCCACAAGGAACCCTAGTACCCCAAAACGTTTTTGGGAAAAAACATTGGCAAAATCCCCCTTTTCCACCATGGGTTTTCTTCAAACCACTTGCATCCAATATTAGACCTTCCCAGCAGTGCCCCCAGACCCCTCAACCCACCCCCAAACATCTAGAACCCCCCCCCAAGCAGCCCCCCAAAAACATGCAGTACTACTAGGCCTAACTTTCAACCGTGCCAAATCCTTTTCTGTAACTAGGGTAGGCCCAAACCCCCCTTTTCCACCATGGATTTTCTCCAAACCACTTTCATCCGATATTAGACCTTCCCAGCAATGCCCGTAGACCCCTCAACCCACCCGCAAAAAAGTAGAAGACCCCCAAACAGGCTTAAAGCAAAAATGGAAAATGTGACAATTAGAAAATTTGAGGTCTACCTGAAAAATCACTCCAAACACGCTCTGCAGCTAGGCCCTAACTTCCCTTTTCCACCATGGATTTTCTCCAAACCACTTGCATCCAATATTAGACCTTCCCAGCATTGCCCCCAGACCCTTCAACCTACCCGTAAAAAAGGAGAACACCCCCAAACAGGCCAAAAGCAAAAATGGAAAACGTGACAGAAAATTTGAGGCCTACTTGAAAAATCACTCCAAACGCGCTCTGCAGGTAGGCCCTAACTCCCCTTTTCCACCATAGAATTTCTTCAAACTACTTGCAATCAAAATTAGACTGTCCCATCAGTGCTCTCAGACCCCCAAACCCACCCCCAAAAAACTAGAACCCCCCCAAACAGCCCCCCAAAAACACGCAAGTGAGCAAAAAAGGAAAAACTTTTTCACCATGGATTTTCTCCAAACCACTTGCATCCGACATTAGACCTTCCCAGCATTTCCCCCAGACCCCTCAACCCACCAGCAAAAAAGTAGAACACCCCCAAACAGGCCAAAAGCAAAAATGGCAGTGCTCTCAGACCCCCATACCCCCAAAAAACCTAGAACGCTCCAAACAGCCCCCCAAAAACAGCAATACTGCTAGGCCTCAGTTTAAATCATGCCAAAACGCTGTCTGCAACTAGGCCCAAACCCCCTTTTCCACCATGGATTTTCTTGAAACCACTTGCAATCAAAATTAGACTTTCCCACCATTGCTCCCAGATTCCCAAACCCACCCCCAAAAACCTAGAACCCCCTCAAATAGCCCCCCAAAAACACGGAATACTGCTAGGGCTCAGTTTAAATTGTACCAAAACGCTGTCGGCAACTAGGCCCAAACCCCCCTTTTATACCATGGATTTTTTTGAAACCACTTCCAATCAAAATTAGACCTTCCCAGCAGTGCTCCAAGACCCCCCGACCCACCCCTACAAATCTAGAACGCCCCCAAACAGCCCCCCAAAAACATGCAATACTGGTATATCCAAAACATGGCAAATTGCGCTGTTCACCAAAAATTGCTGTTTTCAGCACTTCCACTACTCCGATCCTCTTGAAACTTACCTGGACACTTGTTCCCGTGATTCGCAAGAGTCTCAGCAAGGCAGAACAAAATCGAACCACTGCGCTCTTTGAAGAAGAAGAAGAAGGTCTATGACTAGTTTTCACTTCTCACCCAAACACACGCGCCCGCAAAACACCAAAAAAGGCAAAAATTCTGCCAATTCTGGACCTAAGAACTCCAAATCCCCCTAAAACCTTGCCAACATCCTTATGAACGAGCCGGGATTGGGCCCTGAGCCCTAGACTCAGCGGGAACCCCACCAACTCAAACCCAAAAACCCTAGTACATCACACTGAACCCTAAACCCTAGATATGCTTTGTCTGTCTGTGTCAAAGAGCCTAGGTATGCTACATCAGGATGTTTCCCTCAGTGGTGCCTGCCTTGACCGTCTGCATGGCCCTGCTGCAAGCATGGGCCAAAAATCCGTTCCGCTCAAGAATTTGCGAATTTTCGGTCATTTTGCGAGATTCGCAAAAAAAAGAAAAACAGCAAATTTCGCAAACATAACGGATGTTTGGCCCAAGCTTGAGGCCGGGCCATGCAGACGGTCAAGGCAGGCACAACTGAGTGAAGCAACCTGATGTAGCATACCTAGGCTCTTTGTCAGACAGACAAAACATATCTAATTGTTTTCAGCAAGCCACATAGCCCCAATTTTACATGAACTTCTGTCTGGAGTGGAGTGGACTCTGCCTGGCATAACAACAACAGTACACTGCCTCGCCCTCGACGACTACAA
Source organism: Lissotriton vulgaris (assembly GCF_964263255.1). Taxonomy (NCBI): domain Eukaryota; kingdom Metazoa; phylum Chordata; class Amphibia; order Caudata; family Salamandridae; genus Lissotriton; species Lissotriton vulgaris. Next base: position 421,043,762 of record NC_141691.1, read on the forward strand.
CCACGAATAGACCGACATGTAAATCTGCTGTAGTAGTTGTTGTAGACTGGTTTACCTGTTTGCCACTCACGAATTGGCCATAGTTCTTCCGTAAACCGACGCTGATGATCCATCCCTCCGAGTGAGTGACTGCAAAGAAAAAATATATAATATTTAATCAATCATCATGGTATATTGGTAAGTGAGTCCACTCCAAGGACATTTTGCATATTGGAAAATGCAACATAGTGGCCTCTGAAGTTGAAGTACAATTTGAATTAAACAAGGTAAACAAAAAAAAAGTAGTAGACATGAGTTACAATTACTGTGTAAAAGATTGAATAATAACTAAGACAAGACATATGATTTATTTCATGCACAAAAAACAAACAGCAATTGGTTTCATCAGAGCCAGACAGCCATTGCATGCCATTGCCTCATTATTCATTACCCGTTCTACTTTTTGTCCACATCTTCTGAAAATGAGGGGCCACAGGGCAGCCTCTCCCGTCAATATCAGAAGTAACTCTGTCAGCAATCAGCAAGCATGCAGTCAGTCAGTAATTTCAGACCTACTTGAGGGGACTCGTCTACGAAGACAAAGTTTCTTTATTCTTCGTAATCCATCCATCTGCCTTGAGGGAAATGGATAGGGAGAGTCTGGAGGAGGAGGATAGAGGCGCATGATAGAGTTGTGAACTTGTGAACCTCAGGAACGCAGACTGCGGCACCTTCACATCAATAAGGAAAATAAGATGATGGACTTGTTGTGATTAGGTGATTAGAGTTTTGTTGTGGTAAAAGTTGCAAAACAAAAAAAGACACACAGGAATAAAAGTGAATAAGGACAAAAAAAGGAAGTAATTTTCAGGCCTCAGTGTCAGGGAAGTAGAGCTCGTCCTCGAACTCTATGAATTGAGACGGGAGTAGGTCAGCTAACAGAGAAGAACTTCCGTCACCTAAGTCGGTGTCCTCTTCTTCCTGTGAGCATTCACGTATTTTGTAATCTGGTGGTATGAAGTGCTTATTCATCTTGATCAGTGTTAACCTTTCCACATTTTTGGGCAAGAGGCGGGTCCTTTTTGAAGTTACAATGGCACCAGCAGCACTGAAAACACGTTCAGAAGACACGCCTGCTAGTGGGCAAGACAAATAATTTAGAGCCAGGTTGGTGATCAGTGGCCATAGAGCCCTTTTCATATACCAATACAGCAATGGGTTCTGATTAACAAAGACCTCTGTTGGGTCATCCACATAGGCCTGCTCCATCCACTCAAGGTTCTCCATGGTTGCTCCACTTTGCTTACCATGTGTGGCCTTTGCAGCACTGGAACGAGCAAACCCTTGATGAGCTAGCCAATCCGCTTCCGACAATATTATGGCTGGGCCTGGTGCAGGTGAGGATGATGATACGGTTGCTGGTGTTGGTAACGGCTGTGAGGGAAAGTGACTTCATTCGGTCACAGATTCAGAAGTGGAACTTGACGCCGGATGGCCTGCTGATTCAGTTGTACTTCTGCCGGCTCCTTGAATTTTATGCCACTCTTTTTCATACCAAGTGGCTGACAAAGCTAGCCAATGTTTGTACTTTGAAACATCAGCTTCACCAAAAGGAATGAATGCTTTGCTGGCCACTGCCTTTTTGTACCATGGATCCAGAATAGTGGAACAAAAGTAATGTTGTTCTGTATATATGTTTTAAACCTTTCATTGGCAATTAGGCGGCTTGATAACCTCTCCGCCAACTGATATACGTCTTGCTTTTCAGCATCATCTCGGAACGTTGAAGACACCACCTTCAGTTGGTGCTCTAGCATGCGCAACAATGGGATAGCTTTGCCCAAAGAACAGTCCTCCTTTCTGACTTCAGGCGTGAAGACCTCAAAAGGACCAAGCATGTCTGTCAGGCTTGCAACTAGCTTCCATTCCTCCAACTCTAGCCTCATGTCTTTCATAGTAGAACCAAGTTTATAGACACAATCATTTATTACCCCCCTCTGCTCAGACAGACGCTCAAGCATGTAAAAGGTTGAGTTCCAACGTGTTGCCATCTCCTGGATGAGTCCTTTGACTGGCAGCCTACGTTCATGTTGAATGCTCCTCAGCTCCTTCAGGGCATTTAAAGAATGGCTGAAATGTGTGCAGATTCTTCGGCAGGTGGTCAGTAACTTCTTTTTTCAAGAAATCTTGCACCACGATGTTAATACTGTGCGCCTAACACGGCACTCTGAAATAGACACCTTGCTGCATGGCCTTAACTATATTACTGCCATTATCCGTTGAAACCTAACCAACTATGCGATTTCTTGGATGCAGCCATTCATAGACCTTCCTATTAAACTCCTCCAAAAGGTTAGGTGCAGTATGAGTTTTCTCCATGGCAAACATGGCTACTGTTGCATGTTTCCGACTAGCTTGAAAAATTGTTGCAGTGTCAACACCTGCAGACATCTTTTCTCTAACCCCTGCAAAAGAGACCCAGTGTGCAGTGATGCACATGCAATCAAGGGCTTGGCAACCAGACCACATGTTTGTTGTCAGGTGGATAGTGTGAACAGCACTCTTCTGCAAAGCTGCCCCAATCACCTCCAGCACATCTAGATGTAGTTCTGGAACCGCAACTCTGGCAAAATAGGACCGGCTAGGAACCTTCCATTTAGGGCAGACTGTTGCCACAAGTTCTAGAAAGCCCACCCCTTCCACGAAAGAAAAAGGGAGAAGGTTCAACGCTGGCATTTTAGCCAGCTTTGCGTTATACAGACATGCCGTTGGGTGGTTGCGTTCAAATGGCGCCTCCGACCAAAACATTCTGCTAATGGTGAGCTGGACCGTTTTACTTGATGATGATGATGACTTCTTCAAGTCAGTTAGGCCCAGTGATGTACTTTTTCGCATTGGTGTCTCTCCCAGACTCTTAGTGTGCCTCAAACATGTTGCAGGGGTAGAGGGTGTGGGCGCTACCACTGCAGTGCTGCTGCCAGGGGTACTGGGTGTACCGTAAAAAATGTCTGTCGCTTCTTCACTTCCCCCCTGCACGATCAGCCTCTCGTCATTATCAGATGCAATATCAATGGATACATTTGGATTTGTTTTTCTATTGGGTTCCTGGATTTTACTTGAGTGCGCCTCCCACTGGATAGTGTGGTGTTTTTTAAGATGACCTCTCTGGCCTCTGCTACCATAGTTGGTACCAAGCTTACCCCGACTAACTAATGTTTTACAAATCGAACTAACGACCATGTTTTCCACATTTTGGCTAACTGTAAAGAAGTCCCAAACAGAGGACTATAGATGTCGGCTGGTGGTGGAGGTGCTGCTTTGAGTTTCAATGCCAGATAAAGTGGAGGATGGGCGTGGCTGAATTTGTTTCTGTTGTTCACTTACAGCACCACTACTTGAGCTAATGGAGGTCATGCTGGATGGAGGTCCCTGCCGGCCCTTCTGCCTAAAAAATATGGAAGCTGTAGGTCGTGTTTGGTGTTGTAATTAACTGCGTTGGTGATGGTACCAGTGCCACGCCGCCCATATCCCGCTCAGCAGCCATTCGGGATAGAGTGAAAATGTCTGTCTGCTGTATGCCCGCTGGGGCTGGAGTGGCGACTGTGATGACTGGGTCATCGTCAGACTGTTCATCAGCAGCAGAAGACAGCACTTCTTGTTCGTCGTCATCACCCATAAGTGGAAGCCTTGCAGGAACCTTCCTTTTAGGCTTAGCTACCTTTGTCGGCTCATGGCGTGCCTCACTCTCAGAGTGCATTGGTGGGTTCCAATCAAGATCAAGGTCATCAGAATGAAAGGGGCTTGAAGAAGAACTTGTAGTAGTAGTAGTCCTCCTTGAACTTTTTCTTGCTGGGGATCTGGAAGACAATGGATCATCATCAGGAGGAGTGGCTTCCTCAGATTATGCCTGCGCTTGAATAACAATTTTCTGGTGTGCCCCTTCTTCTGGAGGAACAAGCGTTGTAGGCAGTTGTGCCGCTCCATGTACCTCTAGTTGCACCTCTCCATGCACCTCTCCATGCGCCTCTACAAGCGCCTCTACTTGTGCCTCTTCTTGCGCCTCTCTTTGCGCTTCTCCTTGCCCATGTAATTGCGCTTGTACTAGTTGCACCTGTGGTTGTCATTGCGGCTGTGGCTGTTGAACACTCGTCAGCTGGGGTTGATTGGATGGTACTTTCTTGTGATGAGCCAACATGGCTGGTCGATGGTGCTTAAGAAACTAAAGTGGCTGCCTCAGCAGCACTCATGGTCTTGGACCTAACTTGGCGTGGTGGCACAGAGCCCAATGAAGTGGAGATGCTGCTTCCAGCTTGGTCCCTGCCGGAGACCGCTGCTGCTGCAGGCATAGGTTTTTTTTACCAAAAAAGGTGTCGGTGGGCCCACCAGTCTCCTTGGTAGGTGGTGCCACATGCTTCTTCTGCTCCTTCTTACTGGCAGTGGCACTGACCACTTTTTTCGCTGAGGCACTACAGCCACCTTTCTTTGGGCCCATCTTCTTCAGATGTAACAACAGCAGGCCGCAGTTGCACGAGTTGCAGAGTTGTCTTGTCTGTGGCCACACGTGATGTTGTGCTGCACACACTGCTGCAGGACTTCTTCCTGGCACTGGTGGTTCTCTTGTGCACCTAAAAGCAATGGAAGCCAGAGGAACATCAGTTAAACACCCCAAAAAGTCGAAAAACACAAAATTCACCACAATCCAATGCCATCCATGCCCTCAATGATGTTTAAATTCAAGAGGCCCCACACAAAACCTTGGTCCATGCACCATTCACTACCCCTGGGCATGATGGGTGAAAGCAGGGCAGGCTGGGTGCAGGCCTATGGCTCAAAGCACACTTTCTGGCTTCAAAATGGCCCCTTGACCCCCACCCACATGGCCAGGCCTCAAAATAGCCCCCACCCACATGGCCAGGCCCCAACAACACCCCAAAAAGTCGAAAAACACACAAAAAACACCACAATCCAATGCCATCCATGCCCTCAATGATGTTTAAATTCAAGACGCCCCACAGAAAGATTTGCACATGCACCACTCACTACCCCTGGGCCTAATGGAAGAAAGCAAGTCAAACTGGGTGCAGGTCTGAGCACCCTGCCTGGCTTCAAAAAGGCCCCTTGACCCTCAGCCACATGGCCAGGCCCTGCCTGTACTAGGTCTCAAAATGGCCCCCACCCACATGGCCAGGCCCCAACAACACCCCAAAAAGTCAAGAAAACACACAAAAAGTACCACAATCCAATGCCAGCCTAAATCATGAGCTCATTGCTGTAAAGTGATGTGCTGTGGGTGCTGTAGAATACCTGTGGAAGTAGTGTTAATTTGCGTTTATACAATGCAGGGAGTGGGAAATGAACTACTCACCCATACAAGTCTCAAGACTTTTGGATGAAAGCATGTAAATGTAAATGTATTGGCATTTATATAGCGCACTACTTACCCGTAGGGTCCCAAGGCGCTTCGACCGCTGCGAAACCCTTCCTGGCTTCCCTGAGAGATGGTCCCTTAATGGGTATCTCCAGGGTGAGACCAGGCATCCCCGGCGGTCTGGTGGGGCCGTTAGTGAAGATGAGGCAAGCTAATGCCCAGAGTTGCCGAGTGTGATCGCTAATCAGAGTGGGCACCGAGGCGAGAGAATTATCGAGTCCGCTGACCCTGGTCCAGAAACCTGCCGCGCCGGGAATCGAACCCTGGTCCCGGGCCGTCCTCTGCTCTCGGGTCTGCCGCCTCTAACCAGTGAGCCACATGAGCTCATTGCTGTAAAGTCATGTGCTCTGGGAAGTATTCCAATGTAAGTGTCATGATTCCCCTCACCCCTGACGTTTCGTCTGACTGCAGCACGATCCGACACGGACTGATCGGCGCCCTCACAAGGCCAGGACTACAATAACCAGCCTGCCTGGCGGGAGACCTCACGGACCGGAAACGCCTTCGTAAGCATTTCCCAGCGAGGACGCAGCGTCGGATATTCTGATCCTTTGCCGACGTCGGAGTTAGCCATAGAACCCAGCGCCTTGGACTCTGTTCTGTGCGGCAAACCGGAGGAAGATTCGGAGGTAAGAAGGAGCGGCGTCTCCCTGCCCCGACTAGTGATCCTTGTTACTGGCTGACATGCACACTGCGGAGGTGTTTGCCGCGTCTCAGCTGAGAACCCCAAACAAGTTTGTGCCTTAGATCAACTCCGTTGAGGATAGGAGGCAAGATCGAGCGGCTGCCCTCTGCCCCTCTCCTTCCACTGTTTTGCAAACAGAGACTCACGCCATGGAGGCGGTTGCCGCGTCTTTGTTACTAGACACCAGAGGTTGAACGTAGAACGTAGAACCTCTAACCAACTATAGAGGGATTGCTCTTTTGGAGGAGTAGGTTGAGCGGCTGTTCCCTGGCTCCAGTCACGGGCTGCATGGTAGAGCGCCCGGCTTAGCACTGTGCCCTCCGTTGGCATACACTGGGACCGGTGTACATGCAGAGGATGGTAAGAGCCCCTGGGCTGCTAAGGGTATCGTTGACTTTGCTTTCTTTTTGTTTCTTATCTTGTGTTCGGCCAATCCAGCCGATTGTCATTTAATTTCATTAAAGACCTTGTTGGAACATATGGAACATATGGGCGTTACACAATATCCGACCTGATTTAACAAACAACATTCCCCTGGTCGGGTGAATAGCCATGGCTACTTTGGACGACGTGTTGGCAGCATTGTCCGCTGTCCAAATTGAGCTCGCCGTGTCCAGGCTAGAAACAGCGGACGTAAAGGCCAGGCTCGATGCTCTACAGAGCGACCCCCTTCAAGCCAGACATACAGCCTCGGCTCCTTCCTCTGCTGTCGTGGTGGAACTGCCGGTCTCTATCCCTTTAGTAACACCCAAGAGATATAGTGGAGACCCCGACACCGTGCAAGTTTTCCTCACACAAGTGGCATTACATCTATCGTGCAAACCCAAGGCGTTCCCCACCAGCCAAGCAAGGGAATGCAGCGCAGTGGGCAGTTCCGCTGGTGAGCAGGGATGATCCCCTCCTGTGTGATTGGGGAGCCTTCTGTGAGGAGTTCCTGAAGGTATTCGACAGACGGGCGGACTCCTATACTGCTGACAGGGAGATGCTAGAGTTAAGGCAGGGCAACAATGATTTGTTGCAATACTTGAATGCGTTCCGACGTCTTGTGGCCGAAACTAAGTGGCCTGTCTCTAAACAAACAGCACTCTTCTACCAAGGGCTGAGTGAGGAACTCAAGGACATGGTAGCACAGATCGACCCCCAACCCAAAACCTGTGAAGGTCTGATCAATTTGGTGTTACGTTTGGATCACAGGTTGAGCGAGAGAAAGGGCGACCACAAGATAAAAGGGAAACTCCCGCCCACATATGTGTCAATGGGAAATCCTGAATCCAGCTCTGCCACGAAAGCCGAACCTATGGACATCGTTGCCTTCCAGGCCAGCCTGACCACCACCGAAAAGGAATCACACCGCAAACAAGGTCTATGCTTGTACTGTGGCAAGAAGGGACATTACATTCGACAGTGCCCCGCTAAGCCAAAGACCAGTCGATAACATGCCAACAGGACTGTGACAGCGGTAGTGGACGTGCCGGCGGAAAACTAGAGGACTCCCGGAATGGTGAAGGGGCCTCCTGGAGTCAAGTCTGCATCCCTTCTTTGTCACGTTTGGCGTATGGGGGTCTCCACCACTTGTTTGTAATGGTATATATCGGCCTCCGAGCCCAATGGATTCCCGTGGTGGCCATGGTGGATTTTGGGGCCACAGGCCTCTTTATGGACCTGAAAGAGGCCCAGAGACTGGGCGTCTCTCTCATACCCAAGGATGTACCTGAAGATGTGTATGCCGTGGAAGGGAGACGGTTGATCACCGGACCCACAGGGCATCACACGGGGGACCTTCCGGTTAAGTAGGGGAAATGGCACACGGAGAAGATCGACTTCAGCATCATCCGAGCCCCGCATTACGGGGTGAGATTGGGTCTACCTTGTCTCCAGAAACACAATCCTTCAGTCAATTGGAAGACACATGAAATAAAGATGTCTTCTCAATTTTGCTCACAGTGGTGCGATTTGAATCAAGAACCTAGTAGCACCAACCAAGACTCAGTTCACACGATCGCCACGGCGGCAGAGAAAGTGGTCACTCTTCCCCGTATATGCCACACCTATGGGGACGTCTTTGATGAAGTGCGTGCGGAAGTGCTCCCTCTGCACAGAGTCTACGATTGCCAGATAGACCTGTTTCCTGGTGCCCGTGTACCCAGCGGAAGGCTGTACACCTTAACAGAGCTGGAAAACCTCCATTTGTGTTCATACCTCGATAAACTCTTGGGGTTGGGATTCATTCGGCCTTCCAAATCCCTGGCAGCATCGCCCCTCTTCTTCATTCCGAAGGCCAATGGGGAACGGAGGGCTTGTGTGGACTTTAGGGCATTGAACACCATCACCGTCAAGAATAGGTATCCCTTGCCCCTCATAAGCGTCTTGTTAGAACTGGTAAAGAAGGCCCAGGTATACACCAACCTCGACCTCAAGGGGGCCTACCACCTTGTGCGCATGAAGGAAGGCGACGAGTGGAAGACGGCATTTAAGACCCGTTTTGGCCTCTTCGAATATCTCGTCATGCCATTCGGGCTCTGTAACGCCCCTGCGGGGTTTCAATTTTTTCTCAACAAAGTATTCGTTGACGTCCTGGATGTATACGTGGTAGTGTACATAGATGACATCCTCATCTACTCGGACACTGAAGAGGAACACGTCCGACAGGTGACATCTGTACTCGGGAAGCTCAGAGAACACTTGCTGTTCTGCAAATTCAGCAAGTGTGACTTCCATGTTTCGTCCGTGGAGTTTCTAGGATTGATGCTGAGCCCGAATGGGCAGGAGATGGCAGAACGCAAGATCAAGGCGTAGGAGGAATGGCCTGTCCCACAAGGCGTCAAGGATGTGCAGGGCTTCATAGGGTTCGCCAACTTTTATCGGTGTTTTTTATCGAGGGATTTTCAGGATTGGTGGCCCGATCACTCACCTACTGCGGTAATCCCAGGTGTTTGATTGGAAGCAAGAGGCGCAGGATGAGTTTGTGGCTCTGAAGAAAGTGTTCAGCACAGTCCCGGTACTAGCCCACCCTGATCCTGCTCAACCGTACGTGGTGGAGGCAGCCGCTTCGGAGGTGGCTCTGGGGGCCATCCTGTCCCAACAGCATCGAGATACAGGCCTACTCCATCCTGTGGCTTTCATGTCCAGAAAGCTGAACGATGCCGAACGTAATTACCACATAACCGAGAAGGAACTGCTGGCAATTGAGGATGCCTTCACCGAGTGGCAAGACATGTGGTCACGGTCTTTACAGACCACCGAAACCTGCAGTTCATGACGGCGGCGCGGCACCTCTCTCCCCAGCAGCTGCGGTGGAAGCTCTTTGCAGGTTTCAACTTTCACATCACGTATCGGCCCGGGACAGAAAACAGAAAAGCGGATGCCCTATCCCGCCAATCCGCTACTGTGGATCCACGGGCTTCCACCGAACAATCCATCGTCCACCCCAAGGTGGTGTTGGGGGCAATACAGCCGGATACTTTCCTCAAAGGCATCCAGAAGGGAATCCGTTCCTTTGCCTGGAGGAGGTGGCTCCTCAGTCACAGGGAATGGCAGGTCAGAGATGGGATACCGGTGAACGGTCGTCGGCTGCTGATACCGACACCCCAACTCCAGAAACAGGCCTTCGTTTGGTGCCATGTGTCGCCCTGTGCGGGTCATCTTGGATTCCAGAAAACTATGGCCAGTCTGGGGAGGCACTTTTGGTGGCCGGCCATGAGGACGGATGTCCGAAGTTGGGGTGCGGCCTGTACGACATGTGCCATCATGAAAACCGATCACCGACGCCTTTAAGGGCTCCTTCAACCCCTGCCTATGCCTAGCCGGCCGTGGGAGAACATATCTTTGGACTTCGTCGTGGGTCTACCCGTGGATCAGGGTAATACGGCAATCCTGGTGGTGGTGGATGACCTCACCAAGATGGGGCATTTCGTTGAGTGCAAGCAGGTGCCAACAGCGGGTCAGTTGGCAACAATGCTACTCAGGAATGTGGTGAGACTACATGGGTTGCCCAACGTGACAGTTTCGGACAGAGGGGCACAGTTTACCGCCCAGTTCTGGAAGACGTGATGTTCGGCATTGCACATCAAGTCGGCTCTGTCCACGGCCTACCACCCACAGACGGACGCTCAGACGGAGCACCTGAACCAAACACTGAAGCAATACCAGCGCTGTTTTGTGGAGCAGGGGAGGGATGAATGGGTAAACCTCCTGTGGATAGCAGAAATAGCGTATAACAACGCCACACATAGCGCTACCAAAGCATCCCCCTTCTATGGCAATTATGGACATCACCCCCATTTTCTGCCTTTTTTTCACCCCATCAGGGACGGCAGGATACCCAAAACCTCCAAGAGGGTCGCTCACATCAAGGAAACCCTGCTGCATTCCCGGGAACATTTGGAAGCCGCCAAGGCAGCGTACAAGATAGTGACGGACAGGAAGAGGAGACCTGGGCCTTTGTACAGAGTGGGTGATCACGTCTGGGTCTCTACCAGGTGCGTTAGCCCTGTGAACGTGAGACTGTGTTTGCCGGGAAAACTAAGGATCCATCCTGTTTTCCACGTCTTCCTGTTGAAGCCATCGTCGGTGCGGGATCGGACAACTCCTGTACTGGTGTCGGTGGATTCTGAGCTGGAGTATGAGGTGGCTGGCATCAGGGACTCCAAGTGGCGATGGGGCAAGCTATGGTACCTTGTGGACTGGAAAGGGTACGGCCCGAGGAACAGTCGTGGGAACCAGCATCCAGGTGCATGCACCCCGCTTGGTGTCCGCTTATCACAGGAGGAATCCGACTGGTGTGGGTTCGATGGGAAGGGGTTTATGGAGGGAGAATGTACTGTCATGATTCCCCTCGCCCCTGACGTTTCCGCTGACTGCAGCACAATCCGACACGGACTGATCGGCGCCCTCACAAGGCCGGGACTACAATGACCAGCCTGCCTAGTAAGAGACTCGCGGACCGGAAACGCCTTAATAAGCGTTTCCCAGCGAGGACGCAGCGTCGGATATTCTGATCCTTTGCCGACGTCAGAGTCAGCCATAGAACCCAGCGCCTTGGACTCCGTTCTGTGCGGCAAACCGGAGGAAGATTCGGAGGTAAGCGCGAGCGACGTCACCCTGCCCCCGACTCGTGATCCTTGTTACTGGCTGAGACTCACACCGCGGAGGTGTTTGGCGCGTCTCAGCTGAGAAGCCCGAGACAATTTCATGCCTTAGATCAACTCCGTTGAGGATAGGAGGCAAAATCGAGCGGCTGCTCTCTGCCCCTCTCCTTCCACTGTTTTGCAAACAGAGAAGCACGCCACGGAGGCGGTTGCCGCGTCTCTGTTACTAGACACCAGAGGTTGAGCGTAGAACCTCTAACCAACTATAGAGGGTTTGCTCTTTCGTAGGAGTAGGTTGAGCGGCTGTTCCCTGGCTCCAGTCACGGCTGCAAGGTAGAGCGCCCGGCTGGGTGTTCCCAAGTTCGTGACAGCATCAAGAGCGCCCACACCACTGACAATACTTCCCTAGCAGCTGTCGAACGGCATTTTTGGCCGTTGCTTAACACTGTGCCCTCCGTTGGCATACACCGGGACCGGTGTACATGCGGAGGACGGTAAGAACCCCTGGGGCTGCTAAGGGTATCGTTGACTTTGCTTTCTTTTCATTTCTTATCTTATGTTCGGCCAATCCAGCCAATTGTCATTTAATTTCATTAAAGACCTTGTTGGCTACTTACCGTCTGCTTCACTTGTATTGTTCTGGCAGTCCCCAATCCAGGGAACATATGGGCGTTACAGTAAGTCATAGTAGAATGTTAGTATGTAATTGTACTAGAATGTAAGTATGTACTGTTAGAATGTAGGGCTGTCATGAGCGGAACCTTTGAGAGTTTGTACACAGTGCTGGGGAAGACGGTTGCCTTGCTCTCTGCTCCTTTTGGTGGGTGTTCAACATGTCTTGTTTTCCTGCAATAAATCCACTGATGTTTGCGGCTTCACTACATAAATTTGGCGAAGAGTGGGAGAAGGTAAAAAGAAGGCAGCACTCACCAATATTCCAAAGTTGCTTGCATTGTGCTGAAGACCCATTTTATTTGTGTACCTGTTTCTACTCATCCCAGGGTTGTCGGCTAATTGAACTATGTCATCCGACATCTGATAGGAATTATATATTTAGATTTTGCGCTACCTCTGCCTCTTCACTACACTCTGGATGCTGTACTACATGTGTGTAAGTAGTGTTAGTATGCGTTTATATTAACCAATGCATCATGGTCTTAGCGAGCACGACCTCCTAGGCGCAGCTCCTTCAATGTCCCGGGCATCCGCGGAACATTTATGTTTGCTAATAGAGGGCGGGTGCATGGCTTCCACTCTGTGATAGCAAATCCTTGTTTGACTAGTTTAAGCAAGGGGAGGAAAACCTTGTATCGCTTTAATAGAGTGGAACCGAATGGTAAATATGAAAAAAACTAAAGAGATGCGGGATATCACCCCTTCACTTAAAGGAGGCCCGGGGTGGGTAATGTTCTGTGGCCAATCCTATTATTTTATTGCGGGGTCTCTGTAGGACTGGGGATCTTAATGTCACATGTAAATTAGGCGCAGGAGGGCACAGAGAAATTTCGCAGCCTAGTGGAATGCCACCTTCCCGGCTATTGTTTACTAATTGTTCGGGGGCTTCAAGGCCAACTGAGGACCGGGGATCGCCACCCTCTTGGGCGTTACTTAAATATGCAGGGTGGGCCTCTGCAGACCCTGTAGCCTCAGTGGTCCTAGGCAGTGCATTATTGGTTCTGTAATCAAATGGGCAGTACTCATGGTATTATAAAGTGATACACACATAGAACCCTAGCAGTTGTATAATTACGCAGGCTTCATGTATAGTCTGTTAGTTTATATTTGGTAGGTGCACTGCAAAATTACAAATGTTTTCCATCATAACCTTCTATAAACAGACGATTTTCACAATAAACTACAGACAAGTGTTGTCAGAAAAAGAAAACCTACACACTCATTTATTTTTTGAAAAAAATTATCTTTATTAAAAGAATTAAAAAAATGGAAACGCATTGGAACAAACAAGAGTATAACATGAAATACGTTTGTGGGACTCTTCTGGAAGCAGCGCACATACCTGCAAGACAAAAAGGAAACATAAGTATGTGTGCCATGTGGAAGAGGAAAAGAAAGGTAGTCCGAATGAAAGGAAGATAGTGAGACTGTGAGTTAGAGGGAGTGGGTGGAAGGGGGAAGGGGAGGGAGAGTCAAAAGAACAGAGGGAGGATGAGGCAGAGTGTCGGCCTACTGCACCCAGTCCTCAGTGTTTACATCCAATCACCCATTTGTCTAGGACGCTGGGGTCTGAGAGAAAGAGTGTGGCCCAGCAAGTACTTAAAATGAAACATATGGGGGGGCGTGTCCAAGATGACGGCGTGATCAGACGCAGGTCTGTGAGGCTCCCTGCCCGATCCTACCCGTTAGCGCCAAATCACACCGCTGATCTCCCTAAATCACCGGGAGTGGTCAGCGCCAACAGCGGAACACAGCGGGGACCCCGTAATAGCACCCATACCTCGGGGGCAGCAGCCGACAGGACCGGATCCCCCATCGGCAGCTCCGGCAATGGCAGCCGCGATGCGCGGCTAAACGATCTGGGCCCGCAGGAGAAACGTGGCAGAGCCGATCTCCCCACCACATCGGGAGAGGCCGGCACCGCCAGCGGCACACAGCGGAGGTCCGTTAGAGGCGCTTCCATACGGCGGGTACAGTGAGCTCTTCGATCCTCGGTTGTGGATGCAGCAATGGCGGCCGCGATAAACAGTTAGCCGGCCTTCTCCACTTGTTGGCCCTGAGAAAACGGGGACCCCCCGGGGCGCACTCATTCAAGCCCGCGGCGAGGAGCGGCCTGGCCGGGCACAGCAAACTCGAGGCCCCGGCTCCGGGCCTACTAGCAGCGGGGCATCGGTCTGCGGCGAGGGAAAGGCCTGGTCGGCCTTGCATTGCATTGTTTCACCCCGGACTGGGCTGGCCCAGCTGCCCCACCCCGCGATTCAGGTGGCGCAGGATTCGCCCTGGACACTAGAGTGAGGGGAACTAGGCCCTGCAGAGTCACGACCACGGCGCTGGACAAAGGTGAGGTGGGCGGCTGCGAGCGCTGAGTGGAGACTCGGGGGGGCATAATCGAGCTCCCGGCGGGGCACAGACGGACATGCCGAGCCTTACCGACATCACAGGGGAGGAAGCGCAGGCCTCCGGGCCTGGCACTCGGACTCCTCAGCCATTGGGACGCAACGGGGGACTACCGAGGACCTGCCTAGGGGGACGATGGTGGCTGTCGGACTGACTGTAACGGCCTGCTCATCAGGGGATACACAAGAGACTTTCGGGGGCCTGTTTAGTAGCTAAGAAGCTTGCTTCCGCTCACCCCATAGCTGTGCATCACCCGGCTGCCCGTGCGACCACGACTACCTCGCGGGCTCGGGCCCAGTGGACGCCGAGCAATTCTTACACGCACTGAATAGCGCTTGACTTCTTCCTGGCACCCAGCTGCCGGTCCCATTGGCCTGTCTTTGAGAACTCAGTGCCGGCCACCCGGCTCGCTTCTGAAGCAGGCCGCACTATGTCAAACCTCAGGGGGAAGAAGGGGCCCCAGACACTTCCCGAAATGCTGGCCAAGTCCCAGCCCAAACCCAATAAGGACCCACCTTCCCCGATGACCGCAAAAACCTCGCCCACACCACCGGATGACCAGGTACCCATAACTAGATCATTCCTAGAGACCCTGTTTAATTCTCACAGAGACGATTTTAAGTCCCTGAAGCAAGAGGTGGCGGGTGAGGTCCGTGAACTTCGTCGAGATATTGAGTGGCTTGGTGAGCATGTGGAGGCGATCGAGGGAGCCGACCAAGCCAGGAGCGACAAAATCACACAGCTCCAACAAGAAGTCCTGAGACTTACGGACCAGCAGCTAGACCTTCAAGCCCACGTGGAGGACCTTGAAAACCGTTCCCGGCGCAACAACATACGGGTCCGGGGGGGTCCCTCAAAAAGCGGAGGGGACAGATGTCGTGGGATACTTGCAAGCCCTGTTCCGGAATATTCTGGGGAATCCGCAGACTTTAATATACGCATTGACAGAGCGCACGGGGTCGGATTACCTCGACGCGCCTCTGCCCCTCCGCCAGATATCCAGGCCTTTCTTCCTGACTTTCTGCTGAAGGAGCGGATCCTACGGGAAGCCCGACAAGCTCAACCCCTTCAGTTTCAAGGTAACTCGGTTGCCCTATATCAGGACCTGTCGGCCGTCACATTGCAGAAACGTAAGGAGTTTAAGATAGCAACGGACTTCCTGAGTAGCCAAGAGAACCCTTATTCCTGGGGCCATCCATTCAGACTGATCTTCAAATGGAATGGAACCCTGCATCAATTGAGATCACTTACGGACACTTGCACCCTTCTAGGAATCGACCAAGACGCCAATGTACCGCCGACAAGAAATCCACTGGGGCCTTCCAGAGGGGGTTGGCAGACGGTGGGCCGGAGACGGTCCCCATCGCATCGTTTGAAGCCCGACGCGACCATCATCTCACAAGAACGGTCAACAGCTCTGGCATAAGTTGCCAAAGAGACATTCTCCTCCTCCGAATGACTCATAAACGATATGGGAGATCATTCATAGCTTTAACATCGCTGGTGCTGGGGGGATTGGGTGGGGGGCCGAAGTGGCCGCCATCAGAGATGACCCTCGTACGAACCTTTACCACGGCCCTGTGCGAACTGGCAGGACTGGGACTATGCCTTTTTTGTTTGTTTGGAGGAATGTGGGGTGGGGAATGGGAGGTGAAGGGGGATGTTTAACCTAGGGACTATGGCTATGGACTATGGCCAGTCAGTTGGGCAGTTGGGTTGTTTGGGATGGAGGGGTTCGGGGGAATTGGGGGGAGGTGCATGGGGGGCAGTGTGCTGAAAAGGGATGGCTAGCGGGGCCCTTGTTGCGTCCCAACCCTTCGGTCCCGAGGGGGGTTTGCTACTACACAGATCAGGGTTTCCATGATCCCCCGTGATGGAGTCCACTCTAAAGGTATTGACTTTGAATGTTAAAGGTCTAAACAACCCTATAAAGAGGAGGGCGGTGAGCTCGTACTTGGAAAACTCGGAGGCAGATATATGCCTACTCCTAGAAATCCACCTTTTACCTAAAGATTGGCACAGGATGCGATCACGCGCTTTTCCCAATCAGCTCTTCTCCTCGCTCCCAACAAAAAAGGCGGGAGTGGCTATTTTAGTGTCCAAGCGCTACCGCTGCTCAGTGGGGGACAAGGTTGGGGAGATTAAGGGCAGGCTGTTAGCACACACCTTCCTTCTAGGGGGGCAGCGCTTCACAATTGCTTCATTATATGCCCCGAACTCGGGCCAGGAATCCTTCCTGAAACAAGCCGTCTCAGAATCCCTTCATTCCCCAGCCTCACTTCTG
Organism: Lissotriton vulgaris; assembly: GCF_964263255.1. Classification (NCBI taxonomy): domain Eukaryota; kingdom Metazoa; phylum Chordata; class Amphibia; order Caudata; family Salamandridae; genus Lissotriton; species Lissotriton vulgaris. The sequence goes on from NC_141691.1 coordinate 421,060,297, forward strand.
CTTGTCGGGGGGGACCTTAACTTGGTGATGGACTCTGACATAGACAGGTCGGGTTGTCGGAGCGGGGTCTCAGGTGCCATTACGGCTGCTGGAAAGGAGTGGCTACGGGACCATGGCTTGTTAGACCTTTGGAGATCAGCACACCCCACTTCATCGCACTTCACGTTCTATTCACACGTTCATCATACATACGCTAGGCTGGACCACATCTTAGGCTCGCCAGATCTGCTCCCTATTGTCAAAATCATTGACATTGTCCCGCCGGCGCTTTCCAACCACGACGCTGTGGAATTAACTATACAAGTTCCCAGGTCTGCCTGCCCCCTGGGGTCATGGCGTTTACGAGAGACCCTCCTGCAGCGGCTGAAAGTTATCGAACAGCTTCACACACCCCCGAGATCCCTGTGACCGCCATTTGGGGGCCTTGAAAGCTGTAGCTAGAGGGGAACTGATTGCCATTGCGTCAGCTGAGGCAAAAGAACGCAAAGCGAAGAGGGCTGACCTCACGGCCCTTGTCTCAGAACTCGAGAGGGTCCATAGCCGTACAGGCACCCCGAGGATATGGAGACAACTTAAATCCGCCAGAGCCCACCTGGCCAGTCTGGATACGGACCGGGCGGAATTCGCCGCTTTGCGCCTACGCCACTCTTATTACGTCGGGGGGAACAAAACAGGCCGCTTACTTGCTAGCGCCCTGAGAGCGAAAACTCAAAGCTCCCAAATTACCACTCTTACAGACGACAAAGGCTAAGACATTTCGGGCGAGGCTCAGATAGCAGAAGCATTTTGTACGTTTTACGCTACATTATACAAGGCTGATGAAGTATCATCGGAGGAGATTTGTCGATACTTAGAGTCAGCGAATATAACGGAGCTGTCCCAAGACAATGTAAATTCCTTGGATGCCCCTATCCGCTTAGACAAAGTCACTGCAGCTATCTCCCGCCTGCGCCCTCTGAAATCTCCGGACCCAGATGGATTCACGGCTGGGTTTTATAAAGCCTTTTGTTCACTGCTGGCCCCGATCCTTACACGGCATTTTAACTCATTCGGGGGACCAAGCTCTATCCCCCCTGACATGTTAGTGGCTGAGATTGTCGTATTGCCCAAACCAGGCAAAAAAACCTCCAGCTGCTCGGCATTCCGTCCCATATCCTTACTTAATTTGGACCTGAAGATCTTTACTGGGATATTGGCTGCGCGCCTAAGCCCATGTTTGCCTGGGATCTTGGAGCCTGATCAATCCGGCTTTGTCCCCAATCGGCAATGTAGCGACAATACTAAACGCATCCTACACCTGATAGACAAAGCTCACTTTTAGAACTCGGACTCCACCCTGCTGGCCATCGACGAGGAGAAGGCTTTCGACTGGGGTGGACTGGCACTTCCTCCAACAGGCCTTGGGTCGCTTCCGTGTGGGTGACAGGCTTCAGGCCTGGATCGCGAGTTCTTACCACCATCCCCAGGCTCATGTCCGTCTGGGAGGCTTGCGTTCTGCTCCATTCGAAATCCAACGGGGCACAAGACAGGGTTACCCCTCTCACCCCTTCTCTTCGCCCTTTATGTGGAGCCTCTCGCACAGAAGATCCGTGACAACCCTACCATCCGGGGTATGACTTTTGGCCATGAACCCCACGTCATAGGCCTCTATGCCGATGATATTATTGCCGCTCTGGATGCACCGGACAATCCTTTTGCGCCATTTCCGGCTTCAAAATTAACAAAGGGAAATCCCTTATTCTACCCCTGGGCAGGAATGCTCACGATCACACTTCCCTCCCTCCTTACGGAGGAGGTGTCTCTTCTGTGGCACATCTTCCATACCTGGGTATCACACTCACGGCCTCCACAGACTCCGCGCTGACTCTCAACTACGCAACCCTCTCCTCACGGATCCGGTCTGATCTGGTTCGGTGGGCCAAGCAACCGCTGTCTCTACTGGGCCGCATAGCACGGTCAAAACGTCGACTTTGCCTAAGATCCTGTACTTCTTTCAGACTCTCCCTATGCTACCCCCTAAGGGCACCATCCCGGCCCTCCAAGCCGCTATCCATCACTTCATCTGGGGGGGCAAGCGGGCGCACCTAAATAAACACCTAGCTTACAGGCCCATGGATGAGGGTGGTCTTTGTATCCCCAACTTGCTGCAATACTTCCAGGCGGCGCAGCTCAGATACCTGGTGGAATGGTTCAGGCCGGAGTCTTAAAAATGCTGGTTATTCCAGGATAGGGCAATGGCAGGAACCTCCCTTTGGAAGATCCCGTTTCTTCCTCGACAACACAGACCACGCTACATGTTGCGATCCCCTATCACCCGTACGGTCATGCAGGTCTGGAACATGCTTGCAACCAAACGGGGTCTCACTACTTTCCCCTCTCCCCTAACACTGGTTCTGGAAAACCCGGAGTTCCCTCCAGGCAAAGACCCTAACACCTTCCCGCAATGGCGCGGAATTGACAGCTTTTTCGCCGGTCACCTTTTTGACCTGCGAGGTTTCCTCCCTCTCACTGACATAATTCGAAACTACGATGTGACTCCCCCTCAGCTTTTCCAGTATTTCCAAATCCGACACTGGCTCACCCATCCGGATGTTTTCCCCTTGGTAGGCAGGCCCATGACAGTCTTCGAGAAATGGCTGGTGACGAAAGACTCTGACAAACACCTCATCACGGACCTTTACAAAATGCTTACACCAACCCCAACGACGGACAAAACAGCGGGCCAGAAGCGCTGGGAGGCAGAGCTAGGGCGAGCGTTGTCCCATAAGGAATGGAGCTATGTCTACTATAGAGCTGCTCATACCACCCGTAACACAGCCGCCAGGGAAACGGCGACAAAATTGGCCATATATTGGTACCTAACGCCGGTCTGACTCAACAAAGGTAACCCCGCGCGCAGCGCATCATGCTGGAGGGGCTGTGGGGAGAGAGGCACTCTAACGCACCTTCTATGGGACTGCAGGGAGGTTCAAGACTATTGGAAGGCTGTCTTGGACGACATTGACTCAGTATTTGAGACGGAGATACCTAGATTCCCAGCTTACGCCATTCTGGGATTACCCAACGCACTCACATTCCCCCTAAAATCCCTTAGAGGTCGCCAGATGGGAGTGGCCATGCAGGCCGCGAAAGAACACATCCTATCTCTATGGGGTTCCACCACTAGACCTACTAACACGGGTTGGTTACATAAGGTATGGTTCACCCTTGGCATGGAGCGCATTCACGCCATGATTACGCAGTCCACAGCTGCTTACCAAAAAGTGTGGCTCCCACTGCTCTCCCTCCTGTCCAAGGAATTTAATGAGATCAAATGCCCTAAATGCCTACGCATTCTTAGACTTACCGCAAACACGAATGAACCCACATATCCACCTAAGTGACTGATCTCGTTATTACGAGGCCGAGGCCGAGACTACCCTACATGACTGGCACACTGGGTGGGGTGGGAACCGGGTGGTGGGGTGGGAGACCGTGGGGGGGTTACAGTTGGGGTTTTTCTTACTATGGCTTCATTGCTGCATGGCAAGGAGCGTCTGCACCTCTAATATCATATTCTTGCTCTACCGGGTACATATGAACATTCAAATACTCTCTGTACACTGTGAATCTTATCTGCTTGATTACCTTTTTTGCATTGTAATGACAAATAACGCTTTTTAAACCAATAAAAACAAATTTGAAAGTAAAATCAAACATATGAACGAGGCCAAAGATTATGTTATTAGCTACCGGAACATCGCTTGCCTGCACCTGTGCACCGAGGGTGCTGCACCCCAGCACCCTCCCCCGCACTGTGCTCAATTGTATGTCCTGCGCACCCAGGATTCACTGCTCACCTGCCACCATCCGTGTCCAACGATGTGTTGTTGCAAGCTCCGCGTCCGAGGTACCTTGTAGGGGGGAGAGCAGGTCTTCGGATGGAACGGTGTTTTGATACCACAATGGAAGGCATCAGAATGCTGAGGCATCATGACGGGGTGAGCACCTGCTCCGCCCATTTAGGCTCAATCAATTCAGTGTCTGAAAAGGGAGAAATCATTTAATGGTGGAAACGTCTGGAGGTAAATGAAGGTTTATTTCAAGCTTAATGAGTGCATCCTTCGTTTTTGAAGTACGATCTACCAACTGTTAGTGGTAATCGTGGTTCAAGAGGAGTTGCAGTGCATGAGAATACAGAAGGTTAAATAATAATATGTTATGCCAAGGTTGACATACAAAGGAACAGAGCACATGCTAGAAGCATAATGTGCATGTGTAATGCAGTGGCGGAAGCCTGTGTGCATGTACACTTAGTAATGAGCTAACTGCAGTGCCCAAAAACCCAGTGCCACCTGTCTGTAGGCAGTGCTAACCACTGGATCAGGCCTACAGTACGGTCCAGCATGTCTTTAAAATGAGACAGAGATGTGACTGAATGAGGTTAGAGATCACAACATTACGGACGGACACATCACTTGTTCGCATCTGAACACTCAGGCTGATGCAGCCCACCCCTCCAGCAGCACCGTGCTCAATTGGAGCCCCTGTGCACTCAGGCCCCACTGCTCACCTGCTGACATTGTTTTGTGTGCATTTATATGTAGGTAACAAGGACCCCTGCACGTTAATACAGTTCTTGGGACAGGGTAAGAAACACAGTGGAAAATATAATTCCCAAACAACTTGAAATATACACAGCAGTAAATATTAGTAATTATTGGAACAAAATGAGTTCAAACAGAAAACAAAAAAATTATAAAATTGTAATCAAAATTAGAAAATACATTCAGTTAAACAGTACTTTTCAATTACTTAAAATATTTTATCTAATTAAAAACAATTTGGTGGCATTGTTGTGTGTGCAAACAATACGGGTAGCAGTGTTCACAATTCAGTTGGAGTGTTGATTACAGGATGGTGTACACCTCATGGTGTAGTGTAGTTCCTATATTCCCAATAGGCTCTGCTCATTGGGATAATATATCCTATAGATTTGACGTAGGGCTTAGATTTACTAGTTTTCTATCGAATATATTAGACTTAACTGTGAGTGCCCGCTAGCTCTGAGGTCACTAGAAACTTTCTCGAGTTCACAAGAAGGGATTTCGTTTCTGACAACCGCTTAAACCTGACAACTTTGTTTCCTCAAGATAAAACTGATCTTCAGAGTCGTGGAAACAATAGATAGATATTTTACTCAGTCATTCATGCATGCTTCGTTTCACCAGAGGGGCAGAGAAATAGAGAGACGGTGTTTTCAATAAAAAGTATTTATTGAACAGTCTTCTTTCTCATCCAGTAGAAATAAACTACTACAATCGTAATTAACCCTGGGCGAAGCACTACGCTACGCTCGCGTAGTTTGCGAAGTTTGCGCAACTTCGCACTATGCAAGCTGCACGTAGCACAGTTTGAACATGCGTAGTGCAGCGTAGTGTAGTGCAGCAGTCATTTTTTGCTTATTCGCGTTCCTCAACATCATGTTCGCGACCGCGAGCAAGCAAAATTACATCCAGGTGAGATTCTCAAAGCGGGGAGGTCAGGTTTCTCACTGCGAGTGGTTGAGCATGCTCGCGACCGCTCGTAATGAGAAACTACCAGTTTGTGTTGAGAAACCTGCCGCTCGAGTAAAAATCTACTTGAACATCAGAAAACTACAGCTCGCACTGTGCAAGATGCCGTTTTCAATGATTGCACAGTGCCGGATCCTTGTCCGCACTTTGCAATCAATGTCGCTGAATTTTCCAAGAAATCGTTGTGGATTTTCGGAACTAGTGGAAGTAGCAATGCTGTATTTGGACTGCATAAGCTATATCTAAATATGGTTATGATTTCTATGCCTATATATGGACATGGTGATTTATACCTGTTTTATACCTGTATAAGGGCATGAATTGTGAAAATTACACTGCAGTCCTAAAATGTTTTACAACAATGGATCCCTTTCGAAACACGACTGGCAGTATGGTTCACAATTTAGAGCCAGTGTTGATTGCCAGGATGGTGTACACCTCATAGATCACTTGTATTTTTTTGTTCATTGTATATGCGAAGTGAATGTGGCCATATCACCCGAGGCATTGTGGAAGAACTGGGACATGTGGCATTGTCGTTATCCTATTTATACGTACGCAAAGTGGGCTGGGCTTGTGTACGCCAGGCCAGCGTAGGGGTGTGAATAATTGTTCCAGGGATCTGGGTGTTGTTCAGTTCCTGCCTGGACTGGAACTGTTCTTATTTGTGTTTCAATTGCTGTTTTGACGTCGCAGAATGCCCAATTTACATGAATGTAGCATGTACCTGGAGGGCAGCAACTATCACTATTGAGATGCTATTCGAAAACATTGAAAGGCCAACATCACATGTCGTTGTCAAGCTTGTGGATATGCGCAGACACGCATGTCAATGGTGTGCGGTATTATTGAAAGTGTTGCTATCTCAAAGTGCACACATGTGAATGTGCTTGGATGAAGGGAGGATCAGCAATGAGGCTATGTCATACACAGTGATAATGCTCATTACAGTCAAGCAATGTATGTCAAACATAAATCTGAAAGTCTCACATATAACACACTACTATATTGGTAAAGCCTGACAACAGAGCGTACAGCAATACAAATCTACACATTACTGTTTACTGTATGTCACGTGATCTAGGATGTGCACTCTGCCCGTGGCTGATGATACTTCTTATAGCCACCAATACCTAGGCCGAGAGTCAGCACAATAATGTGCACACAAACACACATACAAGGGGCATCATGTAACACGCATTTGTTTTTTGATGTAACGTTTGACATGCATGGCCATCACACGTGGAAGGCTAATGTACAGACCATGAATATTGAGCAAGATGATCGTTGCATGTTGTGTGTAGTATAAGATATGTGTATACAGCAAAACACTTTTCAAAAAAGCTCTCTCAGCAGAAGGGGTGTGTCTCATCAAACGCTGTAGAGAGAATGACTAAAATGGTTGGGGTCGTCCAACTGTTACAATAGGAAATATTTTTTTAAGGTCAGATGCCAATCGCGCACTGAGCGTATAGGGAGGCCCCACTCAACGCGATTTTGAAAAAATATATCTATCATAATATAAGCTCATTAGTTAAGCTAACTATAACTTGCATGCCCGCAATGACTGGTGATGACGTCACGAATTACATCGCTCATGACATGGTTAGTGACATCACAGATGACTTCACTGATGACATCTCAAATGACATCACTGATAACATCACTGATGACATCATCCATGTGAAAATCTGATGCATATACTGATGCCATAATATAAACTTTGATACACGCACTCCGAAATATATAGACTACTATTTTTGAAACCATACACACAAGAATGCCAGATACTGCTTACCACTAGCTATTTCCTTTGTCTATACACACGTCCAGTCACTTATACATGCTGTTACTCATCAATACAGTACTGTAATATGCAATCATACACCTATACATACAGTAACACTCAGCCACTCATCCATAGAGTTACTCAAACACCTAGTCAGTCATGCAAAGAATCAATCACATACCAATTTACTCATGTACACAGTTATACACACAAACTCCATTATTTATACACACACCACATCATTTATTTATCCAGATACTAACACATACTTACTGTCTTATAAAATCACTGATACAAGCATACACTCATTTATACCATTCTTCAAATAACTTACTCGTAGGTATAGTCATTTGTATAGTCCAACACTCACATATACTGTCTTAAAACATATGTAGTCACTGAGACATTCACTCACTCACCAACACACCCATAGAAACACTAACTCACCCATACCGCCCTTCCCAGATGCACTTTTGAATCCATACAATCAGTGAATCACCTACTCAGACATCTGTGCACAGAGTCACACACCCTCCCACCCACCCACACAGCCACTCAGGCACCCATACAGATACTCAGACAACAAATCAATAACTCAGATAGACACTCATTTAGCTACTCACCAACCCACACAGCCGCTTATACACTATCTGAGAGACTAATACAGACTTTCACACAGTTTAGTCACTAACCCATGCATTCAGTAAGACACGTTCAATCACTCACTTATACAGTCAGTCATGCACCTACTAAATAATCCATTGAGACACTTGTAAATCCACTCATTCTTTAATACACCTTGGCATTGCTATATATTAAAAAAAATTAACTTTACAGAAATACACATTTACTGGATGACGTCATCAGTGATGTCATCAGTGATGTTATTTGAGATGTCATCAGTGATGTCACTGACCATGTCATGAGTGGTGTAATATCTGACATCATCACCAGTGCATTGCGGGCACGCGAGTTATAGTTAGCTCAACTAACTATAAAAGGCGAATTTCTCTGGTTTTGTATAAGTGAAATGTTCAACTAACTATATTGTCCTTGAAACCAATGTTTTTTTTAGTGAATATATATATATATATTACCTACCGGACTTTGCCAGCAGGTAGTTATAGTTAGGACCGTGTTTCTATTCAAAAAGCGTTTTTTCTTTTCCCAATAACTTTGGCACCGGTTTTCAAAACTAGTGGGGCGCCCCGGTCCGCTCCTATCGGGGTAATTCAGCAAGCGGTGGCCCAGAAAAAAGGGGGAGCCCAAAAAATGTTTTCTCCATGTTAATTCCCATAGGAAACTTTAGACACGGCTATAGCCCGAACTGCTGAAAGGAATTACACCAAATTTTGCAAAAAAAGTAGCCCCTGTTTCAGAAAGAACTCTTTGTTAAATGGTGTAAATCTGCTCAGTAGTTGCTGAGAAAATCAAAAAAGAAAAGTCTCGATGTTTAGAAGTATGGAGGATCCGCGCACCCTGCCTATCACGAGCTGTATTCTAATTGGCTGTCAACCATTCAAACCAGGAAGTGTTGGAAGCCATCTTGTACCTCGGTAGAACCAAGACACAAAAAACCAGGGAAACAAATATGTAAAACAAGATAAGGGGGCAGGGTAGAGCCACAGGGCCAAAAAAAGCATATATATTTTTTTTAAACAGATGAGATGCGCGGAGGATCCACAGATCCGCCCGCGAAAATAAAAAAGGAAGCGCGGGCTTCTGTGCTTCGTTAATAATTTTCCCCTGGGTCGGCCAAGTCCTGGGGGTGTGCCAAAATATAGTTGCGAGGCCCAGGGGGACCCCCACATCCCCGGGGACCGCCACTCCACGGGGCTTCCTATAAATATTTGCGGGGTCACACAGCCCCACACAGCCCCGGGGACTGCCACTCCGGGGCTTCTTTTTTAATCTGTGGGGGGCCTCTAAGGCCTCCCAAGCCCCGGAGACTGCAGCCCCCAGGGCATTCATTAATTATTTTGTAGGGGCAAACGGCCCGCTACCCCGTTGACCGCTACCCCATGGGGCTTTTTAAAAACAAATAAATATACCTGTGTGGGGGGCTTGAGCTGCCCACACGCCCTGGGGAACACCTCCTTTCTGGGGCACTAATAATCTAATTTGGGTGTCCGTTACAAACCCCAAGCCCCTGGGACCACAACCCCCTGGGGCGGTGCATTGGTTGTGAGGGGGGCCGCGTGGCCCCCATCATGGAGCCAGTGATGATGCTGGGGACCCCCACTCCCCAGGGCTGGCTCCTGCAGTGTCCCGGTTTGCCCACCCCGGGACACTGCTGTTTGCAATGACAGGGCAGAAGCCTCACAGCTCCCGCCTGTCATTGCAAACTGTTGTTTGGGTTTTGAAAGCGAGAGCAGGAAACCTGCTCTCGCTTCCACAATTCAAATCACATTGCTTTTCCACATGGTTAGTTGCATGTCAGCAGCTCACCATGTGTAAAAGCAATGCGTCCTGCGGGAGCCGGCAGGGGGCTCCCCATGGTCCCCAAAGGAGAGGGCCAGCCTCAGGGGAAGGGGTCCCCGAGGCTAGAAGTGGCCCCCCTCTTCTGTGTATTTTTCTTCTTTTAAAAGCAGAAGTCAGGCCCTGGGGTTGGGGTCCCCGGGCCATGTTTGGCCTGAGGATGGGGTCCCCAGGGCTAGAAGCGGCCCCCATCCCCCTTGTATTTGTATTTTTTAAAAGGAGAGGCCAGGCCCTGGGGGATGGGGTCCCTGGGGCCCTATTTGGCCTGAGGAGGGGGGGCACGCAACCGCCTCACACAAAAAAAGGACTGCCCAGGCCCCAGGGGATTGGGTCCCCGGGGCCTAAAGTGGCCCCTCTCCCCCCAAAAAAATAATAAATAAAGGTGGACCACGGGGGATGAGGTCCCGGGGCCAATAGAGGCCTTTGGAGGGGGGTCATGCAGCCCCTCTTCCTATAAAAAAGAATATGTTTGGCCATGCCCCCAGGGATAGGGTCCCCAGGGCCGGAATCAGCCACGGGAGGGGTGGCCCATGGGGCCTCACCTCCCATTTACATTATTTTAAAAAGGGGGCCAGTCCCTGTGGGATGGGGTCCCCAGGGCACAAAAATAGGCAAAGGAGGGGGGTCACACAGCCACCTGCTAAAAAAAAAAAGCTGGCATCGCGACTAAGCCCCGCCCTCTCCCTGCAACACTCAGCAAATGCGACCCCTGGCACGTTCAAAGTTAGGGAATTAATTCCCTCTTGAATACTGAGGGTCCCTGGGGCCAACTAGCCCACCAGAAACATTCAGTATTTGCCAGGGAGCTGCATTGCAGAGAGGTGTTCAGATGCCATGCCCCTTTTTACACCTCTCTGCAACACAGATCTGTGGTGCTTACTGGCCCCAGGGGGCCAACTAGTCCACCATGTACCTCCAGTAAGCGCCACAGAGCTGCGTTGCAGAGAGGTGTAAAAAGATGCGTGGCCTCTGAACACATCTCTGCAATGCAGCTCCCTGGCGCATAATGGAGATAGCTGGTGGGCTAGTTGGCCCCCGGGGACCCTCAATATTCAAGAGGAAATAATCAGGCCCCCCTCCCTTCACCAGTGTGCAAACGCGCCCAGTAGCTCGTTTTAAGAGGTAGTTTTAATTATGTACTAGGGCTTTACAGACGAGGTCATGCTAATCACAGGGGTACCCCAACGCATAGTGTTTTTTTGTGTATGTAGGTGGTTTCACTGTATTCTAAGTGTCTTTCAGCATAGCAAAGGCTCTAGACCTGGTTAGTCAGAGTCAGTTACCACCAGTAGCCGTCTGAAAAAGTTGTGGACACAGAATGATTTTGCAACAAGGCCTCTTTCTGCTCCTCAGTTGGTTCTTTCTGCACATGTATTGCTTCTTCCTACACTTTTCTTTGTCTTTGTGGGCTTCTGTAGCTTCTTTTTTCATTTATTTTACTTCTCCCTGTGTGTTTTTTCTCCTTTCTTTACATGTCCTACCTCTGTAGGCATTGTTAGAAACTAGCATTTGAAAAACCTTGGAAATTCACTTAAAAAACCATAGGTTTCAGGCACGTTATAGTTAGAAATTAGCATTTAAAAAAACATGGAAATTCACTGAAACAACCATTGATTTTAGGCACGTTATAGTTAGAAATTAGCATTTAAAAAACCTTTGAAATTCAATGAAAAAACCATAGGTTTCAGGGGTGTTATAGTTAGCTGGACATTTCACTCGTACAAAACCATAGAAATTCCCCCAATATAGTTAGTTCTGCTAACTATAACTTGCGCACCCGCAATGCACTGCTGATGATGTCATGTATTACATAACTTACTCTCCCGTATAGTCATTTATATACTCCAACACTCACATATACTGCCTTAAAACATATGTAGTTACTCACACATATACCAATGAGACATTCATTCACTCACCAACACACCCATTCACACACTAACTCACCCATACAGCCCTTTCCAGATGCACCTCTGAATCCATACAATCAGTGAATCACCCACTCAGACATCTATGCACAGAGTTACAACCCCCGTCCACCAACCCACACAGACACTCAGGCACTCAGACAGCAAATCAATAACCTATATAGTCAGTGATGTAGTTACCCACCAACCCATGCAGCCGCTTACACACCAACTGAGAGACTAATACAGAGTTTAACACAGTTTAGTCACTAACCCATGTATTCAGTAAGACACGTTCACGCACTGATACAGTCAGTCACACACCTACTAAATAATCCATTCAGGTACTTGAAAATCCACTCATTCTTTAATACACATTGGCATAGATATATATGAAACACATTTAAACTTTACAGAAACCCACATTCAGTGGATGATGTAATCATTGATGTCATCAGTGATGTCACTGACCATGTCATGAGAGATGTAATATGTGATGTCATCAGCAGTGCATTGCGGATGGGTGAGTTATAGTTAGCTCAGCTAACTATAACTGGCAAATTTCTCTGGTTTTATATGAGCCAAATGTCCAACTAACAATAACGTCCCTGAAACCTTCGTTTTTTTCAGTGAAAAAAAAAATATATATATGCCATGTGATCAAGCTGTAAAGGCGAAACGCGTTATGGCGGCGGCAGGCTTGCTGAAATAAACACGAAGGTTTAAGCACTGAAAATTTGGGTCCGTTCTTTCGTCAGCGCTGGAGTGTTGGGCTGAGGCGTCTGCCTTGGCTGGTGACGAACTTTCGTTCATATATATATATATATATATATATATATATATATATATATATATATATATATATATATATATATATATTCACTGAAAAGACCATAGGTTTTACAGACGTTATCGTTAGGGATTAGCATTTAAAAAAACCTTAGAAATTCACTAAAAGGCCATCACTGATGACATCTCAAATGACATCACTGATGACATCATTCACATGACAATCTGATACATCTCATCACACACTAGTATAACCTTAATCCCTCACTGTAAAATACAGAGTACCATTGACACACCAATATCAGTTACTACATACCCACTCACTGATTCCTAAGTCTACACACACAACTACCCATTCAACCACAGAATCACTTATATAAGCAATCACTGATCAATATGTACTCATGCACCTATATAGACATTGACACATCAGCAGTCATTCTAGTTGGTTATGCTGCCATCCTACTGACTCATGAAAAGAATCAATCACACTTTAATTTACTCACCTACAACGTTATACACACAACACCTCATTTATTCATACACATAGTAACTCATAGCTAATATGTTAAAAAAGCACTATTAAAATTATACACTCATCCATACAGTTACTCTCACAATACCTGACTCTTACGTATACTTATTTATATTCACCAACTCTCACATACAATGGCTTTTATTTTTGTACTTTGTTTGAGATTTACCACTGAGAAAAATATTTGCTCACCAACACACTAATAAACACACCCAGTCACCCAAACAACTGTTTCCACATGCACTCTTAAACCCATACACCCAGTCAATCAACCACTCACACATCTATGCATAGAGTTACACACCCCCAACCCAAACACACACACACTCAGTCTCCCTTACAAATACTCAATAACTAATATAGACACTCATGTAGTTAGTGACCAATGGATGCAGCAAGTTATAGAACAACAGAAACAGTGATGCACACATTCACATAGTTTATTTACTAACCCATGTATTTAGTGAGACACTTTTAATTACTCACATAAACAGACAGTCAGACAGCTACTAAATCCTCCATCCAGACAGTTATATATACACTCGATCTTCCATACAGATTGGTAAATATATAATACATCTTTAAATTTAAAACAAAACCACACTGGATGATGGCATCAGTGATGTCATTTGAGATGTCATCAGTGATGTCATCAGTGATGTCACTGACCATGTCATGAATTATGTAATATGTGACTTCATCAGCAGTGCGTTGCGGGTGCACAAGTTATAGTTAGCACAACAAACTATAACCGAGGAATTTCTCCGGTTTTGTAAGCGTGAAATGTCCAGCTAACTATAACACCCCTGAAAACATATGGCTTTTTCAGTGAATATATTTGTATATATTTTGTTGGATGTGAATGGGCATAAGCTATGTAAGATTTGCTACAGGTCTAAGTGATTCTCCTATTCCCTTCCATGCAACAATATCTGCCACTGTAGAGGAGGTTCTGCTAAGTATGTGGTGGTCTCTGTCTCAATAATAGTGGTCTTGCAAAATTGTGTCAAACGCGCAAAAAGGTTGTACATTTATTAGTATAGGTTTTAGGTTGTATTTTACATATGTTCCTGCTCCACCCCTGACTGGGTGGAGACATGTAAGTGGACAGCTTGAAGTACCTTTACACTTGGGTTATATGAATAGCCCAAAATATAAAAGTCAATAAAAAATTAAATATGCAAATGTAGAATTACTTTCATGAAATGTCTTCTTTGATTTCAAACTACTAATCTCTCAGGGAGACCTAATGTGTACTTTATTTTCAAAAATCCATGCCTGCTTACTTATAATTTCATTTATATAGCGCTTATTACCCTACTTAAGCACTTCAAAGCAGCCAAACTTCAGTATAGGGAAGATTTATAAAAAACTACTCAAGGTTTTTTTATCTCAACTTTATGCTGTGTTGTTTTTTTGGCAAAGGTTATCCTTGTAATAAGGTCATTCTTGTATAACATGAATCCCATTGTTGTTAATCCGTTATGAAGAAGAAGTATGTATTCAAATCCATTACGTAGAGGCATTCTAATCACAGTTCAAGCAAATTGGACCTTTCCTCAAGCTTGGAAGGTTACATCCAAATTAGAAGATTATTTGATTTTTAAACAGTAAAAATTATTTCAGAATGCTGGATAATTTAACTGTAAATATCATTTAGTATTTAACTCTTAGGTATTAGTAACAATCACTGTTCAATTGGTGGCTCTAATTTGTGATATTTTCCTACTTTTGTGCTTGCTTCAATGGAACACATTTAGAGAAAAGAAGGAGAAAATGTAGCCGTTCAGATTACATGGTTTTTACCAAGTGCTCTTTTTTACCCGAAATGCCATCTGACAGTTTCTTTATGAGGCAACGTTTATGCCTCAACTATTTTGCTAGATTGGCAATTGCACATATTTTTAATGGGCTGAGAGAAAGAAAATGCTTAAAATGCTTGCGTCCTCCATTTTACATTCGCCTCCAGGTTGAATCATCTGGCGTTTTCAGAGTTGATGGTATTTATACAATTAAGGATGTTTATATATCAATTAAATTCTCTCGCACTGCATCCACTGCTGAATATTTCCATGTGGTAAACAGCCTTTAAAGGAATTTCACTTTCTGAAAACCATAGTTTTCAGTGGTGTTGTCTAAGTTTGCAGCGGAGTAAATGTAAATAAGGTACATTGTTTGCAAAAGTGAGTAGGATGACTGCATAACTGAATAGGATGTGTGCTGGCATGTAATGTTAATATAAGTGTAAAAGTATATTTGATAGCGATCTATTGATCATTGACAACATGTATGAGTGAATCTGTAGGTAAGTGATTAGATGAGTGTGTAGAACTAGGAATTACTGAGTGGGTTTTTAGATACTTGTATCGCTGTGTCAATTGATTCAAATATGGTACTCTGTATTTTCCAGTGAGTGATGAAAGGTTATAGTAGTGTATGGTGAGGTGTATCTGATTGTCACTTGGATAATGTCAACAGTGATGTCATCAGTGATTTCATTATAGATGTCATCAGTGATGTCATCAGTGATGTCACTGACCATGTCATGAATGAAGTAATATGTGACATCATCAACAGTGGATTGCGGGCGCGAGAGTTACAGTTAGTACAACTAACTTTAACAGAGGAATTTCAATGGTTTTGTATGAGTGAAATGTCCAGCTAACTATAACACCCCTGAAACCTATGTTTTTTTCAATGAATATATATATATATATATATATATATATATATATACATATACACATACACACACACACACACACACATACATAAATATATATATATATATATATATTATATATATTACCTACTGGCGGTCGCCAGTAGGTAGTTATAGTTAGGATTTTTTTCAATGCAAAATCTCAAAATTCTATTGCCGGTTGACGAATCTGCCTGAAAATTTCCTCAAATTTGCCTCGCGAAGATTCGGTACTTCTTTGAACGTTTGGGGGGGATTCGTGAAGCAAGGGCCAAGATAAAAGGGAGGTCCCAAAACATGTTTTCCCCATGTTAATTTCCATAGGGCGGTCAAACTCACTTTTCGCCCGAACTCCTAAATGGATTTCCACCAAACTTGGCAAAATTGTAGGGACTGGTAGCCCGATGTGCCTTTGCTATGTCTCAAGATATGTGCTCCAGTGGTTTTTGAGTAATTTAGATTAAAAAATATATATATATCTATGCAGCGCCCCGGTACGCGCACCGGGGCACGTACCGGGCGCGCTACGCGACTTGCGTGTGGAAAGCTGATTGGCTCTCGGGTGTCTGTAAACATTCCAAACAGTCCGGAGCGGCCGCCATCTTGTGTCTCGGTAGGATCGAGACACAAGAGGTGGCAAAAATAGAGGGGGAATTGACCATAAGGGGGCAGAGTAGACCCCCCCTGACCCCCTAGGTTTGATGTGGGGGCCATAAAAGGGCCCCGCGGGGCCCAAAAAAAATTATTTTTTTTCGATTTTCGCGGGGGGAGCGCCCGGTATGCGCACCGGGGAGCGTACCATGGGGAAAAAGAATGACAGTTTTAAAAAAAAGTAGCTGTTTTAAAGAAATGTTCTTTTTGTTGTTTTTTTAATTTTTTTATTTAAGTACCTACATGTAGGTACCAATGCAGAGACTTAAATTTAATGTACACCGTCTCCTCTGTAGATATCTTGCATGTTATTATAGAAGTTATTGTGGTATATGGAATCCATAACATAGTCTGTCAGGAAAGCAGAAACTGATCCTTTAAGCACTCCCTGAGAAGTCCTAGGGGATCATGGGTAGTCTATCCTGCTCCCTTATGATGAAAAAGAGATATAAAATACACATAGGAGATAATATAGTGGGAGAAAAGTAGTAACTATGAGTAAACTTACTATGTAACAGAAAAAAAGTTGCACAATATGCTATAAGTCTCATTTTATAATATAATCATTTTGGTAATACTTCATGAATTACATTTAAAATGAATATTGTCTCAAACAATTTAAAATTATTAAATATAAATTTATACTTCTGATTCTTTTTCATAATTTAATAAAACTTGTAACATAATATTGTCCGGTATTTCCTCATAATTATAAGTACATGATTCCATTTGTTCCAAACATTCTATTAACTGTTGGTCCAAAGAGTCATCCATGAAATCAACTTTATCTTTTTGCTCTTCTGGATTTTCCACCTTTACTTCGATACAAGTAACATTTGCTTGTTTTTCTCCTTCCATTTTCTTTCTGAAAATTGCATAAAAATTAACTATATTAGTAGAGTTAGGGTACTTTTGGGTTTAAGTTTAGACAAGGTACTTCTGAGTTTTTAACAGTGAAGTCATTTTTGGGCAGTGTATGGTTTCAGGCAGGAAGTAGAACTATTAAAAAGTGCATGTGATGAAGCCTAAGTAAATTCATAATTATACCAGAGAAGCCTAACTCAATCTATAATTATAACAGAGAAGCCTATCTCAATCTATACTATTACACAGGGATAGTATATAACTATCAGAAAACGTTTTCCCAAATTAACTTAAAGTGCACAACATAGTTCCCCTTTCAAATTAACAACTTACCTTTTTTAAAGTAGTTGAAGTTTTCGGTCAAAATTCAATCAAAATGTACCTCAGGTAGTATTAGTCAAAATGGCTGTGTTTCCCTGTCATTTTTCTTATATATTCATGTACTTAACCAATCAAATGTCAGCACATAAAAGTACAAAATGTAAGTAATATTTTAATTGGTTGTAAATTCCAACACTTTCATATGTGTTTTTGTCATGTAATTTACCTCAGGATATTAAGACAGGGCTACAGCCCAAATGTCTCAATGGAATACCATCAAATGTGGGATAATGGTAGGGACTGGTATGTAGTAGGGTGTATTCTATATTTGGTGAAAGTCTGTTCAGTGGTTTTTATGTAATTTTGTTTCCCAAATTTTTTGGGGGAGCGCTCACCGGTGCGCGCCCCGGTACGCGTACCGGGAGCTCAACGGGAGTTTTGTGTTTCGGCCGAATTGAGACACAAGATGGAGGACAAACAACGTTGGGAATGGGTAAAAAGGGGCACAGTAGACACCCTCTAGGTTTTCTGAGGGGAGTTTAGGAGGGGCATATATGCCCCAAAGAAGAGCGTACTCTTGTGAAAAATAGTGAAAAAAGTTAGAGAAAGATAATCATTTTGAGTGATCAGAGGTAGGGTAGCTCTGAAAAGAGCTTTTGGGTTCTGTGGCTGATTTAGGTACCTACAAGTAGGTTCCAATGCACAGTCTTAAATTCAGGAGGAATATTCTATTCCCCTCATCTGAGAAGTGCACACCATCTCCTCTGTAGATATCTTGCATGTTGAAACGCAAGTTATTGTTGTATATTGAACTCATTCCATAGTCTCTCATGTAAGCAGAAACAGATTTATTCACATGTTTCCGTGCTTTCTCAAACTGTGGACAAAATTGGTTGGACCAGTTCCATTTCTGTCTTTGACATATATTGGAATATACCAAGGCAGTTTGTGGAAAAAGTGTCATCAATTGATGAAAGGTGTCCTTTAAAAGCATTTCCAGACCTACACCAGTCAAAGTGCCCAAGACATTTCCTACACAGTGCACTATTAAGAGGTCAGGGTTTGGCAGATGCAAAAAGGTTTTCACCAATGGTATCAATTGGTGACATCTCAATCCTCTCTGGCCAATCCACTTGATTTCCACATTTGTTAAATCAAGGTTGTGAAAATTTCTGCTAGCTGCATACCTTTGAGCCTAGTGGATGTAGCTATGTCCAATAATCCACGCAGAATACATGATGAGAGAAGCTTCTGGTGCAGTCAGATGAAGTGTGGGAATGAAATGGCAGTTGGAACAGTAGGAGTTTACCCAAAAATAATTGTGGAGTTTCACTGCTCTTGAATCACAAGCAATGATTGGTGGATTCAGATAGTTGAAAACTAAAAGTTAGGGTGCATGGTTGTGTTTTGTGAAAGAAGCAATTTGAATGGTTAAGAAAAAGTCAATTTAAGAAACATTTCATCGGATAAGCTGGTGTATTGAGAGGTCAAACATCCTTGCTTAGTTTATTTGCAACATTGTAAAATAAACTTTTGAACCTGAGAGTTCAGTAAGGAGGGAGTTGCTATGGTAACAGATAGAAAGGGCTGAGGGGGGAAGGGTGTTGGTTTGAAAATAGTGAGGGGAGAGTTTTGATTGGTTGAAATGAGGCATATCTGTGTAGAATTAGAGGTTTTCTGTGCCAGTCATGGTTGCAGTTTGTGGAATGCATACCTTTTACTCTGCTAAAGAAAAATTGGTGTGTGTGTCTGACATTGTTCTCTATCTCCCAAAGCATTTGTAAAAGTAAGAAATGATTCATTTAATTTAGATAGAGACTTGTATGCTCTATGGAGAAGATTTGGAAGCAGATTTTTTTTAATGTTGTTTTGTGTCATGTTTTTTGATAATGCTTGGTTAAAACATTTTAATGCATAGAGGAATTGTATTTTGTGAAATAGTGAATTCTCAGTAGTGAAATTGAATGCTTGTATACAGGACCTGTGCTGTGTTTCTAAAATGTTATTTAAAAAACGATTTTGGGGTAAATGCATGTTTTTTATATTTTTGAGAATGAATTATTAGTGCTTGCCTCAATAAATAAATACATTTCAACCTTTTACAATGATGTCACCTGCACTACCTCACATTAGGATGCAGATTGAGTTTCTTTCTGGTTGGTTTGTGTCATGTTTTTGGATAATGCTTGGTAAATAGGTTTTGCAGCATGGGGGAATTGCAGTATGTAAAATTGAGAAGTTTCTCTTGTGACATGGAATGCTTGTACATAGGACCTGTGCTGTGTTTCTAAAATGTTATTTTAAAACGATTTTTGTGTAAATGAATGTCTTTTATATTTTTGAGAAGGAATTAATAGTGTTTGACTCATTAAATAAATATATTTGAACCGTTTACAATGATGTCACCTGCACTACCTCAGATTAGGATGCAGATTGAGTTTCTTTCTGGTTGGTTAGTGTCATGTTTTTGGATTATGCTTGGTAAATAGGTTTTGCAGCATAGGGGAATTGCATTATGTTAAATTGAGAAGTTTCTCTAGTGACATGGAATGCTTGTACATAGGAGCTGTGCTGTGTTTCTAAAATTTGAATAAAAAAAAGATTTTGGGGGCAAATCAATGGTATTTACATTTGGGCCTTATTTATGATTGCCTTGTGCCGCTGGTGCGTCACTTTTAACATGGGAAAAAGTGACGCACCGGTGGCGCAAGGCCTTCATAAATAAGGCCCTGAGTTTCTTTGCTGTTGGTTTGTGTCTTGCTTTTTAATAATGCTTGCTATCAACATTTGCAAGATAGAGGATTTGTATTTTGTGAAACAGTGAGGTTTCAGTAGTGAAATTGAATGCTTGTACATAGGACCTGCACTGTGTTTCTAAAATGTTATTCAAAAAACGATTTTAGGGATAAAATCAATGGTATTTACATTTGGGACTTATTAATGATTGCCTTGTGCCGCCGGTGCGTCACTTTTAACATGGGAAAAAAGTGACGCACCGGTGGTGCAATGCCTTCATAAATAAGGCCCTGAGTTTCTTTGCTGTTGGTTTGCGTCTTGCTTTTTGATAATGCTTGCTAACAACATTTGCAAGATAGAGGATTTGTATTTTGTGAAACAGTGAGGTTTCAGTAGTGAAAATGAATGCTTGTACATAGGACCTGCGCTGTGTTTCTAAAATGATATTCAAAAACGATTTTAGGGGCAAATCAATGGTATTTACATTGGGGCCTTATTTATGATTGCCTTGTGCCGCCGGTGAGTCACTTTTAACATGGGAAAAAAGTGACGCACCGGTTGCGCAAGGCCTTCATAAATAAGGCACTGAGTTTCTTTGCTGTTGGTTTGTGTCTTGCTTTTTGATAATGCTTGCTATCAACATTTGCAAGATAGAGGATTTGTATTTTGTGAAACAGTGAGGTTTCAGTAGTGAAATTGAATGCTTGTACATAGGACATGTGCTGTGTTTCTAAAATGTTATTCAAAAAACTATTTTGGGGGCAAATCAATGGTATTTACATTTGGGCCTTATTTATGATTGCCTTGTGCCGCCGGTGCATCACTTTTAACATGGGAAAAAAGAGACGCACCGATGGCGCAAGGCCTTCATAAATAAGGCCCTGCGTTTCTTTGCTGTTGGTTTGTGTCTTGCTTTTTGATAATGCTTGCTATCAACATTTGCAAGATAGGGGATTTGTATTTTGTGAAACAGTGAGGTTTCAGTAGTGAAATTGAATGCTTGTACATAGGACCTGTGCTGTGTTTCTAAAATGTTATTCAAAAAACGATTTTGGGGGCAAATCAATGGTATTTACATTTGGGCCTTATTTATGATTGCCTTGTGCCGCCGGTGCGTCACTTTTAACATGGGAAAAAAGTGACGCACCGGTGGCGCAAGGCCTTCATAAATAAGGCCCTGAGTTTCTTTGCTGTTGGTTTGTGTCTTGCTTTTTGATAATGCTTGCTATCAACATTTGCAAGATAGAGGATTTGTATTTTGTGAAACAGTGAGGTTTCAGTAGTGAAATTGGATGCTTGTACATAGGACCTGCGCTGTGTTTCTAAAGTGTTATTCAAAAAACGATTTTGGGGCAAATCAATGGTATTTACATTTGGGCCTTATTTATGATTGCCTTGTGCCGCTGGTGTGTCACTTTTAACATGGGAAAAAAGTGACGCACCGGTGGCACAGGTCCTTTATAAATAAGGCCCTGAGTTTCTTTGCTGTTGGTTTGTGTCTTGCTTTTGATAATGCTTGCTATCAAGATTTGCAAGATACAGGATTTTTCACACACAGCACAGATCCTATGTACAAGCATTCCAGGTCACTAGTGAAACTTCTCAATTTTACATAATACAATTCCTCTATGCAGCAAAATCTTTTTACCAAGCATTATCAAAAAACATGACAAACCAACAAATGAAATGTGAAATGTGCTAATATAATTTTTGAATCATGCAGATACTATCTAATGAACCTTTTTCTTTGTAATATTCTAGCCTTGAGTTACTCCCTATTACACCTTTTGTCTGTTTTATACCGTCTCTCTTTCTCTTTCTGACTTTTTTTCTCTCTTCCTGTTACACCCTCTGTCTGACCTACTTCTTGTAACATCCTGTCTCTGATTTACTTCCTCTTACACCCTCTCTCAAACTTACTCTTTGTCTCTTCCTTTACAGGCTCTCTCTGTTTTAGTCTCTTTTACAACCTTTTCTCTTCTAACACCCTCTCTCCGTGTTACTTCTTATTACATCCTCTCTCTGTTTTACACCCTGTTACATCCTTTTCCTGACTTACTCCCTTTTTTGACTTACTCCCTCTCCCTATTACATCCTTTTTCTGTCTTTCAACATATTATACACTCTCTTTGTCTTAGTCCTTTTGTATGTTTTACTCCCTCTTCCTATTTCTTTGCCTGAGTCTCTCTGTGTTTTTGAGTTACTCCCTCTAGCTCTTTTTCTTTGTCTTACTCCTAGTTATATAGTTGCTGTGGTATAAACTTAGATATGTTGCAAATTAATGTTTATATCCTTTGCTTACAGTCATTGCTTTGTTGTTTGCTAATAGTGGTCTATAATGTGTTATTTTCTTCTTTACCACAGATTGAAATCAACATTTGAAAAGTAAGCAAAAATGCCGTCAAGGCAAAGCAGAAAAAAACAAAAACATACGGAATAGAACAAAATCAGCAACGGATTTAAAAGAATCCTCTACAACAAGTACTTCAAAAAACAACAAAAAAGCTCCTGGTAAGACAACTAAGTCTTTTTTTCGCAACATATTTAGAACAAAAACAAATGTTAACGATAATGTGAAGATCCAGAAGGAGAGAACAAATTTGAAAAAGAAGGAGAGGCCCTCAAAAAAATGTCTCTACTGGAGCAGGAGAGAAGAGTATGGATAGCAATAGAAGGCAAAATCAATTTAGGGACATTCGTAGATGAATGTTTCTCAATAGGGTGGTTTTAAATTTGCTAAAAAATGAAAAGAAAGGTAAACAGAGATCTGCTTTTTACAAGAAATAGAAAAGTGTAGAGAGGATTGTGGATCAGGCTTTTGAAGTTAAGAAAAAATTATTTATTTTAGTAATCAATAGAATTAGGATACTTAACAAGGAAATTGATGTTTTCAAATCGAACAGTAGATGGAAAAGAATAATTAATCGGACTAATTTTTGTGAAGTATTTTCTGGAGAATGGATGCATAGTTCAAGTTCTGAGCCATTTTTTAATGAGGAGAGTTACTTTCAGGAAAATGATTTGGTGCAAGCAGTTGACACCAGTGGTCGAGCATATGAGATGAAAGATGGAAAAAGAGAAACTTGTGTCTAGAGATGCAGAAGAGGTGTTAGCTGATGAAGTTTTAGGGAGACGTACTAAGGGTCCAGTGTACACATGGAAGTGCAGTAGTATTTGTAGTGTGCGACAGGATTCAATCGATTTGCTTTGTAATTTCTTACGTACATATAGTAAGAAAAGTGTAAAACAGAAAGTGAAGATATTGCAAGCGTTAGATCCTTGCAGAGTGAGAGAATACACAGGTTTGCATGGGCATTCACTAGCTTGTCTTTCTAGAAAAGTATGTCAGAGGGTTTTTCATCATTTTAGGATGTTAGCAGTGCATCATAATAAGGTGAGGAAATTAGTGAGAAGGTTGTATTATGCAAAAAGTCCAGCACTTAAGCTTAAACAGTTAAACAGTGCTCTTTTGCATGGATCTGAAGTATATGTGAAGACTATTTGTGAAGAAATTGAGTTTTGTTATTTTGGGAACAAAGAGGACAGTGTAGAAATGGATATAGTAATGGATGGTAATGTGGAAGACAATGTACAGATTTCAAGTATAGAAAAGTTTGACGAGGAAATTACCAAGTTTAAGGTGAAATCAAGTGAAATGCCTAATTTAACTTGTGTGTGTTGTCGACGGACTCATTATAAGATTCAGACTAGGTTAGTTGATTTATATGCAAAATGTGGATTGGAAAATAATAGTGAATGGAAGCATTTTGTAAGTTATTTGTTGGTGGAGAATTCTTTTGATTTGAGTTTTGATCAGCGTATTTGTAATTATTGTTTGAAAAAATTAAATGAAAATAGAATGCCTGCTAGAGCTGTTCATAATAATCTTCAGTTGATAGATATTTCTTCTGAATTGATGGATTTAAATACTTATGAATCAATTTTGATTCAATGTGTCCATCCTTTTCAAGCTATTGTTCGCATGGAGCCTAAGATAGGGAAATTACCTCCTATAGATTTACAAAGAGGATTAAAGGGAAGAGTTGTTTATTTGCCTCTAGATGTCAAGAAAAATATTGACACAATTGGTGTAGAAAGAGTAGAAGAGGATCTTCTGGTTATTCTAGTTAATGGGGTTCCGACAAAGAGTAAGAAAATCTGGCAAGATTTAGTGGATGTTAGGAAAGTCAAAAAGGCAACGTTGTATCTGGTCAAAAACAATGAGTACTACAAAGATGTAAGTGTTGGAGCAGAGGAAACAGCTACAGAAGAAGACAGTGATTGTTCAGTTGGCCAAATTGAAAAAGTTGATGTGTCTAGAAGTGAAGATTTATGTGAACATTATACTGTTCATCATTTGCATTCCAAAGAAGTAATGGGGAATGCAATTGACTTGTTTCAAATGAAAGCAGCAAAAGGAAGTCCTATTAGTGTATGGGAAGAAAGTATGGAAGCTCGTTGCTTTCCACAGTTATTTCCAACAGGTCGAGGTGGACGATATGACGATCGACCAGTTCAAATTCCTGCAGCTGAATACCGGACTTTAAGATTATATGCTGAAGATCCAAGGTTTTGTCAATGCATTCCGTATTTGTTTCATCTACTGTATAAAAGTGATTTGTCTAGGCTTTCTTATGCAGTTAATCATATACTGAAAAGTGGAGCTCATCTGCAAAATGTTTCGGCGAGGGACTTTATGGAGAAAGTCAATCTGCAAGACAGTATTTTGGAATCTCAGCTAATCAATCTCATGGCATGTCAGCGTGGAACAAACGAGTATTGGTTCCGTCGTCATGGGGAATTGAAATGTATGCTAAGAAATTTAGGAACTCCTACATGGTTCCTCACTCTTAGCTGTGCTGAGTATGCATGGGACGACATACTTCAATTTCTACGAGAGGCAAATGGAAACATACAAAATATAGAATTGAAAACACCTGGAGAACTGTATTCTTTGGATTTAGTGAATGTTTGCAGATATTTTAATCATAGATTTGAAGCTATGATGTCTTTTATTACCAACAAAATAAATCCTCCCATTGGAGATTTCTTTTGGAGGAAGGAGTATCAAGCAAGAGGTGCTCCTCACATACATATGTTGTTATGGATTAAAGATGCACCCAAATTTGGAACTGATTCGGATGACACAGTGATGAGTTTCATTGAAGAATATTCAACTTGTGCTCTTCCGAAAACTACTGAAGAAAACAGTTTAAGGCAACAAGTTTTACGTTTTCAATCCCATCGTTGTAGAAAGTACGGTCGTCGAAAATTTAAAAACATGGAGAAATTCTACACGAAATGTCGTTTCGCGTTTCCACGACCAGTGATTTCTAAAGGAAGAGTAAATAATTTGATGTCTTCTCTGCGACATACTGTGACAAGGAAATCACCAAAAAATACATACAATTTAAAAAGAAACGAAGAGTCCAAGTACATCAACGACTACAACCCAGTGATTTTATCCATGTGGAATGCTAACATGGATATTCAGTTCATTGCTGACAACTCTACTGCTGTGGCTCGATATGTGACGTCTTACATCACAAAAAAAGAAAAGACTGAACTGAAGGAAATGTGGGAAGACATTTCACATGAAAAGAGTATAAGTAAAAAATTATACAGTTTCAGTCTGAAGATGTTGTTGCATCGAGAAATTGGAGCATATGAATGTTCTGATCGGTTATCATCAGCAAGTCTCTATGCCAAATCAAGAACAATAATTTGGGTGAGTCTAGGTCTTGCTGCAACACGAAACCGAGTTCTGAAATCTGTACAAGAAATTGAATATTTGGCGGAGAAAGAACCAAACAGTACAGATATTTTGAAGACAAACATGTTGGATACGTACTATCCAAATAGAAGTACTCACCTTGGGAACACTTTTTTGTATGAAGTTCTGCAAAACTACAGTTATAAGAGGAACATCACAGAAGATATCAATAATGGAAAATATGCTGTCATTGGGTATTAAGGATGTCTAGTGAAGCAGAGAAAAGGCCATTTGATTAATCATCGAAAATTGAGTTGTGAAGCTCCAAACAAAAGAGAATTTTACTATTTAGCTCTTTTGCAACTCTTTAAGCCATGGCGTACAGAAGACTAACTACTTGGAGATTTTCTCTGTTATGAAGACTCTTTTAATGCAACCAAGGATACCATAGAATGTCCTGTTTTTCCAAATTATCTGCAAATGTTGAACAAAGAAATAGAGCAAGAAGCCACAATTGCTGAAGAGATTGCTAGAGACAGTTCTCAAGACAGTCAGAGTTCTACTTTATTGAGTCAGGATCCACTAGGAGGACCAATTATCCAAAATGAAGCTGCAACTGCCATGGATGAGGTGGAAAGAGCTATGGAACAAGCTCAAGAGGATGTAGTTAACTTAAAAGATTTGGTAATGCAACTAAACTTTGAGCAGAAAAAGATATATGACGAAGTCACAGAACAGATTGAACATGGATTCAGACATGAGAAAAAAGTGTGCTCATGTACATCATTTAAGCCTGTCCGACTGTACGTAAGTGGAGAAGCGGGAACAGGAAAAAGTTTTCTGATTAAAGCCATTGCAACTTATTTGCAGAAAAGGACTGAATCACCGCTGTCTTGTGTTGTAAACGCTCCAACTGGACTGGCAGCACATAACATTAAAGGGATTACTCTACATCGTTTACTGATGCTGCCAGTTGAGCATGATAATAAATTGCATTACAACAAGCTATCTGGAGATGCGTGTTCTGAAGTTTCCAGAGTCCTGAAGAAAATGAAACTTCTTATCATTGATGAAGTAAGCATGGTCTCAAATCTAATGCTTGCTTTTGTGCATTTCAAATTCAAGTTCAAAAGACCTTTATTCAAATTTCATAAAATTCATAAAAGTACTACATAAAAACAATTCATTTGCATTACACATTTATACAGAATTATCAAGTTTAAAAATATGTATGATACAGTACGATGCAGTACTATTGAGGCAAATTTCAAGGATTTTCCATAATTTTACGCACTCGCGTTAATAGTCTCAGTAAAGTGCTAGTGCGAAAAATTAGTTTGTCTGAGTCCAAGGAAACCAACATCGAGTAAGACTTTTCCAGCGAAAGGGGTCGGTATTTTCTAAAATATGGAGTTAAAAACCAGTTAATATATCTTAAATAAAATTTACAGAAGAATAGGAAGTGTAAATCATTCTGTGTGCTAACACCATCACACGGGCATGGGTTAAAATCAGTGCTATGTCGATAGCCCAAAGGGAAGGACAGCAAAAATGTCACTGAGCCTGCTCTTAAACGAAACAGAAGTGATTTCTCCCAGTTGGTCATGGGTAGAGTAAGGTAGAGCGGGAGTGGGTATCTGCACAGTTCATTTCCAAATATATTTTGCAACAGTTGATTTTATTGATTCTCTTCCCATCCTTTCAGATTTAAAAAGTGCATACAGTGCATGTTTAACCTCTGTTTTATCCTTAGGCTCAATTTTGGAAGGGTCGGAGAAAAGATGACCTTTGCTCACGGCACTTAGTGTTTTAAAAACTCCTAAGAGCCATGGGATCTTCATGCCCCGGTCACAGTTTATGCCATCTTTTATAATATTTTGTGTGAGGGTGGCTGAATTATTCCTCCAGACCTTAACCCAAAATAATGCTGGTCTAGGTCTGATAAAATCACATACATAGGGGAGGTTTAATTCATTATGGCAAATAAAATCAGAGGATGAGATTGCAAAAGCAAGCGGCTTTCTTCCCGCTGAATGGATGCGCTATCTCCCAACCCCCAAACCTCTGCTCCATAGGAAGCTACTGGTGAGCACTGTAATCTAAATATTTTTAAAATGGCTCTAGTGGGACCTATTTTATTCGGGCGGGGCAAGCTCAGAATAGAATTGGTGGCTTTCGAGAACTTGCTCGTGGCGTGGGCCAAATGCCCACTCCACGAGCCGTTCGCAGCAAAAACCAACCCTAAATAAGGAAACGTAGGGACAGATTCGAGTTTGTCTGTCCCTATGTGTATAGTATTGAGCTTCCGCTTCTCAGGGCCACATGACATGATAAAAGACTTTTTAAAATGTACACGCAGATCCAGTCCCTCCATATGTTTAACAAAACTTTGAACAAGTAGGCGGAGGGCATTTGGTGTGCGGGCCATAAGCACTGCGTCATCCACGTATAATAAAACCCATAATTATTGGTACATCGCTGGTGACTTGTTTGAGGTTTCCAGATAGTCCGTTAATATAAATGATAAACAACAGGGGTGCTAAAACGCACCCTTGTCTCACCCCCCTACCAATGTCAATAGCTCCAGAGACCTCTCCGCCCATCCCAATCTAGACCTGTGCTTTTAAATCAGTGTGTAGATAAGCCAGGAAATTAACAAGGGTCTCATCTAGTCCGTAATTCAGTAAGATAGTCCAGAGTTTTGATCTATTCACTAGATCAAACGCGGAAGAGAGATCCATAAAAGCAAGGTAAATGGGAGATGATCGAGCAATATTAAACTTATCGATTATCAATTTTAAATTAAGACATTGCTCTACTGTCCCCATCCCGCTCCTGAATCCCATCTGACACGGGTCTAATAACTCTGTATTTTCAGTCCATTCAAGCAACCTGTTATAAATTACTAGTCCCAAGATTTTTAGAGTGTTGTTCAGAAGGGAGATGGGACGGTAATTTATGGGTCCGACCTATCACCGTTTTGAAAAATTGGGACGATGGTGCTAGTTGCCTAGGTGGTAGGCATGGGCACTGTTGGAAGACTGTTAAAGACATTGACTAGAATTGGTGCCCATAAATCTGGGCTATACTTGATGATGTCGATGGGCAGGCCGTCAGGGCCTGGGCCTTGTTTCCGAGACTTTCTTTTATAGCTGTTTCAACTTCATAGGCATTAATCTGTAGGCCTCTCAGCTGTCCTGGGCTGTAAGTCATTGCCTCTAAAGCAAATCTAATGCTTGCTTTTGTGCATTTGAGAATGCAAGAAATTCTTAGAACAGAGTATGATGTGTTATTTGGAGGAAAACACATCATTGTTTTTGGAGATCTACTGCAGTTGACTCCAGTAAAAGGACAACCAGTGTTTAAAATGCTCACGCATGAAGATACCAGGAAGTCCTTTGGAAGCATTGGAAACGTTAATATATGGTTAAATTTTAAATATGCAGAACTGCTTCAAAATATGAGACAGGCAAAGGATGAAGATTATAAAAATATTCTATAAGATGTAAGAATCGGAAAAGTAAGTGAGCTTGGGAAAGAAGCTTTACATGCCTGATTAATTTCAAATTTGTATCCAAATGAAAACATTCTTCCAGAGAATATTTTTAAAAAAATTACTGAGAAGAAATCTGGGATATGTTTGATGTCAACTCTGCAAGAATGTTCCATCTTCAACAACAAAATGTTAAAGTTAGAAAATGAAGAGATTGTGAAACTGGAAGCAATAGATAAAATAGAGCATATTGGTGCAACAATTCTTTTGTCAGAAAATTTGAAAACAAAATTGGATTTATTAGAGAAAAGTATATCTAAAACAGCTGGTTTTGAAAAGACTCTGATTGTGTGTTTAAATTGTCATATCGTTTTGAGAAGGAATTTAAATGTTGAAAGAGGTCTGGTAAATGGAGCAATGGGTCATGTTGTTGATTTTGTGAATTATAGAAATAGAGATGGAATTGAATTTTTAAAATTTGATGGCACAGAGCAAGTACAACAAATCAGTTGTTGTTCTGCTAGATTTTTGCTTGTAAAAGACTTATATGTTCGCCGAAAACAGTTTCCTGTTTGTTTGGCATATGCGGTGACAATTCATAAATCTCAAGGTTTAAGTGTAGATAGTGCTTTGGTAAATATTGGAAGTTCTGTGTTTAAAGAGGGTTTGGCATATGTGGCATTATCACGAGTCAGAACTTTATCAGGATTGTACTTGATTGAGTGTGATGAGACAAAGATTTGTGGAGATCTAGATTGTGTTAAAGAATACAATAGGTTTAGAAGAGAGTATGCTCCACATTTGCCTCAATATCCTCTGTTTGAAAAACGTGTGGTAGGCCGAAAAAGAAGAAATGAGAATAATTAAAGTGAGGTACTAGCAAAAAGACAAAAAGTAGGTGAAAATGTAATTGAAATCAGAAAGAAAAAGGATTCTGATGAAAATGTTGTTGGATTTCAGTTTGAAAACAGTTCTGGTGTCAATTGCTATGCTAATGTAGTGGTTAATGTTGTTTTTTTTCTTTGAACTTTACAAGAACAGATTGTTGAAAATCGGGATCAAAGATTGTGCGGTTTATTGAATTCTGTGTTTGAGAAATGTAGCAGCGATAGAGCAAAAATAGAAAGTGTAACAGAAATTAGAAATATTTTAGACATGTGTTCTGGTCAAGATAAATTTTCACAGAACATTCAGCAGGATTGTCAGGAATTTTTTATGTATATGTTTGGGGTTTTGGAAGATGAAGGTGTAGATGTAGAAAATCTTTTTAGCCTTTCTTATCAATGGCAGCATGACTGCGACAATTGTAGTTTATCAAGTACTACTAGAATAGACACTGAAAGATTTATATATTTGACTTTACCAGACTGCAAATCAGTGACATTTAATAATCTAGTTAAAACAGCTGATCATAATATGGTGTGTACCCAATGTAAGTGTCCAATGCTGTCCACATTATTTATACAAACTTATGGTCAGTATGTCATTTTAGTTTTCCAACGATGTAGACCCGATGGAACTAAATTGACAACTTGTATCAAACATTTTGTGGCTTCTCAGTTATCAATTTCAGGAAGAACCTTTACAACTGTAGCTATTATTTATCATGACGGTCCTTCGACAACATCAGGACATTATACGTGCTACTTAAAATGTCAAAAAGGTTGGAGTTACTGCAATGATTCTCATTTGACTTATAAACAACGTTTGCCTTTTGACTTAAAACATTCTTACCTAGTGTTTTTAGAACCAAAGTTTTAGTAAAGGTAATTGGCCTTTGAAGACGGGAGTAGTTAATAAAAGTTAGTTAGTTAGTTAGTCTAATTTTATTTTTTATCTCATATAGGTACTGTAAGTGGATCTCATAGTAAGTGATATCAGTTTTATAGGAAATGTTGAACATGAGTGATCAAAAAAGAGAATATGAATTTTTAAACATTGTGAAATTGTCATATGAGCTTTTCTTTGAAAACTTCGGGTAAACGGTAATTTCAGAGTTTCCTTAGAGAAAATTCAAAATATACTCATATATCTTACACTCTTTGACCATAAGGAAAGTTCAAGGTATGAGTAATAAGTCATAACTTAACACAAGGAGGAAAATGAAAACGTTGAGAATTATTTCAGATATTCTTAGATCTTTTTTCATAGAAAGTCGATTAAATGGAAGTTTTAGAGAACAGCAGACTAATTTCCTATGAAAAGGACCTTCACTATCTACTATTTGGCCTCAAGGAAAAGTAAGTGAATCAAAGATTAGTGTACATATATGATTTGTAAGTTGATATGTTTTTTTTTAAACACAATCTTTTGGATTGTGTTTTTTTCCGGCTGTTATATGATGAAGAGTTTGAACTCACTGTTTTAAGTGAAATTCAATATATTCTGAGAACAGCAAAAATAAACTATGTAACATGTTGTATAAGTTATTCTATAGTTTGCATTGTGTAATATATATTGTATTCCCATTGTCTCACACTCATTTTCCTTTTTCCACCCTTTTTCAGCGCTCTTTACTCACTTACACTGCCTTTCTTTCACTTTGTTTCATTGCTGTTCCTTTACTCCATTTCTTTCACAACTCCTCAATCCAATTTCAACTGCCTGCATTTCCTCTCTCCTTCGTACCACTTTTAAGCTTTCTCACATTCTCTCAGTACTACTACTTTAGTTCTCTTCCCCTCTCTTTCCTTCTTTTGCTCCTTTACTCTTTTTCCTTTCTTCACTCATTCTACTGCACTTCACTCAGTCCTTCCCTTTGTCTTTCTGTGTACTTACTTCCTCACTCCTTTTTCCTCTATCGTTCTATATTAACCTCATTCCTTTCATCCCTTCACTCTGTGACTCCCCTTCACTCACTGTCAGTCATCTTTCATTCCTCTTTCTTGTAAATGGATCCTCATTTACACTCCTTTCCCTTTCACTCATTTTCCTTTTACTTACTTCTCTTTCCTGATTTCGTTTTGGTATCTCACATTCTTTTAGTATCTTACTTACCTTCAGTAATTTGTTCTTCTTCTATTTCTTTTTCCCTCTTTTTTGTCTTTCTACATTACTTTATTTTTGTTTCTATATGCTTCACTCTTGCTTTATTTCTTAGTACACTTTTTTTGATTTTTTACCTCTTGACCAGTTGTTTCTATTTTAAAATATATATTTTACTAATTATAACTTTTTTTTCCTTTTGTATTTCACAGATATAAAGTGTAGTTTAAACATGCAATTAAGTTGTCATTAATTATATGGTGAGTGTGACTAAAAAATATAGTTTGTCATCACCCTTTGCTTTAACCTCACTACTTTTTTCTCACCCTACCTCACCCCTGTTTCCTTACTCTGTTTCCCTCAATTATTCTTATCCTCCAAGTTTATTTCCCTTTTCCTTACTTTCCTACCACATTCAACTTCTTTCAGTCTTCCTGCTAACCCACACTCCCTCGCTTTCCTTTCTTTTCTGGTTCACTCAGTCCCTTTCTATCACTCCTTCCTTTACTCTCTCTGTTCTTTCTCTCTGTCACTCCCCATGTCTTACCCTTATTCACTTTTATCCACCCTCTTTCACCTCTCTTTAATTACACTCACATCTCTTTTCTTTCCCTCCGTCACCGTTGCTCCTTTTCTCTGTTTCCGTCACTACCCGTCATTCCCCATCCTTTACTTTCCTTCCTTTTACTTTCATCACCCATTCACATTCTCCCAGAACCTCTGCTTTAGTCTTCTTCCTCTTTCATTTCTTCTTTTGCTCCATTATTCATTTTCCTTTTCTCAGGTACTTCCACTTATACCTTTTCTCTGTTTTACTATCTATTGCACAGTCCCTCTGTGTTCTTCCCTCTAGCTCTCTTTCTCTTTACACCACTGTCTCTGTCCCCTTTGCTCATGCTCACTCCTTCATTATTTTTTTTTATTTTTTTGGGGGGTACGCTCCCGGGACGCTCCCCAGTACGCGCAGCGGGGCGCGCACCAGGAGCGCTCCAGGGTGAAACATAAAAAAAAATGAATATACTTTTAAAAAAAAGGTATTATATTAATATACATATATATATATATTCACTGGAAAAAACATAGGTTTCACACCAGTTATAGTTAGGAATTAGCATTTAAAAAAACCTATGAAATTCACTGAAAAAACCATAGGTTTCACACCAGTTATAGTTAGGGATTAGCATTTAAAAAACCTATTAAATTCACTGAAAAAACCATAGGTTTCACACCAGTTACAGTTAGCTGGAAATGTTACTGATATAAAACCATTGAAATTCCACGTTATAGTTAGTTGGACTCACTATAACTTGCGCGCCTGCAATGCACTGCTGATGACGTCACATATTACATCACTCATGATATGGTCAGTGACATCATTCATGACATCACTGATGACACCATCCTTGTGACAGAGTGACAGACCTCCTTTCACTGTAAAGTAACCCTTGAAACACATATTCAAAAATAGCAACTAACATTTTCAAAAAAGTGGAGATACCCATACCAGTTACAACAACCAATTCAGTAATACCACCATCTAATACACATCAACTCATTCACCAACAATTCTATAAAGTCACTCATACATATATTCACTCATCATATGTAGTGAAACACCTATACATCCTGTTACACACCGACAGTCATCCAAAAGTTACTCACACACATAGTCACACATGCAAATAAACTATTGAGCATCCATTTATTTGCATATACAGCTATACACACACTACCACTTTACTTCTAAGGAAACGTACACATACTTACTCTTTTAAATAATCACTTATAGAAACACATATTTATTTAAACAGGAACTCTTACAATCTCTCACTCTCACATATACTCACTTATATATATCAATACTCACATATACTAGATTAAAACATATGGTGTTACTGATAAAGGCAATAGTGAGACAGTTGTTTACTCACTAACACACACATATACACACTCATCCATCCTTACAGTCCTGTACATATGCTGTCTTCAGAACACATACAAACAGTGAGTCAGTCACCAACCCATGCAGCCACTTATACACAAAGTGAAACACTGATACCGACATACATACATTTCAATATTTAAAAGTTACTCGCTAATATATGTATTCACTAGGATACACTTAATAAGCCAGTTAACTAATCATTTTTTTTTTTAAAACATCCATTTAGATACCTACTTAAACATTTATTCTTACATCGACCTTTTTCATATACATATAGAAAACATATTTATTTTTCAGAAAGACACACATTCACTGGATGGTGTCATCAGTGATGTCATGAGTGATGTCACTGACCATGTCATGAGTGATGTAATATGTGACGTCATCAGCAGTGCATTGCAGGTGCGCAAGTTATAGTGAGTCCAACTAACTATAACGTGGAATTTCAATGGTTTTATGTCGGTAAAATTTCCAGCTAACTATAACTGGTGTGAAACCTATGGTGATTTCAGTGAATATATATATATAAATGTTTGACCAGCAAACTTTGTAGAAATTGCACTCCTGAATACAAAGCTTTTAGTTTTGAAGCGCCTTTATTGCATAGTTGAAACAGCCACCATCACCCACCAACATTTCAAACAAAAAATGTTCTTTCTCACGATATCGTGAGTCCTTCTTTACTTTCAGTATTTATAGGTTTAAATTAAAAAGCCAAAACAGTGCATTCGGTTCCCTGTAGTTTTATAAAGACATCAGCCTCCTTATACACATTTCTTTCTTTTTCAATTTGTTTCAATTAAAACTTTGTCAAGTGTATAGCATGCATGTAGCTTTCCTTGCATTTACTTTTTGCAGGTTATGGTACATTTATCATTATCGAAAAAAGCGATTATTTACACATCCATTGTCCTTTTCTGAGTCAGATGCATTATTAATAAATTATGCAATTATTGTAGCATTTATTCTAGTCTTTACAGCAGCATATTAGCAGTCGTTCACTCTGCAGATATGTCTGGGTTTAGTACCCAAGATCTATTGTATGTATGTATGTATGTATGTATGTATGTATACACAAACATAATTCTTGCGTCTTGACGAAGTTGCTTTTTCAATTTCCAATATAAGAACAACAGCAGAAGAAAAACAGTAAAAATAGCACATTCGCTCATGATATTACCTACTTATAAAATGCTGTTTGTGTGCCACATAAACTATAAACTGTAAAAATACCACACTGCTCAAAGTAAATCCCTTCCCCTTTGGTATTCACCTTTCTCAAGCATCTTGATATGAATTTCTAAGGTTTTTTAAATGATAATTCCTAACTATAAAACTGCCTGAAACGAATGTTTTTTTCAGTGAATCTCAAAGGTTTTTTGAAATGACAATTCCTACTCATAAGGTTGACCACTTCTCTATATTTTAAACAAAAAACCAAATCTACAATGCTGCCTAAAAAATCAGGCAATAGTTCCACTTACCACTAACAAATTAACATCAACATTTAACTAATGTAAGAATATCAACTCACACCCATATTTAAAGATCAATATGTGATAGAGGTACTAATTATACACTTCCGACACCAAAGAAAATCACAATACCCAACACAACCACCACCACAACCTCCCCCGAACCCCTCCCCCCTACTACCTGAGAGGCAGTGCAAAACAGGACAATGGACCTTTCCAAAATATATATCCCTTCAACAGTCCACTAGCTCAATCTACAGAGATGTGGCAACCAAGTATGTATAAGGGAAAGAACTCGAACATCAAAAATAATGTACACAACGCTAAGACTACCAGCGAAATACTATACACAATTCATATACAAACCAAAAACTTTTCAGTGTGTAGATATACCAATGATATGTATAGTGTACTGAATAGTGAATGCAACCATATTATCTAAGACACTGGGGAATATTTCAGTCATATAGCTGTTTTCACCCCATCCTTTGAAACAGAAGAGAAGTGGGCTAGTCCAACGTAAACAACGTCAAGGTAAGACTATAAATAATTAGGCTACACTTGGGCGTGGTTCACTTCTGCAAAGAGAAGAGACTGCGCCACAGCAAAGGTCCGCACCCTGCCACGTGACTGCCGCCATGACCGCATGCCTCCTCGATACATGCCCATTGTGAACTCAGCACCACAGCACTGCAGACTTATGTCTGTATCAACTACTGTCTTTGATCTACACTGCGGACAGCAGGGTTTACAACTTGAATTCAACTTTGGATCTAAATTTGTCATCGGTATCTGTGCTGAGTACTTGTCTTCAATCTACTCTGCGGTCAGTAGAATTGACAACTTGATACCAGTTGTGCATCAGCACTACAGAAATCATTGAATTCAGTCTCCATTTGTTTAAAGAAGAGACAATTGTACTATGTCCTCAGATTGTGTTAACGTTTGAACAGTAGGAAATTCAGCCTTCATTTATTTAATGCAGGGACAATTATGGACAGCATTCAAGTTAGCCTTGATTTATGTAAGGCAGAGACAATTTTGTTAATGGATGCCACAATAAACCTTCCTCAATGTCTGTACTAAGTACTGCCTTCAAATGTACACTGCGATCAATAGAGTTCACTACTTGATACCAGAAGCGCATCAGTACTACTGACAACATTCATTTCATTCTCGATTTAATTAAGGCAGAGACAATTCTACTGCCATAAATAGCAGGGTTCACAACTTGAATTTAGCTTTCCATCTACACTTCAGACAGTAGGGAATTGAATTGAATTTAATTGAATAAAATGTATAACGCGCAAACAATAACCCGAAGGCATCAAGGCGCCTAACAAAACAGATCAAAAGAGTAGTCGCTACATCACTACAGATACGCTTGCACAAAGAGATGTGTTTTTAAAGCACTTCTGAATGCCTGAAGAGTGGGTAGGGATCTTATTTCCAGCGGGAGTGCATTCCACCACTTGGGCGCCAAAGTGGAGAAAGCCCTGCCACCCCATTTCGCTCTCCTAAAACGGGGGGCAGATAGCAGGAGTCTGCCAGAGGATCGCAGATCCCTAGAGGGAGTGTAGCGGGACAAGATGGATCCTACACCAGTGGAACTGTTTCTAGCCAAAGCCCTGTATGTCATGCATAGGGTCTTAAAGTGAATACGAGCCTCGACAGGAAGCCAATGTAGCAGCTTTCTGGCCGCTGTGGCTGAGGTGCGTTTAGGAAGATCCAGGACAAACCTGGCAGCGGCATTCTGGACTACCTGCAAGCACTGCAGTAGACTCTTATTCATTCCCGCATACAGCGCATTACAGTAGTCCATCCTGGAGCCGATGAGGGCAACAGCAAGCTGTTTCCTTGCCTGTAGGGATAAGTAATGCCTGATCCTCCTCAAGACATGAATAATGCTCCAGCAGGTGGAGATGGTTCTGCTGACCTGCTTACCCATGTCAAGGGCAGGGTCAATCATAACCCCGAGATTTTTTGCGGAGGAGGTAGGGGTGGGACAGGCTCCTAATGAGTCTGGCCACCAGCAGGATGACCATACGTCATCTTTCCCTCCAAACACCATCACCTCCGTCTTCTCTCCGTTTAATTTAAGCGAGTTAAGGATCATCCATTGACCGACTGCCTCCATACAAGATCTAAAATTGGAGGCAGTCGGGACGCTAGACTAGGAGAGAGAGACAAGGATCTGGGTGTCGTCCGCATAGGAAACTATCTCCATCCCATAAGATCTAATGAGCCTGGCAAGTGGGGTCACATAGATGTTAAATAGGGTCGGACTCAGGGCCGACCCCTGGGGGACCCCACATTGCACAGGAAGGGATGGAGATAGGTACTCCCCCAACTTCACTCTTTGCACTCGGTGGTTGAGGAAAGAGGTGAGTAGATCTAGAGCTGCACCTTGCACCCCAATCTCCCTCAGCCGAGATGTTAATACTGAGGGAGAAAGGGTATCAAAGGCCGCCGTCAGATCTAGAAGGATCAGGAGGGTAGTCTGGCCCTCATCAACGCGAGTGCGGATATTATCCAACACTATGGTGAGGGCCGACTCAGTGCTGTGTTCCCTCCTGAAGCCATGTTGAGAGGAATCAAGACAATCCGAGCTCTCTACAAAAGCAGCAAGATGCGCATTAAGATGCGCCTCTAGCATCTTTGCTGGAGCTGGGAGTAGTGAAATGGGCCGGAAGTTTTTTAAGACCGACGGATCCAGGGAGGCCTTTTTT
Organism: Lissotriton vulgaris; assembly: GCF_964263255.1. Lineage (NCBI taxonomy): Eukaryota > Metazoa > Chordata > Amphibia > Caudata > Salamandridae > Lissotriton > Lissotriton vulgaris. Next base: position 421,098,963 of record NC_141691.1, read on the forward strand.
AAAAGAGGTTTTACCACCGCACTTTTCCATTGGGTGGGGAAGAGGCCGTCTCTCATGGCTCTGTTCATGATATCCACCAAAGGAGGCAGGAGAGTTTCCCTGCACTGTTTAAGGATCCTAAGGGGGCACACATCCAAAGGAGAGCCTGATTTAGTTTTATTAAGGAGGCTGTCCAGATTCTCTACAGAGAGAGGGAGAAAGGAATCTAGAGTTCCCAAGGGAGGTTTTTCAGCCGGGGCGAGATCCATAGCCCCTAAAGCAGGGGGCCCACTCATATGAGATTTTTGCAGCTCCAAGGCAGAGTAGATGTCTGATATTTTTGCCTGGAAGAAAGATGCGATGTTGTTACAAAGCTCTTGGGATGCCACTACAGGATCTGGGGTTTGAAGGATTATAAGTGAATCTACAACCCTGAAGAGTTCTCTTGGGGAGGACAATGAAGTTGTCAGGGTCGTGAAGTGCTCTTGTTTTGCTTTTATGATTTCAGCCTTGTATTTCCTCAGCAAGATCTTGTGAGCTTCCTTATCTTTTTGGTCTCATCCAGAGTGCCAAAGGCGCTCCTGTCTCCTTACCTCCTGTCTCAGGAGTCTGAGGTGTTCCGAAAACCAAGAGGCTGAGGGCCTTTTCCTGGCACGACGGCAGGGTTGAAACGGGGCTAATTCATCTAGTGCCTCAGTCATGGTTCTTTCAAACTGCATAACAGCTGTGGAAACACTTTCTTCCTGAGATGAGCACAAGTTGGATGCCCACGGGGAGAAGGAACTGTTTGAGATATCCTTATAGTTCCTACGGAGTTCTTGTTTGCTGGGTATATTTATGGGCGCAAATATGCGCGGACAGCTTAGCTGAAATGGAACGGCCAGATGATCAGACCATGACAGAGGAATAGAGTCCTAAATCGACAGCCTCTCATCATTGGAAAAGATTCCATCGAGCGTATACCCAGCTCGATGAGTAGCCCTTTATCCCGCTGGTTAAAGCCACAAGCTGACATGAAATCCAACAGGGAGATGGTATCCTTGGTGTCATGCCTTTCTAAATGGAAATTAAAATCTCCTAGAATCGTAAAATCTTTTTGACCAAAAAAGGGTTCTAGGGCGTGGAGCAACCGTTGGCCAAAATCAGTTCGTGGGCCAGGAGGGCGGTATACCAGGATTCCATTTAGGAGGGCTCTATGGCCACTTTTTATAAAAAAGGAGAGAGCTTGAAAGCTGTCCTTTGGGTCAGTAATAGCAACAGTGTGACAGTGGAAATGATCCCTATAAAGAATTGCTAGCCCTCCTCCCACCCGGCCCAGTCTATCTTGACGAGCCAAGAAATATCCTTCTGGGATTGCTTCAATGAGATCTGGACCGGAAGAGTCCTTTGCCCAGGTTTCAGTAACGAAGACCAGGGAAGGCTTCCTATCTGATATGAATTCCCTAAACAAAATATTGTTTTTGACGAGCGAGCGGGCATTAAGGAGAATACAATCTTCCTTCTCTGCCCTAGTTCCAGGAACGGTGTGTTGTTTAGGCCTCTGCCTGGGTGGTGGTGGGGTGAGGCTTACCGTGTTTGATGTCCAGCAGCCACATAGTAGAGGGCGTAAAAAATCGTCAGGGGAACAGATATGTGAGCATGTGCGTCTCGGAGGTTTAAGCTCGAGAAGAGTCTGAAAGGAATATCTAAATTGTGGGGAGTCAGAGATATCATGACCAGGCGTCCAGCTGTCCAGCCCGTCCTCAGCGCAGACGGGCGCAGACGGGCTGGACTCTGGCGTGACTCCGGCGTGGCTGCAGCAGACGCGCTGCGCGCACACGCTGCACGCCATAGACACCGGTTTATATGGGGCTCTAGCGAGTCCACCTGACTGCTAGAGCGCGGCGAGTATCAGCGCTTCCCTAGCACCCACCCAAGATGGCGCCCACCAATTTGCGAGCGCGAGGGTCCGGCCCGCTAAAATATCGGTGAATGGCACAATTAAGGTGCGGCAATGCAGCAATGTGGAGAGAGATTAAAAGCAGGGCAAACTATGCAAAAAGATAACACAAATTAAAAAGACAAAAATGGGTAGTTTAAAAGCGGTAACGCATCTAAGTGCGAGTGCAATGCAGTTATGATGAGCCAGCAAGAGTGCTCTTACCTCAAGGCCCTTAAGTAGAACAAGCCACAGACTGCCTCTAGCCAGTCCACCTGACTGCTAGAGAGCAGCGAGTATCAGCGCTTCCCTAGCCCCCACCCAAGATGGCGCCCACCAATTTTGTGAGCGCGAGGGTCCGGCCCTCTAAAATAGCGGTGAATGGCACAATTAAGGGGCGGCAATGCGGCAATGTGGAGAGAGATTAAAAGCAGGGCAAACTGTGCAAAAAGATAACACAAATTAAAAAGACAAAAACGGGTAGTTTAAAAGCGGTAATGCATCTAAGTGCGAGCGCAATGCAGTTATGATGAGCCAGCAAGAGTGCTCTTACCTCAAGGCCCTTAAGTAGAACAAGCCACAGACTGCCTCTAGCCAGTCCACCTGACTGCTAGAGCGCGGCGAGTATCAGCGCTTCCCTAGCACCCACCCAAGATGGCGCCCACCAATTTGCGAGCGCGAGGGTCCGGCCCGCTAAAATAGCGGTGAATGGCACAATTAAGGTGCGGCAATGCGGCAATGTGGAGAGAGCCTTGATTTATGCAATCCAGAGACAATTCTACTGTATTTGTTCAGATTTTTTTTACTATAGTCACAAAAACCATTCGTTGATATCTGTGCTGACAATTGCCTTCGATCTAAATTCTGATGGCTCACTATTCAGGTGGAATGGCGATTGCACATGACACATTCCAATAGCCAAGAGACATAATACTAGTGCGACCTACCCGAACTACGAATTATTGCAGGGTGCGCACATGCTGAGTTCTTCATGTACCACTAACTCACTGCACCACAACTCATCTTCACGTGGTCTTGTTAAAGCAGAATTCACCAGGCAAAAAACGCTGCTTCCAGTGCAGCCTGCCCGGACCATGCATCCACGCAACTTACGTACACGCTCAGTGCTAAAGGTACCAGTAACTCACTGCACCATAATTCATCACCATGTGGAGAATCGAGCCTTATGGGACTGGCTGTGCAGGGCACGCCTTAAATCCCCGAGTTCACCTGCCATGTCGAACAGAGACACGAGACACTCTGTTGAGCGTGGAAACCAGGTTTATTAGCTGCAGCCAAGCACAGTTATCCCAGAAGTTACACACAAGGTGGGTTCTGAGGAGACTGCCACACAATCCGTGGCGCACAATCTTTTATAGGAAACACATTTACAAAGTTTACTACTTACACAAACAAAACAGACCAATGAGAAAAGTTGGAAAACAAGCTATCAGGTATCTCAAATACGCCCCTTTCTCAGACCCTGTGTGTTACCCCTCCCAACAAATTAATCAATGATGGTACCAACAATCCAATTTGCAGGTGGAAGGACGTATTTGTGTGCCTCAGAGGATAGCTGTGTAACAAGAGAATAAAAGGAGAGAATAGTGAAGGCCAGTCAGATAAGATAATGTAAGGAAAGAATAGGAGAAGGCAAATAGTCAGTTGAGACGGGGATCAGTCAACCCAGACATGGATTAACGAACTCGGCCAGACCCTGACATCGGTTTCGTAAACAAGGGCAGTTACTCTTTAACTGGAAGGACACGCAGCTGGGAAAAGCAAAAACACTCTGTTCGCTGTGCGGCCGGAGTGAGGGCAACACAAAGTGGCGACGAGACACAAAATGAGGGCTAGATACGGGACAAAGTCAGAACTCAAAGAACCCCAGACCCTCTTTTTGCCATTACTCAGGCAAAACACCAAGGACCCAAATTAGTCTGAGTCAATGTCAATGGCCATGAGGTTATCAAGCTGTTGCTGTAGCATCATTCTAATATTCTCTGTTTTCTGTGACACAGGCTTTGGACACACATGGTGGCACAAAGACCACAGATGGCAGGTCCACACTGTACACAGAGACAACTAGAGAAAATGATGGCCAAGACCATTCCAAGGAAAGTTAATATCTTCCATCCCCATGCGGACAGTAGTCCCCAAAACCATCCCATCACAGACCAATCTCCTGTGTCCTGATGTATAGACTCAGAGATGATATGTAACTTGGAGATAGCTTGGTTTACCGTAGGGGCATTATCAGGAACGTAAACACAGCAACTAGAACCAATCAATTTACAGACTCCTCCATGATCTGAAAGGACAATGTCTAGAACCTTTTGATTCTGCAAGGTCATAAGGCGATCCGCCTGAAGTTCGGCTATCATATTATTCAAGGCTCCAGCAGTTACGTTTATAGTAGCCTCAACAACACAAACTAGTTGTCTAATGTCTCTGCTATTGGCCATTGGGCCCCAGAAAGGAAGCAACCCTTTAATAAAGTCACCTCCTTCTTGTCCTGCCGTGTCGTTCTAATCAATAACGCCCCTGCCATATCTCTTCCTATGTTGACCTGAAGGAGCAGTATATGTTGGAGGAAGAAGAAAAGCCACATAACAAGTTCCTGAAAAGTAATTAGGAAGCCATGTATAATCTCTGTCATGGCAGATAAAATATGTGCCTTGTGATGGCACTAATGGTGAGGGAATCTGAGGTGTATAGACATAAGTATGGGAACAAACACTCCTTTCCTGTTGATTCTTAACATTCTGACCATTAAATTGTAGACAGAGGTTACCTCGATGCGGCACAGTCCAAATTGGTGGGGATCTCCTTCGCCTAGCCTTATCCGTGAGGCTAGTAACATAACGAGTTATATTCCAGCCATCATATGCTCTTTTCTCATCCACGGGAATCTTACCAATCTCAGCAATTCTAGCCATAGCCACTATTCACTTTATCAAAGAACTATGACTAAAATCTGCTCCACCACCATATGGACTACCAAGAGGATACCGTAGTTGATTCTGAAAGACATTAGAGAACATAGCCAAATAGGCCCAAGCGGAGCCTTCACAGGAAACCGGAAAGACTAACTATGGCATCCCTCTCTCTGTATTATGAGGCATGAGCCCACAGACCAAACAATCAGTGGTATTCATTACCAGTTGATGCTGATGCAATAACTGAATAAATGAATTATTGAAATATTCTGTTCTCCTAATCTGTTCGTGTTCTGGGAGTGTATGAACCCGATGTGGAGTGGCAGTAGTAAAGAGAGATAAAGAGACAGAAGTTGGAACAGGTGATGGCTGCATAGTATAAACAACCCAACTTACACACGTTAATAAAGTACATAAACATATCAAAATATATAATATTATGCCACACGGACTAACCAAGTATTTCTTAATTTTACTTTTCATCTTCAAATTTTGGTCATTAATTTCCACCTTTGTATCCATACTCTAAAGCGTTGCTCACGGCAATCTTCCTAGATCACTTAGCTGTTATTGTTAGCCGTCCTCTGACACTGCAAGTCCTGCAGACCTATGTCACTACTCAGGTCACAGCTTAAGACTCCTACCGTGACCCTGCAACTTGATGGATAGTGGAAAAAGAAATAATGTCTCCCAAAAAGTATAATGAGAAAAATAGAAAAAAGAAAGTTCAATTGTCTTTAGTTACTCTTGGGCGTAAATTATACCGAGTCTTATTAGGGATTGTTTGCTCCTTAAAGAAAGTATCTGGGTTTTTCGTGTTCAATCGCAGATGTGATGGTACAGCTTCTTGCAACACGTTGTCATCTTCTTTCTCAGAGTTCGTTTGATCCAGGCGTGCACTACTGAAAGGTATAAATCGAGGGACTCTTTCGCCTTCACTATCACTCATACCCTTATGAACCCATTGATCAAAAGGTAGAGGCAAAGATACCCTCTTACAGTGCACACCGTGGACCCAGTTCTTTTTCCTGACGACCTTTACTGCTGTACGTGTTGTCAATAAAACTTGCCGCGGCGGGCCCCACCGAGGTTTCAAACTCTTTTTCCGCTGGAAATTCTTCAAGCAGACCCAGTCTCCGGCTTGGATGGAGTGACCTGGGTCCACAGAGTCCTACGGCAAAGCGTTTTGAACCTGTTGATGAAGAACACGTAATTTAGTTGTGAGGTCATGCAAGTAGTCAATCAGCATTGGGTATGGGATATCAGAATACTTTTTAGGTCGAGGGACTCCCCAGACATTGGCTGGGCGCCCAAAAACGACCTCATATGGACTAAGACCTAAACGAGAATGCACAGTAGTTCTTGTGGAAAGAAGTGCCAAAGGCAAGGCATCAGGCCAAGCAAGACCCGTGAAGGCCTGAATCTTTGCCAATTTGAGCTTGAGAGTGCCATTATAGCACTCTACCAAACCTGCTGACTGAGGGTGGTTTGCCGCATGGAATTTCTGCCTAATACCAAGACCTGTACATACTTTCTGCATGATTTGGCCTGCGAATTCACTCCCATTGTCAGACCAGACAATGCGCTGCAAAACAAACCTCGGGAAAAACTCCTTCAAAAGGATTTTGGCAGTAGACAAAGCAGCATTGTCCTTTAGGGGGTAGGCCTCTATCCATCTGGAAAAGGCACACACCACCACCAGAACATACTTGAGGTTATTACAACGATCCATATGAATGTAATCGATTTGCAATACCTCAAAAGGATACGTAGGAGGAGCAAAATGACTTGCTGGAGTTGGGGTTCCCTTTCCTGTATTATGCATTAAACAAACAATGCAAAGCTTCACCACATTTTCTGCACATTTAGGAATTCCTTCATTCTGCCATACTGGAGCCAAAAGTTTACATATGCCTTTTGCACTGATGTGGGCTGGACCATGCACCATAGTAACTACAGGTAGTACATAGGCGTCTGGTAACAGCCAATGCTGATGTTCTGACAATTCCGTCCAACACCCAGTCGAGTCCAACATTCCCGTACTTTCTCTCCACTTACTCAATTCCTTCTCACTAGCCTCTTCTTGAATCATTCTCTCACTTTCTATCGCATCCTCACACATTCCTCCTTCTCTGACCCATCTTGCAGGGCCCGCAACACACATGCAACTTGTAACATCTCTCGCTGTTTCCTTCGCTGCTTCATCTGCAAAAGCATTCTCACGACCCACATCATCAGTAATCTTCTTATGGGCACTACACATGATTATTGCTATTTGTGTAGGCAGAGCAAGTGATTCGAGAAGGTCAGTCACCAACTGACCATGCTGTATTTTAGTCCCTTGGAAAGTAAAGAATCCTCTTTCCTTCCACAAGCGACCGAAGCTATGAGCCACACCAAAGGCATATTGGCTATCAGTGTAAACATTCACTCTCTTTCCCGTAGCCAACACGCACGCTCTTGTCAGGGGAATTAATTCAGCTGCTTGGGCTGAATTCTATGCAATACGTGCTGTCTCCACTACCGTATACAAGGTGGTGACAGCATAAGCTGAAGTCGTTTCGCCATTTGGAAGCTTAAAACAAGACCCATCCACCCAGAGGATCCCATCCGGGTCCACAAGTGGTGTGTCTTTTAGATCTATTCTGCCTTTCGTCTCCTCCTCTGTTCGGAGAAAACAATCAAGCTGTTCTTGAATGCCTCTCCCGTCCAGAATGGGCAACAGTGTTGCTGGATTCAAAGTATTACACCGCTTGATGTGCATATGGCTGGCCAAGAGCGTCAGCTCATATCCAGACAAGCGAGCACTTGTGAGGTGTTGTGTCTTCATTCTATTCAAAAGAGTATCTACTGCATGTGGTACCATGACAACAAGAGTGTTATCTAATACCAATCCAGCAGACTGACGAATAGAGATTGCTGCCGCTGCTGTAGCTCTGAGACAACTAGGCAATGCCTTAGCTACTGGATCCAACGTAGCTGAAAAATAGGCACATGGCCTTTGTTTGTCTCCAAATTGCTTCGTTAAAACTAACAATGCGCAACCTTCTCTTTCATGAACGTAGAGTGTGAAAGGCTTATTGTAATCTGGAGAACCTAACACAGGGGCAAAACACAAGGAAGTACGTAAGTCAGAAAAACTTTTCTGACATTCATCAGTCCAAGGAAGAGGTTATTGTGTATCTTTCAACGTGAGTGCCAACAGAGGTTTAGCCAGCAAGGAAAAATTCAGGATCCATTGTCTATAATAGGAGGTAATGCCCAGAAAGGCACGCACCTCCCTTTGTGTGGATGGCACAGACATTTGTGCAATTGTTTGAATTCGTTCTGGGGTCAACCGTCTTCCCTCCTTCGACAAGAGATGACCAAAATAGGTAACCTCTTGGTGGCAATATTGCAACTTAGAGGGGGACACCTTATGATGCAAGTCAGACAAATGATGCAACAAAGAAACAGTCACATCCTTACAGACATCCTCCAAATCGGCAGCAACCAACAAATCATCGACATACTGAATCAGAGTGGCACCTGGGGGCAAAATGAAAGCATCAAGCTGGGATTTCAAAGCCTGACTATAAATGGAGGGATTTTCACAATAGCCTTGAGGTGCACGTTTGAACCAGAAACTTCGACCTCCGAGAGAGAAACCAAAAATATCCCTGCTTTTCTCAGCAATAGGAATGCTAAAGAAAGCATTCTTGAGGTCTATAACCGAAAACCATGCCTCTGAAGCTGGTATCATAGTAAGCAAGGAAGTGATAACTGGGGAACAACAATCTTGTTGACCTCCCGAAGATCAATCAGAAAACGATATACAGGAGGCTGAGAAGAGTCAGTGCGTTTAACCGCATCGATGCTTCGGCGATTTTTGCGCTGTGCGGCTTTTTTTTAAAAGCCGCGTTACATGACGAGCTCAGCTCGTCATCAGCACACGCCACCCGAGGGTGATGACGAGCTAAGCTCGTCATCAGCATCGAAAGGGTTAAGAACAGGCAAAACAGGACTATTGCAAACATTACCTCTCGTCTCTTCCACCACACCCTTCTGAACCAAATCATATATAATGGCCAACAGAGCTCGTTCACCATCATTAGAAATCTTGTACTGAGGAATACGTGGCAATTTAACATCAGGTTTAATAGTAACCACGTAAGGTGGAATCTGTAGCAGACCAACATCATTCGGATCTGTAGCCCAAAGCCTAGCAGGAAGATATTGCAATTCAGGCGGAAACCGATCTTTAGATAGATATGTAGGGGAGACCAATTTCTCACCCAAGGTAAGATGCACACCAGAGGGGGAACAATAAAATGTAGCATGAAGACGTTCCAACAAATCCAAACCCAACAAGTTTTCTCCGCAACTAGTCGTTAGAATAAGTGGAGCTTCCAAATCGTAAGGACCAATCGAAAGAGGCAAAGGACAAGAAACCGGGTTAGCAACTGGGGCGCCAGAGAATCTTACAGAAACGTTCGTTAAGCCAGACAAAGGTGCCCCAGGGAGTTTTGAATGAATGCTAGAACTTCTCATCGCACCAGTATACAAAAGAAATGGCTCTGCAACACCCAATGCAACAACTTCAACATAATGCCCATTTTGATCCACTGGAACTGATACGACTCCCTTACTTTGTCCATGGCTGTCATAACTAGAATGAAAATCCTGGACCTCACACTCAACATAATAATTGTCATTATAATATTGTGTAGACTGAGTATTTCGCTGATCAAAATAATTCAAAGTATTCTGAGGGAGAAAGGAATGCTGCCCCTGAGGCAACGCACCTCGCCCTCTACCTCTAGGTCAGGGGTCTCCAAACCGGTCCTGGAGGGCCAGATCCATTCCAGATTTTTTGGATATCCCCATTGAGATACATGTAGTAATTTTAAAAATCTGGCATGGATCCGGCCCTCCAGGACCGGTTTGGAGACCCCTGCTCTAGGTGCTGATTGAAAACCACCACGGCCTTGCGATCCTGGAAATCAACCATTACGCTGCAAAAAAAACAGACAGCTATTCTTAAAATGACCTTCCTCTTTAACACAGGCACACTGATTAGGACCAAGCAAAGGTCGCAGAACAAAAGGCTCAAGTTTCTGTAACAACCTCTGAGGCTGGGGAGGCTGTGGAAACTGACGTTGGCCAGAACGAGGGGGATAAGCCTGTTGAAGAAGAACCTTCATTTTTAATTCCTTAGTCTTCTTCTCCATCTTATCTTTCTCTTCTTTATCCCTATTCTCATAATATTGGGCAGTGGCCAATATCTGTGCAGACGAAGAAACAGCCCAGGAACTTTCAGAGTCTTTCAACTTATGGGACAATTCAGGAAGTAAATTAAATACAAATTTCTCCACGAATAATCGCTGTCCACCTTCAGTACTCATATCCTATTCCTGACCACTGTGATTGATAAATGTCTCCTCACAACGAGTAAATAAATCGGAGACACTCTCATCTTTCTTTTGCTTACATGCAGCTAACTTATCCCAATTAACGCGTAAGGCAGGCATCATTGTCTTCATTAAAGCAATGATCCTACCAGGCAACTGTGCAATCAAATCATCTGACTTAGCACCATCCACTTGTGCTGCATCCGCAATTACCAGCTAAAGCTTGGTCGTGGTCCTCTCTACGAATGCGAGCCCACAATGCTTGTGGAACTACATTCTCCATCAGCATATCAATATCGGCCAAGTTCATGATACATGCATCAACAGTCTGGGACAGCTCCTAATAATAGCCAGCTGGATTTTTACAAGGGTCCGGTAAAGACTGCTTAAGTGCTAAAACTTCAGCTTGTTTCCAAGGGACATGTACCCATATATGCTGGAAATGAGCAGGAACACCCTGAACAGCGCCCGCTTGCGGAACTGCTTCTCTCCAGACTGGAGGAACTTCCTTCATAGAATAATTTTTCGTTCTCTGTCTAACTGCAGGATCAGGTTCAGGAATAGTCAGTGAAGAATATAACTATCTGAAAGTAACAAGTGTCTTTACGGCGTCCTCAACTTCAGAAACCACAATACGTCCTTTATCAAACCTATCCTGTATATCTAATAGACCCTGAGGAAATAAATCCAACTCCATATCCTCCCATCCTTTGACAAGAGCGTCACACATGACATTAAAAACATATCTCTGCGTGGGCGCATTCCACTGGAGAAAGGTACTCAGAATATCAGGTACACTATACAGCGGACCACTCATCATCCATTTATGAGCAAGTGAGTCAAATACAACTCGTTCGGCAGAATCTGGAATTTGACTACGGGATTGTCTTCGAGAAAAGGCAGGAGTCCTATTAAAAGATTAAAAAAGAGGAGAGAAGAGGCCAGAAACACTATCAACCAACCTACTACGAGTCGGGGAAGAAGCAGACAGTAAAACCGGAGTCGCAGTATTAAGCAAAGGAAGAGAAGAACTAGCCATCACAAGAGAACCAGAAGATGAAGGAGACTGAGGTACAGATGTTGATGGCAAAGGAGGTGCAGGTGGCAATGCAGGAAGAGGCAATTGTGGAGCAGCCGGAGCACCTGGCTGAACAACAGGTTGCTGAACAGGTGGCAATAATACGGGTACATTAGCTCCCGGTACATAAGGCGGAGGCAATCTCAACAAATGAGACATTAAGGGATCTTCGTCAGGGTCTTTACTCCTTGGAGAAGTAGGCAACACAGGGTAGCATCTATCTATTGCCATATGATGTTTTCTGTCTAAAACTTCAATTGCTCGCTCAGTCTCATTATCCTTGAATTGCTGAGCAGCCTGTATGATCGTCATATCTTTCACTTTCCTATCTCTTTTTTCTGCTTAATTTCTCTCTGTTTGGCTTCCTTACGCCAGAGGCAGAAAGAGTCAAACATTGCCTGCCGGGCTTTTCTTTTAAACAAAATTGCTTCTAAATAATCTAAAACATCAGGCTCAAAGCTACCATTTTGGGGCCATCGTAAAACACCATCTTTCTTCGTGTATCGGATCCATGCCTCATTAAAGGCAATGGGGCCAACACCATGTTTAGAATAGAGCTCATAAGTAGGAGTTCCAACCGGAGGAATTGGACATGAGTCCTCGATTTGGGAATCCCTAGTACACCCAAAACAACAAAGTTTTCTAAACCCGCTCAAACCAGGCATTTTCAAGCACACTGGTCAGTTTACCAATTTCAAGGAGTGAAAGCAAAGAACACGGTACAAATGACCTCACCCCTTGGCTTCGGCTATTGCAATAGTCGAATAACAAAAGTCAAAAACAAAACAAAGAAGTGGGCGCTACCCACGAATACTTAACTAAATGGTCTTCTCACGCCAACAGAGGTCCGTCTAACGTCTCGCGATACCAGCCATCACCAGAGGGTCCAAGGCAGGGCGGCAGGCAGGGCAGCAGTCACCAGCAGCCGTCGGAAAGGAGTAGCCACGCTGCAAAAGACCTTCGGTCCACTTCGACATACAGGGGTCATTTGAATTTTCTTGTGGGGCTTCTCATGACCCTCGGGCTGAACCACTACCACTGAAGCCGCACCACGTTGGGCGCCAGTTGGAGAACCGGGCCTTATGGGCCTGGCGGCGCAGGGCATGCCTTAGATCCCCGAGTTCACCTGCCTTGTCGAACAGAGACACGAGATACTCTGTTGAGCGTGGAAACCAGGTTTATTAGCTGCAGCCAAGCACAGTTATCCCAGAAGTTACACACAAGGTGGGTTCTGAGGAGACTGCCACTTCAATCCGTGGCGCACAATCTTTTATAGGAAACACATTTACTTCTAACACAAACAAAACAGACCAATGAGAAAAGAAAACAAGCTATCAGGTATCTCAAATACGCCCCTTTCTCAGACCCTGTGTGTTACCCCTCCCAACAAATTAATCAGTGATGGTTCCAACAATCCAATTTGCAGGTGGCAGGACGTTTTTTTGTGCCTCAAAGGATAGCTGTGTAACAAGAGAATACAATGAGAGAATAGTGAAAGCCAGTCGGATAATATAATGTAAGGAAAGAATAGGAGAAAGCAAATAGTAGTCAAGACGGGGATCAGTCAACCCAGACAAGGATTAACGAACTCGGCCAGACCCTGACATCGGTTTCGTAAACAAGGGCAATGGAGTTACTCTTTAACTGAAAGGACACGCAGCAGCTGGGAAAAGCAACAACACTCCGTTCGCTGTGCGGCCTGAGTGAGGGCAACACAAAATGGCGACGAGACAGAAAATGGCGGCTAGATACGGGACGAAGTAAGAAATCAAAGAACCTCAGCCCCTCCTTTTGCCATTACTCAGGCAAAACACCGAGGACTCTAGTTAGTCTGAGTCAATGTCAATGGCCATGAGGTCATCGAGCTGTTGCTGTAACATCGTTCGCCGTGCAGCCTGAGTGAGGGCAACACAAAATGGCGAGGAGACACAAAATGGTGGCTAGATACAAGACGAAGTCAGAAATCAAAGAACCTCACACGTGGCCGTATTCAGGCAGATGTCAATAGAGATATGTACAAGCTCAGCGCCAAAGATCCTACTAACTCAGTGCACCATAAATCATCGCAAAGAAGAGTGAACAGTTTTTCAGCAATGAGGCATACTATCACTATTCATGCAGAATTCAATCGACAAAAGACATTACTTCAATAAATGTGCATCCCCCTGACCACGCATCATCGTTGAGTATGTACAACCAAAGTTACTACTAACTCAGTGAACCAAAAATCATCCCCACGTGACCATATTGAGTCAGATATCTTATTTGGAAGAAAATATATCATAGTTTTTGAAGATTTACTGCAACTTACTCCCGTGAAAGGACAACCAATATTAATAAGAAAACTTGATTTTAAAGACTTTGCTACCAGTGCGTCCTGCTCAGAACATGCATCATCGCAGGCTCCACAGAACTTTGTTGCTTCAGGTGCCACTAACTCAGTGCACCACTTATCCTCGCTGGCTGCACACACACAAAATTACCCATACTGTGCAGCTTTAATCAATGCCATGTGGTCGTGGGTTATTGCTAACCGCTGCCTACACTGCGGTCATCAGAGCTCACAACTAATTACACTGTTTATTTATTATTTGCTGAGTACAATACCAAACTAAGTATAACATTTATCAAACCCTATGCAATATCCCTTTATTATGTTTCCTTTCACAACTTCTTATATATCACTTATAGATTTACTTGAATAATACATTTTGCGCTGCAAGTGCAAAGGTACACTTAATGATAGCCTACACTGTGGATAGCATAGGTCACAATTTGAGCCTCACTTTTTCTTCATTGGAAACCTGAATTTCTTTTATGGAGACAAAAACGGCTACACCACAGGAAGAATCATCTGATTCTGATCATTTTGTTGCTGAAGAATTCATAACCATCGAAGGTACTTTTTTCCCTCCACAAAATACATACAGTACAGTATGCAACAGTCAATGCTTTGAGTGCAGACCGTTCAGACCATGCATCATCGCATGATGAGCACACGCTAAACACCTGACGTACCACTATCTCAGTACACCATAAATAATCACCACAAGGTTTTATCAAGGCAAAATTCTGTAGTAAAAAAACATTATCCCAAGTGCGGCCTGTCCAGACCATGCATCATCCCAGGTTACGTACACGCTCAGTCCCAAAGGTACTACTAACTCAGTGCACCATAATTCATTGCCACATGGCCGTATTCAGGCAGAATTTAGCTGATTCTTCATTCATTATTTATAAAGTGCAGTACCAAACAAAGTAACGTCCCTCAAACCTATACAAAATCACCACATGGACTTACTAAGCCAGAATTCACAAGACAAAAAACATTACTATCAGTACGGCCGGCCAAGACCACACATCATTGCAGGGTCCACAGAACATTGATGTTTCAGGTACCACTAACTCAGTGGAAACCAAACTAAGTATAACACCTATCAAATCCTACACAATATCCATTTAGTATGCTTCCTTTAAATTTTTTTTATATCACTTACAGATTTAGTTGAATAATAAAATGCACACTGCATACATGTTCTATCTTCCTCTTCAATCATAATTGCAGATGATGCACTCAACCCTAAGATCTACACTGCAGAAAGCAGGGTTTACAACTTGAATTCACCTTTGCATCTACACTATAGACAGTGGGAAATTCAACCTTGATTTATTTAATGCAGAGACAATTATACTGTATGTATTCAGATTTTGTTAAAATAAGTGAAAAAAAGCTTTGATGTACACGGTGCACAATAGGGTTCACAACTTGAATTTACCATTTCATCTACACTACAGAAAGCATTAAATTCAGCCTCGATTTGTTTAAAGCAGAGAAAAAAATAGGGCTGTTGCACTGCTAGTATGTGCAAGCACCTTCAATCACTGCATCGTGTGAACTATGACGACAAAGAATGTAGAAGATTGCGCCAAAATGTACCTCCACCACCGACTATACCAAGTACCTCTGGGTTATCAACTTCAACATAGCCACTGAGCGAAGTGGAATCGTTTAATTTGTTATGGGGGGCAATCAGTACACCTAGTTTGCACAGTTATTGATAACCATCAATGCAAATTTTTTTTCCCCCTTAAAGTTCATATAGCCCAGTATGCAACAGTGAATGATTTCAGTGCAGCCTGCTAACACCAGGCATCATCGCAGGGTGAGCAAACGATAAACGCCAGACGTACCACTAACTCTGTACACTGAAAATAATCGCCACGTGCCCAAGTTAAGGCAAAATTCAATAGTCAAAACACATTTTTACCAGTGCGGTCTGCCTGGAACATGCATCATCTCAGGCTCCACATAAACCGCCCCTACCTCAGTGCACCACAACTCATGAACTCTTTACGATAGAATCTTCTGTGTAATATTTCACATGCAATGCTCCTACCTTTGTACAGCAGAAGTCTTAAATCATTTACGATTACATATCTGTATATGATATCCTGATCACTATTCTACTTGTTACCAACAACAGCGTAATAAAATGGAGTTGAGCAAGCGTGCCCGTACCCACTTCAACTATCTATCTCTGTCTGAGAATTTATTGTGTTTGTAAAATGCTGCTCCTCCGCCCTACCACATTATATTGTGCTATAAATAGCGTATGCAACCATCTAACCTGTAACAGTAAGTTTGAGCTATTCCTCCTTATTTCCTTATTTAAAAAATGTTTAGCATATTTATATAGCGCAAAATCAACCCAAAACTATATCAGCAATTGACATGAGCACCGTATTTACAAAACATTTTCAGGCACGCGTACATTACGTCATTACTCTACAATAGCAGGATGTGGACACTACTACGAGCCTTGAACACTGAGTTACAGCACCAAGTTCTACAGTGTACCTGAATAACCAAATACATATATAAATTAGATGCCCTTCATGTGCCAAAAATTGAAACTGAAACCTTTCACTGCCCTGTATTACTACAGTACAGCACTCCACTGAATGTACAACAAACATTCATAATCTCAGAAATGCGTCATGTCCACCATCGTTTATGTGTGCAACTATGAACAAATGTAGAGTCAGTGATACCCCATACCTTCCATGTTGGCCAAGTTGTGTAACTTTACAGATATAATGACACATTTGATTTTAAGACCGGAGTGACTTCAGCACTACAAAACGGACACCTGAAATCATTGATTTCTCATAGAGTTCACGACGGGACCACACCCATAGCTCCGGAATCATGGTTCAGAGCCTCGCGCAGCACTGGCATACGTCAGGCCAGCCCACTCCACTTACGCTACCAGGAAAAAACACAAAACAAAATATTGCTCAGATTTCCATTGTAGTGATTTCTTAGTTCCAGGTCTACTTGTCAGAACGGCACACACAAACTCCCTCATGGTTGTATACACCCACACAACACCCATCAAGCACATGCATCACTACACACGTGACCCTACCAATAAAAAAGACGGGGGCATGTGCTGTATGCCATTTTAGAGTTGCTCCATTGCGAGTGCTATGATGGCCCGTCCTAGTGGTTCGGATTCCTCATGTAGCACCAAACCACCAAGTACGAGGGCCCACCATTACGTGCATGGCCTCTTTGGTCACTGAGTTAGTGGTACCGGAAGGACTGAGCGGGTGAGGAACCTGCGATGATGATGGGAGCGCGAGTATGTTGTTATCAAGACTTGGCACCATATGTCAGACTTCTTGGTAGCAGAGTTGAACTGCATGATGTAGAAGGTGTCCTGTCCACGAAATGGTGAGCAGTGAGGCCTGGGTGCGCATCGGAGGGAGTCGATCGGCTGGAGCAGACTGGATACAAAAAAACGATGCAGCAATTTAGACAAACGCAGTCCTATATACCGAATCTTATTTCATTAATATTTTTTTTTCCAAGAGCAGGAACGTTATTATAATGGGTCAATCGTCCGGAATATAAACTATACAAATAGTTGTTTTTAAATGCAAGAGGGAAGGTGTGTGAAAGGGCGATGTTATTCAACTCCACATTAAGATAGTAAAAAACACCAATCATAACATCTTTCTTTTACTATCTTTTATATGTAGAGCTTCAGGGTGCATTATGTCCCGGCACGTCGTAAAAAACACACTGGTGACAGAAAAGTGAGCACCGAATATTCTTTTCAGTCACTCTCTCACTTCCTCTCTCCTTTGATAGACAAATGACACACAATGTTAACTTCCTTTTTATCTTACAGGTTGTGTTTCACAAATTGGCATCATCCCTCCAATACACCTACAAAGCTCTACGTTCGTGGATTCTGTGATGATGCGTGGCCATCGTAACACCATCTGAGAAGCCTGCTTCGACACGTAGTGCACCCTCTTGGAATCACGCCAATGGCACAAGGTGAGCAAAGAAGCTTGTTTTGAAACAACAAGAAGTCATCCCTGAAAGGAGACTGTGCGTAGTGTGCAGCAGCTTCACTGCATAGGAATGTACAATTACCTCGGCATACTATCACTATTCATGCTGAATTCAATCGACAAAAGACATTACTTCAATGAATGAGCATCCCCCTGACCACGCATCATCGTTGAGTATGTACAACCAAAGGTACTACTAATTCAGTGAACCAAAAATCATCCCCACGTGACCATATTGAGTCAGATATCTTATTTGGAAGAAAATATATCATTGTTTTTGAAGATTTACTGCAACTTACTCCCGTGAAAGGACAACCAATATTAATAAGAAAACTTGATTTTAAAGACTTTGCTACCAGTGCGTCCTGCTCGGAACATGCATCATCGCAGGCTCCACAGAACTTTGTTGCTTCAGGTGCCACTAACTCAGTGCACCACTTATCCTCGCTGGCTGCACACACACAAAACTACCCATACTGTGCAGCTTTAATCAATGCCATGTGGTCGTGGCCTATTGCTAACCGCTGCCTACACTGCGGTCATCAGAGCTCACAACTAATTACACTGTTGATTTATTATTTGCTGAGTACAATACCAAACTAAGTATAACATTTATCAAACCCTATGCAATATCCCTTTATTATGTTTCCTTTCACAACTTCTTATATATCACTTATAGATTTACTTGAATAAAACATTTCGCGCTGCATGTGCAAAGGTACACTTAATGATAGTCTACACTGTGGATAGCATAGGTCACAATTTGAGCCTCACTTTTTCTTCATTGGAAACCTGAATTTCTTTTATGGAGACAAAAACGGCTACACCACAGGAAGAATCATCTGATTCTGATCATTTTGTTGCTGAAGAATTCATAACCATCGAAGGTACTTTTTTCCCTCCACAAAATACATACAGTACAGTATGCAACAGTCAATGCTTTGAGTGCAGACCTTTCACACCATGCATCATCGCATGATGAGCACACGCTAAACACCAGACGTACCACTAACTCAGTACACCATAAATAATCACCACAAGGTTTTATCAAGGCAAAATTCTGTAGTAAAAAAACATTATCCCAAGTGCGGCCTATCCAGACCATGCATCATCCCAGGTTACGTACACGCTCAGTCCCAAAGGTACTACTAACTCAGTGCACCATAATTCATTGCCACATGGCCGTATTCAGGCAGAATTTAGCTGATTCTTCATTCATTATTTATAAAGTGCAGTACCAAACAAAGAAATTGGAGAAAAATCTCCCCGGAATCCTTGCATGATTATATTACTACTTCCAACCGCCCTTTGTCCTCTGACCTCGACCGGCGCATTTCTCACCTCAACGAGTGGGTGACCAAATCTATTGATCTATTGGCCCCTCTTCGACCTATTAAAACTTATGGATCTGCTCCAGCGCCCCCCTGGTATTCGGAGGAGCTGAGAAAAAAAAAGTGTGCATGCAAATCTTTAGAACGTTGATGGAGACTGACTTTCTCGGCAGAAAGTAATTTAAAGTACCGGCAGCTCTCAAAGAATATCGTAAATTGATTATAGCCCATAAAAGAAGTTATCTATCTGAAAGAATTAACAAAGCTAGTAATTCCTCTAGAGAAATATTTAACACTGTTAAATCCTTTATGGATCCGCAGGCCTTGAATCGTTGACCGCCAGTATCTCAGTCCCTCTGTACCCATCTCTCCGAGTTCTTCGAAGAGAAAATTGCTCTTATATATGCCTCCTTCCCCCATTCCGATTATTCTGATAAACTGGAAGAACCGCCAGCTAATTCTACCATGACACCAGGCTTTGCAGATTTCTTGGAAATATCAGAGGATCTCTCCCTTCAGGAATTACTTAAATGTAAATCTGGATCTCCTAAGGATCCGTGGCCGGCAAAACAATTTAAAAGTCTAGCAGCACTTTTAAACCTCCACCTCAATTCCATTTGGAATGCCTCTCTGAGATCGGGCATCTATCCAGAGGCGTGGAAACATGCTCTTCTAGTACCTATAATGAGGAAGGCCAATGCGGACCCAGAGATTCCAGGAAATTACAGGCCTATTTCCCTACTCCCTGCCCCGGCCAAGATTCTAGAAAGGCTCGCCCACCAACAGCTTGCCAGCTTTTTAGAAACCAATGGCCTTTTACACAACTCCCAACATGGATTCCGGCCTGTATACAGCACGGAGTCGGCCCTGATTGAAAAGGCCGACTCCGTGCGGGGGACATTGGATAGGGGATCGAGGGCAGTGCTAGTGCTGCTGGATCTTTCAGCAGCATTCGACACCGTCTCCCACCCGATCCTCCTGAAACGACTCAGATCCATTGGCATCCAGAGCACGGTCCGTAACTAGATTGCATCTTTTTTGTCTGACCGTAAACAACAAGTTTACACTCCTCCTTACACCTCTTCAACTGGGCCACTTACATAGGGTGTCCCGCAGGGCTCCTCGTTGAGTCCGCTTCTTTTCAATGTCTATTTCTCTCCCCTGGCTGAATTAATATCTCAGACGGGAATCAAGATGACATCCTATGCTGATGATATTTAGCTTCTTTTTTCTTACAATGACCCATACCTGACCACCTTCGACCCTTTAAAAACTTGTCCTAGGAATATTGCAAAGTGGATGGATCTCAATTTTTTGAGACTCAACGCAGGCAAGACCGAGGTTCTTTTTTTAATCAACCCTCCCCCTTGGACTCGAACTTCTGGTAGCCAGTCGACTTGAGTCCTGCTCCCTTCCCCAAGGAATCGGTTGGAAACCTGGGTGTCAGATGGGACAAGTGCCTGTCCTTTCATAATCAAGTTCACACAGTCTGGGCTGCTTGCTTTTGCAAAATTAAAATGATAAAAAAATTCATCGATTGCTTGCCCAGTAACACCAGAAAAACAATAGTCCAGGCTCTCATAACATCGCACTTGGACTACGCCAACGGATTGTACCTGGGCCTGACAGCAGGAGTGTGCCACAGACTCCAGATAGTTCAAAGTGCCGCGGCCCTGTTAGTTTGCGGTATTTCACTTAGAGAACACATTTCTCTGTATTTGCGGAAATTACACGGGCTCCCCACCCTTAAAAGGATTGAGTTTAAAGCCATTACTCTGGCTTTCCGGACCACAAAAGGCCTTGGATCAGCCTACCTTACATCGAGTCTTCACCCATACTGTAACACCAGAGTTCTCCGCTCTTATACCAAACTGCTACTAGTCATCCCCAGATTCAAAAAAGCGCGAATGGGAGGCAAAACTTTCCAAGTGTGTGCCATCAATCGATGGAATAAACTCCCTCTCTCTTCGCATGACCCAGTCGGAACCTGCATTTCGCAGATCCCTTTCTTTCTGCTATGATCGTTTTCTTGTACCCACCAGCTGTCTGAGCTTTAGCGCCGGGACACCCCATTGGGGTAGCTGCACGCTTTATAAAATACACAAATAAATAGCAGGATACCTTTAGCTGCAAGATCTCAAGTCAAAGACATTATTAAGCAAATGCTGGAGAAGGACATCAAAGAACCTGTAGAGGCTGCGGAGTGATTATCTCTGGTGGTTATCACACAGAAACAAGATGGCTCTCTTCATTTCTGTGTGGAATTGAGGAGCTTGAACAAGGCTGTCGTCATGGATAGTTTTCCACTCCCTAACATCCACGAGATTATATTGAGCTTGGCAGGAAGCAAACTATTCTTAAAGCTGGACTTACGCAGTGCTTCCCATCTGGTTAAACTTCAACCGAACTCCAAGAAGTACACCTCTTTCATAACAACTGATGGCACATATCAATTTAAGAGACTTCCCTTTGGGCTGTGCTCTGCTGCCAGTGTGTTCTTACGCATCATGGTGGAGATTTTGACCGGCTTTGATCGAATTGTGGTATTTCAAGATTACATTTTGATTTACAGTATGAACGTGAAAGATAACAACTCAATTCTGGACCTAGTTTTATCTTGCTTGTCCTCGGCTGGTCTGACACTACGTGAGAACAAGTGTGTCTTTGCTGTTGAGGAAGTTGACTACCTTGGTTATCGTGTCACCAAAGAAGGTATTTGCCCAAACATGATCTGGTCAGTGCCATAGGGAACGTGAAAGTACCAACGACAAAGATAAACTAAGATCTTTTATGGACATGGTCGAATACTATGTTAAAGTTGTCAAAAACTTTATGCATATGATAGATCCATTGAGAGAACTATTGAGAAAGGGCAAAAGGTTTCTGTGGGGTGTTGAGCAGCAAACAGCTTTTGATTTGGTTATGGATGATATTGTTAATGCTGGCCTTCTGACTGGTTTCCTCCAGCACTTACCTACTGTACTGACTGTTCACGCCAGTGCGGGGGGCATTGGTGCTGTACTAACCCAAAAAGACGCTGGACAAGAAAAGTCGGTTGCCTTTGCATCTCGCTCACTGACTGATACCGAAAGAAATGACTCGGTTATCGAGCGCGAGGCATTGAAGGCTGCATGGGCCACAAGATATTTCAGAGTCTTTTTGTGGGGTGTTGTTTTCACGCTTAGAACAGATCATAAGCCCTTGTTGAAAATCTTAGGCCCGAATGGCATAAAGAACTGTTCTAAAAGACTAGCTCGTCTAGCTGCCAGTGTGCAAGATCTGGTGTGCAAAGTTGAGTAGGTACCTGGGTGGCGCAACAATGTTGCGGATTGCTTGTCCCGACTGCCCGACGTGAAAGCAGTTTGTATTGACCTCGCCACGGAAAGTGTTGTGGGCAGTTTGGAAGACCTCACTGAGGACCTAGGTAGGGCCATTTCTCGAGAGGACTGGTTGGAAGGCATGTGCAACGATAAAACTCTGGCTGGTGAGGTCAGGATGGCCAGAGAAGGTGTATCTAGCGAGATCACGGTATCACCCAGTCTCAGACCCTTCGTACAATTGCAGGACCAAATCTCCACACTGGGCGGCCATGTTGTGTTGAGGGGTGGGAAATACATTGCTCTGGAGTCATTCAGGACTCGAGTGAGTGCGTTGGCTTATAAGGGCCACCTAGGCCAAACTTTAACTGTCAGAAGGCTCAAGGATAAATTTGGTGGCCAGGGATAGATGACCCAGTGAAGGAGTGGATAGAGAAATGTGAACCCTGTAAGGAGTCTGAGAAGCGGTTGCGTGTGGGATTAGACAAACCTACTTCACCTCAACATGTTGTGGGTGAGGATTGTGTTTGGCAAAAGGTTTGTATGGATTTCAATGGTCCTTTCAATGAATTGCCTCACAATGAGAGATTGCGTTGGTCTGGTGGATTCTGCTTCTAGGTGGGTGGAGGTTGCTTTTATGAGGAACATTAATACATAATCCACAATCAAAGTCCTCAGTGAGGTAGTTCATAGGGAAAGTGTACCAGCATTCCTGCTTTCGGATAATGGAACACAACTCACATCAAAGGAGATGGAGCACTACTTTGAGAGTATTGACTTAAAGCACTTACGCGTTATTATACAATCTCCAGGGAAAACGCTGTTAACATACTCGTAAAAGGCACGATGCAGTTGGCTGTTATGGCCAAGTCTTCTGTGCAACATGAGATAAAAGAAATGTTATGGGCCTACCGCACCACAGTGCATCAAGGGATGGCAAAGTCCCCTTTTAAACTGATGAGGGGTAGATAAGCTGGTACAAAGTTGGTTCCCACTTGGGTAGTTAAGCGTCAATTAGATATTTCTCCCTCTAGGCATCGCCCAGACTTAGTCACGGTGAGAGAGGGAACGATTTTCCCATATACATACCCTGGGACATTCTTATCACTTAGCTAGCATAAACCCCTGTGTAGGCCCTTCTGTTCAAAATATTAGGCCTTGGTTAGATTGGCAAGAGTACTGCCATTTTCTGTTAAGCAAGCACAGAAGGCATGTCTGATCAAGATTTTATTCAGCTCCACTGACTGCGAGGCTTCTCGCTTCAGTTGAGCCCCCACCCTACTGGTGTGCTAAGTTCACAAACGTTAAGGTTCAACATCCCCCCCTATTATTTCAACACATAATGGACAACATCCTAAGATTGTGCATGAGAAAAGGGGAACTTTCCACCGCAGCCACGCCAAGCTGGAGTGATGGATGAGGCAACAGGACGTACAGATTGGTACATACACATATAAATAAAATCCTTTTGCACAATAAAACACTTTTCTGCCGCCCAAAGCCAAATTTATGACAAACTTCCAGTTTACGAGACATGACCTTTAGTCTAGAGCATACGTGCAGCAGTTACTGAAAGGGCTGTGTTGGAACTGGCCCTTCTTGCAGGGTCATCCCCAAACTTTATGCTTCTTCCTCCCTTATTTTTCCTGACCCGTGGCTGTTGGCAATAGGACTCTGTGCACTTTACCACTGCTGACCAGTGCTAAAGTGCATATACTCTCTGTGAAAAATGTTATTGTGATTGGATATACATGATTGGCATATTTGTATCACCATGAAGTCCCTAGTAAAGTGTGCCAGGGCTGTTGTTGACAAATGCTACTAGTGGGCCTGCAGCACTGATTGTGCCACCCACATGAGTAGCCCTAAAATGGTGTCTCGGGCCTGCCACTGCAGTGCCTGTGAGCAGTCTAGGAACTGCTGTGTCCTCCTGGTCAGTGTCCCCACTGACCATACCTAACCCTTCCCTTTTTGTGCACATTAGTCACCCCTATGGACGGCCCAAAGTACCCCCCTGGGCAGGGTGCAGTGTATGTAAAAGGTAGAGCATGTACCAGTGCAGGTGACATGCTCTGGTAGTGAATTACAGCCATTTTCGTTTTTCACTATTGTAAAGCTATCTTGCTCCATAGATTAACATGGGGATGCTGGCTACGGTGGCGCTGCGAGGCCTCCGGGTATGTATGCGCTATATAAATATCATTTTTCATTTCATTTCATTTCCAGCATTTCTTCCCATAGGAACAAGATAGGACATAAGTATCTAGTATCCCTGAACTCAGAATTTAATAACACATCTTTTAGGAAAGGTTGTTTTTAAATCCTGTAGTTTGAGAACAGCACTTTTAGAAGGTTGCTGTTCTCTTGTCTGACCTTTCTGTGTGCCTTGGCCTGTTTGTGTATTGACTGTCTGGTTTGAGAGTGACAGAGGCTGGGGATGCCCCAGGAGGCTACCTGAGTCAGCCCTAGGCTGAATGACTGCATTTGCAACCTGAGTGGTGGGAGGAGTTAGCACCTGGGCCTGAATAGGGCTGTGCCTGCCTGCCACAATGTTGGCTCCACCTCCTGCTGGGCGGCTGACAACCCTGCCCCTCACTCTGAAAGGAAAGGAGAAGCCAGGCAAACAAACTACTAAAGAAACACCCAGAACTGGTTCAGACCGGGCTCAGGGCCCACATGCACAAAGAGAACAAATACTTTTAGGGGTATAAGTACAGGACCCCCGACAACAGAAAATTAGATCATCCTGGAATCAAGAAGGAACCTCTGCCAAGGAGAAAGCTGAATCTGAAGAAGGAAGACTAACCTGCTTTTGGTCTGCTGGACTGACCTGTTGCTTTGCTGCCAAGGAGAGGGAAAGGACTTTGCTGTTGTGCTGTGTCCCCTGTCTTGAAGTTATCTCCGAGGGCCTGAGAAGAGCTGGCTCCCTGTTCTGAAGTCCCAGGAACAAAAGGACTTCACCCCCAACGTCCCTGATCTCTGCTGAGAGAGTTCTGTCCTTCATAGAGTGCTTGATCCAGCTGTGGGGCCTATGGAAGTTGTACCTGTGCTTTGAAGCTTGAAACTAAGCTTGAGAGATTTTTGCAATTGAAAAGTATCGCATCGCTCGCTGCGGAGCGCATCCCCGACAGTGCAAGAAGCTTCCCGCCGCTACGAAGGTCGAGATCGTCGCAGCTCCTGTTGCCACTGTCTGAGCCGATGCATCCTTCATTTGCGGGACGCACGGACCCAATCTGTGCGGGAAGCCAAACATCGCTGCGAGTGTCGTTGCAGAGCCTGTCGTCGCTGGGTGAGATCGCCGCACTGCTTGCCTGCGGACCGCATCACGTCGCTGTGAGTGTCGTTGCAGAAACTATCGCATCGAGGAGCTGCGAGAGAGCAGATTACCGCTGGTCCACGCATCATCGCCCCGGAGATCATCGCACCTCCAAAGATCGTCGCATCGTGCCTTTGCGAGAACAAACTTCCTACGGAACTTACGCACCGGAATCCATACAAGTGGCCTTTCTCCCCATACAGACCGGATTCGTCGCAACACGCCCCCTGCTGCAGCGGGGCTGTCGCATCGCCTCCCCAGGGTCTCAGGAGCAACGCATCGCTTGTTTTCCACCGCACCAGCTTCTGCTTTTGGAACTTTGTCGCAACTAAAAGGTACAGTGAGTAAACGTGACGCAACTGTGAACTTTTCACGCATCTGTGGATTATTTTATCCCAACCTAAAGAACTTTTATAGCAACCTTAAGAACTCTTTTGAAACCATATTCTTGAACTGTGTATGTTGGATTTTTGTCGTTTTGGTCTTGTGTAGTTTAGATTAAATACCTTTATTTTTCTAAACTGTTGTGGAGTCAGTTTGTGGTGTTTTCACTGTGTTACTGTGAGTGTTGGTACAAATACTTTACACATTGCCTCCTGAATAGCCTTGACTGCTCGTGCCAAGCTACCTAGAGGGTGAGCAGGGGCTATCTCAGAGGGTTTCCTCCTTACCCTGACTAGAATCAAGGGTCCCTATTTGGACATTCGTACCTACCTCTGCCAACTAGACACCCCAGTTCTAACAGGCTGCATTTGAATGTATGGATGGGAAACGTACGAACCAGGCCGTAAGTGATGCAGGTCGGATAAGTGGCATGGGGTGGTGTGAGATGAAGTTGCCATAGACTTTTCACCGCCTTAAAGAATGTAAAAAGGAGATCCACGGGGGAGGAGCCTAGCGACGAACGAAGATGGCCGCATAAGCTCTCGGCTCCGTTGACCTCCTCCTGCTGCTTGAATATCCTGCTACAAATCCTGCTTTTTCGCCTCGCCCCGTGTGGGTGACCTGTTGCTGATACTGGCGGTGTGGTCCTGGGAAACTTATGACCCGGATTGCCGGAGTTACATTGAGTGGAAGTTCTTGGCCTAACGCTGACCGAGAGCCGGGACCTCGAGTACTGACCCTGCCGGGTAGTAGTGCAACAACGGCAGCCGGGGGACCCAGACACGGTCTGGTCGATAGAAGTGGAGAGCAACCTGCCCTTGGACTGGTGGCGAGCCTGTGGTTCTATCCGCATTGAGGAGGTGTAATGATCCTGTGAGTGGCTGAGAGGCCGGGGGTCCCCTTCTCGGCGTTCCCTTCCCGCTGGGGTGGGGCCCCCGTCCGGGAGGCCCTATCGCTGCTGGACTGTGTGCCTCCTGCCCCCGCCTGCCCTCATCGCACTTCGGTCCCTTGGAGAATCAGGTGACCCGAAGGGCGCACTGATGTCTGGAGTCGATCAGTTCGCGGCGGTGCGGGGTGAAGAAGAGCCATCATTGCGAACCGTGATGGCCACCATTCAGGGTCTGTGCTCCTACATGGTTGCTCTTTCACATAAGTCGATCGCGGATGCCACCAAAACTGCCCGATCGCATAATGACTCTGATCTGTCTGGTCCCCCTAAGCGAGCCGTTTCCCTGACTTTGATCCCGGAATCTACGACTCGAGGCCCATCTAGTGTCGAAGCATGGATATCAATGTCTGTACCACAGTGTGCGGCTGAATCCACCGCCATGGTGTATCGCCCGCCCACGTTGAGGAGTCCGCCTGGGGTCATGTTCACAAGCTCGTCCCCCAATGACTTCATTGAAACTGTGACCCGACGGAAACAGCGAACATCTATTGATCGTGTGAGCTGTGCAGTGTGGTGGAGTGTGGGACGGTCGGGATCTGGTCGTACCATGGCGAGTGTCATGGCGGCTGAGGATTGTGGTGGACTGTGGATATCCGTTGGACTCGCCGCACAGATTCGTGAACTGGCTGGACTTTTGATTTATCCTGTGAATAGACGGATGCGGTGTGCGGAACTCATGGTGAACACTTGTAGAGGTCATGGGTGAGACTGGTGTTTGACTCGGCTGCTAGGGGTTTGTGAGGGACCCGGGATCTGCCATTTTCTTGTATTGGGGGCGGGGCAGTAGGACATCTTTCCTGGGTTCTACCGAATCTACTTTGCTTTGTTGCTTATTGTTTAATGACCAGGACTGTACGTCGCAGGAGGGGGTGTGTGTGACCGGGACTGTGTGATTCTCCTCCTCCCTTAATTTTTCTTTTCTTTCTTTCTCTGTGTTTCCTTCCTTTATAAATCACTTTTCTACTATATTTCGGGTTTTTGGTCGCTGTGCGATAGGCACGCTGCTAGGGGGGTAGGCCGTAGCCATCTGCAGGGGTGCATGGTGAAGAGTAGGGGGTGGGGTATTTTTGTTTTTCCATTCTCTGTTTCTATGGCCTTTTTCTCTTTTTTAGTTTGACTGGACTTTCCTTTTTCCTCTCTCCCTGGGTTGGGGGTCAGTGTATCGGGTTACTGTTTGGACTTCTTGGGCGGTGCTGGGACTGTGGCCGCTCAGCCTCTCCTGTCATTGGATTCATCGGGTGGGGCATTAGTCGGGAGTCTTCAGAAATGTATGCTTGATTATATTGTTCGCTTCAAAATGTGGGTGTCTCTGCAGCTGGACATGCTTCCCTGCCCACCCTGTGATTGTATCTACTTTATGTCCCGTAGCCGGCCCCCACCTGTTTTCTTTTCTCTTTCTTCTTTTCGTTAACATATGGAACTGTATTAAGTATTTACCGTGTATATCCTGTTTTAATTTAAAAATTGACCTCTCTTATCCTGAGCAGCTCTCCTGGGTGTGCCAAAACAGTTTGATGCTATAATTTTGCTGCCATGCCTCCGGGATGTTTGGCTGAATAGCTGTGTGCACCCTTTTCTAAATAAAGGTCTTCCAAAAAAAAAAAAAAAAAAAAAAGGAGATCCACAGAAATATCTTTGGACAACTCCTAGTCTGTTTGTAGGTATCAGGCAAGGGAGTTGTCTCCAAGAGCTCTTGATCAATTGATTTACTTAACATATATATATATTTACTGTATGGTAATTTTTTTGTTCTGCAATAGGAAGTGTTATAACTAGTTTGCTCTCTGTAACTTGTTTTAACTTTTATTACATTTTAAGCATTTAAACTAATTGCAGGATTTCTCACTTATAGGCAGATGTGAGTATTCTCAAATAATATATACTTTGCTTTTTGTATGCAATCTACCTCAAATCATAAATGTGTTTTTAAAGTTTAGACTTTCTCTGACTGTAATTCAGCAAAAGCAACGTAATCAACGTGACTACCTGAGAATGCCGAGTACTGGATTCAGAACTAATGTGATTTTTCTGCCTTTATATTGAAGTTTCTTGAAGTTGCATCTTCTTAATAAAACTGTTTTACTTTCAGCCTCAGTTTCCACGGCTCACATACCTGTTTTTCTTATTTTTAGAGCAAGCATTCCAGGACACCCGGGTACAAATTAAGGTGTCACACATGCTAATGGCAGCTAGGAACAAAGATTCCTGTTTATTTTGGAAATTAGTTGCAAACAAAAACCATAAAGAAAGGGGTACTGGAGAAGTATATCTGGAGGAAAAGACGTGGAATGATCACTTCACTTCCTTATACGCTGCCCCGGATTATGAGGTCGAGTGGAATCGCCTCTCAGTGTTTAACCAGGACGAGAGTATCCTGGAGTTTAACCTAGAGGAAACCATTTAAGCAATAAATATGGTGACGAAAAGTAAAGCCCTCGGTCTAGATTCTATTCCAGGAGACCTATATAAACATGACCCGAGTATCTGGGGGCCGTATCTTAATCACCTGTTTAATTTTATAGCCGCGGGAGCTGAAATACCTGTCTCATGGAGGGGGCCGGTAATTATCTGTATTCATAAAAAGGGGGACAGGCAAGATCCAGCTAATTACCGCCCTATCAGTTTGATAGATATACTGCAAAAAATATATGCTAGACACCACTTAAATAGAATTAATATATGGATTGAAGAAGGAAATGTACTTTCCAAATTTCAAGCGGGATTCAGAAGCAAAATCAGCACGATAGATCAAGTGTTTAGGTTCTGCTGTCTGACCTGGAAATACATTAGATTGAAGAAGGGCCATTTGTATGTGGCATTTATTGACCTAGGAGCTGCTTTCGACCTCATACCCAGACATCTGCTGTGGAAAACACTTGAGAAACAGGGTTTACCCGCTAACATTATAGAGCAGTTAATAAGATTACATTGTGACAACTTTGCTAGGGTAAGGTGGGGCCCCGGGGGTGAACTAACGAGTCCCATCCCCATAAAAAGAGGAGTGCGCCAGGGCTGCGTCCTGGCGGCTACCCTCTTTTCCTTGTTTGTTAATGAGGTTCCTTCTCATTTAAGTAAATGCAGAAATGATTCACCTAAACTGGGGGGAGAGGTGGTGTTGTCCTTATTGTTTGCTGACGACACCATTCTAATATCTCAAATTGCAAATGGTTTACAGCGTCTTCTCAACTCCTTTGCCTCTTATTGTAGTGACAAAGGATTAGAGATAAATGCTACTAAGACCATATACATGGCCATAAATCCCCACAGTTCCTACAGAGGGAATCTGGTTCTAGGCAATCAAAAATTGGAATATGTTCAAAACTTTAATTATTTGGGAGTCTTACTTGATTCCAAAATGCAGTGGAAAACCCAAATTGATAAATGTAAGTTACTCTTGATTCAGAACAGTCGCCCAATACTAAAAAGGCATGGGGAAAGCCAGAGTAAAGCTGTACTTCCTGCACTTGAGGTGTACTGTGCTAAAGCTCAAGTGGCAGCCCTATACGGGGCAGAACTGTGGGGCCCTGCATGCAAAAAAAAAATCATTTGAGGTGGAAGAAAACATATTCTACAGATCTCTTCTAAAGATACCTGTGCATACCCCTACAATCCCGATGATGCTAGATCTCAAGATGAGGCGCACTTATCATCACGTAATACTTAGACTACTAATGTTTTAAGTACGGTTATGGACTACACCGGCTCTCCTCTATTACAGAGAAGAGTTAGAGGAAATAAAAGATCTGGATATCTTCAACCGCATCACTTGGTTCTCACATATAAGAGTATGGTTTGAGAGGTTAGGACTGTCACATTTTTGGAATAGTCCTAATGCACTAACTACTAATTCGAGAAGGACATTAAAAGCTATCTTTTGGGTCTACATGAACGAATACAGAACTAATGATATATCAAACGGCTCCCTAACCAGAGAATTTCTTTTGTTCAAAGTAGACCCTCAGTGCGA
Source organism: Lissotriton vulgaris (assembly GCF_964263255.1). Classification (NCBI taxonomy): domain Eukaryota; kingdom Metazoa; phylum Chordata; class Amphibia; order Caudata; family Salamandridae; genus Lissotriton; species Lissotriton vulgaris. Next base: position 421,129,897 of record NC_141691.1, read on the forward strand.
ACCCTTCCTGAATGAAGTGATCCCTCCACTAGTAAAACCCTATACCTCAAATTTAGGTATAGAATACTCTTGTTAAAAAGTTTTACTGCAAGGTGGAACAAAAACAGTGATGATAAATGCTCCATGTGCAATGGTGGTGGGAGGGAGGACATCACACATGTTCTGTTCTTCTGTCCCACCTATAAGGCTCAAAGGATAAAGTGGATTAAACCTCTTTGTATAAATTTAGGAGTACGGAGGTGTAGAGACGCAGAAAGAATCCTATTAACAGATACACGTCAGGTTCTTGTATTTGGCATTAGTAGGTATCTGCTTGCAGTGTATTATATAAGGAAAAAAGTGAGAGAAAAAATATGAATTGTAATAAGATCAATGATTACAGCTGGCACGGATTATGTCCATTAGAAATGTTTATACAATGTTTTAAAAAAAAAATGTAATTATTAGAATTTTTAAATAATACACATTTTATATCTCTTATTGTGACAAATTCGATTAACTAAGACACACGTAATATTTGTATCTAGTCTAGTACTTATGTGTATAATGGTTTTATAAATATTTTATGACTGTATTTACTGTACCTTTTATGAACGTTTATGATATTTTTATCGAAATAAAGTTATTTGAATTGAATTGAAATTAAGGTGCCCCTTTGTCCCTAGCTCACTCTCACGATCTTCCCAGAGCAGGTATTCTGAGCCATGCACCCAGCCCCTTGCCCTTCTGCCCTGTAATAAATCTCCCTCTAACAAAGGCATATAGTATTATGCCTGCAAATTCATACCTGCACCTCTTCTCCAACTTGTGGTCACATAAATAATCTGCAATTAGATCACTGCTCTTTCCAATCATAACAGGTCTCGGAGCAGGAACACGGGACCTGATTTTAAAGGGTCCGAATATCTAGCCAGTAATATAACATGAGGTTTTGGCTGAAGGTGCAGACTGGCTGTGGTTCCCGGTCCTCGTTCCTTTGCAAAGGGAGTAGTGAAATCTACCCCCACACGCCCCCTCTACCGACTTCCGGCTCACCCTTCCACCTGCTTCATTCCGTTTACACCTGCTCTGAGCAGACGGTAAAATGAAAGCATGTTGCTTCTTTGAACATGAACACAGAGTGTGGATTTGAGACCCGTAGTCCAGCGTTCTAAACACATTCCAGAAACACGTTATTGTATCAGCCAGAATCACTGGCGTAGCTAGGGGGGTGCGGTGGGGGCGGTCCCCCCCAGGCGGCACTACTTTGGGGGCGGCAGCTGCATGGTACTGGTGGCCAGCCCAGGATTTACTTAGGCACATAGTCGAGCAGGTAAATACAAGAGAGAGTACCCCACTATCACCAGGGAACAGGGTACAGTGACAGCTTAGTCAAAGGGAAAAACCCTGGGTGTACACTATAGCAGCTGCGTGTTGTGTTGCTGTATGGGTTCTAACCAATCATGCAAACATTCCTTCTTGGTACATTAAGGGCAACATTTATAAGGGGATGAAACATTAGATAAGGAGTTCCACACTAAAAAGTGAACGTTCACAATCTCTTTAATTTTTGTAAAAGTAAAACCTCTAATTACACAGAAATCAATTAAAAATCCAAAGAATGCTCTTTGAACAAGTACAATAAAATTTAAACGAGCAATTAATAACAATTCATTACAAAAAAACAATATCACAATCAATAAAATTATGCAACAAAGGAGAAAAATAATCAACACTAATACAGTACATAAGCAGTTGAATTCTTTTCACAAACCCCCTAACACTGTGGCTTTAATATTCTCCTGCCACTACTAGTATAGATCCACTGGTCTTTTCTTTGATTTTGGTGGTACAGTAGACAGTATCAAAAATACATGAGTATCTGCTACTTCCTTGACCTTGTTTGGATTCTAGTAAAAATTGTGTCGACGCGTTTCGGTGTTATATTACTTGATGTTGTAACACCTTCATAAGAACATGCCGTCTCTTTGGGGTCACTGGCTTCTAGGTATATATTTAAAAATCTCTGTGTGGATACATAGAGAAAGAAACAGTATCACTATTCTCGGGGCATGTAACAACATTTCTAATGTCCAACATCTTATTTATTACCCCCAAATCAATCAATCTCATCTTAGCCACACTCTCTTCTTATTTAGGATTTTATAGGGGCTTTATTTTCCCTCCAGTTTAGTCTATTCACAGTTTCAATAAAGCATTTTTCATCAGGTACATTGGTGGTCAGATAAACTCATTCTCATTCTATTGGAACAGATATTATTTTAAACAGGGTTCATGTTCAAACTTTCCTCTTTACCCTGTCAGGTTTGGGTAGCTGTTACTTTATGTGGCTTTACCCTCCATTTCTTTTTAGTGTGGAAGCAGATAAGGGCTTGCATTCACTCTCGTATTTATTATACCACTCATCCTACTGACATCCTTTGATACTACCTATCTTGATGTCCCTCTTACCCCGTAAGTCTTGTAGCAATCCCCCAGGAAAAACAGCCGTCTGGGAACCTTCTCCAGACGATCACTGTAGGTTTTTGATGTACCTATGGGGTGACAATTCAGTATCATCGGTTTCATACCTGCACCTCTTCTCCAACTTGTGGTCGCATAAATAATCTGCAATTAGATCACTGCTCTTTCCAATCATAACAGGTCTCGGAGCAGGAACACGGGACCTGATTTTAAAGGGTCCAAATATCTAGCCAGTAATATAACATGAGGTTTTGGCTGAAGGTGCAGCCTGGCCGTAGTTCCCGGTCCTCGTTCCTTTGCAAAGGGAGCAGTGAAATCTACCCCCACACGCCCCCTCTACCGACTTCCGGCTCACCCTTCCACCTGCTTCATTCCGTTTACACCTGCTCTGAGCAGACGGTAAAATGAAAGCATGTTGCTTCTTTGAACATGAACACAGAGTGTGGAGTTGAGACTCGTAGTCCAGCGTTCTAAACACATTCCAGAAACACGTTATTGTATCAGCCAGAATCACTGGCGCAGCTAGGGGGGTGCGGTGGGGGCGGTCCGCCCCAGGCGGCACTATTTTGGGGGCGGCAGCTGCATGGTACTGGTGTCCAGCCCAGGATTTACTTAGGCACATAGTCGAGCAGCACTGCATCGTCATGTGTATGTAAGTGCACTGTGCAAGTTAGAATCGGACTGCACTTGTTCATTCAGTTTCTCTTAAGCGTTACGATGCCCGACGTTGACTGCAGTGCTCCAAAAAAGTCAAATATATCCTCCTATGTTCGCCCCACCCGTCTCTCTGCTCTCGTCTCCGTCCTCGTGTGCTCTGGTATGCGAGGCTCACTCCCAGCGCCGCAATAAGCAAAAATTCAGTTCATTAAATTTTTTGGACTAGCAAGAAGGACCCCAAACATGTCTCACATGGAAACCGGAATCACTCCCACTAGTCCCACAGCCACAGAGGAAAACAGACTGCTGGGTAAATAGAACAGGGAAAGAAAGAAGGAATGTTGGTAGAAAAGGGTGAAAGAACGGAAGTAGGGATGATGGAGTAGTAGGATGAATGGATATGTGGATGAATGAGTGGGTGAAAGAAGAAGTGAATGATAATGGATGGACACATGAAAGTATAGTAAAGGGATGGGTGGATGGGTGAGTGCGTGAATGGATAGGCGGATGGACAAGTGAAAGGATGGCAGAACAAATGGATGAATAGTTGAGTGGATGAATAGGTGGAGGGACAGCTGAAAGGAGGATAGAGTAAAGGGCTGGATGAGTGGGCGAAAGATCTGTGAATGGAAGTCGTAGTGGATGGATGATGAATGGATGGCAGGGTGAATAGATGGGTGGCAAAGTGAATGAATGTATGGATGGATGGCAGATTGGATGGATGGCAAAATAAATGAATGGATGTGTGGCAGCGTGAATGGATTAAAGGCAAAGTGACTGAATGCATTATTGGATAGCAGAGTGGATGGATTGATGAATGAATGGCAGGATGGCAGGCTGGATGGCAGAGTGGATAAATGGATGGATGGATGAGCAGATGGATGACAGAATGGAAGGATGGTGGAGGGGATTGATGCATGGCAGAGTGGATGAATGGGTGGTTGAATAGCAGAGTGGGTGGATTGATGGATGAATGAATGTCAGAGTGGATTGGTGGTTGAAAGAATAGATAGAAGAGTTGATGAATGGATGGGTGGCAGAGTGGATGGATGGTGAATGGATGGCAGAGTGGATAGCAGAGAGGGTGAATGACAGAGTGGGTTGATGGATGGATGGAAGAGAGGATAGGAGGATGGATGGATGGCAGAGTAGGCTGATGGATGGCTGAGTGGATGAATGGAAGAGTTAATAAAAGATGTCAGTTCATAGATGAATGGCAGAGGTGATGGTAAGATAAAAGATTGGAGGATGGATGCAAAGAGAATGTATGGCAGAGTGAATAGATCAATGGGTGGCAGAGTGGATGGTTGCTTTTTAGACTGTATAGATGGGCATGATAGATGGATGGCAAATTGGATGGATGGATAGATAGATAGATACATGGATAGAATGGGGAAATATTTAATGATGGATGAAAGAATAAATGGATGACAGAATCTAAAGGTAAAATAGTGGATGCCAGTAGGTGGATGGAAGGGTGAAAGAATGACTTGATAGATGCATAGATAGAAAAAGATAATGAAGCTGTTCTATTGCTATAGCTTTGCTTATGTTTTTAAATACTGTTGTTGTTTGGTAGAGTGTGGGTGTAGAGTGTGACCTATGAGCGAGTTGTTTTGGTGTTGTGCTTGATGTCTAGCGGGTGGTTTTACTGCTGTGGTCTTGTAGCAGCAGTTCAGTATGGAGAGGTGTAAGAGGAGGAAGGGAAGGAAGGGATACATTTAATTATGCATTTAGCTACCATTTTAGTGCTGGTGGGCCTTCTTCAACTGAGACTTGACCTTCGAGGTTTGTTCTAGGCTTACGCCGCAGTTTCACACCCTTTCTTATGCAGTGGAGCAGAGAGTGGCATTGTAACTTAAACCCTGCCAATCCACCCCTGCTGCTCGCCGGATAGCCCCGGGCGCCAGAAGCTCAAGCTACGCCTCTGGCCAGAATACTTTCCACGCCGTTGCCGTTTCTCTTTTTCAAAAGTCACGCTTGTATTCTCGTTATTTTCTTTCCACCAACATATTTGTGTTGTCCAAAATAATATAATATCATAATATGAGTTCTACTTTAAATGTTCATCACGGATACATCAATTGTACTTTAACTCGAATGTAGGTATTGCTTGTATCATAAGCCATGCAAAATGCACTACTTTTCAAATCATTTTGTACTGCTACCTGATGCTGGCAGAAACAAAGCGATTTTTCATGCCCCTAGCTCGATCAATATAAGACCATTCAGCACAGCTCTATACGTGACATGGCATACATTTATGTAGTGCGACAAATCAAAGTGTTTTTTTTTTCTTTTTGTTCTTTTTCCTAGGTACATTTGTCAATATTGATTGCAGTAGCTGATATTAAAGCCCCATGCTTTAACCACTACCAGGAAAGCTATTTCTTCTCTTTAATATTGTTCGTGTGTTACCTAAACAAACTGAACTATGTCTGGAAGAGATACATTTAGAATTCAGGGCGTCAAAGTGCTATTCAATCATAACAGTGGGATTATTGTTATATGTTTCTCCAAACGCAGGGTTTCAAAGACCAGGTATCCGGAGCTTTTTTAAAGAGTGTGTGCGCCCAATTCCAAAAGTAAACACTTGCGTAAGCAACATCAGTGTGTTTTTTTCAAACTGAATACCATAAAATGCAAACAGTTTATTTTTTTCAATAAATCGCATATGACATCGCAAATACATTGCATTAAAAGCAATCGAAATTTCCCATATTGGGCAGATATTCAGCTAGTATTTCTTTTCTGTCTTGGAGCAACATTACTTATCAGGTGCAGGGCCCCAATCTTCCATGCACAGCACACTTATTCTATGCACACAGCGAAGAACGGGACGTGCTTCTGGTTAAAAAAGACATGGGGCCATTTTATCAGGAACAGGCGATAACATTTACGAGGCTTTAGCGGGAGGAAAATGCTGCTAAAGCGGCGATAAGGGGCTTGATTTTATGCCCTAGAGATTTCCAATAGAAGCCCAGGCTCTGGTGGAAAGGACATCAAACCTGGGCTTTAATTGGAATTCTCTGGGGCATATTATCAAGCCCCTTATCGCCGCTTTATCGGCAGTTTCCTGCCGCTAAAGCGCCTATAATGTTACGCCCATTCTAGATAATATGGCCTGTTGAGTACACGAATTTGCCAACGTTCCAGATAGCGCAAGAGTCAAAACAGAGCAGGGGGTTCAAAATAGACACCCATCTGCCCCTGTGTGCATTGGACTAGTGAAGTTTAAAGAGATGGCATTGGAAAGAAACCTCCAGCAGGCGTGTGAAGTGTGGTACTGCACCTGCCTGCGGGGGATGGGGCTTTCTAGGGATTCTGTGCCCCCTCCCGAATGACGCCCTAGGAGGTACAATAACTGTGTATTCAAACTAGATGGTATACAGTAAGGGGCAGATTTATGTTAACTGGCGCATCCCCAGGTATGCGCCAGTTAACGTGCGCCACAGTGCGCCACAGCTCCGCCACCCATGGTGCGCCACATTTATAATGCGGCGCACCATGGTGCAAAAGCGGCACAGATGCGTGACTCATCTGTGCCGGAAATGTGGTGCATTGCTGGAGTTGCGTCGCAAGCGCGATGCAGCTCCAGCAAGGCTCGGGGGTGCCCCATCTACACAATGCTGCATCAAGACCTACGCCTGCTTCAAGCAGGCGCAGGGTTTTGACGCAGCATTGGCCTGAAAGTGACTGAGTGAAATCTCATAGATTTCACTCAGCCACTTTCAGGAGACGTTTCTGCACAGGAACGTCCCCCCTGCGCAGGAACGCCTCCTTATGGCGCAGGGGTTTACAACGTGACGCATCTCCTAACGCTGCAGCAGCCCCCTCACCCCACCGACTCCCCCACAGTGAGCACACTCAGACAGCCCATTTTCACCTTCTACAGAATAACTAGTCAAGTCAAGTCAATAAATTTATATAGCGCGCTACATACCCAGAGGGTCTCAAGGCGCTTGGAGAGGGGTGGGGAATTACTTCTCGAATATCCAGGTTTTAAGTTGCTTTCTGAATGCTAGGTGGTTTTGAGTGAGGCGAAGGTGCATGGGAAGTGAGTTCCAGGTTTTGGCCGCTAGGTAGGAGAATGATCTTCCTCCCATGGTGGTTTTGTTGACGCGGGGAACAGCAGCGAGGGCTTGGTTGGAAGAGCACAGCTGGCGGGGGGGGGGTGTAGAAGGAAAGACGTGTATTGAGGCATTCGGGTCCAAGTTCGTAAAGAGCTTTGTGTGCGTGGGTGAGGAGGCGGAAAGTTATCCTCTTATTGACGGGGAGCCAGTGGAGGTTTTTCAGGTGACCAGAAATGTGTTCTTTACGCCGGATGTCTAATATGAGTCTGGCTGATGCGTTCTGGAACGCCACATGAAATGTTGTTACCAGTGGAGATCACACTCCTCTGCCAAGGGAATAAGAGGTGTGTGTAGGACGAGAGGACTTGAGGTGGTTCTGCTTTCATCTCTCACTGCAAACGTATTGCCGTAAGATGGCTACGGCTCATTCCATGTCCGGTGAATAAAAATAAACATGTAACTGTGACCTTGAATGTAATGAAGATGGAGTCAGTAGGTGTAGTAGGAGGCAGAGATGTGGCAAAAATGAACAGAATGCCTTGTAAACTATTCTGTTGGCTTTCACTTACAAGTAACTGCATATATATTTATTACACCTGCACGCAATATAAAATAGAAATAAATGCAAGTTAAACTAATCTGTGTAATTGCACTCTGATCGAGTAGGGAAGCTCAGTTGGTGAAGTAACCACTGTGCATGTCTGTGTACATATACACAGATATAAGTCCTTGTTGGGGCGCTGGAGAATAGTTATATGTTTTCTTAGTGCTTAGAGTTCCAACAGGGTTACAGAAAGCACAGCGAGTATGTAATTACTTTAAAACGTCATTACATACAACATAATATAGGCTACTACAAACTACACAAAGAGTTTTTGTTTAAGTTAAAACAAGTTGCTTAAAATTTGTATATTTATAGCAAGACTCGCTCAGCATGTAGCTAATGCAAAACATTTTACAAATTTCCATTAAAAACACACTCCCAAACTCAGGTGAAGAAACACCTCCACTGCTCCTAAAGAGAATACATCTTTGCCATCCTGAAGCTCAATTTATTCTATTAATGAAAGTTTATGCTGTCCCTCAAGCATCACTTAGATTTGCAGATTGATCAACTGCAAACATTTACATTTCTTTCAGGTAGCAGGTACCATAGAGCGAAGGTTTCCTTCTTCTATAGCTGCCTATTCCTCACACTTCACAATACAGCACACGGACAACCCACCCTTTTAATCTGAGGCACCTGGCACATCAAGGTCAGCATTAACCTTTCAGGGACAGCTGTTTTTTCAACAGAAATGAGAGGAACTATTTTGGTCGAAATAACTCCCCCCCCCCCCTCCATAGATCCATTTACTGGGAGCTGTGGATTGCCTTGCTTTGTTGCTAGGATCCTGTTAGTGTACAGAGACGACACTGGTAAAATCGGAGCTCTAGATCTATTGGTAGGATGGATCCAACATCATCATCCACGGAGAGCTCTTTCTTGAGAAGGTCTCAGCCTTCTTGCTGCCCGAAACTGGGGGTGGCTCTCACTTTGGGATGTAGGGCCTGTTGCGATGTGTCTCCACCTTGTAAAAGTCTGTGTTTCAACACATTAGGGTGATTGTATTTCATTTAGCCTAGGAATTCTGGATCCTGGTTGTATTTTGTATGGCCCTTTCGGCCCTCTCTCCTGGTTTGCTTGCTCTTCTAGCGCCAGACGATTTTGCCATGAAAGGTTTGCTGTAACTTGGTAATCCTACAGAAAGTGTGTGAAGAACTCACCGTTCACTATACTCAGAGGCTGCAGATAAAGACTGCATGGGGGTACTCTGTCTGTTACTCATTATATTAAGGGTGCGAATACTGCTAACCTAGTGGAGAGCCTAGTGTAATTACTGGAGTTAAAGCTAGATAACAGCCAGCCATGTATGAAGTGTACTTGGATGGCAACCTACACAGTCAAGTGTCCATGTACAGTTATTGAGGCATATTGAAAGAGGGCGGGTGGATAAAGAGCAGCCAGTTGACACAGGGTCATGGCTAGAATTAAAGAGTTAAACTTTCCTCTTTTCTCTCTTGCTCACTTTAATTCAATGTTTCCATTTTCCTCTGTAATCACAGAGTGTAGCTGACCTTCCCTCAATTCATCAGTTTAGCCTTCCTTTCAAGTTAGAAACCCATGAAAACACGCACTCAAAGACTACGGTGTTGTGTGTTGCATACAATTTTAATAAATGAAAGGAACATTTAAGTGACGTATAGAAAAATATCCATGGGAACAGTTACATGAATCCCTCTTTTCTCGAGAGCAGTGGTGAACGCAGCTGATACTTCACCATTTCTTTGCTGTGCTGCTTATGCTATGGTTGCTGGCCTGCTACAGTTGACCCAACTAGTGACTTTATATTTTTCAACCAGAAACTGAAATGTCTCTTGGTTTTAAAATGATGGGTGTTTTCATTATCTAGTGCATTAGTTCCCACTTAACTGTCTTCAGATGATGAAAGTCTGAGTTGGCCCTGCCAGAGTCCAGCTTCCTGAGCAGTAGTTTGCACATAAGCACTTACATTACTCAGTGATTTTGCGGGCTAGTTAAATAGTTTATTTGGCTTGTACTGGGCCACCAGTTTTACTGATGGGGTAAAGACTTGCAGTCTGAAGTAAAGTATGCATGCTTGTATGTATTGTTGTTTGTGCAGCATACTGTGGGTGCCCTGAGACTTGCAGCAGATTGTGTCATAGAGCTAAAGAAAATTTGGGATGAGAGATGGCCTTCAAAGTCTTAGCGAATCTCAGTGCTCTACTGAATTGGGTCTTTGTTTTGAAAACCATTCTTCTCTAGGCAGCCATGCAGGAGGGAGCTAGCTAATCGTATAGCTCCCTTGAGAGGATGGAGAGGATGAGATCATAAAGCATTGCTGCAGAAGTTAACCTCATTCAATTTGGTCATATGTGAGTCAAGACCCTAAAAGTGAGAAACAGTAAACCTGAAGCAATGTAGAATGAACATGTGAGCAAGGGTGTTGGGAACAGCAGCAGGTTAGCAGGGGCTTCGGGGATCTGAGAGTGAGGCCACAGCCATCTAGACTTGAGAGTAAACTGGAGTCTTGGAGAATTAAATTGAACAAGGCCATTACTGGAAGCCAAAGAGTGAGAAGGAGCTTGTTGGGTTTAGGGACAAGCAGGAGCTTTGGCGATCTGGTGTTGGGTGAGAATCTCAGGGTCCCAGAGTGTGCAGAGCACCAGGGGGGCTGACATTAAACAGAAGCCTTAGGGAATTCTCAATGTAAAGATGGACTTCGCTTTCCTGGGTGTGTATAGCTATGGGTGTGAGGAATACCATACCAGAGGGTGAGTAGGATTCCAATCGTACAGCAGCCTCTGGAGAGCTCAGTGTGAGCAGTAGAGTCAGGTGTGAGTCTGTGTAGGAGCCTCTGCCGACGTGAGAGAGGAAATGAGCTTAAGGGTTGTGAGGGGGAATGGGTAGTTTGGGACCCACTGATAAAAAGCAGGAGCCTCATTGTCTTAGGACAATCAGAGCACACAGTTCCTGAAAGTGAATAGAAGCCAGACCTAAAATTAAACATAATCCTTTGAGGACCTATTGGCCAACGGACAGTGAGAATCCCCCTGAATGAGCAGAAGCTTTTAGGGCCTATCACAGGCAGGGAGTGGACTCGGGGATCTGTGGGTGAGCAAGGTTGAAGGAGATTCATAGACCTGAAGATGAACAGCAGCCGACCTATGAATGGGCTGCAGTGGAATAATAGTGTTTCTAGGCTTGACCAATGTTACTTGCCAACAAGCTGTAAAATGATTCATGTATCACAGACTTCCCCCAAAATTAGCTCCTATACTACTAAACAATACTTTGCGGAAAGTTGTGATTCACAAAGGCGGGCCACCTTTTTTGGGTGCCTGGCCAATTTTTGGTCCCAATGCTACTCTCCTTCAGTCCCCCAATTGGTATAGCATAAATGCAAAATGAGCACCCACGTGATCAGCATAAAGAAGGAGCTGCATAAGTGTACAAAGGAGCCACAGAAGGAAGGAGAGAGATTAAAAACGTGCACAAATTGCCTTTTGTATTTTTGCGATACCCCCCATGTGTGTGCTGCTGTTTGGCCTAGTTTACATAAAATACATCTGTGGGTTCTACAGGTGTTTACGTGCTAGTTAGCACCATATTGCATACTGTAAAGTAAAGTCAGGGCTTTTGTCACATTGCATTGACAAAATACAAACAACACGTTATGCTGCAGTAAAATAACACAGAGGGTTGAAAAAGAAATCAAGCAAAATAATACACCCATTCGATTTGTAAAATGGGGCTCAATCGAACCTTGGCGTAAAGACAACTGGGTAGTTTATCTAATACTGCACCCGCTATAACTAATACCATAATTCAATGATTTCAACGTCAGCAGCGACATCTGAGCTAATCAGTCGTGCATCGTGTTCCATGTGTAAATACCACAGGCAGAAATATGAATGCATGGCATTTTTTGCACTCAATTTTCAAAATATACTTTTTGAAAGAAAAGAAGCAGGGATTGGGGATTGTTTTCCTTTCTAGGAGGCTGTTTGTAATGGATGGAACACACTTCTGGTTATGACACTTTTGAGTTCAATGACACCCTTTCCTTAACACTCTTCCTATTTTTATTTTATTTTCATGCACTGCCAATGTATTTGCCGCTACACTTTCTTTTCTGCAGTTGAGGTCCAGTGAAAATGCTATGTTCTCTACTGTAGTATGGCATTTGTCCACTCAACATTCATTTTTGAAATGAGAACAGATAAAGTTGATGAAAGCAATGTTTTACATTTCTATGTTTTATGGGCAATATTAACACCTGCCACTGCTGTTTTGGCATACAGGGTCAGAATGATTGTTGCATACATGAACGTTTATTTGTTTGGTTTGCTTTTTCATCAGTATTCAACCTTTGTGTGCACGCAAAGTCTGTTGTTAGTTATAGGTGGGAGACCTGCTTCAGATACTACTCACTTAAAACATTGCAAAAATGTACTGCCGAAACAAACGTGTGCAGCAGTCTCACAAAATAGGCACTTGCTCAACATAGTAATATACACTGTGATAGCTCTTTGATAACGAGCCATCTGACAACGTTGCTGTATTTAGTGTAGAGCAGGTATCATATTTCCACTCCTTTGTCAGCTTCCTGCACAACTACAGGACATTGCAGTTAAGTGCTGCGTTTGGGAGTGACCATTCTTGTCCTCCTAATGCACATGGGTCATGAATCATACAACATGAATCATAAATGTGAAATGTGAACCCATAAAATTAGGTAAAACCAATAAAAGGATACTGCATCAACATGCCTCCACCCACAACTAAATATCTAAAGTTGGATTAAATAGATAGCCATTCTACCAGATCATGAACTTACAAAATATCATCGGGCCAAAATATTGTAGTACAGATATTAAGAACCCAAATATGGTGCAAGAAAGTTATATAGGTAAACATAGACTTAATATACTTAACTTCACTTATATTTGCCCTGAACGTATATATATATATTCAAGGAATGGTAACATGGAGTTATTAATAATACACCTATACTTATTGCCTCTTATCTTCCTAATGTTGTAGTTCCAGCATACTGAATGTTCTGTCATACAACCAACAGAGATAACACCTTGTGAAGACACCATTTAGGCCATTTACAATGAGCCTGTAAACACACTAAATCTTTCTAAATATTTTGCTACTGAAAAATTATTATTTGATCCTTTCAGCTTCAAGCAATGGACAGCTTTGAAACCGTCAGTAACACAAAAAAAATCGAAGCGTGATTCTTTCAATTATTACATCTAATCATAACAGTAACACATATAACAACCAGGATCCCCCCCCAAACACTTAGACAGTTAGTCCACCACTGCATATGTTACAAAAGCGAGCATGGTCTTAGCAGATGATTTGCCAGAAAAAGAACAGTCATAGGGATTCCTAATCTTATCTGCTCCAGCTAATAATTTTGCAGTTGTCACTTAGAATAAGTTTGTGGTAGTGTTTTTGAGATAATTCTAAACATTGCCTGAACTGTGCTACGAAACATGTCTTATGTGATAGATCCTGTTAATAAACTGGAACAACTACCTACTTATGAATACATGTTTGGCTTTGAATTAAACTATATAGCTGTCCACAGAATTGTCTCAATGAGTCAATTCAACAACACACTAACTGCATACAATTTTGGAGAGGCCCATTCTTTAGGTTGGTTTCCAGGAAGAAACTGTAAATCTGTATCTTAAAAATCAATCCAGCTTTTGAATTTCAATAAAATGCTTGAGTACTTAAACATTATACTGCTGAAATTTAGACTGTAATTGGGAGCACATTCAATTGTGTCAAAAGGTTATGGGAGTCGAGCGTTCCTTTGTAGGATCAATCAACCTTGAAACTCTGGTATGTTGAAACTTTAATAATGTACTAGAAACTAGACTTGGAAAATTGAAAAACCACAAGTTTTCCAAATGGTGGAATGGAATAACACTTAAGATGTACGTTGACAGTGAGATGATCCCTAGAGTTGACTTAGCCTACCTTTGACTACTAAAATAGTGTGGAAAAGGGGATCTTGCTGCACAGTTAGCCCACACTTTGTGCCTGATGCATAATGTGACTTTAAACTTTAGGTGTGTTAGGTCCCTGCTAACCAGGTTCCCAGTGCCATATTTGTTACCCAAACATTGTACTATGATCTGCACAACTTTAGCTACCTCTGTAAGTCCTGGGTAAATGGTACCCCTGGTACCTGGGGCATGGGTACTGAAAAGGGTCCTCTGGGGCTTCAGCACTGATTGTGCTAGCCCAGGGAACCCTCACCAAGTTTATGGCCGCATGTCTTGGTGCAAAATCTGAAGAGCCAACATGGTACACAGCCCTGTGTGTTATGAATCATATAAACTGCATTAGATAGGTAAGTTCCCCCTACTACATGCCTTTAGCCCTAATGCAGGTTGTATTATAACCTATGTGAGGGCATATCAGTAGGAACAGATATGCCCCTACAATGTCCAGTCTATTCTGAGATATTGTAAGTGTACAGTGAAGTCATAAAGAGTACAACATGGGCTGAATTCTTGTCATCATGAGTTTCCTAGCTCCATGATTGCTTCACTGATTTCTAAGATGTTTGGTATCAAACATCTTGTATTAATAAGTGATCAGGAAATCCTTCCCTTATTACCCTTCATGGCTAGGAGGTTGCTAGTTCAAGCACTGAATCTGTCACAACTTGACTATGCTAACACTCTATATTTAGGAGCCCAACTTTCCACAACCAAAATATTATAGACAGCTCAAAACTGTGCAGCCCAGTTGCTCCTAAATGTCCCGAAACCTGCTCTTGCCTCTCTGCATTGGCTCCCAATTCAGGAGCGGATTCAGTTTAAGGCTATGTGCATTGCAAACAAAGCACTTTCTGGAAAAGGATCCCCGATTATTCGTGTGATGATGATCCATCCCTACCAGCCCAAAAGAACTTTAAGATCAGAAAGTAAATATCTGATGACTGTTCCAAAAATTAAACAAATGAGAAGTGGAGGTCACGTTTTCTCATATAATGTTGGCAAAACTTGGAATTATTTTCCCCTCCACACTCATTCACAATCAAACTACATGAATTTTCATAAGCAGCTGAAAACTCTCCTTTTCCCTTGCTATGTCTTGAATCGGGTGTCTATGTAACTATGAGCGCTTGGATGCCTTCGGGTAACCAGGCACTTTACAAGTGCTACCTCATTCATTCATTCACTGATGCCAGTGTTGTATTAAATAATACATTCACACAGTAGACCAATTTAGAGGGTCCGCTGGAAACCTACCAAGCACTGGTGTTGTCTCTAACTTGATTTTGCCAGTCTGCCACCACCAGACAAGTTTCAGTCCTCATGGAGTGAGAGTCAGCACTCTCAGAGGACAGAGACAAGCCTGTTCTGGACAGAGGTTCTTCCCACGTCATCCGGAACATAATGGTCTTCCTGAGTGGGAAGCATCAAAGGCAATGCTGCCTTTGAAATCCAACCCAGGAAACTCCAGCTAGTGGAGAAAGCTAAGTCTCCTTTTGTTCTCCTCTTCTGGTGGGAAGAAAGGCAGAAAAACTAGTTAGATTAGGAGGAGGGTCCCCACTTAGTCTACATCACCCAAAGGGTGGGGAAGATGATGTGAACCCCTCTCCTGAAATTCCACCATCCCAGATGGTGTTGTTTCCCTTCCCACAGAAAATTATCACCAGAGGGTATTTACACCCCAATGGCTATTACCTGTCTCCCCTTGTATCACCCCTAAATTCAGTATTTAGGTAGCACCCCAAGAACTGAACATCGGATTCGGCATGCAAACTAAAACTAGGACAAAGAACTGCTGGACAATAATTGAAGACTTGCGGCAGAAGATAAAGGTGCCGAACCCCTCCTGTTGTCTCTAGGGCTCGGCAATCAGTGCATGCTGTGTTGCTATGAACATGAAAGGGCTCCAAGATCTCCATAGCACCACCAAACTTCAAGGAATTACCAAGAAGCTCCCTTGGAGTGAAGGTATCTCTCCCTGCACTCTGCAGGCACTGATCCCATAAAGTACGATTTATCAACTTGCTGCTCCTCATTGACCTCAATGACCTCAATGCAGGGCCGAAGCAAGAAAGGGTACAACAGCTCCGGAGGGTTAGATCTGTATTCTCACCAAGTTTTTAGACACCAGGACCCACTAGAGCAGCGACATACCAATACCTGAGGTGCTGAATCACCAACAACAAACACCAACTCCCAAAGCACCAGTAGCAAGCACCCATTAAGGAATGTCGAGGAACATCGAGACACTGAGACACACCTCCTGGCCCAACTGTCCCAAGATCACCTCCCCAAGTTGGCTGCTCATAACGGCGAGGACCACAAGACGCATGATACCCGTCTGACCTGGTCGCTCTGCACCCGGCCCCACTGGCCGCGGGACCAACTAACCAGCTGTGCTCCCATGTTCCTCAAGCTCCACTATCCACTTATGACAGATGCACTTGCGTGCAGCGTTCACGCCCAGCAAGCGCGCCCCTTGCGCACCGAAGGTGCGCCAAAGGTAAGCCCGTCTACGCCCGTCCGCACCTGGACCGCACCCAGGGCCAGACCCCTGGTCCCCGCAAAACCCTCTCTTCCCGCTTATCATACGACGCCGCTTCCCTCCTTGCCCTCAACCCCGGACGCACTGCACAATGCTGCACAGCTACCCCAGGATACACCCACGGACCATTCGCCTGCCACTACTGCAAGTACACCTGCATCAGAACCCACACCAAAGCCACTCCCTCCAAACACAGATCCAACCCTAACCATCTGAAGTGCATCCTGTTGAACACCCGCTCGGTGCACAGACACGCCTCTGAAATCTGGGATCTACTCGACTCTACATCGCCGGACGTCGCCTTCATTATTGAAACATGGATGAATGCCTCATCTGCACCCGACATCGCCATAGCCATCCCGAACAACTACAAGATCATCCGAAAAGACCGCACCATCCAAACAAGAGGAGGCATCGCTATCATGCACAAGAACACCATCCGAATCACGACCAGCTCCGACGACAACCTCGCGACCGCCGAACACCTTCACTTCCAGATCCACGCCGACCCCAGGACCACACTCAGAGGCACCCTTATCTACAGACCACCAGGATCCCGCACACAATTCAATGAAGACATCACTGACTTCATCAGCCCACATGTCCTCACCTCCGAGAACTACATTCTACTGGGAGACCTCAACTTCCACCTGGAAAAGAATAACGATAACAACACCACCACCCTTCTGGACAACCTGGCTAATCTCGGACTCAAACAACTTGTTGACACCCCCACCCACCTTGCCGGACATACGCTCGACCCTATCTTCACCTCCAGAAAACACATCTCCTTCGATCATACCACAGCTCTCCATTGGACGGACAACAGCTGCGTTCACTTCAGCTTCAAAAAGACCACAACCCATATCCCACCACAACCTATTCCTCGAAGAAACTGGAACAAAATCACCATCGACCAAATCTTCACTTCGCTTAACCAAAACCCCCCCACCATATCATCAGACCCAAACCAAGCTGCCCCCAAACTAACACAATGGATCACCCACAGCGCTAACGAATTAGCACCCTTGAAAAACCACCATATCAAACAAGGTAGCAAAAAGGCCCCTTGGTTGAACAATGACCTCAAGAAATCCAAAAAGATATGTCGTACCCTCGAGAAAACCTGGAGAAAAAACCCAACCACTGACAACCTGACCTCCTTCAAGGACGCCACCCGCAAACACCTCCAACTGATCCGATCCACAAAGAAATCAGCATTCAAGGATAGACTCGACAACAACACCCACAACAGCAAAGAATTATTCAAGATCGTCAGAGAATTTACCAACCCCACCGCCGGCACCAACGACACCGCTCCCTCCCAAGACCTCTGCGACTCCCTATCCTCCTTCTTCTACAACAAAATCGGCGACATTCATAACAGCTTTGGAAACCTGTCCGAAGAACAACCCACTCCACCCACCACCGAACCAAAACAACAATCTCACAACCTTGGCGCCTGGAACCCAATCACGACCGAAGACACCATCCACCTGATGAACTCCATCCACTCAGGATCGCCAACCGACCCATGTCCACACTACATTTTCAACAAAGCAGACTCAATCATCGCACCCCATCTCCGCGATGTCATCAACTGCTCCTTCGATACCGCTACCTTCCCAGAAGGCTGGAAACATGCCAAACTCAGCGCCCTTCTGAAGAAACCCACAGCGGACCCTTCTGAACTTAAGAACTACCGCCCCATCTCACTCCTCCCCTTCCCGGCCAAAGTCATTGAGAAAGCCGTCAATAGCCAGCTCGGCGCTTTCCTTGAATACAACAATTCACTTGACCCCTCGCAGTCCGGCTTCCGAGCCAAACACAGCACCGAACCGCCCTCATTGCTGCCACAGACGACATCAGAACACTACTGGACAACGGAGAAACAGTTGCCCTCATCCTACTTGACCTCTCTGCTGCCTTTGACACAGTCTGTCATAACACCCTCATACAACGCCTCAGCAACGTCGGAATACAAGGGAAAGCTTTGGACTGGATCATCTCGTTCCTCGCCGGAAGAACCCAGAGAGTCCGCCTCCCCCCATTCAAATCAGAGGCAACCAAAGTCATCTGCGGTATACCACAAGGATCATCACTTAGTCCTACCCTCTTCAATGTGTACATGAGTCCTCTCGCATCCATCGCGCGCCAACACAACCTCAACATCATCTCCTACGCTGACGACACCCAGCTAATCCTCTCCCTCACCAAAGATCCTAACACTGCCAAAACCAACCAACACAAAGGAATGAAAGAAGTAGCCGAATGGATGAAGAACAGTTGTTTAAAACTAAACTCGGACAAAACGGAAGTCATCATCTTAGGATCATCCCCCTCTGCATGGGACGACTAATGGTGGCCACCGGCCCTGGGCACAGCTCCCACACCCACAGACCATGCACGTAACCTAGGCTTCATCCTAGACTCCTCCCTATCGATGAACAGACAAGTCAACGCCGTCTCGTCATCATGTTTCAACATCCTACGCATGCTCAAAAAAATCTTCTGCTGGATCCCCACCGAAACAAGAAAGACAGTCACCCACGCACTGGTCACCAGCCGACTGGATTATGGAAATACCCTTTACGCCGGAACCACAGCCAAACTACAGAAAAAACTCCAGCGCATCCACAACGCCTCAGCCAGACTCATATTGAACATCCCCCGTCAAGCTCACATCTCCGGTCATCTGAAAGATCTCCACTGGCTTCCCGTCAACAAAAGAATAACGTTTTGTCTCCTCACCCACGCACACAAAGCCCTCTACGTCCTAGGACCCGAATGCCTCAACAAACGACTATCCTTCTACACACCCACCCGCCAACTAGGTTCATCCAATCAAGCCCTCGCCACAATCCCGCGCTTCAATAGATCCACCATGGGAGGAAGATCTTTCTCCTATTTAGCGGCCAAAACCTGGAACTCCCTCCCCACCCACCTCCGCCTCACACAGGACCACCTCTCCTTCAGGAAGCAGCTAAAAACCTGGCTATTCGATAAATGATGCACTAAAGCATCCACCCGCACTCAAGCGCCTTGAGACCCTCTGGGTGAGTAGTGCGCTATACAAATCACTGAACTTGAACTTGAACTTGCAACCTCCTTCCTCAAAGGAGCCCCACCGGACTTACCTGTAAGTCCTCCTGTGCAGTGTACTTCCAAGTGGCTTCCTTCCTCTTTGCGCACCAGCTAAAAGACCTTCAGCACTCTGCCCCGCTCAATCCGAGATGCTTCCAAACTTCTCCTACTGGATCTTTGGACCTGGTCCCAACATCAATCTAAAACGAGAAGAATAACTTTGTGAATGCATTGCCTGATTTTATTTGTATTTTGCTACTTTTTCTCTGTTGTTTCCTATAATACGTAATTACTCACAAAAGTGATATATTTTCTGAACTTTGCATAATAATAACTCCAAAAGTACATACTTTAGAACTGTGCCCTTGTTCTTAAAAATTACATAAAAACAGTATTATTTTTATAAATTGGGCTCTGATTTATTCTTGAGTTTGTTTCTCATTTATTGCCAGGTGAGTACAACAAATGCTTTGCACTTCCCAGTGGTAAGCCTAACAACTCGCCCACATTACCACAAAAAGAGCATCAGAATTATCAACTTTTACCGCTGTATACCATTTGGGGATTCAATGACCTCTCTGCACAGTGTCCTTCATTTTAGTACACTACATAGAGAGACAACTTCCTACAAATAGCCATTACAGGATTCAGAGAAAAGTGTGTGTAACAGTTTCGGGTCATGACGAACATCCTTATTAAACAAGTAGACAGATAATCGTTTAAACTTTAAGAAAAAATGTGTAAATTGGGAAAGGAAGTGGAACAATTAAATCTGAAGTAGGTGACTGAAAAAAACGATGTAATTGTTAAAATAGAAATATAGACACACTAAGCCATAGTTAAGGAAAGCACAATGATAAGAATTACTGCAAAATATTGCGAGGACCTATTTAGTTTAGTATACGTGGCTTGTTCAGTTCTCCACTGCAGTGTTAGAGGATATATGTGGATTTTCACAATAGGGTATAACAAGGCAAAATCAGTCTTGAATCTAGCTTTATACAACTTTTTGTATAAGGGTTAACAGTTTTGAAATGCATGGCTAGATAGACTCTTATACATAGAACTGTTGTTTGTTCGAATACCTGTGAATGAATATTTTTTGTTGTTCACCTAGATTTTGGATTTCAGGGAAAGATGGCCTCTACATTTCCTTAAATGTCTTAACTCAAAATTATTATCCTAGTATTTTTTAAATGATCCACATTTATCATTTAGTGAAGAATACAATCGTTTTTTTAGTATTTTATTTGCTATTTTCTTAATTTTTGTGGATATATGGTCAAATCGAGAGCAAGTCCAGGATTGGCTAAAAATTAAATGCATATTTTGGTGTTGCCCCCTCTAACAAGCATTTGAAATGCAAACGGTCTCGCCTTTGGGACCTTATAAGTATTTAGCCATGCAGCACATGAAAGCTTTAACACTAATAGTAACACCAATGAAACCTTGCATGCTTTCAACACACGACATATCAAGCAAGAACACCACTAGATCTACTTTGTAAAAAGAACTATTGATGACACCAATGTGAGCATACTGGAAAGAAAGGAGTAAATAGGAGCAAACTCTGAAACATTTGTTACTTTGTGTATTTAAAAATAAAATGGCCACCCGATATTTTTACACTGCACCTCTAATTGCCATGTGGTCAAGAGCAGGAATGTACCTCGCTGTCACAATATCTGTCTAGAGAAAGAGAGTGCCTGCAAACACGAGTATCTAGGCTTGTAGTGCAGCATTACCAGCTAATGTGGATTTCAGGGAAAGTATGTTTAGAAGAAAGGGGCGTAAATCCAGTCACCTCGATTCCTTATTTTCTGTTTGAGTGCGAGAGAGTTAGGAAGCAGGTGTCGTGACTTCACAAGTCAGCTATGATAAACAATTTTGGGCCCGGCTGGGGTGTGTTTTCTTGTTCTTATTACAGGCGGGGAGATTGCTACAAGGACATTGTGTATACGTTTCAGCATAGTCATTGTAGGCACCTGGGTACTTTGTGTGCCCTGTGGTATTAATATATAACAAAACAAAAACAAGCAACGGTCCTTCCCTATAAGAATACCACCATGGCAAATGCCAACACCACTGATAATTTCAGCCAGACCAATATTTTTTTTTAGAAGAGACAATTTATGAACTGCGTGTAATAAACGGATTTCAGGCTTAAAACAGTAACCCTCCTACCTACCACTAATGATGTTTTTGTTAGGCATACAAAATTGGCAAAGTTGAAGACTTTAAAGTTCCTGGCTGTTAATACTTGCAAGATACTTCAGACAGCTGCATGGCAATCAACACGCTGTTGCAACACCGTACTAAAACTGCAAAGATTCTCTGAACTCAAGTCAGGCGTTGTTCCTTTAAGAATGCCCCCTTACATCTGTCTCCACTGTATGCTGTGGCACGGGTCCTCGCTGCAGATCAATGCACTCTCTTCAGTGTGCAGCGCTGCGCCCCAACCCCAAATGCAAAAAACAACTGGTGATGGACAGAATGCAGAACAATGTCATACATTCACCCCAGTACAGAGATCTGGGCCTAAATCCATCGGTTTTTTGATCACCATGCCATTCTAGTTTGAACCCAGCCATATGCAAATCAGTCTTGACACTGTGCCCCATGGGAACAGTCCAGCCCGAACTGCCAAGGCAGGTCCTTTCTGGACTGGAAACAAGCATCCAAGGACCGGTTTCGGGCATTCAGCCCTCATCAGCCTGTATAGCTTGATTCCAGTGGCATGGAGAGAACGGGTCTCACGTTTGAGCATACCCGTCTCAACAGTTTATATCATTGATTTCATGTTTCTTAATTGTACTATGCTTTGATTTTGATGTGGAGATGCGTGTGCTTTAAATATTGTAGATTGCTATTTTGGTCTATTTATCTTAGATGGCGCTCCTTCTGGGTGCATGGTGACAAAATGCTGATGGATACATCACTTTATGGAAATCTTAATGCAGGTCCACTTTTTATGATTTCAGAAATCATTTTTTCCAGATGTATGCTAAATTCTCTTTTACCTTTTTTCTATATCTACTTCAACTGCATACTGTTGATGTAATGAGCTGTAATTCACACACTGGGTTATGTGTTTTATCTTTTCGTTTAGGCTCCTATGGAAGTGTGTCCATTACAAAATGGTGTTTATTTCTTATATTTCGAGGGTACAATAATACATGCTATTCTGAACCACTACAGGTATGCAGAATTAGCTTATCAATTTGTGTTTGGACCATATTAAGTAAAAATGTCCTGATGATTTATTTACAGGGGACTGCTGCATTTTTATATATACACTGTTTGAAAGTGGATTATTAGTAGACGTAAAAATGCATATATAACTAGCAGTAGTGCACTAACACAATATCGGGATCAGAACAGGTCTTAGAAAATTATTCCCACGCTCAGTCCTTGGTAGCTTTGTTGCGAGCAGGCAGGCTTAACCTCAAAGACAGGTATGTAAAGCATTTACAAACACCAATTCAGTAGATAATTAAGATACCACACAAAAAAACAATTATCTTTAAAATTACACCAAAACAAAAAACATCCAATGTAGAGAACCGGGGATATGACTTTTTAAAAACATTTAGCACTATGTAGCACATAGAAACAGAGCACTTATTGGGACATCTGGACGCACCAGAATGGGACAAAGCCAAAGTTCGAAGCAGACCTCAATGGAGTCCTGCACTTTAACCCCTCTCGGTAGGTCTCGGTCAAAGTTTTCACCTCCGGACTTAAAAATGATTCTGAAGCTCTTCTTCCTGGGGTCGCAGAAGCTTCCAGCCAGTCTGGATTCGGCGAAGGTTTGCCGAATTGCCTTGTGACGAGCTCTGGGTCAAACATGTGGATGTCTGTCCTCCGGAGCTTTCCCGTGGGATAAACCAGAGATCCAGTCCGGCTCGCGGTTGAAGGTGGGAGGCTTGACTCTCACGCTTGGTCCCTGTCCCCTCTCCTACGTGCGACTTAGAAAGCTTTATGGATCTTTTTCTTCAGGTATCCCTCACTACTCTTCACCAGGCCGGCTTTGGTGAGGGTTCACCAGCTTGGGTTTCAACCAACTCACCAAAAACTCTGGAAGTCGAACCTCCTGAGTTTTTCAACGAGGCGGACCTGGACAACAGGCTGACTCGCGATTGAATGTTGCCAGCTTGGCTGGCCAAGTCCAGTCGGTTCACTTGATCCAGCAGTTCAACAATAACAGATACTCCTCTGTCACATACTCACCTGGGCCCATATACTCACAGAGCGTAATACCGCTGGGATCAGGTTTGTAATTTCCACAGTGTATCGGGTTAGTTATTTAATATTCCTAACTAACCTTTCACTGATCAAAAAGTTATTTTCTCTGGTCAATGGACCATTAGTTGAACTAGTTGATGGTGAAATATATATTATAAAATAAATTGTTCTTTTATTCAATGTAAATAACCACAGACTAAGGAAAGTTTTACATCTTTATCTAAATTAATGCATGTGAACCATTCCTAAATACAGTGTAGTCATCATCATTCATAGGAGAGAAAAATGCAATTCATAATCACATAGCATATACTTCGGACTCATACAATAATCAATGCTCAGAAAGGGAGAAGACAGAGAGAAAAGGACATCAACAAATAACCGAAAATAAAAGGTACCAAGGATGGTATGAAAGACCAACCTCCTGGCCAAAGGACTGATAAGAGTCCCCCGGGATAGGGTAGGAGACAAAGACTTCAGAAAAGGAATCAGGACAGGATAATGACCTCTCCAGAATCCTGACGGTTGCGTCGCACCCTTCTCTGACACTCTCTTCCTCCTTGAGATTCTTCCACAATCTTCTGATCTAACCCAATTAATTAGGATAGAAAGTTCTGCTTCAAGTTCTGCGTTCAGTTCTTTATCAGCATCTCACAGCATCTTTCCCAGCATCAGCAAGTCCCGCTGCCATGACAGCATCCCAAAATCTAACTAACTAACTAAAGCTATCTTAATTATACCTTTCGTTCTTCATGTTCCACCCACTAAAGTTTTAAAATCGTAAAAAAATACTAATTCTCAGTGGTCAGACAAGGGGGAAGCTCTGTAACACCATGCTTACTTGTCATTACAATCAGTGCAACTATTGTTCGCAAACCCATCCCCTTAATTTGTATTCATGAATTTAGTTCTCAGCAATTTCTCAATTCACTTTCAAACATTATAGTAAAATTCTGAATAAGAGTCTTCTTCATTGAACTCTTCACCATCCTTTCCCACATTTGTAACATTCGAGTTTGGTTTCCTTTCAATAGCTCAGTCATGCCTTCATGGCTCCACTCAATGGGAATGCGCAGGTATTGCGTCACTTTATTCAATCCAGCTATGCAAGAAAGGCCCAAATACGCACTAGTAATAAAGTCAAAAGACAGATGTTACTTTCAAAAATAAAATGGCTGTACTGTGTACTACCCACTTCTACTCTAATCCAGTATATTTATTTATGTATTTCTCCGCATTTGCATCAGTAAAACCACTCAATTTAGTTCAAATAAGCAGATGCCATGCACACGAGTCTTCAAAACTCCATTTTAGTATCTTCTGCTTATGCGCCAGAATTTCCAAGCGTTAGCTCGTCATACTGCATAGATGCAGTTGACGCATGGGCACAACAGTTCCCCCGTTTAGAGAGCTATTAGTCCATTTTCATTGTTATCTGCATTAGTACACACATAAGCAAGCTTCACTAACCTGCGTGTTCAATGTGGTGTGTATTAGTTTTTTCAAAAACGTGATTAATAACTTGTTAGTAAGTTAAATGAGTAAATTGCTCCGAGCAAGTCTCTTTTTTACGAGTCCATGCTCCATCAATCCACTCTCTGATGGCATTTTCGAGCCATCACAAAATTACCCATCCCAACCAAATGCCAACTTTAGCACATCCCAGCTTCTTTTCTTTCCCTCTGATCCTGGTCAGTTTCTCCTTCTCCTTTCAAATCTTTCATCTTTTTATATAGCTTTCCTTTTATCTCTTACATCTAATCTCTTTTTATTCCCTCTTGTGTTTCTTTCCTTTCCCTTCTTTTTCTAAATGTATTCTTCTTTTCCCCCTACTTTTATAACACTTGGATGGGATCATTACTATCAATACTATTGGCATTATCACATCTACTTGTAATATTAGTTAACCTAGAAAACTCTTCCCAAAATCCTTTAACCATTTCCCTATTAATGTTATACTCTTGGTTAGTTTTCCCTATACACTGTCAGCCTCCAGTTGGGTCATTTCTTTATGATTTCTTGTAATAATTCCGGTATACCCTCTAATATCCTGACTTTTGTCAGGAATCTAAGTGCACCAATATTGAATTTTCAACATACCACAGTCTCTGCCCTCTTTTGCCAATAAAATATCAAGAGAAAGACGCTTTTGTGAAACCATAGACCTTATCGCAACCATTTCTGTATTAATCATTAAGAATCCTCCAGCAGTATCTGTAGAAAGACGATCAACTATTGTTGACAATTTGCAAATTTTGCGCAAATTTAGAATGACTCCAACGGAGGGTATCAATGCACTAAATATATCTGCTACAATTTCAGAAAAACGATCACTTCTTACCCGTGTTAGTCCATTATATATTTCATTGATTCCATTGGAAAATCTATTCCAAAATAACAGCTCCCATAACATCTTGCAGGTAACCTATGATAAGCATTATTCTCGCATACAAAATAAACTCCAGGAAATACAAGATATGTTCCCAATTTTAGTCCCTATTCTCCTAAAATTAGGAAGTTGAGTTCCCATTCATTAGAACCAATACATTTTTTTATTTTTTATTATAATCTGTCTTTAACATATGAAGGCAGAATTTTCCACTTTTCATAAAGTCTAGGGACATCGCAGCATGAGCCTCGTTCTTTGCATAAATTCCATCTTTGTCATCCCACGGAGGTACATAGGATTTCTGTTCAGCAGCCTTCTTTATTAAATCCTGTCTCCTTTCTTCTACTAAATTAAAAAACTCCTTTTCTTCTTCACGTAATATACATGTTAGGTTATCTCTGTGTGATTGTGCCATAATTATTGAACTCATTGCTAGGAAAAATTCACGCATAAACTGTGCATACTTACTGCTAAGTACTGACTTCATATTCTTTCGAATAGGTAGTTCTGAAACATTACATCTATGTTTGAGTAAAAATACTAAAGCTTTACGGTTACCTAAAAAAAAAGTTGATAGAACACTACATGACACACCATATGTTAAAGGTTAATGGTGATAGGTCACCCCTCTGATACAAATGACGATAATTTCATACAGACATACCAATCACTAATCTCCATTGTATTAACGTACTGAAATACCAACTTAGTAAACATATTTAAAGACGAGTCATTGTCTGATTCAGTATGATGATAGTTTATCTCATCTTCTACTTCTATTTTAGTTTCCTTTATTCTATCTACTTTCTCATTAGTAGTTGTATTATTCTTGTAACTTGTTTCCATTAATAAAGGTACTCCCACTGTTAAAAATAACCATACTAATACTTCTAGTAAAATACTACATAAGCAAGATATTTTTGTTTATTACTTCGTTTAATACTTCGTTTAATACTTCGTTTTGGTTGTTCTGCGACTTAAACTTCTGCCATTTTAATCTGGGAAAATGTATTTTCTTTTTTCTTTCTTCATTCACTATTCATTCTCTTGATGTCTAAGGTGGTATTACCTGTTGTCATCAATCTGTGCAACATGAATTTCCTCTGTTCTTCTCTTAAATCTAGATTTTCAAATTCTTCAGGGATTACATAGGTCCACTCAGCGGCCTTGTATTTTCTGTTCAGAATCCTCAGTCTCGGGCTTCATTGAGTGAATTTAGTTTTTGGCTGTTTGGATTTAGTTTAACTTGAAACTTCATTTACTTGTTCTGGTTGCTTCTCTGACTTCCTTAAGTAGTTTCTTAATATTTTACTCCACCTGGACAATTATCACCTTTTCTAACTCTTTGGACCAGAACTGCACTTTCACTCTTTATCGTTTTCTAAAGTTCTTTTATTTTCACTTTGGCCAGGCACAATCTGTTCTTCTTCCCTTTCTAATTGTCTTTATTTTGTATTTTCTGCATTTGCATCTTCTTCTGTCTGCACCTGTTCAGGTCTTATTGTAATTTGTTCTTCTTCTGCCTCAACCTGTTCTTTCAAATCTATCTGGTCCTGTTCAGCAGGTCTTATTTCAATTCGCTCTTCTTCTCCCTGAACTTGTTCTTCTTTTTCTATCTCACCCTGCTCAGGTTTCTGAATAGCTTTGTTTGTTTCTTCCTGAGTGTGTTCTTCTTTCCCTGTCTTTTCCTCTCTACCTGCCTGTTTTTCTAATCTAGTTGTTCTTCTTGTTTCAATAACAGCTTTAGGTATTTCAATCACTGGTATCTACTCTTTCTGACTTGTACTTGGCTGTTCATCATATAGTTGTCTTTCAGAATTCATCACTCTAGATTCTTCGAGTTCACACCTTTCATTTTCTGACATCTCAGCTTGGTCAGTCAGGGGCTGCACTTGTTTTTCAGATGGGCTCAGAACTGTTCTGGTATGGCTAGTATGAATCCAATTGGGTAAACCTGCACACTTCACTGCTTTGGGAGTGACTACTATGACTTGACATGGTTTATCCCACCTGGGTGGGAGACATGATTTTCTTGGGTGTTTCTTCACTAACACCCAGTCTCCAGGATTACAATCATTTGCTTGGTCTGGCTGCATTTTCTCCAGCCTGATGAGATACAGAATGCACCATTTCAGCCAATGTCTTGCAATAGTCCAATACCAGATCATCAGTTATATTCATCAATTTCCAGGAATAAATGCTTGTCTCATGCAGTTCCCATGATCACTTCATGAGGACTCAATCCTGCTTTCTTATCAGGAATATTTTTGAGGCAAATTATTACAAGAGGCAATGCATCTGGCCATTTTAGCATTGTGGATGCACAGAACTTCCCTAATCTTGACTTGATTGTGCCATTAAGCTGTTCAACTATTCCAGAAGCCTCTGGACAATAAGCACAATGCAGTTTTTGTTCACCGGTAAATGCAGCACAGATTATTCAAATTATCTCATTATTAAAATAAGGTCCTCTATCTGATTCCAAAGTAACTGGAAAACCAAAACGAGGTATCAACTCCCTCAACAATAATTTAGCAACTGTGAGATTGTCATTTCTTCTTGTGGGGTATGCCTCTACCCATCTCAAGTATAGACACACTATGACAAGTACATACTTCAATCCATTTTACAGAGGCAACTCGATGAAGTCTAACCAATCAAACATCTTTGGCAAAGGCTTTCTGCGACCACTCTAAACTTTGGATTGTACCAACTCTGTCTGAATATTCTGATCATTGAATCCCTGCCAATATGTGTTTTTCCATGGTATACTCTTGCCATTCGAGAGAGTAAACAATCTGGCATGACTGGTCTGCCATCTAAGTACACCCACACTTCATCTTCTGTCATTTTTGTACAACCTGACTTAATCCAGATTCCCTTTTCCTCAACTTCTTCCTGCAATTGTCTGGCCTCACCCCATGTTTCTGGAAATGAGAAAAACATAGGTTGGCTGCTGGTTTCACCTGTTTCCAATTTTCTGTTAATTGACATTTTATTTTTCACCCAGTACTGAGCAATTTGGTCAGCATATCTATTTCCCGCCGTCACATAGTCATTTCCTGACTGGTGTGCAGTACATTTGACCACTGTTATTTCATTTGGCAACTGTAACGCTTCCAACAAATCTTTTACACGTTTACTATGTCTGATAGGAGATCCTGAAGAAGTCAGAAATCCCCTCTGCATCCAGAGCTGGCCAAAGTCGTGCACAACCCCAAAACCATATTAAATATCCATAAATATGGTTATTTTCCAAATTTTCCCAATTGTGCATGCCTTTGTTAAGGCCACCAATTGGGCTATTTGTGCAGACTTGACTGCCGGTAAACAGGATGCTTCAAAACCCCCTGTCATTTTGCATACAGCATATGCAGCACTTAGCCCTCCTTCTTCCATTCTCAGACAGGACACATCCACGAATAATTCATGGTCAGATTTCTTCAAGGGAGTTTCCTTTATATCAAGACGGGGCTTAGTACATAATTCAGACACATCCAAACTATCATGATCAATCTCATCTTTCACTTCCTCAAAATATGGATCTGCTAAGAATGTGGCAGGATTCATTATTGTACATCATATCACTGTCACATTTTCTTCTCCCAAAATCACTCATTCATACTAGGTCAACCGACTAGGAGTGAGGGGCTATGTTCGTGTTCTTGTCAAAAGAATCTCAACCGAGTGTGGAATATACACTTTTATAGGATGTCCCATCACAATTGACTCAGTTTGCTCCAGGCTCACACAGGTTGCAGCTACTGCTTTTAAGCAGCCAGGTAATGCTGAAGCCACTGGATCCAAGGTGGCAGAGAAATACGCCACTGGGCGTCGGCTCAGTCCATGTATCTGAGTCAAAACTGAAAGTACACAATTTTCTCTCTCGCAACAAAACATGGCAAATTCTTTTGAATAATCAGGCATGCCTAAGGCAGGGGCCTCACGCAGACAATGTTGCAGTTTCACAAATGCTACCAAACATTTATCATTCTAATCAATTGGATCTTTCGCTCTTTTTTGAGTCAATTGTAGCAATGGTGTTGCTAGCAGGTAGAAGCTATTTATCCACTACCACTCCCAAAAACATTCTCATCTCCCTGTGAGTCTGAGGTGGTTGCATCTGTTTGATTATTTTTATTCTTTCCAGTGACTCCTCTTTCTATTTTATGACCTAAATATCTAACTTCTTGTTGACAGAACTGCAATTTTTTGGGAGACACTTTGTGTCCTCCTTAGGCCAGATGGTTCAGTAATGTAATTATGTCAGTAAGACAATCTTCTTGTGTCTTTGATCCTACTAATAGGTCCTCAATGTACTGAGCCAGAACTGATTTCCTGGGCATAACTAATGACTCTAGACACTTTTTCAGGATTTGATTGAAAATTGAGGGACTCTCTGAGTACCCTTGAGGAACTCGGCACCATGCCATCACACGATCTCCAAACCGGAAGGCAAATAAATACTGGCTAGCCGGGTGCAAAGGTATAGCAAAGAATGCTTGACACAAAGCAGTTATTGTATACCAACATGCATTCCACGTATTTGATAAAGGCTGGAAATGGCACCACTGGGCAAAAAGACACTATAATCTTAGTAATCTTTCTCAAATCTTGCACTATTCTGTACTTGCCACTAGGTTTTTTGAAAAATTCCCATAATTGGCGAGTTTCAAGGACTCCCTACTATTTATTTCAGAATTCCTTGCTCAATCATTTGTTCAATCACTGGAGCAACACCTGCTTTCACTTCTGGACTCATTTTGTACGGTTTTGTGTTTGGATATACTGGAGGACCACCGGGGCTTCTGATCACCTATACCTATTACATGCAATGATAGTACATTACATCAAGACTGCATGGGCGCCCCAGCGTAGGGAGCCTCCACAGCATGACATGGTAACTCTACTATATTACATGGGTAGGGGTAGACACCTAGTTAGGTGGATATATACCGGCATCCGAACGCAGGCCTCTATATGCCTTACGGACCTTTGTGGTAAATGGGCAGCAATAACAGATATGGTAATCACTGATAAAGCCTGGGATGGTATTTTAGAACACCCCAAGTGGGTTTCCCGTAATGCAAAACTCAAGTTTAAAAAGTACATGGTGCTCCATAGAGAGTATTTAACCCCAAAAGAGATACACTGCATGTTCCCAGAGGCCCAGAACCGTTGTCCGAGATGTAGGGAGGAGGAGGCTGGTTTTGTACATATGCTATTGGCTTACCCGTGCCTCAAAGATTATTGGGGAAACATTCACAACATGTTGGGAGAAATTACACACCTTCCAATTACAGACAGCATATTGGAGGGCTTATTGGGTCTGAGCAAACACACCAAAACCCAGATGGTGCAGCTGTGATTTCTGGACTTAGCGCTTATGTTAGCGATCAGAACTATTACTATAAGATGAAAATCCCCAAGGAACCCTCCACTACAAATATGGAGAGAGGAGGTAATCAGATGGGGTAACGCGGAAAGCGCTGCACTTAGACGGGAGGAGGCAAGGGGTTTGCGAAAGCATCCTATTTCCATGGATTTGGACGTTATGATAGAGGACTTCACGCAATCGGATATCCCACTTCCGTTACTAGATCCACTACCCTGATCCGCCATGACATTCATCACACCAACAGGGACGATCAGAATAGATTATGTGGAAAGGCCCTGATGCGCCAAGAATATAGGTTGACACTCATGATACCACATGACTAAGAGACTAACTAGATGACAACACCCCGACAGACCAGGAAGGGGGGGAGGGAGAGGAGAGAGAGGGGGTAGTTAGCTTCGCATTAGAAAATAAAAAATACAAATTCATGTCACAACCCATTGGTGACATCAGTGAATAACTTGGATGAATACAAATGCTGTGTTTTATTATATTGTATGTTTTTATGTCATGGACCTGATGGGTACAAGATTCAAAGTATGTACACGTCATTACAATGTTCAATGGGTCATTTTGCACCAAGATGAAAAATGCAAAATGCCGAGACCATTTGCCATGATGTAATGCACCCTGAATAAATGGCTCAATAAAGTTTGTTAAAACATTTTTTGGGGATAAACTGCACCTTCTTTTACCACTATTTTCACTGGATCTACATTCGCCATTAGCCCTACATCCTTTCCTAGATAGTCCCTAATCTCTGGATTTATGGTGTCTCTCAATTCTTCTAATAATTCACTTTCAGTTACTAGTAAAAACATTTCATCCACTACTGTACCTTGCTTAGCTAACATCATTTTGCAAATAGCATCTTCGTCAGGTGTTTGGAAAGCAACACCATCAGGTATAAAGTAGATTATGCAGTTCATTTGGCACAATATGTCTCTTCCTAACAAATTCCCTGGACTTGAATCATACACCACAAACCAATGCATGTCTTTAAAGTTCACAATGCGGACTTCCATCGGTTTTGTAACTGGGGTTCTAATCTGTTTATTTCACACTCCTACAACTTAGATACTTTCTCCAGAGAGGGGTATGTTTGGGATGTCTGCTGTACTCACAGAAGACCGGGCAGCACCAGTGTACAATAGAAAAGGGAAGTCACTACCTTCAACTTTCCCATCAATAAACAAACCTGTCTGTTCTACCTGCAAGGATGCACCAGGCACGCACTCCTCTTCATCCCCCCTCAGGCACCGTCATTGCACATAGTTCGATTCATCATCATTCTGCAAACAATATTGTGAAACCACAGGGTTATTCTTACCAATTTCTCCTTGAAATCCGGTGTTCGCACTGTATTTTTGAATTTTCACATGGTGTGGCATAGGAGGCTGTGGCAACTGATAGTGTGGAGTAACTACCTGTTGCTGCTGTTGCTGTTTCAAGGCCACTTCATTTTGCATCTGCGGATTTACATTTTGATTTGGCCCATTAATATTCTGGAAAACCTTACACTCGTTCTTCCAATGTCCAAGCTTTCCACAGGCATGACATGGAAATTTCTTTCTAGCTTCCTCTCTATTCATCCGTCCTCATCCTTTACCACCACTCGACACTTGTTCACTTTGATTCTGATCTTTCATTACATTACCAGTCTGGGCAATTAAATTAGTTTCATGCTGCTCTGCTAATTTCACCTGTGCCCACATCATTTTCTCTTTAAGCTTTCTATGTTTTGCCTTAATGTCGTCATCACAATACCTTGCATATTTCAATATTTTGTCTATTGTCTTACTCTGCCAGCACAACATATGCTGTTGCTTCATCTGACTAATCTCTGGTTTCAGACAAAACACAAACCGATATACAAAATGTCCCATATCCTTATCACCAATGTTCTTAAATCCACTATACTGCTTGAAGACCTGCAACAACCTTTCATAGTGCGCATGTACAGACTCTTTTTGCTCCTGAGTTGTTCTATCTATCTTAACCCAATCAGTCTCTTTGGGCGGAATTTTCCCTTGCAAGAAAGTAATTACTTGGTGATACTTTTTTATCACCTCCTCTGACGAGGCTCCTGTTTTGAAATCGCTTGCATACTCTTCACTCGGCCAATCAACAGTAATCTTATATTCTGTCCATAAATCATCTCATACTACAATGTTGAATAAACCATATAAATCCTTCAACAAAACCATTGAAACTTTCACAAATCTTTCCACTTGCTTGTACCATTCAACTGTTTTTTTCTCTCAACCTAGGTAAATCATTCGTAAATGACAAATTATTCTGTCTACTCCAAGGTACATGAACTTATCACCACGAGGTACTTCCCTCATTAGACATACCCTTTCAACCTTTTCTTATTCTCTCAATGGAAATGCAGACAATGCTTCTTTAGCTTTTGCTTCCTCTTTCGTCTTTGTCTATCTAGTTCTCCATTTATCAATATCTCCCCATTTTCTCAAAATGTTCATCAATTCTTTTATCTGTAGTCTTTTACCAGAAGTATTTATACTTTCTAAATACTTTTCAGTAAATTCCACACTATATGGTTTCTGCAACAACTTCAATCTCTCTATGCCTATTCCAATCTCCAAAGCAACATCTAACTTCTCATGAAAAATCTTTGCTCTTCTCGTTATGCTCCTACACAAAAAAACAATTTTTCTTCACTATAAATGATCAATCTCTCTATGCTTATATTACTTGCTATCGTTTCTTCTAAATCCACTTTCAATCTGCTAACATCTAAAACCTTTGGTTGTGAATTTTGTTTTTCTATACCCTGCGCCCATCTCTCTAAATTCTCAGAAGTAACCATTGTTGATCCTCTCACTAGTAGACACCTTTTCTTTCGCCTTTTCTGGTATAACTCTCCTTGGAGTCTCAGTTAAAGGTTCCATGATTGGAAGATCCATTAATGAAATAACTGAATCACTCTACTGGCTTGATCATCAGATATCACTATCACTTTTCTAAAATTACTTAAATGAACTGTTACTGTTTGTGATTTCGGACTACTATTTGTATCTCCATACAATGGGATCACGGAGGCAATTGTCACTGGCACTGTCAAAGCTTCTTTATTTATATTCAACAGACTTATTTTCTGAACAAATTCTTCTCTAGTTTTGTTTAAAGCTTCTCTCTCGCTGTCTTGTAACACCCTAGCACTCGATGTTATTTATAATCTGTGGAACCAATGGTGTTCCCAACACTGGAGCACTCAGATTGACCTTACTAGGTATCTCTTGATATGGTGGAGTGGTTTTAATTAAAATATCCTCCAATAATTCATCATCCGATTCTCCATAACATATTCAGGTGTTTTGTCTTTTTCTTACTCTTGTTTCCGGACTGCTCTTCAGCCATTATCACTGGATATAAACCTTTTGATACCATAATGCTTCTCCATTGTTTCATCTGATCCTCGCGTGACTCATATGGATATCTAGGTAAGAATCCTCAGAATTTCCTCCACTTTTGAATTTCTCTCAATCAAATGCCTCAGTTTCCAATTCTTTCAAAGCCTCATACTGAGTTAACCTAGGTCTTAGATCTAAATCATTCATTCTGGTTCTCAAATTCAGAATAATTCCCCCATTAAAATTACCATGTTCTGGTAAAGCTAGAACACCATCACCTTTTGTATATTCTATCCAATTCTCCAGCCATACACAAGTATGATACCCTCTTTCCATCATCTTAAATGAAGCAGGCGTCTTTGGTGGCGGAATAAGAAATCTCTCTCTAGACAACACAGGCTTATCTTTCTTGAAGAAATTCTTAATTTTCTTTATTACCAACATCTTCCTCTTTTCTCCATACTTTCTAGATATAACGAAAGAGTCTTCCGTAAATGCTCAAGTCCTGTTACCCATGTCTTGTAATATTTTTGCGCGACTCACACCAAATATCAAATCAGATTCCAAAATACAATTTCCTTTTGACCCATCCTAACAAAGCTTCTATCTAGCAACCAATCAAAGCTCAGGCTTTCGCTGCTTATCTAACCAATACTAGCGCAGTCTTTTTGTGACATCAGTGTTGCTCCTCACTACTGACCTT
Source organism: Lissotriton vulgaris (assembly GCF_964263255.1). NCBI lineage: Eukaryota > Metazoa > Chordata > Amphibia > Caudata > Salamandridae > Lissotriton > Lissotriton vulgaris. The sequence goes on from NC_141691.1 coordinate 421,165,425, forward strand.
CTGTATTCAATCTGCTCACTTCTCACGCCCGCTGTTTCAACCAATCCCAGCGTGGCTCTCTGTGACGTCAGTATAATTCCTGCAACTGACCCTCCCTTCACAAGGTAATACCAAAACTTTTTTTTTTACTTTTCCTAATGAAAATTTGTTAGTAACAACATAAAACATTTGCTACTCAGTCTGTTGTACTAAATCAGGATAGGTTATAACTTATTCCAGAATTCCTTTCACTTCAAGGAAAACCCCTGTTTACCCTTCCTTCAGGCTCACAAGAACCTGTTACTTTTCCAGTGTCACCTGTATTGGGAAATGAGACCAAAGTGTCACCAGCAAACTCTCTTTGCTATCACTTGCACTCTATTTTCGTACAATATGGTCCCTAATACAATACTGCCAGCCCTCCGTAGCTTCTCGGTGTTACAACAACAGACAAGTAACCTCCTGCCGTATGGCTTCTTTCACCACCCGTTATTCCATTCCCGCGATGCCTAGGCAACCTCTGTACCTGAGATTCTAGACAACATTAAACAAGACGCTAACTCCTTTGTTAAACATAAATCAATAATTATTAATCAATACTTGTCACCAAAATAGTCAATAATAACCATAACTCTGCTTCTAGAACACTGATCCGGCGGTTCAACAATAACAGATACCCCATTATCATATACTCACCTGGGCCCATAAACTCACAGTGCGTAAAATCGCTGGGGTCAAGTTTATAATTTTCACAGTGTTCAGGATTAGTATTTAATATTCACTGATCAAAAAGTTCTTTCCTCTGGTCAATGGAACATTAGTTGAACTAGTTGATGATGAATAATAATATGAAACTAATTGTTCTTTTATTCAATGTAAATAACTACAGACTCAGGAAAGTTTTAAATCATTATACATGTGAACCATTCCTAAATACAATGCAGGCACCGTCATTCATTGGAGAGAGAAATTCAATTAATTAACACCAAGCATATACTTCGGACTCAATAATCAATGCTCAGAAAGGGAAAAGACAGAGAGAAAAGGACATCAACAAATAACTGAAAATAATAGTTACCAAGGATGGTGTTAAATACCAATCCTGTGGCCAAAGGGCTGGTAAGGATCCCCCGGGATAGGGCAGGAGACAAAGACTTGAGGACAGGAATCAGTATAGGATTGATGACCTCTCTAGAATCCCAATGGTTGTGTCGCACCCCTTGCTGACACTCGCTTCCTCCTCCAGATTCTTCTGCAATCTTCTGATCTAACCCAATTAATTAGGATAGAAGGTTCTGATTGAAGTTCTGCATTCAGTTCTTCATGAGCATCTCACAGCATCTCTCCCAGCAACAGCATCTCCCGCAGCAACAACAGCATCCCAAAATCTAACTAAATAAAGCAATCTTAATTATACCTTTTGTTCTTCATGTTCCACCCACTAAAGTTTCAAAATCGTAATAAATACTAAATATGATTGGTCAGGCAGGGAGGAACCTCCATTACACCATGCTTACATGTCATTAAAATCAGTTCAACTATTGTTCGTAAACCCATCCCCTAAATTTTTATTCATAAATGTAGTTCTCATCCATTTCTCAATTCACTTATTATAATAAATTCTGAATAACAGTCTTCTTCGTTGAACTCTTCACCATCCTTTCTCACTTTTGTAACACTCATGTTTGGCTTTCTTTCAATAGCTCGGTCATGGCCTTCATGGCACCACTCAATGTGCATGCACAGGTATGGTGTCACTTCATTCAATCCAGCTATGCAAAAGATGCCCAAATATGCACTAGTGATAAAGTCGAAAGATAGATGTTACTTTCCATAATAAAATGGTTGCACTGTATACCACCCACCTCTATTCTAATCCAGTTTACTTATTTATGCCTTTCCCTGCATTAGCATTAGTAAAACCATTCAATTTAGTTAAAAAAAGCAGATGGCATGCACACAAGTATGTATGCATGTATTTGGTATTTATTAGGCGCGTGTATCACCCGTAGGTCTCGCAGCGCCAGCGGAATTCTCAGAGGCTTGGAGGAGGTGACTTGTTAGAGCTGGAAGAGCCTGGTTTTTAGTAGTTTGCGAAATCTCTTGTGGTTTTGTTCTGCATGAAAATGCAGAGGAAGGGAGTTCCAGGATTCAGGGCCGAATTTGGAGAAAGCTCTGCCTCCGTTTCTGACTGTGCGCACTTTAAGTATGGCTAGGAGGAGTTTGCTGGACGAGCAAAGGATTCTGGCTGGTTCATAACTTATCAGTTTATTGGCAAAGTACTTGGGTCCATTGCTGTTGAGAGATTTATGGACCACACTTTTTTATGGGAAGCCAATGAAGGGCCCTCAGATTTGGGGCAGAGGGAGTGCGGGGTGAGAGATTAAGGACAAATATGGCCGCCGTGTTTTGCAACACCTGGAGTTTGGACAGGTGTTCCTCATTGATGCCGACTAATGATTAGGCCTTGGACAAGGGGAATCCGGGAGGGTAAAGGAATCCACTTGAAGACTTTTTTAAGGGTTCTCAATATGCCAAAACTGGTTCAGATTGTAGTATTAATATGATCAGCCATAGAAAGTTTATCATCTATAATGAAGACTAGGTTGCGTGCTGCGGCTTTAGGAGGAGGGCAGGGGCCCAAGAATGATGGCCACCAATCTTCGGTCTATATTTTCTGAGCGTTACCAAAGAGTAGAATTTCGGTTTTGCTGGCATTTAGTAGAAGGTGGTTATTCGCCATCCAGTCACTGACGGATGCCATGCATTGGTTAAATCTGAGTTTGGTGTCGCTGGGGTCTTCCCCAAGTCAATCAATCAATCAATCAATCAAGGCATTTATATAGCGCACTACTCACCCGGAGGGTCTCAAGGCGCTGGGGGGGGTCCGCTACTGCTCGAACAGCCAGGTCTTGAGGTGCTTTCTGAAGGCGAGGTGGTCCTGGGTCAGGCGGAGGTGGGTCGGGAGGGAGTTCCAAGTCTTGGCGGCGAGGTAGGAGAAGGACCTTCCCCCTGTGGTGGCTCTTCGGATGCGGGGGACGGCTGCGAGGGCATGGCCGGTCGATTGAAGCTGGCGTTTAGGAGCGTAGAAGTTGAGGCGGCTCCTGAGGTATCCTGGGCCTTGGTTGTGTAGGGCTTTGTGTGCGTGGGTGAGGAGACGGAAGGTGATTCTCTTGTTGACCGGGAGCCAGTGCAGGTCTCTCAGGTGTCCGGAGATGTGGTTGCGACGGGGGATGTCCAGGATGAGTCGTGCTGAGGCGTTCTGGATCTGCTGGAGCCTCTTCTGGAGTTTGGCGGTGGTTCCGGTGTAGAGGGAGTTGCCGTAGTCCAGGTGGCTGGTGACGAGGGCCTGGGTGACCGTCTTCCTGGTCTTGGTGGGGATCCACCGGAAGATCTTTCGTAGCATGCGCAGGATGTTGAAGCACGTCAAGGAGACGGCGTTGACTTGTCTGGTCATGGAGAGGGAGGAGTCCAGGATGACGCCCAAGTTGCGTGCGTGGTCTGTCGGTTTGGGTGCGCTGCCTAGGGCGGGGGGCCACCAGGAGTCGTCCCAGGCGGAGGGTGAGGATCCCAGAATGAGGACTTCAGTCTTGTCCGAGTTCTGTTTCAGACAGCTGTTCTTCATCCATTCGGCTACCTCTTTCATCCCTTCGTGTAGGTTGGCTCTGGCGGTGGCGGGGTCGTTCAGGGGGGGGAGAAGATCAGCTGGGTGTCATCGCCGTAGAAGATGATGCTGAGGTTGTGCTGGCGTGCGATGGCTGCAAGGGGGCTCATGTAGATGTTGAAGAGGGTAGGGCTGAGCGAGGAGCCTTGAGGAACGCCGCAGATGACTTCGGTGGCTTCTGATCTGAACGGGGGGAGGCGGACTCTCTGTGTCCTTCCAGGGAGGAAGGAGATGATCCACTCCAGTGCCTTCTCCTGGATTCCGACGTTGCTGAGGCGCTGTACTAGGGTACGGTGGCAGACAGTGTCAAAGGCCGCGGAGAGGTCTAGGAGGATGAGGGCCGCTGTTTCTCCGTTGTCGAGCAGGGTTCGGATGCCATCGGTGGCTGCGATCAGGGCGTTCTCGGTGCTGTGGTTGGCCCGGAAGCCAGACTGCGAGAGGTCGAGGGATCCGTTCGTCTCGAGGAAGGCGGCCAGCTGCTTGTTGACGGTCTTCTCGGTGACTTTTGCAGGAAACGGGAGCAGCAAGATGGGGCGGTAGTTCTTGAGGTCGGTGGGGTCGGCTGATGGTTTCTTAAGTAGAGCGCTGAGTTTGGCGTGCTTCCAGCTCTCCGGGAAGGTCGCGGTGTTGAAGGAGGTGTTGATGATGTCCCGTAGGTAGGGTGCAATGACAGTGTCGGCCTTGTTGAAGACGTGGTGAGGGCAGGGGTCGGTCGGAGATCCGGAGTGGATGGAGTTCATTGTGCGGACGGTGTCTTCGGTGTTGATCGGGGTCCAGGCGCGGAGGGTGGTGGTGGGGGGCGGTGGTTCGGTCGTGGCGTGCGTCGGTTGAGTGCTGAAGCTGAAGCTGTTGTGTATATTTGCGATCTTGTTATGGACGTAGGAGGCGAGGGAGTTGCAGAGGTCTTGCGAAGGGGTGATGTCGTTGTTTCGGCGTTTGGGTTGGAGAGCTCTTTAACGATGTTGAAGAGTTCCTTGCTGTTGTGTGCGTTGTTGTCCAATCGTTCCTTGAATGCAGTTTTCTTGGTGGCGTGGATCAGTTGGTGGTGTTTTCGGGTGGCGAGCTTGAGGGCAGTCATGTTGTCCGGTGGTCTTTGCGCCAGGCTTTCTCGAGGGCTCCGCAGTTCTTCTTGGAGCTCTTGAGTTCGTCGGTGAACCATGGGGCTTTCTTGCTGCCGGGTCTGCTAGGCGGGGTCCTCAGAGGGGCGAGGTTGTCTGCGCAGTCGCTGATCCACTTCGTGAGGTTGGTGCCCGCTTCGCTGGGGTTCATTGCACTGGTGGGTGGGTTCTTGCTCAGGGAAGTTGCGAGCTGGTCGGCTGTGATCTTGTTCCAGCTTCTGCGTGCAACCTGTTGCTGGTGGTGGTGGATCGTGGCCCTTCTGAAGCTGAAGTGGACGCAGCTGTGGTCGGTCCAGTGGAGTCCGGTGGCGTGGCTGAAGGTGATGTCCTTGCTGGATGAGAAGACGGGGTCGAGTGTGTGTCCGGCGTAGTGGGTGGGGGTGGTCACCAGCTGCTTGAGTCCCAGGTTTGCGAGGTTGTCCAGCAGGGTGGTGGTATTGCGGTCGTTGTTGTTCTCCAGGTGGAAGTTGAGGTCCCCGAGGAGGATGTAGTCAGCGGAGAGGAGGGCGTGTGGGCTGACGAAGTCGGCGATGTCTTCGCTGAATTGTGTGCGTGGTCCCGGGGGTCTGTAGATGAGGGTGCCTCTGAGTCGTCTTTGGGTCGGTGTGGATCTGGAAGTGGAGGTGCTCGGCGGGTGCGAGGGTGTCGTCGGTGTTGGTCGTGATGCGGATGGTGTTCTTGTGGACGATGGCGATGCCTCCTCTAGTCTGGTTGACGCGGTCCCTCCGGATGATCTTGTAGCCGTCTGGGATGGCGATGGCGATGTCGGGCGCTGAGGAGGCGTTCATCCAGGTTTCCGTGAGGAAGGCGACGTCTGGGGCTGTGATGTCGAGCAGGTTCCAGAGCTCAACGGCGTGTCTGTGGACGGAGCGGGTGTTGAGCAGGATGCACTTGAGGTGGCTGCTGCTGTTGCGCGTCGTGGTCTTGGTCAGTGCTGGAGTAGTGCAGGTCCGGATGCAGGCGAACTTGCAGGAGTGGCAGCAGAAGGGTCTGTGGGTGCATCTCGGGGTGGCTCGGTAGCAGCCCGGGGTTTGGCCGGCGTTGAGTGCGTAGAGCTCGGTGGCATCGTAGGTACGGCGGTTGGGCTGGAGTCTGCGGGGGCCAGGAGTCCTGGCACTGGGCACGGTCCATGCGTGGACGGGTGCAGACGGGCTTACCTTTGGCGCACCTTCGGCGCTCAATCGGTGCTCCCGCTGCGTGCGTCCGCTGCGTGGTCGCTGAGGGGGCGTCATAAGAAGGGAGCCGGGAGGGCGGGTCAGCTGGGAGGCGGGAGCGTGGGATCCAATCGGCTGGCGGGGGGCGGGGCCGCAGGCAGGCAGCGGCTGGAAAAGCGAGTGCGAGCTTGGCGGGCGGCCCTGCGGCGGCTGGGGCGCTCACTGACGGCATAGGCGAGCAGGCAGGCAGGCACAGCAGCAGGAGGCAGGTGGCAGGAGCAGGAGGTACGAGGAGCGTTGGGGCGACCAGGCCGAGGCGCAGTGATTAGTAGTTGCGTGTCATCAGCGTATGACACTGTGTCAAATCCATAGTCACAGATAATCTTTGCTAGGGGAGACACATGTAGATTAGAAAGTGTAGGGCTCAATATGGAGCCCTGAGGAACTCCTTTGTCGATGTTCTGTTTTTTGGACACTACAGAGCCTATTTGGACCTTAGAGGACCTGGCAGTCAGATAGCTCCTAATGCAGCTTAGCGATGGGCCCCCGACACCAATCTCCGACAAGAGCACTAGCAGGGTGTTGTGGGCGATGGTGTTGAAGGCCGCGAAAAGATCAAGCAGGATCAGGATAGCGGACTATTTGGCGTCGAGAGAGAGTCTGATTTTGTCCATGATTTCAAAGAGGGCAATTTCAGTGCTGTGGCACGCCTGGAAGCCTGATTGGGATGGAGCTAATAGGTTATCATGTTCCAGGTATTGATAGAGCTGATGATTAATCAATGATTCCATAGTCTTTCCAAACAAGGGTAAAAGGGAAATGGGGCGATAATTTGCAAGTTGTTTTGGGTGTGCTGTGGATTTTTTTTAGAATTGGTCGGATAGTAGCTTCCTTCCTATGTTTGGGGACCTTGGATTGGGAAAGTGAGAGAATGAACATTTTCGTATGGTGTGGGACAAGGACTCTGGCAATTTTAGATATGATCTGGGTGAATGCTGGGTCATCGGGGATCCTGATTTAATTTTGTTCAAGGTGAGACCTACCTCTTCTCAGTGATAATGCAACATTGCTTAAGAGAGGGAGTGGAGGGGGGAAGAGATATGTTGGTCTCTTGTAGGGGTGTAGTGATGGAAGGCAACTGGCTATAAATTATGTCTATTTTCTCTATGAAATGGGATGAAAGGTCATCAACCCATTCTTGGGAAGCCATGAGAGGAGGTTGAAATGCTGCAGGACTGGTAAATTCTTTAACTGTTTCTGTGAATTGGAGGCCTGATCTCTTCTGTTTGCAAGGTACGTTTGTTTTTTTGACCCATGTAATTTGTATGCACTTTTTTGTACTCTTGTTTGTCTAATTCATTTTTGGTGTGTCGCCATTTGCGTTCTGCCTTCCGGACTATACGTTTATTGATTTTTAGGTCAGGTGTGAACCAGGGGGAGAGTTTGGCAGGACACTTTGTGGTTTTCACTGGGGCAATGATGCCCAGGGTCTTGCTAATTGCAGTTTCCAAGTCTCTGACAGCTTTGTCCATGTGGGTGGTTTCAGCCGAGAGGGGAATGGAAAAGTGGGTAGAGAAAGGCTCTATCTGAATGTTTTTCCATGATCAACAAAGCTTTGATTCACGCTCGGGTGGAGAATTGGTCTCTGACCTATGGATCAGGCAGTTTATTACTCTGACCACAAGACTGGAAATAGCTGGTCAAAGGTGACATTAGGTGAGTTGGAAAATAGGAGGTCTAAGCAGTGCCCTGCAGCATGAGTGGGGCCTATTACCAGTTGCTCCAGCCCCAGTGAGCTCAGACTGGTAATGAGATCTTTAGTGTGGGAATCCACGGAAGCTCCGTGTGGTAGTTGAAATCTCCTAGTAGGAAGAAATTATTGGTAGCTAGGATGTGTGGCGCGATTATTTCAGACAGTTTATTGATAAAATGGGGTTTAGTTCCAGGTGGAGGGTAAAGGAGAGCTCCTTTCCGTGATTCTTTATCTGAGAGCTCTATGCTAAAGATGCATAGTTCGCCCCAATCTGACTGGTGGGATTCAACTATGTGAATTTTCGTATTCATGTTGAAGGCAATCGCTAGTCCGCCACCTCTTCTATCTTTTTTATCCTACTTTTTTAGTTGATGGCCAGAAGGAAGTGCTATTGTTATGTCAGGTAGGGAGGAATCTTGTAGCCAAGTCTGTGTTAAAAAAAAAAAAATTGGGTTTCTCTGAGTTCAACAGGGCCCAGATGTCCAATGCATGCTTAGATAACGAGCATGCATTGCAATATATACTGGTCAGGTGTGGAGGCCTGGTTGGGGGGCTAATGCTCAGGTTTATGTTGTTTTTGTGTAGTGCTTTAATGGCTTTGCTGGCTCTGTTAGGTGAGCAGATGCCAAGCGTGGTATTGATCTTCCGAGACAGTTTAATTGGAATGCTCTTCTGGGCACAAAAAGATGCTTTATTTGAAAAATGAAGTTCTTGGCTTGAATATTTAAAGGATGGCCATTCCTTGGGGCAGGGAGTGTGAGGTGAGAGGGAAGAGAAAAGGGCAGAGGGGCAGCATGTCTGGTGCTTGGTGTCGGTCAGGCACGGACGGGCGCAGACGGGTTTGCCTTTGGCGCGCCGCTGCATGCGTCCATTTGGCGCACCAAATTTTCACTAGGAAGTAGGCGGGACCGCAACAGCTAGGGTGGAATTCTGACCTGCCTTTGTCAGCTGCTTGGGGAGTGGCAGCTGTGAAAAGACGTACAAGATGGTGCCTGCCCTTCCGCACAAACGGCAAAACCACAGCGGACCAGCGGAGCACAAGTGAATGAAGAACAAATAAAACAAGTAAGTGAGGCGGTAAAATTTAAACAATTGAATTTTAAAAAAGTGCTCTGAGACAGCGCTGCTACTAGCTTGTCTCCGTGATCATAGGTACAGTGCCTGGGGGTTCGCTTCAAGACTACATTTTACTATCTTCTGCGTATGCGCCAGAATTTCTCTCCACGCATTAGATCGTCATACTGTGTAGATGCAGTTGACACATGCGCACAACAGTTCCCTCCTTTAGAGTGGTATTGATCATTTTCATTGTTATCCCTATTAGTACACACATAAGCAAGCTTGTCCGCTCTGTGCACCTCCTTTTCACTAGGAAGTGGGCGGGACCGCGACAGCAAGGGTGGAATTTTGACCTTTCTTTGTCAGCTGCTGGGGGAGTGGCAGCTGCGATAAGACGTGTAAGATGGTGCCCGCCCCTCTGCATAAACGGCAAAACCGCGGCGGTCCAGGTGAGCACAAGCGAATGAAGAACAAATAAAACTAGCTTGTCTCCGTGATCGTAGGTACAGTGCCTAGGGGTTTGCTTCAAGACTCCATTTTAGTATCTTCTGCGTATGCGCCAGAATTTCTCTCCACGCGTTAGCTCGTCATACTGTGTAGATGCAGTTGACACATATGCACAACAGTTCCCTCGTTTAGAGTGGTATTGGTCATTTTCATTGTTATCCCCATTAGTACACACATAAGCAAGCTTCATTAAACTGCATGCTCAATGCGGTGCATATTACTTTTTTGACAAACATGATTTATAACTTGTTAGTGAGTTAAACGAGTGGATTGCTCCAAGTAAGTCTCTTTTCTACGAGTCATTGCTCCATCACACTTAGGGAGATTTTTTCCAAATTTGCTCCAAACCTCTCCTAACTTCTAGAACATCTTCATGAAGTTCCTTTGAGGGTCCCAAAGTGTCTAAAACTTACTCCAAGGGTCTGAAAGCTCCAAGATGGCCCTTGAAGGTTTATGACTTCAAATCCCTCAATCCACTTGGATACAATCCTACAAACCCTCCGGTAGTACTCCAGACTAGGCATTCTTGGTGGGAATGGTCCAGTTGAGCTCTGTTAATCTGTAGCTTGCACTGAGTCCACTCTTTAGGTCCACAGGGCTGTAGTTCCAGATTGTGCAGGTGCAGGGCCTGATTGGTGCAAATCAAACCTCTCAGCATGGAACCTTCTTCTTCTTGTTTCAAGCAGCAGATCTGAGAGGCTCTGCTCCTCTCAGACACTTGTTCCAAGTTCTCTGGGTCAAGCAGGAAAACACTCCTGTCAAATGAAGTGAGGGCAACATCCAGAGTATGACCACATCCTCCAAAGTGTGGCACAATAGACTCCCAGCCTCCAAAAGTCAATATGGATGATTTTTCAGCAGAGAGATAAGAGCTTGCTAAACGCACCTCCAGAATGGATCTTCTCCATAGCCTCTACCTCTTTAATCTGTTCATACATTCCTAAATCCCGCCATCTGGCTGAGTTCAAAGAGTAGGGATGTAAATTAAACTGGCCTCTCCTGCAAGTCTCCTCCTTCTATTCAAGAAAATCATTTACAACCCCTCCCCCTGCTCTGAGATTCCAAAGTAGCAGAACCCAGACTTTTCAGAGGGGCTATATGACCACAGGGGATACTTATCACCTCATAAAAGGAGCCTGGCTTATCCACCTAACTCTAACCAATCAGGGCAGATCACTGGAAGGCTGAATTGTGGCTTACAGACAAAAAAGTCTCATAAAGTTTTGTCTGTATATTCTAGTATAAATTTAACAATAGCATATTGTTGGATTTATCAATATCATTATAGGCATTCCTTAAAATATATTTGTATGACCCCCCTTACTGTTAGTTAATATTTAATAGCTTCTTTCCATGTTAAACTCTGTGGCTGGGGATTTTCAATGGGGAAAAATGACTTCAATGCTTCCCACACCAGGGCTTTTAAAACATATTTTATGAGGACCCTGCCTTTATCTACATACCCCACCCCTCCGGGATACCTAGGGGAGACTTTAGGGGTTCTGAATATGCAAGATATTGCACATCCTCAACCCACAGTGGTCCTAGCACAAACTTAGATTTTGGGAAGCACCTTACTACAATGTGGGAAGTGAAATGGTCAGTTTCACTAAACAAATAACACTTGTTTTTATAAAAGTCCTCCTCACCTAGGGGAGACCCTGGTGAAACCTAATATGCCTAAACATTGTAGTGTATTAATTTGTAAGCGTCACAAACACCAAATTAGAGTGTGTGCCCAATTTGCATTTTAAAATTAGTCCTGCAACACAGGGCTGCTTTTAAACTGAACTCAGGCTTCAGCAGAGCACACGTGCAAGTGCAAAAGAGCTGCTGTTGTCCAAACCCCAATGTACTGGTATATACTAGGGACCTAAAGCTAGTTTCAATATCCATGCCCTATTATGTACTAGGCCCTTATAGGGAAGGTCATGCCAATCATAGGGGTACCCTAACTGATAGTGTACCTTAGTGTATGTAGGTATTTTCACTGTATTCCAAGTGTTTTTTTCAGCATAACACTGGCCCTGGGCCTGTATAGGTAGAGCCCAGGGTCAGACAGAGTCAGTTAACACCAGTACCAATCAGCAAAAAATGGAGGTGCCCAGGCCACAAGGATGATTTTGTAACATACATGGAATGTGGAAAATTAGTTGACTTTGTTGGAATTAACTTTGGCAAATTTCTTTTTAGAAATCCTTTCATTAAACAACAAAATACGACATGTTCATTTGCAATTTGTGGAGATAAGTCATGTTACAAGGTAATAATCACATTTGACATTAATATACAATATAGCATACAAAAAGTGGTGCAGCGATTGCTATGGTGTCACATGATCGTCTAGAGAGAGAGCAACTGGGGGATTGCATTTATTACCACGATAGCTATTCCACTTGCTACATATGTCAATCCACTTTTTGGGGCACCCTCTAGTGACATATACTAATCCATGTCTGCTTTCCATACCTTCAACTCTGGTTGATGTCCCAGCTCCCCAAAGCCATGCCAGATTTCTTTTAGCAACCATCAATGCCAAGGTGACCCATATACGGTCTTTGCTGCCTAATCTGAGAGCTCCCAGACATGTAAATGGCATCTCTTAGCCTCGACCCTCACCACAGGTCCGAGGCCCTCACCCAGACCCAGACTTCTTCCAGTACTTCTGTATATGTACACACTCCCACAGGATATGGATAAATGTGCCCCTTTGACTACACTGCTTCCTGCACAGGTCCTCATCCGCCCCACCCATTTAGATGAGCTGAGTCCCCATGATATAAATTCTATGGAGGATTTTCAATTGTACCAGACGTAGCCTGGAGGAGATTGCAACCTCCCGCGGGGAGGTCACTGCCTCTTGCTACTCCTCATCATTCAGTTCCAACCAATCATTCATCCAGTGCTCAAGGATCACTTTGAGAGGATCCGGCGCATTATTGATCATCAACTTCTCATAAGTCAAGGACACTACTTTGTTTGCAAATACCCATCCAGCAACCTGTCTTCCAGAGATGAGGAATCAGGGGGATATTCCCTTCTGCAAGTGCAACATCAGTGCATGTCTCCCTTCTAGATACCTGAAGTATTCTGTGTTGACTAATTCATATTTTTGTTGCAAGGTGGTGAAAGGAAATCATTTCTCCCTTTTTCCATAAGTCACCTATTTTTGTGATCCCTATCAGGTCCCACTGCTCAAACCCCTCTGAATCTTTCAGGGTGCCTAATCGTTCAGAATCCCACAAAGGAGTACCCATCGTGAGCTTTTGCACTCATCGCAAGCTTTTCTTTACTATCTGCCATATGTGGACTGAACGCCCGGTTGGTCCTGTTAATGTACATATTTTTGGCTTAGAGTAGAGGGCCATATTGTAGCTACCCCCCAGCAATAGCCATTTACCCATCCTGTAACCTAGGTCATCCCACTGATGGCATGTGCATTGATTTATGGCTGATAAGAGGGCCGCCCAGTAATACTTCCTAATGTCTGGTAGCCCTATCGCCCTCATACAAACTTAGAACCAGCTTGGGAAGGGTTATGCGGGGACGACCATCCCAAAGCAGCGCCCTCTGGAGACTTTCCATCTTTTTAAAGTACTTTGGTGGGACCGGACCTGAGAAGTTCTGGAGAGCATATAGAAAACAAGGCAGAGACATCATTTTGAATAGCGCCGCCCTTCCCAATAATGAGCTCGGCAGGGATTTATAATTGGCCACATCTTGTTTCAATCTCAGTAGCAGAGGGATAGGTTGTGATTGTGGCTAGTTTTAGGATTTGTTGTAATAAATATTCCTAAATACTGGAAGCCCTCTCTCGCTTCCAACATGGGATGCCCATTCGGCAGCGGAAGTGGTTCACCACAAAGGACACACAACAGGGATTTTCTCCAGTTGATAATGTATCCAGAGTACCTCCCAAAGGTGGTGAATATATCTAGTACTCTGTATAATGATGACTTGGGGGATGCAAGATAAAGTAGGATGTCATCTGCATACAGAGAAATGCGATCTTCCCACGTGTTAGTCCACTTTAGTCCCCGGATCACAGGGTCTCCACGAATCCACACCGCCAGTGGCTCCAGGGTAAGAGTAAAGAGAAGGGGAAACAGAGGACTCCCCTGTTGCATGCACCGGCTTAGTTCGAATACCCCGACTTCTTATTATTAACAACCACTTGTGCTAATGGCTCTGCATACAATACGAGTACCCATCAGATAAAATTGTTCCCAAATCTCATCTTGGCCAGGACTGCAAACAAAATATGGCCATTCAATTGTATCGAAGGCCATAGTGGCATCAAGTGAAACCACCATCGCTGATCCTGGATCATGTTTTGGCGCTCCAATACCCCTGCAGTCTCCTTGGGTTCAAAGCTGTATTGTGGTGGGGCATGATGCCCAACTGGCCAGGGTGTACTTGTTTGCCTATTATCTGGACCAGCCGTTTGGCAAGTAGTTTTGCGAGTATTTTAGGCTTAGCATTTAATAGTGAGATGGGCGTGTAGGATGAGCATGGACCACTGGGCTTGCCAGTCTTATGTATGTTGACCATTGTGGCAACCCATTGATCCAGAGGGAGCAGCCCCAATTCTCGGCTTTCTTCAAACATAGCTTGCACATGGGAGGCAAGTAAGTCTGGTTTCAACTTGTAGAGCTCAATCGACAGGCCATAAGGTCCCAAAGCCTTACCGGATTGGAGTCTTCTGATCGCTTGGGCAATCTCACCATTTGTAAAATCACTGTCTAGCAGGTCTCTGTCATCCGTGTCTAGGAAGGGCATTTTATGTCTTTAATTAGAGCCTGCAAGTCCTCTTCCGTAAAGGAAGTGAAATCACTATATAAGGAGTGATAGTGATTTGCAAACTTATTTGCCATCTATTGCGAATCTGTTATAACTTTCCCTGATCCCTTCAACAGTTCCAGAACCAATCTGCTTGCTTTTTCTTTTTTATCCAACCATGCCAGTAGCTTACTGGCTTTGTCTCCCAGGTCATAGAGACTACCCTCTCTGTCTCCACCCAGTGATTAGGCAATATCGGTTGCTATGGATTTATATTCTGTTCGTTTAAGTTTCAAGGCATGAAGTCTATTGTGCGTCATTGGTTCCCCACCATCTCCCTCCAAGAGGAGGATTTAGTTTTCTAGGCGAGTTAGTTCCTTCGACTTTTCTTTCTGCACCCCTGCTATTAGCAAGAGTGCCTGACCACGCACTATGGTTTTGAAGGCTTCATATAGGGTTTGGGATGAGCTCACTGAATCCTTATTCTCTAAAAAAAGTTTTCTGTAGCCGTCACTAACTAATCTGAGACAAAATCCTAAACTTACTAATTTTGGTTTTCACAGAAGGCAAAATCCAAACTTTACTACTACTAAATGCCTTCTGTGAATACCAAAAGTAGTAAGTTTAGGATTTTGTCTCAGATTAGTTCTGTGACTCGGCCCTCTTGTGTTTAACAACTGGATTTTGGAAGTACCATGGGTTAATAGGCGCCACTCTCCTCTCATCAATGACCACTTCCACACACAGTGGGGAGTGATCAGATGTGCCTCGAGAGTGGTGTCTGGTTTCCCTAAATGTTCCCACCTGTGGCGCCAGAGTAAGCAGGTAATCTGTACGGGATAAGCTATTGTGAGCCCCGGAATGGAAAGTGTGTTGGAGGCGTTGCGGGTGGAACAGTCTCCAGATGTCCACAAGGCCTATGGCTTAAAGAAAGTCTGGAAGTCAGCTCTGCACAGGGCTGATGGTACAGGGGCCATAGGTCCAGAGAGCCCAACACCACTGAATTAAAATCTCCTCCCAAGACCAGATAGCTGTCCAGAATTGACATCACAATTTTACCTAGGTCGCTGAGCCCCGGTGTGATGTACACTGATACTGGTGAGTGGCGTACCCTCCCATTTCCCAGACAGTTCTGCATATCTTTCTATATGTGTTGTATTGACATCGAAAGTAATTTCTGATCAGGATACCCTCTCGCCTGGAACCCGTGGTAAAGCCAGCGTGGGCCACCAGCCGGAAGCCCCATCTCCTCAAGGCTTTGCAGGAGTTACCATCCAGGTGTGTCTTATAGAGAAGCACCACCTTTGGAGCATGTTGCTTGATATACTGCAGCAGGATACTACGCTTAACTTTGTCCCCAAGCACGTTTACATGCCAGCTTAGGAGCCTAAAGGTCTTATCCCAGCATGTCCCCATGTGTAGAAGCAAAGATTGCATGTTTCATCTCTCTTTTATCAGTGTGCAACATCGTTTTTTCTAACAGAATATAATACAACCCTTTCCACCCCAACAACACCCTCCCTGCTCACCTGCACTCTGGGCCTAGAACTGCCCATATATCAACTATGCAGATTGCCTGTCGCTCAAACTTGGAACTAAAAGTAGAATATAATAGGGGGTGTATGCTCTGCCACCCCCTAACGGTCAAGAATGCAACATGCCCTGCTAGAGGGAGCCACCCACCACCAGAAAGAATATAAAGGATTATCAATCAGAGTCTCAAACCGCTGTCACATAAATTAAGCTACTGCATCAGTTCGTGGGCATCACTGGGCGAGGTGCCGAAATCAGCTCCCATCATCTCATTCTAATCAGACTGAGCCAATAGATTAACCGGTCCGGTCAGCCACTCAGCAGAGGGTTGGGTCTCTTGCGGCTCTCCAATGTTCAAGAAAGTTCACAGCCGCCTTGGGGGCATCAAAGAACCAGACTCCACCATCTGCTTCGACGCGGAGTCGAACCAGAAGTAACATGGCATACTTAAGACCTTTGTCTCTAAGTAAGGACCATTGTTGTCTCTACATATTTAAGGCAAAGTCAGGAAATGAAGAGAGCTTTGAGATCTCATATTTCAAGGGGGGACCCATTCACGAAGTCTGCAATATGACATCTCTGTTGCTGAAATTTAAAAGTCTCACCAACATTGGGCAGGGAGGCGCACCCAGTTTGGGCCAACCACCAGGAACACTATGAGCCCTTTCTACCACAAAGAATTTGGACAACCCCTTAGGCTGAAGATGCTTAAGTATGAGTTATTCCATGAATCAGTCCGCAGGAGGGCCCTTCACCCTCTGCGGCAGACCTATAATCCGTACATTATTTCTTCTGGTGCGTCCTTCATAGTCATCCAACATATCTTCTGCAAATTTACGAAAGGTCTGCAGGTCTTCTGCGGGTATTTGATATCCTGCTGCATTTGCGTTGCATCTCCCATTAGGCTGCTAGTGACAATTTCCATCTAAGTAACTTTCTGTCCTCTTTTGGTTAGGTCAGCACGAAGAAGCATCACGTCAGACATGATGGTGCCCATCTTATGTTCAAGGGAGGAGTGTACACCGGAGATGGCGTCCATGACATCTTTTAGCATCGGGTCCGTGAGTTCCCTTTCAGGTCCTGTCATCCATTTCCCTTTGTCATTAAACTCAGGGTCAGTCAGCTTTGGTAGCGCATATTTGTCTAATTTAGTCTGCTGTGTCACCGTTGCACTCTTGGCGGTCAACATTTTCTCTCTAGTGCTGCTAGGATCTGCCCTCACATAGACTCTGAGTCTCCACTGCTGAATCCCACTCCGTCCCACAGCTTTAAACCATATCTTGCTGTTCACTCGTGTGATTTCCCTGTCACAAGTACCAGGGGGGCTGGCCAGGGGAGCTAATGTTTCCTCATTCCCTTCTTCACTGAAACAATGGCAGGTTCTGTGGTGGCAGATATCACTGGGCCACTGTGTCAGTATTAGCCCTCCTCAGTGTTCGAGAAGGCTTGGTGATTTTTCCCCTGAGGCAGTGCCCCAATTCATTAGGGCCGGATCATGTGCCCGCTGTTTCTGCAACGCTCAGCGCCCAGCAACTGCCCGTCTCTCACCTTCCCTACAGCGCTTCGGTCTGCATAAGCACATGCTGGATTCACCAGGCTGGGAACCACGGCCGGGGCTTCAGGCAGTCTGCCTCGCTACAGCCCCCTACGCGGGCTTTGTATTCACGATCGCGGCAAGCGCTCTCTCCCGGGCCAATCGCTGGGGATCGGGCCATGCTCCTTGTCTAGGGCAGGTTTTCGGGACCAGGGCACCTCTGCTTCTGCCACAGGTCTGACAGCAGTACTCCCGCAGCCTCACCTCACGAGGGGTTGGGCCAAATGGCGCGCCACACCCAGCTCCTCAAGGTGGCAGCCCCCAGTCTCTGAGCGTGAGAAAGCCACAGCTCGGGACGCCGATTTCGCAGTTAACCAGTGTCCTTAGGCAGAGAAATGTCGGTGATCCAGCCTCAGTGATGGTTCCGGCGGCCCATTCACTGCACGGACGATGGATTATAATGCGGATTAATAGGAGGCGTTTGGGTGAGTCACGGAGCTAGCTCAGCCAGAGGACATTGTATTGCGCCGCCAAGCCATAGCCCCCAACTTTGGAAAGTTTGAGTGTAACTTTGCTTCTTTGTTGGGATCCTCAAAAATGTGAACCTGATATGATAATATTTCTCTGTTCTCGTACAAATGATATTGCACTGTTGTTGGACATGGATATTTCTGCAGGATCACCCCCAAACGTTTTACCTTTATCCTCCACCTTTTGTGGAATTCGGTTTTGCTGGCCTTAGGACTCTGTGAACTTTACCATTGCTGAACAATGCTAAAGTGGTTGTGCTCTCTCCCTAAAACATGTTAGCATTGACTTATACCCAAATGTCATATATAATTTACATATATGTTCCTAGGAAAGTGGTACCACATGTACCCAGGGACAGTACATTATATGCTACTAGTGGGCCTACAGCACTGATTGTGGCACTCACTTAAGCAGCCCTTTAAGCATATCCCAAGTCTACCATTGCAGAGCCTATGTGTGCAGTTTTAACTGCCATTTCACTAACAGAATATGTTCCCCCTTGACCTCTAAAACTTTAGCGGTATATATCCAATACTTTAATTCTATTATTTTCATACATAAGGGCAAACAACAAGGAAAGGTTTTTTTTATAACTTTCTCATTTTATTATTTTTTCTTTTTTAGTTGTATTTCTTAGTACAAAGATTTTTTTCATTTGTCGTTTTATCACATCAGTTAATATATTTTATCGAAAAACACATAGTATAAAACACATCATTTTCTAATATCATCAGTAAAAACACTATTTACTGCAGGGGAAACGGTATACAAAACAATCAACACTCTCACAAGTACATACATCCCTTACTTAACATGCATACTACATTCATTCTTGATTCTGCGTCTGAGGGATCGCAGGTGGAAATGCAAATTAATACGCAAGGTCGACGCGTTTCGGCAGTGTGGACCGCCTTCCTCAGGACCTGTCTTGCAGAATACTCAAACACAAACAATAGTTTTATGGCCCCTGCATAGTTGAATATCTGTAACGATAAATGACATACATTGTTTTATTTATTCTAATACTTGTTTCATTATTCTCAGTTTATGTTGCCCTATGTACAACCAAAAAGACATAATTCATTTGCATATTAAAGTTACTTAGATTCTCTTGTGGTTGGACCTGAACTAAACAGTAGGATCACATCCACGCGACTCTCATGTGCGACACAAAACCCCATACCTTGTGAGTTTTCCTCGGGTTAAGTTAGCCTGAGAACTCTAGTACTAATGTTAGAGAGAACTTTTGAGAAAAGGATTCACTATCCTATCCACAGTTTATGTTTAAGTGACAGAATTTTACCAGATCTAAGATGATATAAATAGATAGGTATAATTATATCCTTCTGCATATTTTAACTGTTTTAAAACTTGTTCGCATTTGAGACACTTTTTATAATATGACAGATCTCATACTATGTACCTGTTATTCTGGGAAAAGGATTCCTGTCAAGTTGCAAGTATTGACTTCAGGATTTATTTAAGTAGTAATTCCTGTATAAAATTAGGAACAAAAGCTATCATTGTTCTGTGATCTCAAAAGAAGGGGAAAAGTTTCTAAGGTAAATGTTAGGCAAAAACTTACCTATTTTATCAGATATTGTTATCTTCTAATTGTTGGTGCAAAGGCTTGTTTATTATGGATCCAGTGTTAAAACTGCAAGGACCACAAAAAAAGAAAAAAAGAAAACAACCCCTTACTCTCTCGTGTTTGGTGTGGTTAGAAATGTATTGATTATTAATACGGTCCCTATGTTACTGACCTAAATGTCACAATGACTGGGACTTGAAACATGAAATCACACTCCTCGTGTTTATGGACGTCAATAGCCGCTGAGTTGTTGTACTTCAGACCGATATATGTCTGCAGGGAAGTTAACAAAAACATGGATTTAATCTTACGCGCTTTTCCGTTGTAGATGTTTGAAAAAATCTAGAGGGTATGACGAATTTTACCTTATTTGAAAGTCTGGCGCGTTTCTCTTAAAACCCGGTCATTGGCTGCAGAGCGTTCAGGCGATGTGAGGCATAGCTCCTCCTTGCATAATTCAGAGTACCATTACTTTAGCTGCTCTGGAGGAAAATAGAAAATAGCATCTTCGTCAAGACTAATGTCTCGCACTTGCTTGATATTTATCAAGTGCTATGGTGGCCGTCTAAACTGTGCTATAAGTTAAAATCTACGCTGTGCTGTACTTACTTAAGTTCTCCTTTTGTCCGGTCCAAAAACGTATTCACTCGTGCTCGCAGGACGCCTAACATAAGGGTGTGTTTATGGTTTCTTATATGCGTCATTTGCGCGCCATGTAACGAATCACGTGGTCTAAGCTAATGCCCAATGATGTTTGGACTTCCCGGTAGGCGAGTTGGCGTCCCTATGCGGAAACGCCGCGGCGGCCATTTCTAAGTGGGGGATATGAGTATCATTTTGAGTGGAATGAACACAATCTTCTTTCACTATTTACGGGGTGAATTTAAATTATGGCATCTGTATATTTCTGAACAGATTTAGTGCCAATATTCGAAAGTATGTGAGGAGATAGTAACTCCATTCTGCTATCGGGTGTATATGATCATTAGGTGTGCCTACAGATATGAACACATATGCAGAAGCACGGCGGCCATTGCTGAGTGGTGCTATAGTTGTCCCATCTCACAGTGTGTAGTAGAACTTAGCAGTGGGATTGAGATTTTAATATCTGTGTGTATATATGAGTAAAAAACACGGTGGCTATTACTGAGTGGTACTGAGGTTGCCCTGTTGCACAGTATATTATACATCTTTATATTCTCAATCGGAATGGGATCTCTATATAAATTTTGCTTACCATATTTATTGTGTCACATACCACGAGATATTTTCGTTTAAACCTTTTTTGACACTATCAAAATAAAAAATCCAAAAACATTCCCGTTTTTTCCTGGTTATCTCTGGTGATTCTCCTTTCCTGCACTGGATTTTTTCCAATATACACCACTTTAACTCTGACTCATGGTGGTTATGATCCATACAGTGTTGGGTCAGAGGTGATGTTAATCTATTAGTTCGCACTGAAGATTTGTGTTCGCTAAATCTTAGCCTAAATTCACGTCCAGTCTCGCCTATGTATGGCAATCCACAAGGGCATACAATATAATAGACGATGTTTTTACTGCGACAGTTTGTGAAGGATCTTAGAGTAATCATTTTATCATTGTGAGATAGGCTGTTACCTATAATTGCAGCATCACACGCATGACAATTACCACATTTGTGATTACCTCGGATAGTATCTCCATTTGTTAATGTAGTTTGTGTCTCTGTTGTGCCCGTTTTGCTTCTGGTATGGACCAAACGATCTCTCAGATTTTGGTTACGTCGGTATGTCACTAATGGTTTTTCTAGGTTTGTTTCACCTTCAACTTCCAGTATCCTCCAATTTTTGTTGATTATGTTTTTAATTTTGTAGTTGAGTGTGGAGTGATTTATGACACATACAATTTTGTCTTGGCTCTTGTTTCTCTTGTTTTTTAAGAGGGCGTCTCGGTCATAAAATCTCGCCCTCTTAAAAGCTTGGCGAACCAAACGATGGGGATACCCTCTTTCTGTAAGTCTTTCACTTAGATGTCTACTATGGTGGTCATAGTCTGTGAGGGAAGTGCAGTTTCGCTGAATGCGAAGAAATTCCCCAAAAGGGATAGAGTCCTTCTGGCAGTGCGGGTGAAAACTTTCAAACTGCAAAATGGTGTTTTTAGCCGTTGGCTTTCGAAATAGGCTCACCTTTAGTGTGCCATCATTCCCTTCAATTGTGATGTCTAAATATTCAACTTTTTTTTGGCTATGGTTAGAGGTGAATTTAAGGTTTGTATCACTGGCATTGAGCCGGAGAATGAACTCTTGTAATTGTGTGAGTTCACCATGCCATACAAAGAAAATGTCATCGATGAAACGTCTCCAAATGGAGACGTTCTCGAAAAAAGGCGCATTTGAATTGAAGATATTTTTTATCTCCCACTCACCCATGTAGGTGTTTGCCACCAAAGGGGCACAAGAAGCACCCATACTGGTACCCTTTACTTGTTTAAAGAGGGTTCCCTCAAATTCAAAATAGTTGTACTTGTGAGAGTGTTGATTGTTTTGTATACCGTTTCCCCTGCAGTAAATAGTGTTTTTACTGATGATATTAGAAAATGATGTGTTTTATACTATGTGTTTTTCGATAAAATATATTAACTGATGTGATAAAACGACAAATGAAAAAAATCTTTGTACTAAGAAATACAACTAAAAAAGAAAAAATAATAAAATGAGAAAGTTATAAAAAAAACCTTTCCTTGTTGTTTGCCCTTATGTATGAAAATAATAGAATTAAAGTATTGGATATATACCGCTAAAGTTTTAGAGGTCAAGGGGGAACATATTCTGTTAGTGCTTTGCTTTTCCCCTCTTTCCCTGACCTTAAAGTAACAAATAGAGGGGGTCCCAATCTCATGTTAACTGCCATTTCAACCTGACAAAATAATCCTGTTCCCAGCCCCAAAACCTCTTTTTTAATACATATAATTCTCCCTTAGGGTAGTCCCAGAGGTCAGAGTGCAATGTATTTAAAGTTTAGGACATGTAATTTTAACTTGTACGTGTCCTGGTAGTAAAAACTATTAAATATGTTTTGATATACTACAAGGCCTATCTCTCTCATAGGATAAAGTTGTACTTGCTGTATTACATTTTGTAAGTGTAATTTTCACATGGGCAGTGATGACCAGTTCATGTTTGTTGTCCTCTGAAATCCTAATTAAAAATCCAAACTTATGGTGAAGTCGGGTTTTAAATTGTTATTCTGAAAATGCCCCTTTTAGAAAGTTGGCATTTTCCTGCCATAACCATTTGGTGCATGCAGCCTGTCTCTTGGTCACATGACTAGTTGTGGGTGACAGTTACGCTGTGTGTATTCCTTCTAGATACCTGCACACAATAGGCAGCTTAGGTGTGCCATCACTGACAGGAGTGGATGGAGGAGTTGGGCATAGCCCCACTTACACTTGAATAGGCTTGGCTCTGCATTTGCACAAAGGGGCTAACAACCCTGCATCATGGTCACTTCCATTCATATATGGTTCTTTTTATTATTAAAAAGACAGTTATTTCAATGACCAATGAAGCTGGAGAACAGCCAACACGTGTTTCACCCCTTTGGGCTGTTAAGCACGGGGCTTTCTCAAGGCTTCAACTTACCCATCATCTAACTCTTGATCTTACCCGCATTTATAAATACTCAAGTAACTCTAAGTGATGAAAGCACTCGCACTGGAAGTCTTCTTGGAGCTTCGGACAAAATGGGAACTTATCACCTTTATTTCGGTGACGGTCCTTCGTGGAACTTAGAAAATATTACTAAGACTTTTTATTCTTATTTTTTCCTTATTTGACAAAGCCTTGAGAAAGATGACAAGAAATTAAGCATACTAATACATCCATTCTATCTGTAAAAGGGGATAGATCTGAATATTGGGGCAAAAATAACACAAGTTGTTTATCTAATACTGTCCCTAGTATAAAAAATGCAAGAATTCAACCAGTTCATTCTCAATAGTGACCTTTTATGCAGTCATGTTCCATGTGGAAAGGCTTGCCCCACAAATGTCCCTGAGTCTCCATGTGAATGAATAACTTGCAGGCTTGAGGTAAAGAAAGCAGCTTTTTGGAACATGAAGAAAAAGAGCTCTATGCATGTCTAGCAATTTGGAAATCATTTTGTACTTAAGTAGAATTTGTACAAAAAGATACATGTTTTAAAAAGAATATCAATTCTAAAAACCTTTTCAATCATCAGCAAAAATCAATATAAATTACAAGTCAAAAGTGATGCAAGCGTTCATATATAGCATGTATCAGAGTTAAATATTATCATCAACTAAATAAACACTTCCAGAAAAAGGATTGGGAGTGCACTAAAAGTGCAGGACATCAACAAAATCATGTAGCATCTAAATTCCTTACTAAGGTTCCTTACAAATATGGGAAAGTGCATAGATAGGCAAGAGTAATATAGTAGTCAGACACCAATGACCTTCATGATCAACTTATATGATGAAATACAGATCACCTCTGACATAAAGTGCAATACGATATCCCAAATACCATTATTTACAAACATAACTACAATTATAATTCAATAGAGCAACTACTTTATCATGTACACTATTAGCAAAATGATATAGACCATCCCTTCTGGACATAGAGTAAGTTTATCTTAAGAGGAACACAAGATTTTCTGAACCTGAGAGCCCAGACGTTCAATTAAGTCGAGATACTGCCAAAAGTTTTTGAATCTCTTTAAGTCCAGCCCCTCTTTGCAAAGGCTTCCTGAAATTGCTTTGTTCTAATCATTTTATTCAGCCATTCTTGATATACTGTGACCCTGCAAGTTCGCCACAGTTGCAGGATCAAAGAGTGGGCTGTAGTAAAGACAATTGACAAGAACATGTGCCCCATTTTCACTATTACTAAGAATTGACCATTTTTGAAAAAGCCAAAAAGTACCAAAGTAGAATCCAAATACATTTTTAACCCCACGGCTGAGCTTAAAACAGAAAACAGCTGCAGGCAAAACAGTGTTAGCATATGGCAAGTGTAAACAATGTGAAGCCACCCCTCTGTGCCCTGGTTCTTGTAATGAAAACAACAATTATCAAGTGACTGAAACATTCTTTTCAGGGCTGCTGGTGTGTACTAGACCATTTAATGAGATAGGAATGACATACTTTTAAAGTTTGCTGCTCTCAACAACTTATGGACTAGTAATGATCTTGTCTGCAATTCCTCCTTCGAAAGATGGCAAGGTGCTGTTAGCTGGATACTATCTAAAATATTTTTTATCATATTCTGCTACATCCCTAGATTTTGTATTACCCTGTACCAATTCCATACATCAATTACCTTGGACCTAAAAAATGCATGAAGTGCAAGATGAATATCAAGACTGGGATCAACATGATGAGCCCTGATAAAGGATGTGATCTGATAATAGCCCAGAAAAAATCACTGTCCGTGATCACCACACCAAGTAGAAATCTCCTGCCATGTCATTCATGTGCCCTGAAAGAAAAAATTCCCCAGCTCAATAAAAATCCAAAATAATCCCAACGTCTATTTAGGGCAGGGGAAATTGTTAACGCAAAATAGCCAAATTTCCTTGAGTGTCCAAAGCATCCAGCCTGGAGAAATATGATTAGAATGGTATGTATACAAAAGTCTAACACTTAGATATAAAAAAAATTATATCTGGTATTGTTTCAGAACCTTACGAAAGACTGGTAGTTGAATAACAGCATCCTGCATACATTTTATTTAGATAAAAGAGTCCATTGTACCTCTGCCATCCAACAACCTTGCACACAAATCAAAAAGGGCCACCAGGTAGTATAATTGAAAATGGGGAATAGTCAACCCACCTCTAAGGTAGCCAGCTGGAGAGTGGAGTATTTAACCCTAGGTACTTTACTGTTCCAGATGAAATGCCTAAAAAGTACATCCAAATAAGCAAAATAGCTACTATTCACTTTGATGGGAACGTTTTAGAAAAGAAAAAGCAATGAAAGAACAGACATTTTAATAAGAAGCACTCTGTCTCATTCCCAAGCAGGTGGTTGGGGGAAATAAAGTCACAACCTTTTTGGAGTCTGAATTGAGCCTGGGCCTGGGCTTGGGCACAGTCAAGGAATATCATTTGTTTAAAAAAAAGGAAACAATCACCAGGGAGGGTGTTTTGAAAAGCTCATGGTCAATTGCTTCTTCCTCTCCCTCTCTAGTACCTGTCTTTGTTTCTATGGGCAATGTTGAATCCGGTCACTGTCTTTGTCAACTTTCTGGAGACATTATTTAGTGCTTTGCCGTTCAATAGATTGGGAGCTGAGCTGGGGTTGGGTGAGTTGAGTAAGCTGGTGGCTGAGTTGCAGCAACAGGCTTTCCAGCAGGGAATTAAGAGAGTCAATACTATGCAATTTCATGAAAATATTCTGAATCTCATCTTGGACAAGAATAGAGAACTGACGGCATGTCAAGTGTCAGAAATGTATGCCTTACAAGTGAGGCTTTCTAAGATTAAAGATTCAATTGCCTACATCCCAGAGAAGCTAAGGGAGACTGAATTCCAGATTTCTGAGCTACAATGAGGAAGGGTGTAGGCCAGTTCCATAAACATCAGTCCCTGATTACATTTAAGGTAGAGGAACTTGAAAATCTTTCACATTGTTCCAATGTGCACATTGTAGGGATTACTGAGGGAAGTGAGGGCCAATAAATATTTAATTTAGTAGACTTGACATTAATAAGAGCCCATTGTGTCCTGGCACAGTGTTCCCCCAGTTCAAAATTCCCATGTACCATTTTGGTTCATTTTGTTGACTACCAATTCAAAGAACTTGTTTTGTCAAAGACAATCAGGCAGAGGCAGCTTTCTATGCCTGAAGTACCCCTTTGCCACATATTTACTGATATGTCTGCTTCTGCAGCCGGACAGCAAAAAAAGTTTGTCAAATTGCTCTATAAAGCATGGGGCACTCAAGCAACAATTGTGCACCAATCTAAATTGAAGGTTTTGGTAAAGGGGTAAATCCACCTGTTCTGCAATGTCAAAAAGGCACCAGATCTTCTGCGGAAGATTTCTGATAAGTCCTAAGTGCAATTGTCACAAATTGTGATATATAGTAACCATTATTGTACGTCAAATCAGTATTTATTTGACACAGCCCTCCCTGCTATAATGATGCCCTTGACATCTTTGTAAATTACAGGAATGGTGTTGTGGCAAGGAGAAGGACATTGGTGTAATAGGGTACAGTGTCATGTCACCCAGCTTCGCTAGTTAACTCTGGGAGGCGTATTATGGGCACTTCCCCTGTCACTGGGGGTGTCCTCTTTTTTATATGTTTCTCCCACTTCACTTCTATCTGTGGGGCACCTGGTGAGTTACAGAGTGGGGTGTTGGGTTGGGGGCTGGCACATATATAAAATAATTAGCAGATTTGTTACAAGATCCAATTGGATAAGGTTGAGAGGTTCACTGACGTAATTTTTCTTTAACCCCTTCGATGCTCATGACGAGCTCAGCTCGTCATGAGGCACAGTTGAGCTGTGCTGATCACGAGCAGAGCTCATCATGAAAAGAGGAATTCATAAAATAATAGCACACACGGGAAAACCATTAGCAGCCAAGGTGTTAATGCAAATTATCTCTGAAATGGGTCACAAAGTGAGAAATGTTTTGTGCAAAACAAATGGTATAGCAAACAGACGTAAATATGATGCTTTGAGTAGATGGCTGGGTTCTTTTTTTCCCTGAAGTCTTGTTTTTACAAGAGACTCATTTCAAGGTCAATTCCCCTGAGACAATATTCCCATTCTGGTCTTGCAGTAAGAGGTGTTATGATCTATTTGGGAAGAGGGTTGGATTGGGTCCTCAGCAAAATAGTTAGAGACTTACAGGGTAGATGGCTTTGGGTAAAGGCCATGTCTAATGGTCTCCCCTTAAATTTGGAAGAATAGTAATCTTAAATAGCTTCCAAACAAGCAGCAAAAATGATGCTGTCATGTCCACAATGGCTCATTACACTTGTTGAGCATATAGTCAGGTTTTTAGTTAAATATATTACAATTGTGATGCACCATCATGTTGCCAAATAGAGAAACTGATCTTTGATCAGAGGTCCGTAAATCCTTTAATGTCTCCAATTACCAACTGGGCCTTAGTTTGTAGCTCACATGATCACCAAGGTACACCTGGATGTGTTGTAAAGGCTTAATATCAAGGCATATTTCTTGTGTTCAAGTGTCAAAAAATAGATTACCTGTTGCATTAAGCCCCTTTAGATTTCATGTTCTGGAATGAAGAAAAAAAGCTATGACACTTAATTTTATAATATTTATAGGAAATGTACACTTTTTTTATTTTTAACAATGTCTCAGTGTGCCTTATATGGATCATTTACCCTTAAGCTTTCCATGAACAAGGAGCAATGTATGTGGAATGTATGTGTAACAAAACGATGTGTAACAAAATGAACTAAATGGAGGCGCACCCTTCGGAATCAGTCAGGAGCTCTCTGGCCAGTATACTGTGCTAAGGAGGTCACCTGAAGTTTGAGCCCCATAGGGGCTGTGGGGGCCTTTGGAACACCAATAGTGGAATATAATGTAATATATTTAAAGAAGCAATGCATTATCCCAGAGGTCTTGTCTTCAAAAACTCTGTATCGTTCTCGATCTCCGGAATAGTTTGAGCTGAATTATTTTGTATGATGAGCACAGCCAGTGAGGTCTTCTATCTTCTGCTCAAACTTACATGGTCAGTGACGGCTACCGCCCCCCTCCCTGGTTACCCACATCAACCCAGCACACATTGACACGGAACATGATTTGTCTTTGGAAGGCGGGGGATCGCAAGACCCCCCCGGCCGTATTTATTAAGATACAAAATAATATAATTGTTAAACCAAATATACAATTTTTATGCAAAAATATTCAGGAACATCAGATTTCATCATATCAACAAGTATGATCGGCTAACCTTAACAAGATTCTAATACAGCTTGTTTCCTAACCGAATCTAACATCCTCCTCTGAAAATCTTTGCATACTAACATTTCTGGCCATATTTCGCAAGGTCGCTAACCGGTGTCAGGTCTTACAAGCTGCGCCCTTATCGCAGGTGCGCATGCGCAGCCGTGCCCGTTAATTACTCGGTCCACCCGTGCAGCCGAGGCCATTAATTACTCGGTCCACCCATGCAGCCGAGCCCGTTAATTACTAGGTCCACCCAGTGAACTCCATTTAACCACTGAAGGAGGGCCCTTACTCGCGTCATACGCTGACGTCATGAGTACGCGCGGGGTGGCTACCAGCCTAAGGACAGTGTGACTCCCCTACCCACGCCCCTTTGCAGCACCAGTTATACCTGCCCCTGAAGTTCTAGGAGGGGCCAGTGACCCCTCCTCCCCCTGGGCGGACACCTCCAAAGGATGATGCCGCCCCCTCAGACCTTAAAATAGCTGCTCACCGGTCATGACCTTACCGCCACAGGCCAGTATTGTTACCCGACGATCTGGCCTCCCCCCTTACTACTCCTAAGAAAGGTCATACTCACCTCGCAAATCCCTCTAGACATGGCAATATGTTATTAGACCACAGGACATTCCCGGCCTCAGTCAAGTGTACCCCGTCCCGCAGGTATAAATGCTCCCCCCAAATACACCCATGGGGAATCGTCTGCAACCGGGGGGCTCGAAATACTTTGTCCAATTGTGTGTTGATCCTCTTTACCAAGTGATTCAACGCCTTGACCGAGTCCCCCCCTCGCCACTGCCACCGAGGAATAAGTTGCGACCAAACTACTGTGCAACCCGGGCATGTCCTGGATACCCACCCCGAAGTGGAGATGATTTCCTCTATAAGGATGCGCCCCCCCAGTTTGGCCAAATCGTTCTCCCCCAGGTGAAGTATCACCACTGACGGGGGGCGGGTTGCTGAGATAGGAGTTCCTGAAAGTAATCTCTGAACTGGCTGATGCATAAGCCTCCCCTCCCAAAGAAGGAAACAGAAAACCCCTTTTTCTCTGCCCTTCTCTTCTTTTCCCCTGAAAGAAATACATGTTTAGCGCGCCGCACATAAGAGTGGCCCACAATTTAAGTCACCAATGTCCGTTGATCTTCTTGTTGCTTGTGTTGAGCTGCTGTCATTCCTTGCCGCTATTCGGCGAGTTCCTCCCCCGCGTCACAGGTTTGAGAAACTGTAAAACCAGAAAATACCAATCGTGAGTCACCTTGCCATGTTATAACATGTCAAACCGTACATATCGTTTGTAACAGTCAGACGACCATCTTCCAATCCTCTTAACCTTTTCTACTGAGAGTCCCCTTACAACTAAGGGTGGGCGTAAAATCCGTTTCGCGGGCGAATTTGCGGATTTTCCACGATTTCGCGATCCGCGAATCTCGCGAAATTGCTGGAAAATCCGCGAATCAGCAGGAACGAATTTTCAGCCAAGCAAGGGTTACAGCAGCAGGTGAAAAAGTTGAACCTAATTTCTTTGTAACCTTTTACAAAAGGGTTACAAACAAATTAACTTCAACTTGGACACCTGCTGCTAATTGCTTCCTGGCGTTATCTACTTGCAACTATTCTCCGACCCTGCTCTGACCCTTGAAGCAGGGTCAGAGAATAGTTACAAGTAGGCAACGAGGCACCTGTCCAAGGAATTAAACCTCATCAGGAAGCACTTACAGATATAAAAAACAGGAAGAAGGGAGAAGATGGCAAAAACACCCATTTTGAGTTGGTAGGAGGGGTTAAACTAAAAGAGACCTTTACAGCACAATTTTCATATGCATTTTGCTAAAAATAAAAAGCTGTATGTTCTGTAGGGGCAACTCAGGAATCTGGCCCTTCAGAGATCCGGCCTCTCTTTCTTTCTCTCGTTCTCTCTCTTCCTCTCTCTTTCCCTCTCTTTCTCTATCTATCTATCTATCTATCTATCTATCTATCTATCTATCTATCTATCTATCTATCTATCTATCTATCTCTCTCTCCCTCTCCCATAAACGACTGCATGGGTAACTTCGCTATGCAAGCGGCTCGCGAAGACGCAAAAAGCCCCGCGAACACGCAAAAAACCCAGCGAACACGCAAAAAAACAAAAATCCGCAAATTCGCACAAATTCGCGAATTTTGCAGATCGCAAATTTGTAAATCCGCAAATTCGCGGATCGCAAATTTGCAAAATTCGCCCATGCTTACTTACAACTCCCTCAGTTGCTGCCCCAATTCTGAAAGAATGGGTACCAACTTTTATGGGATCCAAGCCTGCTTTTGCGTCCGCCAACTCCAGGACTCTCCTAAACTGATACCTGGTCAGTGGTGTACCGTCAGTGTGACACAATAGTGCCCCCCCGCCGTACCCTCCTGCTGCCTTCAAAAAGCCTCTACATGCGAGACCGGGCAGCAAGGATTGGTCTGAGCCCGATGGAGCACTATGATATTTCCGTCCCTCCTGGTCAGTTTTTGATCTTTGAATTGTCACCCACATTGTATCCTCTCTGATCACAACGCAGGCCGCTTGAAGGCCGCCCTGTTTATCACCTTTTGACGTCGCTACCAACTCGCCTATCCGTAGAGCCCCATAGAACGCTAGTGCGAACGCAGCTTTGAACAGCAGCACCTCCCATGTTGAGCTACAGACGCCATGATCTGCTGACAATAGGGCTGTGAGCCTTACCAGACCGATCGGTTTTCTCGTATCCGTCAACTGTCCCTGTATGCTGCGCCAACCCCTCAAAGCCTTGCGCACCACAAAAGTGTTCGTAGGATCCCTCATGCCCTTGGCCTGTGCGAAGAAGGAAACCGCCGCCCTGTGCCTATTTGCAGCTGCCACCGAGCGCCCTTCCTTGTGCATCAATTCTAAATATGCTACAAAGCTGTCCTCTTGTGCCCAGCTAACCTACCACCCGTGCCCCAAGAAAGTACAGTAAGACAAGAACGCCTCTTCGTATGCTGTCTTGGTCCTGGGGGCTAAGCTAGAGGCCACGAGGTGCAGTAGTCTGGGGCACCAATCTGCCAGAGAGCAGCCGGGAAAGGTGCTGGCGAGGGATCTGCTGCAGGAAGCTGTTCCCTGAATACCTGCATTTTAAAGCGAGAAAGGGCGTCAGCTGCATTATTAAGGACACCTGGCACATGTTTGGCACTGAAAACTACCTTCCATTTCAAGCATTCTAGCACAATCTCCTTTACCAAGCACAGTATGAATGGACACCGTGCCGCTTGCTGGTTAATGCGACCAGAACACCACCGACTGATTGCATAGGTGCTCTGGCCAAACCATCAATGCTACCTATATCAGGAACAGTTCCAGAAAGCCGATGTTGGTGGTCAAACCCCACGACCTCCACTCCTCAGACCACCTCTGGGCGACCCACTTGGTCCCCAGGATGGTGCCAAAGCCCACGCTACCAGCAGCATCTGTCCATAAACCCAACTCTGCTGATGTCGTGGGGGGGGCCGGGCCACAATATCCTGCCATTAAAGTCCTCCAGGAATGCCATCCATATCCGCATATCCTGGCGAACCTCAGATGACAATCTAGAGCAGTGATGTTTCTCTCGCAACCCCTTCATGGCTTGGGCAATCGAGCGTGAGAAGGGGCGTGCCATTGGGATGACCCGTAATGTAAAGTTCAGTTGACCCACCGTCTCCTGCAGTTGTTGTAAGGTAACCTATTCTTTGAGTAGGCACTGGCGCAGCGCTGCCCTAAACATAGACACTTTGCCCTTGGGCAACCTGAAGCAACCCTCCACTGAATCTATTTCGATGCCCAGGAATTCCAAACAGGTGGACGTGCCAACCGTCTTCCCAGGCGCTAGCGGGACCCCAAAAGCCTGCATGAGCACGCAAAATTCCTGCAATGCCCAAGCACACTCCCGAGTCCCCACCGACCCCAGGAAAAGGAAATCGTCCAAATAATGCATGACCTGTTTGTGGCCCGTCGACTGCCTCATGACCCATTCTAGAAAAGAGCTAAAAGTCTCAAAGTATGCACATGAAATGGAACAACCCATAGGCATGCACTTATCAATGTAAAATTTGCCTTCACAGGCGAAACCCAGGAGGTGGTGGTCCAAAGGATGTACAGGTAGGAGACAAAAAGCAGATTCAATGTCCGATTTAGCCATTAGTGCGCCCTGCCCTAATCCCCGCAATAGTTCCACGGCCTGGTCAAATGAAGCGTACTTCACACTACAAATACCCTCATCTATAGCATCGTTCAAAGATGCCCCTCTCGATGCCGAGAGGTTGTGAATCAATCTAAACTCGCCCTTCTCCTTCTTGGGTACTACACCCAGTAGTGAACAGACAAAGTCGGGGACAGGCACCTCCTGGAATGGCCCAGCTATTCTGCCCAAAGACTGCTCCTTTCCCATCTTAGCAGCCACCACTGAAGGGTTATGCTGAACCGATAACTGATTCCTGCAATGTGCGCTGCCTGTGTATCCCCCTGCCGGGATCCAGAAACCTTGGGAGAAACCTTCCTGCAGTAGGGCAGCCGCTGTGTGGTCTGGGTATCTCTTCAACCATGGGATCATTGCCAAGACGTCAATGGGAGTGGGACCAACCGTGCCTACTACCTCATTCTGGTTTCTTCCCCCCTCTCTGACCTTGATTAGCATTTCTGGACCTGTCTCGGGATGGGAGGTGTGACCGCAGATTGCGCAGGCATGTCTAAATTTACATGTGCCATCTGGCCTCGCACAAGAGCGCTTATTAAAGTCCCAGCACACACCTCTCCTTTCCCCCCAATCCCCCCTATTCTCCCCCGGAAGTCGTTCCCCTGCGCTGACCGAAAGGGCTGCTGGGGTTTTGCAGAGAACACATTGGCTACACTGGTGGGCTGGGCCGGGGCCATGTTCCCTGAGAACTGCTTATGCCACGACAGCGAGTCAACCTTGTCCCATGTCAATGAAGAGTCAAATTCTTTAGATTTCCTGAAATTCACATCATATTCCTTCCATGCCTCCCCAGGGTACTGCTCGCTCCACCCTACAATCCTGCTCTGGTAGCAAGCCATTGCTGCCCGTACATTAGGAGGGCGTTCAACAGTGATAGCCGTAAGAATGGAGAAGGCCCTGATCCAATTAATCAAAGTTTCCTCCACCCTGAATTCAGCACACTGTACTCTCCATTCACTAGGGTGCATCCATTCTTTAAGTACTTTGGCATTCTCCATTTCCCTATTGTCCATTAACAGAGAAAAAATGTAAATATACTTTCCCGTCCAAATCATTTCCTTTACAGCCCGGGAAACATGTTGTGCTGGTTCCTCACTCCTGGACGGGATTGAACCATCCCCCAAGAGAGGCAGAGCCACCTCCTTACCATTTCCGGACACTGGAGCCGGTCCACCGTCGATTTCGTTCGGTTGGGCGGTATTCGCACCTGCAAATGAAGAAGAAGAGGAGCCTCATCGGTATGATCCAAGGTTGAGGGCAACACACCCCCCTTCTGCAGCCAATGCAGTATAGCCTCTTTCTGAGCTGTTAGCTCGGGTGGGATTGGAGCTTTAGAATCCGGCACCGCCCCCCCCGGGGGCACGCCCGGTGGTGCTGATGGACTAGGTAAAGGGGCGGCCGGTGGAGGGAGGGGCCAATGGGTGCTGGCACGGGGGCCGTTGGAAGCTGCCCAACAGAGGCAGGCGGGGCCGGCCCCACAGGAGGGGCCCCTGATGGCAAAGCAGGAGCTGGTGCCGTGGGAGCCGGGACTACCGGCTCAGGGATAGTGGGAACAGCCGTAGGTGCAGGAGCGGGTGCGCTGCACCTAGATCTCTTGGGCTTGCTCCTTTTAGGTGAGGTGTCGGAATCCCCCTTTGGCAAAGGCGCCGTAATCTGCCGTTTGGGCCTACCTTGTGGGTCCGAAATATTATCAATCCTCTCCATCATGCGAGCCTCTAGGCTATCAACCTTACCCAATCTCTTATCAATGGCATTCATTCTACGCATCATAGCTTGCATCATCATCTCCATTTTCGTCCCCTTAGCCCCCTTAGCTCCTGTCATTTTGCTGCCCACTGTCCGACACTCTTACTGCCCGGATTCGCAACCTGTGCACACTTGTACCTTCAACAGACGGAGGATACGCAGGGGGCTGTGGGCACCACGCAACTGTGGCCGCAACACACCGGCTTGTCCAATTGTTAGGGGTGACCAAACTCTAACGTAGACCCACCCGGCGGCCATTAGAAGCAATGAAATGCAAGCCCCCCGCTCTCCTCTTACCGCCGACGTCCTGCGTGTTCTACGTCCCATACTCCAACCACCAACTTAGCGTTTCACTGTAACCCGGATTGTCAGATGAATGCTCCGGAACGTACGGTCCTCGCTCAGACTGTCTGCTTCCAATTTTGCACTCACACACACTCCAGCGGCAGTCCTTGACCTGAAAAATAAGAACAGAAAATTAGGAGGCCCTGAGCGCGGGGCACGACCAGTGTGGGGGAGCGTCCAGGCGACAAGAAGGGCCACCTGAGCGCTCCCCCCTCCTTTATTCCCGGGGTGGCGGGGAGGGGGCGGCACGCCCCTTCCCTCCACCCCCCAGCCGTCCGCCCCTCTGACCCGGAAGTCTGCACCACGCCTTCTGGGTCAGTGATCGGGCGCCAGCCAACCGGTGGTGCGGCGCACCCCCCCCGTAATCATTGGACGCCGGGAGGTCACGCCCCCCACCACCGGGAGGCAAGGGGAGAGGGGATCGCCGCACCGCCATGCGGGCGGGGGCGCCAAGAGCCCCCCTTTTCAAAAGCTTTTTTTTGGGTGCCTACGTCCTTTCAGCTAAGTGCTAATCAGTTGAGGAACTATATTTTGCCTGAATCTATGGTTTAAAGAAATGTTTTAAGGAGGATAGGGAGACCAAAACTTGTGTTCAGAGTATGGTTGTCCTTGTTCACATTAGTACATAGTGACAAGGAAGTTTTTATTCTCTTTTGAAGTGTCCTCTAAAGTATACCTTCAAGTCTCACAGAATGATGATGCAATATCTGAGCCAAGAATCTGATTGTCTTCAATCAGGATACACTGCATGAAATCTTGCTGGTATAGAAAAGCACGTTGAAGCACTCACACATGCTCTAGGTATTCCGTACCAGAAATGGTGCATGATTTAAAAATAGAAAAGGACACATTTCAATCTTGTATTGTGCTCCCGGTATGATTCACTTGACGAAGAGAACCTTCTGAATGCTGCAGAAGGGGGCTTAAGCAAAAGGTATATGATTTGTGTTTTGTAGATTCTGGTTTCCATACATTCACCTTCTCATATAATCATATGTAGACATTAAGGGCCTCATTTATGAAAGTCTTGCGCCACCGGTGCATCACTTTTTCCCATGTTAAAAGTGACGCAACGGCGGCGCAAGGCCTTCATTAATAAGGCCCTAAGTCCTGAAGAACAACAGTTACAAGCGAGATGTGTGCTTAATTGATGCTTTAATGTGGTGAATTTATTAGATAAAAACATTACCACAAATAACAAGCAGATTGAACAATAGCTTAATTTCTAGTATGACCACTGTAATAAAAAGGTTGCAGTCTGGCTAGGGTCATAAATGGAACCGAACTGTAACTGTTGAATCTGTAGAATAACTATAACTAACTTCTTGTGAGGATGCATTTTAAAAGCCATTATTACTGGAATAATGAATAACTAATATCAAAACACACAATGTACAGTTTCAGCATAATACTTTCTGTGAACACATTGCATTAATCCTCTTCATGTATTGACATTTCAGATGAAGGCAATCAGCAAGGATGGAAATAAGATTACCACAATAATATTCTTGATGTTATTGCGTTTCCGCTACCAACTACCAATACACATATACCACTCCCTTCCTGTTTCATGCCCACCAGTGTTGCCTCTTCATATTGTTCACCTGCAAAACTCAAACCGTATAGAAAAAACTCCCCACCACAAACTGCTTTAAGAGTACATCATAGCCTACTATGTGAGAGACCCTGCATGTTTTATCTAAAGTGACACATCTAATGTGGTGCAAAAAGAGGTGCTTTACTGACTACTAAGCTACCCCTGAATGGCTAATACTTACGGCTGCCAGATAAAATGAGAGGGGTAGAACATATCAGACTCAACATCGACTATTGATTTACTAATAATCAGACTAGTAAATGTAAAATCTTGCATCACAAACTTAAAAGGATATACATAGATCAGGTGAAACTCCATTCTCTTGCAGTCATTATCCAGGTGGCAGAATGGGAGTACACTTCGTCATATCATTATAGGAATAAAAGCCTTCCAGTGTTCTCAAAGAAGGCAAAAGCAACTGTTGCAAAACCATGAAACCACAGATAAATACAGTAATTCCCATTCTTTAAGAATTCAACTTTAGCAGTTATACTCACAATGTTGTGGAAATAGGCTAGGTAGCACAATTATGTTGCTGAACCATAACATGAGTATATATAATAACTTGCTACATCTAGTTAATTTGCTCCTTTAAAGTAGTAAAATGATGAGATAAATTGCTAGGGTTCCCTGAAGCTTTGTGTTATTGGCTTACGGTCTCTGGACATTCTGGTGAGTTTTTATTTGATTGACAGGAAATAGGGCTTCTGCAGATTTCTAAAATGTACATTGAGCCTAGGTATGTCTAGAGGAGGGCTTGAGTTTCAAAAAGCATAAACCTTCACTCACATACCCCTCGGTTTTATTATCTTGCACACTGGATCTTACAGTGGATAATTTTTGTATCTCCCATTTTTCACCCTCGTTTGTATTCTGATGTCACTACCTAATGTGTCTGCAAGACAGAGTGCTGGGATCACTTGTTCCCTTCTGTCCCATTTGTTACATCATTCATTCTCAAAGGGAGGTTAGATGGCAAAAGAAGTGGGAGGCATAAAATATTAATGGCTTTCAGACGCTTAAACATGTATAAACTGGCATTTTCTTTTGCAAGAGGTGCAAATTATTTCGATGCAGTGGTATTTTATAGAACAAGTAAAAAAGACTCCTCGTTGCTTGAAGAAAGTTACAAAGAGGGGAACCAGCACGTGCATCATGGGTCTGATTTACAAGCTTTTTTGTAGCTCATGATGTGCCAATCCCTACAAACCCAAAACTTATGGTTGCCGCATTTTGTTAAACCTGTCTCTCTGACAGAGACAGGGGATAAGTAGGAACTTTAAATGTTGATTTCTGTGTATTGGCTGTAAGCAGCAATCCTAGAGAGTGTGAAAGCAGTTTTAAAAATAAGAAGAAAATAACACCGGTTATAAATACATGTGCAGAATTACCATGTAACTTTGATGAAAACAATGTGCTTAGAATGCATATAAATGGTGCAGACTGTTTTATG
Source organism: Lissotriton vulgaris (assembly GCF_964263255.1). Taxonomy (NCBI): domain Eukaryota; kingdom Metazoa; phylum Chordata; class Amphibia; order Caudata; family Salamandridae; genus Lissotriton; species Lissotriton vulgaris. Next base: position 421,202,931 of record NC_141691.1, read on the forward strand.
TACTCATACTAGGGCTCAAATATATTAAGCAGCACTGCGGGAAAACTGCTTGAATAGAAGATGTTAAACATGCATAAACATTTGATTCTTGACCTCAGCATGATCATGGGGGCATATTATCAAGGACAGGCGATACATTATCACCGCTTTTATCAGCAGGAAACTTCTGGTAAAGCGGTGATAATGGCCTTGATAATATGCTCTATGAATTCCAGTCGAAGCCCATGTTAGATGTGAACACATTTAACATGGGCTTCGATTGGAATTCATAGAGCATATTATCAGGCCCATTATCGCCGCTTTATCAGCAGTTTCCTGCCGATAAAAGAGGCGATAATGTATCGCCTGTCCTTGATAATATGCCCCATGGCTTTAAAAACAAATTAATAAGTTGCTTATGTAGTTTCAAGTATTTCTGTAAAATGGTTCTACTTATACAAAGATCACTGTTTACACATGATTATTGTGGTCATTTAATATGATAATGAAGAGTTCATTCATTGACACCCAAAGTGTAAAATGTGAACTCAACTTCTAACCAACTTGTTTTTCCCCTTCAAGGATAATACAGAAAAATATTTTACTCTTCATTAATATAGCTTCTACATGGACTATGTCTAAAAATGATATATTAGAAGGTTAATGATGTAGAGGTTATGTGAAAAAATAAGCCTGAATGAGGCAAACCCGGCATGAATCCATAATTGTAATAAAATTGTTGCAAATGTCTGAGGGCTATTGTATTCATGTGAGAAGATGAGGAGAGATCCTGTTCCGGGAGAGCATCAGATGTTGACTGACTGACAGGAGACAAGAAGATAAATATGTTGCAAAAGATTCACAAATTGTGTCTCTATAATAGTGCGTGATCCTAGAGAAGGTTGACACACTTTTCAGATCACCTTTTCCAGAGAACCCTTTTGCTAATTCCTTTTTACCACTTGCCCTTATGACTTTTCCATTTTACTCAGACCAAGACTTGCTTTGAGACTCTACTGAGTTTCTCGAACCTCTCTTTAATGGAAGTTCTTTGATATTTTTATTCCATGTGAGCTGGTTTAAACACTGGCACTTTTTGCATTTCTCCCACTCTCTCAGACTAGAACTCTTTATAGATTCTGACTAATTTCATTTTCACCTGATTCATGGAATAGGGATTCTTGCCTCCATGGAACACACTTGTAATGCATTTATTAGAAGATTTGATTAACCAATGTTGATTTTCTATTTCTGTCATATACTGACTATTGAGATTAATTTGAATTAACCTGTGATTTCAATGTAGCTGCTCTACTAAAAGATTTGAATAAAAAAAACCTTTAAACATACATCAACTCTCCTTATGGACTAAATATGTTTTAATGATTGTGATGATAAATCATATGATGCATTGCTTTCTTCTTCTCTAAAACAACAGTAAAGATCTAAGTGACCCAGAAGTCAAGAAGCAAGAACACAGTGCAGGGATTATTTCATTTGATGGTAAATCATGATAAAAAGCAATATCATATCTTGAGAATAAGTAATATTATGAGGAATAATATTCTGAGGTAAGTAGTACAACATGTATGATTATGGAAGAAAAGTGAGAGCTGGTAGCAGTGCTGCAAGGGTGTTGCTGGTGCTTCCAAAATTGCAGTGGTTCACTTGTTCACTCAGTTATAGAAGACAGTGTTACACTAGGAATATTAAAATACAGATGTACTGTTGGGTAGAAGGGTTAATAATTTTCATTGTCACAACAATTGCATTCAATCATTTACATACAGGCTGAAGTTATCCAAGGCAAAATTGCTTTTTTTTAAATTCTCAGTATTTAAATTCAGTAGTGGCAGAATCTAAAGAACTTTGGGGCATATTACCAAGCAATAGCGATAATTATCACTATTGCTTGGTTAGAGACAGAAATTTACTGCAGCGCCGCGGCGAATTTTACCGCAAATACACCTTGGTATTACCAAGGTTTATCGCAAATGCGATAAAAATCGCCGCAATGCATGAATATCGCTGAAAAGTCAGCGATATTCATGCATTACCGAGCTAATGCTCTTAGCCATTTTATACACCTCCCATTGGATAACATGGCTAAGAACTGCTCAGGGCAGGTGTTAGCTTTTGGAGATATTCGCGCTTAGCGCGAATATCTCCAAAAGTTGGTAATAGGAGATAGTGATGTTAGCGACTGTTTTCAGTCGCTAACATCTTGGCACGCCCACTTTGCATGTCATTAGTGATAAATATCACTGACATGCAAAGTGGGGCCCAAGATGGTCGCTATCTCCTACTAGCTGTCGCTAACTGGTGTTAGCGACAGCTAGGTAATAGGGAGATAATTTTATCTCTGCTCTCTTGGCTTTTAAAGCCAAAAAAGCGGAGATAAACCCCCTTGATAATATGCCCCAATGTGACATAAATACAAAATATTCAAAACACATAAGATCATAATCAATTGATGTGTTTACAAGCAGAGCTGGGAAGGCGGCGCTGGCGTGTCCTGGTGTGCAGATAGCTCGTGTGTTTGGAAGCTGTGCAAGGGGAGCTACGAAAATGGTGACGTCGGAGGTTCACAGCCTGACACCTGAGGAAAGGACTCGAGCTTTAACTGACCTTACAGCTACAGGATGGACGGTAGAAACGTCCAAAGATGCCATTTCCAAAGAGTTCATCTTCAAAACATTTAATTAGGCATTTGGCTTTATGACACGCATTGCCCTCCGACAGTGGCGGCTGGTGACATTTGAAAGCAGTGGGGCGTAAAAGTTAGGAATTCTTTATAAGTAGCGGGAGAGCAGTGCATCTCTATTTACTTTTGCTATGTCAATATTTATTTTTTACCCCCATCTAACCCATATGCTCATAACCACAAATACAACTGGAACACATGCTCACTGCCCTGTGCGCTGTGCAGAGAGGCGCAGGACTGGATGGCCATCAAGATTTCTGAACACCTTTTTCGCTCACTGACAGGCACTGTGAGAAACTCGCAGTGACCTCATCCTCAGAGCTCTCAAATGGTACAACTCAGTTCAAATTATGCACTGTACAAGAGCAATAATATACATGAAAAAATTCAGAAGCAACACTTTTAGGGAATGTAACTGCACAATACATGCATTCTAAATAGGAACTAAATCACTAAACATAATGGTTTAAAGTTATAATTAAATGTTAAAATGTTGATATTTACTTTCCTTAATGCAGTTGCCTTTGGTTTGCCATCTCTCTTCTAGTAGTGCTCCAGCCTCCCACTCCAGTGCCAGTGCACTCTTTTTCCGTGTGGCGCATCGCACAGCGTGGACTGTGTCACACAGGTCCCTTAAGATCCCTCTAACCTGGATCTATGTTGATACAACGCATGCTATTACAACGCATGCTTTTACAACGCATTTTTTACAACGCAAAAACTTTTACAACGCATGTATTTACAACGAATGTTTTTACAACGCAGGTACCTTTACAACGCATACCATTACAACGTAAGTATTGGTAAATATATATTAATTTTATAATCGTAAATTAATTAAAAAATATATAATTTAATGAATTTTAATTTAAATTTAACTTTAATTTATTTTTACCCTGTACCCCCAAAACCCAAAACTGACCCTGAACCCCAAAAATACCCCTTTACCCAAAAACTAAAAACTGACCCTGAACCCCAAAAATACCCCTTTACCCAAAAACTAAAAACTGACCCTGAACCCCAAAAATACCCCTTTACCCAAAAACTAAAAACTGACCCTGAACCCCAAAAATACCCCTTTACCCAAAAACTAAAAACTGACCCTGAACCCCAAAAATACCCCTTTACCCAAAAACTAAAAACTGACCCTGAACCCCAAAATACCCCTTTACCCAAAAACTAAAAACTGACCCTGAACCCCAAAAATACCCCTTTACCCAAAAACTAAAAACTGACCCTGAACCCTAAAAATACCCCTTTACCCAAAAACTAAAAACTGACCCTGAACCCCAAAAATACCCCTTGACCCAAATACTAAAAACTGACCCTGAACCCCAAAAATACCCCTTCACCCAAAAACCCAAAACTGACCCTGAACCCTAAAAATACCCCTTTACCCCAAACATATAACATTTAAAATATAATTATATACTTACCAATACTTACGTTGTAATGGTATGCGTTGTAAAGGTACCTGCGTTGTAAAAACATTCGTTGTAAATACATGCGTTGTAAAAGTTTTTGCGTTGTAAAAGTTGCGTTGTAATGGTATGTCGTTGTAAAAGTTGCGTTGTAAGTGATGTTTCCCCTCTAACCTGCATCTAAAACTATTCAACGTAAAGTTAAATAGCAAAGACCGTGAAATCGCGCCCAGTATACTGATTTACTCCTAACTCCCAAGAATGTATATTCAAGTATACTGGCAATACATATTTTTAACATGTGGGTTTAACTCGAGTTAAAATATTTGCACATGCAAAATAACATAAATAATACTACTCACAATTTCATGCTTGAAGGGATTTCTATGGCGGCAAGACAGAGTCTGGTCAGCACTGAAGAGCGCAGCCCGGCCTATCTCGAACGGCTGCAGCTGCAGAGATGCCGAACTGTGCTGCATATGGCAGACAGAGTCTTCACAGGTTGGCACCTTCGTTCACTGTCAGCAGCCTCCGGTATTAGCCTACAGGTGCGATGTGCACAGACTGTAATAGTTCTCCTTTACCTGAGTTTTTTTTTCTGTGGTCAGTCTATATGCTCAGTACTGCGAGCGACTGGCGGCATCTGTCCTCAGGGTAGCGCCCAGCCATCTCCCTGCGTGTGGCACGGATTAAAAAGACGAGACACGTCTTGCCACAAGTTAATGTAAGCTTTCAAAGACCCTGGGAATAAACGCTGGAGCACGAGGCCTTGGTACTCCTTTCAACCTGTCTGCTCTCTGAGTCCGAGAAGCACATGAGCCACCACGCCAGATACTGAGATCTTTAATAAAGTTAATGTACATTATGCCGGGAGTGATAGTCAGTGCTGTGACCCACGACATGAGGCCCAATTGCGAACAGTTGGTTTATGCGCGGCCCCGGACCTGTGTGCCTGCCGCCTCCTCGCCGGGTCACAGGGCTTCGCAGTGCTGTATGCCCTTGTAATAACGCAGACAGCACGCAGCCGTAAGAAGGATCACTTTTTCTGCTCTCACACACCTCGAACCTCTGAAAACAGTTACAGTGTGTGCACAGACACGTACTAAACCTCAGGTGTTGATCATCACGGCAACTCTCTTTCTGCAGCTCGTTACATAGAGGTTCTGCTGTGGATGTGTTTTTTTGGTGCGAGCTAAGAACAATAAAGGGGGCTTTTGACTCTACTACTGACTTTGAAGCTAAATGGGCCCAATTACAGGTAGCCCGTTAGAGCGCAGGGGGTTGGTCGACACTACCTCCTTCCAGTCCCTCATCATGCAGTCACTAGCTAAGATGGAGCCTTGAGCTTAAGCCATTAGGTTTCATATGGCGCAGTTGCACATTAGCACAAGGTAGATGAGGGGGAAAGGGTGGACAGGGGAGCCGCGGAGTCGACCGACGCTCTTCCTTAAAATGCACTGTAAATATAAAAAGGGCTTGTGGTGTATCTGCACCAGCTCTCCCACAGGTGTATTGTCCACCACAAATCAACAAGAGAAGACAAGATGACGTCACTCCCCACTGATAAACCCCAAACAGGATCAAACTTGTTAAGGTTTACTGAATGGGGGCTAAACTGATTTGTTCTAGTCACATCTGCCTTGCACTGGAGGACATTAAAGCGAACACAGAGCAGAATTTTAATACCTGGAAACGGCTGCTGCACATAAACCAAGATCGCATCGCAGATTAAACACCGGGCGGTGCGAGGCAGGCATTGTGACACTGGTATCTGCAGACACCACAGAATGGTCATTCTCAGCAAAGGTTCCACCGATGCGGAAGGGGGGTTATAAATAATCCACCCTTGGGAGAAGGGTCTCTCACACACAGCGCTGGGAGTTGGAACGTGCCCGTGGTGGGCCTAGTTTAAATTCTAGGGCACGCGCTGAGGTAACTCAGCCAATCCTGGCGCAGCATAACATCGCCACTACGCCAGGATTGGTTAAAGAGCAGGGCTAATACTGCCCATAATGAGACCCGGCTCCCCCGTGTCTCTGCCTGTGTTCCTGCTAGAGGAGGAGGAGGAGGGAAGGGGCTACTGCATGTGTGCGCATGCGTGGGCAAGTCAAAAAATGACTTGTCCTAAATGCGCACACACTGCTGCTGCCCTCCCTGCCACGCCAGCTATCTGCCAGCCGCCTACCACTCCCTGCCACACAGGCCCGACCCCACCCTTCCGCTATCACGCAATGAGGTCATACAGTTAGTGACTCACTCCGAAACTGTCTGCGCTCGTAATAAATTAATTGGTATGCGCAGTCAGTGTCAGACAGTTATGTGACGGTCGTCCATGGCTAGTGGGGCAACGCCCCAATGCCCCCAATGGACAAACCGCCTGCCCTCCGAGCCGAAAAAAGAATCAGCATCCTGAATGGCTTAATGTGTACAACAAGGTCCAGATAACCGTCACCACACATGACGTTGGAGGATTGACCAAAAAGGACATCAAGCTGGCTCAGGTCATTGATAGGGCTTCTGCCTCCGTGTAATCACCATTAAGTGCAATGCTTTTTTAGCATGCCCGTATGTAAGCTCTACACTTAAAACAATCCATGCAGTGCATTTGTCTCTACTGAAAAATAAGCTTGCCAAGGGCACTTTTCAGATATGTTTTCCTCTGTGTGTGGTGGAAACCAGCCTCTTTCGGAATTTCAGAGACTGCATTTTAAAACTATTACAAGGCACGGTTAAATATTACTAATGGATCAGTGTGCTGCGCAGCTCGGGATGTGAACTATAGTCATAGTTTCCCACACAGTCACCTCATGTGGTAGCTAAATGTTTTCTGACATTCACGAACTAGGAATGTCCCACAACCCTTGAAATCTTCCCCGGTAAATTCCTCCTCCATGTTTATCTCAGTTTTGCAAAGAGACATGTTAAAGAGTAAACTAAGCAGAAAGTAGACTTGCCAATGTTCCTATAGCAATTTTGGGAGCCTTTCAAGCCATACAGAATGTGTATTATGGTCAAGTTCATGAACACGCATTACAAGATATGCGGCTCAGCACTTTGGATGACTACCTGTCATACTCATTCAGTCTCAAGTGCTCTGTTGTGATTTATAAAGTTACTAGCAGCCCGCCACAGCGTTGCCTGGGGCAGAAGGGGGCGGGGGCAGCATTTCAGGCTTGCGTTCACCTTACCTCAGCGTTTCTCCCAGTCGCACAAACCCAGGCCCCCGCTCCAGTCCCTCTCACTTCACCGCCCCCCACTACTCTCACTTAAATGTCTGCACCAAATGTGAAAGCCGTTTTAAAACCTATCATTTATTTTGCTATCCCTCTCCAGTCCGCTCCACTTCACCTCCCCCACTACACCAAGCCAGTCTACACGCCCCGCTGCAGTCCGCTATCCCGCTCCATTCTACCTCACTCACCGCTCCTCCCCACGTACTTCACCGCTCCTCCCCGCGTTTCACATACCTCATGGCGCTGCAGTCTTGCTATGTTCTCCGCTCCTCCATGCGCTGTTGTCTCCCATTCCGCTCCAGTCCGCCTTACTTCACCGCTCTTCCCCGCAATTCACGTACCTCATTCCCTCCAGTCTGGCTAAGTTTCCCGCTCCTCCCCGCGCTGTTGTCCGCTCCTCCTCGCGTTCCTATCCTCCGATGATGTCAGCACGCACGTTGTTAGCACACACGGCAGGCGCTACTTCTTAGGGACTACTTTTTTTTATTGTTTATTTTTTAAATAACGGTTTTTTTTTTATATAGCCTATGTCCATCTACTGGACCCCCCTTTCCAACGCTGTATTGTGTGTTGCGATTGGTGGTGTACTTTTCGAGTTTACCTGGCTCAAAGGACACAGTTCTCTCTTTATAATAGTAGTATAGATTTTACTCTGGACACGGACCAGGTCCACAAAAGTTTTTTTTTCTGGGCTGTATCATGTTTATTAACCAATATAAACTCTAAAAAGGCGAAAACATTTATTTATTATTTATTAGTTTATAGAACCTATAGTTACCCAAAGGTCTCCTGCAGCTATGAATGAAGTATCTCTTCACTACAGCTTACTGGAGTAAGTATGTTTTCAGAGAATTACAACATTTTAGTAGGCTGGGTCTGGAACATATCTCACTGGGGAAATTGTTCCATGCCTGAGCTGTTACTGTTAAAAAACTCTTGCCTGCCAAATCTTGCATTGCAATATTTGGGCGCATCTGCAAGAATGGAAGAGGCAGAATGTAGCAACCCAGAGGAGTGTTTTTTTTTAACATGGAGAAAATGTAATTGGTGCAATGCGCATGATAGAAAGCAGAATTGAGAAATAGAAGGCTTTAAGCAAGCTTCTTTTCTATATTGGGAGTCAGTTAAGTTTCCTGAGATGAGTAGAGATGTTCTCAAATCTACAAATGCGTAATACTAGCCTAGCTCCAGCATTTTAATTATCTGCAATCTTTGTATCAAGTACTAGCAGCCCGCCCCGGCTTTGCCCGGGGCAGAAGGGGGCTGGGGGCAGCATTTTAAGCCTCTGCGCACCCCCCCCGACATTGCCCAGTCCGGATCCCTCCCGCCTCCCGCCCCGACATTGGCGATACCGCCTCCCGCCTCCCGCCTTGAGCCTTGTGCCTTGAGCCTCCCGCCCGCCGCCCCCCGCCCCGACATTGGGCATAGCGCCTACCGCCTCCCGCCTCCCACCTCGCGCCTTGCGCCTTGAGCCTCCCGCCCGGGCTTTGTAACACCCCCAGGTCCCGACTTACCTCATCCGCCGCTCCTCCCTACGCTGGAGTGTTTACCTCTCCACTGCTTGACCGCTTGTCAGCTACCTCATCCGCTGCTCCTCCCCGCGCTGCCACAGCTCCTCCGCTTCTCCCCGTTCCGCAGCTCCTCCCGGCGCTCATGTTCTCCCCTCTTCCTGTTGCTGGTGAACTCCGCTCCTCCCCTCATGCAGACGCTCCTCCCGGCGCTCATGTCCTCGCTCTTCCTGTTGCTCGTGAACGACGCTACTCCCCTCACGCATACGTCGCGGCCGGCGCTACTTGCAAGGGACTATTTTATTTATAGTTCTAAATATTTTAAACAACGTTTTTTTTAATTTTTATGTACCCTATGTCCTTCTGCTTGCCCGAAGGTTTTCTAAGATGTCGTGGGTGTTCAGATTGGTGGTGTAGTTTTCGAGTTTACCTGGCTCAAAGCTGCAAGTTCTCTCTTTATAATAGTAGTATAGATGCTGCAAGGCTGACATACAGTGCATTGCAGTAATCCAGTCTACTAATAATCAATGATTATATCAATAGTTGCCTAGGTGTTTGAGAAATAACATTTTACATATTTTATAGTGCTTTCATAATCAGGAAGTAGATTATCAGAAATTTCCTGACATGAAGTCCAATAGACATTTTGACTATGTCTCCCAAATTAGGAACATTGGCTGATGGGCTAGGGCAGGTCCCTAGAGAGAGAGGGAGACCAACAGAAGGGGCTGCCAAACATCAAATGGAGGGAGTTGGCATTTATCCAGCTATCTACCTCCACTAGACAGTGTTTTAATTGATCTTGTAGGGAGCTGAGATTCTCTTCTCTTCGTATAATGAACTGAGTATCATTTGCATAACCATAGAACTGAAAACCGAACAAGGTAATCGATTTGGCCGGTGAAGCAACATGGATGTTAAAAATTGTTGGGCTAAGAGATGCTATCAGTGCTTTGAAAGTATTGAGTTACATTTTTTATGCAGACTTCTCAGCTTCTGAATAGGGGAGCATCCAAATCCTTTCAACTTTTAGCATTTTCATTTAGCCAATATCAATTCATGATGATGGATCAAGCCCTGATCTTTGGACTGGGTAAGAGTGGTCTGCTTAATTCACACACTCTGTTCATCACCACCCCCTTTTCTGAATCGTTTTTGGCCACTATAGGTGTGGCAGGGTATACTCAGACATGAGTCCCTTTCTCACTGCACCATCAGGATTCAAGCAAGCCGGGCCGAAGACGGCTGAAATGCCAGAAACCGGTCCCCGGTAGCTTGTCTCCTTTCTGGTGAAGAATTGGCTTGGTAGTTTAGTCTGCCCTGTTCCCATGATGCACTGGGCCAGGGACAGACTGATTTGCATATAGCCAGGTTATGAACTGGGATGGTGCAGTGAGATAAATAACGGTGATGGATCAAGCCCTGATCTTTGGACTGGGTAAGAGTGGTCTGCTTAATTCAGACACTCTGTTCATCACCACCCCCTTTTCTGAATCGTTTTTGGCCACCATAGGTGTGGCAGGGTATACTCAGACATGAGTCCATTTCTCACTGCACCATCAGGATTCAAGCAAGCCGGGCCGAAGACGGCTGAAATGCCAGAAACCGGTCACCCCTAGCTTGTCTCCTTTCTGGTGAGGAATTGGCTTGGTAGTTTAGTCTGCCCTGTTCCCATGATGCACTGGGCCAGGGACAGACTGATTTGCATATAGCCAGGTTCTGAACTGGGATGGTGCAGTGAGATAAATAACGGTGATGGATCAAGCCCTGATCTTTGGACTGGGTAAGAGTGGTCTGCTTAATTCAGACACTCTGTTCATCACCACCCCCTTTTCTGAATATCAATTCATGGGCATACTATGGAGCTGATGGAGTAATACAACTTAGGAATGATGATGCTATAATTTCCATAAGTGACATTTTAAATCGAAATTTAAAAAGAGGGATGAAATGCTACAACCCAAAACAGGCACAAATGCAGGCAATGTGGACAATATAATGTGGGCAATAGCAGGGGTCTTTAATGACAAATAATGCACAAATGTGTAAGCACAATAGCATATGTATTTCAAGGGGCAGTCCTCAACAGAACCAAACAATTCAGACTCCTCAAAATGCCAAAACTCACATCCTTCAGTCAATCCCTTAAAATTTGTGCAGATTTTTTAGGTTGATAGGGAAGAGAGGAAGAGGCTGTTACAGACAAGATTCCTGCACAACAAAGAGACATGGACACACAGGCAGTCATGCCCATACTTTTTGAGTGAGGATCGAGGATCAAAGACTGTTGGCAGTCTCAGGAGTTTTAAGCTGTATCCTGAAACCACAACTTTCCACTCTTATCTCCACCATTAATTCTCCCAGGCCGAGCTGCACTTTATTGGTGAATTGCAGTAGGGGACTGGAGATTGTTATGCACTCATGCCACAACCATGCCACAAGCTAGGCCTTACTAAAAGCCACTAGTGTATCTCTTTCACCCACCTCCAGCTGATCTTTTTTCTTACTGGAGCACCCCAACTTCAAAAATGTTTCCTCATAGTAGAAGCTACAAGGTGAGTCTGGTTGAGGTAGGAGATACACAGATGGGATCAAGGTTCTGATTGCAGTGTGGTGAAAAGGCCTGAAGGAGGCCAATGGTTGATCTGTTAGACATATCTCCACTAGGTGGCACTGTGCTATCCCTCCCATACTTCAGTTTTATGTATCATGACAACTTATCCCAAATCTTCTATTTGACATTAACCAAGTTCCTCACTTGATAAGAATTCAGGTTGAGGTTGGGATGGATACACAAAGCAATAATGCATTTCAATAAATACAAAAATGATTAAACACCCTGAGTCTACACCTGCATGTATTTGTGATGCTTATAACAGATATTTGGCCAATAACACAATGGAATCCTCAGCGTCAACTCATTTTGTCCCATACTTTCAAAATGTTGATCTTTGGTGAATATTTCAAAAATTATAATAGTCAATCCAGATAACAACTTTATTTCAGAGGATTAAATCTTCTAGGACGCTGTACACAATGGCCAGGGGTTTGCAGAGGGTTCAATTGAACCGATTTATCTGGGAAGGCTTCCTTCGGTTGACTTCAGCACATTCAAATTACAAAGAAGACAATGCTGGTCAAAATGTCTATATCACAGATGATTCATTTCTTATGGCCTTCCAGGATCACTCACTTCTCAAATCAGGTTTGATCCATAGTTCCCCAACAATAAAACACAAGTTAACAAATAACAACTTTCTAAGAATGTTGTATATATTAGATCAACAAAATTTGCATGGGACAGTGCTAATATGGCCTGCCCTTCTTAATGCATTTGATGCTATTGTCTAATCTTTAAACTTTTAAGGAGACACATTTGAAGTCCAGACTGATCTACTGCATGTTATTGTTACTCACATAGCCAGTATTTATACAAAACTGGATCAGGTAAATAATGTAATTCAGTGGGAAAAGCTGAAGAATCAATTCTTACTAAAACATACCTTTGTTCTTCAATTACCAACAAGCTGGAAATGCTTCCTCATATTCAAAATGATTTGGGCCAGGAAGTAAACTCATTACCTTCAGGCTTGGATCACACCCTTCCAGCAGTTTGCAAGGAAGTGGTTGTGTCAAATTGATAATCTTTAGATGTCACCTTTAGTTCCATTGCAAATAGAAAAGGGCAGCTGAAACCTTCCCTTTTACCAGCTTATTGGTACTGTGTGCTGATCATCCTAAAACAAATTCTGTTCTTGTGTAAAGTCTAGCGGAAACTGTGGAAGTCATATCGAGGCCCAGACACACTGCAGGATTTGAGTCTTGTTGAGTTCTGCCTCAGGAGCCATAGTGCGAAATTTTGTTCACTGAAAACAAGACAGAGCGTACGCTATACAATTATTGCCTCATGGAATATGTCTTCCTGTTTTAGGTTTTAGTGTGGTACAGTAGTGTTTGTGTAGTGTAGTGTTTTAGTGTTTAGGGTAGTGTTATAGTGTTTTAGGGTTTAGGGTATGGTTGCATAGTTTATGTAGTGTAGTGTTTTTGGGATTAGAGTAGTGTTCTAATGTTTGAATAGTGTAGTGCATTAGGGATTAGGGTAGTGTTGTAGTGTGTGAGTTTAGTGTAGTGTTTTAGGCTGGTGTTGGGGGGGCTGTGTAGGGTAGTGTAATGTTATTGTAGGGAGGGTTGTGTAGGGGTACAATATTAGTGTGTAGGGTAGGGTAGAGTAGCGTCACTTACCTTGCAAACTTTTACCACGACTATAGCTCTACCACGCATGCCTTTGCGTTGTATAGGCATGCGTGTTAAAAGCATATTCATGGTAAAAGTATGCAATGTAATGGCATGTCCTTGTCATTACATTACGTAGTAATACTGGTGTTGTAATGGCACGTGTGGTATTGGTATGCGATATAATTACATGCAGCTACCACAGGGGTGTACTAAAAGGGTAGTTTAAGGCTTGGTAAGTGGTTTTAACTGCCAAGTTGAAGTGGCAGTAAACTGTAGACACACGCCTTGCAATTGCAGGCCTAAGACAGGTTTGAAAGGCAGCTTCTGTGGGTGGCACAACCAGTGCTGGAGGCCCACTAGTAGCATTTAGATTACAGGCCCTGGGTATACAGTATGCCACTTTACAAGGGTCTTATATGTACACTTAATATGCCTATCATGTATACACCAATGCACCACGTGTATGGGGAAGCACATGCACTTTAGCACTGGTTAGCTGTGGTAACGTGCTCGGAGTTCTAAGGCCAACAAAGATATATAGCAAAAAAAGGAGAAAAGGAGGCAAAAACGTTTGGGGAAGACCACACTAAGGATGACAGGTCTGGCAATATATTTAATGAGAAAACTATCATAGAAAGGTCAAGAATTCAACATTTGATGAGTGTTTCAGTACATTTAAGTCAAACTACTGGTTAAGCAATGCTGCTTTCGTTTTTTAGACCTAATACGTGTAAGTGTGGCTATTTATTATGTTTTTGCACATCTTTACTAGTGTTTCATTTCTTAGAAGTCTGCACTTAATATTGCACCTATCTCTTCACTATATTATTTTGCGGTTTGCTTAAAAAGCTCCTTCAATTAACTATTCTGAACACACTAACCTCCCCCATATTATTGGTGACAATCAACTAATCTATTTCCTTTTAAATTATATAATCTGTCTCACCCAGAGTTCGATCTTCCTCATACGAAAGGAAAAAAAATCAAGTTTCAGAAATAGAAATGTAGAACAGCCGCATGCTAGCCTACTTCCTTGTGGAAGAGCGTTCCAGATCTATTAACTTAGTCATAGATGTATTAGTTTATGCGATGTGTGAAAGGAAAAGACCACATATTTGGCTTTCACTCAGCCTATAGAATTCTGCTTGTTTCCCACCTACTCCTTGAAAGGCTGCATTTTTATGAATTTCACATTCTCAGTTACTGCCTGGAAGCCTTATTGTTTCCACTCTAAAAGCTACTGCTCAGACGACAAACACTTATAAAAGGGAAAAAAAAGTAGGACCTTTGGAGAATTATTAGTGACATGCTGCCGAGTTGTAATAGCTAACAGTGTCTTATACTCCATCAATATATCCATTTTGGCAGCTATAAAAATGTCATACCTCCTAAAGGTTTATTGCTCGAGCCTTAGCACATATAATTTAGTTTACTTTTCACACTAGGGCTATGTTCTTTGTGATTGCAGTACTACAAAACTAAATACATGTCACTTTCTTTTATATCACAAAAGTACGGGAAAATTAAGGACCAGAGAAAAGCCAAGAAACCAGCCGAACACTCCCCAGACAACCAGTTAAGGGAACAACTAAAAGCATTTGACAAACAAATAAAAGAGGCTCGGATTTAAGCAATTTGTAATGGGCGGATTTTAAGATATATTCAAAGTGCAATAATGCAGGAAATAATTTAAAACGTGTAGGCAACGAGAGTTATGGAGCAAATACATGGATTAAAAAATATCCTAAAAGACTATTTATAAGTCACAACATTTCATCTAAAACTCCAAAAGTTAGATGGGTTAGACTTCCATTTCCATACTGAATCCATTCTTTCTCAATAACCAGAGACTAACCTTAGTCATTCTTATGTCTGGTACTGTTATTATAGAAATCACACAGTGTCTTGGCGAGCTCTCAGAAGAAGGTTTTGTCAACAGTCATTCTAAAATATTTTAGATTTTTACTGCATTCCAAAATGTGCTAGTTGTTCTCAGCCAGGCTGTCTCATTTAATAGTCTACCATTTAATTAATTTTTACTTAGGGAAGAGCTTGGCAACTTCTCCGTAAAAATGACAAAACTCGACTATTGTATTAGCGTGTTGATCTTAGTCCCCTTAAGCATTGGCCACCCAAATTAATTGTCATCTTTTTAGGAGTGCATTGGCAAGATAAAAATGGAAGAGAATGTAATGTGTTTATGTACTCTAACAACATTTCCACAAGTCCTGCAATTAGTTTAAAGCGCTCCTTTGATTCAGCATTTGGTAGAGTCTTTGTTGGTAAGGTCTGGTTCAGCATCATCTGCTGGATGTAAATAAAGCCATAAGCACAAAACAAAACAAAAAACGATTCCGATCTAAAGAACATCGTGGTAAGAAAAAAGGACATATAAAAAGCGTAAAATGTGTTACCGTAATACAATTAAAATGGGAGATCAAAACTGAAGCATGTTGACACATATAAAGTAAAGATCACGTCTTTTAAATTGCCTCAAAATGTATTAAAACAACTCAGTGGGGTGGACTACGCGTTGGATGGGGTTATGTGTGGAGACATCAGAAGACCTAGAGCACATTGGGAGCACTTTTCCTGTTTGCACCTTGGTGCACCTTTAAATAGGTTTTAGACATAGCATCCTTGGCGTGGTTTCCATGTCTTTTTACCTCTACAGGCTGTAATGTTTACTGTATGGTGGACTTTGTGCACTTTACCATTGCTGTTCAGTGCAAACGTGCAAGTGATCCCTGTGTAGATTGTGATTATATTTGATAATTCATGATTGGGGTATTTGATTTACTATTAAAGTGCACAGTGTGTGCCTAAATCAAATGATACTAGTTGGCCTCCAGTACTGATTTTACCACCCACCTGAGAAGCCCTGCAAACATGTCTCAGGCCTGCCATTGCAATGTCTGTAAGTGCAGTCTCAAACTGCCATGTTAACCTGGCAAATGCACCGACTTGTCAGGTCCAAACCTTCCCTTTGATTATGTGTACGGCACACCAATAGTAGACCCCAGGTAGTCCTATGAGCAGGGTGTAATGTACATGAAAGGTATGATATGTACTTATGTGTTTACATATCCTGATAGTGAAAAACTGCTAATTTCCTTGTTTCACTCTTGCAAGGACTATCTCTCTTACAGTTTATCATTGGTGTAACATTCAATTGGGGGGGATAGAGATTTGGAATTTGGGTTCCCTGAACTCAGAATTTGAAAACACCTCTTTCTGTGAAGGTGGTTTTTAAAGTGTGTGTTAAGTGCCACTTTTAGAAAGTAAGTTTTTTCTTGCCTCATTCTCCTGTACCTCTGCTTGACTGTAGAATCCATGTCTGGTTTAGACTGACAGTTGGGATGTTTGTGCATTCACTCTCAACAGTCACACAAAGGGAGCTTAGGTGTGCCTGGCAGATACTGATTGCATCATCACAAGGCTGATGGGCCTTCCTGATCTAGAGTGGGGGAAGGAGTTGTCACTGACACCTGAAAAGGGCTGTGCCTGTCGTCTGACAATGTTGTCTTCACCCGTCTGTTATATGTCTGGAGAATGGACAGGGCAATGCAGGATCTGTGCACTACAAAGTCTATCCTTTGAGGTATGCCAACTTCAAAGGCAAAATGGAATATACGTATTGGACCTGCAACTCCACATTTTTAGAACACTATTGGATCAAGAGCACATTTTGCCTCACTGATGGCAGCCCTCTGAAGGGGGGAACAGTGTCCTATGGACCCCACAAGACATCCTCTTGCAGACGGGTGCAGTCACTAACTGCACCAGCCTGCAAGGGGATCTTTAATCTCTCTTTAAAGTGCACTTGCACAGTGAGTATTTCACTTAAATGATCTGCCCCAAGAGCAGCACAAGTCCATGGCTGACCTATGGGCAGCACATTCACTGCAATAGGGCTCACTTTCTCTGACAGCATAGCTGTTTAACGGTGAGCCGAGGGGCAAACAGAAAAAGTGCACCCTATGTGTAATAGGGCTCCTGGTGGCTAAAAGGTGAGTTTCTGGCAGGTATTCCCACACCTAAATCCAGTAATTGCAATTTATTTGGTCTAGACCAGGGAATAACATCCTGCTTTTAACTGGTCACAAACAACTTCATTTTTCCTACAAACATGAGTGGATCTGATTAGAGTGTTTTGGACTTTTGGCTTGCTGAGTAAAATTAAACAGTAAAGAATTTAAAGCAATTGGTTTTCTTGAACAAGTGGGTCCCTTTTCCTCAGGTCATCTGAAGAATAGTTAGTGAACCAGACTTGAACTTTCATAAAGAGGCAATATTATTTATAATATGGGTTAGAAACTTGGACTACTGAAGTCTATAATAAATGGACAAACCATAGTCAGTCTAGGTTCCAGAGTTAAAGGTGTTAAATAGGAAGTTGTATACGTCACAATGACCATTTATCAATTGCTAACAAGACTTTGTAACTGACAATGTAATGTTGAACAGTGGGCTAGCACTGTCGCGATTTGGTAAATTTGCGCAAACATTAGGACTGCGCAGTAAATACATTATTAGGGTTCTTTGTTTTACATACTTGATCCCGTAGGTCTTCTGTGACTAAGAGGAGTGAAGGACTGTGGACTGGCAGCAGGAAGTCATAATACAGCTGTAGCATGTTGTTTAATGCAATCATTATATTATTGCACATGGCCTCTACTTGCCTCAATGGACTATAATACAAATCTTATTGGTTCCTGTCAGTATGTAGAAGGCTGTAGTACAATTAAAATACTCCACTGTGCAGGCCTGCAAACCTTTAAGACAGATAGCTCCATGCTTCACATTGAGGTTTGCTCTTTTAGATGCTTCTTTGGATGCCTCCTTTTGTTTGTGTTCCTAGTTTATGGTTATAATGTGATGCTATTTATGCTATGTGGCAGGTTATAACACACAGTGTTTGACCAGGATTTCTTTTTAGACATGGTTCTGCATTATTATAATGTTCTTATTTTTTTAAATGTTTTTATGTTTTAATCCTCATCCGTCTCAGACTGCATTTGACAGAGAGTAGGATGTCTATACCGTGACTCAATACCAAGGGATGTTGGCACTTGAACTGGAGAAGCCCGGAGGACAATGCCCGCCTACTGGGATGTGACAAATCCACAAAAAGTTGCATTCCCCTTTCCTGGAAAAGGGGTGGTCTCACTCTCTTGTAATGGAAAACCACCAATGACTGTTGGTCAACGTATGATAATGTGCTCGTTGTTTTCGAATTTTTTGAGTTTGATAAACTGCTGTGGACCTATTTTCTGCTTTCCACACTTTAACTTTGTGATGGTTTGTGGTGAACCTCCTTGGAACATTCATGAATCTGTGCTTCAACACCTAGGGTATTCTTTGCTCTCAGACTACAAACCTCGGGAGAAAGGTGATTCACAGAATTTTTATTTCAGATAACAACTCTGATCTATATTTCCTACACTGCTACCGAGTCAGACACACTCAAGAGTGTATTATTGGTAAACCTTGAACTGTTGGGGTGTTTGCACTTCTCTGTGCAAACGTTTTTTTGTTTTTTCTAATAAAAAACAGTGTTTCATTATTTAAACATTAGGTACTCCATTGGTTGCTTTGTACAGCCATGTTAACTATATTTTTGGGCACATTTAGAGGAATGTATTAGTGCACACCCTGCATCAATACTTCTAATCTGATATTTGTATTTCTTTTTTACAGCGCTTCTGTACTTGGATTATTAAAGACAGATGGAGTAGGATTGTAGATAAATAAGGGCATTTAAACAGGAAATAAGGGCGATATCCAGAGTCAGTCAGTATATTTCACAACACATGCTGTCAACAGGTCTCCAAGACATGGACACAGTAGCCAGTGGATACAGTTCTATGTTCTTTTGGGGATCAACTAAAAGTCCGATCAGATGTATCTGTCACCCTGTGTCTTGGCGGTGGTAGGGAGCATGGTGCTACACTCAAGATGTGTTTTGCAATGTATATTATGTTATGGTATGTTATGTCATGTAATCTTATCTTATCTTATGGTATGTGTATTTGTATAGTACACAATTCACTTAGGACGGTATCCTGGCAATGAAACAGGCGCTGTATGAGCTGAGCAAAGGACGAACTAGTTCAACAGCCAGGTCTTCAGTTTCTTGAGATTTCAAGAACTGAGGAGTCACTGATGCGCAGGGGCAGAGCACTCTAGGTTTTAGGCGTGAGGTAGACAGCACGACCGCCAGATCTGGTTCCGCCTATGCGGGCAGTGTGTGCAAGTAGGAGTATGACTGGGCAGAGTTAACTGGCAGGTTTTCAGAGGTTCAAGGGGCCAGTGTTGTGTAAGGCTTTGTATGTGTGCATGAGGAGTTTCAAATGTGCTCATTTGTTTATTGTGAACCAGTGAAGCTCTATGAGGTGTAGAAGGATTGGAGTGCAAGGTAGGAGGTTGAGGGCGAGCCTGGAAGCTATGATTTGTATGGTCTGAATTCTTATACTCACTTGAGCGTTGATTGCAGCATTGAGTTTGTTGCTGTAGTCCAGATTGCTTTTTATTATGGCTTGAGTGACAGTTCTGAAAGTGTCAATGGTTAGCCGTTTGAAGGTCCGGTTGAGCATCTTGAATGTGTGTAATTAGGAGACAGAGACTGTATTTACTTGGCTGCTCATGATAAGTTGGTTGCCTATTACTATTGCAAGGTTTTTTGTGTGGGTTGCTGGGAGGGTTGTGGGGCTGAGTTTGGCAGGCCACCAAGTGGAATCTCAGAGTGAGGTGTCTTTGCCAAAGATTACTACCTCTTTGTTGAGTGTGTTGAGCTTGAGACAGCTGTTTTTTATCCATCTGTCAACTTTGGTCTTGCAAATGGAGATTGGACCAGGTGTTTGGCATTTTGGTATAGAAGGAGAGTATGAGCTAGTGTAGTCAGCATATAATAGGATGTTGATCCCATGGCCTCAGATGATGCTGGTGAGTGGGGCCAGTATGTAGGTTTTGAACCGAGTGGGGCTGAGTGAGGAACCTTGTGAAAATCCATAGAAGAGGTGGAAGGGGTTCATGGTGAAGGATGCCAAGCTTCCTGATTAGGTACAGATTGTCACAAAGGAGCAAATCCAGCGAAGTGTGGGTCCTTAGATGCCAGCTTTCTTCAGTAATGGTATAAGAATTGAGTGGGATACAGTGTCAAAGGCTGTAGAAATATCCAGAAGGATCTAGGAGGATAAGTGTCTCTGTCGATGACCATCTTGATGTTGTCTGTGGTGGCAAAGAGAGTGGTATCTTTCCAAGACTTTGGCTAGATAGGGTAGCAAAGAGATAGGCCAGTTGTTGGCTCACATTTTAGGTCTACTGCGGTCTACTGAGCAATTCTTTAGGAGGGGAGGGACTGTAGCGTGTTTCTAGGCATTTGGGTAGGTGGCTGTGATGATTGAGTCATTCAGGATTGCTGTGAGGACAGTGTTAATGAGCTCCATTCCTCTGCTGAAGATGTGGTTAGGGCACACATATGAAGGATCTCTCTAGGGTATGCACTGCATTGCTGTTGTAATTTCTTAAGTGAAGAGGGTGGGCCATGTGGTCAGGGTGGTCCTTTGGGTGTTGGTAGCAATTGGCAGGAGGAGTGTGTGGGTAGGGGAGGCCAGTTGGGGCAGGACATTTTCCTAAATGTTGGTAATCTTGTGGCCGAAGAATCCGGACAGCAGGGTGCAGAGAACCTCAGAGTGGGTTACTCTGTTGGAGCTTTCTGCCCAAGAGGTGTCTTCCACTATAGCAAAGTTTTCCTTGGTGCTGTTGGACGATGTGGTTGGTGAGCATGGAGTGTTTGATGTGCTCTGATTTGCTGATGGTAGCACCTGAACGCAGACTGGTAGCTACTGCTGTTGGTGTAGTACTGACTTTTGTCTCCATCTGTGTTCATGTTGCTTGCAGTGGCGCTTGTTGAGCCTAAATTCTTCTGTGTATCAGTTTACTTGTTGTCTGTTACTCCTTTCCTTGTTCGCTGTTAATGGAGCCCGGGCATCGGTACAGGCAGTGATTCAGGCATCACATTGAGAGATGGCTTTAGAGAGGTTGTTGTTGTGTCAAGGCCATTGGATTAGAAGTACAGAAGACCAGAATGCTTTGAGATCTTGGTCCAGTCCGGCAATGAAGATTTGGTGTGGTTGTTTCTGGTTTGGAACCAGGTGCTTAGTGTGGGCTTGACAACTGTGATGTTGCTGAAGGTGGTAAAGATGTGGTCTACAGTAGGTGTCTGGAAGCATGTGAGAGGTGTTCCTTTTGCTGGGTGAGTCAGTGGTGGGAAGGGTCTTAAGCAGAATAGTTGTGAAAAGTTCCTTAAGGTTGCAAGAAGGATGAAAGCACTGGAGTTGAGGATCAGGGTGGCAATAAAATCCAAAATGGTGGAGTGAAAGTTGGCATGTGGTCGGTGAGGGCTGTAGTTAAAGGTACCGCTCAGGTTGTGGTTGATGATGATAAGGAGTTTGAAAGTCAAGTGTTGCAAGTTTCTGGTGGCACTTTCTGAGGTGATTGAGCATTGGATAGATTCTTTGAAGTTCTTAGTGATTCTACCTCTGGTATGGTTTGTCTTGTCTTGTGATCTAGTATCTATGGGGGGGATTGCCATGGTGATGATGATGCCAATGGGGAGTTTAGCCAGCTTTTGAACTCAGTCTTGAAATACAGGTCAGGTGAGAAGTCAGATTCCAATTTTCAGTGGTGTGTTTATTGAGGGAGCGAGTGTTGAGAAGTATGCATTAACGGGAGGGCTGAAGTGTGGTGAGATTCATGTGTGTATGGTTGTGTGGAGTGAGTGTTGAATGTGAGGTATGTGGAGGGTCTGAAGTGAGTGCAGGAGAGTGCATGTGAAATTGCAGAAGGCACAGGAAAATACTCCTCCAGTATTGGGCAGCAAATCATGGCAGCAGTGATTCGAGTTGTGACCAGGTGGTCAGTGTGCAGAGGGTTGTAGTAAGGTAATGGTGAGGAAGGTGAGTTGGAGGAAGAGCAGGGGTGTTATGCTGTGTGTGAGTGGGCTGCAGATGGCCTTGCATTTGGTGGGCTCCTGCTTGCGTCTGCTGCACAGCTGTGCTGCAGCCCATCAAGTAAAGACAGTTTTAGTGGTAAAATACTGAGGTCACTTCCTGTGTAGATGGATGATGGGAAATCCAGTAACTTCACGTCCTACACAGGTGGAGGATAGGCAATGAGTCTGATTGCTTGGAATCTTCTTTTAAAGATAGATTTGCTTTGGTGTCTAAGGAAAGGTTTCCATATATTTTCAAAAATAGACAATTGATATCTAATCTTGTAAATGAGATGATTGCAGTGAGAAACTTGGGAAAGTCCTTCATCACAGGTTTGAGTAGTGTATGAATGGCAGTTTTGAAGTATGCACAATGTGGCAGTCTCTGCCAGCCTGTGGTGATTGACAATCATTCTGACTATGTTGGTAGTGTTCCAGAGAAGGCATGTCAGCTTTAGGTATTTTGACTGGATAATCAATTCTAATGCTTGTGGGTCAAACAGCTCTTCAATAAACTTGTATGGAAGGGTAGTTTCACAAACAATGATTGATATCACATTCTGTCCGAATACATCTCCTGCAGTTAGAGTATTTATCAGGCCTGCTTTGAACAGTCTCACTGGGAGACAGTACCAGTTGTGAAGGGTTTTGAAGCAGATTGTTTTGTGTGTGGATGCTTTTAACAAACCCTATGGTGATCCTGTAGAAATAAAAACCTCTGACCCGGGTCAAAATCAAGGTTCAACAGGGACTGCCCCTGTAATATAGAGTCATTTTGAAAGGATTTGGTTTATAATCAAATAACCCACTGTATCTATAACTGGACACTTTTCTGCAGCAGTGACCAAACAGTTTAGGATATTGAGCTATTGGGGAATCTGGAATAGATTTTTTAAGGAGTTTTGTTTAGTGCTAGCCAGACCCAGGGGTATTTACCGCAGATTATAAAGCAGGAATCACACAATAAGGTAAAAGTGTACATGTCGGATTTGGAACTCCCATTGAGCAGTGCAACATTAAGGTACGGAAGTCCTGGGGAGCCTTGCTGAGTGCACGTGGTCTTGGGTATAGCACTTATCCGTAGATCTGGAATAGAGGCTAGGTACTGTCTGAAGAAACATCATAAACAGTGCTGGATTTGGTGGTACTTGCATACGTTTGAATTGTGCAACTGAACGCTACAACAATTTTTAGACTATTTGAGGGCACCTTTAATAAAAAGATGCCTTACGGAGAGGATTCATTTCTCAGAGCTCTAAACCAGTTGAACAATCTCTTCCTATGTGTAGGCCTGCAATTGGCCAAATGGGCATACAAGTATGAGGGAGGTGATAAGTCTTAAGGAGCATATAAGCAGTCTTCCAGTTCATGAACATAGCCCCTATAATTGTGCTTTCCGCTGGACAACCTCACTATGTGCCACTTAGATTATCTTATCTGTCCTGGGAAGACTCTTGTATTCCCCGCTAATAGTCCCCTTTCTCTGACACCTGTCATCACCTTTTGGGCAGACCACGTTCTATTAATGCATTGTTGCATGTTTCACCTCAGGCATGTTGGGTTTCCACGTGTGCATTAGTCACTCTAATAAATAGTACTTAGGGCTTCAGTTTGTAAGCCCACTGCTTCCATTAAAAACACAACAGTGTCTGTATCACTTGTATTCCTTGTCTCCATTCCCAGCCCTGAAGAAGTCGCGGAGCAATTCTCCTTAATGCAATTAAACACTTGTCGCTGGCTTGTTCAACGTGCACTGTTTTTGACAAGGAATTAATAGACTGGTCTTTCTGCCAACATTCACTTCAAGACTGTTCCTTCTATCTGGAAACATACCTTACTGCTTTTTTATGTACTACCATCTAAGGGGTTTGCCACAGTATTACACTACCTGGAGCGGACAGCGATGGGGGATCGAGGCCAGCACGCGGCGCACCAGACCAAGCTGGATAAATACACATGCACTAAATCGCAGCAAGAAACAATGGCCCAAATGACCGAACAAACCCCAGATGAGGCCTTGCTGGAAGGGTCAGAATTCACACTACAAGGTATACTGTCTACCCTAAATAAAGTACACACGTCCCTAGATTCCCAGCTTGGCGCAATATCAGTAGAACTCTCTCCGATCCGTGCTGATTTGAAAAATATGAGAGGAAGAGTTACCGAAGTAAAACTGTTAAGGGGATCCTGAGCGACGATACCACTGAACTCTTGCGTCAGGTGCGTCAGATTCAAAATGAAAGTAAAGTGAGTGCTGTCAAATTGGATGATTATGAAGGCCGATTATGGCACAACAACATCAGAATGATTGGTGTATCAGAAGGGGTAAGGACCAGCAATGGACCTCTTTGTGGAAAACCTTATCAAGCAACATCTACAGACTAGCGGTCTCTCCCTCTACTTTGCATTGGAGAGAGCTCACCGCGTTCCGGGTGGCAGGCCTAAACCTGGTGCTCCCCGTAGACCAATTCTGGCCTGTATCTTTAATTTCCGGGTCTGCAACTTCATTTTGCAAACAGCGAGAGTGGCTCCACCTGTGTGCTTTGAACAGAGCACAATCACCTTCTTTCCTGATTACTCAGCAGCAGTGATGAAGCAAAGGTGCAGCTTCTTCGACTTAAAAAAAGAATTAAAGTATAAAGAATTGAAATGCTCCATGCTATTCCCGGCGAGTTTGTGGGTGGAGACAGAAGCGAAAGCGTGGTTTTTACCACACCGGAAGAGGCCCGGGAATGGCTTGAAGGTTGATGCAGCGTCGCCAAACCCGGAAAGATGAACAGAAAACAGCACCACCTCCCACATGCACCTTTGCAACCCACACCAGAAGAAACAGCTTCCACACATGCCAAATCACTTGAGAGATGTTGAGAAGAAAGGCACTCCTGCCAAGAGACACAGAGCAGCACAACAGACTCCTCCAAATGATAGTCTGTTATGCTTGTGATCCTGCCGGGTCGCCTAACTGAAGACTTCATTGATATTGCAGACCCGATGCTTCTGTTCATTAAAAATGTCACTGCACAAATATTTACCTATAAAAAGACTGATAATTCCTATTGTCATATACTATTGTCGCAGATATGTTCTGGGGGGTCTCTGGGAAGAATACCCCCTACAGAGGTAACGGGTAACAGGGATTAGGCACTCTGCCATGTTTGGGAGACGGTTAGTTTCAAGTCCATCATGCAGGAAGGCAGGGAGGGGCGGGTAACAGAGTAGGTCATTTTCTCTTTAGTTCGTTTTTTGTTGTTCAATTGTTTTTTTATTGTGACTTGCAAACCTCTGAGTAATGTGGCTGCTGCACTCCTCGATAATGACATTCCACAGAACTGGCCCAATGTCACCAATATCCACACCAGCTGCCCCGGGTGCTTCTAGAATGCACCCCAAGCATGCCTCGCCGCTGTCGCTCATCTCTTGGAACATTAACGGCCTGAGAGACAATGTAAAGAGAGGGCTCTTGCTGCAATATCTTAAGCGCAAGGCTCCAGCCATAGTTATGATACAGGAAACGCATCTGGTGGGATCGACATGTAAATCCCTAGACCATTGGGGTTTCAAGTTAGCGGTACACTCCGAATTCAGTGCTCCAGCTTTGCAGCTTTTCTAGATGCTTGTGGTTTGATAGATATTTGGTGCTTTAAATTCCCACAAACGCGCTAATTTCCTTATCACTCTGGTGCTCACAATAGGCTCTCTAGAATTGACTATCTACTCACAGTAACAGACAGTGTGGGTAGATTCCGGGAGATATCGCACTTACACAGGGGCATTTTCGACCATTCTCCTGTGTTTAATGAATACACCTTACATGTCCACGCCATTGCATATACCCTATACATCCTGGCTATTTACACAACCCCAAGATCAGGAAGGGCTTCCTTGCTACTACAACACACTACTTCACAGCAATGAGCCTTCATTGTCATGCAATATCCCTTATCACAGGTCACAAAAAGTAAAAGAGGAAAGTAATAGAGACTCTAGAACAGGAAATAAATCAACTACAGACACTGCACGCACTGGACCCTTCTGACATTAACAAACAAAGGCAGCATACAAAGCAGCAAGAAAATAAAGAGTACTTGTGGGAGGACACTAAAACCAAACTCGCAGCTGTGCGCCACAGGCTCGAGGAGACTGGAGATAAGACAGGCAAGCTTCTAGCATGGCTAAACAAGCGCACACGAGCGGACAGAAGGGTGACAGATCTTAGACTATATGACGGAACACTCACGACAGACCCACAAGAAAAGGTGGATGCATTAGCGGGGCACCACAAGATCGTTTACACTTCCACAACACAAATTGAACCACAAGAGGCAACAGTGTTCCTCTGCGATATACACCGACCAACTCTTACAGAGGAAGGTACCTAACTATTGACTCAGACATTACAGCAGAGGAATTTACACTCGCAATCCAATAGATACAGTCAGAGTCAGAAAAGGCCCTAGGTCCCAATGGCATACCCATCAAACTCGACAAAGGAGCAGCTACTTCACTCACCCACATCTGCTCACAATGTATGTAGCCAGCCTAGAGGAGGGAGTGCTCTCCAGAGACCAGCATATAGCTACTATAGTAGCCATCCATAAGTCGGGCAAGCCACCCTCAGCAAGTATCTCCTATCATCCCATTTCCCTGATCAACGCCGAAGCAAAGATACTGGTCAAAACATTGGCTAATAGACTAACTCGCTACCTCCTAAAACTGATCCACCCGGACCAATCCGGATTTATGCCTCGAAGAAATACGGCGCTAAATATCAGATGCCTGCATGGTGTCCTAAGCCACAAACACACCATCCAAGAAGAAGCGGCCACATTGACTTTTCACTCAAGGATGGTCTTGGACTCGGTCGAATGGCTCGGGCCAAAGTTTTGTTCATGGGTTTGTTTACTGTATACTAATCCCCTAGCGCATGTGGTGGCTAATGGTCACATCTTAGGTGAATTCCCTCTGGGATGCGGTACTAGGCAGGGTTGTCCCCTATCTCCAAAAATCAGACCTTGTGGGTCCGGTCTCACATACCGTTCGCATATGGCATGCAACAACACAACACTGAGGCTGAAACGACAGATTAACACATCACACCCTGCTATGGGAAACAAATAAGCTGGGAAAACTGGACATGAGTAAGGGATTTAGACATTGGGACTCAATAGGGATCTCACATGTGGGTGACCTTTGGAAAGCAGGAAGAGTGGTCACCTTTGCCCACTTACAAGACCAGAATGAAATGGCACCCACTGAGCTGTTCAGATACCTACAGATTTAACATGCACCAGAGGCAACCATCCCACTAGACACAATCCTTCCAGAGACCTCCCCACTAGAGGACAGACTCTTCACGGAATACATGGACAAGAAGCCTATCTCCCACACATACCGGGAAATCGTTAATAATCAGTTAGATCTTATTCAAATGCTACGGGAGAAATGGCAGGCCAGCGTGGGCAAGTTGGACAACACTGACTGGCAGGAGACGCTAGAGTCCCTGAGGGTGGTGGCGGTGTCCTCTAAGCTGCGATCTAATACAACTTAAAATGCTCTACAGAACGTACTTTACCAGGGGATAGGGAAGATCAATGACCAATTCTGCTTGCTACACTGCGGCGGCAGAGGCACTTTTTACCACACACTTTGGGAATGCCCTGCAATTACAACATCCTGGACGACATTAATGAATACTATTACACAAGTTAGTGCCTGCTCTGTACTGCCTGAGCGTAAACGATGCCTCCTAAATATCCGGGAACCAACAGGCCAGAATCACACAGGCCAAGCGTGGGCCAAGTGTATGACTGTAGCCAAACAGAATATTGCCAAACACTGGGGGACGAGTAATGCTCCACTCCATATAGACTGGTGTAGAGACATGGACATAGCCATGGCGGTGAAAAAAGTGACATACGTCCACATAGAAAGCCCCAAAAAATGGGAATGTGGGGTAAATGGAATACATTTAGGGGAGCCATTTGAGCACGGCCGATTGTTAATTCAGTTTCGGATGATGATGATCAATAATGAGGCATGTCTGCTCGCTCTCAAACCGTATGTCATATCTTGGATGTGTTATATACATATTTCATGATGTAATATGATGGGATCTATTACCTTATGGATGCGCCATGCTATAAATGTCACTATGGCAAGTCTTTTCTTCAATAAAAATGTTTTAAAAAAAAATATATATATATATATTGATTTTGAATGAGCAATGATTTCAACTATCCTAGGTTTATCCACAGAAAGCAATACATAGGTGCTATTACCACTTTAGCCAAAGTATATGGAATCCCCTACCTATATGTAGAAAATGCACCAGGTACAGAAATGGCCTATGAATTAAAACATATGTATAACATTGGCCAATGTCTCTGACCAAGAAGCAACCAAACACTATGGTATTCTAATAGAAGTCAAATACTACCAAAAAAGCACAAACAAACTCTCACCTCGAATAAACTATTTTGAAGACACTTTAGTTGATCACCAGCACTACTCACGACACAGGTGCCATCCCAAACTTCACATTCACTGGTGGATGCCACAACACCATCTCTCCAGAAGCAAAACCGAACAATGCAGTGTTCAATTTCAAGGAAGTGGTAACCCATTTGCAAACTGGAAGCAGTCCCTAAGAAACACATTCCCTTTTGTGAATGTTCAAAACAAACCTCTTTTAAGAGCAGGTAATGGTCCCATTGACCACTGCCTGTCTTAAAAAATGAAAAGAAAACTTTACACTTTTCTTTTTTAAATGCAAATCATTTTTCTTTAAGGAAAATGGGCTGCATTAAAAAAAAATGTTTTATGTAAAAACAATCACAGACATGGTGGTCTACTGATCACAGCAGGCCACCGTCCCTGTGATTTTAGCAATTCCAACCTACCTGATTAATATTCATGAGGGAGGTCAATTAGCAACCCTCTAGAAAACACAAAATGAATCTCAATGTGTTTTATACAATAGGAATATAGATTACCTAATTGAGATTCCCAGAGAATCACAAGTAGGTAATCACTTTTTCCAATATTGATACAGCTGGCCCAAAGACTAGAATAATCTCTAATACAACTGTAACAAAAATTTTCAAGCAAACTAAAGACTTTCACCAAATGCTAGCAAGCAAAGTGTGAGTATTTACTAACAACAGCACCTACTCTACCAAACACTATTATAATAAAACCACCAAAAATATAGCACAATAATATGCAACTTTAAAAAGATTGTTCAACAATAACCTATGCATTTTTGGGAATATAAATTAATTAAAAACTGCTGTCACTCTGAAAAAGTATAAAGTAAAAAGAAAATCTTTCAGAATGATAATAAAACTCACAATCATTATTATGTATAAATATGGTTTCTACTAATAAAGCAACCATAATACAGTGAATTAAAGTACACATCGATGAATAATCAGTACATAACATAACACAATATTAGTTAACATAATAACTAAAAATAGTTAAAATATAACATACTTTTTGACAATAAAGATACATATACATTACAAAAAAATAAGGTCTGGTGCACGGTCCTCAAAAAAACATGGCAAACATCCACAGTAACAATAACCAGAATACACATAACATACAAATAGCAATTTTACAGTCTACCTTTTTCCCCAGAAATAATACGTATAGAAAATGGGTACAAATAAAATTTACCTTCATCGGAAAACAGCAATAAGGAACCACTATCCAGCAGAGTCACCGGCATCCAAGATGAATGAAAAGATACTACAAAAAAGCAAGTGGTAAAGAAATGGATAAAAAATATATGACAAAATAGTTCCTCAATGTACAAACAAAAACAAAAGAATTACAAAGAAAATAAATAAGGTTTTCCCACAAAAATGTACCAACTGTGTAAAAGTGGTGATATATATATATCATGCAGTTTCTGTATCCAGAGCAGAAAACCACAATCCAAGTAATCAAAAAGATACGGACTCGGACCACCATATTAGTGCTTCTTGCTTATTTCAGTGCTAGAGCGTCACAACGCGTTTCGGTCCCGCCTTGGACCTGGATCACATGACACAGTGCAAACGCATACATTGGTTTAAATACTATACATGGCTTGATGACATCAGCAAAGTACGTCTTGAGTGTAACCATAGACATGGAACAGTTCGTTTAAACCACATCATAGTATTGAGTTCGTTTAAATAAATTGACAGTTATTTTTTCATTTAAAAACCCAGTTGTCATAATTGCCAAACACATAAAACCAATGTTTAAAGATTATTGAGTGTAGTGTTGTTAATTAAAAAAACAAAATAAAGTGCAAGTGCAAGTGCAAAACATTTTTCTCATTATGCAGCATAGCAGTTAAGCATGATTGATCCCAATCTTGAACCCAAGCAGTTGAATGCATGGCACTATACAGTTAAAATGACGGTATGAATACCCGAAAGTGTAACATCTCTAGAGATGCACATCCATTCGTAGTTTGGTTGGAACCCCAATAAAATAGACATTCAGTTTACAATGAGGAATAACAGGCTATGGTACATCGCTGTACAAAAGGGAAAGCACACCATACCATATAGGTTGTTGAGTCTAGGGGCCTCAGTGACTTAACCAGATCAATTATTTTATCATCTAATGTGATGTAGTCCTATGTTGGCAAATCTGACTTATATTGGTATACAGTTATTTGCAAAGATCATAAATATAAATATTCAATGCAAATATATGTATCAATGTTCAAAGTTAATAGCACATAAATATATAGAAAAATATCAAATGTCAGATAAAATTCATATTATACATCCTAAAATTCTTATAGATATAAATATAAATACAAAATTAGATAGGATAAAATAGCATACCTATGAATAACCATAAATATATCATAAATACCAATACGGATTAGTGCCACATGGATAAAATACATATAAAATATATTGGTTTCCCGGAGTTGTCACTATATCAGATGTGCATTAAGTTCAGTTAATAGGAACAGGTAAATAAAATACAGTTTTAACCTCAAAATTTAAAGTAAGAAGAACTAAAGGCATGTAGATAAATCCTGTCATATTTAAGCCGGTTGGTTGTTTAGTATTGAGCTCCAAGATATATCTAGTTTCTAATAGACGTAGCTATCCTTCTCGGTTACCTCCCCTTCAACTGGCTGGTACCGAGTCAATTACATAGAATCTGAGCTCCCAGCTGTTGGATGTATGTGCAGATTTGAAATGCCTGGCGACTGGATATGTGTTGTCCTGGTTGGATATTGCTCTTCGATGTTGTAGTATACGTTTATGTACCTGAAGTTTAGTACTTCCAACGTAAAGAAGGTTACAAGGGCAGGACAACACATAAACAGCTAATTCAGTTTTGCAAGTTAACAACTGTTTAATTGTGTGTTCCTTCTGATCAAAGGGTGAAACATATGTTTTGGTGTTCACACCTTGTTTGCAGTCTTTGCATATTTTACAATTGTAAAATCCACTATGAGTTTTTAACCAATCTGTGGATTCAATTACCTCAGGGCTAGTTTTAATCAATTCGTCCCTCATAGATTGGCCTCTACTGTACGTAATCGACGGTCTCTTAGGTAGACTATGGCCAATGACCGGATCACTCAATACCAGTGGCCAGTGTTTCTTTATTATGGATTCAATCTTCTTATGTTGTTGACTGTACTGAAGCACTAGTCTGAAGGAATTATCCATTTTAGGTGACATACCTGCAGTAATTTCAATGCTGTTAGCTGTTCCAAGATTGCCCTGAATGTTTTTGCCTGTTAAACGCAAGGAGGAACGTTCTTTTATCATGGATTTTTTTATGGCAGTGTTGATGAGTTTTTCACTGTAGCCTCGTTCTAAAAATCTGATTGTACTTTCTGCTTGTGCTTTTAGTAAATCCTCATCCTTACTGTGTATCCGCCTCAACCTAAGCATTTCCCCATAGGGGATGCTAGTAATTAGATGGCGTACATGAGAGCTTGTAGCATGCAGGGTCGAGTTTCCTGCTGTGGTTTTTCCATGTAATTTGGTTTCTATTCTGTTCTGTTCTATGTAAACCTCTGTGTCTAGGAATGTTATTGATGTAGGACTTATCTTTGCTGTGAAGTGTGAGTTTAAATCATTTGTGTTGATGCAATCCACAAATTCATTTGCCTTTTGCATATCACCGTTCCAAACAACAAACAAGTCATCAATAAACCTGAACCACGCTTTTACATGGGTGGTCATAGCCTATATATATATATATAACTCGCACTCGTCCCACACGGACCAGTGTACCCACGTAGCCACCAGGTACCACCGGTCCAGAAAACGAAAGTAGACCCAGGCTGAGGTGAATAAATATTTATTTGAATTCAATAATCGCCACCAGCATAACGTTTCGTCCTTCTCAGAGGCCTTGATCACATGACGTTAAGGGAGGGACACAAACTATTTGAAGTTCAAGTGCAACGAATAGTGGGACATGATTGGTGGTTTCAAATGCAAAGTAATAGACATAGTAAACAGTTTTTGTGTCAATGCATGAGCAGTATTTACAATAGAAAAAACACACCGACATTATATTAAGGGAATAATTGATTTCATAATCATTAAAATCATTCATAAAAACCCTTAAAAAAGTTGGCGGACACAATAATGGTGATCATAAGACAAAAACAATACTGTACATTGTCACAGACTCTATAATAAAGTTTCACTGTGTTTCCGCTATTTAATAAATGTCATGGTGATGCCTATGTAAAAATAATAGGGATGAAACCCAAGTGGGTAAAATTGTATGCTCATATCTATTATGTACTAGACACCAGACTATGAACTATATCGACTTTTATAGTAACCAAGGGGCTTAAATCCCTGCTTTCCCACCAACTCATGTAAGTAAAGTAAAATAAAATTAAACAAGAGAAGATGGTGTAAGTGTGAAAAGTGTAAACACATAAACTTCCAAGGGTTGTAATGAAAAAAACCCTATGATGGTCAACCCGGGGTACACTTTCATGTTTTAAGGAAATAATCTTGACAACCACGGATCAAATGCAACAGTTAGCTGGAATTTTCAGTTATTTAGAACGGCTTAACTATGCCTGTACTGATCACTGGGAGCCTTATAAACAGGGTCCTGTCATGAAACAACCACGGCTTAAAAGCGGGATACAGTTTAATTGTGCACTTGCCGCTGGTAATGTGGCAACCTAAAAGCGGGCACTTCAAGGCAAAATCATAATTATAGAGGTGTAAGAAAATCAACACTGGTGTTAAGACCCATGGGAGACCTAGTATCCATATCAAGGATATATTAAGTTTCTAGGGCCCGCAACCTAGCCTCCCGGTTACCACCTCTGCGTAAGGGTGGAATTGCGTCAATGGCAAAATATTTTAGAGAAGGTGACTTTGTTTGCCATCATGTTCCTTGAAATGATGCACCACTGGGTAAGAAGGGTCCTCAGTGTTAATTGCCCTGATGTGCTGGAGTATCCTTTTGAGCACCTGCAACTTGGAGCTACCCACATTTTGCAGGGCACACGGACACTCCAGCACATAAACTGCATACTCCGTTTTGCACGTGAGTTGTTTGGAGATCAGACGGGGAATCTCAGAGAAAGGAGTCAGGTATTGGGTTTTGTTATTGCAATGTTGACAGGCTTTGCAAGAGGAACATTTTTTAAAACCCTTAATTGCTTTGAACCAAGGGGTAACTGTAACCACCTCAGGGCTGGATTTGACCAATGCTTCCCTTATTGAAAATGCCCTTTTAAGGAGATATTGGGTTTTGCTGGCATAAGGTGGCCTATGATTGGGTCATTATTGACAAGATTCCAGTTTTTCGACACGATCTTACACAAAGACTGGAATTGCTGATTAAATGTCAATACCAGTCTGACTGATTGATTGGTATCATCAGTCTCCTGTATTACGCCCTTCCGTGGTTGTAAGGCAACCTCCCGTGGCATAGCAATGACCTTTCTGATCGCGGAATCTATTATTGTCAAAGAATAACCCCTGGCTAAAAAACGTGCCTTGCTGTTATCCTAAGCCTGTCTACACTGTTCTTCCGTGCTGCAAATGCATCTGATTCGCAGCATCTCCCCAAAGGGAATGCTGCGGATCAGGTGGGCCTGATGATGACTTCTCGCGTGGAGAACAGTGTTGCCAGCAGTGGGTTTGCGAAACATTGTGGTTTGTAGTTTGTTGTTGCTGACTAGGACCCGAACATCTAGGAAACACACACTCTCCTGACTCATATGGTGGGTAACATCCAGGTTAAAAGTGTTGGTATTAAGCTGCATGATGAAATCTAAGGCCTCCTGTTCGGTACCGCGCCAAATTAAAAAGATATCATCAATGTAGCGATACCATTGAACTATCTGCACTGCCATGACCAGATGGTGCAACCCCATGAGGACCTGTCTCTCCCAGTAGCCCTTGTGCAAACAGGCATAACTAGGAGACAAACAGGCCCCCATGGCCACACCCCTGATCTGCTGTAATCATTGGCTGTTGAACTGAAAATAGTTGTTATTCAAGCAGAAGGAGGTCATCATCATCAACATCCTGCTGTGCTCAACAAACTGAATCGACCTATTGTCCAAGAAATATTGTGTAGCCCTTAATCCGTCACAATGTCTGATACTGGCATATAACGACGATACATCGAGTGTAATTAACCAGTACCCAGGTTGCCATTCCACAGATTCCAATTTTCTTAAGAAATCGTTAGAGTCTTGTACATATGATGGCAGAGCAGTCACAAAGTATTGGAGAAAAAAGTCAATGTATTTTGTGACATTCTCCAACAGACCATCCCTGGCAGAAATGATGGGTCTGCCTGGTGGCTTGTGGGAGTCCTTGTGAATTTTGGGGATTAAGTAGAATACCAGCATAACTGGAAAGTCTTTTTTCAAAAACTTGAACTCGTCAAGACTCAAGAGGCCTGCACTTTTCCAGCTCACTAACAGGTTCCCCAATTCATTCTGTGCCTGTCCTATGTCAGTGAGTTCACAACGTTTGTAACAGGAAGTGTCATGAAGTTGTAAATATGCCTCTTCTAGGTACATGTTTTGTGGCTACAGCACAACATTGCCCCCTTTGTTGGCCTGGCGTACAGTGATTGAATTGTTAGCTTGTATCTTCCTTACCAAGTTATTGTATTGGTTATTGAGAATACTGTTTTTACGTTTTATTTTCAAGGATAGAAACGTGTAGTGCTTAATCCCTGCAATGGTAAGGTCGTGGAAAATGTCAAGATTGTCATGTAACGTCAATGGTGAAAATGTTGACTTTGGTTTAAATTTTGTTAATCCAGGTGCATTGTACACAAAAGGTTCATCTTTTGACGCTGTAAGTGCCCCTTCGTCTCGTAAGGCAGATAGATCCTGGAGTAATCCCGCATCCCTGGCCACTGATCCCACAGTTGATGTAATCCGTGGAATAGACCGTGGATTAGTCAGGAAACGGTTATTCAAGAAATCTTTTTTTAGCTTGAGCTTCCGAATGAACTTGAATCGCTCTATTCTTGTTTGGGCATAGTTAAAGTTATTTGCTGGACAATAAGAGAGACCTAATGATAAAATCCGGACATCAGATTCGTTGAGCACAATGGGGGTAAGATTGATCACTGCTGGACCCCTCAATTTGTGAGCATTCTCCATATCCGTGCCAATTACTTCTTTTTGTTCCATCTTTTCTTCGTGAAATATTTCTTCTTTGTTTGCTCGCCTCCGGCTTGCTTTGCGTCGTTGCCACCGCTTGCGGTTGCGCTCTTGTAGACCTGTGGGTTTTGGATTCTTGGACGGAGTGTAGCTCACCGATCTTGCAGAAGACAGTTTACCTCCTGTCCCAGCGAGAACTTGGTAAACCCCAACTTAGGGTTTGTTTTGCCACTGTCTGTGTCCGACCCACTTTCCGCAGCCGAGCTATATATCTATACTGCTAGTATAAAGAGAGAACTGACACCGTTTGGCAAGGTAAACACGGAAACCACAGCGCCAATCTACACACCCAATACATTGTTGGAATCCTCAGGGTGTGTAGATGGACATAGGCGACAGAAAATAAAAATAAAACGTAAATTAAAAAATTAAAATTTCAAAACAAAGTAGTTCCCTAAAACTAGGGCCGGCCACGACGTAGCTCTGACCGCGACCTAGACGTGATGACGATATGCGGGGGAGGAGCAGTGACGTGTGGCGAGGAGTGGCGTGGAGTCTGGAGTGGGCCGCTCAGGTAAGGCAAAGAGCGGCGAGGAGTGGCGGTGAAGTTCGTTGCGGGCGGCTCGGGTAAGGCAAAGGCAGGCTGGAGGTGGGAGGCTGGGGGCGGGCGGGAGGATCGAGGAGCGAGGCGGGAGGCGGGCGGGAGGTGGGCTGGGCTATGTCGGGCAGGAGGCGGGCTGGGCAATGTCGGGGCGAACGGCGGGGGGCGGCGGCGAGGTGGGAGGCGGAAGGCGGGATGGATGCGGTCTGGGCAATATCGGTGCGGGTAGGAGTGCACAGAGTCTTTACATGCTACCCCCAGCCCCCTTCTGCCCCGAGCAATGCTGGGGCGGGCTGCTAGTATATATATATATATTTACCACTTTTACACAGTTGGTAAATATATATATTTGCAGAACTCCATTTTTGTTTGTCCTGAAATCACCAGAGAAATGAAAACGGACCCAGGCTGGTAATTTCCAATATTTTATTTTGCGTGCAATACCATTTCCGCCATGACGTGTTTCGGGCCCTATGAGGCCTTGTTCACAAAACGTTGTAATGGCAAGCCCCACCCATATAAAGTGCAAGTGCAGGTCATCTGACCACCAGGCCTAAGGACAGAAAAAACAGACTTCCGCAGCAATTCATCAAAAATACATTAGGAAGTTCTATTCATTTACTTTGTACAGTTTTAATATTTGCATTTCTAAATGGATGTAAATGAACCCCTCTATGCTCCACAACTTAGTCAGGATCATAGATCTAGCAGCATCAATCAAGGAGTGCAAACCTTTTGCATGTGCAAAATTCCGCAAATGAATATACAAATATACAACAATATAAATAAATATTTAAAATGTGCAAATTCGCTTCAGAGTGTGCAAAATACGTTATATTTTGTGCAAAAGGTTCTGTGGTCTAGGTAACTTTAACCTCTAGCTGCTTGCTACAGGATCAAGGTCTGTTTAACATATACCTAGTTATATCCCACCTTCAATATGCTAATGAAGGGGTCTTTCCCTGCTGATGTCATTTGACTACCCACAGTATGCTTTTTCTATCTCAGCTGCTTTCTTTGAGTTGGAACTATGACCCTATATGTGTGGAGCCATGGTGTCATAATAAAGCCCCAGTGGGCTGATTACATTTCCTGAATACTCTGCGTCCCAACTGCCTATTCACCGTGGTCATTTATTACTGCGTAACATTATGGATAAAAGAGAAAAAAGTGAAAAATGATTGTGTAGGTCATATAGACCAACCCTTGAGTAACAATTTAAAGTTATTTTTTTAAAAATGTTTTTTTTTTAATTTCTCTTGTATACAGCTGTATACAAATTGACTGTCTAGGCATGCAACTTGTTGGATCCCAATGTATACCCCTTTGCGGTCATAGAGATCCTCTAAATTTTTGGCCACTAGAGACACATATACATATCATCACTTGAGTTCTAACCGTTCGGTGTCTTAGAGTCCAACTCAAGGATGTATCGTGTCTCTAACAATCTCAATTGGGCCTCCCGGTCCCCCCCTCTACGTAGCTGTGGGACCATGTCTATGGCAACGTAGCTCAAGCACCCCAGATCATTTCCATGACAAGAGTTGAAGTGCCTCACCACTGGGTATGCCTCATCCCGATTACTAATTGCTTGCATGTGCTGGAGTATGCGTTTGTGGACCCGCATATATATATGTATTTATTTTATGCCCATAGGGGCTTTATTTTTGCTCAAGCACAAAAATGTGTGTGGCTATTCGGTTTGAGAATGCCCACTTGGGCTTTACTCAGGTAGAATCGGCATTAATTATAATATTGGTTTTTGCCTTGAGTTTAAATCCAACATACCCAATGG
This sequence comes from Lissotriton vulgaris, assembly GCF_964263255.1. NCBI lineage: Eukaryota > Metazoa > Chordata > Amphibia > Caudata > Salamandridae > Lissotriton > Lissotriton vulgaris. The sequence goes on from NC_141691.1 coordinate 421,241,045, forward strand.
TGTGGAACTTTTGTTCTATAAATAAAGCGCACACAATCCGTTTAAAAAAAAAAAAGAGAGTATAACGTAAATAAGTGCGCGTGATATGAATTGTAAATAACAAAAATCGATTTTTAATGTTCCCGTATACTTACACATGCAAGTTATTGTGAAGTTTGTTTTTAATATATTTTTATTATCAACCACAAACTGACAATGCATATAAAACTACAAGTCTGTCTACTATGTCTATCACTGTGTAGTCCAACACGTGATGCGAAATTGAATAAATTTAAAATGGCTGCTTCTGATTTTGAAAATTTCGGTGAGCAAGACTGCAAGGACAGGCGAAATGCGTCCAAACCAGGTCGAAATAAATCAATTTTGGGCCAGGTACACATGGCGTCGTGGTTATCTTTTTGGCTACAAGGAGGGTAACGAGCAGTACATTTTATGGACCTTCTCCAGTGGGGTCCGGCCAATGACGCAACTCTTGAGGAAGGCAGCGGTGAGCACACAAGAGAACAAGCAACAATATCGATATATATAAATATATATATTCACTGAAAAACCATAGGGTTCAGGGGGTTATAGTTAGTTGGATATTTCACTCGTACAAAACCATAGAAATTCCCCCGTGATATTTAGTTCAGCTAACTATAACTCGTGTGCCCGCAATGCACTGCTGATGATGTCACATATTACATCACTCATGACATGGTCAGTGACATCACTGATGACATCACTGATGACATCTAAAATAACATCACTGATGACATCACTGATGACATCATCCTTGTGATAGTGTGGCAGACCTCTCTCACCCTAATATAGCCTTTGATACACACACTCAAAAATACAAACTAACATTTTCAAAACAATGGACATACCAACACCAGTCACAGCACACCTATTCCGTAATTCCAAGATCTACACACACATCCACTCATTCACCAACAGTCCATATACAGTCACTCATACACCTATACATCCTGTTCCACACCGCCACTCATCCATAGAGTTACTCACACACATAGTCACACATGCAAACAAAGTATCAAACATCCACTTACTTGCATATACAGTTATACACACACTACCACACTTACTTCTACAGAAGCGCATACATACTTACTCTCTTAAACAATCATTTATAGAAACACCTACTTACTTGTACAGGAACTCTTCCAATCTCTCAATATCACATATACCCACTTATATACACCAATACTCACATATACTACTTTAAAACATATGTTGTTACTCATAAATGCACTATTGAGACAATCATTTACTTACTAACCCACCCATACACACACTCATCCACCTATACAGTCCTGCACATATGCTGTCTTCAACACATACAAACAGTGAGTCACTCATTCATGCATCTATGCAGTAAGTAATACCCCCACCGAACCATGCAGACACTCATACTGATACTCAAAAAAACAACTAATAATCCTTATAGACACTCATGTACCTACTCACCAAGCAATGCAGACACTTATTCACAAAGTGAGAGACTGATACAGATATTTAGATATTTAAACTTTACTCACTAACCCATGTATTCACTAAGATACACTTAATCAGTCAGTTATAAAATCAATTTTACAAAAAAATCATCCATTTAGACACATACCCATTTATTGTTCCATCGATCTTGAGATATACATATTTAAAACATATTTAATTTTCAGAAAAACACACATTCTCTGGATGATTCATCAGTGATGTCATGAGTGATGTAATTAGAGAAGTCTTCAGTGATGACATGAGTGATGTCACTGACCATGTCATGAGTGATGTAATATGTGATGTCCTCAGCATTGCATTGCGGGCGCGCAAGTTATAGTTACCTGTACTAACTATAACGGGGGAATTACTATGGTTTTGTCCAACAAACTATAATGCCCCTCAAACCTATGGTGTTGTTAGTGAATTTCTAAGGTTTTTCAAATGTTAATTTCCAACTATAACATGCCTGAAACTTATGTTTTTTTAGTGAATTTATATATTTTTATTATACTATGTCTACATGTGAAAAAGTCTTGGTCAACATGTTTGCCTCTGTGGCATGGAAAAATGGGTGGAACTGACATCAGCACGCCGACGAGGTCCTCTTATGGCTCCGATGACATCATATGGTGTCTCAAGCGGATCTATGCTATTATGACATCCTCGTTGACGTGGGAGAGCTAGGAAAGAATTTCTGTGGAATGCTGGTGCAGGGGATATTCACCTAAGTATTCAGGCTAGTCCTTTGGGAACAACTGTTTATGTTGCCATTACAGAAACCGAAATAAGTGATCCAAGGGCAGAGGCCCTGCAGATGGCACACGAGGTGGGGTGCCCAGTTGTGTGCACTGGCAGGGCAGTGAAGTAACAAGCAACACTGTAGCAGGGATTTCTGCTCCTATACAGAACTGTGCATAGAGATTCGGAACCTCAGTGAATTAGAGTGTGCCAAAACTCACCTCAGTCTCCAAAATCCCCTACCAGACTAGCTATCAGTGTCTCATTGGTACTTATCTATCTCCAATGATAGACAACCCAGAACATGAACTTAGAACACCTCAGGTAACGTGGAACACATGAACACTCTTTCCTTATACTAACATACCAATCCAGAACGAGGAGTCAATGAGGACACGTGCGAGTTTGAAATGTTTATTTCTAATGCAGTGTTCTGAAACGCAGTATCTTAGCTAATACAAGCAAACATATTATAAGGAACAAGGTTAACAGCACGGTTACTATACCATGAAATACAAAGGGTGAAACCATGTTGAAATGCTAAAGTTAAAAAGGTCTAAATAGAACCTCAGTTTACCCTCCCTAGCTAGTATAGAACATTTTATCTACAGAAGGTCTCTTTGGGTTTCGAAGGGCTGGAATACCTTTGGGTTCAGCAGAAATGGATCACATCATCTCTTGCACCAACTCTCTGCATATGGATATTTATCAAGAGTGTGTCTCCTGCTTTGCGCAGTGCATTATTAATTGTGCCTAAACCCAAAGTTGGCCACAGCTCCATCCATATTATGTCTACTCTGTGCGCTGATCAATCCAAACAATAGGCGCTGTGTTGAAACAACCTTGAAGGCCTTGCCACTCACTGTACAGTCATAGCTTACCAAGCAAAGCTGATATTATAAGCAAACATGTTATTCTCGTGTAAAGCAAAATACCTAACTAGGCAAAAAGCTGTAATAACAAAATGTGTCATGTGCAGAGGCAGCAGAAAAGGAAAAATGGCGTTTAAACTTCTAACCAGCCCATGCTAACTTAACACAGTGTAAAGGTGAAACCAATACACAAGACACCCTCCCTTTGATCCGAGCACTGGTAGGATAATTATGAAGGAACAAATTTAGGAACGCAGAGTTCAAGTTCGATAGTTCAAACACAAGTCTCTAATTTGGCATCTAAAAAACCTAAGAGAAAAAGATAATAGTTGTGAAAAAACTCAGTATTGGACATTGATAAAGGCAATAGGCGAGCATTTCGAAAAAGTCTGAGAGTCCAAAAAAATTTTCCAACGAGATGTTTAGGTAAACAAAAACGAGACTGCAAACATTGTTCATCCTAATAATGAATATGCAAAATATGCAGCAACAGCCTCCAACAAGAAGTCATTGTTATCATCTGAAAATTGATCAGCCATCCAATTCAACAAAGGGAAAGAAAATACATGCTCTTCGATTACCGGAGCCTCTTGCACCATCGGAGGACAACTCGGTGGGATCTCGAGGAAACTGCGAGCCAAGAAATCTTGCGCCGCTGCGAACACATTCCAATGACCCAGTATATCATGTATCGCTGCATAGGCCATAATCCCTCAATCAGAACAAAGCAATTCATGAGTAACTAAGGGACTCATAAATTGATTATAATCCACATCAGGAGACACCGTATTGAAGAGACACAAATCCAGGGCCCATTCGAAGTCGCAACTCAGGCAATGGAAAACAGGCTGAACGCATGTAAAGTAGGAAAATCGAAAAGATAATCCATAAGCTGCACCCAGAGTAGCAAGAGGCAGCACACCATAGTACTCAAGCATCCGGGCGTGAAGGAGCCCTAGCCGAGACCGCTCGTCTTGTAACACAGGATGTGCATCCATTTTGAAACAAACAAAACAGCAATAGCATGCCAGCAGCAACAGCCAGTAGCAATGGAAATCCATCAAACAGGCTGGAAAAAATAGAATGAAAGAAAGCTGGAATGACTCCGAAAATCTTTTGGAAGGAAGTCCCTAAGCCACTGCTTACAACTTTAAAAAAGTGAGTCAGCCCCCAAGTGGAGAATGTGTGAATTAATTCACCGAAGTGTAAGGGCAAATCAGTATTTAATAAGGCATGCACCTCTGAGCGGGTGTTAGCCACGTGAAGGACAAATGTTTCACGAGCAGATGTGAGGGCAGCTTCTTTCTGGGACAATGGAGCTCTTTTGCGACTCATCTTATTGAACTCTGCTTTCAAGGTCGGAATCTTGGGCCAGATGTAAACTTCAAGTTTCCTATGCGGGGGTGGATACATAACATTTTTGCCACAAACTACACGTTCACTGACTGTAACAACATAAGCAATCCCTTTTATTAACCCACAACAATCCTCACCGTTTAAAAGTAAATAAGTCCCATTTGCCAGCAATATGATTGTGGGAATGATTGCAGGCACGGGTGTACCTTTCAAAACACAGGCTAAATTAGGCCTATTTTGATTGCAAGAGCCATGTAATTGGATATGTCGACACATTAAGCAATGATCGGGTGTTTCAGTACATTCTTCACCATTCAAATAAACTTCTTTACCCTCAGTAAGGCATCTATATGTAAAAGGAAGCGACCAGGCTTCATGGAGATAAGAACTTCCAAGAGGCTCGTATCTACCAATGGCAAAGTACTTCACACAATGTTTAAATTCAAATAAAGGAAACAACAGAGTTATTAAACATTGAATAAGCCATGTAGCAGCATTGGCTTATGCCACTGAAAAAGGTAAAGGCTCTAACCTCTCAATGTGTAACATGGAAAAAGAAGCATCCTTCATTGATAGTAAGCGTTGCTTGTCAGTCAAATTAAAAGGGGCAAATAAGGATGACGTATTCATGAAATGCCACTGCACTTTTCCTGCCTTAAGGGTCTGCAATGTCCATGCAAATTGCATAATGGAACGCAACTGATTCTGACCGTGGTACAAAGCAGACACTTCATCTTCCACAATATCTAAAACAGATGACACAATATTATATAATGTGTAAATGCGAGAAGAGAGCGTGTTAATGCTGTTATCTACAACTGCTAGCACTTTTTCTAAATTAGCTTGATCTATAGCCCTAAGGCAGCTAGCCGCCTCAACCTGGGAAGCTTTCCAGAATTCGTTATAAACAGCATATATCCATCTTTTAGATCTACCTTTAGCTGGGCCTTTAATAAAATCATTCAGATCAACATCATCAGTCAGTTTAGATAAATGCAGTTTAACTGACGCCAAGGTAGAATGTCTAAGCCAGTTCTGAAACAATTTGCCTACAGAATAGGTAGTCACAGAATGACCACTTTCAAAACGGGGATCTACCCTGACCTGTGTAAAGCCATGTGCTAAACCCAGAAAACAATGCTGGCATGAATCAGCACTTCTGTGCCAGAGCCACCAGCCTTCGGGATCCAATCTGGATATGTTAAAGGAGGAATTCAATAATAGAGTCTGTAAGACTCTCATGGAAAAATCAGTAGTATTACCCCAACCAGAATATTCCTCTAAATCAGGCAAAGAAGGAGCATTTAATTTTTTAGGAGTAGCCAATCCAAAGCATGTTGTCTGTGAAATCGTAGAATTCAGAAACAACATATGGTTCGGGATGAGGCATGCACGGTGAAAAGCCTCAGTGCCTTGCACTTGCAAGCTTTTAGAACACCAAACTGATTGAAGGTCATTGGTATCCTTCCACAACTCGTAGCCCCCAACAGCCAACTGGTCTAGAAAGGACTTCGAATACAATAATTTAGTATCAGGAAGTCTAACTTTGGATATGGATTTTTCACCCATTTTAAAATTAAAGGCATTTGGATTAGATTGATTAAACTCTGTAAAATAAGTGAACCTTTTCAGAAAGGTAGCAGAACTGCCTTGTACAGGAGCTGGACAGTGTTCCCACTGGGTGTAATTTACAGTGAGCCTCCTGGTATTAGCTTTATGCAGGTAGTGATTGCCAAAATGTTGATAACAATACAAATCACCGTAATTAGCAGACTCCAAGTACAAATCTTCTGCATCAAAGGCAGCATAATATTTCAAATAAAAAAAACAATGATTCTACGGCCTGAACACGCCAATCATCAGAACGTATATTTTGTTTAACTACATCCCCCATAGATACTCTAAGCACATTAGGGACATTTATAACTTCAGTGGGCCCATGAATCTGAAATCAAACAACATCCCATACAATCCCATCTAAGACAGGCCAAGCAGTGATGTTAACAAAAGCCAAGTCTCTCTGCACTCTGTGTGAAGAGGAATGGGGAGCCAAAGTTCCATTGATATGTTGAATGCTAGTTCTCTCCTCAACATAGTGTCCAATGACGAGACGGAAAAAATAAAACACAAAACCAATTGACATAAAAAGGTAAATTGAAAAAAGCACCATCCAAATATGAGTCCAAGGGGGAATCAAAAATAATTTTTTAAACAGTCTTGCCAAAACAGAAATCTACGAGGGCTTTTTAGATGTGTGGCAAACAGTGTCAAATGAAAATCTGGATTCTGTAGCCAAGCGAGTTTGCAAATCAAGCATCAACAAGTCAGTTGGGTAAGTATAGTCAGTTTCATCATGTTGAGTACCAGGCAGTAAACTCAATGAAGGACTGGGAATTGCAGGCAACTCGAGAGTAACATCAGGCACAGGATTGGAAACCGGGGCCATAACAGAATTTCTCAAAATCGAAGGACATGAGACTGCCGGTGTCATACTAAGAAGAATTGGCCATTCTGTGTATCTTGACATTGTCAATGGAGATATACCTGTTCTCCTTACGACCTGGAAGTGGTGGTAAAATGACTGTTGATGTGTTCTTCACTCCAAGCACTGGAACTGGAGCTCAATAAGAGGAACCAAATTCTTTCTTGTTCTCGATCTTCTCATGAACCAGTTCTCCAACTTGGGGTAGCCAGCCAACTACCGGGATCTGCAACACATCATCCGAGGTGGAGGGCATATGTTTCTTTGCAAGACTGTCTCTTGTCTTTTGTAGATCCTGTAAAACAGTGCAATGTTCATCTATGTCAATGGAGGAGGCTTGAGCCACTGAGTTTAGACCGTCAAGGTCCGGTACATACATCTTGATACCAAAGAGCATTTCGTATGGGGTCCGCCCACCCAGAGACCTTCTAGGGAGATTATTATGAGCATCCTGCACGCCATTGAGATGGGCCAGCCAATTTCTGCCAGTGCCTATAACTCGAGCCATCAAAGACTGCTTTAAATCTCGGTTCATCCATTCCACAAAACTATTACCCTCGGGTCTGTATGGAGACGAAAACTTGACTTGGACCCCCAATGAAGTCATGGCATCCTTATGCGCCTTAGAGGCGAAAGCTGGACCCTGATCCAAATGGAAGGTACCACAGGCCAAAATCCCTACAAAGATACGCAAGTCTCTTATGACAGTCCGTGAATCAGCACTGCGGTGAGGCCAGACCCACACAAAGTGTGTGCATGAATCAACTGCTTCCAAGATGTACTTATATGCAGTATCAGAAGAAAAGGGACCCCAGTGATCTAAATAAACACACCCAAGGGTTTTATTAGAAATGTACAACTGTGTCTGGGGCGGGCGCGCAGCAGTTGAAGGATTAATCTGCTGGCAAATGTCACGTTGAAGGAGAAAATCACTTGTCTGTTTGTACAGCTCCCGCCACCAGAAACGTTGTTGTAACTGAGCTACAGTAGCCGAAGCGCCCGCATGCGCAGACGCAGCACTTTCATGGGCTGCGATAATAAGAGTAGGCCTGCAGTCCGTGTTGGGAAGTAACCTCTCACCAACGTCAGGAATTTTCACATAAGGAACTTTATCAGGACTTAAGTGGTATGAATACTTTGAAGGGAATCCTTTTGGATATTTACTTCCCTTCTCAGTTGCAGCAACAGCTGCCAAGATATCACCATCAATCTTACTTTTGGAACGTGTGACTGCTGCAACCAAATATGTTGATACCACTGATTTTGCTGCCTCATCGGCAAACGAATTGCCAACAGCGTGGACTGCCACAGGCTGATGACCGAAAGTATGAATCACAAACACGAGGGGCAATTGCTCTTTAAGCTCAGCCACTCGGACCCAGATCATTTTATGTTTTATTGTGCTACCCTTGAAATCACGTAAATCATCCTGAATCCAAAAGAGCAGGTTTTCATTGTAAGACTGGACACAGTAGTAAGAATCACTCACAATAAGAGTTGTCACACCAGGATCAGCATACTCCAATGCAAGCATCAGAGCACGAAGCTCTGCCAATTGTGCGGTGCAGTCCTCTAGAGTCTGCGTGTGCACGACTCTGGACTTGAACTCATTATTCACCATGGCACCTACAACAATAGCGCAAGCAGAAACCTATGTGTGCTTAGACCCATGCGCAACCTGCGCTGAACCATCAGTGTATATGATGCAATGGAAGTCCTCCAAAGGCCGGATAGCCAGAGGGTCAGGATGAACAAATTCATACTTAAAAAACTCCTGCTACTCTAAGGAGGCATCAAATATATACGTGACATATGGAGACGTCAATGATACTGCCCATCGTATCCACCGAGGGTGCAAAGCTTTGGAATTTGGCACACTGGCTTTAGTCACTGCCTCTAATGCAGGAAATGGGGTTACCACCAACATGCGTTTTCCCTGAGACAGCGCACGTTCCTTGAGAATCGCCATTTGCACTGCTGTCAAAACTTTTTCCACAGAGGAAAACCGCATTTGAGCCGAAGTGTAAAAGTGTGACTTGTAAGCAATAGGTACTGTGTCTCCTTCGTTAAAAGTAAGGTACGTGAAACCCACTGCCCCAGGGATGATTCTTATCACCAGTTTGGTGTGGTTATCACGAGTCAGTAAGAATTTAGATTCCAGAAGATCAGCCTGCAAAGATTGCAAAATAGCTGAATGTTCCGGCAGCCAGCAAGATTTGGTAAAAGTTGGTTGTATCAAAGCATACAGTCTTGATACGCTGGGCATATTCGGGAAAATAAGTAATTCGAAAATCCCAGCAAGGACTGTAATTTTTTCAGAGTTGTAGGAGCCCGCAGTTATGCACATTTCTCCAAGAAGTGAGGAGCCAATCCCCTACCTTCATTGTTGAGCTGGTAGCCCAGGAACAACACCGTATACTCTGCAATGTGGGACTTTGCAAAGTTGAATTAGTAACCAAAGTCTGCAAAGTTACAAATTATGCGGTCAACGCGACACAGATGCGCCCAAAACTCGTCATCTGTGAGATAAATGTCATCCACATATGAACATGCATCAGTGTCTATCCTCTCTGAGAGAGAGACTATACGGGCAGCAAACACACCTGGACTATTTGTATAGCCCATTGGTAAACGAGTATACTGGCGTTGTTTGAAGCCACAGGTAAAACTGTTCCACTGGGAACTCAGTCCGTCCAAATTGTGGGCAAAAAAAACGTTGGATATGTCTAGCGTGGTCCACAAGAGCAGAGCCGTGGGTATTCTCTACTGCATAGGTACGGCAATGCGTGTTCAAATGCCATTAATCCAATACCAAACGGTACGAGCCGTCAGGCTTGGTTACAGTAAAAAGAGGGTTATTCATAGGTGACACACAAGTTTCATTCACACCTTGATATTCCAATTGTTCAAGGATTTCCGCGACGGAAGCCTTAGTTTTACGTCGGATGCGATATTGAGGTATAGGCTGTGGCATAGACCGTAAAGGTATTTCGTGGTGTGGGGAAAATGTATCCCAACCACATTGTGTACAGTACAGAGCCAGCGCAAGAACCTTAGCCCACTCTTCTGCAAAATGCAGCGCATGCTCTTTCGAGACTGTGTGCGCCAAACTAGGGAGGATCACCTCCTCCGCTCTCAGAGCTGGAAGCACAAAAGGTGGGGGCCAGTCAAACTGTCATATGTAGTCATAAGATTTTTCCAAAATACCCCCTTGATTGTACATTGTATGTCACCTTCAATAAAAAGGACTATTTCCTATAGTCTATCAGGGGAGCTACTCTAGTGTCTGCTGTCTCTACAACAACATATTGATCAGTCATTGTCACCTTCAGTAGCGGACGCAGGGCCTCTCGCACTATGGTAAGCTCCGCCGCGCTGTCCAGCAAGGTCAGAGTCCTTGTCTGATTCCGAAGCTGCATCCTCACTATCTGTGGCATATCTCGCTGTTAAAGCGGCAACTTTTTTTTTCTGAAACTGGGGTCTATTCGGTGTTGAATTGTCCTGCTTGCCTTTACCGTCTTTCAGGCGGGGCTGGTCACGTCCCTGCTGGCCACCCCGACCTCTGCCGCCACCTCCACCATAGGTCGATGAGGCCGATGAGTCCTGAAAAGAACGAGGAGAGCGTTGTTCAGAAACCTGAAAACGATCAGGTGATTTTATCGTCGCGCGATCGCGCAAGTCATAAATACGATCTGTAGGCGCAGGCACTGGTGATACACAACGAGACTCCTGTTTCTGCTGTTGTTGTTGTTTTTGTTTTTTCTATTTTTTGGTCTTGGGCTGTTCGTCATTCTCAGACTTCAGGCCTTGGGGTTGCTTTTTCTCCTTAGTGGAAAATGGCTTGACACCCACGCTATTGCGGCCCACGGTCTTATTAGCCACCACAATAATCCTCAGTAACTGTCGGGGTTTGTCGGCATCGGGAACCGCCTGCAATGCATTGGACACCTGAAAGTTCACTGCATCTCCCTTGACATTCGCAAGGATGAGATCGGAAACTACGTCCAAGGAGCCGCATAGGAGCATACCCAATTCAACCGCTGCCCCACGTTAGCGCCTTGTAGCAGGGATTTCTGCTCCTATACAGAACTGTGCATAGAGACTTGGAACCTCAGTGAATTAGGGTGTACCAAAACTCACCGCAGTCTCCAAAATCCCCTACCAGACTAGCTATCAGTGTCTCATTGGTACTTATCGACCCCCAATGATTAGACAACCCATAACATGGACTTAGAACACCTCAGGTAACGTGGAACACATTGACACTCTTTCGTTATACTAACATATCAATCCAGAACGAGTATTAATTAAAACCAGAATGTTAAAACAGGTGTTACAAAGCCCGGTTCAGAGCAACTTCAGGTTAACAGAATCGTAAAGTTCAATGTTTCGCAAAATCAATCTCATGTACTTCATGCAAAATACACAATAAGGGATCCAAGTAAGATGTAACGCTCCAATACCTGACCAGTCTGCACTATATAAAACTGCAGAAAAACTAACAATTAACAGTGTTTTGCACACTTCTGTCATTGGGCTACATGTGGGCTACATCAGGGTGATAGTTGTGCTACATTTGGGCTCTTTTTTCTCTGGTGGCAATCTTGGGAGACTTATTGGTTATGACGTTTCCTAATTTCCTCATTTACTGCAGTCTCCACAGTAGGAAATGCTTTCAGTTTTTTATTGGATTCCATTAAGAAGGCATTCAGATGTGTCACACATTTGCCATGAATTCAGAATGTTAGCACTCTAGTTATTCATTAGATCACTGTAGTAGAGCTACTGCTCGCCAGGGAGTTTACTGGAAGTCTACTGGTTGTATTGAAAGTGATTGTTTCAGTCTGCATGATTTGAGATATCACTTAAAAACATGGCCTAAATTTTCTTTCTGAAGCACTAACTATAATTTCTATGGTAAAATGAACCCCCTCATTTTGTTCCATAAGATATTAAATGTTTTAAGTGTTAACGGTTTATTCCAATCAAGATGGCTTCAGGTGTGCCATCATTTTGTCATAAGTAAGACTGTTAGCTCTCTAGTTGTTCTTTAGAACACTCTTGGAAGCTGCCGTAGAAAACAAAGGCATCAACTGACAGGCTGCTCCTGTTGAAATATAACATGAAGATATATGAGATCTCATTTAAAACATATACTAATTTTTCTTTTTACAGCACCAACCATAATTTCTATGAGAAAATTAACCTCATCATTTCTTTGCCAAACTACGGACCTACTGCTCCAGTGACCAGGAGGGAGCTGAGGGCGGTCGTTGCTGCCTGCGTTGCCTGTTGCCTGCTCCCGCCGCTGCCCCTCGCCGGACCCGCTTCGCGGGTCCCGCTTCGCGGCTAGGAGCGGCCTCTAAGGCTTTCAGGTGTGCTATCTTTCTGACCGGCAGGGCTGCGAGCCACAGCGGGGGACTCCAAGTTCCAGGAGCCCCCGCGCACCCGTGGTCACCTGGGCTGCTCTCCCTGCCGGCTCCGCCCCCACCAGGACGAACAAAGCGGCGTCCCACATCAGACTCAGCGGATTTCTTTGCCAAACTACGGACCTACTGCTCCAGTGACCAGGAGGGAGCTGAGGGCGGTCGTTGCTGCCTGCGTTGCCTGTTGCCTGCTCCCGCCGCTGCCCCTCGCCGGACCCGCTTCGCGGGTCCCGCTTCGCGGCTAGGAGCGGCCTCTAAGGCTTTCAGGTGTGCTATCTTTATCATCACCACCCCCTTTTGTAAATCGATCTTTCTGACCGGCAGGGCTGCGAGCCACAGCGGGGGACTCCAAGTTCCAGGAGCCCCCGCGCGCCCGTGGTCACCTGGGCTGCTCTCCCTGCCGGCTCCGCCCCTAGAGTCCAATCAGCCAGCAACAAAAGAGGAGTGTCATCCCCGCTGCGCGGGAGCGCGCGGGAGGGCACCGGGAGAAGCCCGGGACAAGGGCGGGACCGTTTGAGGCCGTTCGAGGACGGAGAGGACTGGCCTGGCCCACCCCCCTTGGCTCTTCTCAAGGTTATCGTGCCTGGGCATTGACTCTAGTGAGTACCATAAAGAAACTGCAATTGTCACGCATTATGTGTACCCGGGGGAGTCGCAGTAAGACCGCGCTGGGTTTAACCAAGCCAAAAGGCACCTTGGACGATTTCCTCGTAAAAACAAATTTGGCAATAGATGCCGAAATCTCAAAAATGCAGAAGAGGGTTTCAATCGAGTTAGATGCTGCACGCAGACTTTCCCAAACATTTGCTAACTCTAAAAAATCCTCCCTGGGAAATATCGCGTCTGCTGCATCTCCCCAACAGGTGGAACGTCCGCCTCCTTTATTAATCCTTGCCGATGTCCATCATTCCCCCCCTCCTTCCTCTCCTCCAGCATTAGATTCCTCATTTATTTTCTCCCCCATGACCGTCCAACCTAGTGAAAGTGACCCACCTACCGACCAGGGAAATTCCACCACCTTCCCGGTTATAACTGCTCCCTCTTTTTCTGTACCAAAAAGTACAAACCCAGGTCGTCAAGCACCGAGGAAGAAAAACAACGCAAAATCTGCCTATGCTCGTAAAAAAGCCAAAGTTGCAAGGCAGCAGTTTTTCAACCATAGAAGACCACTACCCAATGCAGGGGATCATAAACAAACACCACCCCCAGTTATCCACCAAATAGGGGGGGATAGTAACCTCACTATGGCTCCTGTGGTAGAGAATCCCATTATCCCCGCAGATAATCCAACACTGGGAGGGTTAAACAAGACAGAGAGGGACAAGGATAAAGTGGGTGATGATGAAGATTTTCTCCAGACAGTCTGGGTCACTTTAAAACAACTATTGACACCCTTCGAACTCAGACTGTCACGTATTGAGAATCACTTACTCGAGATGGATAAAACGTTAGTATCCCTGGCCACGCTTAGCCTAAAACAGCTGGAAGCCGCACAGCCCCATATCAATGAGAGTCCACCTCTGGTTAAAAATGCCGGCATCCAACCTGCTCCAGCCTCTAACACTGGCACTAAAGCAGCTACAGCGCCTAATGAGGTTCCTCCAGCCCCCTTGATTCTTCCTGCACCCTTACCCCCCCCGTTATCCAAGCCGACTCCGAACCCCAATCCTAGGACACTTGCAAACGTCGTTGCCAACCCCCCAAAAATAGAGGAAAAACCCCCTAAAAAACTTCTTCAGCCCAAACCCCCTCCTAGAGCCGACCAGAAGGCGAATAATCCCATCACTCCTCTCCTAGAGCGCACACCAAATTTACACCCAAATCACCAGAACTTTCGCGGAGGCTATATTGATCTTCCCCCTGAGGCTGGGCCCTATGTGGTTATCTTGGCAGGGGTACCACCGCTCGCCCCGGATATTGTTGAAACCCAGTGGTCCTTAAAAAACAAAGTGATCCACTGGTTAAATACCAATAGGCAGATCCCTCACCCTAATAGGAGTAGGGTACTAATGGTCAGGAGAGTCCCTTGGGTGGGCCGTACTCACAAATCGATATCAGGAGATTGTATCGTGGTGTCTTTTGCAGACCCTCATACAGCCCATCTCATTACCACATGGGACCAATACGTGACTGAACAAATCATTGTCACCAAACCCCTAACCTTTTTCTACCCTCCAAAACAGCTAGTAGAGTATCCTGGGGCTTGGACAACTATCCAGGACCATAGATGGAAGGGCCAGGTGCAGGGATGGCAACCCATCAATAATGGGTGGGCAGGTGCACACACCGTGAATAGGTTTGGATGCTTAGATCAGGTGGACTGACTGGGAACAGTAGATCAAACACCCCGATCATGCGATCAAAACCACGCAATGATTACCACTAATAGCAATTCATCGTCACCCATTGTTAAGAACTTGACCCATTTGATGGTGGTTCCACCCACCTCTGCCCAGCACGCGCCTCCTGTGCAAGCCATACAACACCTAGACAGGGCACATTTCCAAGATCAGGTGGAGTTAATAGAGAGTGAGGGCCACATACATCAGGTAGATAGTGAACCGAAACACTCATTATTGTCCTGGAATGTAGCAGGACTGGGCAATAAGATCAAGCATATACCCTGGTTGGAGACGGTTCACAAGCATGGCATACTTTGCCTGCAAGAAACCTGGCTGGTGGAACAAAGGCATATCCTGGGGTATCGAACGTTCCATACACCTGCTGCTCCCGCCATTCAGGGCCGCAATAAAGGGGGTCTGTGTATATACGTTTCGAATGTGGGGGATATAAAAGTGTATAATTTTCACTCTGACCAATATTTTCAAATCCTTTCTTTTAAATGGGGCACCACACAAAAGGTCATACTGGTGAATTTCTATAACAATATGCCACCTAATGAGATGGAATCCATCTTAAATAAAATGTTAAATCGCATCCATAAAGTGAGGGACCAAAATGCGGGAGACCATACAGTTATTTGGGTGGGAGATTTTAATTGTGCAGTCTGCCCACTTTCTGAGTTAGGTTTGTGCGGCCTTGCAGATCGTGAGGAGGACGGTCCTTTTCACTTCTCACACACCAAACTGGGGTCTCTCCTTAACAGTATTATGTTTGCTTTTGACCTCACCTTCGTTAATCAGGCATGCTCTCCCCCAGTTCCCTTTGCCCCAACATATAATGGAAGAGGTTGTGAATCCACAATTGACTTTGCACTGATATCCCCCACCTTGCCCAACTTCATAACCTCTTGGGAGATAGGGGAAGATCCAATGAGTGACCATTACCCTATTACCTTTGGGGTTAGGCTCCCAGTGGAGAAACTAAAGGAACCTAGCGGCCCACTATA
Organism: Lissotriton vulgaris; assembly: GCF_964263255.1. Taxonomy (NCBI): domain Eukaryota; kingdom Metazoa; phylum Chordata; class Amphibia; order Caudata; family Salamandridae; genus Lissotriton; species Lissotriton vulgaris. Next base: position 421,256,768 of record NC_141691.1, read on the forward strand.
TCCATTGGAGGTCACCTTAGCAAAGATAAATGGTTATGTGCTAAAGTGGGAGAAATTAAACCCCAGTGTCTTCTTCCACAAATTAATTTTATCCTGCCTTGAAGACATATTCGTCTGCTTAGAGGTAGATGCGGAACCTAAGGCGATTATGGCAGCTTTCGCCAATATACAGGAGTACATAAAAGGCGTTTTAACTAAGAGCCACAATAAGAAGGGGAGATGTGCATCCAGGTGGTTTGATTCTAGGTGCACAGCCGCCCTAAAGAACTTGAAGAAAGTTTTAAACACCATCCCGAAAAATAGGGCCCAAATCTCTGAGGCTAGACGAGAGTACAAGAGAGAAATTAACCTCCGGAAAGCAACCATAAAAAAGGAGGCCTGGGAAGCACTGGGAGAGGCTGCCAGGAGTAAGGACACCAACCTTTTCTGGAAAGTGATAAGATCAGTAAACAACCCAAAACATACTGATAATTGCATAGATGTAGCAATTACAGCAGAGCTCTGGGTTGAACATTACGGGAAACTCTACGCCAACAGACAGGGGAACAGCATGAATCAAGAAAAGGCACTTTCATCACCGAAGAACTTCATGCGGGAACTCCAGCAAAGCGATCCCCTAGTTTCGCCGTATCCAATTGACTTGGTCTTTACCACCCTAGAAGTCGAAAATGCAATCAGGGAAAGTCCTTCAGGGAAAGCTCCTGGTCCAGATCACACACCAGTGGATGCCTATAAAACAAACTTGGAATTCTGGGCTCCGCTCTTAACGAACGTTTTGAACATGGGAAACAAATGCGGCTTAATTAAGACCTGGTCAGATGCTATTGTAGTTCCCATCTTCAAAAAGGGAAACAGGGACGATCCGGCTTGCTACCGTCCTATATCCTTACTAGACGGCCTCATGAAAATTGCAGGAAGGATCGTTCTAAAGAGGATCCAGCACTGGGAGACAGAAAATAAGGTTATTTCGGAACTCCAATATGGATTCCGAAAGGGACTGGGCACCCAGGAGCAATGCCTAAATCTGTCCTTATTAATGTCCAAATACACTGAGGCTAAAAAAGGGGATCTGTTTGTTACATTCGTTGACCTTAGCTCAGCATTTGATTGTGTGGATCATCTGCAGCTCTGGTCAACTTTGGAGCTCATTGGGGTGGATCCCACAATAGTGGTCTTTATCAAAGAACTTTACAGAGATGCCGGTGCCAGGGTGAGGTTCGGGACCCAGGGGCAATGTACACAGAAATTCCCTATAAATAGAGGGGTTAGGCAAGGTTGTATACTCGCGCCCCTTCTATTTAGTTTTTATATTAATTCTGTTGTAGAACACCTAACAAATCTCCAGAACGACTATCCAGCTGTCAATGGTAGGCCTGTTCCCATCCTATTATATGCCGATGATGCGGCTATTATGTCTAGGACTAGGGCAGGGTTGCAGAGAGCGGTAAGAGAATTCTCGTCCTACATGGGGAAAAGAAATTTGAAAGTGAACATCTCAAAAACTTTCTCCATGCCGTGCACCCTAAAGAGTAAAAGGCCACAATGTTCGATATACCTTGACGAGCAAAGAATCGAGACCACAGACACTTTTTGTTATCTGGGTGTTGTTTTTGAGAGAAAAGGAGCCTGGAAACATGCAGTAACGGCTAGGAGGCTTGCCTTTATCCGTGCTATTGGTGCCCTGAGAACTTTTGCAGCGAAAATTGGGGGCAAGCCGACTGCTGAGATGATACAGATTTACCAAGCAAAGTGTATAGCGACAGTCACTTATGGAGCAGGCTTATGGGGCTTTGAAGACGTGTCCTCACTCCAAATTTGCGAGAATCTTTTTATTCGTTATTGGGGGTGAGCAAATCTACTTCAACCTTTATTACTCACATTGAGACTGGCCTAAAATATCTTAGCGACTTCATAAAGCTGTCACCATGTTTGCTTTGGCACAAAATTTGGACTACTAGGGAATGCCAACTTAACAGAGAGCTAATCAGGGATTGCATGAGCTTGGATGCCGCATCCAAAATTAAATGGTTGCGACATGTCCGGTTGATGTTCGCCAAGATCGGCTGTCCCGAATACTATGATGACCCAGAGTCCCTTGAAAATCTGTCTAGGTCGTCTCTTAAAAAACTTTTAATTACCCACCTGGAGGGTGTTAGATGGGATGCAGTGCGACTCAAAAATACTACCTTGAGCTACCAAAGAATTACTCCCACCGAAGGTTTGCAACTGTACCTCAAGACTGAAACGGCACCTTATCCTCGTATGCTTCTTACCAGGCTGCGCCTAGGCACCTTTTTCCGTATGGTCACCCTCCCTAAACAAAATGACTGGACTGCCTCGAACCTAATTTGCCCATGCGATGATCACTCATCACAAAGTAATATTCATATTATGTTCTTTTGCAATCTGTATTCTGCCCCAAGGAAATTGTACCTATTACCTCTTTTAAAACACTGGGGCATAAGAACATGCAAAGACGCTTATTTCAAATTACTTTTGTTAGATGAGGTGTATGTCATCTTTGTTGTTTCACGTTTTTTAATTTCAGTGATGAAATATAGAAACTCCATGATGTAACCCTTACATGTTTTAACTTTTTTATGTTTTTACATGAGGTCAACTGCTGTAATTTCATCATTGAATCTTATGATCTGGAAAACTGTTTTATAGAATTTCATAAAAATTTTCGTTGGGGAGAACTTTTTAAACTTGCTGTATAAAATGTACTTGTATGCTTTTATGATTTTATCAAACAAATCGAATAAAGCTAAATTTGAATTTGAATTTGAACCTCATCATTTTATTCCTTTTTAGGTCTCGCTCGAGACCTATTGCAGTTGAGTCGGCTCTCAACGAAGACAGGCCTGGGCACGAGCGCCGATTGCACATCGTGGACGTGCATGCCCAGCCTCCCGGAGCCGTGCACATCTCCAGAAGCACATCTCCAGATTGCCAGGGTCAGCCATGCCTCTCCAGTCAAACGCGCACACACACACTGCATACACACACACTCACACACAGGTGCCAAGCCCCCCAAGCACCACTTACCGCCTCAGCCGCCACTCCTGACTTCTGCTGCCACCGCTCCTCTGGGCCATCCACTCCGTGGGCGCGGACTTCTCGCAAAGACGGAAGTGCCGCCCCACGACTGCCGTGAGCGTGCACATCCCGAAACTGGAAGTTCGGGAGAGTGCACGCTCACGGCTTGTTCCTCTTGATTTTCTTCCTTCAATTCCAATACACACTTTCAAACCGTTTTGCTGAATAACGAGACCAAACGTAGAATTGTGCTGTCCAAGGGCAGCGCCTGCCCTCGTATCTTTTGTGACCCTGCCCTGTTATGGGAGAAGGCTGAGCCGTACCGATGGAGACCGATTTAGAGCTCTGTTCTGAAATGCGTGGGGGTTTCTTTGTGGGTGAGGGGAGGTTCGGTGCCGCTTGTCGCCGTAGGACCCTCGTGGCCAGTATTGTGATTGTGAGCTTGGCTTTACGGGGAATGCTGGACAACAATCACGGCTGGCTTTTGTTGTTTGCATGCCCCAGCCTACAGCCCATAGCAGAAACAGCACGTACAGCACACGCTAATGCACACGGACACTGGGCGGCTAGGCGAGGCACTTTCAGTGGATGCAGCAGACGCCCTCGAGCACCGAAATAACCCGCTGACTCCGATTATCACTGGGATTGCCAGTTCTCGCTCAACGAAGGAGTTCTTTTCATTGTGTCTGGCGGCAGTGGTGTTCACCCAGATGAAAATCCAAACGCAAATCTGTGCACTGCGAAAGATGAAATGCTTCCCCTGTCAGTTTACACAGACTATTAAATCCTCTCAGTCCAGCACAAGTGCATTGATGATGGCTTCTTTCTTTGATCAAGGTATGGGAAAAACACCCTCTTAACGGTGAGTTTGAGAGTTTCAGATGCTTTTATTTGATATTTTTTCAAATTATTTTAATTTTCCGTTATAAGGATGTGGAAATATGAAACATGCTGATGGCTCTTGACCCTTCATTCCGGAGTTTAAACACAGAAATATCAAGTTGAATGCAGAGAGGAGCTGTTTGTCTTTTAATTCATAAACTAGCATTTGCCAGTTATTCTGACATAGTTCTATTTCCGTGCGTGGTATAGTGTTGTGGTCGCGTCGACGATCTGCCTACAGTTGTTTTTAAAAACAAGCGTTGACAAATGGCACGCACGTCATGCTGAGGGCACCAACCTTTAAAGTGTGCATCTCATTGCTTCATTTTGGAGATACTGGAGAGGCTGGGCGCTGAGGAGAAGAGGCGTGTGTTCGGAGGGAAGGTTGAAATGTCTTTCACGGACTGCAACATTTAGCTGACAACCACACGATTAGAAGAAAGCGGCAAAGCTAACAAAACTATTTAGGTGCAAGCTCTGTTATACATTATCCTTGAAATCTATTTTATATCTTGGAAAATAACACTAAGGCAGTATTTAACATTTGTGTCATTGTTTCCTTTGTGACGACGGGGTTCTAGGTGCTTGTTTTACGTGCAAACTATATTAGCAGATGTGTGCAGTACAACGTACTTTTATAGGCATAGCACAGATATTTATTTACCTATCATGACACTGCATGAGCTGTCACTGTCCAATATCGGCATGCTGCTCCCGGCACTAGAGTTGGGTTTGGTTTTTTGCTTCTTAAACTTCTTCTTGACAAGATGAGACCTCCAGTCATGAATTCCTTTTCCACCCTGTTTTTCTAAATCTATAAAAAGGTATGGTGTTTAGTGTCCGTTTTGCAATGTTAAGCGCTCAACAGCATTATGCCATTATAGCACATTCTCTTTTGGACGGCCTTCCCTGCGTGCCTTCCTGAAAATGCCTGAAATTATTTATGAAGGTTTGTTGGTGTTTGGCTGTGAAGGTATTGGAGCTTGTGTAGAAGTGGTTTGAATAGGTTTTTATGAAACTGAAATCAGTTTTACCTTGGAAGATCTTTGTAACTATCCTCATATGGGCATGCTGAAGACACATTATGAATTTATTTATTTTTCTCCTTTGTGTTGGGTGCTTGTTCCTTCAGAAATTGACTGGTTCTGTCTTCAAGGCAGCAGGGAAGAGCCAAAGTCATCGTTGAAGTCTTGTATTTTTTTAGCAAAGCATTTAGCTAACTCATAACGTCTTGATTTGGTAAGCCAGTGTGGTGAAACTTCATAAGATTGATGATGTAGAATTCTAAAGAGTTCTTTGAGTCAGTTTTGGTCCACTAGTGTTTTCCTGTTTAGGGCTCTCTGGCGGCAGCGCGAAGCGCGCTGCCGCCAGCGAGCCTTATTGTCGCTCTGTTGACTCCCAAGCGGCACAGACCGGTGCACAAGCAGACACCGGTCTGTGAACGCGCTTCTCAGACACACGGAGGTGAAGACTTCAGGTGCCGCCACTGGCAAGAGCCGCAGGGAACGCCAACGTGCATGCTCACGGTGTCACGCTGTGACCGTGTGGACGCTTTCCTGCACGGTCGCTCCCCTCGCCCTTTGCCTCCCTACGGACGCTTGTGCTCCCTGCAGCCTGAGCCTTTCTGAAGGTACATCGCGCCACTGCCTACCTGCACGGAAAGAGATAGCTCGCAGTGCTCAGTTTCGCTTTTGCCCACTTTAGATATCCATCTAACTACAGTAGCTGCGCACTCGGCGCCAGAATTAATTTGCCTGACATAATATAATTGATTATCGCTGCGCACTGTAGACTTTGCTGTGTAGGGTTAAGAGAAGTGTTTTACGAGTGTTTTACATCGGCTGTGCCCCAGTCTCGTTGCAGGGACAGGGCTGCCATTTTAAGACTTTGTTTACCTCCGTGCCTCCTCCCAGATCCCGCCTCCCAGCTGACCCGCCCACCCACGAGTACAGCTACAGCACTCTATCCCCTGGCCATTTGTGACCGTGTGGACGCTTTCCTGCACGGTCGCTCCCCTCGCCCTCTGCCTCCCTACGGACGCTTGTGCTCCCTGCCGCCTGAGCCTCTCTGAAGGTACATCGCGCCACTGCCTACCTGCACGGAAAGAGATAGCTCGCAGCGCTCAGTTTCGCTTTTGCCCACTTTAGATATCCATCTAACTACAGTAGCTGCGCACTCGGCGCCAGAATTAATTTGCCTGACATAATATAATTGATTATCGCTGCGCACTGTAGACTTTGCTGTGTAGGGTTAAGAGAAGTGTTTTACGAGTGTTTTACATCGGCTGTGCCCCAGTCTCGTTGCAGGGACAGGGCTGCCATTTTAAGACTTTGTTTACCTCCGTGCCTCCTCCCAGATCCCGCCTCCCAGCTGACCCGCCCACGCTCCGCCCCCCTCCACTATCCATTTATGACCAATGTCCCAACGTGCAGCTTTTACGCGCAGCGACCGCGCCCAATCCGCGCCGAAGGTGCGCCAAAGGTAAGCCCGTCTACGCCCGTCCGCGCCTGGACCGCGCCCAGCGCCAGACCCCCTGCCCCTCGCGCTGCCCAGCCCTCCCGCATTACCTACGATGCCGCCACCCTCCTAGCCCTTAACCCCGGTCGCGCCCCCAACTGCGTCCAAGCCGCTCCTGGACGCACCCATGGACCTTTCTCCTGCTACTCCTGCAGATTCAGCGGCACCGACAACATCTCCGCTACGACCACAACACAGATTCCCGACCCCAACCACCTAGAATGCATCCTTCTCAACACCCGCTCGGTCCACAGGCACGCCATTGACCTCTGGAACCTACTAGACACCATCTTTCCTGACGTCGCCTTCCTAACGGAAACATGGATGAACGCTTCCTCCGCCCCTGACATCGCCATCGCTATCCCTGATGACTATAAGATCACACGCAAGGACCGCACCGACCATACAGGAGGTGGAATCGCTATCGTCCATAAGAAAACAATCCGCATCTCAACCAGCTCTGATGCCAACCTCGCCAACTCCGAACACCTTCACTTCCAGATCCACATCGACCCCAAGACCACACTCAGAGGCACACTCCTCTACAGACCACCAGGACCACGCGCAAAATTCAGTGAAGACATCACGGACTTCATCACCCCTCACGCGCTCCCCTCCAAAGATTACATCCTTCTGGGAGACCTCAACTTCCACCTTGAAAAGATCAACGACCGCAACACCGCCACCCTCTTGGACAACCTCGCCAACCTCGGACTTAAACAACTGGTCACTTCCCCCACCCACATCGCAGGTCACACTCTCGACCCCATCTTCACCTCCAGCAACCATGTCTCCTTCAGCCACACTACGGATCTCCTCTGGACTGACCACAGCTGCGTTCACTTCACCTACAACAAGCCGAAACCCATCATCCACCTCCAACCAACTCTACAAAGAAACTGGAACAAAATCACCACAGATCAGATCTCCACATCGCTCCTTCTAACCTCCCCAGCCCTCTCTTCTAACGCCAACGAAGCCGCCTCCAACCTCACCCTTTGGTTATCCTACACCGCCGACACCTTAGCACCACTGAAAAAACGTCAACACAAACTTGGCATCAAGAAGGCCTCATGGTTCAACGACGACCTCAAGAAGTCCAAAAAACTGTGCCGCTCCCTTGAAAAGGCCTGGAAAAAAGACCCATCCACCAGCAACAAGGGCGCCGTCAAAAGCGCCATCCGTACTCACCACCAACTGATCCGAAAAGCCAAGAAAACAGCATTCAAAGATCGACTTGACAACAACGCCCACAACAGCAAGGAACTTTTCAACATCGTCAAGGAATTTTCCAACCCCTCGGCCAACTCCAACGACATCACCCCCTCTCAAACCCTCTGCGATTCCCTAGCCTCTTTTTTCCACAACAAGATTGCTGACATCCACAACAGCTTTGACAACCAACCCGGAAGCCAACCCACCCTACCATCAGCTGACCATCTTCCCCCCTTTAACACCCTTAACGCCTGGAACCCAATCTCCACTGAGGACACCATCCGCCTGATGAATTCCATCCACTCTGGATCCCCCACAGACCCATGCCCTCACCACATCTTCAACAAAGCAGACTCCGTCATAGCTCCGCACCTCCGAGACGTCATCAACTGCTCCTTCAACTCCGCTACCTTCCCAGAAGACTGGAAACACGCCGAACTCACCGCCCTTCTGAAAAAACCAACAGCAGACCCCACCGAACTCAAAAACTACCGCCCCATCTCGCTTCTTCCATTCCCGGCCAAAGTCATCGAGAAAGCTGTCAACAACCAACTCGCCGCCTTCCTCGAAGCCAACAAATCACTCGACCCCTCACAATCTGGCTTCCGAGCCAAACACAGCACTGAGACCGCCCTCATCGCAGCAACAGACGACATTCGAACTCTACTGGACAATGGAGACACAGTCGCCCTCATCCTCCTCGACCTCTCTGCAGCCTTCGACACAGTCTGCCACAGCACCCTTTTACAACGCCTCAGAAACATCGGAATCCAAGGAAAGGCACTGGAATGGATCACCTCGTTCCTCTCCGGAAGAACCCAGAGAGTCCGCCTTCCTCCATTCAAGTCCGAGGCCTCTGAAATCATCTGCGGCGTACCACAAGGATCCTCACTCAGTCCCACCCTCTTCAACGTATACATGAGCCCCCTCGCGGCCATAGCCCGCCAACACAACCTCAACATCATCTCTTACGCGGATGACACTCAACTGATCCTATCTCTCACCAAGGACCCCAGCACCGCCAAAACTAACCTACACGAAGGAATGAAAGAAGTCGCCGAATGGATGAAACAAAGCCGTCTGAAACTGAACTCAGACAAAACAGAAGTCCTCATCTTAGGTAATTCCCCCTCTGCATGGGACGACTCCTGGTGGCCGGAAGCCCTCGGAAATGCACCCATCCCGACAGACCACGCACGGAACCTTGGCGTCATCCTGGATTCTTCACTCTCAATGAACAGACAAGTCAGCGCCGTATCCTCTTCCTGCTTTAACATTCTTCGCATGCTCAGAAAAACATTTCGCTGGATCCCCTCCGAAACAAGGAAAATAGTCACCCACGCTCTAGTCACGAGCCGACTGGACTACGGAAACACCCTCTACGCAGGTACCACCGCTAAACTCCAGAAGAAACTACAACGAATCCAAAACGCCTCAGCCAGGCTCATATTAGACATCCCACGCAACGAACACATCTCTGGTCACCTTAAAGACCTCCACTGGCTACCCGTCAATAAGAGGATTACTTTCCGACTGCTTACCCACGCACACAAATCACTCTACGACATCGGACCAGATTGCCTCAACTCTCGACTGTCCTTCTACACCCCCGCCCGCCAACTTCGCTCTTCCAGCCAAGCCTTCGCCACTGTACCTCGCATCAACAAGACCACCATGGGAGGCAGATCCTTCTCATACCTGGCTGCCAAAACATGGAACTCACTCCCCGCTTACCTTCGCCTCACCCAGAATCACCTAGCGTTCAGAAAGCAGCTTAAAACGTGGATATTTGACAAATAATCCTCTTCCCCTTCCTAAGCGCCTTGAAACCCTCCGGGTATGTAGTGCGCTATATAAATGTTATGACTTGACTTGACTTGACTTGACTTGACGCTCCTGCCCTCCCGCATCTCTTAGAAGGCTGTTCTGCGCTCCAGGCTGACTTGTGTTTTTTTGGATCCATTTCACAGCGAGCAACTAAATCAAAACAACTGTGACGTCTTGTTTTATATGTGCTTGTGCAAACTTATTTTTCCCAGAGGAGGTAAGAGTTGTGAGTACTGTATGTTGCACAAAAATAGACTGAAATCATGCCCTACACCTTCATTTGAGCGGCAGAGCCTGCTTCGCACTGTCTTCAATCTCTGTTTATATGTTTTTCTGATTATTTCTTTAAGGAAAGATTGCACGCTTTCATCTCCCTCGCCCTCCATCTTGCTTTTGTAGAAGTTCAGTTCATTGGGGAGGCTTGTTGAGTCATGCAGTGTGCCAGCCCTAAGTGAGTTCTAAGTGGGATGGGTCTTTGCTTTCGTGCACGGTAATAACCCAGGAAATCGCATGCTTCTACTTCCTTGCAACCCTTTAACTTCCGATGCAGGATGACAAGGCGCCATTGCATTAGGGGCCGGAGTTAAAAGCCTAATGTTGTATTAAGAGCTGCCAGACCAGAAGATGGCGGCGGCGTCCTAGACCGCTGCAAGTGGCTCCACTGACCAGTACCTCACGGAACTAAAAAGTACTGGATATGCATTCTTAACAGAGAAACATCAGGCGACGCAACTTTTTTTTAACGCAGAGCTAAACAGAAATGAGAGAAATAAGAGTCTTTGATAATTTGGCTACACTGTAAATGCAGTTGCAACAAAGTAGCGTTCAAACTTACTCTTTGCTCTCAGTGGCGGCGCCGAAAACCGAATGGAGGGGCTCTGCGTTGGGAATCTTCAGGGCTCGGCAGACTCAGCTACAGCCTCGGAGCTCCGGTCCCGCCTTACTTTCCTTTCTTCATTGATTGGTTTCGCAGTGCTACGCTTTGTCGGACACACCCGAATTGCTGGAAACCCCACTGGAAACGCCGCTACTCAGCCCGGTGAGAGCAGTTTACCAGACTGTCCTGCAGTAACAATCGATCTTCCCTGTCTCTCTGAAAGCAATTTTTCCTGCCAAGTGAGCCCGTGGGTCATACAAAAGAAATGGCTCCAAAGAACGCTGCCTCTATAGCCGCTGCTGCAGCTTCTAAAACTCGGGCAGCAAAGCAGGCTCTCCGCGATCGGGAGCTGGCAATGAAACGAACCGGCGCACTAGGTTCAGGTGGGATTCCTGGCTCCGGTTCCGACTCTGAAAATATTCAAAATTCGTCATCATTAAAGCAAGTAAAGTCCACAAAGCAACTACCATCTACACTTCGACCCGGCCCCTCACTGGTCGATCTCCTCAGAAAAACGCCTGCTCCGACCTCCCCTCTCTACGACTACAGCGATGACAGAGGCATAGACAACGATGGCAGATCCCTCCTCTTCAGGACTGGAAGCTATAGGTGAGACGGGGAGTGGGTCAGGATGTTGTGTTCACGAGCCTAGTCAGGAGGGGGAGAGGACAAAGAAGATGAATACTGTGCCTGTAAATAAACAAGTGAAGATCGTTGAAGATATTGATCTACATGCATCTCCCTGTGCCATCTCTGCCCCTATAACCTCCCCTGTAGATGCTTTTCCCAGTTCTATATACTCGGCTACTGAAGATATCAATGGATCTCCGTCTCTAATGAACACTCTGACTTTGACTAATGAACCTGAGCCTGAGCACGAACATGAACAAGAAACTGAAACTGAGGCCAACACTAGGAATCTAGCCAAACCTCTGGTGCAAAATGCAGGGAAAAATAATGAACCTAAGGGGAAGATATCAAAACCACATAAGGAATGTAAGGACTATACTGTATCCGATTCACTGGACACAGATAGAGACCCCTCAGACTTCTATTCCATATCTTAAGGGGCCGATGATCTCAGATTGTCACATGAATCAGAGTTGGAATCAGAGGTCAATACTGGCACTGGTACCGGTTCTGACACTAGTGCAACAGAGAATGACCACAACCCAGCCCGAAATGACTCTGGGGGGGTAAGAGGACCGTACGTAGGAAAAAAAGGACCCACCATGGCGCTTCAGATTTACAGTGGGACTAATCTCCAACAGCAGCGCCAGCTCTTAACTCTCAGGAGCATACCTCTACATCTTTACCCGAGCCATTTATACCTGTAGATCAACAAAATGCCACATTGACTACAGTAATGGATACAGTCTTACAGGCAATCGCTTCCCACCGAGAACAAACCTCTAGGGATGGTCGAAGGGCACAATTAGCATTACATAAGGTACAAGGTGTAGTGCGTAAACTATCAAAATCTGTTGCAGCGTCAAATGCAAGGATGACGGAGATGGAGGATCGGATAGTAGTCAATGAAGCAGATGCCACAGTCACTCAAGAGCAAGTTGAATCCCATGAGGAAGAATTAAAGGATGTTAGATGGAAGGTGGAGGACATGGAAAATCGTCTTCGACGCAATAATCTCCGCGTCCTTGGGATTCCGGAAAAAAGCGAGGGAGAGGATATACGCTCTTTCATTATTCAACTATTTAAAGACACTTTCCCGGAACTTGCCTCCTGGAACTGGGACTTGGAAGTGCAACGAGTCCACAGAGTTCCATCTACCTTGAAGGCGTCCTCGATACAAAGGAAGTCTCCCCGTGCAGTGTTGGTTTACTTTGGAAACTTTCTCCTCCGTCAGGCCATCACCGACAAAGCAAAACCTGAAGCTCGGCGTACTAGAAACAATATCTCCTATTTTGTCAGGCCTGACTTTTGTCACACTACCGTAGAGAGAAGATGGCGTCTTCGCCAAATGATTAAACCATTTCTAGATAAAAATGCTCAGGTGTATCTTAACAACCCTGCTAAATTGAAAGTCATCTACAAAGGCCAGTTTAAATTCTTCACTTCGGAGATAAAAGCCAAAGAGTTCCTAGACAGTCTGACATAAGCTCAGAAAACCTATATAATATAGCTTTTAGACATCTCGCTTATACTAGCTGTATATTTAAATAACTTCTTGTTAGCTATGTCATAGGGCTGTAGATGCTAAACTAACTTTTATTTCCCTATCTTTTTGATACATTATTTGAGCACTCTCTTTTTGCATTTGTTTTTCAAATGTATTGGTTTTTTTTTCTAACACATTTATTGCTTATGGTACTGGTCAGTGAGCACCTCACCATCACTATAGACTCCATTAGAGTCTAAATGCCTCATAGGTTGGTGAGCGGGGGGAGGGGGTGGAGGGTTGGGTCAGGGGGGGAAAAATAAAAAAATAAGCAACTTCAGACAAATAAGTCAACGCCAAGCATTTTTTTTCTCTAGAATACAGGATCAATTGATAGCAAAAAGGATGAAAGAGATAAATCATATTAAGAACCTGTGGATTGAAATATGTATATACATACTTTTTCGTGCGGTTATGACCAAGTCTAGTACTATCATTTTAAATGGGGAGACTAAATCTTTGTAATTGGAATATTGCAGGTCTTAATGACAGAAATAAAAGGGCACAATTATATCAACTATTACAACAAGACCCTGTTGACATACTGTGCCTACAAGAAACGCATATAGCAGATTCCGATAAAGAACTGTTGAAGATCCCAGGGTATAATGTGATCGTAGCCACCTCCCAAACTTCTAAAATCAAGGGGGTTGCAATTTTGGCCAAACCATTACTTGGCAATCCCAGACGTAAGTTAGCTGACAAACATGGAAGATGGGCTATAGTACAGCTAGAATTGGGTCCCACGATCTGTGCTATTTACGGATCTAATTTAGATGACCCTTCAACATTCAGGGATCTAGATTTAGAACTAGCCTCTTGGCCTTCTCCTCTTATTCTCTGTGGAGACTTTAACATACCATTAGGGACTTTTGTACTTAACGAATTGCCTCTGAACTATAATGGTCATAAGCCTAAGGTGTATAGGGCCATACGCCAATTAATGGATAACCACAATTTGCGGGATTTCTGGGATTTGAAAAAAAACTATGATTCCGGTTTTACTTTTTTTTCATACCCACATAATAAATACGTTCGAATTGATTACATTATGGCCTCCTTGATGGATCTGGAAATATTAGATATAATTAAATCCCCGAAAACAATATCGGATCATAACGCACTTACTCTTATTTTCGACCTACCTAGTCATAACAGACCCAAATTACAATGGTCTTTTGATAGAAAGTTACTTGTCAACCTGGAATATATAACCCATGTAACATCTTGGGCCCAGGGGTTCTTTGACTGTAATAGATATAGTGCACCCAGATTGATTGTTTGGGATTGTTTTAAATCAGCACTAAGGGGTGAAACTATTTCATTTGTTGCCAAAAGGAAAGAGATAGAAGATAACAACAACCAGGGGCTTAATCGTGAGTTGTCCAATCTTGAAGCACAACATGCCACCCAGATCCATCAAGGAGACCTAGCCCATGACACTCTTCATAAAATATTAGTACTGAAAACCGAAATTAACAGCTCATTAATTAGGAAAGCCGCAGAAACATATGAATCAAACAAAAGAAGTTTATATGAATCTGGGGAAAATGTTGGTAGGCAGCTAGCCCTACGTACACGTCAAAAACAATCTTATAATAATATAAAAATGATTGAGTACGAAGGTCATCAATACACTTCCACACAGGATATAATAGGCGCATTTCGGAAGTACTATCAAAAGTTATATCAAAATGAAGACCAATACTCCAGTAGAGATCTAAAAACTTTTCTTAACAACTGGTTGTCAGAGATAGATCATACTCCACTGATTGATGAATCAATTGAAGAAGAATTGGAAAGGGAAATTTCGATTACAGAACTGGAACGGGCATTAGCTGAGCTCGCAAATGGCAAAGCCGCAGGTCCTGACAAAATTCCCTTGGACCTTTACAAAATATTAGGCAAACAAATACTCCCCTACATATTGGATCTTTTTTTAGGGGTCCAATTTAATGCAATACCGCCGGAATCTTGGAAATATACTAATAGAGCGATCTTCGCTAAAAAAGGCAACCCCCCCATCTTCCATCATCATACAGGCCCATTTCTCTTATAAACTCCGACTCAAAACTATATGCCAAGGTTTTAGCTAATCGGTTGAGTCGGGTCATCGAATGTCTTGTCTCCTCGTGGCAGCATGGCTTTATCCCGGGGAAGGGTACCACAGATCATACCCGTAGAGCCATTGCCCTTTTTGACATCATGGGCACCACGGGGGGTAGGATGTCGATGATCCTACTCGATGCCGAAAAGGCATTTGACCATGTTTCCTGGCAATTTTTGTGGAACATACTGGAGCTGAATAATATAGGGTATAAATGTATCAATGCTGTAAAGGCCCTATATGTAGGCCCAAAGGCTACATTTAACATCTGTGGTTCTGAGTCAGAGTTTATTGAGATACAAAGAGGCACAAGACAGGGCTGTCCCTGTTCCCCGATATTATTTGCCCTTTATATAAATCCCCTTATTTAAAAATTTCTTTCCTCACCTTTTATTCAACCTGTTACGGTGGATCAGTTCTCAACAAAAAATTTGGCTTACGCTGATGACGTGGCTGTATTAACAACAAACCCAACTGAGGCAATTAGCGAAATTGAATTAATTACTCATACTTTTGGTATTTACTCAGGCTATTCCCTTAATAGGGATAAAACAATGGTCCATGCACAAATAACACGATATTTGAAAGACCCTATAAAGTTAAACAGGTGCATATCCCCCAACGTGAATGAAATTAACCATCTTAACTATACCCCCTTGATTAAGAAGATAAAAGAAGATCTTAGAAGAGTGGACAATTTACATCTGTCTATTATTGGAAGGGCCAACTACTTAAAAATGAATATCTTCCCAGAAATACTCTATCTATTTCGAACAATACCACTGTTGGCCGGGGGTAGTTATATAAAGACGCTTGACTCCTCCATGTCTAAGTTTATCTGGAGTTTTGGGAAGATTAGAAGAGCCCTACCATATCTAACCCTACCGTTAGGAAGGGGGGGCTTAGCTGTCCCTAATTTAACCTTATATTTATGGGCAACACTTATCCAACACATGGGCCCTCTGTTAAATTCATCTACTCTACTTAATATTGAACATTATATCCCTTCCATCTATGAGCTTAGCCTGGGGTCCAAATGTCAGGGGCTATTCCTGAGGCAGGTTGAACCATCCTATTTTAAAAAAATTAAGTTCAAAGTCATTATTGATGCCTGGAAGATTTGGAAATCTATATCTAGACAACTAAAGATCCCTAAATTCACAAAAAACACTCCCCTGTGGAATAGCTCAATCCTTCCGGCTTGCCTTAATGATAGTACCTCTCGGAGATGGGAAAATATAGGTATTAAGACAGTAGCAGATTTTTTAAATCCAGGAGGTATTACCACCTTTGAATGGCTTCAACAGAAATATACTATTCCTGCTACTGATTTTCTTAAATACTTTCAAATATTTACTTATATTCGTAATTGTGTTTCCAGAATCGAATTAAACCACATTCACTTTTTTTCAATCATTGGGAAACAATCTACCAGTATAGGTAGCCTGTATCAATTGTTGATGGAAAATGCCAAGGATGATCTGGAGCGGGTAGAGCAAGCTTGGGCTCTAAGGTTGACTAATCCAAATGTAGACATTGATCTTTCTTTAGCTCTATCATCAAAATTGTTTATTGCTTCCAACCTTAAAGCTCAATACTATAGTGTTATATATGACCTGTATTATACACCAGCAAAATTGTTCACATGGGGCTTGCGGGCTGATGACAACTGTCCAAGATGTAAACAACCTCAAGCAAACTTAATCCATATGTTCGCTGAATGCCCCAAATTAGACCTACTAAAAACGATGATAATGAGATTCTGGGCCCAGGTTTTTGGTCGGAATATAAAAGATTCAGTAACCCTTTATGTGATGGGACATGACGGTTCTTTGGGGCATAACATTGAGGAGCAAAGGTCCATGTTTTTAGCAACCGCAATTTTACGTATCATTCTTGCTGCTCGGTGGAAAGACCTGGAGCCACCTACATTTCAGATGTGGCTTGGTCGCTTCCTGGCCACATATAAACAGGAGATTTCAATTTATGGCACTAGGGGTAAAAAAACTAGACTTCTTGGAAACCAGATTTGGGCCCCAATTACTAATTGGTACTCCAATGTGAAGTCGCCTACCCTGACTATTATATCTTGATTTGATAAGATTGTATTGTTTAAAGTAATATTTTGAGTATATAATGTTGGATATGTTGATTTTTCCATTCTGTCTCTTTTTTCTCTTCTCTTCTTTTATCCCTTTATACTTTATTCATCCTATCCCCGTTATACAGCTGATTTAGTTATTAATAGGCTTAACTATTCTTTTTTTTTTTGTCTTAATATTGCTGAAATATGTTAAATATATTTGACAATTATGTATTACTATATTGTTTGACTGAATGTTGCTTAATACATTTTTTTTTTAAAAAGAGCTGCCAAACTCTGAGAGGCCAGGGCTGGAAGGATTCTTGTCTCAGCATTAATCGCCTGCAGCTGGCACGCCTGATTAACGCCAATTAATGCAGCCAGGAGAAGCAGCTGCTACCCTTTGCATGCTCTTTTGTACCCTTAGCAATACTCCTGCTACCCCTGGTCTTAGGAATCATGAAGGCAGCGTCAGGAATAGGATGGAACCCGTTTTCTACCCCGTCAGCAGCTAAATTTACCATGTTCAGAAGGTAAATGTGGGTCTAAGGCGGAGATCAAGGTGGGCAGGAACTATTGGGATCGGAGTTCAAGCTTTTTTTTGTTTTTTACACGTAGTATATATATATATATATATATATATTCACTGAAAAAACCATAGGTTATAGACCATATATAGTTAGGAATTAGCATTTACAAAACCTTATTTTACTCACACAAAACCATTGGAATTCGCATATATAGTTAGTTGCACTAACTATATATCGCGCACCCGCAATCCACTGCTGATGATGTCACATATTACATCATTCATGACATGGTCAGTGACATCACTGATGACATCACTGATGACATCTCAAATGACATCACTGATGACATCACTGATGACAACATCCAGTGACTGTATGTTTCTGTAAAGTTAAAATATTCTTACATATTGAAGAATGAGTGGATGTATAAGTGTCTGGATGAAGGATTTAGTAGGTGCATGACTGACTGTATGAGTGAGTGATTAAATGTGTCTCACTGAGTCCATGGGTAAGTGACTAAACTGTCTTAATTTGTGTATCATTATGTCTGTTGTTCTGTAAACTGCTGCATGTGTTGATCAGTAGCTATATGAGTAACTATATGGGTTATTGATTGGTTGCCCAAGTATTTGTATGGGAGAGTGTGTGTGTGGGTGGCTGGGAGGTGTATGACTCTGTGCATAGATGTGTGAGCAGTTGATTCACTAGATGTATGGGTTCAAAAGTGCATGTGGAAACAGCTGTATGGGCGGTTGACTGTGTGCATGAGTGTATTGGTGAGTGAATGGACATCTCGGTGCTACATGTCAAAGTAAGTACATATGTAAAACACAGTACATGTGAGAGTTGATATATATAAATAACTGTGCATAAGAGCCAGTGAATGTGTGAGTGGCTGTATGGATCATTGTGAACTTGTATCAGGGATTGCATAAGAGAGTAAATATGTGTTAGTATATGTTTGAATAAGTAAGGTGTGTATAACTATATAGTTGAGGAAATGGAGGTGTGGTTGATTCTTTGCATGACTGACTAGGTGTGTGAGTAACTCCATGGATGAATGACAGTCTGTGAGTGTCTATTTACACTGATTGTATCTAAGGTTATATTAGAGTCTGAAGAGGTTCATCGTATTATCACATGAATGATATCATCAGTGATGTGATCAGTAATGTCAAATGAGATGTCATCAGTGATGTCATTTGAGATGTCATCAGTGATGTCATCAGTGATGTCATTTGAGATGTCATCAGTGATGTCATCAGTGATGTCACTGACCATGTCATGAATGATGTAATATGTGACATCATCAGCAGTGGATTGCGGGTGCGCGATATATAGTTAGTGCAACTAACTATATATGCGAATTTCAATAGTTTTGTGTGAGTAAAATAAGGTTTTGTAAATGCTAATTCCTAACTATATATGGTCTATAACCTATGGTTTTTTCAGTGAATTTTCAAGGTTTTGTAAATTCTAATTCCTAACTATATATGGTCTATAACCTATGGTTTTTTCAGTGAATTTCAATGGTTTTTTAATTGCAAATATCAAAAGCTGTAAAATGTATTCTTCTTTTAAAGGAAAAATATATTTTTTATGTATTTAATATAATTTTTTATGTATATACATTTTTTTATTTTTTTTTTCGCTACCGGTCCGCGCACCGGGTAGCTTCCCGTTAGCTCAATTTGGTGCTGTGACCCGATCCGCGCACCGGGAAACGGTCCGTTAGCGCAACTGCCGCATTCGAAAACAACATTGTGACGCGTCACGTAAGTGCGACGTATCGCGTTGCCGCGTAATGCGTCTTATGGCACGCCGCGTTAGCACACTCGGAAGTGCTACGGAGCGCGACCCGAGGCGCGAAGTGCAGCACCCGGGAAGCGCTCCGGGCACGGAGTGGGACGTGTAACGTAAGCGTAACAGGTCATGTGACCTGAAAATAACACTTTTCATTGGTTTAGAACATTTTTTTTCCCAAATGATGAAAGCCCCCACCTTTTTTCCTCACTCTGACTTTCATCTTTGTGAGAGGAAGACCTGTTTCTGCTTGTTCAGTCATGGTATCTGTAGTAGCTGCAGCTGGTGGACCCCCACCACCACCTAGGAAGGAAGGACCACCTGCAAATTTCCTTCCAAACCCAGAGGAAGAGGAAGAAGAAGAGGAAGAGGAGGTAGAGCCGAGGCAGTTCTTGCGTGAAGAGCCCCGTCAATCCCACCGCTTAGACCATTTTATATGGCAATTTTTTTCTTACCCTCGAGGGCAAAAAAAGGTCAATGCCCGGCTGGTGACATGCCTCTTTGCGATGCCGTTCTGTCCCGAGGCAGAGACAAAAAGTATAGTTTTGGAAACTATACTATGCACCGCCACATGCAGAGGTGGCATCCAATCAATTATAGCATTGCTGAGGTGCTTCACCTCCAGGATAACCCACCAATATTTTACTGTTTCCCTTGGTTTTCCCCTTGTTACGCTTTCCGGAACGCTACCCGGTGCGCGGACCTGGCGCTAACCGTGCAAAAATTTGAAAAAAAAGGCTGTTTTCTTTTACATATATGGGCCTCCTCAGCCACCCTCAGAAAACCTAGGGGGTAAGGATATGTCTCCCGTGCCCCCTTATAGCCATTCCCAACATTGTTTATCCTCCGTCTTGTGACTAAATTCGTCCGAAACACAAGATGGCGGAGTCCCGTTACGCTACTGGTGAGCTACCCGGTTCGCGTACCTGGTAGCGCTTCCACAGCGAAAAATCTTTTTTGCCCAGCGGGGCCCTTTAATAGCCCCCACATCAATGCTAGGGGGTCAGGAGGGGTCTACCTTGTCCCCTTTCATTCATTTCCACCTTCGTTTATTTCCACCTCTTGTCTCTCGATCCCACCGAGAGACAAGATGGTGGCCCCTCCGGACTGTTTAGAATGTTGACAGTCACCGGAGAGCCAATCCGCTTCTCCTCGCGAAGTTCCGTTACGCGTCTGGTACGCGAACCGGGGCGCTAACCGGGACGCTGTCATAGATATATATATTTTTTTGAACGTTAATTTCTCAAAATCCACTGGAGCACTTATCTTGAGACCTAGCAAAGGCACATCGGGTAAACAGTCTCTACAATTTTGGCAAGTTTCATAGAAATCCATTCTGCCGTTCGAGCTAAAAGTGAGTCCAACCGCCCTATGGAAAACTCAATGTTAAAAACAAGTTTTGGGACCCCCCCTTTTTTCTCGGGCCCCCGCTTGACGAAACCCCCCCAAACTTCCAGGGGACGCTCAGAAACAAAATGTGCCATTTTCCTGAAAATTTCAGCCAATTCCGTCCATCAACGCCAAAGTTATTCAACATAGAACTTTCAGAAATCCCTATTAAAAAAAATCCTAACTATATATACCTACTGGCGACCGCCAGTAGGTAATATATATATGTATATATATAATTTCTATGGCAAAATGAAACCCCTCATTTTGTTCCTTTTCAAATTAAATGTATTAAGTGTTACCACTTTATTCCAATCAAGATGACTTCAGGTGTGCCATACTTTTCTCATAAGTAAGACTGTTAGCGTTCTAGTTGTTCTTTAGAACACTCTGGGACATTCTGTCATTGGGCTATAGTTGGGCTACATCTGGCTGATATTTGGTCTACATTTGGGCTCTTTTGTCTCTGGTGGACATCTTGGGAGACTGCATATCAGATTTTTTTTAATGAAATATAAGAGGATTTGAGAAGTCACTCAAAATGTGCCCTAATTTTTCTTTCTTCATCAATAATCATAATTTATATGGCAAAATTAACCCCCTCATTTTGTTCCTTTGCAAATTAAATGTTTTAAGTGTTAACACTTTATTCCAATCAAGATGACTTCAGGAGTGCCATACTTTTGTCATAAGTAAGACTGTTAGCGCTCTAGTTGTTCTTTAGGACACTCTGGGACATTCTGTCATTGGACTATAGTTGGGCTACATCTGGCTGATATTTGGGCTACATTTGATTTTTTTTGTCTCTGGTGGCCATCTTTGGGCCATATATATAGCCCAATGTAGCCCAATATATATTTTGTGAAACCTATAGTTTTTTCAATGAATTTGCAAGGTTTTTTAAATGCTAATTCCTAACTATGTTTTTTTCAGTGAATTTCATAGGTTTTGTAAATGATAATTTATAAATGTATTAATTATTATGTCTTTCTTTTTATACTAATTTCTTATATTTTTAATATAAATATTTATATTTGTTGTATTTTTTAGATTATATTTCATATTCTTATTATAAAATAATAACAAAACTAAATTGCAAAGTAATTTTGGGATGAATTATTGCTTGACGTCGGTTGCAAGTATAACACAGATCCAGCAATTCTCTGGGGGCCCTATGCTCACAATGCTGTATCAATCCTTACACCTGCTTCAAGCATGAGCAAGGTTTTGATGCAGCATAAGCTCAAAGTCACTGAATAAAATGTTATACATTTCACTCAGTCACTTTTAGAAGGCCTTGCTGCACACTCTTCTGCACAAGAAACCTCTTCTGGCGCAGCGCTTTACAATGTAATACACCCTCCAGATGCATCACATTGTTAATACCCCACACCATAGCACATCTTTTGCACCACCGCTGTGTCACAAAAGTGACACAACGGCTGTGTAAAAGAGGCACACCCCTAACACATACAAATTCACCCAGGCACTTTCACAAGCAACGCAAATTGAAACATAGACTTGTAACATATTTATGTACATATGATAAATTCAAGTGCTTCGGACATACTACAGTATACTATAGATAAACACCTTATAGATTTATGCTGTAGCAGTTCCTACACTAGTAACATATTCATTCATTCCTTTATGAACTACATATTCATTCTGACAAACTTTTACACACTAACATAGAAATATATAATTATTTCTTTGACCAGTGAAGGTAGTTCTAAAAAGAACAGTTTTTTGTGTTTTCTCAACAAATTCCAAGCGGAACAAAAGAATGATAAAAAGAACAACTAATGTCGAGAACAGCAATGATCCTGCATCCTGCATTTCATCAAGTCTATAGACTGTTCCCCATAACACAAAAGTTTATCGCAATAAATGCATAGAGTTTTAACTTTAGCAAAGTCAGAATCAATATGTGGGTGTTGACTGCTTGCTGAAAATGCTGCTGACGCAGTTGATGTGCTAGGTGTAGCAGCAGGTGGGTTCTCGTGCAACCTTCGTCTTGCAGCTCGAGCTAATTTCTTGGGGTGCAAATTCTTCACGTGTCGCACAATATCTGCTGTGCCAAAGGAGTATTTTTTACATGGATCACCCCTTGAAAGAGTTGTTTCGCAAATGTTACAAGTTACATTTGGAGCATTAACCTTTTTTTGACCTTATGGAAAAGTGAAAAACTTCCAAATTAGAGCTTCTTTCCTCTTCTTTGGAGGTTCTTCGGGAATTAAATCTCCCTCTGAAGAATTGCTGGAATATGACTCCATTGCTCTTATTATTGTGATCTTCCTTCTGTTTGAGAAGATTCTCAGAACAAATGCTTCCTCTTAGAAAGTCAAAGTCAAATAATTACAATGGGACGGAACTTTCAACAGTTGCAATAGGAAAAGTTATGAACCAATCAAATCTCTACTTTTTAAGTCACATGGGTTTACGTACGCTTATGATGCGCTTGCGCAACTCTTTCAATACGAGTATGCATGATGTTCTACTGCGATTTTTGTAATACTTTTTAAAAGTAATATATCATTATTACAAGCATTAAGTAAATTCACAGTTATCCCAAATGTCTGCCCTTAGTATTTACATTAAATACATACATGTTTTAAAACAAGTTCATTTTTTTGAATGAAAGCGTAATGCATAAATGAGTGATTGAAATGACTAGGTGAAGGGAAGGACGGACTGAGGGAAAGAGTGAGAAAAGGGGAGTATGGTGAGTGACAAAAGAGGAGTCGAAGAGTGAGTGAAAGAAGGGGACTAAATGTAAGGGAGTGAGTTAAGGGGAGTGAAAAACTAAGGGAAGGGCAGTAAAGAAAGGAGAAAAAAAACTAGTTTCAGTGTTTTGATGTTGTATTTATATTCATAATAAAAACAAAGATCTTCACACATATTTTATTTAGGGGTTAGCATTTAAAAAACCTTTCAAATTCACTAAAAAAACATAGGTTTCACACACGTTATAGTTAGGAATTAGCAGTTAAAAAACCTTGCAAATTCACTGAAAAAACCATAGGTTTCACACACGTTGTAGTTAGGAATTAGCATTAAAAAAACCTAGCAAATTCATTTAAAAAACCATAGGTTTTATATCAGTTATGGTTAGCTTGACATTTTACTCATACAAAACCATTGAAATTCCCATGTTATAGTTAGTTGTACTCACTATAACTGGCGCACCTGCAACGCACTGCTAATGACGTCACATATTACATCACTCATGACATAGTCAGTGCCATCACTCATGACATCACTGATGACATCTCAAATGACATCACTGATTACATCATCCTTGTGAAAGAATGGCAGACCCTCTCTCAGTGTAATATAAGTTTTGATACACTCATTCAAAAATAGAATAACAAAATTTCAAAACAATGGAGAAACTATTCAGAAATTGCAAAATCTTTATACACATTCACTCATTCACCAACATTTCAATATAGTTACTCATACACATACTAAATCAGCATATATACTCATTCACCTATACATTTTGTAATACACACCGACACTCATCCGTAGAGTTACTCATACACATACTCACACATGCAAATAAATTATAAATCAACCATCCACTTGCTTATACAGCTATACATACACCGCTACTCTTACTTCTACAGAAATGTACACATATTTTTTACTAAAACAATCACTCATAGGAACAAAAACTTATTTATACAGAAACTCTTACAATCTTTTACTCTCACACATACTTACCTATATTCATCAATTCTCACTTATACTAATTTAAAACATATGTTGTTACTCATAAGGATATGATTGAGACAGTCACTCACTAACACACCCATATACACACTCATCCACCCATAAAGTCCTGCACCCATGCAGTTTTCAAAACATATACAAACAGTAAGCCACTCATTCGTTCATCCATGCACAAAGTAATCCCCCAACCAAACCATATAGACACTCATACTAATACTCAAAAAACAAACTTATAACCCATATAGACACTCATGTAGGTACTCACCAACCCAAGCAGCCATCTACAGATAAAGTGAGACAGTGATAAAAATAATTTCTAATGCATGTATTTAGTAAGACATACAGTCAGTTCTACAATCGATTAAAAAAAAACTATCCATTTAGACACTTATTGAACCGTTTGTTCTTCCATCGACATTTAGGTACACATATATAAAACATATTTTTTTTTCAGAAAGACACACATTCACTGGATGATGTCATCCGTGATGTCATCAGTGATGTCATTTGAGATGTCATCACTAATGTCATGAGTGATGTCACTGACTATGTCATGAGTGATGTAATATGTGACGTCATTAGCAGTGCATTGCGGGCATGCCAGTTATAGTGAGTACAACTTTCTATAACGTGGGAATTTCAATGGTTTTGTATGAGTAAAATGTCAAGCTAACTATAACTGATATTAAACCTATTTTTTTTAAATGAATATGTATATATATATATGTTTCCAGCGTGGCCCACTGTAGAGCTTCCAGGCGCTTTTCGGCGGTGCAGCAAGGAGCAGCAGAGCCCGTGGCAGTAAATTGTGCTTCTTTGCACCGTGGGGCGTGTTTTCCTCATGCACTCTCCAGCAAACGATGTTCAAACGATATATGTTATGTTATGGTATGTTAACCGGGGTCTTATAAAGAGTTCAGCTACTCAAGCAGAGTGTCCCGGCGCTATCAGACCCAACCAGGCACTGAACAAGAAACCAGATGGACTTTATTGACAAAACAGCCAGGTTTTGAGCTCCTTTCTAAAAGACAACAAGTTGTCGATCTTTCTCAGTGACAGTGGCAAACCATTCCAAGCCTTGGGCGCAAGGTATCTAAAGGAGCGGCCTCTGGTGCGAGCACGCCTGATAGCCGGGATTGTGGCCGGGATTTCGGTCTGTACGCACGGGACTGGTGATAACAAACAAACCATTTTTTACACTTCACTGTTTGTAAAAAATGGTTTGTTTGTTATCACCAGTCCCGTGAGCAAGGTCTGCGTACAGACTGAAACGCATAGGGTTGTTGCTGGTTGCTGTCAATAAAAAGCGAAATGCACCTGCATCTTAATCATAGGGCGGGGCAAAGTCAAAAACACGGAGCAGACTGTAATCATTTTCACCCTCCAATTGTAAGCACCCTTCAATCCGTGGTATGATGGGTATTGCAGTCCAAATTTCTACCCTCCGGTGGGTTCCGTGTGATTGTCCTTGTTTTTAAGCCCCCGAATATTTTCCTCAATGTTTTATAGCCCTCCAGTGGGCTCCAGGAAAATGCGTTGGTTCTCACACGGAACCCACAGGAGGGAAGTAATTTGGACTGCAATACCCAGCAATACCCAGCATACCACGGATTGGAGGGTGGTTACAATTGAAGGGTGAAAATGATTACAGTCTGCTCCGTGTTTTTGACTTTGCCCCGCCCTATGATTAAGATGTAGGTGCATTGAAACGCGTAAGGGACGATGAATCAGTTGGAAAGTGAGCTGGTTTGAATTTAAAAAAAGGGTTTTCCTGTCTCTCTGTGGAATGGCGTCTCTGAGCTCAGGGGCATCTTGGAGTGATGTTTGGACACAGCGGCCTCGGCCGTGGGAGATTGCACCGCCTCATGAAGCAGTAGCAGGTCTGTGCGGCTGTTTAAAAAACGGCAGTCGCCTTTCAGCACGGAGAAATTTCATTGAGAACCAGCGCATTTTCCTGGAGCCCACTGGAGGGCTATAAACATTGAGGAAAATATTCAGGGGCTTTAAAAACAAGGACAATCACACGGAACCCACCGGAGGGTAGTAATTTGGACTGCAATACCCAGCATACCACGGATTGGAGGGCGGTTACAATTGAAGGGTAAAAATGACTACAGTCTGCTCCGTGTTTTTGACTTTGCCCCACCCTATGATTAAGATGCAGGTGCATTGAAACGCGTATGGGACGATGAATCAGTTGGAAAGTGAACTGGTTTGAATTAATAAAAAGGGTTTCCTGTCTCTCTGTGGAGTGGCGTCTCTGAGCTCAGGGGCATCTTGGAGTGATGTTTGGACACGGCGGCCTCGGCCGTGGGAGATTGCACCGGGCAACGTTTTGATTGTAATGGGGCCCTAAAAGGCCCCCAATCCCCGGAGACCGCCAACACCCGGGGCTTTTAAAACATAATTGTGGTGTAGTGTAATTAGACCACGTCCTTCCTTACAGGTGTTATCAAACACACCTCCTGGCGCAAATGGAAATGGGGATGGAGTCCGTTAGCTTCAGGGCAGTCTCTGGGGGCAAGGAACCCCCTTTCCAAAAAGGCAAATGTCCCACAAGGCAGGACTGCAGCTGCAGTTTGTAGCGTGATTAGAACATGCCCCTTACTCACAGTTGTTAGCAAACACACCTCCTGGTGCAAATGGAAATGGGGATGAGGTTTACTAGCTTCAGGCAAGTCTCTGGGGGCCAGGAACCCCTTTTCCAAAAAGGCAAATATCCCACAAGGCAGGTCTGCAGCAGCATTTCGTAGCGTGATCACACTATGCCCCTTCCTTACAGGTGTCAGCAAACTCACCTTCTGCTGCAAATGAAAATGGGGAGGAGGTCCCCTAGCTTCAGGGCAGTCCCTGGGGGCCACAATCCTCCTTTCCAAAAAGACAAATGTCCCAAAAGGCAGGACTGCAGCAGCAGTTTGTGGTGTGATTAGACTACACCCCTTCCTCGCACGTTTTAGCGAACACACCTCCCGGTACAAATGGAAATGGGGGCTGGAGTCCCCTAGCATCAGGGCAGTCTCTGGGGGCCAGGAACCCCCTTTCCAAAAAGGCAAAGGTCCCACATGGTAGGACTGCCGCAGCATTTTGTAGCATGATTAGACCACGCTCCTTCCTCACAGATGTTAGCAAACGCACCTCCTGGTACAAATGGAAATGGGGGATGGACTCCGCTAGTGTCAAGGCAGTCTCTGAGAGCCAAGAACCACCTTTTCAAAAAGGCTAATGTTCCACCAGAGAGGACAGCAGATGCAGTTTGTAGCCTGGTTAGGCCACGCCGCTTACTCACAGGTGTTAGCAAACGGGCCTCCTTGCGCAAAGGGAATTGGGGGATGGAGTGCCTTAGCTTTGGGCAGTCTATGGGGGCCAGGAACCCCTTTTCCAGGAAGGCAAATGTCCCACAAGACATGACTGCAACTGCAGTTTGTAGCGTGATTAGACCACGCTCCTTCCTCACAGGTGTTAGTAAATGCAACTCCTGGCACAATCGGAAATGGGGGATGGAGTCTCCTAGCTTCAGGGCAGTCTCTGGGGGCCAGGTACCCCTTTTCTAAGAAGGCAAATATCCCTCCAGATAGGACAGCAGATGCAGTTTGTAGCGTGATTAGACCATGCCCCTTCTTCACAGGTGTTAGCAAAAGCACCTCCTGGTGCAAATGGAAATGGGAGATGGACTCGCCTAGATTCAAGGCAGTCTCTAGGGTCCACAAACCCTCTTTCCAAAAAGGCAAATATCACACAAGACAGGACTGCAGCTGCAATTTATAGCATGATTAGACCATGCCCCTTCCTTACAGGTGTAAGCAAATGCACCTCTTGGCGCAAAGGGAAATGGGGATGGAGTCCCCTAGCATCAGGGCAGTCTCTGGGGGCCAGGAACCCCCTTTCCAAAAAGGCAAATGTCCCACAAGGTAGTACTGCTGCAGCATTTTGTGGCATGATTAGACCACGCCCTTTACACTCACAGATGTTAGCAAATGCACCTCTTGTCACAAATAGAAATAGAGGATGAGGTCCCCTAGCTTCAGGGCAGTCTCTGGGGGCGAGGAACCCACATTCCAAAAAGGCAAATGTCCCACAAGGCAGGACTGCCGCAGCAGTTTGTAGTGCGATAAGACCACGCTCCTTCCTCACAGGTGTTAGCAAATGCACCTCCTGGTGTAAATGGAAATGGTGGATGGACTCCTCTAGTGTCAAGGCAGTCTCTGGGGGCCAAGAACCACCTTTCCAAAAAGGCTAATGTTTCACCAGAGAGGACAGCAGATGCAGTTTGTAGCCTGGTTAGACCACGCCCCTTCCTCACAGCTGTTAGCAAACGGACCTCCTTGCACAAAGGGAATTGGGGGATGGAGTCCCCTAGCTTTGGGCAGTCTATGGGGGCCAGGAACCCCTTTTCCAAGAAGGCAAATGTCCCACAAGACAGGACTGCAACTGCAGTTTGTAGCATGATTGGACCATGCCCCTTCCTCACAGGTGTTAGCGAATAAACCTCCTGGTCCAAAGGGAAATGGTGGATGAGGTCCCCTAGCTTCAAAGCAGTTTCTGGGAGCAAGGAACCGCCTTTCCAAAGAGGCAAATGTCCCACAAGATAGGAATGCAGCTGCAGTTTGTAGCGTGATTAGACCACGCTCCTTCCTCACAGGTGTTAGCAAACGCACCTCCTAGCACAAAGGGAAATGGGGGATGGAGCCCCCTAGCTTCAGGGCAGTCTCTGGGGGCCAGGAACCCCTTTCCCAAGAAGGCAAAAGACCCACAAGACTGGACTGCAGCTTCAGTTTGTAGAGTGATTAGATCACGCCCCTTCCTTACAGGTGTTAGCAAACATACCTCCTGGGGCAAAGGGAAATAGGGGATGGACTTCCCGAGATTCAGGGCAGTCTATGGGGTCCTGGAACCCCCTTTCCAAAAAGCAAATGTCCCACAAGTCAGGACTGCTGCAGCATTTTGTAGTGTGATTAAACCACACTCCTTCCTCACATGTGTTAGCAAAAGCACCTCCTGGCACAAATGGAATGGAGGAAGAGGTCCCCTAGCTTCAGGATAGTCTCTGGGGGCCGGGAACCCCCTTTCCAAAAAGGCAAATGTACCACAAGGCAGAACTGCCTCAGCATTTTGTAGTATGAATAAACCATGCCCCTTCCTCACAGGTGTTAACAAAAGCACCTCCTGGCGCAAACGGAAATGGGGGAGGAACCCCTTTCCCTAGAAGGCAAAAGACCCACAAGACAGGACTGCAGCTTCAGTTTGTAGAGTGATGATACCACACCCCTTCCTTACAGGTGTTAGCAATCCCACCTCCTGGCACAAATGGAAATGGGGGATGAGGTCCCCTAGCTTCAGGGCAGTCTTTGGGTGCCAGGAACCCCTTTTCCAATAAAGGCAAATGTCCCACAATACAGGACTGCAACTGCAGTTTGTAGCATGATTAGACCATGCCCCTTCCTCATAGGTGTTATCAAAATCACCTCCTGGCGCAAAGGGAAATGGGGGATGAGGTCCCAACTTCAGGGCTGTCTCTGGGGCCCAGGAACCCCCTTTCCAAAAAGGCAAATGCCCCACAAGACAGGACTGCAGCTGCAGTTTGTAGCATGATTAGAAACTAGCATTTACAAAACCTTTGAAATTCACTGAAAAAACCATAGGTTTCACGCACGTTATTGTTGGAAATTAATATTGAAACAAATGTGAAAATATACATATATATATATATATATATATATATATATATATATATATATTATATAAATCAATATTCACTGAAAAAAACATAGTTATAGGGGCATTATACGTAGTTGGACATTTCACTCGTACAAAACCAGTGAAATTCCCCTGTTATAGTTAGTTCAGCTAACTAAAACTCACTCGCCCGCAATGCACTGCTGATGACGTCACATATTACATCACTCATGACATGGTCAGTGATATCACTCATGACATCACTGATGACATCTCAAATTACATCACTGATGACATCACTGATGACATCATCCAGTGAATGTATGTTTTTCTGAAAATTAAATATGTTTTTATATGTATATCTGAAGGTCGATGGAAGAATAAATAGGTATATAAGTGTCTAAATGGATGATTTAAAAAAAAAATTGATTGTATAACTGAGTGTTTAAGTGTATCTTAATGAATACATCGGTTAGTGAATAATGTTTAAATATGTAAATATCTGTACCAGTCTCTCACTTTGTGTATAACTGGGTGCATGTGTTGGTGAGTAGCTACACGAGTTTCTATGTAGGGTATTAGTTGTTTTTTGAGTATCAGTATGAGTGTCTGAGTGTCTGATGGTTCGGTGGGGAGTATTACTTAGTGCATAGATGCATGAATGAATGACTCACTGATTGTATGTGTTGATGACAGCATGTGTGCAGGACTGTATCGGTGGATGAGTGTGTATATGGGTGTGTTAGTGAGTGAATGACTGACTCAATAGTGTCTTTATCAGTAACTACATATATTTTAATCTTGTATATGTAAGTATTGGTGTAAATAAGTCAGTATACTACTAATGTATGCACGTCTTTAGGATTTATTAATTAGCGTACCAGACCTTCCATACCACCACTTGGCAATCCTAGCTCTGACAAGGATGCCAGACCGGCCCCTGAGTTTCCCAAAAAAAATGGTATAAATCTAAACAATACAAGAAAACTAGACAACGTGGAGGTTCTCCACCACAGAAGTCCTCTGGAAGACAATATGATTTTCTCCAGACAGGTATCAGTCTTCTGATTGACGTTCTCCTCATTCATTTCAGGAATCGTCTGACCCACATTACTATAGAGGAGGGTGATCTGACCACAGACAGGAAGAGTATGTGAAACCGAAACAGAACACACAGGACTTGTCTGATGTGATAATAAAGAAGTAGAATAGACTTCCTCCATATAAACCCCTTTTTCAGAAAATGAAAGTTGCAGCATTGACTGGAAAATGTGCCACAGGCCATGAGAACTCTCTTCCTTAACAGGGGTTGGGCAGTGACTCTTCTCGACAGCATGGTAAAAGTCATCATAATACACCAAAATCGTCACCAATTTCTGGCAAGCAAGTCATACCTGTATTACAGTTAAAACCACATATACCCGTGTAGCCCCTCCAGATAGACAATGGGGCCAATTAGGATGTAGGGCGGATCACCACTGCCCGCATGGTGGTGGCGATCCGCCCTGTATTCTTCCTCACCCGCCACCCTTTTTCTCTGCCATATTAGTATGGCAGGGGAACCGTGGCCGACCGGAAGACCATCCGCCACTTTTCCAAGTCAACCGGGTGGAAAAGGGTTTAATATAGTGGCAGTGCCTGCTAGACACCGCCATCCATGTCAGAATGCAGGCAGGAGGTAGCCTCCGCCACGGAAAGGCATGCAGATTTTTAAGTTGGGGGCCCGTTGCAGCCCCCAGGATGTTGGGAGGGTGGGGGCACTAAGGGCTGCATTGCCATGCACAACGTGCCAGGCACCGCGCGGTGTGTGGCAGCGCATCCTAATCACCTCCACGGGACCGCCGCACTTATATTGGCCGGTCCCTCCAACCGCCATCCTAATGATGCCCCAAATCTTTTAGGTATTCAAATTGAAGGTGACGTAAAATGCACCATTAAAGCAATATCCTGGGAAAACGTAACCACTTCTCATGACATTCTTTTGGCGGAGGTTGATTGGCCACCACCATTTGTTCTTTCATTTACCCAAGGTGAGGATGTGATTGACCCTTCTTTCTCGCACCTCGTCCCAGACTAGGTCTAGCATGCTCATGCATCTGAATGGGCCCTTACTTTGGCCCCTGCTCTTTATCATAATCATACCAGTTGGGATGAAGATTCCCCTTACAGTGTTATTCAAATACAGTCCACACCTCAAGTTCAACCACAGTATGCTATTAAACTGAAAGCAGAGGCAGTTGAGAAATTCTTTCTCAACTAGAGTACCGGGGAGTAATTGAACCATTTGTGTCTCAAATTAATAATGCTCTTATTCCGGTTAAATTACCAGATTATTCATATTGTATTGTTTTCGATTATAGGCATGACATTTGAATAGTCATACACTGTAGTCTGTAAAAAAAAGAAAACCACTTTGAAAATGTCCAATCATTTTTTTCGGTCTCAATTTGGCTCCTGAGAGCAATGATTGGTCAACATTTAGTGCATTAAGATTTCAAATGCGCTATGACTGACTTTCTAAGGGCTATAAGAACAGCCCAGGAGTTTTTGTAGCACTCGTGTCTAATCGTTATGAAATTGACCCTGAAGCTCTGTCCTATATAGATGATATCTACCTGACAGATGCAGAATTTGATACCCATCTAGCAAGAGTTGATCTCATAGACTTGAATTGCAAGTTTAACTTTAAAAAACAAAACAAAAAAAACTTTTCTTAGGATATGAACCTAGAGCTGAGGCAAAGAGTATTGCTGCTCACTTTCTAGAGAGGAGTGTGCAGTTGCAGCTTCCAAGTGCTCCTAAAAAGTTACAATCCCTCTTAGGATTTTTGAATTTAGGCAGAACCTAAATACCTGATGATGCAGAGTGTATTAAACTTTTTTATGCCTTGATCCACCAGGATTATTTCTGCTTCCTCTTGGACATCGGAACACACTGACACTTTGATCTTGGCAATCTGATTAACTTGAAACACGCCACTTATATACACCTGTCAGTACCACATATTTGGTGATATGTTTTTTTCCGGTTGAAATCGGATTTAAATATGTCACCTTCAAGGTGAAACATTACCTATCGCATATAAATCACATTTGTATTCATCCGCAGAAAAGAGTTTTGCTTCTACTGAAAAAAATACTGACTGCTGTACAGATGGCCATCCTTAAAGAATGCCCACTTGCTGCAGATAAACGTATTATTGTTGTTTCTCCTGTGCCAGCCTTAGAGGCTGTCAAAAAATCTAGCATTCTCAATGTGAAATCCCTCTATGCACAATGTATACAGTAGGCTGCATCCTTAACAGCCTCGGATGATCTTCTTTGACTCTTCCTTGCAAACGCAAGAGTTTTTGCAATATGAGCATATTTATCCTTTACTTCCTTCAGTTCTGCCTCTAGATCAATATAAATATATTATTTATACCAATGGTTACGCACAACCTCCTATAGGTTCTAAGCAGCAATATTCTGCCTCATGCACCATCAATATCGGTACTATGTTGGATGGTATTTTTCACCCCCTAACAACTTGCACACAGTTTCTTGGTGACTGCAATATGCAGTTGGCTGAACTAATGGCTTCGCTTCTTGCACTTGAAAATATGGATTCTAAATTCCCCACACTTACAGTGTGTGATTCATATTAGTCTCTACAATATTTTAATGATAATTTACATTTTGGGAGACAAAATGAATTTTGAAATTCTAGAGGTAGCACAATCAACCACAACCTGCTTTGTGTTCTACTGGCAGACTGGCAGATCTTAAGGATAGGTTGTCACACACTCATATGTTATACATTCATTGAGTCACCAACATGTGTGGATACATGCTGTAGGGAATTATCTGGCTAATGAAGCAGCCAAATCTGCAGTAGCCATAACTAAAATTGCAGCAGTAACCCACTCTAAGACTCGTATTGATAATGAAATTATGGCTGCCATGAATACTTTTAAAAATGGTACCCCTTCTCCAAAGGGCTTTCCTTCTAAATATTCTTATAATTCAAATGACCAGAATGTTCCTTTTGCTATGATTCCTGGGGTTGTTGATAATGTGATTCTCAATGCAGTACGCAGACAACCTCTAATTGTAGCCGCTCATTAAGGAGTAGCTTCCGCTCATGCTGGATTGGTTGCCACTATTTCACTCTTACAGCAACACCATTGGTTGCAAGGTTTATACCAACAAACAAGAAAATATGTTTTATGCTGTGACATATGTCAGCATATAGAAATGTCTACTGTGCCTTGTCCACAGCAAATGCAGCTTTAAATCTCCAACATGCCTTTTGCCTGTATTTTGTTGGACCATTGTGGTCCATTAATTTCTGATACTGTGAAAAATTATTTTGATTGCACTTGATTATTGCTCTAGATTCCTCTAGGTTTGGCCACAATACTCGACTGACAATCTGTTTTTAAAGCCTTGCAAGTCTTCATTGGGACATATACCTTTTGTGCATTCCACTCTGACTGAGGTCTAGCTTTTATTTCTAAAGAGGTCCATGATTTGATGAAGTCCATGGGTGTGCAAGTGCATTTTTCTTCTCCATATAGCCTTGAGGGCAATTCTGTTGTGGAAAGAATGAACTGAGACTTAAAGCAGTTCTTAATGGGTAGAGTATTAGGTACAAGGAGTAGTTGGTTGAACCATCTCTATGGGGTTCAACAAGCATTAAATAAGCTCCCTAAAAGACCTCTGTGTTGGCGGTCCCCGTATGAAGTATATTTTGGCATCTGAATGTGTGTTCCAGACTTTGATGGTCCAGATATTGTGACGGTTGCCTAAACATTTGCTGTAGATAACATTTGTGCTGCCTTGCAGGATCTACAAAAGTGCTGCGATGCCCAGTCTTGTCAACAGTTGCCTGACTCTACATCCAGAAGACCGAATATCAGTTTTTGGCTGTCTTCTAAAGACTGGAGATCGTGTTTGGGAAAAGGTGGCAATTATTAATGCTCATGACGAGCTGAGCTTGTTATGACATCCAGTCGCGCTGTGCTCATGACAAGCTCAGCTCGTCATGAGACCCACCCAAGGGGAAAGCGCTGGCGCTCCCCCCATGGGTGTGCGATCTTAAACTTTTTTACACACCCCACTCCGCATCATCAATGACGTCGGCGCACGAGGCGTGCCAACGTCATTGGAGGTTTACCAACACTCAGGCAAGCCATTTGCGTCCTGCGCGTCGTTAAAGAAACAGATTAGTTTTGGGGCTGGGGAGGGGGGATTACAACGAAAGAGGCATCGAGGTAAAGGAAAGGGTTCTCCTTTCCCTCAATGCCTCTTTTGTGCATTGCTGCTGCACAATCGTGTTATCGTGCAGCAGGAATGCCCACTAGACGCCAGTTTTTTTTAATTTGTATTGATGCGGCCAGTGTTTGTTTGTTGGGGAAGCGGCCCCTTGGGCAAGGGTCGCTCCCCATGTGGGGGCATTTAAAATCACTTTGTCTGCCCCCCTGGGGAGGGGGCAGAATTTCAATATTTTGCTGAAATTGGGAAAGGGTCACTCCCATGGGGGCTATTTTAGGTGAGCCCACAGTATGCAGTGTAGTCTTGGGGAGCGACCCCTTAGGCAAGGGCAGCTTACCTTTTGGGGGCAATAGAAATCACTTTGTCTGCCCTAATTATTTTTAAGAAATTTGCCCACTGGGCTAATGTGCTGGAGAGTGGCCTCTTGGGCAAGGTCACTCCCATGGGGGCAATTTTAGGGAGCAAAAAATGTAGTCTTCGGGAGGTACCCCTTAGGCAAGGGTCACGCCCCTTTTGGGGGCAATATTAATCGCTTTGTCTGCCCCCCTGGGGGGGGCAGAATTTTAATTATTTTTAAGAAATTGGCCCACTGGGTCAATGTGCTGGGGAGTGGTCGCTTGGGCAAGGGTCACTCCCATGGGGGCCATTTTAAAGAGCCCACAATGTTTAATTCAGTCTTAGGGAGCGACCCTTTAGGCAAGGGTCGCTCCCATTTTTGGGGCATACATTTTGGCTTTCTCTGCCCCCTGGGAGGAGCAGTTTTAATTTTACTAAAAATATTGGCCCACTGGGCTAATCAAATAAATGTACTGGGGAGTGGCCCCCTTGGGCAAGGGTCACTTCCCTTTGGGGCCATTTTAGTATGCCCATGATGTTTTGGTTGGGGGAGCGGCCCCTTAGGCAACAAAGGGGCATATAAATTTAAAATTCAAATATCTTTATTCGGTACTTAAAAAGATACCATTAAAGAACATGAAAATACATACATACAATGTTTAAAAAGCATTTTAAAAATGACATATTAAGAGCAATAAAAATAGGTCTAAAAAGGGGCGAAAGGAACAATGGATCATTGGGAATCTTATACAGACATTGATTCAATTTACAACTTAATGTGGGCCGATATTTCCCTGGTGTTCCTTAATCTCATGGCCACCTTAATAAAGCTTATTATACATAACAGAGTGTATGGGTCTGAGGCGTTTTGCAAAAAAGGAGGGCTGCTTTAGCATGTCTCAGTCTTTTATTTTTCAGGATCCTTACTAAAAACTTCCGTCTAGGGTCTGAATAAAAAGGGCATAATAAAACAAAGTGAAGGGTATCCTGTGGAGACCTAGTGTCGCAGCCGCAGGTACCCTTCAACTCTACCGAGCGTGTGAATCCTGCGGGAACAGCCAGTAGGTGGTGAAGGAGATTAAGTCGGAACCTAGTCATATAAAACCTTTCCTGCGCATTTTGCATCACCGCTAGGTATGGTTCCATTCCAGGCATTGTTTTTAGTGGGCCATGGGCCACAACGGATATTTTCCCGGTGTCAGCGTGGGCCCTTCTGGCGGTTGTCCAGGCAGTAAAAAATGTTTTGACCAGAGTTTTATTCAGGTTGGTCATGGACTCCGGCTCCAAGAACAGATTCTTGCAACCAATTCCTTCCATAGTGTCTTTTACGTATTTGAGCCACGGAATCTGTCCCCCTCTGTCCCGGCTCCAGCAATCCTTAATGATCTGTCTGCTGAGGCCGGCCTCTGGGTTAGTCCAGACCTTAATCCAGGCCAGGATGGGTCGAACCATGATTCTATCCTCGATATATGGCTCGCCCAATTCCATGTGTGGTATATATGAGGGGGTGCTCTGAGGAACCTTTAATAATCTTTTAAAAAATGTATTTTCCTCAGCTTGAATCTGGTGCACATGATTGATTTTGCAGCCCCAAACTCCTGCCCCGTATGACACCTTGGAGCAAGAAACCGCTCTATATAGATTCAGTATCTGTTCTGGCGACCATCTGCCTAACCTCCTCCCGTATGCCATTATGGCACCCGTTGAGGCCACCAATTTGACTACATGTTTTTCCGCCAAGTTTCTAAATTCCAGTTTCTCATCGAAAAGTACGCCTAGATAAGAGAAAGACTTTACTCTTCCTAGTCTGTGTAGTCCTATGCTGTGTAGAAAGTCCTTTTTGGAATTTGTACCTGTGGACATAACGAAGGACTTATCCAGGTTAGCTGAGAGGTCCAGTGAATTCATAAAGTTGACGAAACCATCAATTAACTTTTGTAGACCCAGTGGGGTGCGGTCTAGCAACACTGCATCGTCCGCATACAAGAGGACGGGTACCGGACGCTGGCCTATTTGGGGGGAGTCCACTCCCAACTTCATAAGTTCTCGGTCCAAATTATTAATGTACAATGAGAATAAAAAAGGAGCTAATATACAGCCCTGCCAGACGCCGCTTGTACAAGGAAATGGCTCTGTCTTCATTCCATCTTTGTTATAACAAACTGAATCTGTGGTCTCCCAGTGTAATGCCTTCAATGTGTCCACTAACCCTTGATCCACCCCCAGGGAGATCATCAGGGCCCATAACTTCTGTCTGTTGACACGATCAAAGGCCGCTGAGAGATCCATGAAACTCATATGGATAGCCCCTTTGGCGGCGATGGTATATTTGGCAGTGAGGAGATACAAGTTTAAGCATTGAGCTGTTGTGGATCTCCCTTCTCTGAACCCATATTGTACATCTGTTAAAATATGATTGTCCTCTGCCCAAATTTGTAGACGATTTAAAATCACACGCCCCAGAACCTTAGCCGTTACATCTATTAATGATATAGGACGGTAGCATTGTGGGTCATCCCGGCTGCCCTTTTTGTGAATTGGCACAATGATTGCCGAGGACCAAGAGCGAGGCAGTCCTGCCACTACTGCCTCGTTCAAGACCCTAGTAAGGATGGGTGCCCACAAGTCAATATTGCTCAAATAAAGGTCAGGGGATATGCCATCAGGGCCTGGCGCTTTATTTTTTGAAAGCCCTTGGATTGCTGATTTTACTTCTCCCAAAGAGAAATCTAAGCTTGCGGGTACTGCTATTTTTGCGCCTTCCTCTTGCAGTGCCATCCCAGTATGGT
This sequence comes from Lissotriton vulgaris, assembly GCF_964263255.1. Classification (NCBI taxonomy): domain Eukaryota; kingdom Metazoa; phylum Chordata; class Amphibia; order Caudata; family Salamandridae; genus Lissotriton; species Lissotriton vulgaris. The sequence goes on from NC_141691.1 coordinate 421,295,004, forward strand.
TGTAAAGGCTAAGATAGTGGGTGTGCCATTGTTCGGGGAGAATTGCATTCACTATATCTGGCCCCCTCGGGTCTTTAAAACATGGGTCGTTGATGACTCTCCAGAATGCCGTGGTATCACCCCTCTCTGCTGCTTCTCTTAGGTCCTCCCACGCTTGATTTTGTAAAGTTCTTTTGCGTGCTTTCACGGCTTTTTTATAGTTGGATCTGCTACCTGCTATTTTAACTTTGTCCTTTGGTCGATCAGCAAGGCATTTTTTCAGGTCTTTCAGTGCCTTGGTACAGTTGTGATCGAACCAGCGTGGGGTCTGAGGCAATTTGGCTCCTGTAGAGGATTTCAGGAGGGTATCCACGAGTTGGGCGATTTCTTCAAAGGCCCTGACCACAGTTTGGCCGCCCTTATTTTCATCCAGGCAAGCACTTATTTGTTTTAGGCCTTTCGTTACAAGATTGAAGTAAAATGTGTCTCCATTGATCTTGGCCCATTTTAATCTTCTCCCTTGTGCCGTTGCTTGTTCTATGGCGTCGGGTACACCCTCTGCTGTTCTAAAGTTCATGCATTTAAGATCCAATACCAGCGGGTTATGATCACTAAAGGGGCTATGTACAATTTCAAAGTTTGTGATCCATGTTTTAAGTGTTGGGGACATCATAACAAAGTCTATATAGGAGTGGCAGCCCCTTCCGTTGTACGTTGCATTAGGTTCCCCCGCATTGCAGATCATCATTAGGTCCATTATAAATGATAAGTTGTGCCTATTTATAAAGTTCTCCATTTCCCTGCCCTCAGTGGTATGAACAAAATGTGGTCCTTTTTCCTCTGGGCAACGTGACCAGTCCTTATTTATTGGTCTTAATTTTTCACAGAGGTGGCAATTGAAGTCTCCCGCTAAGATAGTATATGGGGACCCTGTGGCTTTATTAGCTGATGACATGATTTTAAAACGGTCGTCCAGTTCTTTAGTGATGTTATTTCTGCCATTTGAGCCCACCGCATTGTACCAATTTATCAATGTGATTTTTAAGCCCTTGTGGCAAAAGCCTATCACTTGCATATTTGTTGAGTCCCAGCTCAAATTTGACCAGGACCCCAGAATGCGGAGATCTACGCATGTTATAAGTCCACCAATAGCTCTTCCAGATGGCGCCCTTGTTGCAGGGACCGCAAAACTTTTGAACCCTTCTAGTGTATATTGTTCAGGTTCAATAGCCCAGGTCTCCTGGAGGCAGATGATGTGAAAACTAGTTATGACGTCTCTCCTCTCCTGTGAGTTGTATTTAGCTGCCACCCCTGCAATATTCCAGGATATAACTCTTATACCATGCTGAGTTTCAACCCTGTTTGCGCCGACCCCCGAAGGACCCCTGTCTCTATCCTCCCCTGCTGCAACGGGTGTATCCGACTTATCTGGTGTGGTTCCTACCCTTGACTCTGCTACATGCCCATTCCTTAGTGTATTCTTCGAGTCAGCTGCTATAGATTCATGAGTGGATACCACAAAGGAACTACATGTCTCTGCTAAGGGGGTGAGTGGCATCCACACTGATCATCGGGATCCTTTCTCTAAACTACCCCTAATAGGCTGAAGGCGGCACATTTTATTCCACTCAAGTCAATCGACGTTATCCAAGGCGCAGAACATGTTCCAATGTGCATGCATTGCAACTGCAGGATCGTAGAGGGGGAATGCCTGCCAGGGAGTCTGCCAGTGATCTGCTCTATTTAGCTGCACAGGGTGCAAAGCCCTATTCGCGTGACCCCTGTTTAAATATGTTGGTCTCTGTGGGGAGGGTAGGGGGTAAAAATAGGATAAATGTAGGAGATATATGTTAGTTAGTGGTCCCAACGTTGGAGAGTTACATATATGGGTTACTACAGAGGTGTCCCTGAAGTTGATTGCAATAACATCCCCAGCAATGGTTTTTGCTCCATTTCCTATCCATTGCCCCCTTCTTACAGACAATATTTCCCAAGAAATGTGTGATGGTGGTAATGGCCTGTTGGATCTTAGCCATTGTACACATTTAATCCTCAACTCCACTTCATTTTCTCTTTTGCCTTCCTTTAGAAGAACTACATAGGGTAGTGCTTCCGGTGGTAAATTCATTGACTGGAAGCGCACTCCCTTTTTTACCCTTGCTGCAACTGTTGGGGTGGTAGTCTTTACTTGGATAGGGGTCTCCTTTTAAGTATTGCCGGCAGTGTCCTTACTTGATGGCAGGGAACTCTTTCCTTGGTTGTTACGTACCTGCGCAGCGGTACCATTAGGGCAGGGAGGTGGAGGAACACGTATCTTGCCCGGTGTTCTGCTTTGTGGAGCAGCACTATTTTTTTGTTTTACAGAATTATTATCTGACGCTACCTTGCCCTTATGTGTAATCTTTTCGACCCTTGAGCTACCCGACTCCTGAATGCATGGTGCTGGTGTCACTGGTTTGACTGGCCCTATAACTCTGTTATTTATTAAGGAGGTTAATCTATCAAGTTTAGACATCAGAGGCCTAAAGTGCTCACTGATAGTCTCCTCCAATCCTGCCTTAAGGTCTGACACCATATTGGCTACCCAACAGGGTATGCCCGATGTGGTGTTGGCCATTGGAGTCACCAAATTATGGTTAGTCTTAAGATTATCTCTCCCCCCCTTTTTATTGTTATGCTTTACAATGGTGTTCTTCCTAGTTCTCAGGGCAGTTTTACCTGGATTTCTAGTTTGGGGAATAGACAAAGGTATCTGCTCTGGATTAACAAAATCAGAATCTCTGGTTGTGTTTCTGGGTGTATCTGTAGCTGCCTGGGCACAGGGGAGCTCTACATAAGAGGACGTTTTCAATGGCGGTTGCCACAACCCCAATAGTTTGTTGCAACATTTTATCTATCGCCGTTAGAGATGGTAAGGGCTGCGGCTGCGGCGAATCGACTTTCTGTCTGGTATTAGATCTCAACGTAGGCATTCTATTTGTTTTGGGCCCCCTCCTCATGTTTTGGCAGTCGATCGGCACTGTTCACGAGTCACACCCCCTATAAATATATAGTTCTAGTATCCACTGATTAATTTGACAATAATAGTAAGGGGTAAGGTGCAATACCACAACAGTACCACAACAAACGTAGTATTCCAGTCAGTACCTTGGATGTTACAAGTCGTGGAAGCAAAGCAGATGTTGGTGGTGTGGCCCAGCCCAGCCTCGTTTGGCCTCGTAGAGGGCCCACCCTTTGCCGGGCTTCGCCCGGCGCTCCCGCGACGTGGGTGGGGCTCGTCACTTTTATGCGCCAGCAGGCGCGCTCTCTGATCCTGCGGTCTGGTCCTGGGTCATGGGGCAGCTGGGAAGGGTAGTTTTTGCACCCTCTCGGTCCCCCCCTCACAGCGGCTGCTCAGCGAACAACGGCGGAGGCAGACCGGCGCGGAACACCCGCAGGGGCTCCGCCACCAGCAGCGACACGCCCGACAGCCTGGGAGATGGTCAAGTAGGTTGTTTGAAGCCCCCGCTCCACCGATGGGGCTCATCACTTTTATGCGCCAGCAGGCGCGCTCTCTGATCCTGCGGTCTGGTCCTGGGTCACGGGGCAGCTCAGAAGGGTAGTTTTTGCACCCTCTCGGTCCCCCCCTCACAGCGGCTGGTCAGCGAACAATGGCGGAGGGAGACCGGCGCGGAACACCCGCAGGGGCTCCGCCACCAGCAGCGACACGCCCGACAGCCTGGGAGATGGTCAAGTAGGTTGTTTGAACACTTTTGCTTTGTTTGCCCCCCTTGGAGTGGCAGATTTAAATTTAAACCCAGATCAGTTCACAGGGGGTGTGTGTTAGATTTGCTGAAGTGCTCTGTCCATCATCCCTTTTGGTATCACCCTGAGGAGCAGTTCGGCTGATTTTTAGTGCCAGTAGGCCACCACGGTTTTTTTAATGTTGGGGAGCCGCCCCTTGGACATGGGTTGCTCCCCTATATGGGAGGATGATTGTGACCATTTCTGCCCTCTTTTGGTGGCAGAGTAGCAGTTTGTTTTTAGGCCCAACCAACTGCCCCCAAGGGGGGCATAAGCCACTACACACCAGAGTTTTTAAAATTTTGTTTTGGGGGGTGGCCTCAAGGTCAAGGGTTGCTCCCCTTTTCCGGCGGTAAATATTTAATGTATACTCTTAGGCCCACCTACCCCTCAGCTTGGCAGGTGGACTGGTGCATTATTTGCATATATGATTGTAATGTTTTTTCTCCTTTTTAATCTAGTGTAAAGCTTTTGATTTATGTTTGTGGTTTCAACAGTGGTTGTACTGCAGTTTTGCGTACTTGCAGTTTTTTGGTAAGAAAAACATCTTTGTTGTATTTACTCCAAATTAGTAATATTTTAATGTAGGAATTAATTTTTTTGTAAGTGGTCTCATAGTGGCAGCATATTTAGTTAGTGTTTTGAGCATAAAAATCGTTGTGATGTGTTTTGCATTGTCTTATGTTTAGTTTTCTTGTCTCTTTTTGCTTTTAGTGGGATATTGTTGATCCATACTGTATCTGTGCAGAGTACGTGGTGGTGAGTTTAGCTGCTTCTGGCAAGTGAGTGGTATCGTTTTGGAGTGTATAGGTATTTTTGATAAAGGTGCATTTTGTTTATTATTTTACAAAGTGTTTGTTGTTGTTGACTTGTTTGACAAGTTACCTTTATTAGTAATCATTATGGCTAGCCGTAGAAGGACTGCTCAGCAGGCAGTTGGTATGCTTCTTGAATCTTCCTCTGAGCCGGGTTATGAGTCTGACAGTGCATTTGAGGGAGAGGAGGGAGGAACAGATTCTGGCAGAGAGTTTTCTCTCCACATGGAATCATCGGATGATGAAGGTTCTCTCAGTGAAGATGAAGTGCCTGTTTTAGAGGAGAATACTGCTGTGCCGATGGTGCAAGAGGCATCTGGATTGCAGCCTGACGCTACTAGACTTCCTACTGGAAGTGCTGTAGTTTGGGTTGATCCAAACATGGTGCAGCTGGTGTTGACGGCTTTTAGAGGTGATGCAGGGTGTAGAGTGGATTGTGAAATTTGTTTGCTTATATAGTATATTCAGTTATTTATGGATGATGTATTTTTGGGTGAGATTATTGAGCAGACCAATTTGTATGCTGAACAGTTTTTGAGTGACAACAGTGACAAACTTAGGCCCCACTCTAGAGCTACCCGGTGGACCCCACAAATCTGGAAGAGATTAAGAAGTTTTTTGGGTTTGACTTTATTGATGGGTTTGCTAAGGAAGCCAAACCTGGCTTCATATTGGTCTTCTAGTCCCCTAATGGCAACAGCTATATTTCCTGCAGTTATGACTAGTGATCTGTATTTACTTTTGCTACACATGCTGCATTTTGTTGATAATTCTTTGGTATTGCCATGTAGTCACCCTGACAGTGACCGTCTTTTCAAGATTCGACCTGTTCTTGACCACTTTGTACATCGATTTTCAGAGATATACATTCCAGGGAAAGAAATATCTATTGATGAGTCTTTGGTTTTGTTCAAGGGTCGTTTGGTTTTTGGGCAGTACATCCCTAGCAAGAGCGCATGCTATCGAATTAAGCTGTATATGTTGTCTGAGAGTAGGACAGGATATGTTTTTAATTTCCGGGTGTACACTTGTAGAGATTCCACTATTGACCCCCTGGTTGTCCATTCACGTTTGGAGTTTCAGAGAAAATTGTGTGGGATCTTGCTAGAAGACTGTTTAACAGAGGACACCATTTGTACCTTGATAACTTCTACACTGCTGTGCAATTATTTAAGGAATTGTTTAAAGTGGACACGTTTGGATGTGGCACAAACCGCTCTAACCTCAAAGGTTATCCGAAAGCGCTTGTTTGCAAAAAACATCAGAGGGGTCAGTGCAGTTCCTTGTAGATTGATGAACTACTAGCTGTGAAATTTGTGGACAGGAGGGATGTGTACATGTTGACTACCATCCATGATGAGAGTACTTCACCTGTGCCATTTTGGTGTCAGGTTGCTGAAGTGCACAAACATGTGTGCATTCTAGACTACAATCAGCACATGGGTGGTGTTGACAAAGTAGATCAGAGGTTGGAACCTTACACTGCTATTCGGAAGGCTTATGTATAAGAAGTTCATCATCCATTTTTTCAACTTAGCAACTTTCAATGCTTTTAATGCGTTCAAGGAGTGTTCTCCTGCGTCAAAGTTGACATTTCTTCAGTTTCAGCACTCTGTGATAGCTAGCCTTGTTGTGGAACAGGTAAGTGTTTCTAGATTTGGAGTGGTAGAGGATGTGACTCGATTGGAAGATCATCACTTCCTGATTACATTCCTCCCACAGCTACAAAAGACTTTCTCACTAGGAGATGTAGAGTCTGTTGGAGAAGAGGTTTGCGGAAGGAGACTTGTCTTTTCTGCCCGGGTGTACTTCTAACCCTGAGCTGTGTGTGCCTGCTTGTTATAGAGCGTACCACATGCAAAATAATTTCTGGGAGTATCCATGAGTGGTAAAGTGAACTGCCTGGTCTGTATTGTTTACAAATTTGTATTCTGTTTCAATGTTGGCATTAGTGCAATGTATTTAATTTAATTTTTAGTAGATTTGTATCTATTTTCAATTCGTTTTTTTTTGTTGTTTAAAACATCCTAAATGTGATGGCGGTGTGTGGAGCCTGCGCTTGACTGGCGGTGTGCATGGACTGGCGCTTGGCTGGCGGTGTGCGTGGATTGGCGCTTGGCTGACGGTGTGCGTGGTTTGGCACATGGCTGGCGGTGTGCATGGACTGGTGCTTGGCTGGAGGTGTGCGTGGATTGGCGCTTGGCTGGCGGTATGCGTTGACTGGCGCTTGGCTGGCGGTGTGCATTGACTGGCCTTGGCTTGCGGTGTGTGAGGATTGGTGCTTGGCTGGTGGTGTGCGTGGACTGGGGCTTGGCTGGTGGTGTGCGCGGATTGGTGCTTGGCTGGCAGTGTGCATGGACTAGTGCTTGGATGGTGGTGTGCATGCTCTGGCGCTCGGATGGCGGTGTGTGAGTAGTGACTTGCTGCTGGTCACAACACACACTGCTAGCTGAGCGCCACTCCACGCAATCCATCAGTTTTTGTAGTTGCTGGTTCAGGAATGTGGGCGTGTGAAAGTGATGGGCCTTTGAATGGCGCTGTCTGATGGTGTGAGTGTAGTAATGTGATGGGCCCGCGGCCGGCGGTGTGAATGTTTTATATGTGTCACACATATGAAAGGTGAATGAATGGCCTGTAAAGAGGTTGGGGCCGTGTCGTGGCTTTACAGCTCACAAGCTGTGAGTCAATGGTTCAGTTTCTCATCCTTTAAATTATTAACAGTGCATTTCATTTTTGTGAAATGACTTGCTAATACAATTGTATATACTGAATCATCATCTCACCCTCATGCCAAATCCAACCAGTATGTGTATGTGCTTGAGGATTAGATGGCTGTGCAGTAATGTTTGTCTTTTTTGTCTTTCTGAAGCAGGGTGTACCTTGTCCCTTTTTGTGAATGTTGTAATGTGTTGGTTTTGTGCCTAGTGGTGTGAATGGTCTTGTGTGTTTCAGGTATTAAAGGTGGGTGAATGGCCTGTAAAACGGTTGGTGCCTTGTTGTGGTTTTACAGCTCACGAGCTGTGAGTCACTGGTTCGGTTTTTGTGCATTTAATTATTGACAGTGCATTTCATTTTTGTAAAATATCTTGTTAATAACATTTTATGTACTGAATCATCACTTGCCCTCGTGCCAAATCCAACCAGTATGTGTGTGTGTTTGAGGAATAGATAGCTGTGCTGGAATCTTTGTCTTTTGAGTCTCTCTGTCAAGGTGTACAATCCATCTAAGAATAACCTACCAAATGTAGATATTATTGTTAACCCATGGGAGTACATGGTGATGTCTCTATTGTGAATTCCAACAAATTATTTTATCCACAATGTCCTGCAAACTTAAAAATGTCTGTCACATTGTCCATGCAATATTGTGCTAAAAATCTCATGCTGCAGAAATAATTATGTCAAAACAATTTGGTTTAGCAAGGGAGGTTACCTGGGTTTTTGGTCCCGTGCTCGGCGGCCATCTAGAGAAACCTAGCAACCCACAGACTTCTGAAAACTAGACAGCCGGGGGCTTTCAAGTAGGCATGGCTTGCATGGATCCCTCAACGTTTCCTTACCCAGAATCCTTTGTAAACCTCAATTTTAGCTGAAAAAATCCGTTTTTTCACACATGTTTGTGTGGGGAAGTGTGGTATCACCGGGCTCACACAAATTTCCTACCACCTAGCATTCCTCCAGGTCTCCCGATAAAAATGGTGCTTCACTTGTGTAGGAGGCGCAAGTACCCGCGACAGGCAAGGTCCCCAAACGTAGTGAGGCGGTATCAAAATTGCCTTTCTCAAAGCCAGCTGCTTTTGCAAGGGGGTCACCTGGGTTTTTGGCCCCGTGGTTGGCGGCCATTAGGGAAACCTACCAATCCCACACATTTCTGAAAAATAGACACCTGGGGGCTTTGAAGGAGGTATGGCTTGCGTGGATCCCCCAACGTTTCCTTACCCAAAATCCCTTGCAAACCGTATTTTTTGTTGAACAAATCAGTTTTTTACACATTTTTGTGTGGGAAAGTGTGGCATCACTGGGCTCACACAAATTTCCTACCACCTAGCGGTCCTCCAGGTCTCCCAATACAAATGGTGCCTCACTTGTGGGGGAGGCACAAGTACCCGTGACAGGCAAGGGCCCCAAACGTAATGAGGCGACATCAAAATTGCCTATCTCAAAACCACCTGCTTTTGCAACGGGGTCACCTGGGTTTTTGGCCCCATTCTCAGCCGCCATCTAGGGAGACCTACCAAGCCCACACATTTCTTAAAAGTAGACACCTGGGGGCTTCCAAGGATGTATGGCTTGTGTGGATCCCCCAACGTTCCCTTACCCAGATTCCCTTACAAACATCAATTTTAGCTGAAAACATCAGTTTTTTCACACATTTTTGTCCATGCAGATTCCAGAAATTTCCACCAGAGAAATGTGGGGAAAATGTGTTTTTTTGACAATTTTTTAGGTTTGCAAGGGATTCTGGGTAACAGAACCTGGTGAGAAGCAGTCAAGTCACCCCATCCTGGATTCCCCCCCAGGGTGTCTACTTTTCAAAAATGTTTAGGTCTCTAGGTGCCGGCAGACCTAGGGTTAAAAAACTACAGCTTGGACTTTGCAAAAAAAGGGTCATTTTTCACTGCGAAATTGGGGTGTGACCATGTTGTGTTTTGCACCGTTTCCTGTCACAGGCTCTAGGCCGACTCACACAAGTGAGATACAATTTTTCTCAAAAGACTTTTTCGAAATGCGGGGTAGGTGGAAATTTGTGGATCCACGCAGATTCCAGAACTTTCCACCACAGAATTGTGGGGAAATGTTTTGTTGGGACAATTTTTAGGTTTGGAAGGGATTCTGGGTACCAGAACCTGTTTGGAGGCAGTCAAGTCCCAGACCCTGGATTCCCCTGGGTATCTAGTTATCAGAAATGTATAGGTTTGCTAAGTTTCCCTAGGTGCCGGCAGAGCTAGGGTTAAAAAACTACAGCTTGGCACTTTGCCAAGAATGGGTCATTTTTCACCGCGAAATTGAGGTGTGACCACGTTGTGTTTTGCACCGTTCCCTGTCGAAGGCACAAGGCCGACCCACACATGTGAGGTAAGACTTAGGGGAATGCGGGGTGGGTGGAAAATTGTAGATCAACAAGGATTCAAGAACTTTCCACCACAGAAATGTGGGAAAAAATGTGTTTTTTTGACAAATATTTAGGTTTGCAAGGGATTCTGGGTAACATAACCTGTTGGGAGGCAGTCAAGTCACCCCATACTGGATTCCCCTGGGTGTCTAGTTTTAAAAAAAATTGGTTTCCTAGCTTTTCCTTAGTGCCGCCAGGGCTAGGGTTCAAAAACTACAGCTAAGCACTTTACCAAAAAAGGGTCATTTTTCACTGGGAGATTGAGGTGTGACCACGTTGCGTTTTTAGTCATTTCCTGACACGTGCACCTATTGATTTTGATGTATTTCTGCCTTCTAAAGGAAAGACATTGTGTAAAAAAGAAGCTATTTTGAAATATGACCACATTGTGTTTTGTGCCATTTCCTGTCGCAGACACAGGCCAACCCACACAAGTGAGGTACAATTTTTCTTGGAAGACTTTGGGAAATGTGGGGTGGAAGGACATTAGTGGATCCCCACAGATTCCAGTACTTTCCACCACAGAAATGTAGGGAAAATATGTTTTTTGGGAAAATATTTTAGGTTTGCAAGGGATTCTGGGCAACAGAACCTGGTGGGAGGCAGTCAAGTCACCCCATCCTGGATTCCCCTGGGTGTCTAGTTTTTAGAATTGTATATGTTTGCTAGGTTTCACTCAGTGCCGGCAGAGCTAGGGTACAAAAACTACAGATAGGCACTTTGTCAAAAAAAGGTCATTTTTCACTGCAAGATTGAGGTGTGACCACGTTGCGTTTTGAGCCGTTTCCTGACGCGTGCACCAATTGATTTTTGATGAATATCTGCCTTCCAAAGGAAAGACATTGTGTAAAAAAGAAGCCATTTTGAAATATGACCAATAACTCTCATGCTAGTATGAGTATTGCCAATTTTGAAAATGAGCAAATATGTACTGTTTCTAAACTCTATAACTTGTACCCATTTCAGAAATACATAGGTATCTTTCATATCGATTTTTCCATGTATACATTTTCTCACAATAATTGCTAAATACCCGGTACATAATAAAAAGCCATTGCAAATTGCTACTCAGTTTTTGTTCTGGGTTTGTCTGGTTCTTGGTGAACCTACAAGTCCTATATATCCCCACAACCAGGAAGGTCCAACGGATGCAACAATACATTGCTTTTCAATGTTTCCAATATTTAACTGTTAGTTTCTATAAAGAAACCTTGATGGATCTACAAAAATTACCCCTTTCTGAATTCAAAATGTTGTCTACTTTTTTAAAATGTATAGTTTCCAGGATCCATTATTGCTTTCATACTCATTTTTACCTTTAACTGGAAGGAGGTTTAAAGCACTTAAAGTAGCAAAAATAGGCTATGTCCCAAAAAAACACCAACACTGTGTAAACAGTGTTGGTTTTCTGACAAAAGACTGTCATTCCCTAAAAGCTGGGAAAATGGTGATTTCAGCCCAAGAAACCCTTTTTTTTTTAAAAATAACATTTGCAGGGAAAAACTCAGAACCTTCATTTGCAGCCCTTTTTTCCAATTTTTCTGAAAAACCCCAAAATACTGCTGTATTTTGGCTGATTTATGGGACCCCTCCAAGGGAATCCACAAACCCTGGGTACCTTTAGAATCCCCATGATGTTGGAAGAAAAGGAAGCAAAATTGGCATGGATACCTTATGTGGTCAAAAAGTTGCAGGGCCTAAGCGCACACTACCCCAAATAGCCAGAAAAAGGCTTCGCACAGGAAGGGAAAAGGCCTAGGCCCTACATACCTCCTGTTGCAGTCCTTGGAGTCCAAGGTACAAGCGCTGTGATTTTGCCACCACTCTCGGGCTCTAAAGACGAGTGCTTTGTCTTTATTGAACATGTCAAATTACACCATTTGGCTGATTCTTCATAGTATGCCATGGAACAATCGTTCCTTTCCACAAGACTTTTCTTTACAGCCAGTAAGCACCACCAATGCTTATACTCCCCAGCTGGGGGGAGGAGGCTGAGTCCTCCACTGACAACTTAACTGACATGTTACCTGTTTCTACTATCCTGCCTTCTATAATCAATGTTGTTTATAATGATCAGCCCTTGTTGAATCCTTCCGAGTTCGATTTTCCTGTCCATACTGCTGAGCCACAGCCTCCTATTTTCCAGCTGAGTACCTCCGAGTACCAGCCGCGGTCGGTAGTAGGAGTTCCTGCAGGGCGGTGACGTGGGGAGGTGAAGGGGCAGGGTGGGGGTATTAATGTATGGATTACGGAGTTTAACAGGTAAGAAAACATATAAATAAATAAAACGAATTTTGTTGTGTGCACTGCATCGCATTTGGTGATGCAGTGCACGCAACGACATTTTTTTTATTTTTTTTATATGTTTACTTACCTGTTAAACTCCATAATCCATATATTACTACACCCCACCCTGCCCTTGCCCACGTCACTGCCCTGCAGGAACTCCTACTACCGACTGCGGCTGCCCGGTACTACCTCGGAGAAAGATCATATTTCTTCTGGACGTTTTTCTGTTTTGTGCATCATGGATTTGTGTTTTTATTTCATGGTTAAAACACACTTATCTAGTCCCACTGTGGATTTATGTTAGGATCATACTTTCCTTAGCGTTTCAGTTTATATGGATTAGATTTGTGACAGCGTATTTCTTGTTAATTAATGGCCATTAATTCCTAGAATGTTCTGCTACAGAACTAATTAATGGGGTGTTGGCCCTCATTCTTCATGACATAGATTGAAAAAGACTTGTCCCTTGCTAGCATTTAAGCCACTCCAGTGACTGAGGGAATGGTTTTGGGAAAAGGTTCCTTTCAGTGTATTTAGTCCTACGGAGATCCCAAAGATACCATATGTGTTAAAAGTTTCTGTAGGTGAAGTAATAGAACTGAGGTTGCAGTCAGATGATTGGGATTTTGACACTGTGACTTCTATGCTTTCTGAACTTTTTTGAAGTTTTTCAATCTATCTTAATTCTACTAATTATGCCCATATGTACTGTTATTATCACTATGGACATCAGTTTCTGCATGGAACCATTGGACAGCATCCCCAATTTGAATATACCAAATCTGAATTAACTCCCCCTCAAGGGAGTTCCAGAAAGCAAAAATACAAGTACACCTTTTTTTGGGGATATGACACTTTAGACTCCACGTCATCTTATTTTAAATTAGTTCTGACCCCACCAAGAAAATATATGCTTACTCAGACTAAACTCATCTATACAGTCTAGTTTGTCAACCATTTAGCCCTCAAAGATTATAATTCCTCGAAAGACAACATTGACTTGAAATCGATTTGGGGTACAAAGGCCTGTCAGGTTCAAGATACAAAGACCTTATTTCAAGCCTGTTTAATTCCTGCACAAAAGAGTTTTTTTGAATGAAACTGTTCAACCGGCTACTTGTCTGGGATTGGCAAAAATTTTAAAAATACATGCTCCAATCATTTTCTCTGGTGCCTGCTTTGATAAATGGCAGAGTCTGACAAACTATTCTGAAGATCAATAAAGTAGCATGGTGCAGAAGTGCACATTTTATTCCTCATTTTCAAGTACTGGTGCAGGATTATTGTCACCGATGAACACAAATGGTTGTCATGACCTTTAGGACCAAAAGCCCCTAATTTTTAAAGATTTATATATGCTACTTACAATGAAATGTGTAAATTGTCCCAAATGGATCCTGCTGCTTTTTTAAGACCAACATAATTTGGAAAAAGTGATAACTGTTATCGATAACAGTATAAATACGTCATCTCGGATTTATAGTTTAAACAAGATTGTATCATTTGTTATTGATATTGTTTAGAGTGAAATGTCAATGTTGTATCATAGGCAAAGTCTATGACACAATGGGTATGGCAGGTAGAAAACTAAGAAGTGTGAAAGTTAGTTTCACTTTCTCTTACATTCTGTTAGTTTGTTCTTGGTGTCAGAGGTATATTGTAGAGCGGCTGATAGATTGTGGTGAATTTTGGTTTTGTCAGTGTTGGGTCTGCCCCTGCCTTGTGCTAATTGTGTGTATTGTATATTGCATTTATAATTTGTATTGTTACTGTCGTTGGTTTGTCAAATGTTTGTCCATTTAGGAGATTACTATTTTTAAGTGTAGGGGTTAGTTTAAGGGGTGTTTGATTTGGGTTCATGGTTTATAGAGTGGGTTGGGTCATGTCGGGGAAGGGTAAGGCAAAAAACCTTTCTAAGGGAGAGTTTGGGGGGTTGCTATGACTGCTGGCCCATTTTGCAACCAACATGATGGCATCGGGGGTAGAGTCAGCCAGGGCTAGCCCAGCACTGACGTGGCAAATACTAAGGGTGTTTGGGATCTAGTGCACGCTCCACCAGTTTTAGCGCCAATGGACAGATGGGATGTTCCGAGAGGTGGGTCTCCTACACCTTCTTGGCTTGGATGTTGATGTATGAGGCATCTGTATGTAGCTGCATCCATAACACAATAAAAACGGGGCAGGCGCTTAAGGGGTAGGATAAAAAAATCCAGTGTGCATCTGTCCAATTGCTATACCTTGCCCAAGCTGACTGTTCAAGGTGCTGTGGTTTTGAAATATATTCACATGCATATATTTGTAAACATGGCCTGATTTCACATAATGTGCTTGTCCAGAGCATGAACTTCTTCTTTTTTTCGAAACCCACCACAAGTGACATGTTATCCCTCTTATGTGTGCTGCAATATTTAGCACATGTAGAGAGTTTAAAATGCCCCTGGCAATTTTATTTATTCCAAAAGACAGCGCTTTCAGGATTGACATTTGATACCTCCTTCAAAGGTGTGTAACCTTGCACCATGTTGCAAGGTAGCATTTTCTGTGGCTACTCAGCACTCTGTGCACCACTGAGTTTAATATTTTCCATACAATGTCATATAAGGCGTATATCTGTCCTTTTCAGTCCCAGCTCTACTTTACCCTGCCTAGGGCCAATGGTTTTACGCCTTGTGTCATGGTGCAAGCTGGCCTGAGATGCAGCCCAGAAGTACACAAAACATCAGATGCCTGAGGCATGCTTTAGGCATTTGATGTGAGATATCTCTGAGCGCCAATATCCCGCCACCTCTGCCAAGTAAAGTGATAGCCGCATCTCATATGATATGTGTGTCCAATATACCAGATCACTGGGATGTCATAGTACTGTTCATGATATGTAGACGGTGTGTATTTGCAATGCTCAAAATATTGTCTTGTAGGTGTACCTGCACCATACACCAGGGGAAAAGTTCAGACCTTCAGGGACCTCAATGCTACCACGAAGTGTCATAAGTAAATTATTGTAGCTCTGTACGGTTTGTATGTGATCTATGATAGTTGTAACATTGTGATGTGTATGGGGGTATATCAGTCACCTGTAACCAATTTACACTCAGTGTACAAACACAACACAACTGAACTTGTACACAGTATAATGTAAAATGGAAAGGATGTAGATTAATTTCCATGTAAGGCCAATATATGAAGGCCCACATTAATCATGCATCTTTTGATGCTTATGGCACATGTACCATAATCTGGCACTAAATCTACAGATGCTTCAAAGTTTTATGTTTTACACCAAACACATGGCACAAACATTACAACCTACGGTTCAACAAATGTTGCTGAAAAATGGAATGAGCTAGGCTGAGCTTGTCTGGACACGGTATGCTTGCCTATGTCCATATTTGAGCCCAAGACAGTTGCTGGTGAGGTAGAACTCATTACCCAGCGAGCGTTAGCAATCGTCAACTTTACAGTCTCATGTTATCAGAATTACAGTAAGTGTATGTCTAAATTCAACATGTACTATGATTGTTTTGCATCATACTATGCTCATACATACTGCATATGTTTAACCTTGCTTGCATTACATTTACTGGCTACCACCATTGATGTCACCCTTGACTCACAGTGCAACATTACCTGCAAAATACAGCACAAAGCACTTGTACAGATGAGAATTGCAGCTTGCAGGCACACACTCCTGACAGGCATAGCCTAATTTTTTATATGCTGTAAGGAAAGAAGCTTTGCTGAAATATGTGTACGGATACTAGGATATTTTAAAGTAACCATGGTATTGCTGCAACTGTATACCAGAAGGTATACGTTAGACTTCCTGGTCATTGCTTGAGTCTATATTCATGAAATGTAAAACAGTTATGTTTTACTGGAAGTAGCAACCCAACCTCTAACTATGATTTGACTACCAGGCAAAGAGTCGGTCAAGGCAGCAATGAGTTTTGCCTGGTTTATTTTCAGTTGAGTTAAGCAATGGAGAGGCACAATACCTGTACTTGCTTGACAACTCATTTCACGTATGTCAATGAGCAAAAGTCAATGCCAGTTGCAATATGCAATATCAATACCAAAGTGTCCATATGGGGAGCATGTGTCCGATTCCATATGAACACAACATCATGCTTACAACTCAAGCTCAGGAATGATATTTTTGTAAGTAAATTTGTGACAATATTGCCATTTTGTATATCAACACTGCCAGGAATTAAGTATGTTCGCCTTGTTTGATTAGGAGAAGTATTTGTAGAGAAGGTATATTGTTCACATCCCTTTCTCAATATTTGGTTTGGTTCATGTAATAGTAAGAAAATGTAAGCCTATTACTACAGATATCATTTACATGTTCAACTTTAACTGACATGTATTCCCTCTACCTCCCCAGACAACATGACAGATGTAGAGCGCTAAGCAACATTGCATATGTTTGGAGCACTACCACCATAATGTACATGTTGCAAAGGCTACAAGAAGAAGGGCTTGTTGTATGACAAAGGCAAGAGTGCCAGAACCTGGAATGTTGGCAGGTGGGTACACCAAGGACAGTCAATAACCAAAATTCAACAGGAGGGTGTCCAACAGACGGATATACCACAGGCCATTCCAGCCCCATCTTCTGTTCGTCAGGTGTCGGCAAAACACAGGCCGTACAACCAACTCCTGTAACAAGGTCTTTATTTGAGGCCCAGGCCCTGAAAGACATATAGGAACTTAAAATATGGATGTCAGGCATTAAGGGTGACCTGTTAAGCCGGTGTGCCATCATGCTGACAGTACAGGAGGCCATTGAGTGCATCAAATAGTAAATGTGACTCTCCCTCAAACATTTCCCATATCCCCATCCTTTTACATGTTGTTTATTAGTCATAGCAATTTAGGCATACCGTATGTTAAGATTTAGGATAGGTATAGTGTAGGTTAGTGTTGTTTTTTACTTTTATATTTAGGTAGTAGTTTTTAAGTGTGTTTTAGATGGGTAAGATTTTAAGTGGGTTGGATGATGATGTTTGGTGTGTGTCTTTGGAAACATTTTTATAAAAGAACCCCCCCCCCCAAAAAATATATTTGTTCAGATTTAAATGTGTAGGTAGTGTACGCTTCGGATGTGTTTTTTTTTTGTATTGTGCTGATGTATCAAACAATCAATCATGGGTTTGTAGAGCGCAACTACTCACCCATAAGGGTCTCAAGGTGCTGGGGCGCAGGGTTCTGTCCATCCAGGAGGAGGTATGTGTATTACATGGGTGGAGGGTAGATGTTTAACTTGTCAATTGTATATAGTAGTTAAGATACTTTAGGATAAGTTAATATAGTGTAGCCTAGAGGTACGGTTAGTTAGGATAGGCTAGGTAGGTGTAAGGTAGTATTATGGTGAGTTAGTTTAAGCTGGATAGGTGTATTTAGATTAGATGTTTGTTATTTATAAAACCTTTTTCTACTTTTATTACTACGTCATCATTTCTCAATTATGATTTGCTAGCTATGAGCAACTTGAGTTGAGTACATGATGTTACTATTGACCTGCAGGCTTTGTAGTGACGTGTTGATTTGTTAGAGGCCTTTGGGGAATTGATAGTCTATATGAAAATTAAGTCAAGTGTCTTGACTTTTAGACTATTAGCCACTGTAAGTGGGCTCTTTTTGAAATTTTACTCATGTCACAACACAATCAGCATTCTACTGTTGTACTGTTGTACTCAGGCATGTTTCCTCTTTCAATATCGTGCCTAAACTGGCTTAATTTTTGTCTCCTCTGTGACCGCCCTATTTAGACCAGACTTGTCCATATTCTGGGTCCGTTTTTGCGTGAACCAAGGATTAATTGTACCGAAAAATGTTTGTGAGGGTTTGTTTAGTGACTTTCCATTAATAACTGAGGAGGCTGCCTGTGGGGCAAGAGGAGTCATGAGTCCGGGGATCTCTGCTGTTGTAGAGTAGATAGCTGCTCCAGGGTCTTTGAGTAGCGAGAATCTGTCACTCAAGACTGACTTCCTTTTTGTGACTTACTCTATATTCCTGAACATCGTAATCACTGCCTTCTAATTTAGTTGATTGCTTTTCTTTTACTTAGTTTTTCACTCTTGGCCTTCTGGGCTGGAGTCTGTCTGACTCTTCCTGATCTCATTTCTCCCTCTATGTTGTCACCAAAAGGACCTGAACCAGGACCAGTCGCAGGCCCTATTGTCACAAGCACCCCCTCTTCTTCCCCAACTATAAGAGCTTCACCCAGTTGCCCTATGGACGCCCTATGGAGTGGTGTGGCTCACTGGTTCGAGGCGGCAGAACCGGAAGCAAAGGATGGCCCGGGACCAGTGTTCAATCCCTGAAGCGGCAGGGTCATCAACCAGGGTCAGCGGACTCGATAATTCTCCCCTCGGTGCCTACTCTAACCAGGGATCACATTCGGCAACTCTGGGCATTAGCTTGCCTCATCTCCACAACGGCCCCCAACAAACGCCGGGGATGCCTGGCTTCACCTTGCAGATACCCAGGAGGGAACATCTCACAGGGAAAGCCAGGACGGGTTCCCCAGTGGTCTATAGCACCAGGACGCCTCCGGGTAGCAGTGCACTTTACAAGACACACACATTTACATGGATGCCTGTCCTTGTGGCCCCTCAGGCGGTAAGCGGCTGCTTTGGTAGTTTGTATAACCGCTGTTCTGAGAGGATTTATTAGTAATTTGCAAAGAATTTACGGTGACGATGGAAAATTTGCCACACTGTAGTACCTCGGTAGCTCAATAGCAACCGTGGAACTGTCCCAGTAATCCCCTTTTATCTCCTTCCAAGAGATTCAGACCTGGCTGCTGGGGAAAGATTAATGCAAATTGATTGATTGGAGTGATTGATTGGAGCGGAGGCAAGCCTGCTATAGGTGTTATGTGATTTGACCTGCCTCGCTGCTCGTTGATTGCCCGCTCTCCCCTCTGCTTCTCACGCACGTTTCTCAGCAGCAGCGAAGGGATTACTACTTGCAAGGCTAAGCGAGGCGGTGCCGGACAGCGCAGAGGGGCGGCTCACCTTTCTTCCCTTGCTGCTCTCGCCTGAAGGGGCCCCCGATGCAACGGTGCGGCGGTGTGGCTGGTCCGGCTGACCACAGCAAACCACGGCTGGCCTCCGACTGGCCTCCGAACCTCCACCGACTCCAAGCTCCGAACTCCTGGCTCTGCTTGTACTCCACACTCTCCGCTCGTACTCCGCTCAAGCCTCTGAGCCGAGCCGGGTCAAAATCAGGGTGAACAAGCCGCTGTTGTTCCGCAACGCCACAGCTCTCGCCAACTCCGAGCTCCTGGCTCTGCTTGTACTCCGCGCTCTCCGCTCACACTCCGCCCACAGCTCTCGGCAAATCCGTGACAGCAATTCAGCAACTAGTGAAGCCTCTCCTCTAAATTGAGTGATTTTACTAATGCTAATGCAAAGATAAGTGTAATAAATAAACTGGGATAGAGTAGAGGTGGGTGGTTTACAGTGAACCCATTTATTTTTTAAAGTAACATCTGTCTTTCCGACTTTATCAATAGTGCGTATTTGGGCCTCTCATGTATGAATGGAGTGGGCTGAGCCATGTGACAATTGCGCATGGGCATTGAAAACTGATCCGGAATGATGACACAAAGATTGGAAGAAGGACAGGGTCGCAGAGTGTCTTAAGCCTGAGAACGGACGGTGAAAAGTTCAACTGAATGGACCTGCATGTTAGTTTTTAAACAAATATTGCACATGAAACATGAATGTGGGTGGGAAATAGAAATATGTGTACAATTTAAGGGGAAGGGTACGTGAACAATAGTTGAACAGATTCAGATGACATGTAAGCATGGTCTGATGATCTTCCACTTTGCCTGACCATTCAGATTAAGTATTTTTACGATATTGAAACATTAATGGGTGGTACATGATGAACGAATGGTATAATTGAGATAGCTTTAGTTAGTTAGTTAGCACAATTCGGGATGCTGTTGCCGTGGGAGATGCTGTTGCTGGGAGAGATGCTGTGAGATGCTGATGAAGAACCGAATGCAGAACCAACTATCCTAACTTAATTAGGGTTAGACAGAAGATCGCAGAATAATCTCGAGGAGGAAGAGAGTGTCAGAGAAGGGTGCTACGAAAGTTGTTGATATTCTAGAGAGGTCATCTATCCTGTCCTGAAGTCTTTATCACCTGATCTATCCCGGAGGACCCTTACCAGCCCTATGGCCAGAGGGTTGGTCTTCACTCCATTCTTGGTAATTATAATTTTGTGCTATTTGCAGATGTTCTTTCCTCCCTATCCTCTCCCCTTCTGCACATTGATCATTGCACGAGTCCAAAGTTTTGTTTGATGAATTAATTGGATTTTCTCTCCTAAGAGTAATGGTGACTGCACGGTGTATTTGAGATGGTTCACATGTATTTGAAATGTATATAAAGATTTAAAAGTTTCCAGAGTCTGTAGTTATTCACATTAGTTAAAAGAATAAGTTAGCTTACTTTATTTTTCACCATCAACGATTTCTACTAATGGTCCATCGACCAGAGGAAATAACTTTTTGGTTAGTGAAAGGTTAGTTAGGAATAGTGATGAACTAATCTTGAAAACTGTGCAAGAAACATTATAAACTTTGACTCCAGCGGCTTACTCAATCACGAGTGTGTTTATGGGCCCAGGTCAGTATATGGTAGTGGAGTATCTGTTGTTGGTACATCTCTGATTCACCTGTACAGGGTGAAATTCATGTGCGGGGTCAGCTGGTATTTGTACAGTTGGTGTTTGTATGTGGACAAGGGCTGGTTGTGCAGGTGGTGGGAGTACCTGTACAGGAGGTGGAGGTGGTTGTGCATGTTGTGGGAGTGCCTGTTCAGGGGTGGTGGTGGTTGTGCACATTTTGGGACTGCCTGTTCAGGGGGTGGGGTTGGTTGTGCATGTTGTGGGAGTGTCTGTTCAAGGGTTGGTGGTGGTTGTGCACTTTGTGGGAGTCCCTGTTCAGGGGGTGGTAGTGGTTGTGCACGTGGTGGGTGTGCCTTTTCAGGGGGTGGGGTTGGTTGGGCACATGATGGTTGTTCACATAGTGGGAGTGCCTGTTCAGGGTGCATTTGTGGGTGTGTCCCCTTGCTGTGGGCCTGTGTAGTTGGTGGTACAGGTAGGTGTGTGGGTGTGATATGCTGCAGGCAGATATGATGGCTCAAACTCCCTGCATTGACCATGAAGGGAGACTTTCGATCACTATCAGCATGCCCTGCATCATCTTCATGTCCAAGGCCTGTTGTCTTGCCCTCTCTTCCCTTTGGATGGATATCATGTCTCTGATATTCTTGGACATGTCTTGCCAAGTTCTAGCCATCCTATCCAAAACATGGGTCAGTCTGTCTACCACCTGAGGGTACTGGAGTATGTCCTGCAGGGAATCAGACATGTCTGACAGGGTAGCCCCTGTGGCACGAATGACCTGCTTCACATCTGACTGCTGTTGGAAGAAGCCCTTCTCCCACTGGCCACCATAGCCAGGTGCATGCCCTCTCTGCAGGGGCCGGCCATGGATGAGACCAGAGGGTTCCACAGCAGGTGGGGTGACAGGTGGAAGCCTGTGGACAGGGAAATGGTGCCCAGTGGATAATGACACCACAACAAGGTTGTTACTTCCCCCAGATGGTGGAGAGGATGCCTGGGATACACTGTATAGGGAGGAGCATGTAGGGGAACCACCATGTCTGTCCTGGATGTGAGGGATGTGAGGGAGTGATTTCTGTGTTGGGATGCGTGTGAGCGGTGGCTGATTAGCCTAAGCGAGGGAAAGGCAATCTTAAGTTTTGGAGTAGGATGAGGCACTTTACTGAGCAGAGGGTGTGGTGCCTTGCAAGATTTGGGCAATGTGGTAAAATTACTGTCGATGGCATCTGAATCCTCATCCCCGGTGAGGATAGACATATAGTCACCATCATCTTCTAATCTTTCATCCTCAGGTACTTCCTCCTCCTCCTCTTGAGTAGTACTTGCAGCCGACATAACAGCCTGGAGGAGCAGTGGATTTTCCCCTCTTATTGTCCGTCACCCCACACTGGTGGAAGGTCTGTCCTCTTCATCGTCATTATCCCCTGGAACATAGAGGTTGCAACCGTATTAGTAATTGACCTAGCATTAGATGAGAAGCAAAACAAAGGGTTGGATTAACTGTACTTTGCATGACATACATTTGACCTGGTTTGGCTACCCCTACAAATGACAGCTCACATCATAGCAGTGAGGTGTTAAACCGAGATGTACATTGCGCAAGCAAACTCACCTGCTCCAGCCACAGCTTTCTGTCCCTTCGCGATCCCCGCTGATGTCGATTGCTGAACCTGGCTCCTCCTCGGTGTAGTTGATGAAGCGGTACCGATCTTGCAACTGGAGAGGGAAGTGACACCATTCTCAATGATCTGCATTACTAATTTACAAACAGGTACATGTGACACTTATAATATGTATGTAACTTTATAAACAACAACTTCAGATTCTATGCAGAAGGGGATTTTGATATTTGTCATGGTTTAGAAATCTAGGATAGGGAAACACTTCATGCCACAATTGCCTGATGGACCGGTGCGAGGGGGTATCACTGCTGCAACCAGGATGTCCTGCATTCCCTGAGATTGTGTTGTACGCTACACCGGTGTCATACTGTCTGTTGCTGTGATGAGACAAACATGTCCATATTTTAGTACACCAGATGGTAGCCATGAGCTAACATGTACATGTCATTCTCAATTACTATTGATAGGATAATCATGACCAATGTGCAGCATGTTTACCTCATGGACTTTACATGTGAGCCCCTACTTACATGCAGCAATTGCCAGCTGTTGATACCACCCAGCACTGACATCAATGAGACGACACATCAACAGACAAACTTGTATGAGAAGATTACTGATATTTCAAGGAAGTGGATAAATGATCAGGACTCCTTTGCATTACATTGATTACACCTTCACCATTAAGACTAACATGTTTCATGAGTATAATGACTGTTGACAAGTCAAAAGGATTGTACATCAACAGTCTGACCAGTATCACATGTGAACAACAGTACAAACATTGCATTGCAGAGTTCATGTGCGAGATGTGCAGTAGTCAGGTACAGAATGTGGCTGATTTGTGCTTCCCTACCCATGTAGTCACAAAGCTTTTTGGAATGAGAGATCACACATATGTTATGTCCATCCTTTGAGTGTCCTCTGTTTGCATACTCTATTTTCAACATCATGGTAGGACTTAGCTGACAACGGTTGGTGTCTTGTACAGCAGACATCCTAACCTCATATGTCAAGCCCTCCCTTATATATGTGAATACAGTAGAAGAGGAGGCAAGCAGAATGCATCATTTGACTAGGATCCCACATTGTGGGTAAGTTGAGAAGATTAGATGGTTGCCGCCTGCACAATATTTGCATTGTGCTTTTCAGCCAAATGATTTGAAAATTTAACGTTATGAAGATTCCCCTTAGCAGCCCTACACCCATCTAAAAAACAACTTGCATCAGCGTGATCCTCAGCCAAACCCATTTAAATATGATTTTACCATTGATATTTTGCAAGAGAGTTTACATATCATTGAATTGCAATCCAGTAGTGTGCAGGACAATTCATATGACACGATGTAATATTTTATGTCCATTCTGCACTCACTTGGCAAACGTTTTTTGTCATTCTTTCAGTAGCCACCACTGTCAGATCTGGTATGTGGTTAAATGCCATATATGAGCATATTCCGATGCAGGACAACAGTGTTGTTCAAAACATACAACATACAGTGGAGATTAAAGGCACATTTCATGAGCATTCAGGTAAATTATTCTTCTGTTTACTTACCAGGGCAGCACACCTGCCCAGGGTGTAGTCCCTGGTAAATAAACAGACCCAGATGCCTCAGCCAAACTTGTAGCAGAAGTCAATGTGAGTGTTGGAGTCTGGCAGGATATCATTGGACCTACAATGATAAGTGTATTTGCAACTTTACATTTCTTCTGCCATGTGATGCGCTCAATTTGAGGCACAAAGGATAAGCACAAGCAGTTGTGGGCAATGTTGCAGATCCCACATTTAACTTGTAATGGCCCCACTGCCTAGAAGCAACGTCTATTAAATGGACAAAACTGCAAATCCTGAATAAAGGTCCACTATTGTGTTTTGTTAATGGCCGGAAAACATGGCATCCAATGATAACATTTGACCAGCTGGGTAGACTGGAAAATTTCATGTATAGAAAAAGCATTCTAAGTGGGACAGTGGATGCATTCTCAATTCTCCTGACAATTGTATGTCCCTTTTTGTTTATCATTGTCATATTTGTTAACATTTTATTTCTTGATTTACTCTACAAAATTAATTACAATATAGTGGGGACTCCTTTTAGATTTGTTGTACACTCCATTCCAGGATTGAGTTCACAGTTCTGGAACTGTTGGTGGAATACATGTAATGCTCACAATTCACAAAGGTATGATGAGTCTAGATATATTATATTTTGTCTTTCGCTATCCACAAATGTCATTTGCTGAAGGTAAATGTCTTTTCAGAATTCCAATAGCTGTAAAACTATGTTTTCTTCTTCGGTTACCTATGAGATTCAGGCCTTATATGTCCCTCTGTTGTCTACTGACAATTTAGAAATTCTGACCATCTCCTGACCAGTTTGACTTACCAGTTAGTAAGGGTGGTGTGCCTTGTTCTGGATGATGTTGTTTCCTCCCAGAATATGCAGGGACCTCTGCCATTGTGGTTGTCTGTACTCTGCCTCAATGTCTGAATAGGTGAAAAGGTGAGAAGAGAGAAAAGTCACCAAATCGAAAATGTACATGTGGAACTTGTCAGACATTTCCTCGTATCTTCTGCATGCTAACAGTATTGTGAAGTGCTGCCACGGCCGGTGCAGGTAGGAGTAGTGGGGTGTTGGGGATGTAATGGTGTGGCAGGGTGGGAAATAGACAACGGAATTTGGGAATAAAATGTTATAAAATAAGGATTCTTTCACCTTCTGCTTTGTGATTTTGGCAGGCACAAGGTGAATTACTTTTTGTCTAATTTGTATTCCGTTGTCAGTTAACCCCCACCCCATTACGTTCTTGACTTACCCAGATGCGCCTGGATAAGTGGAAGGGGCACTTTGTCAATTTCTACTTAACAGTGTTAGCTATGTATGGCAGCAGTACTGGGCCTATGTTTTGAATAGTGGAAAAGGGTTTTGCCATTTCCAATACAAAGGATTCTGGGACCTGAGGTGCAACATACAGAGGGGAACACATGAGCCTCTGACTGACTATATTTTTGTTTAAACTTTGGACAACTTCCTTACTCACAATGGCAGTGCAACACAGACAATCTTTTCATTTACTTATTCTTGTTATCCCATTTACCTGGGACCACGTTGTGGACATCACTCACAGGCAGCACATGGAGCATGTGGGGGTGGATTGTAATGAGGATATCCTCCTCTAGTGGGGTGAGATGGAGGCGGGTCTAGAGTGTGAGGTAGGGAGAATCCTGTTCAACTTGATCCTGGAGTACTTCTCCTTCACCCTCTTCTTTTCATCCTGCCACTTCTTCTTGATGTCCTGGACTGTGCACCTCTCCTCCCCCAACGCTGTGACAGCAGTGGCTAAAAGCTGCTAGAGAGCTGCCACTGGTGCCGTAAGGTGGGTGACCATATAGGCATTTGTGGTGACTCACAGTGAACTCCACAATCATGGTGGTCTCCTCAGTAGTAAAGTTCTTCTTCCTCCTCATTTGGTACATTGTCCTCTAGAGTTGAACAGCGAATGACACCAGGAACTCTCTGTGGCCAAACCTGTTCCTAGAATGTGTTCTGCTTTTATATGGTATGCTCTTGCTGGTATTCCAGTTAGTGTTAATTGACTTGAGCTGGAACATGGTGAGGAATGGTAGGCACTTGAAATGATCATCAGGCCCAAATGCGGGTATTCTGGCTTGGTTTCGTAAATTCCACCCCAGAATCGTAAATTACAGCCTGGAAGCGGAAATCCCGGCACAAATGTGGAATTCCTGCTTTGTGTGTGGAAATTCCTGCCCGAGTACGGAAATTCCAGCACGATGGCGGGCGTAAAGTTAGTAGTCATAAGTGCATTCTGTGAATACCATTAGTTCTGAGAATTGGTCCCTTTGTGAGTAATGTTGCCAGTGCCTAACAGTGTTAATAAGTGGATGCACAAGTCTGAGTAGCTCTATAATTACATATATCAGTTTCTGAGTGAATAATTGAGTGGTTCAAAGCATCTGTGAGTGGGTATATAAGTGGTGTAGTATCTGAGTGAGTATATTACTAGGCACATGAGTGTCTTAGTGGATCTGTGAGGGAGTGTGTGAGTCTCTGAGTAGGTCTCAGAATGTGTGAGTGACTGCCTGAGTGCTTCTGTGAGTGGGTGGATGAGACAAAGAGTGGGTCTGTGAGTGAGTCAGTGAGTCTCTGAGTGGGTCTGTGAGTGGATACATAAATCTCTGAGTGGGTTTGAGAGTGGGTACATAAGTGTCAGAGTGGGACTCTGTAAGGGTGCATGGGTCTGTGAGTTGGTCTATGAGTAAGTTTATGTGTTGGAGTGGGCTGTGAGTGAGGGTTTATGTGAGTCTCTGAGTGAGTCTGTAAGTGGCTGCACCAGTCTCTGAGTGGATTTTTGAGTGAATATGTTAGTGTCTCAGTGAGTCTATAAATGCTTGTATGTGTCTTCGAGTAGGTCCTTCAGTGGTTAAGTGACTGTCTGAAGACTTCTGTGAGTGGGTGGATGTGTCTCTGAATAGACCTGTGAGTGAGTGCATGAGTCTCTAAGTGGGTCTGTGAGTGGATGTTTGAGTCTCTCAGTGGGTTTGTAAGTGGATGTGTAAGTCTCAGAGTAGGTCTGTGAGTGCATACATAAGTGTCTGTTTGGGTCTGTCACTGGGTGCATGCGTCTGTGACTCAGTCTGTGACTGGGTGTAACAGTGTCTGAGTGTGTCTGTTAGTGGCTATGTCACTGTCTGTGTGGGTCAGTGAGTGGGTACGTTAGCACAAATAACAGAAAGAAAGGGACGTACCTGCCAACAATGCTCAAATATAGGCCTAAAAAAGTCCTTACATAATAATACTAAACCCTGAACCTCAAAGAATCACCTCAGAGCATGATTGCAAATATATAGAAATGTTATTACATAAAGGAAATACTTTCTCAATACATATTTAAGAGATCACATAAAATATTTTTCAATATAAAAATAAACCAGTCACATCATCACAAACGTCCCACATGCAAAACAACACTTTAATACCAACATACATACGAATATACCTACAGCTCATATCGCACACTACACACAAATCCACAGCTATATAACAACCAAGAGCTGATCTGATGGTGGTAGATGGGATACAATCAACAAAGAATGAGCCCCAGATCAGCCAGGTAGTCCCCAGATGGATAAAACGCTGATTTGATGTACAGCCCCGGACGGAGCTACACCTACATCAGGGCGGGGAGATACAGTAGCATGGTGGGACAGGATATCTGTGAAAGAAATATATACACAATTCAGGCATACACAAAACTAACTGCTTCAGAGGGCATAGGGGTTCAGGGGATTCAGATAAACAGGATAATCAATCAATGAATATTGGGGAGAAAACTGCAAAATTCATCATTAAAGACACCAGACAATCAATTATACATACACATTAAAGATAGCCTAAGTGAGTGAATAAAGTAGCATAGAGGTGAAAAAAAGGAGAAAACACAGATGCAGATTGTTAAAATGACTTAGGTTGTCCCTATATACCCGGGACAAAAAGTGGAGTGGGTGAGTTTGAAACTTAAGTGAAAGAGACAGCTTCCAATCCACCAAACAGTAGTAAGATAGAGAACGAAACATTAATACGTTTTATTTCCACACCTCAAAGTGATTGACCCAAGCATGCAGTAAGGTGTGTCTAATATGCTGATGTATACCGATTTTTTAAATGAAGGCACACCAGGTTTCAAAAACATACACTAGTCTCAGAGGGCCAGACTCTTTGCACAATCCTGACGAAGCCGATTTTGATTTAAGCTCTGAAAGGAGGAAAAGGAGGGGGGGGGAGAAGGGGCGGAGAAAAAAACAAGGGTCAAAATGTATAGGCGAGGCCTTTTCAAACGGTTAACAACACACGAAGAATTAAAATCAGCGACTGAACCCATGTGAGAGCCTTTTTTTTGTAGAAGAAACATACCATGGGGCTTCAAGACGGAGAAAAAATCTCATCCAATAAGGGTGGGCATTCAGCGTAAATGTACGGAAACCCGGTACGTCTGGAGGCGCTTTCCTCGGTCAGAGGCAATCAAAATTAGGCCTTTCAAAAGTCTGCAATATGGTAAAAGACACCTTAGTAAAATGGGTTTAAAGGTAGGGGTTAAGCAGCATAATCAAAGCAGCAAGGTTTCCCTCAAACCGCAATGAAACAGACAATCCACGGACCACCCCAACACAGACTCTTTTCAATTGCCAAAGAATGCCAAACCGATGGTACAAAAGACTCCCATGAGTAAGACTTCCGATGTCCTAAAGGAGCAAGGACCGCTGCTCACCAGATCAAAGTCAGGTATTTACCAGTTTGGTGCTGGCAATGCGGAAAACCTACGCAGCAGCGGGGGAAAAAAGAACACCACCTAGGTAGAATATATGTCCCCACGTTAACACTGACCGTGTGCAAAACGCTCTCACGTTAGTGTCTGAGTGTGTCTGTGAGTGGGTACATGAGTCTCTGAGTTGGTCTATGAGTAGGTCTATGTGTCTATGTGTCTGAGTTATTCTGTGAGGGAGTGTGTAAGTTTCTGAGTGGGTCTCTAAATGGCTGCATGAGTCTTGGAGTGCATCTGTGAGCGAATGTGTTAGTGTCTCAGTGAGTCTGTGAGTGCATATATGTTCCCTGAGTGGGTCCTTTAATGGGTGAGTGACTGTCTTAGTGCTTCTCAGTGGGAGGATAAGTCTCTGAGGGAGTCAGTGAGAGGATGAGTCTCTCAAAAAGTTTGTGAGTGGATGTATAAGTCTCTGAGTGGGTCTGTGAGTATCTGCATGAGTCTGTAAGTGTACCTGTGAGAGAATACGTGAGCGTCTCATTGGGTCTGTGAGTGGGTGGATAAATCTGTTAGTGGGTCTTTTAGTGGGTGAGTGCCTGTCTGAGTAGGCCAGTGAGTGGATATGTGAGTCTCTGAGTGGGTCTGTGAATGGGTTCATGAGTGTCTGAGTGGGTGTGTGAGCATCTAAGTGGGTGTGTGAGTGAGTGTGAGTGTCTAAATGGGTCTTCATTGGGTGTGTGGCTATCTGAGTAGGTTCAAGAGTGGGTGCGTGAGACTCTGAGTGGGTCTGTGACTGGGTCCTTGAGTATCTGAATGAGTGCATGAGTGTCTGAATAGGTCTGTGCATGGGTGCATGAGTCTGTGAGTGCGTCTCTGAGTGGGTGAGTGGCTGTCTCGATGATACTCTGAGTGGGTGTGTGAGTCTCTCAGTGGGTCTCTATATGGGTGTATGCATCTGTGAGAAGATCTGTGACTGGATTTGTGACTGTCTGTGTGAGTCTTTGAATGCATGCATTAGACCAGGAAGTGTTGGTAGAAATCTTGGGGCTTAGAATCAGATGAGTCCCAGAAAAACACATTTAAAAAAGAAAAGACAGCAGGGTAGGAATTCCCTGACCCTCTAGCTCTGGTTGAGGGGTCCCAGAGTTAAAAAAACATGTTTTTAAAAATTTTCACTGAAATTCGCAGAGGATTTGAGAATCCGGCAAAAATAAAAGCATGGATTTCTTCCCTTGTTTTGGAAAAAGTTCTGGGATTGGCAATGTCAGGGGCATGTTTCATATTAAAAAAATAAAGGAGGGGTCGAATAGGGCCCTCCTACTAGGACATTTTTATGTCCAGGCATCACCACCTCCCCAGGGCTTTTGATTGTATTATGAGGGCCCCATGGACCCCCGTCCGCCAAGGATCACCGCCTTCCTAGGGATAAATTGTTCATAATGGGGGGCCTCATGGATCCCCGGGCACTGGGGACCACAAACTCACTGGGCCAAATTAACAATTTTAAACTGGGAGGGTGCTGCAAGCCATATACAACGCAAGGGACCAAAAACTTCCCAGGGCCGGGCCCATGAACTACCAAAAAGGGGTCTGGTGGCCCCCCCTCCTGGAGACATACATGACTCTGGAGACTGCCTCCCTCTTGGCGGGAACTTTGACACATCCCGCCAAGTCAGACCAAACATGAACTCAACTTTTAGCAAGCTGGAGCTCTTAAATCACTCCTACATGCTGAGAGTGGGGTTTATGTCTGTTTCCCTGCCTGCTGTCAAGTGAGCAGGGAAACTGATGAAAGAAATGCACTCACAGACAGGGAGCTGTATGCTAATAACTTTCTGGCTGTGGGAACAATGCCGGCTCTCGCAGGAGGAATGGAGCCGGCAGGGACCTTGGGTGCCTTGGGGGTTCTGCCGCGGTCCCCAAATGAGGTCACTGGGTACCCTAGGTGGGACCAGGGCACCCACAATAAAAAGCCGGGCCTCAGGGCATTGGGGTCCCCGGGGCCAAAATTGGCCCAAGGAGGGGAGGCGCAATGCCTCCCTCCCCCATTTGTTTTTGTCTTTCCCTGAGGGATGCAATTCCCTGGGGCCAAAATAGCCCCGGAGAGTAGGGGCACACAGCCCTCTCCTCTATTAAAAATAAATAAATAAAAGGGTGCAAAAAAATGTGAAATATATTTAACATTTCCTAGAAAATCGCGAAAGCTGTGATGAAAAAGTAAGTGTGATCCTTGCACCGCAAATGTTTTGTTGGTGCCATTTGAAAAACACAACAAAAAAACGAATAACTTTGTTCCCACCGTTAAAGAAAGAAAAAGTTTGCAACATGTTTTCTATTTTCTCTGTTCCCTCCAAAGGAAACCATAATTCCTGGACACCTTTAAAATCCACAGCATGTGAAAAACTTGCTCAAGCTTTGCCAAAAAGTCTTTAGTGGAAATAACGTTATGGAGGTTTAAGCCAAAATGTTCCAAATGTGAAAAAAAATCTTAACATTTAGGGTGCACGGTGTAAAGTTCTTGCTAATAATGGGGTGATTGCATATCACATTGGTGAGTCCTCGGCAAAATGGATAGAGAAGTATCTAGTCATGTGTTTTAAGCATGTTTATGTGTCAACACTACGTTTCCCTTTTCTCCTCCTTCACGGTCCATGTTAATTTCTAAGGAAAAACAGAGCTTCTACCCTACAAGTCAATTCAGGGTAATTAAGTCCTTATTATATGTGGATGATCAATAAGTTGATATAATCTTAGAACTCACTCCAAAGTGTCTACAGACGTAGGTAAATGGATTGCAAACAAGATACATAAGGCATTATTATCAAGAAAAGAAAGATGATATACATAGGTTTAAATATAAGGATTATTTCTTGGGTAATGGTCAATGTAAAGTTGCAAAAAGCTACAGCTTGCAAATATTCAGCTATTATTTTTTGGTAAGCTGTATTGCTTAAAAGCTGTGAAGTAATGCATATGCTGCCATCTCAAAGCATTACAACAAGAGGACTTTGCCTCTCTTAAAAGATGAAGGAGTGAATTCCCTGATCAGCAACAGATAGAAAGGTGCTGGAAGAAGCTACTTGCAACATCCACCACAAGGACAACTCCAGCTGACCAGCTTCACCTGGATTCTACTTGGATTGACCAGGTGCATTCTATGGTTTGGAGTCCCAGACCCCAGTGGTATATCAGAGTTTCTGAGCCCTTGACTGGTGCTGTGGACCCTTCCTGACCCTTCAGGAACCTTTCAGAAGAAGATATACACGTTTGGGAACTGTTTGCCAACTTTTGTGAAAAAGCTCCATTAGAAGCATGGCATCGAATATTTAAAATGGCAATGAGTGTAATGCAGAGTCTCTGAGTTATTGTTATCAAAGATATGGGGTTGTTCTAGTTGAACCTATGGTTAAAGCTTGTATGGCTAAGGAGATTCGTATTGTTATATATGGGCTGTATTTATTGCGAAGGATTTTCTTTAAGTTTTAAAATACTTGAACGTAATCTACTTAAGAGGTGAGTATTATTTTGAATGCTATTGCATTAGAGGCCTTATTGTTGGAGTTGGCGTCCATGAAATCTGTACTGATACTTGGACATACATTGTGTAAGTTGACTAACAAAATAAAACAATAAATATGCCACAGGTGTACACTGCACAGGCCTAAGTTTATGTGGATTTTATTTTGCGAGTACTGAGAAGTATAACCTGATTTTATGATAAAACTATGAATTCACTTTTAGTTTTCAAGAAAGAGCTCACTCGGAAACACCAAACATTTGTAAAACAGATTAGCGTGAGATGTCATGTGAACTCTCATTCAATGTTAACGAACTGTCCATTGTGGAAAAACAGTATTTGGCATACTTTCATACATTATTGAAGATAGAACACGGTGAAGCTCATTATGTACTGAAAGTGGCAACCCTTCTTTTCCTAGGGGGTTTACCTAGATTTGAGAGCCACATGAAGGGCGCCTCAACATGTTTTTATAAGTGTTGTCATTGATGATGGGCACATTTGCTTCTCATTTTCTACACTGACAGTGGAGAGAAAAGATATTTGAAACCTTTGTTAAATCATTTCAGAATACCTAAGAAAATCATGTTTTTGTACGCATTAAGTAATTCAACACAGTCAATGCAGATGCTTTATTTTTATGAGATTGGATTAATCGAAATGTTGTGAATAATGAAGGTTTAATGAATAGGACATTTTACCAGTAAACTTGTTGCTGCATGATGTGAGAAAACGTTTATATGAACCGTAATACAATAAACAAACAATAATTATAAATTATTACGTAAAAAAAAACAATCGTCAATGTCTATTAGCACACACATCAACACACATAACACAGTAGGAAGATATTTAGCAGCATAGAACTCATTTTCAATCAACACGAATTATTGCAGAATTAATCCCGTTACAAATCTTTAATTACCTTACAGTACCTAATAACGTTCACAACATGAGGGGTAAAAATCTCAAAACTGTAAAAAAAAGATATCCCACGATGTTAGTAACGTGTTTTTATTACTAACTTATAAAGTGCTATTCGAAAACTGCTAATATACCATAACAAAAATACTTGAATTATTTCAAACGTCAGTGTGTACACTCCGTGAATTATCGGCTCTATAGCGTTTTTGTTTGCCGTTGGTGCAATGGTCGCACTCTGCTACATAGAAGAGGCTCCTTATTCACAGCTTCCTGAAACAAAATAATTGATACAATACTTCCCCAGCACAGTACTAAGAAACATGATTTGCTTCATTATAAATTATGCAGGACCTAGACATCCAAGGCTACAAGAGCCAAACTTCAAGGTTAAGGAGATTCTAACAAAGAACTCTCGCTAGAATGACATAGTAATTATATATTGCAAGGTGGAATTGAAATCATTGTATTGTTGCATCCCTCATTTCTGACATACTCACTCTTTGTAATTGCTACTTTTCCCCATTTCCATAGCTACTCAGACTCTAATGCTGGAAGACTCAATGGCAAAATGCAAACATTGATTATGTGGCAAGAACACATTATTCAAGGACTTCCTGCTTTGTCTATTAAGGCAATATTATTATTAGTAAATATTGTTCCTAGATGTATTTTTATAAAAGTGCGTTACCTAATATAGTAAATGTCCTTTCATTATATCTTTGCACAGGTATAATGCAATCAACCTTTTGCATGAAACAAACCAATATGGCGTACTCTGTCAAACGATATTGCCATTCTTTCACTATTACAATGAAATGTAAATAGGTTTAGAATCATAGTAGAAGATAATTTGTCAATATATGTTTTAAGACACACGTAAAATATGTTGAATAACATATCAATCAGGACAAAGAGCCAGATGTACGGAATTCTTATTTTGCAATTCCTAAATAGAGATTCTGCAGGAATCCCTATTTAGGAAATGCAAAATGGTATGTAATAAATATGCAATTCCTAATAGCGAATACTGCATAGTAAGAATTGCTATTAGAAGATCACAAATAGGAAATGCTATTGCATTCCCACCTATGGGCCAAATAGGGAATGTTTGCATTTCCTAAACTGTGATTTCCTAATTAGAAATTGCATTTAGGAAATCCAAAACCAAAGGTGCCTCTGGGCTCAAGGCCCCTCTGGAGGCACCCAGAAATTTGTAGTGCACATGTAAATGCACATACGCCCTAGAGGCATATGTGTGCTTCATGTCACATTAAATAAGGCATCTTTAAATGCATTTTTTTAATTTGCAAATGGTTACCATCAAATTTGAGTCAATGGTAATAGCAATTCCTAAATGCTCAATTCGTATTTAGGAAATGCTTTCTACATGTGTTTTATGAATCACAAATGGGTAATCCCTATTTGCCTTTCCTTCTTCGTTAAATCTTTTTTTGGCCTTTGTACATATAATAAATGGCTGTTTTGCAATTCTTAACAGGCCGAAACTGCAAATCAGCCTGTTAAGAAATGCAAACAGCTTTCGTACATCTGGCTCAATGATACTTACTATGTATAATGAATATGAGATGTATTACCTTTGACAATGAATGCCTTATATAGTGATTCCTGTTGCTCTGCAGTATACTGAAAAATTACATTCGAAAATCACAGCAGACAAGTTAAAAGGTGTCAGTATGCATACTTCAAAAGAGGAACTTTAGAGATCACATTTTTTAAAGATTCACTTCAGAGCCTCAACTCTTTTATTGAATTCCATAAGAAGCTGAAGACATGGCAATTCAACTAATATGCTGCCTAAGCAAGGCTAGAAGAAACTCCTGCTCAATCCCAGGATACCCTTGCATTTGAAAACATTTTACATATACATCTACCAAGAATGCTGCCACAACACAATGCAAAATATAGTATCAATTTACTTGCCTAATTACAGGACTACTTCAACAGCACTAAATTAGGATGCACTTCATAGGCACCCATGCCAACCTTTCAGAATATGTGCCATATTCTTTGGTCTTGCTAAAGAAAATTGTAGCTGTGAATCAAATGTCATTTAATAACTGCAAATAAACATTTTAAAATAAGTATATAGAGAGAGGGGCTTTTGTACACCTCCTTCTTTTTCAGGCATCTGATTAGGCAGCAGTTATGTAAATCTGTCTATGAAATAGTTTTTGCTCATAACTGATAGAGATATTGATAACACGAATCCATAGAAAAATATGATGGGCATGGGATTTACATTTTTAATACCTGCCTATGCCATAAAAAGGAGTTTTATGGTGTGATTTCTTCTTTAGCTATGAAAGAACTTTACATTGTGAACTCTCTGAGAAAATATACAAGTAAGGGTTTTACAATGTGCACCATGTAATAAATATAACAGGAAGAAGGGTTAACATGACTAACTCTGTGATGAACATCATAGGAATTAGCTTTACATGTTTAAACACTGAGAGACCTTCCTATACATATTTCTACACAAGGACGGGTTAGAAAGTATAGTTTTGTGCTGTGTTCATTAGTAATTTTGTCTTTAGTATTATCTGTCTTTGAATAAAACTATGCCGTCAAATTAAAAGTTTAACATAGTTTGAACATTGAATCATTTATTGTTTTTATCTTCTTTCGGAATTTAATCCCTCGCTACTTATGTAAGCAAAACTTGAACTGCTTTGCCTCAATACCTTGAGGGACTACTGCTACATTAGTATACATTGTTCTGTGTTTAATACTAGTTATATGTTGGGTCTAGGGCTTTAGCTCGGTCCCTTTTTGGACATATTCCTTAAGAGCATTTGATTGAGTAGCAGTTGTACTGTTCCACCTAAACATTGTGCCAGGGCTCAAAATGGATAGAGACATGTTAAACTCAGACCCTATCTCAAATGCAGAAGAAAGGGAGTTTGAATTTGCACAGTGCAATTCTGTGACAAATATACTATAAAGGGGTTTTACATTTGTAAGTTTTCTGCCAGCACAATAGGATGGGGTTTTAAATTGTGAACTCTCTGATTGGAAACCATTTTATTAACTGATTAAGGGGCATATGTATCAAGGCAAAATGGGTTTGCCAACGCCGAAATTTGCAGAATTCCGGCGTTTGCGAACCCGTTTTCGCTAAATGGAATGTATGAAACATTTTTGTTGCAAAATGAGGGAATCGCTAAATTTGCCATTCCTTTTTTTGCGATTGCATGTAAGGAATTGCAAATTTTGCGATTCCTTAAATGCAATGTATCAAGGAAGTATTTCAAAATGCCATTAAGGAATCGCAAATTACCACCAACTTCTAGTTGGGGTAAGTTGCAAATTCTTTCAAAAAAGCATTATTTTAAAAATCAAAAGGTGCCATGTGATGCTCATACATGCCCTTAGGGCATGTATGTGTGCCATATGCGCACACATGTCATTTTCAGGGGTGCAGCAGGGTGTTCTTGAGACACCCCTGCACCCTTGAAAATATTCGCAATTTGCGATTAGCAAATTGCGATTCGCATTTTCCCCTTCATTCCTATGGGCCTCCTGGCCCATAGAAATGAATGGGAAATTATTCCTTAATTGCGATTAGCAATTTGCTAATCACAATTATGGAATTTTAACGAATCGCTAAAAAGAAGCGATTTTCTACATACATACCGTTTTGCGATTTCTAAATAGCGATTCCTTAAAAATCGCTATTTAGGAATCGCAAAACGGAATGTTGATACATATGGCCCTAACTGTTTTATTAACTTAACAGAGTTATGAGGTTCTATCCCATATCCCCTCCCTGAGTAAGCCTTAGACGGCTTTGCCTCATCATTCTGATGATCATGGCAGGCCTACTTTGAGCTCAGTTTCT
Organism: Lissotriton vulgaris; assembly: GCF_964263255.1. NCBI lineage: Eukaryota > Metazoa > Chordata > Amphibia > Caudata > Salamandridae > Lissotriton > Lissotriton vulgaris. The sequence continues at coordinate 421,331,845 of NC_141691.1, forward strand.
GGTAAAATAGTAGATTGGGCAGAGCCCCAGAGGTAAACGACTACAATTGTCTTAATGAAAACCTAGAATCCCTTGTACTATTGCCCACAGTCCCACATGTTACTGAAATGGAGTAGCATCAACCCAGAAGAAACCAGTATCCACCATGGTGTCCTTTGCTGAGTAACCACAAGCATCAACAGCTTTCGATTCCGGTATTGCTAAAACAAAACTGCAAAAATGTGCAGTGCAACGTATGTCAGGAGCAGCACATTTGGTTCCACATGGCATGCCAAGGATCTCTTGATCCTAACATGGGCACTACATCCAACAATGATGATGTGTCATGCTTTGGAATGATCGATTGGACAGTGCATTTTTCAGTGAAGAAACAAACATAGTGTACTCCCTTCTTCAGTGAATGCAGTATGCATTGTTTTGGTCACTGGAGAGCTTCCCTCAAAACCCTTTTTAGTCTATCCAGTGGGCGGGAACAGTGGTGGGTGTGGTCTGTGATATTTTAATCAGTGCATTAGTATGACTTAGGGGCACAGTTTTTAAACTAAACTGGCTGCCAAGACTTAGCGGTGCACTTTATTTATTCCCTGTTTCTCTATATGTTTATAAGACATTGCAACAGTCCATATGATACATAGCAACACTTGTGCTTCCTTTTTGCATGTGACTCTATCGTCCAACTTTAATCGTCTTCTGAACCTTATTTTCTGGCAGAAGGCTTTATTGCCACTGGCGCTTTATTGCCACTGGCTTTCTCTTCCTCCATTAAAACATACCTTTAGACAAACACTCTCTAGACTTATCAAAATTCAAGATATATCAGAAAAAATATTGTGATGCAAAAATATTGCGGAAAAGAATATTGTTGTCAAGAATATCGATTGCTTTGGTAAGTAATATCTCTTTTAAAACCACTTTAAGTTTTGCAATCATTTTCAGTAATATAGATATATAAAATATTGCTTTTTAATTATTGTAATGAGTTTTTAGCAATTATATACATTTTAGTTGTAAGTATTGTTGGTACATATATTTTTTTATGTAGTTAGTAATTTTAAGTGATTTGTTTTTTGTTTTAGTTTAATGTTACTAGGGATGTACAGTTTCATTGCAGGTTGTTGAGTATGTAGAGGGATAGGCTTATACTGTTTTGAATGTATATGTATATATATATTCACTGAAAAAAACATAAGTTTCAGAGATGTTGTAGTTAGGAATTAGCATTTAAAAAACCTTTAAAATTCACTGAAAAAACCAAAGGTTTCATGAGTGTTATATAATTAGCTGGACATTTCACTCGTACAAAACCATAGAAATTCCTCCGTTATAGTTAGTTGTGCTAACTATAACTCGCGCGCACGCAATGCACTGCTGATGATGTCACATTTTACATCATTCATGACTTGGTCAGTGACATCACTGATGACATCTCAAATGCCATCACTGATGACATCACTGATGACATCATCCACGTAATTTCTAACAATAACATCTCTGAAACCTATGGTTTTTTCAGTGAATTTCAAAGGTTTTTTAAATGCTAATTTTTAAGTGCAATAGTAGTTTTACCTATTTTTCTGTACTGAATTTCTACAGTTTTTTAAGTTTATTTATAAATATTTTATTTGTTAAACAACATTATATATTTTTCTAAAAATTGCAAAAAAAATAAAAGAAACTTAAAACTGAAATATATATATATTTTTTGTTTGTATTTTAATATGTTTATATCATTTTCTTTTTTAATTTTTTTTTTAAACATTTTTTTGGGCAGTTGTGCACCCAAAGCATACCTACCGCAGCAGGTCCACATATTCTAGCTGCCATTTTGGAAAAGTTGTGAAGTATCCGCTTATGGTGAGCGCAAGTGCGTGTTTTTTTCAGTTACGTCATATACGTACAATATAACGTGGTGTGCGAGACCGGTATATGACCGGTCCACGACTCCTGCTATTGCGCATTAGTGTCACATGCGTCTTAAGGTATGCAGCACTTGCACGGTGGCGGGCCCCACGTGACGACATATAAGTGCTGGGGCTCACTGGGTGCGCGACTCCCGTGAATTTTTTGTATGTTCTAAAATGATGAGTACATGTCTTTAATGTACATATTAGGGCAAAGGATTATCTAAGGTATTTATAAAAATAATATATTTCTACTTGTAATAAACTTATATTATTTTTAAATATATTTTCACGAAGTCACGTCGGGTGCGCGCTTCGTAAGCGCATGGTGCGCAGATCCCTTGTGACCTCAAAAAAAAAGATTTGATTAGTTCATAATATTTTCCACTGTAACTATTGAAGGACCCCACCCATTTTAAATATTCTGTTTGGAGCAGTTGATGAGAGACATCTCTTCTTCTTCCAGAGCTTGTTTTGGAATTTGTTTGGTGTTTTTAAAAAATTGCATTGGAGAAATGGCATCTGGTTCGCAAGCTCCTCATCATTCTTCAGATGAAGATTTCTTGGAGGACGATTCTCCCAAGCAGAGGCCTGAATCAGTGGTATGTTTTTCACCTTTCCTGCCACAAAGTCAAGAAAAGTCACATGCTTGCTGTTTAACAGGGTCCTGTTGCAAGGCAGTGACAAGAAATACTCCTGTGGAACAGCAAGTATGTATAAACATCTGCGGACTATTCACTCGAAGAATCTGGCGTGAGAAGAAATGAGGCGTGCAGTAAAAAATCCACCACCAGGCATTGCTAGCACCTACGGAGCATCCATTTCAGCACCACCAGTGGACATTCGCCCAGAATTTGCTTTTCTGCAGCAGCACTGCACTAAATGAAAAACCATCATCTGTTATGGTGAACAGTCAGTGGACACTATTTGTGCAGCTCAACTAAACCACAAATGCAATTTTTTTTTTTTTTTTTTTGTTTTTGGAATGATGTTAAATTCAAAAGCTAACTGTTTACTTATTACCTTTTTGTTAAGTTTTTAAAAAACACCAAAAAAAGTACAACATTGTTAAAAGACTACAAAAAAAATGGAAAACAAAAAACAGAAAAAAAAGTTCAGAACTACCATTTCTGGTTTAAAAAAAGAACTATAATTGCATGGTAATGTCTGAAAGTTTGGTTGAATGTATGTGTAGAGGATGATTGACTGCAAGCATGCATTAGTACTGTATGGTGAATTTATAGAGGCAGATCTATGAGGAAGTGCTGCAGCATGACACTGTAAGCCCTTTAGCTGCAACGCGCTGCAGCACTTCTGAAGCACAGGGATGTGACATATTTACATGAATATGTCGCAATTCAGTGCTCCCTTTGCACTAGCATACAAACTGCAGAAATGCAGTGACGCAGGCACCCTTGCACCATGGTGCAAGGATATCTGTGTCATGGGGAGATTGTTTTTGTGCAGGAAGGGACTACTTACTGCACAAAAACAATCATTAAAGGCATTTTCCTCCTTCAATGTGTGCTGTGGAATGCAGCATGCATTGAAAGAGGAAAAAACAAGGAGAAATTAAAACATTTCTACTTGTTGTGCCTCCCTACACCACCTCTAGGGTGGCGCACCATTCACACGTATCTACAGATTTACCCTTTACCATAAGTCTTGAGATGTGTTATTCCTTGGGTGTTGTGTGGGAACAGACACAGCAACACCCATGGAATGCCCCTTCAATTCAAAGTGCTGCATTTGAATGGGTCGTATTTTCAAGGAGAGGAGAAGCCACGTAGAGTGGCTTTTCCTTCCCTTGTAAATATGGAGGAGTCCCCAGCGCCATCCCTACATTACAAAAAAAGACATACTGGTGGCACAGGGGGCTTGTAAATCTGCCCTACAAGTGCTTAGGTATTTGCAGAGTGATACAATAAGAACATAGTGCTCGATGGCTGATTGACAAACTGGATGAGACTGACAGGAGGTATACTAGGCTGCATGAGTACTACTTCAGTATTTAGTGGAGTGTACCAATAGTATGTATCTGCTTAGAGGTTTGTAGGGATTTTGCACAGAATATTGTATGTGTACTTGTGTTGGTGCCTAGGTCATTCTATAACAACATCACAAGTAACTAGAATGATGACAGTGCTGTAAAACAGAGTGCTCAGTTAATGTATAAGTGCTTAGGAATTGTCTCAATGACTGGGACTGGGTCATTCTGCAAGTGCAAAGACAGTGACTCGGTTCCTAGAGTGCCAGTAGTTGACAGCAGGATATGTTTATCAGCACTTATGTTTCAGCAGAGTGATTAGATTAGGACATGCTTCTGTCAGGATGATTGTAGGAGTGGACACAGACTCACAGTGTGATTCCAGACAAGCATGACTATTACCTGGACTTTTGTGGGACTGACTCAGTAGTCTGCAAGGGGTTAAGGGACCGCATATATTGTGCACATTTAACTGTATAACTGATTGTCTCAATGCCTGAGTCATTCTGCAAGTGCATAGAAAGTGACTGGGTTCGTGGAGTGCTAATAGTTGACAGCAGGATACATATATAAGCATTTATGTTTCATTAGAGTGATTAGATAAGGGCATGCTTCTGTCAGGAGGATTGTAGGAGTGGACAGAGCTGCTTTAGAGCCATTGAACAGATCAGCAGAGCTGCTTTGGAGCCAGAGAACCAGGTCAGCAGAGCCGTTGTAGAGCCAGAGAACCAGGTCAGCAGAGCTGCTCTAGAGCCTAAGAAGCAGGTCAGCAGAGTTGCTCTAGGGCCAGACACTCAGGACAGCAGAGCTGCTTTAGAGGGAGAGAACCAGGTCAGCAGAACTGATTTAGAGCCAGAGAACCAGGTCAGCAGAGCAATTTAGAGGGATAGAACCAGGTCAGCAGAGCTCTTTACATGGAGAGAACCAGGTCAGCAGAGCTGCTTTAGAGCCAGAGAACCAGGTCAGCAGAGCTGCTCTAGAGCCAGAGAACCAGGTCAGCAGAGCCTCCTTAGAGCCAGAGAACCAGGTCATCAGAGCTGCTCTAGAGCCAGAGAAACCAGGTCAGCAGTGCTGCTTTAGAGGGAGAGAACCAGGTCAGCTCTGTTGCTTTAGAGCCAGTGAACCAGGTCAGCAGAGCTCCTCTAGAGCCAGTGAAACAGGTCAGCAGAGCTGCTCTAGAGCCAGAGATCCAGGTCACCAGGGCTGCTTTAGAGCCATAGAACTAGGTCAGCAGAGCTGCTTTTGAGCCAGAGAACCATGTCAGTAGAGCTGCTCTAGAGCCTAAGAACCACGTCAGGAGAGCTGCTGTATAGCTAGAGAACCGGGTCTGCAGAGCTGCTGCAGAGCCAAAGAAACCAGGGCAGTATAGCTGCTTTAGAGGTAGTGAACCAGGTCAGTAGAGCTGCTTTAGAGGGAGAGAACCAGGTCAGCAGAGCTGCTTTAGAGCCAAGGGACCAGGTCAGCAGAGCTGCTCTAGAGCCAGAGAACCAGGTCAGCAGAACTGCTTTAGAGCCATAGAACTGGGTCAGCAGAGCTGTTTTAGAGCCAGAGAACAAGATCAGCAGAGCTGCTGTAGAGCCAGAGAACCAGGTCAGAAGAGCTGCTCTACAGCAAAAGAACTAGGTCAGCAGAGCTGCTCTAGAGCCAGAGAACCAGGTCAGCAGAGCTGCTGTAGAGCCAGAAAAAACAGGTCAGCAGAGTTGCTTTAGAGAGAACCAGGTCAGCAGAGCTGCTTTAGAGCCAGAGAACCAGTCCAGCCGAGCTCCTTTAGAGCCAGTGAACCAGGTCAGCAGAGCTCCTCTAGAGCCAGCGAAACAGGTCAGCAGAGCTGCCCTGGAGCCAGAGATCCAGGTCACCAGGGCTGCTTTAGAGCCATAGAACCAGGTCAGCCGAGCTGCGGTAGAGCCAGAGAACCAGGTCAGCAGAGCTGCTCTAGAGCCTAAGAACCAGGTCAGCAGAGCTGCTCTAGAGCCAGAGAACTAGGTCAGCAGAGCTGCTGTAGAGCCAGAGAAACAAGGTCAGTGGAGCTGCTTTAGAGGGAGAGAACAGGTCAGCAGAGCTGCTCTAGAGGGAGAGAACCAGGTCAGCTTAGCTGCCCTAGAGCCAGAGAACCATGTGAGCAGAACTGCTTTAGAGCCATAGAACCGGTCAGCAGAGATGCTTTGGAGCCAGAGAACCAGGTCAGCGGAGATGTTGTAGAGCCAGAGAACTAGATCAGCACAGCTGCTCTAAAACCTGAGAACTAGGTCAGCAGAGCTGCTCTAGAGCCAGAGAACCAGGTCAACAGACCTGCTATAGAGGCAGAGAAACGAGGTCAGCAGAGCTGCTTTAGAGGGAGAGAACCAGGTCAGCAGAGCTGCTTCAGAGCCAGAGAACCAGGTCAGCGGAGCTGCTTTAGAGCCAGTGAACTAGGTCAGCAGAGCTGCTCTAGCTGACACTGACTGACTGACACTGACTGACTGACACTGACTGATTGATACTGACTGACGACTCTGATTGTCACTGTCTGACTGGCATTGCCTGACACTGATTGACTGACACTGAATGACTGACTCTGACTGACAATGATTGACTGACACTGACTAACTGAAATTGACTGACTGACTGACACTGACTGACGCTGATTGACTGACACTGACTGACTGACACTGGCTGACACTGATTTACTGACACTGACTGAAACTGATTAACTGACACTTACTGACTTACACTGACTGACAGACACTGCCACTGACAGAATATATATATATTCACAGAAAAAACCATAGGTTTTAGGCCATATATAGTTAGGAATTTGCATTTACAAAACCTTGAAAATTCACTGAAAAAACCATTGGTTATAGACCATATATAGTTAGGGATTAGCCTTTTCAAAACCTTATTTTACTCACACAAAACCATTGAAATTCCATATATAGTTAGTTGCACTAACTATATATCGCGCACCCGCAATCCACTGCTGATGATGTCACATATTACATCATTCATGACATGGTTAGTGACATCACTGATGACATCACTGATGACATCTCAAATGACATCACTGATGACATCTCAAATGACATCACTGATGACATCACTGATGACATCTCAAATGACATCACTGATGACATCACTGATGACAACATCCAGTGACTCTATGTTTCTGTAAAGTTAAAATATGTCTTACATATTGAAGAATGAGTGGATGTATAAGTGTCTGGAAGAAGGATTTAGTAGGTGGATGACTGACTGTATGAGAGAATGATTAAATGTGTCTTACTGAGTGCATGGGTTAGTGACTAAACTGTCTTAATTTGTGCATCATTATATCTGTTGTTCTACAAACTGCTGCATGTGTTGATCAGTAGCTATATGAGTAACTGTATGGGTTATTGATTGGTTGTCCAAGTATTTGTATGGGAGACTGAGTGTGTGTGTATGGGTGGCTGAGAGGTGTGTGACTCTGTACATAGATGTGTGAGTAGTTGATTCACTATATGTATGGGTTCAAAAGTGCATATGGAAACAGCTGTATGGGCGGTTGACTGTGCATGAGTGTATTGGTGAGTGAATGGATATCTCAGTGCTACATGTCAAAGTAAGTACATATGTAAAACACAGTACATGTGAGAGTTGACATATATAAATAACTGTGCATAAGAGCCAGTGAATGTGTGAGTGGCTGTATGGATCATTGTGAACATGTATCAGGGATTGTATAAGAGAGTAAATATGTGTTAGTATATGTTTGAATAAGTAAGGTGTGTATAACTGTATAGTTGAGAAAATGGAGGTGTGATTGATTCTTTGCATGACTGACTAGGTGTGTGAGTAACTCCATGGATGAGTGACAGTCTGTGACTGTCTGTTTACACTGATTGTATCTAAGGTTATATTAGAGTCTGAAGAGGTTCATGGTATTATCACATGAATGATATCATCAGTGATGTGATCAGTAATGTCAAATGAGATGTTATCAGTGATTTTATCAGTGATGTCATTTGAGATGTCATCAGTGATGTCATTTGAGATGTCATCAGTGATGTCATTTGAGATGTCATCAGTGATGTCATCAGTGATGTCACTAACCATGTCATGAATGATGTAATATGTGACATCATCAGCAGTGGATTGCGGGTGCGCGATATATAGTTAGTGCAACTAACTATATATGGAATTTCAATGGTTTTGTGTGAGTAAAATAAGGTTTTGAAAAGGCTAATCCCTAACTATATATGGTCTATAACCAATGGTTTTTTCAGTGAATTTTCAAGGTTTTGTAAATGCAAATTCCTAACTATATATGGCCTAAAACCTATGGTTTTTTCTGTGAATTTCAATGGTTTTTTAATAGCAAATATCAAAAGCTGTCAAATGTCAAGTACGTGATAGGTAAAAACTTTTTCGTGTTTATGCACGCTGATGTGCTTTGAACGCTGCCCCCCCTCCCCTCTTTTCTCTTAGTAGTACTCTCTCTTTGCAGATAGTGAAGGGTAGGTAACGCAGGCCTTTACCCCCGTTGTAATCCGTCGTGCCTGCTTGTCTCTCCATTTGATTGATTGTTATCCAAGCATTTACTGTTTTACAATTGATTCTCTTTGGTTCATTCTCTATTTACAAACAAGCACAAAGTCACAATACTCTGTTTAGTCTTTGCAGATAGTGAAAAATCGTGAAAAATTGTGTAAAAAAATAAAAGTAATCGAGCAAAATCAGTAGGCCACTAATTGGATCTCTTTTTGACCTCGCTAAAATAGAAACATTAGGAACAACCCTTCATGAGAAATACGAAAATAGTGAGATGAACTGAGCTCCACACCATGAGGGCTGCAAGACAGCTCGGCTCTGTCACCCACCCCGCCCAAAATAACGACAAACCCTATGCAAATATTAAAAATATATACAACACACCAGCAAAGTAACAGGGTAAAACATTTTATTAAATAACTATTTACATAACTATTTTATACTTTTTGTTGCCCGATCCGGCTAGCTCAATCGATCGAGCATGAAACTCATGCACTCTGATAGCAAGCGTTGCTGCTGATGCTATGCAGACCAAAACTGGTTTTCAGTTTGTACTTTCTTCTAGATTTTTCCATCCAAGGTTGGTTGAGTTTGTAGAACGATGGCTTCAGATTTTCAACATACGGTGTGGTGGCGCGGACTGGGAGGGGGCGCTTGGCTCCTGCCCCCTCCCCAAGTAAGATTTTCATACGTGAAAGTACGTTCATGGTTTTGGTCCCTGAGTTGCTTCGATGTCACTGCCATTCTCAAATGGCATAAGTTCTGGATGTTGGGTGCCATAGTTCAGAGTTCTGAGCAGCGCTTGTACCACTGTCTGAAGCTTATTTGCACCTACTGCAGCTTCACTATTCTCAAAGTAAGTGAGGGCCGTTTGTGGACCTGACTGCATTTGAAAACAATGTGATATGGTACCTCCCTAAACCGCTTGACGGAGGCCCCCGAGGGGCGGTGTGATGGCACGGACTCGGAGAAGACGCTTGGCTCCGACCCCCTCCCCAAGTCTTATAGCACTGGTGTAGCCTGAGATCGCCCCCGACATAGGCGGCCGGCTCCCGGGGTCCGGCGGAACTTTTTGCCTTTTGATGACTCTTCTATTCTGGACCTTGTCCCACAATCCGTTTGACCTGAAGACACGCTGTAGTGGGGCGCCCTTTTACTGTTTTAGTTGCCATTCCACCCGCTTTTGCTACACTGTGCCTCTTCCGCCATTCACCTGTTTACCGCCCGCTCTTGCGACTACAGCGTCTCGCTCACCATGTAGTTGAGTTTCTCCCGCTCTTGCGATGCAGCGATAGGCGGATGCCACAGGACTCTCAAAATGGCGGCCGGCTCTTCAGATTTGGGCGTGGTCCACTAAAATGGCCCTGGGACACCTTGGAACTCGGACGCTTGCCTGATAGGGCTTGGGTCCCATTCTCGAAAGCGTCCCCTCAGCCGTGAAGATTCTACAAAAGTCTTGGGGGCCCCCGACACCCGCAGGCTTCTGGTGGGGAGCGGCTGCCATGATTGCTCGTGGAATGGCCACGACGGAGCTACGAGATGGTGGTGCTCTCATGCTGACGCCAGCTTCAGTCTGAAACATCCAGAAACACTGTAGACTACCAATTCGATCAGTTCCGGTAGCGCCCCAACATGACCCGGTAGAGAAGAACTTGCCCTCCCCTCTTTGACTGATGGTTCTTGTTGCCTGTCCCCTCTGTTTAACAGAACTTTTTGGACTGCTGAAAGGGGTTGTGTTCCGAACGCTGTTTGGTGGAGACATTTTGACTATATTCTTGCCCTACGTTGTCGCGTAATGCGTTATATGACACGCCGCGTTAGCGCACCCGGAAGTGATCCGGGGCGCGGCGCGCAGCGCGTAACGTAAGCATAACAGGTCATGTGACTTGTTAATAAAACTTTTCATTGGTTCATTTTACTTTTGTTATTTTAATGATGAAAAGCTTGGTCATATGACCTAAAAATTACGCTTTTTATTGGTTTCAAACATTATTTTTTTTTAAACATATATGTTATAATGTTCCAGGCTAATGTACTTTCCCGGAAAATTTACAACTGTCCTGCAAGTAAAATATATTCCTTTTTCGAGAAAAAGGGCGTTTCTTCGTCCCATGACGGAGCCGTTGAGTAAAAGAGGCTCGGCCTGCTGTCTTAGTCGCCGATACGCCTGATTATCAGATTCTTATCGATCACTTTATGTTGCAGGAGTGGAAAACACAACTGCCCTTGACCATTTATCTTTACTGCGTTCCTACGTATTATACCTTTTATCCGTCATGTAATTGGACTGCTTTATTTCACTTGCCTTTTACTGATTCGAAAACAGTGACTAAAAGTAAAAACTTTACCAATGTAAATACTACTACCATGTTTTGTTTTAAAAACCTTTATTGTGAAAATGTCAGTATACAAATACGGGCCTATAACCACGTGGGCCGGCCACGGAGCAAACTGAAATCGTATATGATGAGGAGACATTTACACTGTAGAGGAACGTAACGAGCGGGCCATTAGGTTGCAAGAACTAAGGTGTCTAACAGTTGCGGAATCGGTGGACGTACATTTTGTAAGTAAAATACGACAGGGCCACTGACAAAAAAATTATCTAGATATACATTTGCGGGCAAGTACCATGGGTGACGTTAATTCGAACTTTCAATAGTACAGTAATCAATAACACATCAGAACTTAATATCAATAGGGATGTCAAAATATTCAATCAATTCTCGTCCCCGCCCGACATGAGCATCAAAACTGCATTCATATCTCGTGATATCAAGGTTGTTCAACCAGTACACAACAAGGAGTTACGAGTCCCATTTATACCGGCGCCATTTTGGGCGAGGCCGGGCAGGTCCAAGATATAGTCAAAATGTCTTCACCAACCATCGGCCAGACCAGAACCCCTTTCGGCCCTTTATGCTACAAGAAGGTGTCTTCCATTCAGAAAATATTGTTGGCAGCATTTTGAAAGGAAAGATAAACAGCCGTTTTCCTAGTGAGTCTCACATTGTTACATTTAGGAAGAATGTTGAAGAGTAGTATGTTGAAAATCTGAAGCCATTGTTCTACAAACTCTCAATCAGCCTTGGATGGAAAAAAAAATCCTGAAGAATGTACAAACTGAAAACCAATTTTTGTCTGTATAGCATCAACAGCAACGCTTGAGTCAGCTTTGTGTGAAGCCGCCATTTTGATTCAATCAATAACGTCCCCCTGCACACATTCAGGGACCTGGTCGTGTCTTCAGGTCAAACGGATTGTGGGACAAGATGCAGAAAAGAAAAGGAAAAAAGTTCCGCCGGACCTCGGGAGCCGGCCGCCTATGTCATGGGCGATCTTTGGCCACACCAGGGCGATAGTGAAGCTGCAGCAGGTGCAAATAAGCTTCAGACAGTGTTACAAACACAGCTCCGAACTCTCAACTATGGCACTCAACATCCAGGACTTGCCATCCGGATCTTGGCGCCTTGTGCTGGTTCCGACCTATTCACACATCGGTGCACTACTGACATCACCTCATAAGCCAACGGGGCACCCCACGTCGACTTTCGGCGCAGCATTGTAGGATGGCCACACCAGTGCGGCAATTTGCTGGAGACCACCTCGGTGCCATCCGGATCTCGGCGCGTTCGAGTCACTGTACCGCAAGAGTGACCAGAACTCAGCTGGACACGCCGTCTTTCGGCGCAGCATTGTAGGATGGCCACACCAGTGCGGCAACTTGCTGGACACCACCTCGGTGCCATCCAGATCTCGTCGGGCTGTGCTGCCTTTGGCCTACTGTAGCCGCAAGTGCGGACGCAACTCAGTTGGACGGCGAGTGAAACGCTAAGGGGCGCCCCACTGCAGCCGAGGAGCCTCCATCTTGGGGGAGACGCACAGCCCCCACTGACTGACGCGACCTTACAGGCCAACGGGGCGCCCCACGCCGACTTTCGGCGCAGCATTGTAGGATAGCCACACCAGTGCAGCAACTTGCTGGACACCAACTCGGTGCCATCCGGATCTCGGCGCGTTGTGCTGCCTTCGGCCTATTCGCACATCGGTCCGCTACTGACGCCGCCTCACGTGCCAACGGATTTTCTACGCTTTTTGTAGCCCTATGCCGCATAACAGGTCATGTGACTTGTTTATAAAACTTTTCATTGGTTCATTTTACTTTTGGTTTCCTAATGATGGAAGGCTTGGTCATATGACCTAAAAATAACACTTTTCATTGGTTTAGAACATTTTTTTTTCCCAAACGATGAAAGCCCCACCTTGTTTCTGGATGATTCAGACTGAAGCTGGCGTCAGCATGAGAGCACCACCATCTCGTGGCTCCGTCGTGGTCATTCCGCGAGCAATCATGGCAGCCGCTCCCCACCGGAAGCCTGCAGGAGTCGAGGGCCCCCAAGACTTTTGTAGAATCTTCACGGCTGAGGGGACGCTTTCGAGAATGGAGCCCAAGCCCTAGCAGGCAAGCGTCCGAGTTCCAAGGTGTCCCAGGGCCATTTTAGTGGACCAGGCCCAAATCCGAAGAGCCGTCCGCCATTTTAAGAGTCCTATGGCAGCCGCCTATTGCTGCACCGCAAGAGTGGGCGCAACTCAACTACATGGTGAGCGAGACGCTGTAGCCGCAAGAGCGGGCGATAAACAGCTGAATGGAGGATGAGGCACAGTGTAGCAAAAGCGGGCGGAATGGGAACTGAAACGGTAAAGGGGCGCCCCACTACAGCAGACGAGCCTCCACCTGGGGAGGCCCGTTCACGCCGCCTCCCCCACGCCCCCCAGGGGGCGCCCCACGCCGTTTTTCGGAGCAGCATTGTAGGATACCAAAACCAGTGCGGCAACTTACTGGACATCACCTGGGTGCCATCCACATCTCAGCGCGTTCTGCTGCCTTGGGACTATTCGCACAACAGACCGCTACTGACGAGGCCTCCCCGCGTACCCCCCGGGGCGCCCCACACTGTTTTTCTGAGCTGCATTGTAGGATACCAAAAACCAGTGCGGCACCCAGGTGACATCACCTGGGTGCCGTCCAGAACTCAGCACGTTGTGCTGCCTTGGGACTATTCGCACAAAAGACAGCTACTGAACATTGTTGCTACTTTTTTCCAAAAAATGTTTAAATGTATTTACAGTTTTTGTTGCGTTCTATATATTTATAAGTTAATAAAGTTTTGTAATCCTACTACTTTGTTGGAGTGCTATATATTTTTAAAAAATCGGGTGAATGGGGCCTTGAATCGGGTTATTGTCATGTGTGGGCTTTGGAAGTGTGCTGCTACAGGATCGGACATTTCAAACTCAAATGCACGTTCTTTTTCTTACCTTTCCGAAGCATGGAGCGCAATAGCAGGCAGAGAAAGGGTGATGCAAGTGTTGAACACTGCCTGGCCTGGCAAGTTGCTGGCAGTGCCCCCCCCCGCCCGCTCCTGAAAGAGGGCACACACACACCGCCGCCCCGAGTACTTCACAGATCTTTAAAAGACCATGCGCTTGTTAATGAGTCTTAAATGGTTTATCACCCCTTCTAGAGCCCCTGCATCGGCCCTCTGACGTTTCCTGGAAGAATTAGCATGTAACACAATACGAAGCCCTGACAGCTGAAACCCCCGAGGAATCGGGTTTTTGCTTGCAGGAATCGGGAGGCGGGAGACTAGCACTGAAAACGGTAGTCTCACGCCTGAATCGGGAGGGTTGGCATGTCTGGATTCTCTACAGCTGGGGCCATAAACTACATCCGCAGGGCTAGGTGATAGCCTGGGACCGGCCTGGACAATCGGACACAGAGGAAGAGGAGTGTCAGAGGGTGCGGTAGTGAATAGGGTGAAAGGGAGGTGTCGGGCAGGCACAGGGTGTGATTCTCAGGGAAGAGCAGCGCAGATGGGGGGAAGTTTATGGCCCATGCATGAGAGAGAGAGCGGTGGTGACCAGTGCGTGGGGGAGATGCTTGCAAGGGTGGGGAGCCGTGCTGAGAATCGACGGCGTGCAGAGAGTGGGTCTGGTCAAGGCATCTAAAATGGCTGCCGTGCACGACAAAATTGTGGCATTGGAAAAAAGGCAAGATGGCGCAGACAATGTTTATCAATAAGGATTCATTTATAACAAAATATTTTATCGCAGTGACAAATTGGCGGTCAACACTTCCTGATTTCCATCGAATCGAACTTTAACAGACGTCACGCAGCAAAAAAAAACAAACGCTCACGCACAGCCGCTGGAAGACATGTATCAACATATATGAGCCTCCTCAGCCACCCTCAGAAAACATAAGGGATCAGGATACGTCTCCCGCACCCCCTTATACCTAGTAATTTAATTAAAATGAAACACAAAATGGCGAATTCCCGTTTCGCTACCAGTTTGCGGCCCAGTTCGCGGCCTGGGAAGCGCTTCTACAGTGAAAAATCAATTTTTTTTTATTTTCCCCACGGGACCCTTTAATAACCCCAACATCATTCCTAGGGGGTCAAGAGGGGTCTACCTTGCCCCCTTTCATTAAATTCCCCCTTCGTTTTTCACCTCTTCTTCTCTCTCGATCCTACCAAGAGATAAGATGGCGGCCGCTCCGGACTGTTTAGAATGTTGACAGACACCGGAAAGCCAATCAGCTTCGCATCGCAAAGTTCCGTTTTGCGAAAAGTAAGCGGACCGGAGCGCTGTTACAGATATATATCTTGTTTTGAACGTTAATTTCTCAAAATCCACTGGAACACATATATTGAGACCTAGCAAAGGCACATCGGGCTAACAGTCCCTACAATTTTGCCAAGTTTTGTGCAAATCCATTCAGCCGTTCGAGCTAAAAGTGGGGCCAACCGCCCTATGGAAATTAACATGGGAAAAACACGTTTTGGGACCCCCCTTTTTTCTCGGCCCCCCCTTGACGAAACCCCCCCAAATTTTCAAGGGCTGCTCAGAAACAAAATGTGCCATTTTCCTGAAAATTTCAGCCGATTCCGTCCACAAACGCCAAAGTTATTAGACATAGAATTTTCAAAAATCCCATAGAGAAAAAATCCTAACTATATATACCTACTGGCGACAGCCAGTAGGTAATATGTATACATATATAAACATATATATATTCTGCATATCTATATAAATACCAATATAAAAGCATGCATACATATACATATTTGCATACATATGCATGTTATGTACATGAAAGTTTGAAAAACACTAATAAAAACAGAGCTAAAAAGTCACCTAATTACAAACAGAATTGCTTTAACTTAAACGAGGGCGAGACCTATCGCATTTTCAATGCTTGTTTACTCATTGGATCGCTGTATTAAATCTACTGCTCACCAGAGAAGTCTGTTGCTGGTATTCAAAGTGCATGTTTCAGTCTGCATGTTAGAACTTTTTAATGAAATAGAAGAGGATTTGAGAAGTCAAAATGTGCCCTAATTTTTCTTTATGCAGCACTAAGCATAATTTCAATGGCAAATAGAAGCTCCTCATTTTTTTCCTTTGCAAATTAAATGTTTTAAGTGTTGCCACTTTATTCTAATCAAGATGGCTTCAGGTGTTCCATACTTTTGTTATAAGTAAGACTGTTAGCACTCTAGTTGGTCTTTAGAACACTCTGGGACATTCTGTAATTGGGCTATACTTGTGCTACATCTGGGTGATATTTGTGCTACATTTGGGCTCTTTTGTCTCTGGCGGCCATCTTGCGAGACTTATTTGTTATGAAGTATCCTAATTTCCTCATTTACTACAGTCTCCTCAGTAGGAAATACTTTCAGTGTTTTATTTTGGTTCCATCAAGAAGACATTCAGATGTGTCACACATTTACCATGAATTCTGAATATTAGCACTCTAGTTGCTCATTAGATTACTATAGTAAAGCTAGTGCTCACCAGGGAAGTCTGCTCCTGGTATTGAAAGTACATGTTTCAGTCTGCATGTCAGAAATGTTTTAATGAAATAGTAGAGGATTTCAGAAGTCACAAAAAATGTCCCCTAATGTTTCTTTCTGCAGCACTAGTCATACGTCCGATGGCAAAATGAACCCCCTCATTTTGTTCCTTTTTAAATTAAATGTTTTAAGAGTTACCACCTAATTCGAATTAAGATAGCTTCAGATGTGCTATACTTTTGTCATACCTAAGGCTGCAGCACTCAAGTTGTTCTTTAGAACACTGTGGGAAGCTGCAGTAGAACAAAAAGGAATCAACTGAAAGTCTCTGCCCTTGTTGGATGTACATGTTTTACTGAGCATGTCAGACTTCATTCTCACATGACTGAGAAAGATAATGTGAATTTACAGAAAATATGCTCTCAGTTTAACTTATAGATCACCTTCCAAACCTCTTTGGGAAAAGCATGAGAAAATAGTTTTCTCTCAAACATGATTCATGATAACCCAGCAGAAGGCTTTTTCACATGGTAAAATCACCTTAGAACACACCACAATTCCTAAAATGAGTATGGTACCATCAACAAATGATTTATAATGTAACTAAAGTCTTAAAACCTTCTATTAACTGCAATGCTTTTCAATGAGGTGCTATCATGTATATTGGTCCTAAGATGGCTGCCAACACTTCTTGGATGAAGTGCTGACTGCCAATCAGATCTCACGATGAGATATGTCTTTAGGCTCTGCCCAGATATATATGTATTTTTTTCAATAATATCTAAAAAGATACTGAACAAATTTACACCATTTAACCAAAAGGCACAAGTGTGAACTATGGTCTACCTATTAGCCAAATTTGGTGTAATTCCATTAAGCAGTTCGGGCTGTAGCTGCGATTAAAGATTCTTATGAAAAATTGCATGGCATAAACATGTTTTGGGACCCCCATTTTTTCTCGCCCCCCACTTGATGAATCACCCTGAGACTTTCAAGGTCAAAGCGGACCGGAGCGGGCCATAAGTTTTAAAAATCTTGCAAAGATTCGTCGACCGACGCCAAGTTATTCCAAATAGAAAGTTACATGTTTCCTATGGAAAATAAGTCCTAACTATAACTACCTACTGGCGAGTGACAGTAGGTAATATATATACATATATATATTCAAGCTCAAGGCAGGACGGCCGCACGTAAATTAAAGCTCCGTGGGGGATGTCCAACAATTAGGCGGCACACAAACACAGAAGAGCTTTCCCCAATCGCTTTATTTGGGTACATCAGTCACGTTTTCCGGCAATTGACAGCAGCGGACCGCAGCCCTGACGCGTTTCGAGAGTTCCTCTTTCTCAAAGGGTAATTACAGTCCAAAGCGCAAGTACGGCAACACCTGCACATTTTTAAGTGATATTGTGAGTCCTGATTGGACGCCTCTATATGAGATAATCACGTTGCTTTGTGGGAGGTGAAGTCAAAATTATTTCCTCAAATGGTTGCGCTTTAAATTTCCTGCAAAATGAAGGCTCCACGTGAGCCCCAGAAAGCATGACTGAATAAATCCACATTCTGTGCCCCACATTAAAAGCCCTTCATGCTTACGAGCTCCGTGGCCCCCATTTCCTGAAGTGGTGCCAGCCCTGCAGCAGGACAGCCGCATGTAAATTCAAGCTCGGTGGGGGATATCCAACAATTAGGCGGCACACAAACACAGAAGACCTTTCCCCAATTGCTTTATTTCGGTACATCAGTCACGTTTTCCGGCAATTGACAGCAGCGGACCGCAGCCCTGACTCATTTCGAGAGTTCCTCTTTCTCAAAGGGTAATTACAGTCCAAAGCGCAAGTACGGCAACACCTGCAAATTTTTAAATTTTTAAGCGCTATCGTGAGTCCTGATTGAATGCCTCTATATGAGATAATCACGTTGCTTTGTGGGAGTTGAAGTCAAAATTATTTTCTCAAATGGATGCGCTATAAATTTCCTGCAAAATGAAGGCTCCACGTGAGCCCCAGAAAGTGCGTCCAAATAAATCCACATTCTGTGCCCCACATTAAAAGCCCTTCATGCTTGCGAGCTCCGTGGCCCCCATTTTCTGAAGTGGTTCCAGCCCTGCGGCAGGACGGCCGCAAGTAAATTAAAGCTCCGTGGGGGATGTCCAACAATTAGGCAGCACACAAACACAGAAGAGCTTTTCCCAATCGCTTTATTTCGGTACATCAGTCTAGTTTTCCGGCAATTGACAGCAGTTGACCGCAGCCTGACGCGTTTCAAGAGTTCCTCTTTTTCAAAGGGTAATTACAGTCCAAAGCGCAAGTACGGCAACACCTGCACATTTTTAAGCGATATCGTGAGTCCTGATTGGACGCCTCAGTACGCCCTGAAACCTATGTTTTTTTCCATTGAATATATATATATATATATTCCGATCCAAGGATTCCAAACACAAGGAATTCAAGCGAGCCCACAGCAGTTTCAGTAAGTTAAGTCTTGGCAGATAGGACGATGCGTTTCGACCCGTCTGTGGTCTTGGTCACTATATATATTCAATGAAAAAACATTATAGTTAGTTGGACACTTGACTCATATGAAACCAGAGAAATTCGCCAGTTACAGTTAGTTGAGCCAACTATTACTCAAGCGCCCGCAATGCACTGCTGATGACGTCACATATTACATCACTCATGTCATGGTCAGTGACATCACTGATGACATCTCAAATGACATCACTGATGTCATCATCAAGTAAATGTGTGTTTCTGTAAATTTTAAATACTTTCAGATATATCTATGCCAAGGTGTATCAAAGAATGAGTGGATTTACAAGTGCCTGAAGTGATTATTTAGTAGACGCATGACTGTATAAGTGAGTTATTGAACGTGTCTTACTGACTGCATGGGTTAGTGACTAAACTGTGTGAAAGTCTGCATTAGTCTCTCAGTTGCTGTCTAAGCAGCTGCATGGGTTAGTGAGTAGCTATATAGGTATCTATATGGGTTATTGATTTGTTGTCTGAGTATCTGTATGAGTTCCTGAGTGTCTGTGTGCGGGGGTGGGAGGTGACTCTGTGCATAGATGTCTGAGTGGTTGAGTCACTAGTTGTATGGATTGAAAAGTACATCTGTAAGGGCTGTATGAATGACTTAGTGTGTGTATGGGTGTGTTGGTGAATGAATGAATGTCTCAGTGGAATATGTTTAAATAACTACCTATGTTTTAAGGCAGTATATGTCAGTATTGGAGTATTTAAATGAGTATACACGAGAGTAAGCTATTTGAAGAGTGGGTGTATAAATCATTGCTGCCTGTATCAGTGTACAATCACTTATACAATCAGTATGTCTTAGTATCTGCATAAATAAGTGATGTGGTGTGTGTCTAAATAACTCAGTTGGTGTATATAAATGTATACATGAGTAAATGAGTATGTCATGCATTCTTTGCATGAATGACTAGGTGTGTGACTAACTCTATGGATGAGTGGTAGAGTGTGACTGTATGTATAGGTGTATCAGTACATATTATAGTACTGTATTGATGAGTAACTGTATGTGTAAGACACTGGATATGTGTATAGACCTAGGAAATCGCCGTTGGTATGTAGTATCTGGCATTCTTGTATGTATGGTTTCAAAAATAGTACTCTGTATTTTAGAGTGCGTGTTTAATAGTTTATATTAGGGCATCAATATGTGCAACAGATTATCCTTTGGATGATGTCATCAGTGATGTCATTTGAAATGTCATCAGTGATGTTATCAGTGATGTCATTGACCATGTCATGAATGTTGTGATTTGTGACGTCATCTCCAATGCACTGCAGGCGCGCGAGTTATAGTTGGCTCAACTAACTATAACTGGCGAATTTCTCTGGTTTTATATTAGTCAAATATCCATCTAACTATAACGTCCCTGAAACCTGAATTTCTACGGTTTTTTAAATGCTAATTTCTAACTATAACTTCTGTAAAACCTATGGTTTTTTCAGCGAATTTCAAAGGTTTTTTAAATGTTAATTTCATATTTTAATATTTATAAATCCTATATTTTTTCTAATAGTTTTTTAATATTTTGCAACCCTATTATCCTTTTTTTAACTTTTCAAAATGATGTAATGTTTTATACCTTCCCCAAAAAATATGCATATCAAACTTTTTTTGGGGGGAGAAAACTTCAGTCCCGTACACAGTCTACCAACATCGATCAGCACGCGAATCCTACCCACCACATTTAAATGAAGCGCATTTTGTATCCGACTAGTTTGTAACACCATGTCCCGTATAACAACATGTACATGTGAGGTCGTGCCAGCTGCTACTGTGGGATGTGACCGGTACGCACTACCAAGAGGCGTGTTATGTCGTGTATGTATGGGTTGACACCAGCTGCGTATTCCAAATGCGACGAATGCACACTGCCACGCCCTGCGTTACGTCATAGAAGTACGATATCGTGCCGCATACGCCATTCCCTCATTTTCTTTTTGTCTCAAAACTATATCTAAATAACGTTAAAGTGTATATGAGAGCAAGCAATAATTAAAAATATTTTAAACAGTTATATATTTCTAACTGTAACAAACTTATATTATAGTAAATATATTTTCTCAAAATCACATCTGGTGTGATCTCACTCTGCACTGGCTGCGCGATTGCCATGTGACCATAAGAAAAAAACGTTTCATTAGTTTGTAACATTTCCCATTGTAACTGTTTGAAAACGCCACCCATTGTAATCACAATCTGTACTGCATTTCATGAAACACACCTCTTCTGCTCAGAGAGCTTTGTTCTAAACTTTTTGCAATATACACTTATCTTACACTACACACAAAATGCAACCATCATTTTCATCAATATTCATGCTCTGTAAAGTAGCCTTCCACCTGTGATAGCCTTACACCTAAAAGTTACATTACCAACATTTTCTCCAATGCCACAGGTAACATGGTTGCATACGCTGTCCACAGCACAGCGTAATATAGTACAGCCCAGAGACAGTATCATGCATAGATAATGAACACACGGACACAGATAGATAGTGGAAGTGGCTACCAGCACGTGCTCTCGACTCCTTTTTATGAAAAGGGTCACATATCCAATGAAGTCTGTGATGGATAGGTGTGGGGTTAGAGTAAACCAGCCCTCAGGGAATGGTTACTGCTAGCATCAACTACAACAGTAATCATTGCATCACACACCGAGATTCAATATTAAAAGAATCAATAATTTGTGCTGCAGTCAGGTAGGGACAGCAGACGTGAAAAAATACAGAAAACATTATATCTTAAAGAACCACAACATGTGGTATACTGACACACAATCAATAGATCTGAAATAATACACAAAAAGATTATACATAAATGCTCCATCAGTTCTAGTGCACTCACATAGCCACATCAAAAGCATTCAGCATGTGCACAGCCAGCAATAATGCGTGCTGTAGACAGGCCATACTAGGAGCAATATCGGTTGCATTCAACACTGCATCATCTGCAATAGCAACTCAATCTGAATTGTGAACACTGCTGTCTGCAGTGCAGTGTTGGCCTCGGAGAGGGTCAACAAAGACCCACACCTAGCGGTCAGCAACGAACCACACCTAAATAAGGTGACTTGAGCTCCCCAGTGTGTCGTAAGCAAAGCAACAAATAAAGCGTGTGCGGAGCCTGCAATGAAACAAATGCATGGTGCAGACAGTACGCATTAGAGCAATGTCTTTTCCAACAGGACTACCTCATTCACAATAGCGACTCGATCTCAATTGTGAACACTGCTGTCTGCAATGTAGGCCAGAGTGAGCGGTCAGCAAGGGTCCACAGCCACGTGGCATTGACTTTAGCTCTACAGCATGCAATACGTGAAGCAAAAAAATGTGTGCAGATCCTGCAATGATGCGTATGAGTGGTGCAGACAGAGTGCACTACAGCAATCTTTTCTCTTCCAGGACTGCATCATCTACAATAGCGACTCAATCTGAACTGTGAACCCTACTGTCTTCATTGTTAATTGAAGGCAGTACTCACACACACAACCATCTTTACTTTTTCTCACTCCCTCTTTACAAAATACAACAACATAAATTGCATAAAACTCTACAACAACTAAATCAAAACAATTCAAATTGGGATTTCATCTGTCCACAGTCTACACTATTCACTGTTCCTTTCGACTTGCAAGATAAATTTGGTCATTTTACTAAACCTATAAAAAAAATTCTTCAAGCAAGTATACTATAGCCTTACAGCCCTCCATAGCAGGCTGTACTGGCTATTAAAGGCCCTCCCCAGCATTAAAGGCCGAAGACGAGGGCCTTTAACAAGGGAGAGGGAATTTAATAGCCCAGGTACAAAGGGGTATAAGTGTCAGAACCCCAAGAATCCTAGTGACTGTGATTAGTCTAAAGAAATGGTCAACAGGTAAACTCCTGTCACCAAACGCTTCCTGGTCTGATTCGACTCGAAATCCCCATAGTAAGATGGCCGCCCTTTCCGAGTTCGAGTCAGCGGTCTAGTTTCAGGTTATGCAGCAGTCGTGATTGGAACTGCGCACTTCACTGTAGTTTTTGCCATGAGAGGTAGCGTTAAAGAGAGTCCATAGTTTAAAGCTAATTTAAGTTCAACGAGTGATGAAGATAGTTTGGCTTCGAGAAATACCCACCGTAACCTGCCCGAGTTTTGAGCAACTGAAAACTGAACCCAGTCTCCCGAAATACTTCATTCTCGGAAGGCGCCTTGCTGACAGAGTTGACGATTTGAAGTCCAGAGAGAAAACGTCCTGAGGAGAAAAGAGATACAAGAATAAGACGAAAGCTAAGTGAACAGATAATTTACTAACTAAATAATGAGAATACATGTCATGCTAAAAGGTTTATTTAGCTAATACTTACCGTCAGGAAAGATGTATGATTCCATTTCTTCATGAAGACAGGATGCTCCATTGTATCTTAACGAGGAACCCTGTGAATACAAAAGGAACATATTAGACACGTTATAAATAGGAAACAAGATTGGATAAGCAAGACAAGTCTCCAGTAGTCGAATGAGAAGTAAGCGAAGTACATAGAATAAATAATAAGTGAATAGATCAGATTAGTAAGGAATTGACTAACAAGGTTTATTTTTGAACCAGGAATTATTCATAAGACTAAAAGGAGAAAACTTAGAAAAAACAGGAAGAATAAAAAAGTGTCTAAATAGTGAAGTGAGTAATTTTAGGAATAGAAAATAAAGCAAAGAGCAAATAAAAGGCAACAGCACAATTAAAGGTTGGCTTTATAATTTCAGGTGAAACTAAATTGGGCGCGAGTAGCAAAACTAGCAAGAAAGTAAAACAGCAAGACCAGAAGAGGGGCTTAGCTCTTGGAGATGAATGGTAGGTGATCATTGTAGAAAAGATTAGAAAAGAAAAGAGTAGAGAGGATTTGGTTGCTAATTGTATTCCTTTTCCTCAGGTTCAAAATTCAATAGGAGTCTGCAGGACGGACTAGGACGAGAGGAACCAGCCAAGACCAGTCTCTTCTCTTTTGTTATGTTATCCATTTCCCCCTTCCCCCAATGGAAATAAACTAGAGACGTGTACTACTGAGCTCTGGGTTATTGCCTGGTGGGATTTTGGACCTAGCATCTCTGTTCCTGTGCGGTTAAGAGTTAAGGAATTATAGAGTCATTAGACAAGAATGTAGAATCTGAGAATAAGGCTCTTTGAACATTCTGTCACTACAGGATATAATGTTCTAACAAGTAAATCAAACCCTTATGAGAGCACAAGGGGATTGGAATCCCTTCTGGCTCCATGAAGCAATTGTTCACAGCCAGAGCTGTGAACAAAAAAACTTTACAATGTTGCAGCTCCAGACTTATACAAGACATTTTAAGAACGGAGATACTCAATTGTTTTCAATAGAGCTTCCAACATTCCAATGTTCTAATAAAACAATATTGTGTATGTTTCAATAGACATTCTAATTACTTAACTACTGGATTCTGTAATTAAATAATCACCACTGCATCTAAATTGTAAACCCTGCGAAACACAGTCTAGAACAGATGCAGTGGTCATTAACACCTCACAGCCACATACCGTTCGATTCAAAAGTACAGAGTTGATTGCACCTGATCACAGAGGGTACACAGAAATCATCACAGACTTTAACTTATGACATCCTTACTCATACAATCAAGACCCCATTTCACTGTTCGCACCTGCTGTTCCACAGTATACTCCACCGACTACTGTCAACCAAGCCCAATAATCATCTGCAGCATTTAGCTTTGGAAGCACAGAGTGTGATGCACCTCAACACACGAAATTCTTAGAAAATCAAGCAGCAGGTAATATTGGTCATTGTCGATTGTGGAATTAAGACACCGTTCCACTGTTGGGACCTACAGCTGGTTGCACCTGGTCGAAGGGAGTAACTCCATCTCCACTCTCAGATACAGTTCTGACATCATCCATTGTGGGATCAGGACACCGTTCCACTGTTGGGACCTAGAGTTGGTTGCAGCTGATAGAAAGGAGTACCTCCATCTCCACTCTCAGATACAGTTCTAACATCGTCCATTGTGGGATCAAGACACCGTTCCACTGTTGGGACCTAGAGTTGCTTGCACCTCATTGGAGAGGGTACACAGAAATCATCACAAACTTTAACTTCTGACAGCCACAATCATATAATTAAAACTCTGTTTCACTGTTTGGACCTGCTGTACCGCAGTGTATTCCAGCTATAGCAGTCAACTAAGCTCAAATCCCTTGTGCAGCGGTTAACTACTGCAGCACAGAGTCTGATGCACCTCAACAGAGGGAGTTCTGTGAAAAACCAGCAACAGGTAATATCAGACATCGTCTATTGTGTGATCAACACACCGTTCCACTGTTGAGACCTAGAGTTTCTTACACCTAGTCGAAGGGACTACCTTCATCTCCAGTCTCAGATGCAGTTCTAACATCATCCATTGTGGGATCAAGACACTGTTTCACTGTTGGGAACTACATATGGTTGCACCTGGTCGAAAGGAGTAACTCCATCTTTACTCTCAGATACAGTTCTAATATCGTCTATTATGGGATCAAGACACCGTTCCACTGTTGGGACCTACAGTTGGTTGCAGTTGGTCGAAGGGAGTACCTCCACCTCTACTCTCAGATACAATTCTAACATCGTCCATTGTGGGATCAAGACACATTTCCACTGTTGGGACCTAGAGTTGCTTGCACCTCATAGGCGAGGGTACACTGAAATCATCTCAAAATTTAACTTCTGACATCCTCAATCATAGAATTAAGACCCCCGTTTCACTGTTTGGACCTGCTGTACCTCTGTGTATTTCAGCAATAGTAGTCAACTAACTAAGCCCAATAACCATGTGCAACAGTTAACTACTGAAGCACAGAGTCTGATGCACCTCAACAGAGAGAGTTCTGTGAAAAACCAGCAACAGGTAATATCAGACATTGTCCATTGTGTGATCAACACATCGTTCCACTGTTGGGACCTTAAGTTTCTTACACCTGGTCGAAGGGAGTACCTTCATCTCCACTCTCAGATACAGTTATAACATCATCCACTATGGTATCAAAAACATCGTTCCACTGTTGGTACCTGTCAGACTACTGTGTTAGTAGTATACAGGGCACTCCACAGTGCTGGGCTCAGGCTGGACGCTGTGTGCCTGTATCGCAGTACCCAGCGTTATTCTCAGGTGCCTTTCGAGCTCGGAGACCTCGGCCCAGGAGCTTCCACCGGGACGTGGTGGGCCATCTTTCATATACGGCGGTGTCGAAAGGTGAACTGTGGAGCATATATGCCTTGCAGCGGCCATTACACTTTCTAGATACCAGCATGCTGAAAGCATCATTCACACAGCCACCTTCGCTCACTGAGTCAGCCTCATGGGGGTGTAAGCTGCGCAGACCTGGCAGACAGATGCGCCAGTCCGGAAGAAAACCACACCCAGATAAACATGCCTCTTCTTCAAACCCCCACGCTAGCCTTGCGTACGCCGAGCCAGCCCACTACCCTAAACATTTAGGGGGGTTAGGCACGTACACGCTACCATTCTAAAATCTTCCCTACTGACTGTACTATCATGGTTCCGTCCAATGTCCACTTTACTCAATAGACCATCAGTGTATGTTGACATGCACATGTCTGTGCTCTGCGTACTCAACTGTGTCCAGCACATCCCCTCAAGACTTACATTATATA
This sequence comes from Lissotriton vulgaris, assembly GCF_964263255.1. Taxonomy (NCBI): domain Eukaryota; kingdom Metazoa; phylum Chordata; class Amphibia; order Caudata; family Salamandridae; genus Lissotriton; species Lissotriton vulgaris. The sequence continues at coordinate 421,358,308 of NC_141691.1, forward strand.
CTTTTATAATCGATAATTACTTACCACCTTCGCACATACTTTGCTTCCATCTCTCCCCGCTTTCTGCATTGTGAGGCAGAGGTGCCATGCCATGTTTAGTTTGTGTTCATGGCTAGCCAGGTTTTCCACAGTATGTAGTGTTGTTGTGTCTGCTAGGTGCACTTGTTGTTCTAAATGTTGTACGTGATTATATAAGATAGCGCATTCATTCACGAACAGTGGTTTCTCCCAGTTACATATCGCTGTCTTAAAGAGCATACAGAAGTTTTTCTCACAGGTGAAAAGTGCACCACAATGACAGTCATTCACTACTATCCAAGAATGTCCAACTACACGGCACTTATAAGCTTACAGCCCCCAACCTTGTGTCCTTTCTTAAAAGCACGCCAACTCCCACAATCCAACTAACATTCACACAGCTTTCTAATGGCAGTTATCTGCTTCTCAATAACATGCACTCATACGGAATGTCAGCTGGCACACCGCCTGTCCTTACTGTTTCCAACACAGTAACTTCCTGTGGCATTGTCTATTCCCACTCACACAAGCAAACTCTCAAACTTCAACTTGGCCTTCACTTCTTAGTTTGAAAACAGATTTCAAGTAACAAACCAAACTAAAAGCGCTTTTGTTCAGAACAGTAGACTCACTCACTTCTGCAAAAGAAATGTATCAACTGCAGATACCACAAACTTCAAGTAAAATACACTCCCTTTTAAATACGAACCGCCAATTTCACTTTGTGAATTGTCACGCAATTTACAACACATGTCACACTCAAGGTCTGGCACACTTTTTTAACACTGTCTCCTACAACCTTCTAACATGCTTTCTTTTTTTTTATTGAATATTTTCCTTCTAACACGCTTTCAAACTGTTCTTCTTTTAATACCAGACTACATTCATTCGATCATCTCTGGAATAACAGGAACAGTGCCCATAATTCTCCCTCTCTTTGCGGCCATCCTACTACCAATTCTACTTCTAGAAATGGCTACGCTCTCTGTGGTAACAATTTTGTCCGCCAGAATACGCTTCTACGTCAAGCTACATCAATACTGTGAAAAAAAATGAAAAACTTTTCGGCTACTTGCCGCTATCTATTATCAGAGCTAGCCACAACATACCATTTCTCTACACTTATGCAATATGCGTACAACCATAGTTTGATTGCAAAACTTGCCCATTTGACTGGCGAATGGATGTATACCTTGCCAACATCCCAACAATCACTCCCGATATCCAGTAGGTAATGCATTATCTTGAAAACCATGAGCGTGATTGTTCTGCAATGCAAAAAGGAATTGCAGCGGAATGGAATTTCTGTGCAGCTGCAAAACATCTCCTGCAACGTGCAACCTTTCACGAACATTGCAGATTGCCTGCCAATTCTAACTGCCGCTCCAACATTCGAGGAACATCCCTGTCCCTTCGAGGATATGAATTGGAACGCTTCACTTTTCTCAGACGATGGCAACAATAGGCTCTTGGAACATTATGCATCTCAAGCCGCTGAAGAACTTCCGGACTGGACTTTCCAAGACTTGTAAGAAACTCACGTTACTCTTGAATGGATTTTTTTCCATCTTTTTTACTTAACCTTCAAATGTTTTATAATACATTTCAATCCTACTACTTTCATATAACAACTTTCTAAGTATACTTATACATTTGAACTCTATCTTCATTATTGCCCCTTACGTCTCCACTTTAACCAGGGATTGGTGAGGTATGGCCTATGCAAATACGCTATTTACTTTCTAAATTAGCCTAAACCCGACACCCATTTTGAAACCATGTCTATTCTTGTGCACACGGGTCTCTACCTCCCTGATATTCACAAAGCCCTTTCACACAAATGTACTCAAAGACAACCTCTGCTCAGAACCTCACGATAAAAATGAAAAAAGACGACTTTGTTTATGAACTGGTTGGCACACTGTAGTAATCGTAAACTACCTCTATTTTCATTATACAATTTATTCATCCATTTCTAATAGCTATTGTGTAGGTCACATAGAACTGTAACATATAATGTGCAATTCACTGATGCAGGAGCTTCGATTTGACTACAGCAGAAGTGGTTGGAGTTTGTCTCAGCTTGATGCCTTAGCTCTCTACACAAGAATGTTTTTTGAAACAGCTGAAGACAATAATGTATGGTTTGACTTCAAAGTTACCGAATGTGCTTCTCAGAAGCGCAATGTTTGTATTCATCCTCAAAGTTCCAGTGTGGGTAGACCTAGTGCTAATTCTGACACGCACCGCATTGAATCTACTGTACAACAAATTGCTGACTATTCTACTGTTGATACTTTTGTGTTACAAAAAAGCACTGCCAAAATACCTAAATAGTTTGATGATTACATTTTGCAATTTCTTTTTTTACTTTTTTATTTAATTCTTTTCTTTAAGGATACAAGTGGTAATCATATCCTACCTTTGTTTTTCTTATAGCATGTACAGTTATTCAATTTAATAGCCTTTGTTTATGTCACATGCAACTGTAACATGTAATATGCAATTCACTGATGCAGGATCTTACGTTTGAATACATCAGAAGTGGTTCAACTTTGCATCAGCTGGATGCCCTAGCTCTTGCACCAGTGGGTCCAATCATGGTACTTAAATAAAGACACTTTCTATATAATTTGAAAACTCCATGCCTTTATTACACACACCCACTTTCAGACACACCTCATTTCATCATTTTTCTTCTGTGACATTGCAGCATTGTACATTATATTTTTTACAAATATTTCTTTATTCCTGCTTCCTAAAACACTTCATTTGAGTCTACAAACCAGTAGGGGTGAGTAGTTCGCGCCAGACTCCCTGTATAGTATAAACTCACACTAACACTACTTACACAGGTATGCTACAGTGGCCAGTATCCTACAGCACCCACAGCACATCACTTTACAGCAATAAACTCACGACTGACACTCACAGTTTCATCCCCGAGTCTTCAGACTGGTACCAGTGAGTACTTTGCTTCCCACTCCCGCTATACTCTAAACGCATACTAACACAACCTGCACACATATGCTACAACAGCCAGGATGCTACACTGCCCAGAGCACATCAGTTTACAGCACTCAGCTCACAGTTTAGGCGCACGGTTTCATCCCCGAATTTAAGGGTACCTCACCTCTGCACCATCTCACTCTAGAGAAAACAGCACTTTCACACCGGTAACAGTAAATACTTTGGTTCTGCGAGTATGCTACAGATCACTCAGCTCACAGTTGAGGCATACGCTTTCATCCCCAGGTGTATCATCACCTCACCTCACCACCATCTCACAGTAGGCAAAACAGCACTTTCATACTGGTAGGAGTAAATACTTCACTTCGGCCAGTTTTCTATAGCGCCCACAGCACATTAGTTTACAGCACTCAGCTCAAAGTTTAAGCACACACTTTCACCCCAGACTTTACTGATACCTCATCTCAACACCATCTCACTCTAGGCAAAACAGCACTTTCACGCCGGTAAGTGTAAATAGTTCGCTTTTGCCAGGATGCTACAGAGCACTTAGCTCACAGTTTAGGCACACGCTTTCATCCCCGAGTTCACTAGGCCCTCACCTCCTCACCATCTCACAGTGGGCAAAACAGCACTTTCACACCGGTATGGGTAAATACTTTGCTTCGGCCAGTATGCTACAGACCACTCAGCTCACAGTTTAGGCATACGCTTTCATCCAAATTTGTACTGGCACCTCACCTCACCACCATCTCACAGTGGGCAAAAGAGCACTTTCATACCAGTAGGAGTAAATACTTCACCTCGGCCAGTACGCTTCTGCGCCCACAGCACATCAGTTTACAGCAGTCAGCTCACAGTTTACACGCACGCTTTCATCCCGGAGTGTACCGGCACCTCACCTCAGCACCATCTCACAGAGGGAAAAACAGCGCTTTCACACCGGTAGGGGTAAATACTTCGCTTCACACTTCCTCTACAGCACACCCTAACCACCCTACAGACTTCACAGCACTCCTACCCTCCTCTTTCCCACTTTTTCTGCCCTTTTTCCCCTTACTCGCTTCCACCGAATCACAAAATGGCGGCCAACACTTCCTAGTTGCAACCACTCGCAGCTAATAAGCAGCAAGCTTGTGCTTGTAACGCCTCAGCCAATCAGATGGCAGAATTCCCAAATATCGATATCTGTAATTTTTGATATTTCTCAAAAACTACTGAATGGATTTACACAAAATAAACAAAAGCATGCTTTCTAGACCAAGGCCCTTCTCCCTGCCAAATTTGGGGTAATTCCGTTCCCAGTTCGACCTGTAACCTTGTCTAAAGTTTCCCATAGAAATGAACATGGAGAAAACACGTTTAGTGACCCCCTTTTTTCTCGGCCTCCACAATCACCCCCAAACTTTCAACATAGGAGCTGATATCAACAAAAAATGTGTTTGAAAATTTCACGATTCGTCAATCGGCACCAAAGTTATTGGGAATAGAATGTTGCCATTTTCCTATGGTAACTAGGTCCTAACTACAACTAGATTTGAGATGTCATCAGTGATGTCATCAGTGATGTCACTGACCATGTCATGAATGATGTAATATGTGACGTTATAAGCAGTGCATTGTGGGAATTTCTATAGTTTTCTATGAGTAAAATGTCTAACTAATAATAACGTGCAAACCTATAGTTTTTTCAGTGAATTTCGTACGGTTTTTTAAATGATAATTTCTAATTATAACGTGCCTTAAACCTAAGGTTTTTTCAGTGAATTTAAAAGGTTTTTTAAATGCTAATTTCTAATTATAATGTTCATTAAACCTCTTTTTTTCTGTGTTTTTTAATTATCATCCCATTCCCAACCTGGTGAAAACTGCAAATCTCACCACTTTTCCATCAATACCATTCGCCAATAAAATCTCCACAAACAAGATCCACAACTAACGCTGATGGCATGCAAAGTAGGCGTTCCCGTGCAAAAAAATATGAAAACACCACTTTCCAATTTTTTCAACGACCAGCCAAATCTGCAATGCGATCCAAAAAGCAGTTGATAAAACGAGTTAGCAGTAACAAATTAACATCAACCTTTAACTGGTATAAGGAGGTCGACTATCTACTGCGTGAATTGGACCCAACTCACAGCCACATCTAAAGACCAACACGTGATAGAGCTACTGATTATGCAGCTCCGACACCCAACAAGGCCACAACCACCACCAGAACCTCCCCCCGAACCACCCCCCCTACTACCACTGAGGCATCGCAAAACAGGACAACAGACCTTCCCGAAACACCATGGCCTCTCAGCCGCACAACAGCTGAATGTTGGGAAATCTTGGAGCCAAGTATGTGCGAAATAGGCAAGTCAACCATCAATAATATTGCACACAAAGGCAAGTGTAACGCTGATGTGCTGCACAGACCTCACAATGCAAAGCACAAACCTCCCCATGTCGAGATATACTATAGACACTTATACTGTAGTGCACAGTGGATGCAACCATGTTACCTCAGGCAGGGTGGAAGATCTCGGTCCAGTAGCTTTGTTGTCCCCCCTGGAAGCTGGAGCAGAGTGGGCTGGTCAAACGTATGCCACTCCAGCATAGGAGTATGACAGTTCTAGGCGTGGTTCACTTGTGGGAAGACTGATCAGTCTGCCAGAGTGGCAGCCTTCACCCTATCATGGGGCTGCCTCCATGACCGTGGGCCTCCACCACACAAACCCCTGCTAGCCCAGCGACACAGCACCGCAGACTTATGTCTGTACCAACTACTGCCTTCGATCTACACTGCGGACAGCAGGGCTCACAATTCAGATGCAGTGGCGATTGCAGATGATGCACTCCAGTACGCAAGACACATTGCTCCCAGTGCAGCCCGCACAGACCACGCATGATCGCAGAATGTGCACACGCAGGGTGCTTCAGGTGCTAATAACTCACTGCACCATAAGTCACAACCATCTGGCCTTATCAAGGCAGAATTCATTAGACAAAAGACATTGCTCCAAGTGCGACCTGTTGGGACCAAGTATCAGCGCAAGGTACGCACACGCTGAGTGCTCCAGGTACCACTAACTGTGCCGCTCAACTCAACACCACGTGACTGTGCATCCATCCTGACCGCTGCCACCACCCTATACTGGGTGTTAGCATGGTTCGCAATTGAAGATTAGTAGCAACACAAATTGTGTAAGAGACTATAATGGGTTAAGAAGACCAAATGCTCCCAATCTGTGCAGCTCAAGTCAACGTCACATGCCTGTGGGCCTTTGCTGACCGCTGCCTCCCGCCTACACTGTGGAAGAACGGCGACACATGGTGCCAACTAACCCTGTTCAACACAAGCCGATCCCACATGTGTAACTGTGTCCTCAGTCCTGAATGGCAGTGTGACCCCAAATCTATGAGACAACCACAGCAGCAGACTCCCTTCGATCAGTGAAGTATATCACCTTATGGAAGGCCGGCGACAAGTGCTGCCACTAACTCTGTTCAACACAAGCCAATCCCACATGTGTAACTGTGGCCTAAATCCTGAATGGCAGTCACCCCAAGTCCGTGGCAGCGACCACAGCACCAGACTCCCTTCGATCAGTGAGGCATATTTCCACATGCAAGGCCGGCGACAAGTAGTCCCACTAATCATCTTTAACACAAGCCAATCCCACATGTGTAACTGTGTCCTTAGTCCAGAATGACAGTCACCCCAAGTCCTTGGCAGTGACCACAGCACCAGACTCCCTCTGATCAGTGAGGCGTATTTCCACATGCCAAGCCGGCGACACGTAGTTCCACTAACCCTCTTTAGCAGAACCCGATCCCACATGTGTAACTGTGTCCTGAGTCCTGAATGACAGTGACCCGAACTTTGTGACATTGACCACAGCACCAGACTCCCTTCGACCAGTGAGGGTATTTGCATATGGAAGAACAGCGACACGTGGTGCCTCTGTACCTGCACTACGCAGGCCGGTGGGGCCACCAACGTATGCATGTGGCTGTGGGCCCTTCCACACTGCTAACTCTGGCCTACACTACGGTCAACAGGCCTCACAATTCAGATAGAGTCCGGGTTCCACATGACGCAGTCCAGTAGGCAACACACATTGCTCCCAGTGGGGCTGTCCACACCTAGCACCGTCACAGGCTCATACAGTCTCAATGCTTCTGGTGTTACTAATTCTATTTAACACAAGGCAAACCCTCATGTGTAACTGTGTCCTGAGTCCTAAATGGCAGTGACGCCGACTTCATGGCAGCGGCCATAGCAGCAGACTCCCTTCAGTCTTATTTGTTGTTCTTTTCTATAAATACATTTTATTATATGTAAATCTATACATGACTAAGATTCTTCTTTGTCCAACCGCACAGGGACACTTCCAGGCCCAAGAAGGGTGTTGGGGGTATGTTGATAATGTGGGAAGAGGGTTCGTTACCTGCTGATGTGGGGAGAGGCAACTTCAAAGGAGTATCTCTCACAGAAGAAGCTCCGATTTGTTTTCACAAATGCCTCGGACAGATACCAGCTGACGGACTGAATCACAAAACGATTCTTCAATACTTATGTAGTGTGAGTTAAAACAGTTCGCACCCAGGCTCGCAGTGGGACAGCTGCAGCCCGTCCACTCGACTCACAGACGCAGTACTACAAGCCGTCCGTGTCAGTGTGGCTATCCCTGCCCTGTTCCGTCGCACACGACACACCACGGCACTCTGATTATGTTACGATGTTGGACCCACATAGCTACCTGTCACAGGCCTACTCACTGTTGGTGTGCAGGTCAGTGGTCTAGTTCTCAACATCTCACGGCCACTCCCTGAGGGCAGGTTTGCACACACACCACACCCATCCGGCACATATGTCAGAGGCCATGTGACCATGCAAACATAATGGATCGACAACGTCACATCCATTATTCCCGATGCAGAATGGATGGCGAACGCTCCATGAGTCGCAATCATAAAGAGACTATGAAAAGTTGCGTGGAAGGTTAGTCACACCCTGAGGTGTATGGCCATCAGGGGCCTACCATACCCTTGGCGCGCACTTCAGATGCACAGGGTTAGTGCCACCCAAAGTTTATGTGGCCATCAGTGGCCTACCACTATGTGGCGTGGACTTGAGATGCAGAGAATTAGTGCCACCCAAAGCACATGTGGCCATCAGGGGCCTACCACCACGTGGCATGGACCACAGGCTTAGCGGCACCAAATGCTGATGTGGTCTCCACCATTGATGACTCAGGAGTCACCGACATGTATGAGATCTACCAGGCCGCGGAGAACCTGATGTGGTCTACGCCATTAATGACTCAGGACACAGCAACATGTGTGAGATCTGCCGGGCCGCGGAGAACCTGATGTGGTCTCCGCCATTGATGACTCAGGACTCACCGACATGTGTCAGGTCTGCCGGGCTGTGGAGAAGATGATGTGGTCTCCGCCATTCATGACTCAGGACTCAGCGACATCTCTGGGATGTGCAGAGTTTTGATGGCCACGTGGAGTGCCCACTACTGCACACTCCGGTGGCACCAGCTAATTATTTGCTCATGGATGCACAGCGGAGGCAGTGTCTCTCTCTCTCTCTCTCTTTCTCTCTCTCTCTCTTTCTCTCTCTCTCTCTCTCTCTCTCTCTCTCTCTCACTTCCCTCTCTTCACTCTCTCTCTCACTCTCTTCATTCCTTACCTTCTATCTCTCTCTTCTCCCTTTCTCACTTCCTTTCTTTCCTTCCCTCTCTTTTTCTCTCTGGCTTTTTTTTCCTTCTCCGTTTCTCTGTGTCTCACTCCTTTGATATGCGCATTACACACGTCCTTATTTTGTGCTTTATTTTCCAAGCTCTATCGTCGAAACCCATGGTCCCCACAGGAGTGTTTCTCCTTGCTGTTTTGTATTATTTATGTTAAATTTTGTTTATTAGTTTATCGTTTATATATATATATATATTTATAAAATAATAAAGTTTGAAAATAGTTTATCGTTTATGTATATATATATATATGTTTATAAAAAAATAAAGTTTGGAAAAAAAATATAAAGTTTTGGATTGCTTTCTTAACTGCTGTTTCACTCTTTCTTGTTCTTATTACTTGTATTTAGTGGTGTCCCCATGGTGTTTAATTTTGGGGCAGTTATCGCGGGAATACTGGTGATGTCTGCAGTTTGCACCAACTTCTGAATAGTGTGTTATATTTATCTCAACTTTAGTTGCAATAAAGTACTGAAAATTAAATGCAGAGTAGCCGTTCCAGTGCAAAAAGACACAAGGTGCTCCTTTGTGATTTATTCTAAATACTAAAATCCTGTATTGAATTGCACTGTGGTAGTGGGTGCACTTACAGTGTCCACACAAAATCAATGAAGAAATCTCCTTGTATTTATATTGATTGGGAATAGTGTGTCAGGTGCTGGATCTTGACGAGATACACTGCCCAGTCCGTTCATTGTTCTGCACATGAAAAAATCAAATCACAACTTTTCCAACAACTGCAATGCGAAACAAATTCCGGCAATAAGCCACGTTAGCACCAGGGATATTACACCTGCTTTCTGCTGGAGTTAAGCAGGACGACTACCTGCAGCATGAAAGGGAACACAGCCAAGAGCCATACCGTAACACCCACAGGTGCCATAGCGTCAATGAGCATGATACAGGGATATCCATTAGGACCAAAAGACTCATCGCAACAACCCTAGGACCGCCAACGCCCCCCAAACCTGCATCTAAGCAAGTGTGTCTGTGTGGTCATTGTGTCAGCATGATAGGCACAGGCCCAGCACCATCACAGTGTGCTGTCTTCAGCAGATGTTACCATGTCACCTCAGTATTGACAGTGACCCTGGACACTACGCACGCATCCTCCTGCATGCACAACCAGCGTCTGCTGTTCCATCAAACACAGGTCAGCGCAGGGGTTGGCCTATCCGGCAAGGGGAAAGGGGTGTTAGTGTGCTGCAAGTGCAGTAAGTGTGTCTCTTTGTTCTGGTGTGGGCACAGCAGTCGATGTTGTAATGTGGCATGCACCACTTCCAAATGGCACTGTCATGGTGTAGTTGGAATTCCGCAGGACATGCGCGAATAAGCATTACAATGGTGTGCTGTATGAGTACACGGGATACAACAGCACACCGTACAAAAGTGTGGGGGCTCGTGTGAGGGAGAAGCAGCTGTTTGGCAATGTAACACACAGTGAACCCGCCCATGTGCCTCGTGGTGGGCAGCTCATCCATGATGACCAGGGTCGCAGACATCCCACAACACCCACGACCGACCTTTGTATAAATCCTGTATGAATGCAGCTGGAGAAGTTACTGTAGCAATGAAAGGTTCTTTGTTTGAACTGTCTTGTGCCAGCACATCTGCTGCTCCGAGAAAGAGCTTGTAAGTGGCCAGCCCCCAACAATAATATTTGCATCCGTCTCCCACACTACACATGCCCCGATTTGAGAGCCACAAGTACACATCCCACACTCAAAAGTCCTTTGTCGTAATTTGCGTGTGTGAAATGGCCTTCACAAATACTCCCACCACACCCCTACCCTGCACCCATTGCACAAACACCCGACTCATTGCGCCAAGCTGTGCTATTTCATCCACAACACTGGCACTGGTAAGCCAGTGCAGCTACAAGCAGAGCCACTTATGCAACAGCAGGGCATCTCGAACACATGGTCAACTCCATTCACATCCACCTATACCTTGCATGTTGTGGGTGCATTGCCTTTGGCAGTACTGCAGATCACTTACCGGCTGAGCTTCTGCATTGCGGACATCACCTGCATTCAACCTGTATTGTAATGTCGCACATGCCTATCCGAGTGGTGCGTGGACGTCTGCCTCTTCAACGAGTGGGTAGCTGACATGGATTACGACAGGTGTGTCCGCCCCTGTTGGCCCATGACCAGGAGTTTCATAGTGATGCCCGATTATGGCATGCATGAATTTTTGGCATGCATGTTGGGAACTGTGCCTGGGAGATTGCACGTGTCGTAGTATGCAGTGACCAAATTGACCCACTTCCCGATTCTGCTTTGATGCACATTGGGTACAGTGGTTGGAGTCAATAGATCTGTCCCGGTCACCTGATGGATTACGTTGACGACATGTCAAATATTATGGCCAACCTTCACTCATTAGAGATAGTGGCTTACACAGCTGCACTAACGTTCATGGACGAGTGACAAGGTACCTTCAACCACGACTCGATGTGCCACATTGCACGTGTCCCGCTGCATCATTGAACATTGTACATCTGGTCACTTGTCCCAAAACAACACTGGACGGGGCTGCATTGGCGTCAAATTGTGTCTGAGGTGCTGACAACCAACACTGCTTGACACTGACGTGTGTTGGTGATGGACTACCCTGGGTGAACATGATCGTTTTCCTACTTTTCTTATTCAGGCATGCTGCATTTGTCTGCATATCGTGGCACTACTCTTGGCTGCACTGACGCACACTTTTTTTAATAAAGTTTCCACATTTTCACTTGTCTCCAAATGTGTTGTGTCTTGATTTGTATGCCAATGTGTGTGTCACACACTCTCTGGCTGCCTGCCATACATGAATTGCTACACCATCTGTTCTCTGGGTTTGCACCTATGCGTTCTCATGTGCCTCTTTCATGCTTATGCTTTGGGACACTTATCCGCCACAGACGAGTGCATTTGCCTCCTGTGTTCGATTGTCCGAATGTTTGTATTTAGACAACATTGTGTTGGATGTTGATGTACTTTGCTTCGTATGTGTGTGTGCTGCATTATGTGTGAAATGTCCCTTCATTTGAGGTTTTGTTCACCCTTCTCTCTTTCAGGCAGTGTGGTTTTCACTTCAATGCTTGTTCAGTGGTGTTATGTTTGTAGGTTGTGTGACTTGGGCTCCTTGTTGGTATGTTTAATTTTGGCCATTGTGTGCCTATACATATACCAAACTTGGTGCTGCCAAGCATTAATCGGAACCTCCTGTGTCCTATACGGAGCCTATTCCTGTGGCACAGCCGTGGCAGTGTACGTGTCGAACACAATAGTATTTGCGTTCACAGCTGGAAAGCCAATCCGCACTCACCACCATGATCACAGCCATGCCATCCAGGGGGACATTATAAGTTTGCAAATGATTGCGCACCGCAAAGCGACTATGTTCCGAAATGTCCACCACGGCCATAGTGACACAGAAAGAAAAAGTTACAACAAAAAGTACATAGCACAACTGGGTAGTATTCATGAAAACCGTTTTGAAAGAATCAAGCTTGAAAAGACCTACGTAAGTATAGGTAGGTTTGTCCGACACCACTGTTTTCCGGAAGCAATAGCGAAGGGTGTTAAGGACCGATATAAGGACTACTCAAGTGTCATGTAATAAGACCACCAACGATCGGGCACCATGTAGCAGGGATTTCTGCTCCTATACAGAACTGTGCATAGCGACCAGGATCCTCAGTGAATTAGGGTGTGCCAAAACTCACCTCAGTATCCAAAATCCCCTACCAGACTAGCTATCAGTGTCTCATTGGTTCTTATCGACCCCCAATGATTAGACAACCCAGAACATGGACTTAGAACACCTCAGGTAACCTGGAACACATGAACACTCTTTTGTTATACTAACATATCAATCCAGAACGAGGAGTCAATGAGGACACGTACAAGTTTGAAATGTTTATTTCTAATGTAGTGTTCTCAAACGCAGTATCTTAGCTAATACAAGCAAACATATTATAAGGAACAAAGTTAACAGCATGGTTACTATTCCATAAAATACAAAAGGTGAAAGCATGTTAAAATGCTTAAGGAAAAAGATTTAAATAGAACCTCAGTTTACCCTCCCTAGCTAGTATATTATATTATATATACAGAAGGTCTCTTTGGGTTTAGAAGGGCGGGCCCATACCTTTGGGTTCAGCAGAAATAGATCACATCATCTCCTGCACCAACTCTCTGCATACGGATATTCATCAAGTGTGTCTCCTGCTTTACGCAGTGCATTATTAAAACGAGCCTAAACCCAAAGTTGGCCCCAGCTGCATCCATATTATGCCTACTCTCTGCGCTGATCAATCCAAACAACAAGCGCTGTGTTGAAATAACCTTGAAGGCCTCGGCACTCACTGTACAGACATAGCTTACCAAGCAAGGCAGATATTATAGGCAAACATGTTATTCTTGTGTAAAGCAAAATAACTAACTAGGCGAAAAGCTGTAATAACAAAATGTGTCTTGTGCAGAGGCAGCAGGAAAGGAAAAATAGCGTTTAAACTTCTAACAAGCTCATGCTAACTTAACACAGTGCAAAGGTGAAACCAATGCACAAGACATCAGTATACCAATTTCTCACTCTGTAGATCAGCAGTGAGAATTTGAACTTGTGTTTGTCCAGTACCATGCCGTAATTTTGTGTTACATTACCTTCCCATATAACGATTTTTAAACCATTTCAAGTTTTTTTTAATTCTCTCTAGCTTTCTGATTAGCTGTTTTCCTTTTTTTTAAGTTCCCTACCTCTTTGTCTCACCATGGAAGTGAAGAGGATCAATGTGGATAAGCGCTGCAGGGCTGAGCTGTAGAGTCCTTCAAGGAGAGGGGCCTATGTGCAGGAAACAAGGCCACAAAGCTTAACCATCAGATAACCCTCTGTGCCTCTGAGGAAGTCCCTGGGATGGAATCCCAGTCTGAGGACTCTGAAGAAGTGGATCATAATGCAGAGGATCTTCTTTGAAGCAGAACGTGATTCAGAAATGGGGTATGACCTGGCTGTGTGCCCTGAGCTTGTCCTCCCAGAGGAGACATTTCTTCTACTCACTGTCAGAGAGCCCAGTATGAGGGCATGAACTATATTGTCCACTCAGGGGCTGTCCCCAGCTGGTGGGCAGGAAATCAGAGAGGGAGCTCAACCTGTGGATGGCTAAAATGAGGCTTGAAAAGAAGAAGACTGAGAAAGCCTTGATAGAAAAGAGTATGCTGCTGGAGCCTGAGAGGATCCTGAAATACCAGGAGTTAAAAAAAGGCAGAATTCAGAATCAAGTAGCAGGGGTGGCAGCTTACCTTCAGTGTCTGAAGGCGACAAGAAGGTCTACATACTCACAGCCCTGGCGCCCAACTATTTGGCCGGAGATGATACTGACAAATGGCTTACTGCATCTGAGACAAATACAAGAGTCCCTTTTCCTTAATACGTAAGGAGAAAATATCTACAGGTCTTGAATTAATAGTAAATTGAAGTCCAGTAGGGTATAACATGGAGTCTCACAGTAGATCAACAAATTTACAGCTATATGATATCTAAACCTAAACACATTCTCAACAGTATGCAGTAAATCGCAATAAGGTCAGGAGAGCAAGGAAAATAGATTTATATTTCATATTTTATTTATCCCACTTTTCTTTGTATATTATTAAATCACATTTATAAAAACACCATCATATTTATAAAAAAAATAATACATTATAAAACAATTCATGTTCTAGGAAGAAAATTTTGTCGACGCGGCGTTTCGGTGGGTGAAATTGTCACCTTCTTCAGGACACTATTTTCATTTTAAAAACAATCTAAATCCAAGAAGAATATAAAACATATATTATAGCCACAGCTGACTTGGCTCTTCACATCAATGTTTTTATTAATTATTTTACTACTCCCAGCCTACTGCCCTTAATTCCTTTACATCTGGTTGAATTTTCATCATCTTTATTTGACTATAACTATCTAGAGCATTTCTGTAGACCATGTACTTTCTAACAATTAACACAACAGTATTCCTGCTTGGGGTCCCTTTCGTCATCATACATAAGCTTTGGTCACATTCACATAGACTATATTATTCTATTGTTCTATCTATACATTCATTAACACTCTAGAGAAAAAAAGAATTTTGTATACAGTATAATAAAGCTAATTAGAAAATATCTATCTAAACATGTTTCATGCCTAACCTCTACTCATTATACATCGTTTCATTGTTATCTACCCAACTGTTTTAGTATTTGTTGATCCATGGATTCTCTCATTACTTTACCCTAAAGTCGGGTGGTGCCAACAAAATGACATATCCACAAGTGTATATCACCTACCTAAAATGGTTTATTGATTTGGCTGTATTCAACCAGCTTAAAAAGTTGTTGCAGAATGATCAACTTAGTTTCTTAGGAAGTTGTTCTAAAACATGAAGAGGATTTAAATTAGTTTGTTCATTTCCAGATATTTACCCCCTTCTTTTCCCTTATCTTATCAATTCAGTGTTTGTTAAAATTTGGTGATTGGCTCTCAGTTTGCTGTTAACACCTCAACTGCGGTCCTCTTACTCCTGTATTTATTCATGATATTTGCCCGAAATGTTGGACGAACCTAAACAGAGGACACTAAAAAACCATAACAAGGGGCTAATTCATTTCCAATTTTAATTTGTTAGCCAACTGCATATGTATCTGTCCTTTAAATAACTGTACCTTAAATTAAAACTTCATCGGTATCTAGTCATATGGGGTATCGCCTCCTATCAAAGGATGAATTTAAACACAATGAAATCTCTTTAGAATATGGGTCTAGTTTAAATCGCCCATAGTTGAATTCACTTTTAGTTTATTAATTCTTACCTCTAAGTACCTTGGATTTTGAATTTCCAGTATATCTTGTCATAACGTAAGTACTGTTACTTTACTTCCTCTTCCTTTGGTAGAAATACCTCCAACTACCCAAAAAGAAATGTATTGGATATAATGAATTTTATTTTTACTATGGATTTTATTTCTAACCCTCCATCCTGTCTTCTGATTTAATTAGTGGATTCTTACCTATATATAAATGTCTAGATGTTACCAGGACGGCCAGGTCACCCTTAGTCTTAGAAGGGATTAAATAGATGGTATTAGTTTATCTAAGTCTGATTTCATTCTTATTTGCTGTTTATATATTGCTGCATCACCTCTCTGCTCTTACCTTAGGGGTGATGTGTCTGGACTTAAAATACAATTGTTCTTCAGAGTTGTTGATGCTTGAGTTCCTTTCATCAACCTACAATTAAACCAGGTCATCTATTACTGGAGGGTCCCCTTAGTTTAAAAACAGGTTCCTACTAGCCCTTCCCCAATTATCAACTTACTTGTCAAGCAATCCTGCTTGGGAGCTCTTCAATGACCATCCTGTTCAGTTTTCCAGTTGTAACTGAGGTTTTCCTCTCTTTCACCCTCTGCTTATATACACCCTTTAATTGTTTCAATCATGTTAATTGCCGACCAGCCGTGGCTATTTACTCTACTCGGCATGCTTTATACCGAAATATCGGCGGCCATCTTGGAACGGTTCCAATGTTCCTATTTTTATGGGTTTCTGCTTCTCGGTTTATTGTTAAGATGTTCCAGATCCTTCAAATTGTACCCTTTCTTACTTTACACAATTTGTGAGTCGATATATAGCTGAAAACTCATTTTTGTAGAAATAGTCAATAGCTTTTGTTTTAACGCAACAAAACATTATATTTGTTTCATATTGCCTCTTCAATCCCGTGTTGTCATTATATTGTTGAGAGGCCATCAGAGAGCCTCTCAACAATATAATGACAACACGGGATTGAAGAGGCAATATGAAACAAATATAATGTTTTGTCGCGTTAAAACAAAAGTATTGGCGGTGCCAGTATTAACTTAGGACCAGCCTATGTTGTTTATTTTCATCGACATGTTTTCTACTGGTCACACAGTGGCCATCTTGGAATGGTAAACACAGTTCTTTTTTTAAAAGGTTTCCATTTGTCAGCAACTTGTTTCAATTATCCGTACACTTAACCCAGACATTTTATACTGTCCACCGTTCAAAAATATTTACTGGATGCTGCCTGGTATTTTGCAGGGCTAATTGATTGTTTTCATTTTTATCCCCACATTAAGTTATAATTATTTGTTATTACCCTGTATTGTCATTATAATATTTCGGAGCTACTGGTTATGTTTATGCGTTCAATATTAACTATAGAACAGACGTAGTAGCTTCCTTTAACCAGTATAGTTAAGGCCAGTGCACCGGCGGCCATCTCAGAGTGGTTAGTGGGGGTCACGTTTCTGTTGCGTTTGCCGTTAAAATCACCCTCACCCTCGTATTTATACCTATTTATTTATTATTTTTGAACCCTGATCTAAATATCATTCTGCTTCGGTATTATTGTACTCCCCTAGAGGTTATCTCAAAAATTGGATGTGTACTCAGTGTTTGGACTAACCGATTCTTGCCGTTATACCGGCAGCCATCTTAGAGTGGTCAATGGGGTCACATTACTGTTAGATTTTGTTGAGAACGCGCCTACCCTTACCTTTATGCCTTTTATTGCTGTCCCCAAATGAAAGTACCGTTATTCTAACATTGAGATTATCCCGAAAAATGGAAATGTACTCTGAGTTTGGAAAAAACAGTTGGTGGACCACTATATTAAAGGATGCTCAACCGAATTTTAATGTATGCTACCCACTGAGCGCTATCATTATTCCGAGGATACTTTTACTTTATTTTTCAGGAACAAATTCTCAATCGTTTTCATATTTGTGCCCTACAATTTACAGACTTTTTAGATACATGTATAACCCATGTTTTTGTAGTCAATACAACAGTTATCATTGGTTGCTCATACTATACTATATATCTGTCTTTTTATAAACCTATCCCTACAGTGGAGAGATGTCCCAGGGGTAACTAGTGTAGCACCTGGGGAGAAGATGACCCCAGTCAGAGGTGGGGGGCAACTGATGTTACCTTAGTGTCCCTGGGTGATGGAGAGATGGTGTTAGAAATGGGAATTCAGGATTAGCTGAGGTATGACCCAGGTCAGGAAGGAACCATCACTCTAGACAGGGTAATCAAGATACACACTAAAAGACAACCTGTGCTTACCCTTTGGTAGCGTGTCACAGAGCAGTCAGGCCTATCTAAAGAGGCAATGTGTAAAGTATTTGTGCAACACATACACACAGTAATATATTGAATATAAAAAAATCCCATCCTCAGGAGGCTAAACAAGGATAATTTTGCACAGGTTTGTTGTGGGAAACTGGGTGAGTTCTCACATCCCTTTCCTGTGTACTGGCCCCAACCTACTCTCTCTGTATATCAATGGATTGGTGGAATCTGTGAATGGGGCAAGAGATAACAATGCTCCTAAGCTCTGTTCCTCCAAAATCCCTGCCATAATGTTTGCTGATGACACTTTACTTCTGTAAAAATCCCCTATGTGCATGCAAAGGAACCTAAAAGGGTTCAGCTCCTTTTGTACTTTGCGGGGTCTTGAGGTCAATGTTGCCAAGACCAAATTAATTTAGACAACAAAAAGGGTCTTGACTCCTAAACTCAGCAAGGCTGAGCCAATATTAACTGAAGAAACAATACACTTGCCAGTGCTGAGAAACTTACTTTTCAACTCAAATTAAAGAAAACAGCATGCATGAATATAACATGGACACTTGCTTTATAAATTGCAACTTTTGCTTTTAATTTTCTTTTAAAGATTATTTAAGTTTTTAGTCAATTTTTGTTTTGTGCATGGGAATACAAAAAAGGTCTATATACATTTATATACAAACATGAACAATGCAAATGGGTATGTACAATAAATCAGACAGACTCACAAAAAACACTCTTGGCCATCCATTCATACTACTCCACATACATACTGGTCCCGGTGTCAAAGAACCTATATACACAAAGCTTGAAAAGTCTCCAGCTTTTTAGTCGTTTTTTGCAATTGTTTGTGAAATTGAAAGAAAAGCAAACAGTCTTTCTGTAGATTGCCGTGAAAATTTCAATATAAATTCAAAAGGGATGACCCGGGACCGGGTCGGTCGACGCGTTTCAAACCCTGTTATTGCCAGGGTTCTCCTCAGGACCAAAAGTAACTCTAATCCTGGGTCGTGGCTCCAACCGTAAAACCAAAACAATTGTATTCCAAATGAAGGGGAGAGGGAGGTGCTGTGCGGTTGCGCGTGTTTACAAAGGAAAAATGTCCCCAATAAATCAGACTCTGTCGTAATGTTTCCCACGTTGAAACACGTGGCTTTGTGCACCGCCGCTTTTCGAAATCAACTACAAGTCGTTCTCTTTCACTCCTTCTCCTTCAGTCTCCTGGAGAATGAAGGGGAGAGGGAGGTGCTGTGCGGTTGCTCGTCTTTACAAAGGAAAAATGTCCCCAATAAATCAGACTCTGTCGTAATGTTTCCCGCGTTGAAACGCGTGGCTGTGTGCACCGCCACTTTTCGAAATCAGCTACAAGTCGTTCTCTTTCACTCCTTCTCCTTCAGTCTCCAGGAGACTGAAGGAGAAGGAGTGAAAGAGAACGACAAAATCAGCTACAAGTCGTTCTCTTTCACTCCTTCTCCTTCAGTCTCCTGAAGACTGAAGGAGAAGGAGTGAAAGAGAACGACTTGTAGCTGATTTCGAAAAGTGGCGGTGCACACAGCCACGCGTTTCAACGCGGGAAACATTATGACAGAGTCTGATTTATTGGGAAAATTTTTCCTTTGTAAACACGCGCAACCGCACAGCACCTCCCTCTCCCCTTCATTTGGAATACAATTGTTTTGGTTTTACGGTTGGAGCGACGACCCAGGATTAGAGTTACTTTTGGTCCTGAGGAGAACCCTGGCAATAACAGGGTTTGAAACGCGTCGACCGACCCGGTCCCGGGTCATCCCTTTTGAATTTATATTGAAATTTTCACGGCAATCTACAGAAAGACTGTTTGCTTTTCTTTCAATTTCACAAACAATTGCAAAAAACGACTAAAAAGCTGGAGACTTTTCAAGCTTTGTGTATATAGGTTCTTTGACACCGGGACCAGTATGTATGTGGAGTAGTATGAATGGATGGCCAAGAGTGTTTTTTGTGAGTCTGTCTGATTTATTGTACAAACCCATTTGCATTGTTCATGTTTGTATATAAATGTATATAGACCTTTTTTGTATTCCCATGCACAAAACAAAAATTGACTAAAAACTTAAATAATCTTTAAAAGAAAATTAAAAGCAAAAGTTGCAATTTATAAAGCAAGTGTCCATGTTACATTCATGCATGCTGTTTTCTTTAATTTGAGTTGAAAAGTAAGTTTCTCAGCACTGGCAAGTGTATTGTTTCTTCAGTTAAGACCAAATTAATGGTCCTTAATCCATTGCCCTCTACATTGCCCTCTACATGAGATAGCCACTTATTGAATGGAACTCCCTTGGAGAGGGTCTCTAACTTTTCCTATCTGGGTTTAACCATTCATGAGCACATGGATTGGTTCTTTCACATCTGCAAAAAAAGTATGAAACTTGTGCAGCCCCCTTACAGAGAATTACAAAAAAAAGTTGTGGGGGCACAAGCCTGCAAACTAAATTTTGCTGGTGGAAAAAAGTTATATTAGGCAGCTAGTGAATCTTCCCCCGAGCACTATCCTGATCCTGCTTCATTTAGATCTAGGCTTGAGAGCTATCATGGAGGGAATTAGCCTAGACCTCTCCTCTTTTAGAGGAGAATGTGGGACACCCCCTGGTAATGTCCTATAGACTTTCCCTGGAGGAATTATTGGAAACAAATAGTTTATCTTGGTTCCTCTATATCAGGGACACATTATCTGCATTGGAGTAGCTCCCTTATGGAGTTATCCTTCTGTAGCAGTATTGGCAATATCCTGGAGGAATCTTGTGGACAGTTGTAGAGGGTTCAACCATTCTTCCTTATTTACAGGTCTAACTGTGGGCTCTCTTACTGAAATTGTTTTTGAGGCCAAAGATGTTTATAGTGCAGAGACATTTCTGGGCAAGTTACAGTCTGTTTTAGCCAGGAAACTATACCTACAATTTAGGCATGATACCCTTTTGTTGCAAGTTTTTACTGCCGCCTGGAGATGGGAGCCTGATCGGAATACAAAACAACTCCACACAGGTTTAGAAAACAAGATCATATTCTGAACAAGACAAGACCAAAACGACAAAAAATCAATTTACAGAATTTGAGATATTGAATTTTAAAGAAGTAAATACAGTAAAGCAATTAGAAGCAAATGGAGCTAAAAATTACTTTAGGCTGAGCTGGACCAGTGCAAAGTACAAGTTCAGACCCACCGCGATGAAGCCCCAGCCAGCTACAAGACCCACCAAGGCCCCGGTGAACAAAGCACCCTTTCTGGTTACAATCAGCCAGATGCATCGACGTGGAGGCTCCCAGGTGAAGGATGTGCAGATCTTCTCCACAAAAGTGAAGTCAATGCATCAGGTCTGAAGATGGGTGCCGGAGTTGAGAGGCATCAAGCAATGTGCTGGATTCTGCCACAAAGTCAAAGGGATGTGGCAACCTCACCAAGCTACATCAGTGGTGATACGTTGTTCAATGCGTGAATCTCTGGAGGAAAAGCAATTGTTTAATGCGATGTGCAGATTGTTCTCCTGCATCTGGGTTGATGTGCCCGTTATGCTACATGCAGACAAGAAATGTATTTAAATCCATGGATCTGGACCACTTCCATTGAGCCAGGCACTGGAATAGGGGTAGAGACTTTGATATTCCTGAGTCTCAAGCAGCAGGCGACAAGCAATTAAGCCATTGCAGATCCCTTTGAGTGACAGCAGATTCAAGCTCTCCTTCATCAGAGTCAGGGAGCAGCAGGGCAGCAAACAGAAATGCAGGCCTTCACGTTCAGCAGTCCAGTTGAATCTTATAAGCAGAACAGCTGTTCTTCTGGCAAAGATTAAGTTACAAGTACACAAGTACAGTACTTTCTGAGTTGATGGATTCAGAGACCTAGTACTTATATCCTAAAGTGCCTTTCATATGGAGGTGACTTCAAAGCCATCACGACCTCAACATCATCTCCTACGCTGACGACACCCAGCTCATCCTCTCCCTCACCAAGGACCCATAAACTGCCAAAACAAACCTCCAAGAGGGAATGAAGGCCGTCGCTGACTGGATGAGCTCGGACAAGACAGAGGTCCTCATCCATGGACCCACCCACTCAGCCTGGGAAGACTCCTGGTGGCCGACCACACTGGGAACAGCACTGACACCCACCGACCATGCATGCAACCTAGGATTCATCCTTGACTCTTCCCTCTCCATGTCTAAGCAGGTCAACGCCGTCTCCTCCTCCTGCTACAACACCCTCTGCACACTCCGTAGGATCTACAAGTGGATCCTCACCGAAACAAAAAGAGCGGTGACACAGGCCCTCGTCAGCAGCAGACTGGACTACGGCAACGCACTCTATGCAGGAATCACAGACAAACACCTACGATGACTACAACGCATCCAAAACGCCTCTGCCCGACTGATCGCCAATGTCCCTCGCCGCAGCCACATCACCCTCCACCTGAGAGACCTACACTGGCTCCCCGTCGATAAGAGGATCACCTTCAAGCTCCTCACCCATGCACACAAAGCACTCCACAATACCGGACCAGCCTACCTGAACAGCAGACTCAGCTTCTACACCCCAACCCGCCAGCTCTGCTCTGCCAGCCTCGCCCTCGCCGCTGTACCCCGCATCCAACGAATGACCTCTGGTGGCAGATCCTTCTCCTACCTCGCCGCCAAGACCTGAAACACCCTCCCTACCCACCTACGGCAGACCCAAGACCTACTCGCCTTCAGAAGACTCCACAAGACCTGGCTCTTTGAGCAGTAGCGGCACCCCCCTCCCTCAGCGCCTTGAGACCCTCACGGGTAAGTAGCATGCTTTACAAGTACTCTGATTGATTGATTGATTGATTGATTGATTGATTGATTGAAGTGCACAAGTGTCCCTTTCAACCTGTTATTTGTGTGGGCACAGGACACCCCATAATCAAGTAAAATGTTAGCCTCTCCCTTCGATCCTGGAAGGCCATCAGAATGCAGATGATCATAGATGGGTACTTAGACACACATATCCTTCCTGTGTTGTGGCTGTCTAGAGGAAATGCACAAAGTGTAGCTGTCACCCACCTTAGACATGTATTGGAGACTGGCTGTCAGGCATACAGAACTGTAAGTGCAGAGAAATGTCCACTTTCTAAAAGCGGCATTTCTAAAACTCCTCATCTGCTCTATCTGGACCGTAGTGTTTCTGGGTCAAGGAGGAGACTCGTTCGCTGTGCTTTTGCCGGCCGCGCTGCTCCGAGGACAGAGAACTACATCCCCCAGCCTGCACCCTTAGGGGCACACTGCCAGCATCACCTGCAAGCGCCCGGAGGTGCTTAAATCGGCACAGCGCCTCCCACAGCGAGGAACTCCTCATCTGCTCTATCTGGACCGTAGTGTTTCTGGGTCAAGGAGGGGACTCGGTCGCTGTGCTTTTGCTGACCACGCTGCTCCGAGGACGTAGAACTACATCCCCCAGCCTGCACCGTGAGGCGCACACTGCCAGCATCACCTGCTAGCGCCAGGAGGCGCGCAAATCGGCACAGCGCCTCCCGCAGCTCGGAACTCCTCATCTGCTCTACCTGACCCCAGGTTCCTGTTCGGGGTCGGACCGTAGCGTTTCTGGGTCAAGGAGGGGACTCGGTCGCTGTGCTTTTGCCAGCCGTGCTGCTCCGAGGACGGAGAACTACATCCCCCAGCCTGCACCCTGAGGCGCACACTGCCAGCATCACCTGCAAGTGCCCGGAGGCGCTTAAATCGGCACAGCGTCTCCCGCAGCGGGCCTGTCCTGCGTCTGTCAGCGACAGGAAGAGCCAGGGCAGGGCCACCCCTTTTACATTTGTCATTGGCCATTTCCCATGTGGACTAAATTGTACAGACTAATATACAGTGATCTTTCTGGAAGGTACTTTTTTACCAATAAATCATTATGAACCTTGTGATTGCCAAAGCGTTTT
Organism: Lissotriton vulgaris; assembly: GCF_964263255.1. Taxonomy (NCBI): domain Eukaryota; kingdom Metazoa; phylum Chordata; class Amphibia; order Caudata; family Salamandridae; genus Lissotriton; species Lissotriton vulgaris. The sequence continues at coordinate 421,382,102 of NC_141691.1, forward strand.
TGGGACAGTGACATTATGGGCAAAAGGAAAACCATGGAGGGGGCGGGGGGCCAGAAGTAAATTCTATGCAAGGTCCTAGAAAAGCTAAGAAGGTCAAGAAAAATAACAAGAAGATCCTTAAAACTGATGTCATGCTTATGGACCCTATAGAAAATGTAGTTAGCGATTGTGAAAACTTGTTAACTGACTCACAAACCAATTCATTGCAGTCAGATGACACTTCTGATTCCTCCCAGGCTCCACTTATCCATATACCAGAGATGTTTAGAAAGTTCCCCGGCTCAAGTAATAAGTTACCCTGATCTGATCCTAGCTTATCACCACAGAGATTATCCCAGAGATCATCCCAGCCTTCGGTCCAGCAGGGCCAAGTCATTTGGAGCTCACCGCTGTAGTGTGCTCCAACCAGTTCGCGGCACTCGCAGATGAATTAGCCTCCAGTAACAATGTGGTAGCCCACGGACACTTGGAAGCCCAAGATAGTAGCCAATATGGGGGGGAACTTGACCCGGGGAGTAGATCTATGCTCCTTACATCAATGATAAAATTGCTAACAGCGGAGGTGAGGGAATTAAAATCAATAGTTATAGATCTAAAAGCCTCACTAGCGGTCCGAGTGCCTCAACCGTCCCCTAGTAATAATTCACCTACTTCGCATCATGCAGATTTATGGGCAAAAAATCACAAACAGATAGGAAGTTCATGTCTTATAACTAACCTTTCACTACTGCCTTAATTTGACGGTGATCGGGTTAGCGTTAAGCTTTGCTACACAAATTTCCCCTTATCTTGACTATAGTGTTCGGAGGCCATTTTGAGAACACTGGCGTCCATTTTATATGAACGCGCTGCCTCGTGGTCAGCATGCCTTTTTGTCCTTTCTCTGTACCACTGACCACCTAACTTGCCCAGCAACAGGCTATTTTTAGTACTGGTCAAACCTGCACATGCGTAGTCTAACTAGTGGACAGTCACCACTTAGGAATGTTCTAAGCTATCCTTTTACATTTACTAGGCTGTAACTTCCAAGTGGGAACAGACAACGAATTCATGTTTGGTACCTTTGCACTTGTAATAAAAAATACTCTGTTATTGTAAAGTTTGACTTTTAATTACAATTTTGAAAATGCCCCTTTTAGAAGGTTGGCACGTTCTTGTCTTATTCCATAGATGGCTTCAGCCTGCCTTTGAGTTACCTGACTGCGGGTAGTTGAAAATCGGGCTTTGCATATTCCTTCCAGACAGCCACAGACAATAGCAATTGTAGGTAGGTCTGGATTGGCGATCACTGGCATGATGGGAGGGAAGAGTTGAGCAAATCCCTATTTACACTTGAGGAGGCTGTGACCTGCCCCTACGCAAAGGGTTGCATACTCCCTGTAGTTCAACTGGAGCCAGGGCAAGGAAGTCAGGGCACATGTGCACTTCAAGGGAAAACCTCAAGAGGGTTGCTCCCACTTCAAAAGCAGAAATGGGTAAAAATATTGGACCTCAGGCACCAACTCTGCAGTACACTTCTGGACCTGTGGTTACTCTGCCAGGAAGAAGGACTGCTGTGCTGCCAAAAAGACTCTCTGTTGGACTGTTGCTGTGAAAGAAGTGCTGCCCTACTGTGCTGACCTGATTCCATCTGCCCTCTTGCCTGGGGGAGAAGGACTGGACCAGCTTCAGTTAAACTCTGGACCCCAAAGTTACTCCAAGGGATAGTTGGTTGGACTTTTGACTAGAGCCCATGGGACAGAAGGCTCCAGCAACCTTAAACCCAGCACTTGGACACTGTTTCACCTGAGTCCTACCCCCCAAATGGATGCCTCCCAAGTTCTTGACCCTTGGAAGTGGTCCTGAATGTGCTCTTCCACCCCATCTGCGGACCCAGCAGAACCAACGTATCACCTATGTTCCATGGCACAATCCTTGGCAGAACCAAAGCATTGCCTCTGCTACAAGGATTCTCCTAGTATGAGGATTCTGCATTGACCTCTCATTCTGCATCGGAACCCCTAGACTCGGGGGCACTTCCTTCCTGTCGGAATAAAAAAGACTCCTTAAATAAAAAACAACGCATTCATTCATTTGATGTGTTTTTGTGAAGACTTAGATGATTCTCGAGGAGAGTATCTTCCCTAGGTTGCACCCACGGCTTATTGGGCTTGCTCGCAATCGCATATATCACAAAACACGTACCAGAAGTCGCTGCTGTGGCCTAAAGCCTTGTTAGTGGCCCAAAATCTCACATGAGCTTGCAGATAGCTTCCAAATCGTGCAGCACTCGTGAATGGCTAGAAAATCTTGTGGGCACTCACAAGTGCCCAGCAAGTCTCTCCCACATGCGTGAAATGAAATTTTGAGCTATTTTAACAGTTCACCATGCTGTTCTCACTCACCCCTGGACTTACACACTTTTGCACCCATGATATTAACACTGGTGACAATCCCTTATCAAAAAAAATCTACAGACTTTCAGACAAGCAAATAAAGTGAGGATAAGCATCAAGGAGGAGGTATCCATGGTGCTGAAGTTGGGAGTGATTGTGCCCGCCAATAATCACTGGTTCATCCGAGTGGTGTTGGTTTCAAAGGCTGTCTCACAGGGCACCACACCAGCGCACCACACCAGTACTCCAGTTCTGTGTAGACTACAGGGAAAAAATTCAGTCTCAAAAACTGATGCTCACCTCAACCCCCAAGCTGATAGGCTCATTGACCAGTTGTGGGCTGCAAAGTTCCTGAGTCCTTACATTTACTGATACACAGAAGCAAATCAATATTCATCACATGATTGGTAGCAGCCTGTGCTTCTTGGCATGCAAGAAGGTTTTCTCCTCTTTAACATGCATGAAGGTTGTGTGTAGCCTCAGTGATTGTTTCCTTTTCGAGAGTAGCCCGTCTCATGATGATAATATATATTGGCTGGCAAATTGTGGTACACATGTCACACAAAATAAAATGTCACTGGAGCTTTCATTTTCCCATGTCATTACAGAGGAGTATGCTGGATGTGGTTGCTACCCATGTCTGTAGTAAAATGTAGTGTTGGGTGCACCACAAAGATGGTGTTTAGAGTCATCCTCAAATATGTGGTCAAAGTTTCTGGTTTGCGGCCTTTCCAGTTTTGGGGTCACTTTATAGCACTGTTTGCTCAAAAGACTTTGGGGAACTAAACCATAGAGGAAAAAGCAACTGTTTTTAGTGCTATATAGTCTTGGAAGAGTCAAGAGTTCACAAGTTTGATTTAGGGCCATAGCAAGCTTCAAAAGAGCCAAAAATCCCCATAGTCTCCGCAAGGATTGTATTTCGTACCCACTCCACTTTGGAACATCTTACTGATAATTAATGGGTTGTTTCACAGACAATTCATTTTCTCTGGATACATCCAAATCCCACATAACTTACCCACTTTGCTACTTTGTGCACTTGTCGTATCATAACAAGCAATATAGTACTGCAGCAGTAGTGTTAAACCTTTTGGCTTTGCCAGTGCCTGTTTTCCATTTACATGCTTGTTAGATCAGGAATCTTTAATAAGTTTTACTCCTGTCTTTTTTGCTTCTGACCTCCTGTTTTTGAATATTTGCTGCATTTCATTTTTGAAGGTTTTAGCACTCTGGGCTCCGCTGTCCAGTACTAAAGTGCAAGTGATCCCGGTAAATTGTATCTGTAATTGGTTGTTAATGATAGGCATATTGGATTTACTGGTATGTCCCCAAGTAATTCAAATTCTACTAGTGGGCCTGCAGCACTGATTGTGCCATCCACATAAGTGGCCATGTAATCATGTCTTAGACATGCCACTGCAGTATCTCTTTGGGCAGTTTTGAATTGCCATGTTGACCTGGTGAGTGCACATCCCCTTTTTTACATGTACATTACCCCTAATGTATGCCCAAGGTAGCCCCCTGGACAGAATGCAGTGTAATTGAATGGTAGGACATGTACTGGTGTGTTTTACATGTCCTGATAGTAAAATTTAGCTAATTTCGTTTTTCACTCTTATAAGGTCTATATCTCCATTAGGTTATTATTAGAGCTGCCTTGTAACCTCTTTCAAGTGTAACTTCCAATCGGGAAGGGACAGAGATTTGGAGTTTCGGCTCCCTGCACTCACAATTTAAATATGCATCTTCTAAAGAGGTTGGTTTTTAAATTGCTTGTTTGAAAATGCCACTTTTAGAAAATGGGCATATTCTTCCTTTACTAACCTGTGCCTCTGTCTGTCTGTGGAATCCACGTCTGAGGAAGGGTGACAGTTTGGATGTTTGTGCATTCACTGTAGAAAGTCACACAAAGGAAGCTGAGATGTGCATGCATATGCTGATGGCCCATTACCAGAATGGTGAGTCATCCTGAGCTAGAGTAGTGGGAGGAGTTGTCATTGACACCTGAATAGGGCTGTGCCCGTCCTCCCACAAAACTGTCTCCCCCTCCCTGCAGTGTGCATGGTGCTAGGTCAGGGAAAGACAGGGTCATGTGCACTACAAAGACTTGCCTTTGAGGTTTGTCTACTTCAAAGGCAGAACCTTGTATAAGTACTGGAGTTGTGACACCATAACTTCAGAACACTTCTGGTCTAAGACTATGTTCTACTTAGAAGAAGACCTGGAGAAGCTGTCAGGAGGGACTACCACTTTGCTGTGTTGGCCTGCTTCTTGCTGCTTCTGTCTTGAGCAGCGGAAGGACAGGACTTTGTGTTCTACATCCTGCTTGTAGGGATTATGTGTGTTTGCCTCCTGGTAAGAAGGCTCAGGGCCATCAAAGACTGCCAGTGAAACCCTCTACTGGGAGTTCTGGCCTGCCAAATTGTACCAATTCCAGTTCTGGGCCCCTGGATGTGGCTTGACTGCTAGAGATCCAAGACAATGCTTGCACTGCTGTTTTTTCCCAATGCAGCAATGCTATGCAGCATGAAAATAAATGCATTGCAATGGTGTGGCCGTAGAATCGGCTCTGCGCCTATTGTGCGGCTGAAAGATTGCTGCAACATGAGCCCTGCACACTGTGTCCCCGACGTCCATGTCATACGTTCTGACTCTGATGCTAGCCCTGCTTCACGGATGGAAAATCGAGGGAATGCATCTGGAAGTTGAAAGCATCATCCCTGTGCACCAAGTTCCTCATGTACAGAGATAGACGCATCACCTCCCCTCACAGTAAGGAACCCATGCATCACCTCATCTGACATTAGGCAATTGCTGCATCACCTCCCCTGCACTGCAGTATAGAACTGATGAATCACCTCCCCTAGCAGTAACGAACAGATGCATCCCTTTGCTTTTTCGACACCTAACCTCCCCTGTACCTGTTTTTATGGACTGAACTGTTTTTAACATTTTAAAACTGAAATCTTTGCTTGTGTATGTTGGATTTTTGTTGTTTTAGCTTTTTTTCATTCAGATAAATATTGGTTATTTTTCTAAACTGGTGGGGTGTCCATTTGTAGTGTTTTCGTTATGTTACTGTGTGTCTATGTACTAGTGCTTTACTCATTGCCACACTGCTCGTGACAAACTACCATGGGGGTGATCAGAGGTTACCGTAGCTTTGTAATCCATTTCCTGACTAGAATAAGGGGCCCTACTTGGAGAGGGTGCAGACCTCCTGAGACCCCCATAAGGTAATGAATAACAAAATTATATATATATATATATATATATATATATATATATATATATATATATATATATATATATATATATATATATATATATATATATATATATATATATATATATATATCTATTCACTGAAAAAAACATAGGTTTCACACCAGTTATAGTTAGCTGGAAATTTTACTGACATAAAACCATTGAAATTCCCACGTTATAGTTGGTTGGACTCACTATTACTTGTGCGCCTGCAATGCCCTGTTGATGACGTCACATATTACATCACTCATGACATGGTCAGTGACATCACTCATGACATCACTGCTGACACCATCCAGGGAATGTGTGTCTTTCTGAAAAATCAATATGTTTTATATTTTAGTTTCTATTTTTGAATATGTGTTTCAAGGGTTACATTACACTGAAAGGAGGTCTGTCACTCGGTCACAAGGATGGTGTCACTGTTTTTTTTATTCTTTTTTGTTGTTTTATATTTTTTAGTATCAGTATGAGTGTCTGTATGGTTTGGTGGGGGTATTACTTAGCACATAGATGCATCAATGACTGACTCACTGTTTGTATGTGTTTTGAAGACAGCATATGAGCAGGACTGTATGGGTGGATGAGTGTGTATATGTGTGTGTTAGTGAGTGAATGACTGTCTCACTCGTGTCTTAATGAGTAACTACATATGTTTTAATCTAGTATATGTGAGTATTGATGTATATAAGTGAGTATATGTGAGAGTGAGAGATTGTAAGAGTTCCTGTTTAAATAAGTATGTGTTTCTATAAGTGATTGTTTAAGAGAGTAAGTATGTGTAAGTTTCCTTAGAAGTAAGGTGGTAGTGTGTGTATAGCTGTATATGCAAATAAATGGATGATCAATAATTTATTTGCATGTGTGATTATGTGTGTGAGTAACTTTTGGATGACTGTCAGTGTGTAACAGGATGTATAGGTGTTTCACTACATATGATGAGTGAATATATGTATGAGTGACTATATAGAACTGTAGGTGAATGAGTGGATGTGTATATAGATGGTGGTATTACTGAATTGGTTTTGAAACTGGTATGGGTATCTCTATTTTTTTGAAAATTTTTGTTTCTATTTTTGAATATGTGTTTCAAGGGTTACATTACACTGAAAGGAGGTCTGTCACTCTGTCACAAGGATGGTGTCATCAGTGATGTCATGAGTGATGTCACTGACCATGTCATGAGTGATGTAATATGTGACGTCATCAGCAGTGCATTGCAGGCGCGCAAGTTATAGTGAGTCCAACTAACTATAATGTGGGAATTTCAATGGTTTTATGTCAGTAGAATTTCCAGCTAACTATAACTGGTGTGAAACCTATGGTTTTTTCAGTGAATTTCAAAGGTTTTTTAAATGATAATTCCTAACTATAACGTGTGTGAAACCTATGGCTTTTTCAGTGAATTTCAAAGGTTTTTTAAATGCTAATTCCTAACTATAACGTGTGTGAAACCTATTTTTTTTCAGTGAATTTAATAGGTTTTTTAATAGCAAATTGTTGGGCTACATCTGGCTGATATTTGGGCTACATTTGTTTTTTTTTGTCTCTGGTGGCCATCTTTGGACTACATTGGACTACATTGGGCTACATTGGGCTACATTTGGGCTCTAACATATATATAGCCCAATGTAGCCCAGTACATATTTTTTCAAAGTTAATTTTCATAAAAACCACTGGAGCATATATCTTGAGACATAGCAAAGGCACATCGGGGTACCAGTCTCTACAATTTTGCCAAGTTTGGTGGAAATCCATTCAGCCGTTCGGGCTAAAAGTGAGTTTGACCGCCCTATGGAAATTAACATGGGGAAAACACGTTTTAGGACCCCCCTTTTATCTCGGCGCCTGCTTGACGAATCCCCCCCACATTTTCAGGGAAGGAGCGGAGCGGGCCACGAACTTTGAGAAATTTGCGAAGATTCGTCCACCGGCGCCAAAGTTATTCCCAATAGAATGTTGCGGATTTCCTATGGAAATTAGATACTAACTATAACTACCTACTGGCGACTGCCAGTAGGTAATATATATATAAATCCGCAACATTCTATTGGGAACAACTTTGGCGCTGGTTAATGAATCTACGCGAATTTCTCAAAGAAGATAGCCTGTTACGCTCCGCTCCTTCCCTGAAAGTTTCAGGGGGATTCGTGAAGCGGGGGCTGAGAAAAAAGGGGGTCCCAAAACGTGTTTTTCCCATGCAATTTTCCATAGGACATCTATACAAGGCTACAGCCCGAACCGCTGAACGGAATTACACCAAACTTGGCAAAATGGTAGAGACTGGTACGCAGTAGAGTCTTTTGTTTAACCCCTTAAGTGCTGCCTCGGTGCATTGGCCGACGGCAGCACTACCTCCCCAGTGCTGCGCACGACCATTGAACGTCCATTCAGCACTAGTTCTAATGGACAGCGCAGCACTGGGGAGGAGTGTTTAATAGCATCTATGAGGTTAATAATAATAATAATAATAATAAAACCATTTGTAGAACGCATGGTTACACTATAACAGTGTGTCCTTGCGCTTATGGAAGCAGTCCATCCAGCAAGCAAGACCTTCTGTACTTAGCATCCCAGAGGGGGAAGAGGTAACTAATAAGTGCCCCGAGTATGAGGGAATAGGTAAGTTTTCATTTTAAATCAGAATCTTACCTCCGACGGTTCGATACGGAGTTCAATCGGGAGCTTGTTCCATTTTTTGCAAGCTAGCTACCTGAACGAGCGGCCTCCCATTCGCGCTTTAAAAAGACGAGGGACCTGAAACTGCATGCTCCCTGATGATCTCAAATTATGTCTTGGACGATGGATCGTTAAGAGCTTTTGAAGATAACTAGGTCCTTTCCCCTGGGCTACACGGTGTGTAATGCACAGTGCTTTAAACAGGATGCGTTCCTGTATGGGCAGCCAGTGGAGAGTCTTAAGAGCCTGTTGCCCTGAGGCTCTTTTAGACAGATTCAGGACCAATCTGGCAGCTGAATTTGGTACGCGCTGCAACTGCTGTAACCCTTTCTTACTCAGGCCTAGAAACAGGGAGTTTCCATAATCTAGGTGGGGGTGACCAATGCGTGTATTAAAGATTTCCTGGTGTCGATGGGCAAATAATCAAGTATTTTACGTATGGTCTTAAGGACTCCATAACATTTACCTACTAGCCTTCCAATGTGCTGTCCATAGGTAAGGCTGGAATCCAAAAGGACACCAAGGTTCTTTACCGTCTCTGAGGGGGTAGGTGTAGGCCCTAATTCAAATGGCCACCATGCTGATGACCAGATAGTGGGAGCTCTACCAATCACCAATAGCTCAGTTTTATCGCCATTAAGGCGTAGACAGTTGTCATTCATCCATACAGATATATCTTTGAGAAAGGAGAGAAAGTTCGCTGCTGCCTCATTCTGGCCTTGGGCTAGGGTGATCATCAATTGCGTATCATCAGCGTACGTTACAATGTCCACTCCGTAAGGTGCCACAATTCTAGCCAGGGGTTCCATATATATGTTAAATAGTGTCGGGCTCAGGTTTGAGCCCTGTGGAACACCATGCTTTAACCATCTTGGGGAAGATTTAAATGGAGGACAGTGCACTTGAAAAGTCCTGTCTTTTAAGAAGGAACGCAGCCATTCATGGGCCGGTCCTACCACTTCCATTTCTGTAAGGCGGGTCAGCAGCATGGCATGAGATACAGTGTCAAACGCCGCACTCAGGTCTAATAGTACCAATGCTGCTGTCTGTCCCTCGTCTACTATTTGTCTAAGCCTCTCGGTGGAAAAGAGAAGGTCTGTCTCAGTTAAATATCTAGCCCTAAACCCAGACTGATACGGGTGTAGCGGTTGACCCTCTTCCAGGAATTCCATGAGCTGAATGATGGCGACTTTTTCCACTGTTTTCATACAGAACGGGAGGAGAGAAATAGGGCGGAGATTCGCAAGCTGAGTAATAGGGAGGTTAGCTTTCTTTTTCAGGGGGATCACCTGAGTCCTCTTCCATTCAACCAACTCGTGACATTCCTTGAATGAGAGAGCGACCATATTGCTAATATGATCAATTACCACCTCTAGCTGGTTCTTAAAGCACTTAGGTGGAGCAGCATCACTGGGAGACCCTGACTGAATACTATTTGTTAATCTCAGCATTTCCTGTCTGGGGGTACTGTAAAGCACTTTAAATACGTACCTTTAACAGGTGTCGTACTTTTATTAGATCGGTCTTTGTGCCGCTCAATCTCAGCCAGAAAGGAGGCGTATATTATCTCGACTTTATTCACTAAGTGGTGCGCAATGGATTTGCAGATCTCTTCTGAAAAAGTGTCTTGAGCTGTTATCCTAGTTGGGGCCGTGAGTTCTTTATATATAGAAAACAGCTCCTTAGAAGGATTGTCCGCGGATTCTATCCTCTCCTTCAGGAATGCACCTTTTGCTGCTTTTAAAAGTCTGTGATATTTTTTCAGACTATCTTTGTATTGCTGTTTGCACTTTAAGTCATAGTTTTTACGCCAGCTGCGTTCAATACGTTTGCACGCCGCTTTGGCATCCACCAGCTCTTTATTGAACCATGGCGCAGTTTTAGTTCGCCTGGCCCGAGCCTTGGTTGTCCAAGGCGCAACCGTATCTAAGGCCTTCACCATCCACTCTTCATGAACCTTCCAAGCCACTTTTAGGGTATAACTTGGTGGAGGCGCCTCTTTGAGCAGTGCCAGTCTCTAACCTCCAGTTACTACGTTTCGAGTGCAGGGATTTCAGTTCCTCCCGTTGTGCTGAGCCTAGGTTCAGCCGAAAATGGATAAGTCCGTGGTCGGACCATGGTACCATAATAGGGGGCGAGACCTCCACTCTCTCCCAATTTGGAAAAATGGGGTCAAGCAGGTGTCCACATTGGTGCGTGGGTATAACTGACTGAAGGTCAAGCATTAGAGGTTTCATTGCTAGCATGACCTCCTGTGTCTCCCTACAATTAAAATCCTCAAGGTGCAAATTTAAATCCCATAGGATAAGAAACTTGCTGTAGCGTAAAGCCGGCTGAGTGGCATTCTCAGCCAAGTTATTAATAAACTGTGAGGCCGCACCCGGTGGTCGGTATATCAAAAAGCCATTAATCGTGCTTTTTGGGGTGGTTTTTATGGAAAAGAACCCTGCCTCGCTGTTCATGATATTTATAGAGTCTAAAGTGCATGGCAGCTCCCTTTTATGTATCATAGCAATGCCACCTCCTCGCTGAATCCCCCTGTCGACTCTTAGCAGACAATAATCTAAAGGGAGGGCCTCTAGGATTTCTGGGGTAGCTGCCTCATCCAACCAGGTTTCGGTTAGAAAAAGCACATCTAATCGATGATCTAATAAAAGATCGTGAATTTCTAATTTATGCTTCTTTATTGAACGGCAATTTAGCAGCGACATGCTCACCCAATCAGCCTCTTTCTCTAAGCCCATTGATGTGTGAAGGTCAAAGGCACAACCCGTGCACCAGAATGGGACTACATCCACATGTATCCTGTGCTTACATTCCTCTTCAATCCCGGGACACATGTCCAACAAGTCTTGGGTGTAACACAGCCTTTCTGGCCTTCCCATGTCACTTTGGGCAGGATTTCTGGCCCCAGGCCCTGGCAGGTCGCGGACGGGCGCAGACGGGCTCGCCTTTGGTGCGCCATCGGCGCCCGCTGCGCTCGCCCGCTGCAAGTCCCAGGAAAGGTGAGCATTTTCTGCTAGGGAGGTGGGAGGGCCGAGCAACTAGTCAGCTTGCCCTCTACTCACCCAAGATGGAGGCGAAAAATAATACTCCGAAGCAGCACCTAGTCGGCTGCTGTGGGGGGCGAAATGAACACTGCGGGCAGAGCGAGCAACAAGAGGAAATTAAAATCAATACTTTTGTGCCACAGGACAAAGTGAGTAAAAGAACAGTTTTAATTACAATTTTAAAAGCAGAACGAAATTTCACGTTCCCGGCTTCCGCCTCAGGAACCATATCACAGTCTATCTGACAATCTAATGGTGTAAATCGCTCCAGTAGTTTCTAAGAAAATCGAATTTGAAAAATATATATATCTATAGGCGGGACACCATGCGAACACATTGTGAGCACTGGTGCGCGCACGCTAGCATGCGCGAGCGGAATTTTGATTGGCTGTTGGACTTCTGTCAACATTCCAGTCAGTCGAAATTAGGAAGTGCTGCCCGCCATCTTGTCTCCGAGGCAGAAGCTAGCTGAAAACAAAAGTGTAGAACCTGTTAAGGGGGCAGGGTAGAGACTCCCTGACCCCCTAGCCCTTCTCAGGGGGTCCCAGAAGGACCCCCAAGGGTAAAAAAAAAAAATCGAAAAATTGTGGGGTGCACGCACGGTGCGCGGACGGCGCCAAACAAGAAAAAAAAATACAGTTAAATGACAAGTTTGAGTGTTTAGATGTTGGTTGTCTCTAAAAAGAACAGCATACTATTGGTTTAGAAAAGTTGAGTTCACACATGTGTTCTGTGGAGAGTTACCATGGTAACAGGTAGAGAGTTCATTCGGGGTACGTTGAACATTATGTTAGTTTGAAAGTATTGAAATGTACAACCAATTAAAATGTTAGTTTGGTTTCGTTTTTGCGTGGGAAGAAATTTGATTGGTTATGTACGGGGATATATGTATAAAATGAGAGGGAATGACAGCCATTTTGTGATTGCAGTGTCTTAGGTACATTTGTGAAAATTTGGCTTCATAACATTTGTAGTGGTTAATGTTGTTGTTTTTTTCCCCAAACTTTACAAGAACAGATTGTTGAAAATCGGCATCAAAGATTTTGTTGTTTGTTGAATTCTGTGTTTGAGAAATGTGGCAGTGATAAAACAAAAATAGAAAGTGTTTCTGATATTCGAAATGTTTTAGACATATGTTCTGATCTAAATCAATTTTCACAGAATATTCAGCAAGATTGTCAGGAATTTCTAATGTATATGCTTGTTGTATTTCAAAATGAAGGTATAGATATTGAAAATCTTTTTGGCATTTCTTATAAATGGAAACATGACTGTGACAATTTTTCCTTTTCAAGTAGTACTACAATAGACACTGAAAGATTTATATATTTGATGTTACCAGACTGCAAATCAGTGTCTTTTAATAATCTAGTTAGAGGAGCAAATCAAAACATGGTCAGTACCCAATGTAACTCTAAAATGCTATCAACATTATTTTTACGAAGATATGGACAGTATGTCATTTTGATGCTGCAACAATGCAGACCTGATGGAGCAAAATTGACAACTTTAATTAAAAATGTTGTGGCTTCTCAATTATCCATTTCAGGAAGAACTTTTGTAACTGCAGCAATTATTTTCCATGATGGTCCTTCTACAACATCAGGACATTACACAGCTTATTTAAAATGTCAAAAAGGCTGGACTAATTGTAATGATACTCAATTGACTTTTAAACAACGTTTGCCTTTTGACTTACGAAATTCTTACCTAGTGTTTTTACAACCCAAATTTTAGGGAAAATAATTGGCCTAGGAAGATTAGTGCTGTTAATAAAAGTAAGTCTGCTGTTAAGAATTACTTTGTGAGTGAGGGTGATCAAGATAGAAAAAACTTGTATTTGTCATAGAGGTAGTGTAAATGTATCACATAGTGAGTGATATTAGCATTACAGGAAATGTTGATCATGATAAAGATAAAGAAAAAGGATGAGCATAGTGTCATCAGCATACCACATGATATTGGGATTCTGATAGCTTACTGGTTGTTTAAGGTTCTATGTACATGATAAATAGCATTGGGTGGAGATATAACTATTGTTAGATGATAGAAAAGATGTTGGAGCTTTTGATTCAGAAGGTTGGGAAATTGAAGTTTAAGAGTACTATTGAGTAATTTCCAAACAAAGGAATTTCTATATACTATTTAGCCATGTGGAATAGTATGTCAATCAAAAATGAGTATTTCGGGTAAATGTTGTTAATATATGTTTATACATAACTTTACTTTGAGAGTATAAAAAAGAAGTAAAAATGTTTTATTAGTTTGTGATTGTTGATATTTATTTAAGAAATTGCTGTTTGGAAGAAAACATTTAAGATATGTTTTTTCTAATTTTTACATTATTTATTGAAATGTTGTATGGGTTTTTTAAACACAATCTTTTTGATTGAGTTTTTTTTTGCCCGCTGTCATATGATGAGTAGTATTGAACTCACTGTTTTAGTGAAATTCAATATATTCTGAGAACAGCAAAATAAAACATATAACATATTGTACAAGTTATTTTGTATTTTGTATTGTGAAATATATATTATAATTCAATTGTTTATTCTCTTCCACAGATATTACATTTATAAGGTAAGTACGACAATCTAAAAATACTTTTTCATCATTTTCTTACTTTTCTTTCTGTCTATCCTTTCTTCAGTTTTTCTTTTACTCCTTTACCTTTCCTCATCTTACTCTTCTTCCCTTATTGTACTTACTCCCCTTCTTTTACCATCAGTACTCTTCCTTCACCCTCACTCATTTTGTTCAACTCTCTCATTCTCTGACTTGTTTTTTTATCTTCCTCCATCACTACCTTTGTCTTGCTGTATCGACCAGTCTGTTTTCACTGTCCCCTTACTCTATTTCTTTCACTTCATCCTTGACTGATCTTCACTCACTTCACTTGTTTCACTTCATCGCTCCCTTTCGTTCACTCCCCTTTTTTCCATCCATCTGAAAGTCTTATCCTCTGTGTCAGTCACAATAACTGATTTAGTTCCTCACAGTCCGTCACTCATCCTCCATTTCTCTCTGTTACTGTCTCCTTCTCTCTCCACCAGTCTTCCTTTTCTTTACTCTCTCTTTCCATAAATCCTTCTGTCTCTCACTCATTTGTTTTTCCTTTCTCAATATGCTTCTTCACTCCCCTTCCCTCAACTTTATATTTCTTCCCTCACTATCACTCCCCTACATTCAATCTGAGTCCTGTTCCTCCACTTAATGTTCTCTTCTCTCTGCATCACTCTGATTTTATTTCTGCTGCTCCCATTCAGTCACTCTCTCTCATACTCTTTCGCTCCCTCCATCGTCTTCTCTTATTCCCCATACCTCGATATTTTTTGATAACTCTCATTCCTTTATTCTCTTACTCCTTTCACTCCATTTTTCTCTGTCTCTCTTCCTGTGTGGGAGCCCTGATGTAAATGTAAGTGCCTCCTGGCACACACAGATGGCGGCAACCTTTGGCAGTCTCCCTCTCTTTCTCTTTCTTTCTCTCTCTCTCTCTCTGTTTATCCCTCATTCTTCTTCTCTTCCCCTTTCTGTTTCTTTCACTCCTACTATATCTCTTAGTTTTCTTTTCTGATTCTTAATCTCGTTCCTTCTCTCTTGTATTGTGAAATATATATTGTATATATTATAATTATTTTTTTTTCTCTTTACAGATATTATATTTATTAAAAATATTTAATTAACTTATTTTATTTCATAGAAGGTAAGTATAACAAATAAAAAAATACTTTCTCATCACTGTCTAACTTTTCATTATTTATAAGGTAAGTATGAGAAACAAAAAATTGTTTCTTATCACTCTCTTATTGTGACAGAATAACTGCCTCACTCTTTGTCAGTCCCTTGCTCTCCCTCTCTCTCTCTCTGCCTTACACTTAATCTTCTTTCCTTTCTCTTTCTACCACTCCTCCTCTTTTACTCATTCACTTTTCCTCTCTTTTAATGTATTTTCTTCTCCCTTATTCCCCTTCCCTCACCCTCTTATCTATTTCTTTACTATCACCAACCATTCACTCACCGTCACTCCCTTTCTGTTGCAAACTGGTGCAGGATTTTTACATAGTATAAGTACAAAAGTGACTGAATGAAATATTATGAATTTCACTTATTCACTTTTAGGAGGCGTTCCTGCACAAGAACATTACTCATGTATACAGGAAAGCCTCCTTTTGGTGCATAGTTTTACAATATGATGCACCTTGCAAGTATATCAGATTTTAAAAACCATACTTTATGGTGCATCTTTTGTACCACCGCTGCATCACAAATGTGATGCAATGGTTGTGTAAAAGACACACAAAGGGATTATAAAACTGCCCTTAATACATATAAATTCATTCACGCACTTTCACTAATAGTGCAAATTGAAGCCTAGAGCTACAGTGCTCCGGCACTTATGATGAGCTGAGCTCGTCACGGCCATGCCCGTTTCCATGGAACGCTCAGTACAGCAGGGGAATTACCCCAGCATGCGAGCGTTCCACTTGCCATGACAAGCTCATTTCGTCATGAGCATCGGAGCACTATAGCTCAGCGTGCCCATTCACTCTCTTTCACTAATAGTGCAAATTGAAGCATAGAGTTGTAACATATTTATATACATATGTTACATTTCAGTGCTTTAAAAGTAGTACAGTATACTATAGGTAAACACCCTATAGATTTATGCTTTACCACATCCTTATAGTTTTGCACTAGACATTCACTATGACAAACTTTTACATACAAACATAGAAATATAGTTATTTTTTTGACCAGTAGAGGTAGTTCTGAAAATAACTGTTTTTTTATTTTATTTTGTTTTTGTGCAAAAACGGTAAAAAAACGGAACTTTTCAAACAAACCAATTGTTCAACAAGAAAAAATACGTGAAAAAAAATTATGGTGGCATTTGTGGTTCCTACTCTTTTCCACAATTACTTCAATGGACTGTTGGCCATAAGATATTAGTATGCTGCAATGTATGCAACGCATGATGAGATTCCGGAAATCAGGCTGTAAATTTGGAACCATAGCAGATGGAAGTCCTGATGGTGGTGCCAGTGATGTGCTGGGAGCAGAGCCCTGCTCCTCCTCTGACCTTCGCACTACAGCTCTCGCCCAATTGGTGCGTTGTATGTTCTTTACATGGCGTTCCATGCTGAAAGTTCCAAATGAGTATTTTTTGTTCTCATTACCCCTTGATAAAACAGTCTGACATATTTTACATGCCACTAGTGGGGCATTCACTTTCTTTAAATGTTCAGGAAAGGTGAAAATTTTCCACACAATGGATTCCTTTTTTCTTATAGGCCTTGGCTCTTCTGGTACAAATTCTTCAGATGAAGATGAAGAATCAGATTCCTCTGGACATGCCGCCATTTGGAATTCTTTCTCTAAAGCCCAGGAGCAGAAGAAAAAAGATGCTTCTTCTCTGAAAGTCAAAGAAGAATGATTAACATGGGAGGGGTCTTTCTATAATTGTAGTAGGAAGTATTATAAACCAATAGAATCTCTTGTTTTAAGGTCACAAGGCTGGACGTAATCTTATGGAGCGCTTACGGAGTGTTTACAGAGCGCTTACGTAGCGCTTAGGATGCATTTCCGGTCCGCTCACATAATACACACCATTGCGAGATTCGTAATTGCTTTAAAAAGTAATATACTGTTCTTAAAAGTTTAAAAAACCAATTTTCTTCATTATACCAGATATTGCCTACCTTGAAAATTAACATTAAATACGTAGATATTACGTTTTTGAAATTTAAAAAAACTTTTGGGGGTGAGCGCTCGTATTTTTTACGGTGTGCTTACGGAGCCCTCTCAGTGTGCTTACGGTGCGCGGACCTTGTGATCATAACAAAAAAAAAAAGAAAAGCTTGCAAATAAAAAAAAATGTTTTTAACTATTTTTGTACTTAGTTTTATAATTATTTTAGTATAAAATGTGAAATATAAATAAGGGGATAATAATATGTAAATATTTATTATTAAAAAAACGTTTAAAAAGATAGGAGTGTAATAATTAGTACATTTAAACATCATCGTTTATGAAACCTTTGAAATTCACTGAAAAAACCATAGGTTTTAAAAATGTTATAGTGAGGTATTAGCATTTAAAAAAACGTACAAATTCACTGAAAAAACCAAAGGTTTCACACACGTTATAGTTAGGAATAAGCATTTAAAAAACCTTGGAAATTCACTGAAAAAACCATAGGTTTCACACACGTTATAGTTAGTAATTAGCATTTAAAAAACCTTGCAAATTCACTGAAAAAACCATAGGTTTCACACACGTTATAGTTAGGAATTAGCATTTAAAAAACCTTGCAAATTAACTGTAAAACCATAGGTTTCACCCATGTTATAGTTAGCTGGACATTTCTCTCATACAAAACCATTGAAATGTCCCCATTATTGTTAGTTCAGGTAACTATAACTCGCGCGTCCGCAATGCACTACTGATGACGTCACATATTACATCACTCATGACATGGTCAGCATGTGTTATCTTGTGTAGTAACGCAGTATAACACAGTATAACCTGAAGCCCTTCAAACAGATGAAAACCACTGGAGTCAACAAGAGAGGCTCAGAGTGAGTGATACAACAACCTGTAGATGAAAAGAAATTAAAACATGCGTTCAATGTTTTATCAGTGATACAGAAATATACAGTGGCCCCGTTTCTTCTATATTCCTGGTCATTTCTTTTTAGCAAAGTAGATATACCAGGAGTCACAGTAGTCAGTAAACCACATGTTTTATCAGATATTAGAAAAACTCACAGACAGCATATCACTCTAATATATTTCAGATCGCTCCCTTCATATTTGAGGGATTCAACTGATTTTTGAAATGTATCTATGATATATGTTGGGATCCTGAAACTATGGTTCTTTTAACGTTAGACATTTCAACCTTGTACACGAGTATTAGACATGTAGGTGGTCAAAGGGCATTTGAGCATTACCTTAATAGGAGACCGGCAGGTCTTGCTTCTCAGAATAGAATGATTCTTGAAATCATGGAGTGGTGTTTAACCAAAAACATTTTTCTCTTTGGTAATGACCTTTACCTCCAGGAGTGGGGGATAGCGATGGGCACCTGTTTTGCCCCCAGTTACGCCAATCTACATCTCGGCTGGTGGGAGTAACAGGTGCTCAGAGACGGTCCCCTTGATCATTGGACGGAACACGTTCTATTATGGGTCAGATATATTGATGATGTCTTTGTGCTGTGGCATGGCACGAAGACATCAATCGACCTATTTATTGAGTAGTTGAACCAGAATTCACTGAATTTGGAATTCGTGGGACATTTGAGCAAAAAAACAATTGATTTCCTCGATATTAGGATCACTCCCATAGATAGTAGACTAGAAACTACAGTGTTGCGTAAAACAACTGCAGGTAACTCAATCTTGCACGCTGAAAGCGCCCATCCAACAGCTCTTATAAGAAGTATTCCATTTGGGGAACACTATAGAGCCAGGCGCACCTGCAGCAGTGATGAGCAAAATGATAAGATTGAGACTGAAATGACCCAGAGGTTTATTCAAAGAGGGTATAAGGATACAATCCTAAAAGGAGCATCTAGCAAGGCAAAAAGGTTGATAAGACAGAATATAGTATTTGAACCTTCTAGAACTCAGAAAGTAAAGAATTTAGGTAAATCACAGAAAGGTCAAGTTACTTCGAGATTCATAACCACATTCAATACTAAACATAAATAAATAAGCTCTATTCTAAGAAAACACTAGTATCTAATAAGGAATGATCCAGTGTTAGGTTCAAAGGTGAAAAGAATCCCGAAATTACATACAGAAAATCCAAATCTCTTAAAGACCTAGTTGTAAAAAGTGAGTTCATAGAGAAAAAGAAAAGCAACACCAACTGGCTAAAACCGAAACTTGGTTTTAAAAGATGTTTTAAGTGTAAAGCCTGTCAACATGGAATGAACCGTACAGATTTTAGAACCTCTTTTAATAAGACAGCTACAGTCAGAAGTGCTATAAATTGTTAAAGTGAATATGTAGTATATTTACTACGACGCCCATGCCCCAAGATATACATTGGTAGCACCATTTTACCAGTGCACCAGCGAATTCTGCAGCACAGACGTGCAATTGTCAATCAGGACAGATCCTACCCTGTAGCACGGCATTTTGAGTCACACCACCAAAGTAACCCCGCAGGCCTCCAATATTCTTGTATTGCAGAGGTCCCAAAGAAAAAGAGAGGAGGTGACAGGAAAGGTGAACTAAGGAGGTTGGAGAACTATTTTATTTTAGAATTGAATTGCAAAGAGCCACAGGGCCTGAATGGAGATGAAGATCTTCATACATGTCTAACCTGATTGTATATGTATTAAATGAAATGATAGAACAACCTCGAGCATATCGAAACTGCATATCGAAATTATGAATTGTTAATGTTTTTAATTGACAAATAACATTTTTAATTTTCCCTCCTTTTTTTAATACATAAGTGGTAGTATGATGTGTAAAACTGTAGTGGCATTGAAGAAATGGAATGGAATGAATAATGCTTTTTTAACTATTTATGCACTTTAATTTTTGTATGTGCAATAGGAGTGGATTGTTTAAATGAATAGTATAGAGTACTATTGTTTTTGTTTAGGCATTAGCACTTTATCTATGGTTTACTCCTTTTTCGATGTATAAGAGGAGTAGATAGCTCATAGTAGAAATGTAGCATATTCAAGCACTAGCACTTTACTTTCTCTTTGAATTATGTGCATTTTATAGAGTAGTTGTTTACAGTAAGAGAGTATTATTGTTTACAAATAGGCACTTGCACTTTATGAAAATAATAAGGATATCTTGAGTAAAATTGCATTACTAGGAAATGTTTTCCTATTCCAATTAGAACAGTCAGTTATACAGATAAAGCCACGTGGTAAAATTTGATAAATCATTGGGTCAGCTGTCTGAGGTCTAATGAAAGCAATCAATTGGAAACATGAGGTGTTCAGCATGTGATAGAAAATCGTAAAATAATCCTATGAATACTCTTTTAAGGTTCTAGTGGTTTAGGGGCACTTGCCCAGACACTTGCTTAAATGGCCGCCGCATTAGTAGACGGTCTGACCAAGATTTGAATGTCCTTTTACACTGTTTGCTGCCTTCTTTGTGTATTTTTTGAAGTCCGAAATGGCAGCACAAACATTGTGATCAAGGGAGCTTGACTCCCGAAACGCGTTGATGGATGTAACTTGTAAAGTAAATAAAAAAGCCTGAACCAACGATACCTGTGTTCGAGTGCCGGATAATTTCCTTGGGGAATGAATGGATATCCTATTTTGAATATATATATATATATATATATATATATATATATATATATATATAGAGAGAGAGAGAGAGAGAGAGAGAAAGAGAGAGAGAGATTGATAGATAGATAGATAGATAGATAGATAGATAGATAGATAGATAGATAGATAGATAGATAGATAGATAGATAGATAGATAGATAGATAGATAGATAGATAGATAGATATAGATATTCATATACATATACATATTCAGCGACATTTACAGCTTTGCATTGAGCAATATTCCCTCTGAATCTCTGTACATCTCTTTTCAATATTTTGATTTTAACAGACACTTCAGTACATATCCGCATAGTAATGCTATATGAAAGAGTTTGATAGTCAGTTCAAATAAACGTTCTCATTGCCAGCTACATGTGTTTTGCTCCAATGCATATTGTTATATTCGACCCCTCTCCTCTTTGGATGGCATGTATTCATACTGTTTTCGTCTCTAAATCTGAACATTTTATGGTTTTGTCTATTAATCGTTCTCCTTGTAAAAGCGACTCTCACTCATTCACTGTGTGTTTAGTGAGTGTTCGCCAAATTTCCCCTTACTTATTCTTGTTACACAGGAACTTTTTGTTGCTCCCTAGTTTAAATGGATACTTTTCAACTTTGATCTATTAAAGCAAATATTCTGAAAATGTTGTCATTTCAACTTATCTGTTCGAAGAGGCCATATAAATCACTTTGTTATCTTGTGTAGTAACACAGTATAACCTGAAGCCCTTCAAACAGATGGAAACCACTGGAGTCAACAAGAGAGGTTCAGAGTGAGTGATACAACAACCTGTAGATGAAAAGAAATTAAAACATGCGTTCAATGTTTTATCAGTGATACAGAAATATACAGTGGCCCAGTTTCTTCTATATTCCTGGTCATTTCTTTTTAGCAAAGTAGATTTACCAGGAGTCACAGTAGTCTGTAAACCACATATTTTATCAGACATTAGAAAAACTCACAGACATCATATCACTCCTGATATATTTTCTCCTGCACTCTTCAAGAGGAGCCTCAGTTTCTTCGACTGAACTGGAGCTTTCCAAGCCTGTTTGGCTGCCATAGATTTCTGCAAATTGCGTGTGATAAAAATTATAGTGTAACTTTCTCTTCATTACATGGTAAATCCTCCGAAAGTTCTAATTGATCTTTCCTTTCCCTTTGCAGTGCTAATTTCTACGAATATTCTACTCAATCTTTCATCTTCCGAAACCTTTATCTTCTTTCTTTCACATTAAGCAGACCTAGGGACTTATTTAGGAGAGGCTTTCACAGCCAGAGTGTCACTTTGTCTGTCGCTCTGGCGGTGCAAACCTCTCAACCATGGGCCTTATTTATGAAGGTCTTGCGCCACTGGTGCGTCACTTATAAAATGGGAAAAAGTGACGTACCAGTGACGCAAGGGCTTCATAAATGAGGCCCCATATATTTAATTTACAAATGCTGGCATTTGTCTTTGAATGGCCTCATAGATTTGGAAAGAGACAAAGTAGCATAGGTCACTGTGTTGGCTTACTCTGCACCAGAAGTGGGAGTTGCAGTGGATTTACTCACACAACACCCTTGGGTATTGACGCTGCCCCAGATTTACTTAATCATGTAAATCGGGGGCAGCACCTAAACCTTATGCATTCCCAGAGCAGGCATAATGAGGAGAAATATTTATAATTGTTTACGTGTTTTCCTCTTTCCACACATAGATAGAGGAAAACGCATCTCAGGATTGTATTTGTGCAAGAAGGTCCCCCCATTTCTGTACAAAAACAATCCTGCATGCAACACAGGCACCCTTGCACCATGGTGCAAGGCTGCCTTCATTGGTGCTAGGCAATGCGGGGGGGGAGAACAGGAATTCACTCTATTTCATAACCATTCCTTCCCTTTCACGTTGGTGAAGAAGACTTGCAGTGCTTCCCAACACCAATTCCCCATAAACGAGACCCTCTAGACATTAAGGATGAGAAGAAATAATATTGCACACTATGTGATTTTCTAAAGTGCGTCCTTATTTTCACATCTGGCTTGGCACCTTGCTCTCTTAGTGCAGCTTTTGTCAGCACAAAACAACATTAGGATTATTAACGTTGATCATATCACAGTCTGGAGTTGAGAATAAACTATCATTCTTATTAAAGCACAACTTTAGCAGTTGAAGGAAGGCACTAGAAACAAGTTTGTTTGAGTCAAAAAGCCAAGGTTTTAGGAACATTTGTAAAACGCTCTTCTTCCTCGTTTACAGTTCGTTGATGCCTAAGGGATTTGAAGTGCCAGCCCCACTCATGAGAACCCGATCCATGAGAACCCCATCCTAAGGTGAGATGAGTTTAGTAATTAGAACTTGCATAACACAGAGGAGGACATACAATTTAAGCATTCAGCTTAATTTTCTTAATGTGTAAAACCTTGCTGTAATCTAATCATGTCTTCATCCTCTACTTTCAGCGGCCGGCAAACAAGAGGGTTTTAGTTGCTACACAAGATAAATTTGACATTCACCTACAACCTGTGCTGGTGGGTAGCTTAGCCCTATCCCTTTGGGTAGGGGTTGTAAATACAGATGGTGTTAGGGATGATTGGCAGAGGAGGAGTTGATTTATTTCAATTTGGCAGAGAAGAGGGTAATTTAGAGGGTGGTTGATGCCACAATATAGATGATGAAAGCACAGTGGGTACACCATGCCTTAATTGGCCCTGTATAGCGACACGGCTAGACCTGAAGTCTTTCTTTTACCCTCTGAAGCCAGGAGTTTGACAATACACAAAGGGGTAAGCAAGGACAGTTTATTGCATAGCACACATTTTGTGTGTAATTTCCACGCCTTTCTTTCAGAAATTTATAGAGACTAATTATGTATTATTTCTCATAGATCACAAATTATTACTTGGCTTTCTAATAAAAACAAGTGGGACATATGCGCCATTTCCTTGGAACTACATGAAGTGTTCCATCCGGTTCTCGAAGTCATTGTAACACTGATACACGCCATTAAGGTAGACCTTTGAATGTTCTGGTATTAACACTTATAAATAACTAAGTTTTTAAAATTGTATTGTTCCAAATTTTAGTAGCCCCCATAAGTAGACTCCCAGGATGATAGCCTATTATGTGCTAATCTTTTGCCATCCCCGTTACCTCAGTGTGCTTTCACCACCTATATTTTAAGGGTCATGTTGGCTAGGTGGAAAGCCTGTTGCCTCTCTCTTCCAATAACATCGAATCTGTGAACATGTATAGGCATTGGTAAATCGATATTGGCATAACCTTCTGACTTAAAATGACCAACCAATATAGAAACATATAACACCAACATTCAACTAGGTGTTGATCGTGGATTGCTTGCTCTAGCCGCTGAGATGTACAACTTTGCTGTCTTATCGATGATGATGTTTAATTACTATGCTCTCTAATTGACCTTTGGTTAATCTCTCTTTTTCTATTCAGGACTTGATACTGAAAATTGTAAATAGGATTTTTTAAAATATGTAATGTTTCACATTTGTGTCTTTGAATTATGAACTGTATATATGTGTGTTTTTACACTGTGTCTTTACACTGTATTTACAATTTGTATATATATATTATTTACAGCCCTGAAGAAGCCCGTGTTTGGGCGAAACGCGTAGGCTGTGGATTTTGGCTGTGGATTTTATGACACAATAAAAGCATTTGAAAATCACGTCACCGTTTGGAAAACCCTTACTCCTGTCATCTGTATTGACTCATATGTATGGCAGTTAAATTCACAAATTAGTATAGATATGCTTTGCCTCTCCACTATTGTGTTGAATAAGTTTATATGTTAAGACCATTTTTGGTGGCTGGTCTTAGGAGGTGGGCAAGAGTGGAAATTATAGTGCGTAATTGTTAACTGTTCAGTTAGTGCAGCAACAGTGTTTGCCACCCTTTCTGTGTTGCGAACATGATGAAAGCAGGGCAGATGTTTTTGGAGAGGGCACACATACCATAATATTAAAGGTGGATAAAAAGTGAAGCCAGGGGATATTGCCCCCTCGGGGTATGCAATAAATCATAGACAACTCCACCTTTGATCAAGAGGCAGATGTATCAAGTGTTTTTTTTGTCGCAAAAGCTGCAAATCGCAAAATAGCCGCGTTTGCGACAAAAAAACGGAAAATGCGATGTATTGCAAAAATCGCATCGCAAAAGTAAGGAATCGCAAAATTGGCAATTCCTTAATTTTGCGCTACCATTTAAGGAATCGCAAAAAAGCGATTCCTTAAATGGTATGTAAGAAAGAAGAAAGTTTTGTGCTTTCAATCTAAGAAATCGCAAATTACCACCAACTTGTAGTTGGTGGTAATTTACGAATTCTTCTAAAAATGCACTTTTTGAAAATTTTAAAGGTGCCATGTGACGCTCATACATGCCCTTTGGGCATGTATGTGCGCCATATGCGCACATATGTGAATTTCAGGGGTGCAGAAGGGTGTCCTTAAGACACCCTTGCACCCTTGAAATTATTCTCAATTTGCGATTAGCAAATTGCGAATCGGAAATTGAGAATAACTTTCAATTCATTCCTATGGGCCTCCTGGCCCATAGAAATGAATGGGAAATCATTCCTTAATTGCGATTAGCAATTTGCTAATCGCAATTAAGGAATTTTAAGAAATCGCTAAAAAAAAGTGAATTTCTAGATACATACCATTTAGCAATTCTCAAATAGCGATTCACAAAAAATCGCTATTTGAGAATCGCTAAAGGGTATCTTGATACATCTGGCCCCTAATGTATTCACTTTTACCATTATGCAATTCTACATGTTATGTGGTACTCATATTGAGACAGCTGTGTAAAAATCAGGTATTGCATCAGGTTATTCACTGCTAGATGTACAAAAGTGGGAAACAAAATAAATAAATGTTCCTCTTTATTCTCTCCTCCCTAAGATTCTCTGTATGTTTCCATCACTCGTTTGTTTCTTCTCCAATTCCCTCCTTTTTTTCTCCCTTTCTCCCTTTTCCCTCCCACTTTTAAGTATACCTTTCACATCTCTCCCTTTACTGCTTCAACACTCACCCTCTCTACAACTCCTTCCTTAGCAGTCTCTCACTCTATCTTCCACTCCCGTGTTCCTCTCTCTTGCCATCTTTACCTTCATTTGTCCTGCTTTCATTTATAAAATCTTTACATTTACCACTGTCTCTCCCCACTTTTCCTATCACTAATTATCACCTCTCCAATACCATATCAACTTTCTTCCTCACTTTCCCCAACTTCTTCTCCTATTTATTTTCCTGCCCTTTCACCCCATTCATTCCACTCCCATTTCTTTTCTTTTTCTAATTGTAATTTCTCTAGCATCCCCCTTGTTGATTCTCTCCCTCTCCTCACCTCACCCGCTTTCTGTGCATCATTGTCTCTCTTTTTATGATAGTTTTTGGTTGATGAGGATTTAAGTATATTTTTTGCAGAATGTCTGGGCCAAAAATTGTACCTGATGACAGGGGTCCGGATTTAGAATAAATGTTACAGATATCACATCTGCTTTCCTATAAGTACCATCTGAAATAATGCATTTATGGTAAAGCCAACTGGATTTCTGTTATGTAGGTGTTGGAGTAACCCACCTACCAAACTGCAAATCAGGCCCTTAGTCGTTGAAATTGAAGTTAATATGTGTCAGTCGGGCAAAGTCCAAAGCTGATTTCAGAAAGCGTTATTAAACTCAGCTAAGTCATTGTGGAGCTCCTAGTGAGTCCAGTGGTTATGACATCAAAATCAATGAGTAAGACAAAGCTGGAGTTCATAAAGCCAATGTTGCTTTCTCACTGGGAAGGAGTTTTCCAATTCACGGTTTTACTTATGGCTTAGTCATTGTTTTGGCTTTTAAAATCCTACAGGAAAGGAAGCTTTGGTCAAGCAGGTCTACACAAGGCCAGAAACCATTACTGTAAGGTCCCATTGA
This sequence comes from Lissotriton vulgaris, assembly GCF_964263255.1. Taxonomy (NCBI): domain Eukaryota; kingdom Metazoa; phylum Chordata; class Amphibia; order Caudata; family Salamandridae; genus Lissotriton; species Lissotriton vulgaris. The sequence goes on from NC_141691.1 coordinate 421,408,729, forward strand.
CCCATTTTAGAGCAACAAAAAGCTCTCAGATGAACAAACATGTTTTTTTGCCTGCAATCTCCTCGAGGAATCTTCAGCATTTTCACATTTCTGGTCTCTCATGAAGGCTTTAGGAACCAGTCTGTTCTGCTGAAATTAGCAGGATCCTCTTGCAGTCAGACTTCTATCTAAGTGCAGGGCTTCTTGCTTTAGGTGTAGTCTTCTCAGGTCCAGCAATGTGTTGAAGATTTAGTGATGAGGTGCTAGACTTATTCTGTGCACTAGCTAATTATTGGAGAATGTTACCTTCCCTGTTCTGGAAACTTTCTCACCTTATGCCTTCTTCTTTTTGCAGCACTTCCTCTTTGCCATAGCCTGTAGCCACTCTCCTACTTAGATGAAATTACCTTCCGTTGGTCACTTTCCAAACTGGTTCTCCTCCTGCTGGGTTTGGAGTTGAAGAGTGTATGAGTCTCTGGGAATCAATGGGAGCAGAATCTGCTGGCGCTATTTGGAGTCAGAAAGTAAGAAGAAGAAGTTTAAAGGCCCTCCTTTGTTCTACCAACTCTTCTGTACCCCGCACAGGTGGCTAATCAGTGTTAAATGTCCAGCAATTGACAACACCTTGCCATCCTGAGTACAGAGATTAGACCATTTTCCTCTGGCAGGTACAGTCCTTTACTACAAAAAGGAATGTGCATTGGCCTCTGGGGGTGTACTGAGAGCCTTTGAATCAGGTGTAGCCCAAACAGCGCATTGAACATTGTTATAATATTACTTTTGCACTAAAGTAATATAAATCTATTTTCAACTTTTAATAACATTTGAGAACTAAGTGGAAAAGCATATTGAAATATCTTTCTATCATTTCTATCATATTCCCAAGCAAGTATATTAAATTTATATTTTAAACACCCCTAGCCCTGTCTAAAGAAGATGTGTCCTAAGCTACACAGTTGAAACTGATTGTAGGCATTCAGTTACTTTGCGGGCACCTCTTTCAAATATGTAGGTTGCTGCTTTTTATATACTAGGCACTCCACATTGAGGACTTACAATACACATTTTTAGGGTGATTTATTTATCTATAAACATATTATTATTAGTAAATGCACTTTACCTTGCTGTGTCTTACTGCTGTGCCTTTAAAATCCTGTCAAGCCGGGCACAGTAGAGCTCCTGGCAACATATATTTTTCTAATACTTGTGGCTTGTGTTATTCGCACCTCAGCCCACATATGATATTTAACTTCCATGCGACTGGCATGATTTCTACACTATCTATTAAGGCATCAAAGGAAATGCAAATAGGACAATTGGGTGAAGCCAATTATTCCTGCACCATTTTTGAAACAGAGCACATGCACTGTGCCGCTGAATATCTTTGTTACAGAAAAAAAGTCTGAATACTAGCCAACATAGAATCCAAAACAAGATGAAAAATCAGGGGGTGAGATTGCAAGAAAGGTGGATTTTCTCCCCTTTTCTACACTGACTTTTTCTTTTCTCCACACCTTAATCTTCTGCACTTTTTCCCTTTTCTTTCAACCTATAATTCTTACTGTACCTTCCACTACTCATTTTTGTATGTATGTCTAATGAGGAGATGGGGTCCAGTTAATTATCTATTGACTTTATAAAAGGCCTCTGATGCTAAGTTACATGTTGAGCAACTCATATGATCCTGGTCAAATCCAGCTGAATCCTGAGTCTAAAGTTTTGATGTAAATATGGAGAATGTAACTGTACAGACTTTTGTAAGCTAATGATGCTGTAAAACATCTGTTCACTGTCCAATTGTTCATCTACTTCATTGAGCAAGGTTTGCAGTGCCCCAAGAATGTAGTAATTGGTGCTGAGAAAGATGCAAGGAGGTTGTAATCTAGGATGTGGTGAAAAGAGCAGAGACATGCACACTACACAAATGATAGGATGTGAAAGTAATGATGAATATGTAACGTCTGTTTCATTTCTTGCAACTCCAACCCAGCACAGTTGTGCTTAAAAGTACAGAAAGCACCATCATTGGTGCAACAAGGGTAGTAGCACCAGGGTCCATGGTTGAACCCAAAATATAGATGATTATTACTATCAAAAAGTCCAGCTTATTTGCATTTGGGCCCATGGTTCCCTTGTTATATCACTGAAAAATGTCCTTCTAACATTGGGTGTATGCCTTTCACAGACGTTGTGGCAAGTATTATTTTATAGTGAACAATTTGAGTGAACAATTTAAGCCAAGGATGTATTCCAATTATAAATACAGGAAAGAACTCAGCAGCTGATTCAAGTTCCACTTAGAAACCGCACTTACTTGCATAACATGAAGGAAAGCCCTCGGACACAACGCAGCCCGGTTATCAGTTCATCATGTTCTATGTTCTCAGCGGCCATTTTGCGTTTCATTCTCAAAGAGCATTTTGCATTTTTATGTAACCATCCAAAGTGTGAATGTAAATACCCCAGCCTGTAAATGCTGCTGACATAGACCCATCAGACAGCACACCAAAACATCATTTGTGGATACCTCCCACTGCTCCTCCAAAGGGCAGTTAATAATGGATCTCATCTTCCGTACTCAAAGACCTGAAAATTGGATCACCACCCTCAATACACATCTTCACATCTCCAAAACTACCATCACATCCCATAGCTGCAAACTGACGACCTTGCTCCTGAATCACCAGACTCTGAGCGGTAACATCCCCATAACCATCTACTTGAATGGTACTGTCCTGATACAGGCTAATAATGGCTAATAATGATAACCTTGTGGGTCTTTGACTCTCTCTTCCTATCTCTAAAAAAGGCACCCCTGCCCACTATTCGACCCGGCCAGACTCCTCACTGCCCCCCAGTGAGCCTTCCCCATCAGGTGAGGCACCAGACCCTTCTCATGTCCTCTTTGAGAACCCCCTCCCCACCACCACGAGTCACCTCCCGTAACTTTTCACCTCCAAATGATCCCACCCCCAGCGGTTGACCCTCCCACTCCTGCCTCCTCACTCATCCCAACCAGTCATCCCGGAATGCGCATTACCCCCAAGCTCAGTCTCTCCCCAGCCCTTTCCAGCCTTCAGGCCACACGAGGCCTAATCCATGTTATGAGCCAATACTCCTTTGGTCTGGGCAGACAAACCCAGCGATAAACTAGGCAGCCCCTTCCCCACCAGTCAACCTGTCTGGGACTCCCCCTCCTCCCCCTCAGGCAATGCTACCCCAGACACACTCCTTCCCACCTTGGGTATCACAACCCAACTCCTCAACCCCCTGGAAACTCAGCTGGAAATCCTGATACGAGGCCTGAACGAAACTTTATCCAACCTAGTCACGACCAAAGAACCCACCCAGCCCCCTACCTCACCGCCTAATATCACCCAACCTTGGCGTGAGAAGGTATCACCAACCAGCGAGCCCCCGGCCCCTACCAGGTCCCAGCCATTGACCAGCAGAAGGGGGACAGAGAATTACTCTGAAAGACCCAGAAGATCAAAAGCCGCCCTTTCCCCTCGGGAAGCAGCATACCTAGCCTCAACTTACAGCACTCCCTCCAATCCCTCCCCCAAATCTAAGATCCAAGTAATTATGGGAATTGGAAGAGAACTCCTTCCACCGAGAGTCCCGAGACCCCCAGCTCATCTAACTTCTCTACCTAGGGACCCAACTACTAAGACTTCAACAATGAAGAATCCCCCATTAACTGCTTGCTCCTAAACTGCAGATTAGCCTCTTAACATGCAACCGAACTAGCAGAAGCCATTCTCTCCCATGCCCTAAAAATAGCATTCATCATGGAGACCTGGCTCAATAACCTCTCTTATCCCATCATGGACAAGCTGGTACCCCCTGGATTCACAATGATCAACAAAGACAGGATAGCTCAAAGAGGAGGGGGCCTAGCAATCATCCACAATAATAGCATCTCCATCACAGAAACTGCCTCCTGCCTTTATAACTCCTTTGAATGTCTCTCTGTCAATATCAAGACAAGCGAGAACAAGCCATCTCTAGGCCACCTCCTGTACCACCACCCAGGCAACTCCTCCAAATTTGGATAACAACTTTCTGACTTGATTGCCTACTGCTCTCTTGGAAACTCAAACAATAACATTTTTGGCGACCTTAATCTAAGATGGAATTAAACAAAAAACCTGCTTATTCAAACCCTAAAAATTTTAATTGTAAATTGATACTTGTATAGCGCACTACTCACCCGCAAGGGTCTCAAGGCGCTTGTACGAATACCGCTGTGGAACCCATCCTGGCTTTCCCTGTGAGGCGTCCACTCCTGGGCACCCCCAAGGTGGAGGCCAGGCATCCTTAGCGTTGTGGGGGCCGTTGTGGAGATTAAGCAAGCTATTGCCAAGAGTTGCAGAGTGGGACTCCATGATTGGAATAGGCACCGAGGCGAGAATTATCAGGTCAGTGGAATTTTTGAGCCCAAGACCCGCCGAGGCGGGGAATTGAACCCTGGCCCCAGGCTAGACCTCTGCATCAGGGTCTTCTGCTCTAACCATTGAGCCACACTTCTCCACTAAACAACCTCTTACTAGAAAACAGCCTGACCCAACACTGTTCAGAAGAAACACACAACAGAGGAGCAACCCTTGATGCTAATATTGCCAAAAGCACTGCAATCACCATCGACCACATCCTTCCCGTAGACTGGTCTGATCACCACATCATCCTTTTTCACATCAACCAAGCGGTCCAAACTCAACTCCCCTTGTAGACCCCCCCAAATGGATTAGGAACACAGCTCAGATCCTGTGAGCTGATCTAGAAGAAAGAATAAGCTTGCTTCTCACCATCACCACTGATCACCTCCCAACTACCGAACTTACCTCTCTCTACAAATCTAATATGACGCGCACCCTGGACCAACTTGGTCCTTTAAAACAAAAAAAACCCAGAAGCATTCCATCCAGATCATGGTTCACCACTGCCATCAATGAAGAAAGAAGACATTTAAGAACCTCAGAAAGATTCTGGAGGAGCAATCCCACCGCCCTACATCGCGAGCAACTCCAAACAGCCCGCAGGAATTACAGAAAACACATTAGGAACAAAAATACATTTCTTCTGCACTGCGCTGGACAACGCTAAAAACGGACCCAAAGAGCTCTTCAATATCATCAGGAAACAAACCTCTATACCAGTGGCCTCCTCAACTCAGACATCCAAAGACCGATGTGACAACTTCGCCACATTTTTCACTGACAAAATCGCCAAGATCGATCTCTCACTTTTGGTTCTAATCTCACCCCCTCCACCAAGATCCAGCTCACTGAGATCAGGTGTCGTACCAGATTCCTTCAATGTTCGTCAAGTCACACCACTGCTGATGGTCCTCCTCTGGTTCTCCTCCTTTCTCCACAACCGCTCACAAAGAATACAAATGTAACATTTTGAATCTGACGTCCTCCCCGCTACTAGGGGTGTTCCAAAAGGGTCAGTGCTCTCCCCTCAGCTTTTCAACTTTTACATCGAACCCCTCACCTCGCTACTCAGGAAATCCAACATCCCCTTCCACTTTTATGCTGATGACACACAGTTATATCTAGAAACCTCCTCCATCGAAGACCTCCAGAGATTCAACGCCATGCTCACAGAGGTGCAACAGTGGCTCTCAAGTAACCACCTGACACTCAATCAAAAGAAAACGGAAATACTCCTCATCTCCAACAAAGACGAAAACCCCCAAATTGCAGAATGGCTCAAAGCTATTGACGCCCTCGATGTCAACAACACACTGGCGGATTCGGTAAAAATTCTAGGTATCACCCTAGACCCGAAACTGGACATGAAAAAACACATCACAAGAGCCGCTAAAAGCGCCTTTCTCAACTTGAAACTACTGTACAAAATAAAACCCTTCCTCCCGCCCAAGGACCTTCAATAAGCCACCCAAGCACTGGTGCTCTCCAGATTTGACTACAGGATTGCAGTCCTGACTGGCACTGCAAATCCCACCTCGCCCCCCTAAAACAACCTTCAATGCAGCAGCCTGAATGGTCACCGGAACTAAGAAATTCGAACACATCTCCCCTGCACTCAGAGAACTTAATTGGCTCCCAATTGAGTTATGAGCCAGCTTCAGAACTGCCTGCCTCATGCAGAAAGCCCTCCACACAGGCAAACGGGAATACCTAGATGCCAAACTCGAAAGGGCCAGCCAGTCCAGGCACCTCAGGAGCTCAAACACTCTACTACTCATCCGCTGAAAATTAGCAAACAAAAAACGACGACCAGATTGTTTGCTGGAAGTGTTCCCAAAGTCTGGAACTCCATCCTCCCACACTTCAGAACGATCTCCTCATTTCCAAAATTCAAAAACCTGCTTAAAGTCCTCTTCCTGGATCGCTCTCAAGCAAAGAGATAGGAGCTATGGAAGTACTTTAACCGGCACTCCTTCCAACTTTCACTAGGTGACCAATGTCCTTGATTCGGATCTTGATTACTTTTTAGAGACTCGTATTGTTTGAACAAGAAAATTATTTGGATACTCAACCCAAGGATTGTGGATTACCATGTTACATAACATAGGGCCATATGTATCTAGCCTTTTGAGATTCGTTAAGGCCGAAATTCGCAGAATTTTGGCCTTAGCGAATCGCAAAAGGCCTTTTTACCGATTTTGAAATGTAAGAAACATTAGCAAAATAAGGAATCGCAAAAAATTGCGATTCCTTATTTTGCTTAAGCATTTAAGCAATCGCAATTTTGCGATTCCTTAAATGCTATGTATGAAGCTTTTTAGACTTGCGATTTCAGGTTTAGAAATCGCAAATTACCACCAACTTGTAGTTGGTGGTAATTTGCGATTTCTTGTAAATATACACAATTGTGCATTTGTGAGGGTGGCATATGACGCACATACATGCCCATTGGGCATGTATGTGCGCCATATGCACACACATGTAATTTACAGGGGTGCAGCAGGGTGTCCTTGAGACACCCCTGCACCCTTGCAATAACTCTCAAATTGCGATAAGCAAATTGCGAATTCGCAATTTGAGAATTATTTCGCAATCAATCCTATGGGCCTCCTGGCCCATAGGAATGCATTGGTAATTATTCCTTAATTGCGAATTCGCAATCGCAAATTGCGAATTCGCAATTAAGGAAGATTAAGGAATCGCTAAAAAAAAGCGATTTTCTTCATACATACTATTTTGCGATTCCTAAATAGCGATTCCTTAAAAATCGCTATTTAGGAATCGCAAAACGGAACTATGATACATATGGCCCTAAGTCACCTCCGATGACACTCTGCATTTATCTTCCTGTGTACAGTGATAATTGCTCTATGTGTCTGTAAAGGAACGTATATTATATTAGTTGTTTGCATGTTCTGGTAATATTTACTACTTATATGTCCGATTCACTATGTTCCTCTATATTCTCTGTACTGCCCATTTGCACATAAGTTACTTGCTGTGAAGCGCTCTGATACCCTCGGGTCCAGCCAGCGCTACATAAAACTCCTAAAATAAATAAAAAGCTATGATAAGAGGGTTACTTAACACGTCTGACAAAATGTTTTTTTTTGTGTGTTTTATCACATCTTTTTAGCTGGAAGCTCACTTGTGTTTACATAAATGTTTGAGCATTTTCTTTGATTGGATTTACAAGTTAAGACAAGTTTGTCCAGCAAACAGAGTGAATGGCAGTATGCCCTAGCCTCGGCTTCCACGTTTGCCATTTGTCTGCATATGTATAGGATTCTCTACCTCCTAAAATTCAATTTGTTTCTCTTATGGATTTCCTGGTTTCAGCTAAATCCTCAAGAGCATTAAACAGTATCTGATTTGGACATACTATTATTTTGGATTACTCGTAGCAAAGAGACCAGTGATTATTATTTTCCTGGTGGGATGCTCCAAGCGCAGTGGTTTGAGCTGCTGAGGGCTCACCTCGCTCTGCCTGGTGAAAGCAAGGAAAAACAAAGTTTTTTCAATCAGAGTGAATGGTCTTAAAAGCACTTCTTTTGTCATTATTTGTAAGTTTTTCAGAAGTCTTCACTTCATGCTTAGACAAACAGACCCAAAGAGCAGCACCTGTAATACTTTATAGAATGCATAACACAGAGTGAGTATAAATCAAGCTCATGTGCTCTTACCATATGTAGCTGTTCATGAAGTGTACCAAAGGCAAGCTAGCGTAACAATTTTAATTTTAATTATAGGGACTTCATTTTTGAGGAATAGACACACTTGTTCACCAAAAAAACAGAAGACAACAACTTGGCAATGAAGTCAGATTTATTTTCCTTGGAAATTCAAGTATCTTTTAATACCTTGAGAAAACAAAACCCTGAACGGTAATGCACACAATGTTTCTTTTTATTCTAAAAAAGAAAATTTACTATTTCTATTTTGTCCTCATCTCACCAAAAAGACATCTGCAGATTTAACAAGCCATCATACTTTACAACTGGGCGCATCATGGCTAACTGCATTTGCCTAGGTCAGCCCGACCTGCCCAGGGTAGTAGAGGCTTGGTGTAATCTTAAGACCCGAGGGGAAGACCAGCACTCTTAAAAAAAAAAGTTTAAAAAAAAATTACCAGTTACCAAACACAAGTCCCGGCCCCAGCTTAGCAGAGGATGCCAAATGCTAAGCAAGGTTTCCTTGCTCCCTTCTAGTTCTAAGCATGCCATACCAAACAAGGCTTTAAGCCTGCCCTCTCTGTTCAGGGGTGTACAATCCTTCCACTTTATACAAATCTCCCTCCGAGCGAGCAATATAAGATCATGGAATCCGTTTAAGGACCTTGAGATGCACACATTTAAAGTATCATGGGGCCCCAAACTTATATAGAAACCCTTCTCCTCCACTTCCCCCCTAGACCATTGCCATCTCACCCAGAAACCTACTACATGTTGTATCCTCTGGTATTGAGAGCAGAATCCTGGTACCTTTAAATTGAAAGCCCATTCAATACCAACTGATGTCCGAGAGGGCCAACCCACCTTTTAAGAGCTTCCTCCTCGGTTGTTTCCGGGACATCCTAGCACTTTTATGCCCCCAAATGAAGCTACTGATTTTCCCCTGGATCTTACTAATGCTCCTACTGGTGAAGGATAAGGGAATTGCATTAAACAAGTACATGAGCTTAGGGAGAATACTCATATTCACCAGATTGACTCTTCCATAGATCGTGAAGGGGAGAATCCTCCATCTGGCGAGGAGGTGGTCGATTTCCTTTATGGTTTTCTCCAGATTTATCAGGGGAATTTTATTCATGTCTTTAACAATTTTTATACCCAGATACTTAAATTCATTTCTAATGAGGCCCCCCCTATAGACGATGTTCCAACACATCACTTCTGTTTTAGCGGAATTGGCTAGATAACCACACACTGAGCCAAATTCCTCCAGCAGATTCCCAAGCTATGGAATAGATGCCTCCGGATCGCTAGTATAGATAATAACATCATCAGCATACAATGCTATTTTACACTGATAATTTGGTGATTTAAAAGGACAGATTAAATCATCTAACCTGATAGCTTGCGCCAAGGGCTCAATGTAAATGTTAAATAAAAGGGGGATAAGGGACACCCCTGTCTAGTCCCTCTCTGGATGTCAAAACTGGGAGTCAGGGTGCCATTCAGCAGAATGTTAGCGGAGGCTCCCTGGTAACAATTCCTTAAGGTCTGGACAAAGACATGCCCAGCCCCTCGAGGACCCCCCAGAGATACCTCCAACAGACCTGGTTGAATGCCTTAGCTGCGTCCAAGGTCACTACTGCTAAAGGGTCAGCTCACCACAGCCAAGTCAATATTCCTTATCAAGAGTTGAGTCTGCTCCAGGATGTATCTCCCTACCATAAAACCTTTCTGGTTGATGTTAATTAGAATCGGAACCAGTTTCGCCATTCTCCCTGAAAGAATGCCCATAAAGATCTTATAATCAGCATTCAGCAGGGAGATTGGGTGGTAGGAATCAGTCTTTAGTGTTTTTTTCCTGGCTTCAGTATCAGGACGATAGTGGCTTCCTTCCAGAATCTGGGAACCACACCTGTTGGACTATAAACTGTGTTAAATAGAGTATGGAGTACCGGGGTCAATTCCTCCGAAAGAAGTTTATAAATTTCATTTGGAAGAGCATCCAAACCAGAGGCTTTATTGTTTTTACACCTCTTTATTTGATCCCTAATTTCTTCTATGGTTATAGGGGCATCAAGAGAGACCCGGCTATCTTCAGTTAAAGTTTGTAGAGATTTATCCCTTATCCAGGAAAATATTTTATCCTGAGAGGGAACTAAATTTTCCTTGTACAGATCTGAAAAGAGAGAAAGAAGACACGTTTGTAAGTCTTCAGCCTTGCAGGATTTATCTCCATTGCTATTGATAATTAGTTTATTGATGTTATTTTTCTAACGATCAATCCTGGCCTTCCAGACTAATAGAGCGCCTGATTTTTCCCCATAGTCAAAATTTTCCATATTCTTTGCTAACCATTGTGCCCTACATTTCTGGTCCGACAAGCTCCTAAGCTCCTGCCTGGCCTCCTCCAGATTTTTCTTAACTTATTCCTCCAGATTTTTCTTAACTTATTTCTTAACTCCAACGACATCACCCCCTCTCAAACCCTCTGCGACTCCCTAGCCTCTTTTTTCCACAACAAGATTGCAGACATCCACAACAGCTTTGACAACCAACCCGGAAACCAACCCACCCTACCATCTGCTGACCATCTTCCCCCCGTGAACACCCTTAACGCTTGGAACCCAATCTCCACTGAGGACACCATCCGCCTGATGAATTCCATCCACTCAGGATCCCCCACAGACCCATGCCCTCACCACATCTTCAACAAAGCAGACTCCGTCATAGCCCCGCATTCCGAGACGTCATCAACTGCTCCTTCAACTCCGCTACCTTCCCAGAAGACTGGAAACACGCTGAACTCACCGCCCTTCTGAAAAAACCAACAGCGGACCCCACCGAACTCAAAAATTACCGCCCCATCTCGCTTCTTCCATTCCCGGCCAAAGTCATCGAGAAAGCCGTCAACAACCAGCTCGCCGCTTTCCTCGAAGCCAACAAATCCCTCGACCCCTCACAATCTGGCTTCCGAGCAAAACACAGCACTGAGACCGCCCTCATCGCAGCAACAGACGACATTCGAACTCTACTGGACAATGGAGACACAGTCGCCCTCATCCTCCTCGACCTCTCTGCAGCATTCGACACAGTCTGCCACAGCACCCTTCTACAACGCCTCAATAACATCGGAATCCAAGGAAAAGCACTTGAATGGATCACCTCGTTCCTCACCGGAAGAACCCAGAGAGTCCGCCTTCCTCCATTCAAGTCCGAGGCCTCTGAAGTCATCTGCGGCGTACCTCAAGGATCCTCACTCAGTCCCACCCTCTTCAACGTATACATGAGCCCCCTCGCGGCCATCGCACGCCAACACAACCTCAACATCATCTCCTACGCGGACGACACCCAACTAATCCTTTCTCTCAACAATGACCCCAGCACCGCCAAAACTAACCTACACGAAGGAATGAAAGAAGTTGCCGAATGGATGAAACAAAGCCGTCTGAAACTGAACTCAGACAAAACAGAAGTCCTCATCTTAGGTACTTCCCCCTCTGCATGGGACGACTCCTGGTGGCCGGAAGCCCTCGGAAAAGCACCCATCCCGACAGACCACGCACGGAACCTTGGCGTCATCCTGGATTCTTCACTCTCAATGAACAGACAAGTCAGCGCCGTATCCTCTTCCTGCTTCAACATTCTTCGCATGCTCAGAAAAACATTTCGCTGGCTCCCCTCCGAAACAAGGAAAACAGTCACCCACGCTCTGGTCACGAGCCGACTGGACTACGGAAACACCCTCTACGCGGGTACTACCGTAAAACTCCAGAAGAAACTCCAACGAATCCAAAACGCATCAGCCAGGCTCATATTAGACATCCCACGCAACGAACACATCTCTGGTCACCTTAAAGACCTCCACTGGCTACCCGTCAATAAGAGGATCACTTTCCGACTGCTTACCCACGCACACAAATCACTCTACGACATCGGACCAGATTGCCTCAACTCTCGACTGTCCTTCTACACCCCCTCCCGCCAACTACGGTCTTCCAGCCAAGCCCTCGCCACTGTACCTCGCATCAACAAGACCACCATGGTAGGCAGATCCTTTTCATACCTGGCTGCTAAAACATGGAACTCACTCCCCGCTTACCTTCGCCTCACCCAGAACCACCTAGCGTTCAGAAAGCAGCTTAAAACGTGGATATTTGACAAATAATCCTCCTCCCCTTCCTAAGCGCCTTGAAACCCTCTAGGTATGTAGTGCGCTATACAAATTTTATGACTTGACTTGACTTGACAATTTCAGTTTTCCTAAGTTCTCCTGATTAAGACTGTTCTTTTCCACTTCTAATTCAGTTATCCTGCTCTCGATGGAATGTAGTTCCAAAGCCTTGGCTCGAATTTTTCAGCTCATTAGACCATGTAGCATGCCTCTCAGACTAACTTTATAAGCATCCCATATATAATCTATAGACGTGGAACCCAGGTTCAGTGAAAATAATTCTAAAGAGGAGGATCTATTGGACTGAACAATACCAGGAGCTGACAACATTAATATGTTCAATGTCCATCTGATTTGTGGACTGTTGCCTTCCTTGGATTATGAAAACAGGACAGGGGCATGGTCAGAAAGATTAGTGGGTAAGACAGATACATCACATAGATTGTCTAACACTTCCCTATTGACTAAAATATAATCTATTCTGGATAAATGATGATGTTTTTTACTATAAAAAGTGAACCCCTGGAGATCTCACTTCTTGGCCCTCCAAAGGTCTACCAAGTTCATATCAAGTAACATATTTTTCATGGCTCGGCGAGATTGCTGGATTCCTGCTACATAACTGAAATTAGACCTGTCTTTGAATGGATCTAGATAGACATTAAAATCACCTCCTATAATGAAGGGAGGGGTTGCCATCATCAATGTGTCTTGTAATTTACTTAGATATGAAGGATCGTCAACATTAGGACCATAATAGGTAGAGCAAGTCAAGACCAATTTCCCAAAATCAACCTGGGCCACAATCTATCTCCCTGTTGGGTATGTCCGTACAGATTTAATTACACAGGGGGTCCCTTTCTTCGCCAAAATGGCAACACCTCTGCTGGTAATTGATTGCTGCGAATAGGAAAAACTTTTAATCCAAGGGATTTTGGAGAAAATTGCATGTGATTCAATAGAAGTCAGATGTGTCTCTTGTAAAAGACAGACCTGGACAGGGGATAGTTCTAGATACTTGAGTATCAACCTTTGCCTACATGGGCACCTTGAACCATTGACATTCCAGGAATTTAAACAGATTTTACTGTCCTTTCTAGTGTTACCTGCCATCAACTAATGCGCCCCTTCTTTGAAATAAACAGCATTCCTTAAAATACAGATACAATGAGAAATCTTTTTTATTTTTTCACCCTCTGCTCCCCATCCAGTGAACCCTCCTAACTTCCCCCTACACCCTGAGGAACCCTCCCTTCCAGTAGGCTAAACCTATTCGGTCGCCACTGTCTCGGGTTATATGTTACTGATAGTTAGCTCTAGAATTTGGGAGCTCAAAACCGAGGCCTCCTGAACCTCTAATCCTTCCTCTATGTCCCTTCCTTCCTTTTCGTGTTATATCCTAGCAATAAGAGCAGCCACCTCTTCCGTTGCCCAAATTATATGCATGTGGTTATTCCACATCACACGTAGTGTGGCGGGAAACCTCAATCTAGCCTTTGCACCAAGACTAGTCAAAATCATCTCCTTAACTGAATAGGGCAAAAGATTTACAAGGATTTTCCGGGGTTTCTGTCTCCCTGGGTTTCTCTTAAAGGGATCCCTATGGGCTCTTTGGAAAACAGAGCCTTTAAGTAGGGAAATCAGAAACCCCTTTATGTCCTACACCTCAAGAGCTTCCGGAATATTTAAAAACTTCAAGTTGTGTATTCTAGAGTGCTTTTCCAATCACTCTAGGTCATCCTTGAGTTCCTTGTTTTGAGTTGATACTTTTGCCAGGTCAGCAGAGGTCGTCTTGATCATTTCTTTTAGTTGGGGGATTTCAAACTCAATTGCTTTGGTCCTCAGGGTGACTTCCTCTAACTTCTGAGCCAATACCTCGCATGTTGTATGGATAGCAGCCTGATCTGCTTCTGATACAGAGAACCTACTAGTCAACTCTGCTTGATTCGTCTCTGACACAGTAAACCTCCTGGTCACCTCTTCTTTCATAGCCCGGAGTATATCGGCTAATCAATGTGTTCCTTAGGCTGGAACCGTATAGTCCTTGAGGCCAGAAGTGTTTAAACTATTGCTGCTGCCGCTGTGAACCTTTTCCACGCCGTGTTCCTGTTCATGCAGCTGCTCTTTTTCATTGTGTAATCCCAAAACTGAGTATCTGTTAGTAAGATTGACCATCGGATGGACCACAGATTCAGTATTGGTTTCAAGCAATGTGCTGGCGATGGAGGAGGCCTGAGATTGCATTCCTACCCTGCTTGTCTGCGTAGTATTACTTGAAGGTTCACTACCATTAGAGATTGATGCCTTCCTCATTAAACTTGCTGGGACCGTGGGGGTGGAGGCGGACAAGGACATAGGCATAGACGTGGATGCGGACATGGGTGTAGTCGTGGTCAAAGACATAACTTGATAGAAGGTTTTTAGAAACCGGGTGATTTTGGTTTTTACAGTAGGAGTTTTCTTGTCCCGACTTTTCCCGTTGAACGTAGTCCCTTTCGCTTTTCCTGGAGTATGAGTGTCAATTATGTTTCCACCCTGCTTGCGTTGTTTAATTAATACTCTGACTTCCGAAATGGGGGAGAGACCTGTGGGGGCAGGATTGACTGAGTAATTACTGTGTTTGATGTTAGGTGGGCTGCTCTGGCTTGCAAGGTGTACCTGCTTATTTTGGGGGTGATACGCCCTCTTTAATCCCATCACTATACTCCATACAATAAGAAAGTTAATCCCCCACCTGGATTAAAAAAAAACCCGATTGGCAAGGCGCCGGAGAATTACTGCTCATAGAACTTTCCCTCCCAGTCAAGGCTTCTGATACTAACTTACCATCCGGTAGGTAGTTTAAGCCAAAACTGGTGTCCTTAAGCTTCTCAGCAGGAGCCAGTCGCTGAAACCCCCCTACCTACTCGCCATCCTCCTTAGAGCACCACTCAAACCAGCAACCCGGGCATGCACCTAGACTGGTGCTGACCCTTTCTCCTATAAACCGGAGCAACAGAGAAGCAATACCCCGGCGTCTCCGCTCAAGCGCAGCTTCTCCCCTCCTCCAGCGCCGAGCTACTTTCTCAGCTCTGCTACAGCCACCTCCGTGGCCGCCGTGAACGCTATGAGTGCAGAGGACAAATGGAATCGCCGAATCGGCTCACGAGAAAAGGAGCGAGCCTCCAACCCCCCCCCCCCCCCCCCCCCCGCATGCCACAAAAAGCTAGGAAAGCGGAAAGACGAAAAACCAAGGTAGGAAGGGAAAAAACAATTTGGTTCATCCGGGCTTCAGTTTTGGCCCCCTATATGGAACCTAAGGGAGCATGGCGGTGGCAGTTAGTCAGCGGCCGCCATGTTCCTCCCTGTAAATTTACGTTTTTGATAAACAATATTTTGCATTATGGGAAAATGAGTTTTGTTAATCTTGCATAGCTTATTAAACTTGTGAAAATCCCACGGGACCGTTTTTGGCATTGAATTTAGCTCACAATTAGTGTGATTTGCTAAAGTTGATACTTTTAAACCGACCTCCAACTTAAAGAGACTTGCAGTCTCCACCATTAAGAGACTTGTAGAAGTAAATGACCAATGAATTATTCAAACTTAATTTGTAAAGCATTACGCTGTCATCTCTAGGGTTATCTGGGTGCTGTGTCTCCATCAATGAGCCTGGACTCGAGCCTGGGGGTGATACTTAATACTCACAAAAAACTGTGACTTTCTATTATAGTGGACAAGCTGTCTACTTACACTGTTGATGGATTCTTGGTGCAATAGACACTGAAATCACTGCTATGAGATCTATGGTTCTACAAAACAATCTTGCTTTAGATTACCTTCTTGCAATAGAAGGTGAAGTCTGATGGTTGTTAAAGTGCAATATTGTTCCAGACATGAGCAAGGATTCAAGGGGTATATTAGGAACATTACCCACCTCGAAAAAGACCTTAATGAGTTCAAAGTTGATGACGCTTGGGCATCAATTGGTAAGGGGCTTACCTCCATAGGTTGATGGTTTGCAAGTTTGGGGAATGGTTTTGGGGAAAATCTTGGTCATCTTGGCAATTGCTGCCTGCATACTGATTTTGAATATTGCAATCAAGATATGTATATACAAATGAAAACAAAGAAAGAAACAAGGGAAGTAAAGAGGAAAAGGCTGAGATAGAATTGGAAGGCAAACAAGGTACGTACTATGATTAGATGAAGACTCTAGAACAGTCTAGTTTAAGGATCATGAAGACCTCAGAGCTGTAATGTGTGACTGTGGGAGGGATGGGTGGAAACAGAAGCGAGGAGGCCGTATAGGTGTAATATGGATGTATGTTTTGTCAACTGATGAACTAAGGTGAACATTTATGGATTTCTTTCATTCTTCTTTCCTCTTCCAGATGTTCCAGTTCTACAGAGGAGGCCCCTGGGAGGCTTGAAGAGAAGTGTAAAAAGGAGGAACGGTATGGGAATGTATTTTTCAATCCTGTCAATGAAAGTGAATTGAAACTATTTTTTATTTCAAGAGTTCCCACTCACATACAAGGACTATTTGGCACAATGTCTGTTACATTGGGAACATCTGCCTTGGAAACTGCCCTTTTGAACTTGCTTGTGAGCCTTTGCTAAAGGATCTTTGTTTAAGAGTATACTCCTTTCAAGTGGCCAGGCAGTTTACATATTCTCCACTGCCTATATTCCTACAACATGTGTCTTGTTTATGTCTCATGACAGTCACCCTATATGAACTGACCAATGGACTGAGTGGTCTGACCAAATGAGGTGACCAAGGAGGTGTCACCCTCGAACTTGTGGAATATTATATAGATTGATTAGACAGACCAAGAGAAGCTCTCATCTACCTTTCTTTGGAGAACTTTTGTTCTTGGAGATTTCCTTCTTGATCTTTTTCTTAGATCCAAACTTGAATTCACGGACTACTAATTGACACATACAATGTGTGCACAAGGATGGCCTCTTCCCCATGGGAGACTGCTTTAAACTTGCTTAACTCATGTCCTTACCTGAACTTTCCAGAGCTAAGGTCATTTTATTGCAAACCTGGTTTAACCCGATTATTCTTCATATTTGAATCAAGCTGAAAGTACTTATGTAATTTTCCTTTAAAATCTTGATAAAGCTGAATAAATCAAACTGCCTCTGTCTCACCATGGTTTATTTCCATTTGGTTGTGCATTTCAATTGATTTATTGATAGCTGAAAGGGATCCAACTAAAGAGATCTCTGGACATCCAGTACTGATGTTGATGTTCTATATACCATTAACTGAAGTACTAGTTTGTAGGATATCAGCCCACCTATATTTCTTTAGAAGATTTGGTCTGTCAGTCTTAATACTAAATTTGCACAGTATAGTTTTCATGATCATATACATGAATTTGAATATCAGTTTGTGGAGCAGCTATCCAATACCTGGTCCTCGTTGAATGGCTGAATAAACCCCATTTATCCGACCCTTATTGTCATGAAACAATATAGATTAGAGGATCCTGAGAGAGTTTGATAACCAGATTATAGAAAAGGGACCTAACATGCTGCCACACATGCATGAGAATCTTTAACTGGCATCTCTTCTGAATGGGGAGCAAGAAGAGGTCTTCCCAACATCAATCGGTCAGACTTGCATTGACTTGAATGGGAGCCTGTGTTCCGAACAAGAACACAGGCTCCCATTGAAAAAAGGGGTGGTTGGGGAAAACCTTGCACCCTCATGGTGCCTACCACACTGTGCACAGTAGGAAAGATAGGTCCCATGGGTACCCCGCCGGGCCCGAATAGGAGGACCTATGGGTGCAGTTGGCATGCTAAGAGCTCCCAAAGTCAGATTCCGACAGCTGTTTCAGTCTGGGCTAACCAATTTTGAAAGGATTTCAGAATCAGCCATCGCAATCGCTTGGTCAGAAACCGTGTCCATAGAGCTGCAAGATTTGCTGATCGGAACTGAATCGGACAGCCCAAACAGTTTCCCTGCATCTTAATCGGTCGGATGGAAATGTATCCAATTTGGTCGGAAACATAGGTTCTGAATCGGATTCAGGGAATCCGAATCAGATTCAGAGAACCTGAATCCCGTTTGGAGCCTTTCTGACTGACATCGTAATCAGCCCCTATATGAATTTGAACCAACACTTTAAGTCTTCAACTTTGATGTTTGCTCCAGCTAATCTACTTTTGCAGCAGGCCCTGCATGGGTCCTGTAGCTTGCCTGCCCTCCATCATGGTCCGCCTAAAAGTTTGAATTTACCTCTTTATAGTGCAACCTCAAGTAACCTTTCAGCGCTAATTACATTTGGGCACTGTTTTGGGATTTAACCTCTAAAAATTCATATCTCAATTTCTACGTATTGGATTTCTAAATTCTTTGGTCTTGTTTTACTCTGATAAATATTTTCTTTTTTCTACAATGATATGGAGTCTTTTTGTGGTGTTTTCATTGTGATACTGTAATTTAATTATTGCACAAATACTTTACACATTGCCTCTTAAGTAAAGCCTGACTGCTCTATGCCAAGCTACCAAAGGGTGATCACAGGATAATTTAGGTTTTGTATTTAATTTACTCTATCTAGGACTGTGCTCCTTACTTGGACAAAGTGCAAACCTCTGCCAAATAGAGACCAAACTTCTAACTTTATTCAACAACTACATTCAGCGATATGGGTGATCTGACCATGTGGGAGGCAAATAAATAAAATGCAG
This sequence comes from Lissotriton vulgaris, assembly GCF_964263255.1. Lineage (NCBI taxonomy): Eukaryota > Metazoa > Chordata > Amphibia > Caudata > Salamandridae > Lissotriton > Lissotriton vulgaris. The sequence goes on from NC_141691.1 coordinate 421,427,685, forward strand.
TACCATAAATCTACCATGAGGAGTGTAACTCGGTGACCCTAGAAACCCCAGATGGAGCTCAATATGAGATCAGGGTCCAGAGACGAGTATAATTTAATTTTTAAAGAGTAAAAGGAGGCAATGGTGTAGATGGTGGGCGGAATGGTGTTCCATATATTTTTGGATAGCTGCCTGGGAAAGACAGGTTCACAGTGTGTGTTTTATAAATATAATTAAATATACGTGGTTCTAGGAGCAGAGTCTCCATGTTCCAAAGGGGAGAAGAACCACCATGAATATTTATGGATAAGTAAGGTGATTTTAAGTAATGTGATTTCAAGTAATGTGATTGTTGAAGTGTAGATGATTGTGTGCTAGATGCACAGTTGCAAGTAGAACCATGATCAGTGAGGAGGTTGCTACCTGACACCATGCGATCTGGTAAAATGCTTTACAAACATTCCTCGCTCCTCTACAAATACATGTTATTCAGGATACACTACCATTTGTTTGGTTTAAGACAAGTTTATTATTAGGATACGCGCTATTGAGCCAGGGTTTTGCCAATGCTTTCTTGCTATTGTATTCAATCTAAACACTGGAAAACATACCTCAGATAATGGGTATCATTGGCTGAAAGAACAATAGGACGCAATGGGAAGTCATTATGCTCATTGGTCAATTTTCCCTGAGTCCCTTGAGCCCTCTCTCCCACTTTCCATTTACACGGATGAACTTTTATCTCCTTTCTCACCGTGCTATACAATGATGCTTCCTTGGTTCAAGTGCTGCCCTACTGACAGTTCCTGGTCATGGATTCAAGGGTAATGGCACGCATTCTCCTTCAACCTTGCCGGGCCAACATCAACAGGGAGCCAAGCAACATTGATGAGAACTACTCGAGGATAAATACAACAGAAGCCTGCCATGCATGCATGTGTATCCGGCATGTACATATTCGTGCGTCTCTCTGTGTCCGTATATGGATATGTATCTCATTCTTCAGGTGATTCTGTGTTTTTGTAAGTGTGCCCGGCAAGCACGTTGGTGATGTGTGAAAGTATGTGTGTTTTGTTTTAGCACATGCAAACCTTTTACACTCAACATTCTAGTCGAAAACACCCAAAAGAAGCCAGACCTTTTGGTTTTTGCCAATGCTTATTTAAATATACAAGAGTAAAACTATCCAAAGACGGTGTGAACAACAGTCTCACAGATTTATGCTTAAATACTATTCCATGCTTACAAAACTCTCCTAAGAAATAGAAAAGGAAGCAGCCTTTTACACAAAAATTATTACCTTTTGGTGCTCGTTTTAAAAAATAGGAAATGTTTCACACCTGGTGAACCAAAAGTAGACCCGTTCATTCGACACTGCCTATCTAATCTGCGCATGCACAAAGACCTGCCATCTAACCCTCAAACAAGCTAGTCCAGTAAAGGATTTTCCCTTCCTGCTCTTCAAAGGAAAATAAAGATAATATGAATAAATAGTCCACCTCAAGGCAGGAAAAACTACAGGGAACTGCTTTGACTTTAAGTCCTGCCCATCCCTCCTGTGTGACTAAAATGGACTGGAATTTCCAGCATCCTCCTGTTTGTTCCTGTCTATGGCTCAGACAACGAGACTAGGAGTGATATGAAAAGGCTACTGCAAGGATGGAGCCTCCAGCAAGCATCCCTGTAGTTTGTGCCTGGCTGAGGTTAGGACAAAGGATGACGCCTTGTTTGTCTGGGGAGGCGTGTTATCATCTCTGAATAAGAGCAACTAACAAGAATCGGCCTATGTCCATGGCGCCGGGATAAAATTAAATTAAGCAATAACAAGCTTCAAAATCGTCAGAATCTCTCGAATTTCAGGTCGCGATTCCTTCCACACCCCGAATTGTAACACTTTTCCTGCAGCCGCTGATGATATCGACATTTCAATTGCTTTGCTGATCATTTCATGGGTCAGTCCTTCCCATCGACAGCTCTTTTTTTACCAATGTCCTTCCAGTAGCGGTTCCTGAAGGGAGTGCTGTGGTGCGGTGTGGCAGGGCGGGGGAGGGGTAGGGTGGGGAGTAGTAAACTATGGCACATGGCCGAACAGAGGTAAGTAACTTAATAAATAAATGAATTACATTGTGCCCCTGCATCGCCATTTGCCGTAGTTAACTACTACCCCCACCCCGCCCCACTCCAGCCTCACCACCCCGCAGCACTCCCTCCAGGAGCCACTACTGCTGGTGCACAAGGTGCTGCCTTGTGCCAAAGCAGACACCATTGCGCCATGATTTGATGGGATTTGAGATTTTATATAGCGCACGAAGGCCCTAGGGCGTCTTGGCCAGGGTGCAAAGTTGCCTGCATTGTAGTCATGATTGTTTTTGCTGCAGGAAGGGACACCTTCCTTCACAAAAACAGTCCTTTGTGGATTTGGAAAAACAACAAGAAATAAATGTATTTCTCCTAGTGATGGGTAGGCATAGGATTTGGGGTCATTCCCAGGTCTACTCCTCATTATAAATCTGGGAATGCATCAGAATCCATGGATGGAGGCACTGGGACACCCACACTCCACCCATGGAATGCCTTCCCAGGGCAAAGTACTGCAAGGGCAAAGTACTGCTCTGCCTTGCATTACTCCTTGGGGCATATTATCAAGGGGGTTTATCTCTGCTTTTTTGGCTTTAAAAGCCAAGAAAGCAGAGATAACATGATCTCCCTATTACCTAGCTGTAGGAGATAGCGACCATTTTGGGCCCCACTATGCATGTCAGAGAAATTTATCGCTAATGACATGCAAAGTGGGCGTGCCAAGATGTTAGCGACTGGAAACAGTCGCTAACATCGCTATCTCCTATTACCAACTTTTGGAGATATTTGCGCTAATGGAAAGGGGCAACCACTCGGTCCCCCCGAACGTATGGTTGGGTGCCCCGATCCTCCCGGGAAACCATTTTGGGCGGGGGGCGTGTCTCGGCTGGTATGCCCGAAGCGGTGTAGCCGGGGCGTGCCTTTTTCCCGCCCAGGAGGGGTTGTCCTAGACACCTACACCGATGACCACGCCCAGTAGGCGTACCGGAGGAGGGTACACGCCCTCCCGCAGAAGAATAAATAGAGCGGGAATCCGAAGAAGCGTCCTCTTGTTCCTGTGCTCTGAAGGCTGCACCCACTCGTTGCGCGTGAGCCCTCGACGGAACAAGCAGCAATTTTGAGCCACCCACCAGCCCCTTATGGCAATGTTTGTTTTGTAATAAAGTTTTGCTGAGTTAGGCCCTTTTTTCCTTTGTAGAAAAGTAAAGGAATGTTTAGGTTAAGAATGTGACTTCTGTCTGTAGGATACTGTTTTTTCTTTTTAGGAGTAAACAGTCTTGATACAATTAGGCTTGCTGAAGTTTTCCTTCCTTAGTAGGTGAACAACTGTCGTATTTATTTTTTGGTCGGGCGGTAAGGTCATGATCGGTGAGCAGTAATTTCAAGGTCCCTAGAGGGGGGAGCCACCCAGAATGGATGGGAGCGCCCGGGGAGAGACGGCCATAGGCCCCTCCCACGGGGAGGCGGCTATATGCCCCTCCTACTAATTTCCCGGGGGCCGGATATCCGCGACGGCGGATAGAGAGTGTGGGGATGGGGGGGAGTCCACGCTGTCCTTCCTACAGATACCTCACACGGGAACTCGGACGACCTTTAAGATGGCGTCGAGTGGAAAGGGGGCCCCCACCACGACAAGGGAAGTTACAGTTGGCAATGAGGGTAGAGTCCTCTGCGCATGCGCCACTCACACCGTGAGGACGAGAGTTTTGGTAGTAGGGATCTGACACCGGTTAAGACCTTGCCGTTGGCCCTTAACTCCTTGGACGCTCATGACGAGCTCAGCTCGTCATGATGTACACCTCCATACACTCATGACGAGCTGAGCTCGTCATGAACAATGGGAATCAAGAAAAGTCAGCATTTTGGAGGATTACCTTTAGCATTCATGTGGTTAATGCTAGGATGTACAATTTTAATTTAGAATGTATGCATTTGCAGGATGTTAGACTCGGCTAGGAAACCTTTGTATTAGAGATCTGTTAAGGTTAGCCAAAGAACATGTCTTCATCGAAATGTAATAAATGTAAAATTGTACATGATTATGAAACTTTTATTTAATGTTTTACATTTTGTTTCATATTTTAATAAATACGGCTGGGAGGGTGACTCCCTCCCGCCTTCCAAAAGTTCAAGCCTGCGTCCGACTTCCCATCCTTGGGGATTGTGTTGGGAGGGGGTGACGGGCATCCCGGCCATATGGGAGGTGGATAACATGGCTATGAGCACTAGCTCGGTAATGCCTGAATATCGCAGACTTTTCAGCGATATTCATGCATTGCGGCCGATTTTCATCGCATTTGTGAAAAAACCTTGGTAATACCAAGGTTTATCTCCGTTAAAAATCGCCGCAGGTCGGCGAAACATTTTTGTCTCTAACCAAGTAATAACGATAATTATCGCTATTGCTTGGTAATATGCCCCCAGATTTGTCAAGCATGACAGAGCAGTACAAGGTAGGCTTGCGTTAATTGGTAATTCGGACTTTAGTGTTGCGTTGCGCTTGCGTTACCTTCTGTGACGCAAGGGCAGGTAATACTATGATAAAGCTGTCTATGAATCAAAGTCTAGCTCATTTGTAGTAGCACAATACCTTGAAGCACTTCAACACTCCCGGAGCCTATATGAGATGCTCACAGCCAAAGACAAAGAGATCTGATGCTAAAAAGTTATTAAAACCTGTATTCAATATTTCAGCATTTCAACAGAAATACACTGTGAAATGTTTGTGCTTTACTCTTGATCATTTTCAGTCCACCGACTGATGTGGATGGGAAATGCAGTGGGAATAGTCGACAAGTAGAAAGGCGGTTGAAGTCGAGCCGTGTACTGTCTCTTTAAGCGGTCTCCTGGGTTTCATGTCCTATTTGTATTTGAGCTTCACAGCACAGGCTTTTTCAGCACTCGGCGTCAGCAGAATACCTTTGATTGTTTGAACGGAGCACCATCGCAGTCCAGCACAAAGGATGGCTCCAGCATTGTTACTGGCTGTGACTAATGGGATCTGATGTTGATTCACCTTGTGCTTGGCACACACTATTAAGCGTTTATGGCCGTTCTGAAGTGTTACGTGAATTCTTTCAAAGGGCATCAGATAAACTATTGTCTGGCATGCCCTTCTGGCCGAACCCCATGTTAACGAGTTCATGAATGAATCTGAGTTTTTACCAAAATTACGATCGGAATATACCACATATATATAAATCCATTTGTTGCTTTTTCGATGCGTTCAATTTTACTTCTGGTGTTCGCAGCACAGCACGCAGGGTGTTTTGTCATTATTTAATTCTTACATTGTCATAATAGAATATTCCGGCAAAAACATAATTGCACCTTTTACGATAATTATGCATGGTGTTTTGCTCGATTAGTGCATGTTCTACATATGCGCAACTGCATCTGACATGCCCTATTAATCATTCGTGATTAATGCTCTGTAACCTACTGATATACACAGGTAAATGGAGCAAGATGAAAACACTTGCTGAAGTAAATGGGAAAAAGTCCAAATGCGGACTTCAGCCTGCAGAAATCATCTGCCAATATGTTCAAAAGTGTTAAAAATGAGTTGCCAATTAAAAAAAATACCTATATTTATATATCATAAAGGTATTTAATTAAGACACTTTGGGGCATATTTATGAGAGTTTTGCGTCATGCACCACACAATGTGGCACATGCGTGACGCAAACCTCTTCGACAGATTTATGAAGACAAGCAAAGACTTGGCTTTGAATGACTTAAAAAATCTGGATTAAGGTAACACAGCGTAAATCGCTGCATTGCCTTACTCCATCGCAAGGGAGGTGTTTCATGGGTGTTGCGGTGAGTGTTCCCATGCAATTTCCATTGTTTTTGATGCATTCCCAGATTTACAAGGACTTGTAAACCTGGGAATGCACCAAAAAGATGCGCCTCCCCGGGAGAAGTAATGAGGAGAAATATGTTTATTACTCCTTGCATTTTCCTCTTTTTATGAGGGCTTATACATAAAATGATGAAAAAGCCTTTCAGGATTGTTTTTATACAGGAAGTTACCCTTTTGTTAGTCCTGTGAGTAAACAGCAAAAAAAAAAGAACCTGAATGTTTTGGAAGACAAAAAATTCTGCATAGCACCAGCCAGCTACAACCCCTCCAGACATCAGAGTGTATTTATAGATTTAACCGGAGGGCTCTTATCACCGGGTGAATTGAACATCCTGAGCAAAGGACTCTATTGATGTCCTGTACCTAAAGACCATAATATGGCTAACATGGTTAGAGAGACCTAAAAGCTTTTGAGAGAAAATGCAGACTTGCAGAATACTTTAATAATAATTCTAATGTTGATCTGACAAACCACCTTACAGATCCATTTAAGAAGTTCCCCCTTCCCAAATCATAGAAGCCTCAATGTGGTAGAAATCCTGTCCTTGATACATACATTGTATCCATCAACAAATTCATCAAGGAATCAACACCTTAAAGGATTGTTGATAATGTTACCCAAGAAGAAAGAAACACTCTCCACCACCTTCAACAGAGAATGGATTTCATTATAAAACCGGCAGTAAATGTGGTGCATGGTTGCCATGAAAGTAAGTGATTAAATTGAGGGCGGAATGAGACAACTAATGGATACAAACCTTAGAAACTGATCCCACAGAAGACTTGAACAAAGAAATTAAGAACATGGCTGCAAAGTACAGGTGCTTAAACCACATTGATGAAACAACAGCAGATGTTCATCTCAAAATCAAGGCCTGGGAAACTTTACACACTTTCCAAAATTAACAAAAAGAACAATCATGGCCATTACATCAATTCTGGCAATGATACAGCCACTGAGAGACTCTCTTTATGTGTCAACCTAACCCTTCAGCCGTTGTTCAGGCACTCCCAGCATTTGTTATGGATACCAGTCGCTTCCTTCAGATTATTGAAAAATCTTCTGGATGAATTTCATGGTACAACATTAAACACCAATATGCTAAATAAGGATTGGCTTTTGAAGTTTCAGATTTTATTAGTGATGCCATCAGTGATGTCACTGACGATGTCACGAGTGGTAATCAGACAAAATATCGAAGAAAAAATATCGAAGGCCAAAAATATAGGGAAGCAAAAGTATCGGATACAAAAATATCCTAATAGGTAAGTAAGTAAAAATATCGAAAACAATAATATCGTTTGACAAAATATCGACAATACAAAATATCATGTAGTAATGGAATTAATCAATAGTATAGGAAAAAGTAAAATAATTGTACATAAAATGTTGTTAAAAAGGTGTCTCCTTAAAAAAAAAATTTGAAAAATAAAATATTATTTTAAAAACATATCTAGGTTTAGGATCGGGTTATTGGGTTTATAGGGGATAAGGGTGGGGAGTGTATTAAAATGTATGTAAAATAAACTAAAATAAGAAAAATATGTAAAAAATTTTTTTTACTATTATTTATTTTAAAAATTAATATAAAAAAATAATAAATAATAGATATCTAGTTCTAGGAGCGGGTTATTGGGTTTATAGGGGATAAGGGTGGGGAGTAATTTAATAATAATTAATTAATATATGTTAGTCAATATTTTTAATTTATATCTAATTGGTAATTAATTAAAATTAATTAGTTAATTAATGAAGATCATATAGTACATATAATTAATTACTAATTAATTGGTAATTCATTAATATTAATTAGTTAATTATATTAATTAGGATATTTTTTTTAATAAATATATATTTTATTTCAGTGTTAATTAAATTGTGAAAAATAATTATAAATATTGACATTCTTTAATTACAGCTAATGAGTTCATATATTAACGTTATTGTTAATTAATCATTAATTGGTAATTAAATAATAATAATTAATTTAGGGAAAATGATTATTTTTTAGGGTTCTAGGTCAGTTTTCTTTTTTTGGGTAAACGGGTATTTTTTGGGTTCAGGGTCAGTTTTCTGTTTTTGGGTAAAGGGGTATTTTTTGGGTTCAGGGTCAGTTTTCAGTTTTTGGGTAAAGGGGTATTTTTAGGGTTCAGGGTCAGTTTTCAGTTTTTGGGTCAAGGGGTATTTGTTGGGTTCAGGGTCAGTTTTCAGTTTTTGGGTAAAGGGGTATTTTTAGGGTTCAGGGTCAGTTTTCAGTTTTTGGGTAAAGGGGTATTTGTTGGGTTCAGGGTCAGTTTTCAGTTTTTGGGTAAAGGGGTATTTGTTGGCCTCAGGGTCAGTTTTCAGTTTTTGGGTAAAGGGGTATTTGTAGAGTTCAGGGTCAGTTTTCAGTTTTTGAGTAAAGGGGATATTTTTTGGGTTGAGGGTCAGTTTTCAGGTAAAGGGGTATTTTTTGGGTTCAGGGTCAGTTTTCAGTTTTTGGGTAAAGGGGTATTTTTTTGGGTTCAGGGTCAGTTTTCAGTTCATGGGTAAAGGGGTATTTTTTGGGTTCAGGGTCAGTTTTGGGTTTTTGGTGTACAGTTGTACAGGGTAAAAATATAATTAATTTACATTCAATCAATTAAAGGAAATTACAAATATATAACATTACACCAACTCTAATTTACTGTAGACTGCAGTTGGAATATTATTTAATAATTAATTAGTGTCCAGCACCTATTAAAATTGAATGTAGACTGGAGTAGGAATATTAATTATTATATAATAAGTGTGCAGCACCTACTCTAATTTAATGTACACTGGATTTGGTATATGAATAATTACATTATTAGAGTGCAACATATACTCACATTTAATATACAGTGAAAATTTATTAATAAGATTTTTACTTTCTAGTAAGATAATGATACAAATAGTTCAACATGATTGTAGAAACATTTTTTTTATTTATGTTTCAGAAATAATATTTTTTTTCATACAAAATATTTTTTTATTTACATTAGCTTTTTAAACAATTTTTTATAAACACAATCATAAACAACTATACAGAAGCATTATTATTTTGTGATCTATTTTTACAAAAATTAACATTCTTTATCATCTCTTTTACATATTATTATTTCAGAAAAAAATGTAGAAATATCACAAGTATTTTTCAATTAAGCTTTTTTCTGCTTCATTTGTGAAGATCAAATATTTATAATATAAGTCACACATTTTTAACACTTTTTTACATTATTTTATTTTGTGACAATGTAGTTATATTTCTATACATTGTTAACATAAACATTATTGTTTTCATAATATTTAATTATTACATTCATGTACATATTTGTTAATTAAATCATAGTAGGATTAAAGAAAATATTTTTTAACAATAATATAAACATACATTTTTTTATCCCTATTTTGTTAAGTATAGATATTATTTTTTAAACTTGGGACTATTTTATTGCATTTGGGTGCTTCCTTTTGTAACCGGGTTAGGTCGTTTTGGGTTATTTGGAAGAAGGGCTGATCGCGGTTGGGAGACACTTCACGTCGCTTCAGGTAAGGTTGATTTTATATGTTTTATGTGTATTTTTATGATGTTTTTAGACTAGTGACCTTATATTTAGTGTTGTTGAATGTGAGGGAGTCATGTTTTAGATTTTGAAAACAGATATTTACTTATGGTATATACACGTACTGTTAGTTAGTTAACTATTTATTTATAGAGTGATTTTAAGTCTTTTAGGGTATATCTAAAAGTTAAATCATCAATGTTAATATGTTGGTATCTAATTACTAGCTAATTAATGTGGGTGGGAATGTCTATTTTCTATGTTTTTGTCATAGGTGTACGCTACATCGGATGTTCCGTTTTTTTTTCAAGGAAGTGTTTGTTTGTTTAATTCCACACTGATTTACTAACATTTCTTTACATTTTTCGGGTTTCCAGGAGCGATTCTTTATATTTTTCAAATTTTTCGGGTTTTTATGGTTCTTCGATGGCTCAGGACCACGTGGATTTCTTAATTTGGGAACAGTTGTATTTTTACATATTTTTTGGGGTTAATTTTGCACTACATGGATTACTTTGGTGGAGAAGGACGTTATTGGATTGACAACATCATTGGAAGTCATTGCTTTCTATTTTAGTGTGGGTGGGTAATGTCATATTTATTATCGAATTGTTTTTTACTTGTTATTTCGTTTTAATGTGTGCATATATTATAATAATATCTTTATATATTGCATACATTAAATACTTTAGAAGATCACGTTACAGATTTTTGCATACTTAGGTGATACTTTAGTGTTTTATAACAGTTTGAGAATTATTTACAGTAGTGTTTTGGCTATGATGTTTAGGTATTCTATGCCTTTTGTATTAGGGTAAAGTTTTACTTGCTCTTCCAGGTACTTGTGCATTTGTTTATTTTGCTTGGATGTTTTTGGGACAAGTTCTGTTACAGATTGGTCCATTCTAAATTCTTGATAGCTCTGTTCTTTCTGTAGGCATTTAATGAAATTTTCTAGAGTAGGTTTGGTTCTGCCAGTTGATTGTACAAATGCATTGTGCCAACCTTCCACTGCATTATTAGTTTTTGATTCTCCGTTAAGGGTACTATTGTACACGTTCCACCAGGGTATGAGGAATTTTGGATTTCGTCTGTGGCCAGATCTGTGGAGTCTGCCTACCCAGGTGTCTTCAAAGTAATCGAGAAAAGGACTTAATCTAGCTTCATTTTGTTTGTAGAATGGACTGTCTATAATAATGTTGTAATGTTCAGCTACATCTGTTACAGCGACATAGGCAAGTGCAATGAGTTTTTTGATTTGGAAAGCAAATGATGAATTTGTAGCATATTCGACACTTAGGGTAGTTTTTTGAAGGTGTCTCCATAAACACCTGGTTGAAATGATAATAGCAGCCTTGAATGCAGGTATGGGGGTGGATTTTTAGAATAGTTGAGAGCATTGCATGCTCAAAATCAAGAATGATTTTTTCTGGAGAAAAATCATTCGTTTTTTGTTTTATTATATTTAATAATTCCATATATGTAGAATTATTTTTGTTTGGCAATAGTGCATATAGCAAAGGGATGTTGCAGTTGTGGTAGAGGCCATGTATTGTGTATAATTGGAAAAATGGTTTGGGACAGATGTTAAATGTTCCATCCATCATCCAATATTGGCTTTGCTGCAGTTTAACTAAATTCATATTGGTACCAAAAATTATAAGCCTTTTGTCATTGTTTTCGTTGTCATAAACTATAAATGGTTGTTTATTTAAAGTTATTATTTGGTTTGCAGTTAAATTTATATCCTGATATGTTCTGGGAGATGGTGTTGTAGCAGTTGTAGCTTTTTTCGTTCGTGCTATAGTTCTTTTTAAGGACAGGATATTTGGCATTTGGGTTGTGGCTGTTTTTGGGATTTTAGGAATGGCTTCTTTTAAAATGACATTTGTTTGCTTTTGGGAACCTGTACTAGCTTCTTTTATATTTTTCAAAGCTGTTCTAACTTCTATTTCTGTAACATTAGGTGGATGATTGTGTTCCCTAGTATACAGTACTGTAGCTTCTCTAGTTGTTGCTCTTCCATAGCACTTGTTCGAATAATATTTACAACATTTCCAATTAACTTTCATGCCATATTGCTTTTCTTGTGTATACGTGTAACCCATGTAGCATAGTAATAGTTTTCCTTTTTGGCTGGTCACAAATTCGGCTCCTTCGGTCATTTTGTACTTTGTATATCTATAAAATATATATATAATAGTTAATGTCAAATTAAATGTGATAAATAATCTATGTTAGTGATAAATAGGAATGTTTATACTTACATGTTTTAGAATTTACAGCAAAACTTAGGAGTTCCTTGCTTCTTTAGTTGGGGATAAATGGTTGTGATGTTGTTGTAGCTGTTATGAGAAACAGGAAAGTAGTATATTATTAAATAATGTTTAGGTACATTTGGAATGTTAGAGCTCATTTCTACTACAAAAGTGTATCTTCATGATTCACATTGTGAAGATACTTACATATCTTTTTAGGTTGGTATTTGGCAGTATAATTGTTTATTCAGCTTCTGGAGAGTAGTTTGTAGTGTTATCTTAAAAAAATAAGGAACATATTTGTTAGAATAATCACCATGTTGGTACGTTTTTTAATACATTATCTGGTAATTATGTTCTTTAATATACTTACTTTGTGATTAGTATTAGTATTATTTAGAATGTGGAGTTCTGTATTATGTCTGTATATCTATTCGCCGTGTTTGCTCTGTAAATAAACAATATATAATGGAAAATAATTAGAACAGTTATAAATGTTTGTATTGTTTTTCCACATTTATTTCAGTTGCATAATACTTACTTAGTAAAATGTATTCTAGAAATAGTACTGATGTCCTTAGATCAGGGGTCTCCAAACCGGTCCTGGAGGGCCGGATCCATGCCAGATTTTTCAAAAAACTACATCTATCTCAATGGGGATATCCCAAAAATCTGGCATGGATCCGGCCCTCCAGGACCGGTTTGGGGACCCCTGCCTTAGATCATTAGTAGTGCAGTTTTCAGTAGTAGAATCTACATAAAAAAAGAAATATGTGGGGCACAACTGATTATTTCTGTGAGTTTATATTTATGTGCACATAATGAAACAATGTGAAATTACTTACATAGTTATTCGATTCTGTAATCCTATGCTTTGTTCACAGTTAGTTTGAGTAGAATATTCAGTAGTCGTAGTATCTAAAAATATAGTTTTATATAATTATTTAGCATGTTAAGTAGTATGAATAGCAAAGGGGCACTGGGTATTTAGCAGGTAAATAAGTAGTAGTAGCAAATAATGCAGTTTATATTTTATGTACTTACTTAGTAAAAAGTATTGTAGAAATAGGACTGATGTCCTTAGTTCAGTAGTAGTGCAGTTTTCAGTAGTAAAATCTACAGAAAAAAAGAAATATGTGGGGCACAACTGATTATTTCTGTGTGTTTAGATTTATGTGCACATAATGAAACAATGTGAAATTACTTACATAGTTTTTAAAATATGTATTCCTATGCTTTGTTCACAGTTATTTTGAGTAGAATATTCAGTAGTCGTAGTATCTTAAAAAAATAAGTTGTATATAATTATTTAGCATGTTAAGTACTATGAATAGCAAAGGGGTACTGGGTATTTAGCAGGTAATTAATTAGTAGTAGCAAATAATGCAGTTTCTATTTTATTTACTTACTTAGTAGAAAGTATTGTAGAAATAGTACTGATGTCCTTAGTTCAGTAGTAGTGCAGTTTTCAGTAGTAGAATCTACAGAAAAATAGAAAAATGTTGTGCAAAAGTCATTATTTCTGTGTGTTTAGATTTATGTGCACATAATGAAACAATGTGAAATTACTTACATAGTTTTTAGATTCTGTATTCCTATGCTTTGTTCACAGTTATTTTTAGTAGGATATTCAGTAGTGGTAGTATCTAAAAAAAATATTTTTAAAAATCATTATTTAGCATGTTAAGTAGTATGAATAGCAAAGGGGCACTGGGTATTTAGCAGGTAAGTAAGTAGTATTAGCAAATAATGCAGTTTCTATTTTATGTACTTACTTAGAAGATGTCATAGTAGGTTGATAGTCTGGTTTTTCTAGTTGTTGTGCAGCAATTCGAATAGAGATGAATCTCCTTCAGTGACTTTTAGCAAGTAGTTTGTGCTTACATTTTCATTGCTTATATAGGGGAGTGTCAGTAGTAATTAGTTTGCTATTGGTTCATTTAAAAAATTAGGGTTGTGATTGGTTAGTTAGTATATTTGAATTTCAGTTGTGATTACTTTGTATTAGAAGTGAAAAACCAAAAATAATTCTACAAGTATACAAACTAGCATAGAATATTTTTATATGTGTAGGTGATATAATTATACCAATAGGAAATTTTAGATGAATTAATAGTGTGTCTATAGTATTAATGAAAGTATTGTATGTTTATTTTGATGTGAAAACATATAAAACGTTAAATAATTATGTTAACAGATGCTTATAAAAAGTCGATATAGTTTATAATCCGATATTTATGTGCGCGATATTTTTGAAGTCAATATTATAGTTAATGTCATTATTTTTTGTAAAAAGCGATATTTTTGTATTCCGATATTAATGTAGTCGATATCACAGTAAACGATGTTTATGTATATCGATATTAAAAAATCGATATTTGTGTATATATGTAGTTAAGTATAGGAAGCCGATATTTTTGATTTCGATATATTTGTTCCGATATTTTTGTACATCGATATTGTGGAATTCGATATTTTGTCAGACATTCGTCACGAGTGATGTAATATCTGAGGTTATAAGCAGTGCATTCCAGGGGTGTAATTTATAGTTTACTCAGGTAACTTCTGAATTTCAATGGTTTTGAATGAGCAAAATCTGACCCTAACCATAATGTCCCTGTAACCTTTGTTTTTTTCAGTGAATTTCTAAGGTTTTTAAAATTCCATTTCTAAAGTGTTATGTGCCTTAATGTTTAATTTTTTTTGGTTAATTTTGTAGGGTTTATTTTTAATGCTAGATGTACTACAATTTATTTAGATTTTTAATTTAGTTTTTGGTTTTTGAACTGCAAACATTCTGTTTTTATAAATATACTTAACATACATTTATAAACATACAAATTACGTATGTACTTAATGTGCCACATATGAAGTTTTTATTAAAGTAATTAAACATTTATTTTAGTTTTTTAAATAATTTTTTAGGTCTGGCATTACTGTCACGAGTTCGAGAACATAGACAGGACAACTAATCTATTGTTTTTAATCCTGATCTGTTATTCAGAATGAATCCATTTGTTTGAATCCACGGATACACCGAAAATATTATAAATTATTTTAAATATTTTCATTAATGACATCATTGTGAATAACTTTACAAGTATATATAAACCACCTTATATCTTTTTTCAACAAAGTTACCCACTTCATAAGTTTTTGCAAATTCACAAATTCACGCACCAGATTCACATATTTGCTCAAAACCTTGTCTTTTGATTGGATATATGATGACACCACCAAGGTACATGGAAAGCCATACCCAAAAAAGATAGTACTCCAATGAATTCCCCTAGGTGGAAGATTGAGAGCCAGTGATGCTCTGCTTTTACAGAATGGCCGAAGCTGCATCTTCTGTGCAGGATGAACATCCACAAACTGATGAGGAGGAACATACACAATCTTGAAGAAAAGAAGGAGATGTCTGGAATCACTTTACAATGCTTTCTGGGGAAAACAAGGTAACAGCAAAATATGTACTGTGCAAAATTTGTGGCAAACAGTTATCCAGAGACACTGCAAAGAAGTATACACATGGCACATGTTCAGTGTGGAAGCACTTAAAAATAATTCATGAAAGAGTCTACAAAAAGATGATACAAGAGATAACAGGTGGAGCAGGACAGTCCACCTCTACAGCACCCTTGGGAGAACCATGATCTGTTGCAGTGATTAAAATACCAGCTGCCTGTAAAGAATTCAGTGAGATCGTTACTCACTGTGGGAAGTGCCACATGCCTGTTGCTGTAAAAATATAATCTGTGGCTGCATACTTCAATAAATTGAGGAAGCATTGTAGTTCTTTTTCTTTCTTTTTATTGTGCTTCCAGTTACCACGTACTGTTTTTGAAGACTGAAGTGAGTTGCTTCTTTGCATTTCCCAGTTCTAACCCTTTTACTACCCTGTTAAGTTTTTGTTCAAGAAATTAAAACATTCAACTGTTAAAAATGGTTCTCTTTGGAAACACCATCTGGTCAAACAATGAGATAACTATATGTTTTTAATGTTTCTGTTATTGTATCGGTGTGAGAGTGGGTGTGTCAATGTATACATCAGGGTATGCCTGGGTGGGTTACTAGATGCATTTGTTTTTGGCTGGGTGTGCCAGGATCTGCATTGCTGTATGCCTGGATGTGTCTGTCTATACATCGGTGTGTGACTGGGTGTGTCAGTGTGTGCACCGGTATGCGCATTGATGTCTTATTGGATGCATTAATGTTTGGCTGGGTGTGATAGTTTTTGTATTAGTGTGTGGTTAGGTGTGTTACTGGCTATATCAGTTTGTGTATGGGTGTTTGAGAGGCTGTATCAGTTTTTGGCTGAATGTCTAAGTGGCTGTATTGATACGTAATTGGGTCTGTCATTGGCTGAATATATATTTGCCTGGGTGTGTCAGTTTCTGTATTTGAGTGTGGCTGTGTGTTAGTAGTTGTATCAGTGTCTGTACATTTATGTCAGTGGTATATTGATGTGTCCCTGGGTGTGTTATTGTATCAGTGTGAGCCTGGGTCTCTCAGTGGCTGTATCAGTGAGTGGCTGGTTGATTCAGTGGCTGCATTGATCTGCTCATAGATGTGTCAATCTGTGTGTGGTTTTCTCAATCTATGACTCGGTATCTGAGTAGCTGTATATGTGTATGTGTTTGGGTGTGCGAGTGGGTGTAGCAGTGTTTAAATGGGTGAATGAGTAGCAATATCAGTGTGTGTAGCTTATGTGAGTGACTGTATGAGTGTATATGTGGGTGTACGAATGGCTGCATAGGTGTGTGAGTCTATCTAAGTATCAGTTTGCATATTTAAATGAGTGTGTGACTGACTGTATGGCTTTTAGAGTGGCTTTATGAGTGTATGCTTGGGTATATCAGTACTTGCGTAAATTACTCTATGGATGTGCAAGTTCATATATGAATATCTGTATGGATGTGTTTTTTAAAGTTAAATTACAAATACACATTTTCACAACTTACAATTTACTATCACATTACAAAGCAATTTTCCAATAAACAAGAAAGGTGACATAATCATGTCTGTACTGCAATACTTACAGCATGCAGTTATCCAAGGGCACTACAAAAAATGATTACATGGGACAGCTTCTTTGTGGAAGCAGGATATTCCACCTGTATAGCACCCTTTGAAGAACCGCCCATTATCTGCGGTCATTTTAATCTCACATACCTTAAAAAATTTAAGTGAGCTGCTTAGTCACTCTGCGAAAGCCACGTGCTTGTCACCATAAAAAAATCGATCCCCCAGGACTTGATATATTTTTTTTTTGTAAAAAAACAGAGAAGAGGTTGCGTGGCCCCCCATAGAGCCGATTTCGGCCTCAGGCACCTCATCCGCTGGGGCATGGCCCCCTTTTTTTTTTAAATGTACATTTAAAGGAGGAGGGACATGCAACCCCCTCCGGAGGCCTTTTTCAGCCCCAAGACCCTATCCCCTGGAGATTTGCCGGAGGGGGCATTGTAGCCCCCTTCCATGGACCACTTTTGGCCCCAGAGACCTAATCCCTTGGGGCGTGGCCTCACGTTGGGGACCATAGGGGGAGCCCCAATGCCCCTACAGTCCCTGTGGCTCCTTGCCTCCTCTGGGAGGTAGCATTGCTTTTGGGCACAGGGGGCTGCTGACATGCAGATCTATTTGCCCTAAAGCAATTCTGCTTTGCTTCTTGGAAGCGAGAGCATGTTTGCTGCTCTCGCTTCCATGAACCGAAGCAGAGTTTGCTATGGCAGGGAGGAGGCTGTGATCCTGCCCTGTCAAAGCAAACTGCAATGTCCCAGGGGTGGGCATCCTGTGACATTGCTGGAGTCAGCCCTGGTGGGGTGGCGGTCCCCAGGGCCATTGAGGGCTCCAGGAGGGGGGGCACGCAGTCCCCCTCGCAACACATTTGTAGCCTCGGAGAGGTGGTGGTCCCCAGGGCCAGGGGTACACAACAGACCCCGGTATTTGAATAATTAGGGACCCGGGGAGATGGGGATTCATGAGGCAATGTGGGGGGCAGGAGCCCCCCACATTTAATTTTCATTATTGAAGCTCCAGGGAGGTGGTGGCCTCCAGGGCAGCATGGAGGACAGGAGTCCCCCCACACATATTTATAAAAAAGCTGTGTTACCCCCTTCTCTTAATAGTTTTTGGGCCCTGAGGACCTCATCCCCCAGACTTGAGACATATTTTGTAAAAAAAGGGGAGGGGCTGTGCAGCCCCTATATCGAGGCCAATTTCGGCTCCAGGCACCCCATCCGCAGAGGCGTGGCCCCCCTCCTGAGGCTTATTTCATCCCAGGGGCGTTGACTCTTTTTCAAAAACTATTTTTTTACAGGAGGGGGTTACATGGCCTCCCTTCCCTGGGCCATTTTTGGCCCCGGGGGCCCATTTACCGGAGCCGGGTCCCACGTTGGGGACCGTAGGGGAAGCCCCAATGCCCCCTCAGTCCCTGCCGGCACCTTGACTCCTGCAGGAGCCAGCATTGCTTTTGGGCAAAGGGGGCTGCTGACATGCTGCTCTCTTTGCCAAAAGCAATTCTGCTTTGCTTCATGGAAGTGAAAGCAGGTTTTCTATGACAGGACGGAAGCCGTGCTCCCGCCCTGTCATAGCAAACTGCAATGTTCCAGGGCCCCCTCCCAACATATATGTAGCCCCGGGGAGGTGGTGGTCCCCAGGGACGGGGGTCCATCAATAGACCACTGTATTTGAATAAAAAGTGGTGGTCCCTGGGACGGTGTGGGGGAGCAGGAGCCCCTCACACTTAATATATATTACTGAAGCCGCAGGGAGGTGGCAGTCCCTGGGGCAGCATGGAGGGCAGGAGCCCCCCAACAAATATTTATTAAAAAATCCCCAAGGAGGTGGCGGTACCCAGGAGCTGCGGGGAGCCACATGTGCCTCATGCATAATTATCAAAGCCCCGGGGAGGTGGTTGTCCAGGGAAGACCTGGCTTGGCAGTTCAGGCTGGACTGTTTCAATGAGGCACAGGGTCAATACTGATTTGCACGTAGCTGAGTAAGAACTGAGGTGGCGAAGTGAGTTAAAGAAGATGAAGGATTCAACCCAGATCTGTGACTGGAGCAGAGTGTCTGAAAATTCAGCGCTCCGTCCATCATCTCCTTCTGTTTGCTTTATTTGCCCTAAGTTGGCAGGGTAAGCTCAGATGTAGGTCCCTTGCTCACTTTGCAACTGGACTCATGCAAGCCTGGTTAATAAAGGGTGTTACCCAGAAACCAATCCCAGGATGTTTGTTTCCAGTGCACGGAAGACTTGGCTTGGCAGTTCAGGCAGGACAGTCCCCATGAAGCACAGGGTCTGCCGTGTAGTTCCTATATTACCTATAAAGGATCTGCGTGTTTGGATAACATAAACTGTGGGATTGGTGGCAGCCTGATTCCGAGCACCCCCACCAGATATGTTAACATGTCTGTATCAGCTAGCTCACAGTGCCACTATAATCTCCTCTTATAGGGGAGAGAATAGTTTCTGGCAACCTCCGAACATGACAACCCTGATCCCACAGAATTGTGGAAATAATACACTTCCTTTCGCTCAGTCACTCATGCTCAATTAGTTGATCTCAGAGATACACAGAAATAACAGTCTGGGCGTTTCAATAAGAATTTGTTTGAACAGTTGTTATTCTAGTGTAGCATAAATGAGCTGTAATAACCATTAGACAGTAGCAAAGATATATGATTAGCAGTACAATAAAAGTAAAGGGATGATACAGTTCTACTATTTTGCAATAATCATGAATACATACAAGTATATAAAACATGTGATAAAAAGGGCGTACTCCTACGATGCCTCCCTAAGTTGGTGTACCTAAATGTACCTAGCATCTATGTAGGTGTTGTGCCAAGAATCCCTCTAGGATCTAGTCAACCCCATTACCTGAGAATGAGAGAATATGGGACCCCATCCTGGTCTCAAGTTGGACACCCCGTGAGGGATGTTAGACCACTGCGAGCTGGTGTGTCTGCATGCAGGAACCTTAGAGTCTCTGATCAGTGTGTCAGCCAGGAAATCACGGTCTCCTCTGTCTTTCTGAGAAAGACATGATGTATATATACCCACAGGATTCCCCAGGAGTCCTACCTTGCTGTGTTACTGTGTCGGCCTAAAGGTTGATGTTGGGCCTGAACTTTATATAGAGATATTATACAGGAGATGTTCGTCCTGCTGTCAGTCCTGCTGTGTTTGCAAGAAGCCTCATTCATATTGTATTAGTTTTGAACTAGGGAAAAACCCACGTTCTGAATGCAGCATCGTATGTAGGTAAAAGGTCAGTCCCTATGAACCGTTATGTCTGTAATTTAGGAAAGGATGTAAGGGAAAGTTTGCATTGTTACCTGCGCCTATATAGGGTACCTATGTGGAATATAACACTCACTCCTCTTTCAATTGGACAACATATGTAACCTACTATTGTACTACCATTCAAACTAGACATTGGTATGCACAAAATGTTAAAGCATTTCTGTTGCTAAAATGTTATAAAACGTCAAAAAATTTCTATAACGCTTACAATTGTTAAAAACAATATTGCAAGCCATAGCTCTAACAAGTGTCCGTAGTTATAGTCTGAACCATTATAAGCAATCGAAAGCCAAGTATACCCAATAGCTGAAAGGAATGTCAATATTTTTTTGAGTTCAAAATTATGAGCTTGTTTAAAATCAGGCAAATTTCTTCACACACGAAGAGCCAAAAATTAGTCAATTGTTTATGTGTCCCGGCTGGTAGATGCAACATTTGTGTGGCTTGCTTCTGCAGTAGACGGCCAATGTAGCACCTCGCAGAGTACGTCAATTGAGCAGAGATGATCATCCATCCTGCCCGCAGCTGGTGCCTGGGCAGCCAATGTCCTGTCCAAACCTGGGTGTCAGTGGAGGAGCCGGTGTTCATGCCAACAGGTGCAAGTACTACCTGCGGTGGCTCAAGGAATGCCACCAACAAAATTGGAATGCGCTTAGAACACTGCAGAACATGGGTCATTATCGGGTTCAATAGAGCATTCACATCCGGTTGCGCACATGATGGGAGTGTCAAACAAAGGTCTAACACGCATTCCTCTCTGCAAAACAGGCATCAGAGAACAGATAAGATGCAGTCCATCCAGACTTGTCAAAATGACAAGAACCAAGATGCACTTAGTTCTCTCAGGGAAGGCATGCCTAGATGTTGTGCCATTCGGTCACAGTATTTCTGCTCCAGGAGTGCTTTTTCGATCTCCTTGGTGACTGGGATGTCCATTGCATAGCAAATAGAGAACAATCAGATACCTGCTATTAGAAACAGGATTAACAGAAGTCCTCCAAAGATGCTTCCGAACACGGAGTATATGAAGTTTGGTATAACTCCAAGTACCGTTTGAAAGGTGCCTAGAAGTCCAGAACCTATGGTTTAAATAGGTTAACAATGCCACTTGTATCAGACATATGAAAGATACAATTTACAATTTCTGTGAAATGGTAAGAGATGGTACTATGAATAAGCGCCTGTATCTCTGCTGAAGACCTTGCGATCTGGAGATCAAAAGTCTCTCGAGCGGAGGTTAAGAGCACAGACTTTTGTAAAAGCATGGCTTCCATTCTGCTTAGATTATCAAACCGTATTAAAGAAACATTCAATGAAGGCCATAACGGCACCTACCTGACTGTATAGGTCAGTGGAAACAATACTTGCATACAACAAGTAACCCTGGAGCTCATGGTTACCAGATATGCGATGCCCAGGAGCATTCTACAGCAGCCTTGACAGTTCAGCATCAAGTAACTCCCATTTGAAAGTAGCCCGAATGATGGAGTAGTCACTGCACCTGGGGCACCTCTCAGATGACAGGACAAGTTCACTAAAGAACTGTTACAAGCACCGTGTAGAATTATATGTGTTATATATATATATATGTTATATATTTATATATATATATATATGCTGTGTTGTGTATACCTTCTTATGGCGCCAGGACGCCCCTTTGCTGGGGCAGCTGTGCGCGGTACAAAAACAGTTAACATAACATAACATAACATATCCTGACATATGAGCGAGCCACTTAAAGCGCTCTTACAGTTTGTACCGCTAAGAAACACTTCTCGATCCCCACTCCGGCTTCGAAATCTGTATGGTAATACCCTTGAATCCTTAATGGATTCCTTACTCATCTTTTCATATCTGCCTGCCTGCTTTTGTTCCAGGAAATACTGAAACTGAAAAGTAGTGACCGATAGATTTATTTGGCCATGGATTAGCCATTCCGTGGATGGTGATTCTGGCACTTTACATGGTAATCTATGCAATTTTTCGATACCCAGCATTGTATATTTTGCTCCCCTTTGTGCCATTTCTATCTGTTTGTCTTTTAGCTGGTATTCAGAAAGCAGAGACATGTGGTTGATACAACGCCTGATCATAGCCTGCATGCAAAGTTTGTAGCATTCATCTTAACAACATGAAGGAACGTAATTGATATTGCCCATGTTGTAATATGGGCAAATCTTGTTCTAATATGTCTATCGCAGAAGTACAATGTTGCCTAAGGAATATATCATGGAGGTCAATGTTGTTAACCCATTGTCTACCAATGCTAGAAATGTTTCTAGGTATACACAGTCTATCTCCAGTAATATCTCTGCGGCTTCTTGTTGGGATATTTTCCAGATTTCATTGTCGGCAGCAGAAATGCCAGCATGTATGAAGCATTTTTGATGTGGCTTCCTGGGACCTAGTAAAAAATCCCTAAGATCCACATCCTGTGAAAGTAAGGATAAGTGTTGTTTCATCTCTGTGAGTGTTGAGGTTTTTAGCCAATCAAGGCACAACTTCCCAACACTGTAGGATGTCTCTACCCCTGGATGTTCTCTCTGTACGTAGCGTGGATCTGGCCTATGGATAGCGAACCCTTCGGTTTTACCCATGAATCTTGCCTGACAACTATTGGTGTCTGTGGTCCAAATCAACCAGTTCTTCCAATTGGGGTCTGATCTATTGTATTGTATGATGTCATCTAATGGAACCTCTTTTTGTGATGTTTTGTTACCCTCGGTCAGTGATGGTGTTGGCAGCCGAGGTGTGTTCAAGTCTTTGTTCTTGGCTAGTCCAAGACAAGACATCTATTGCACTGTCTTGTTCAAAAACATGATCTGTTGAGGGATAAGGCATGCTCTAAACAAAGCTTCAGTTCCTTGAACCTGCCATTCCCTAGTTACCTTGACTGTTTTTATATCAATGGTGTCTTTCCATAAGTCATAACCTTGTTCAGACAACTGGGCAATAAAGGATGCAGAGTAAATCTGTTTCGTGTTTGTTTGCATAATTTTCTGTGCTGATGTTGGGGCAACTTTATAATAATATGAGGCTGGATTAGACATGTTAAACCCTGAAAAATATGGACATTTTCATGTAAATGTTTTTGAACTGCCTTTTGGCAGTGTCGGACAATGTTCCTACTGATGGTACGTGAACACATTTCTAGGATTACCAGATTTATGCAAAAAGATATGACCATTATGTTGAGAACAATACATAGATTTGTAATCTGATGTGCTTTCCAGTGTTTCATCATTAGAAAATGCATCAGATTTTTATAAATCAGACAACTTGTTATTTACAGTCTCAATGTCCCAATCATCGGAAAATGTACTTGAGGTAATGATATCACTGAATGATATTTTAAATTAATGTGGAATTTTTTTAATTTCTGTTGGGTCAAATATATCAAAATCAACCTTGTCCCAAACTATACCACCCAGATAGGAACTGCTGCAATGTTCACCGATGACAAGTCTCTTTGTTCTTGATGAGATGATTGATGTGGTTTTAAAATTAAATTCCCCTCTTGGGCTGTAGAGCTTTTTCGAAGATATTTTCCATTTACAAGCATACTAAAATCTAATACCAAGCCTACCCAGAACAGAAGGAAAAGGATCCTGGAAATTACCCATAGTTCTACCCATAGTGATACCAGGTAAGTCTTTTTAAGAAAGTTCAGAAAGTTTTAACTTGCTGCTTGCTGGATTTTCAGGCTGGCATTGTTTCAGGTTCACTTGGATCCAAAGAAAATGTATCAAAGTTAATGAAGCAGCCAGAAGCAGTTCGATCAATTGTTGGTATTGCTTCAGGATTTGTAGAAATTTTAGCTCGCTCTTGTTGAGGCACTTTGAAGTAGACATCGGCCACATATATGCTATTTTTACCTCATGCGTAATTAATTTGGAGCTCGAAGCAATGCATCAACATAAGAAAGCGCTGATGACTAAAAATTGTATATGCCAGATTAGTAAACGTGGAAACAATGCAAAAATATCACTTCCTTTCTATTTTTTGTGAATTAGGTACATGGCGAACACACTTCAAAATTGCCGACCGTTATTTCTGACAACAGTTGATATTACAACATCCATCTTCCATGTTTGTTGCCCTATGAGTAAACCCGGGTACAAGCTATCGGAGATCTGAATATTAGCATATGGCCTAAATACATAATCTTTTTTGTTCATTACATGTGCCACTTTTCCAAATATAATCAAATCACAGTATTAAATATGTTATTTCCCACAAATTAAATAAATCACATGTATTAAATATGGATGTTTGTATAAATAAATTAGGCACACAGCGAACATACTCTAAAATGGTGTTAGTTGATATTATAATACACCATCGTCAATGTTTACTGCCTTACGAATAAGCCCAGGTGCAAGTTATCGGAGACACTAGTATAAATATATGGACAAAACACCTAACCATTTTGGTTCGTTTTCTCGACAGATTCAGATATCATACCGAACGTCTCGTCCTGCCTGTCACAGTAAGTTAACACGACTAGAGGATTAAGTAAATGGGCCCTTTACCGAGTATTTTTAATTTTGCTCCTCTTTCTCTTTTTTAATTTGATTGTACACGCTCAAGTGCCCGATATTTATTTAGTTATTCTCTTTGAGTGAAAATCTTTTTCTTTTCTTAAATATTACCATGCATGTTTGGGTGCATTTGAAGTCAATATCAAAAAAAGGAGTGTTTTGAACGGCAGGCTTGTTCCATGTGTGCATGCCAACCTGGCAGTAACTTTGCGGTGATGATCGCTAAGGCTTTGAACTTTAGTTCTGAAAGCCAAATCGTGCTCTCTCTGTGTGCATTGTGGTTAAACGTGTTTTACACATAAAATGTTCTATGTACAGTTTAGTGCGATCAAAATCTACTATTAAGCACGTACTGTGCTTGAACATTCTACACATGTACATGCCAACATGGCGTTTGCATTTTTCACGTAAATCTTAGACCTAAATCTTGGGTTTAAATTGCAGAATTTTGTTTTTTTAAGTACATGTTTTCTGACTGCCCACAGAGTCCGATAATAATTAGTCTGATCATCTAAGACATTCACGTATGTCGGAGGGATCCTGGATGCCTTTTTGTATTCATATGTTATCTTGGTAGCTATTACGTGCACATGCTTCCTGTGCTATCTCTATATATAATGCCATTACGCATAAGCAGGCTTTTCTAAACTCAAACAACAAATTCACATCTCTAGTCCCTCTAGGATCTAGTCAACCCCATTAAGTGAGAATGAGAGAATATGGGACCCCGTCCTGTTCTACAGTTATATACCTCGAGAGGGATGCTAGACCACTGCGAGCTAGACTGTCTGCATGAAGGAACCTAAGAGTCTCTGGTCAGTGTGTCAGCGGGAAGTCACAGTCTCCTCTGTCTTTCTAAGCAAGACATGATGAATATATACCCATTGGCCTCCCCAGGGGTCTCACCTTGCTGTGTGACTATGTCGGCCCAAAGGATGATGTCGGGCTTGAACTTTATACAGAGATATTATACAGGAGATGTTTGTCCTACTGTCAGTTCTGTTGTGCTTCAAAGAGCCCCATGCAAAATGTATGAGTTTCGAATTCAGGGAAAAACCTGTTTTCTGAATCAATGAATCAATCAAACAATCTAATTGTAGAGCGCGCTATTTACCCATCAGAGTCTCAAGGCGATGAGTGGGGGTGGGAAGCTTCGCTACTGTTCGAAAAGGCATGTCTTGAGGAGTCTTCTGAAGGCGAATAGGTCTTCTGTCTGCCGTAGGTGGGTAGGACGGGTGTTCCAGGACTTAGCGGCAAGGTAGGAGAAGGATCTGCTGCATGAGGTTGTTTGTTGGATGCGACTAGGGCTAGGCTGGCGGAGCGGAGCTGGCGTGTCGGGTGTGGAGCTGAGTCTGCTGATCAGGTAGACTGGTCCGGCGTTGTGGAGTGCTTTGTGTATGTGGGTGAGGAGTTTGAAGGTGATACTCTTGTCGACGGGGAGCTAGTGTAGGTTTCTCAGGTGGGGGTGATGTGGCTGCGGCGGGGGACGTTGATGATCAGTCGGGCGGAGGCATTTTGGATGCGCTATAGTCGTCGTAGGTGTTTGGCTGGGAGTCCAGCGTAGAGTGTGTTGCCGTAGTCCAGCCTGCTGCTGACGAGGGCCTGTGTCACCGTTCTTCTTGTTTCGGTCGGGATCCACTTGTAGATCCTGCGGAGCATGCAGAGGGTGTTGTAGCATGAGGAGGAGACGGCGTTGACCTGTTTGGACATGGAGAGGGAGGAGTCGAGGATGAATCCAAGATTGCGTGCGTGGTCGGTGGGTGTTGGTGCTGTCCCCAGAGTAGTTGGCCAGCAGGAATCGTCCCAGGCTGAGGAGTTGGGTCCTAGGATGAGGACCTCCGTCTTGTCCGAGTTCAGTTTCAGATGGCTGCTCCTCATCCAGTCGGCGATGATCTTCATTCCATCGTGGATGTTGGTTTTGGCGGTGCGTGGGTCCTTGGTGAGGGAGAGGATGAGCTGAGTGTCGCGGCGTAGAAGATGATGTTGAGGTTGTGGTGGCGGGCCATTTGTGCGAGGGGGGCCATGTAGATGTTGAATAGCTTCGGGCTGAGGGAGGAGCCCTGGGGGATGCCGCAGATGCAGACTGCACCAGCAGGGAATGCTGGATAGGTGGGGGAGCGTCCTAGCCTGAGCACAGAATGCAGTTTCGTCTCTAGGTAAAAGGTCAGTCCCTATGAACTGTTATGTATGTAATGTAGGGAAGGTTAAAGGTGAAAGGTTGCACTGTTAATTGCATCTGTATAGGGTACCTATATGAAATATAACAGGACAAGACTGATTTGCATATAGGTGTGTCTGAACTGAGGTGGCGAAATGAGTTAAAGAACGATGATGGAGTTAACCCAGATCTATGACTGGGTATGAGTGTCCGAATATTTTCAGCACTCCTTCCATCATCTCCTTGATTTTGTTTTGTTCGGATTAAGTTGGCAGGGTATGCCCAGATGTGGGTCCCTTGCTCACTTTATCACTGGATTGAAGCCAGCCTGGCTGACAAAGGGTGTTACCCAGAGACTGGGCCCAGTATGCTTGTTTCCAGTTCAGGGAAGATCTGGCTTGGCAGTTTAGGTACGACTGTTCCCATGAGGCACAGGGTCAAGACAGATTTGCACATAGCTGTGTCTGAACTGAGGTGTTGAAGTGAGCTAAAGAATGATGAGGGATTCAACCCAGATCTGTGATAGGGGGTGAGTGACCAAAAAGTATCAGCGCTCCGTCCATCATCTCCTGGTGTCTGCTTGGTTCACCCTAAGTTGACAAGTTATGCCCAGACGTGGGTTCCTTGCTCACCTTGGCATTGGATTCTGGCTAGCCTGGCTGATAATGGGTGTAACCCAGAAACCGGTCCCAGAATACTTGTTTCTGGTTCAGGGAAGACCTGGCTTGGCAGCTCAGGCTGGACTGTTCCCATGAGGCACAGGGTAAGACTGATTTGCATATAGCTGGGTCTGAACTGAGGTGGTGAAGTGAGCTAAAGAACGATGATGGATTCAACACAGATCTGTGACTAGGGGTGAGTGACTAAAAGATTTTAGCACTCCGTCCATTATCTCTTTGTGTTTGCTTTGAGACATCTTACACTAAAATTCATCATTGAGTTGCAGGTAGGCCTCTGCTGTTTAGAGTGTTTGTGGCCTCAACACTATGTTGCCCCCGTCAGATTGATGCATTACTATATCCCTTCTGGATCTTATTTTTTCCATTACACAATGATATTCCCTGTATGTTCAACATCCTCTGTTCTGTACCGTCTGCTCGACTCATTCAAGAGTCTCTTTAATCTGTTGTTACAAGTTCTGAGAAAATATCTAACGCATCTCTTGGCACGATTGATAAAAATACAGACTTTCATTTTAATGGTGTCACCACCCTGCCATAAAGATCCATATGGAGAATGTCACCAGATTGAGAACTAGTGTTCCCTGCGTCTTGTTCCAATTGAATCAACTCCTGAACTAACTTCAAATCTGCTAGTGCCAGATGAAACATTTCTTTGATTATTGGTCATGGATTCAACTAAATAAGAAAATAAGTGTTTCTGAACTTTCAATTTCCTCACAAATTTAAACTAGTCTATTTTGGTTTGAACATAATTAAAATTAGAAGTTGTAGAGTACGATAAGTCCAATGATAGAATGTATGTTTCTTTGTGTGATAATTCTGTGTCTGATATGCTGATTAATGTTTTGGAATTGTCCAAAATCACTTCCTCTGATGAGTTTGCTTCACTTATTTGAGATGTCATCACTTATGCAATCAGTTATGTCCTGACCATGTTATGAGTGATGTAATATGTGACGTCATCAGCAGTGAATTACAGGGATGCGAGTAATAGTTAGCTCAGCTAACTATAACGGCTGAATTTCTCTGGTTTCGTACAATTAGTATGTCAGCCTAACTATAACGTCCCTGAAACCTGTGTTTTTTTCAGTGAATATCTAAGGAAATTAAAATACTAATTCCTAACTATAACAGCCCTGAAACCTATGTTTTTCTTTCAGTGAATTTTTAATGCTCTTTAAATTCTGATGTCCAACTATGCCTACAATAATAGGACATGTACAGAAAGAAGATGAAAGGGAGGTACAGAAAAAAGCAAGAGAAGTGCAGAAAGAAGCAACAGGCGTGCAGAAGGATTTCAATTTTCAATTCAGTGATTTATATAGCCCGCTACATACCCAGAGGGTCTCAAGGCGCTTGGAGAAGGCTGGGGAGTTACTTGTCGAATATCCAGGTTTTAAGTTGTTTTCTGAATGCTAGGTGGTTCTGGGTGAGGCGAAGGTGAGTGGGAAGTAAGTTCCAGGTTTTAGCCGCCAGGTAGGAGAAGGATCTTCCTCCCATGGTGGTTTTGTTGATGCAAGGTACAGCAGCAAGGGCTTGGTGGGAGGAGCGAAGCTGGTGGGAGGGGGTGTAGAAGGAAAGTCGTGTGTTGAAGCATTCGGGTCCAAGTTCGTAAAGTGCTTTGTGTGCGTGGGTTAGAAGGCGGAATGTTATCCTCTTATTGATGGGAAGCCAGTGGAGGTTTTTCAGGTGACCGGAAATGTGATCTTTACGCGGAATGTCTAGAATGAGTCTGGCTGATGCGTTCTGGATGCGTTGGAGTTTTTTCTGAAGTTTTGCGGTGGTACCGGCGTATAGGGTGTTTCCGTAGTCCAGGCGGCTTGTAACCAGTGCGTGGGTGACCGTTTTCCTAGTTTCAGTGGGGATCCAGCGAAATGTTTTTTTGAGCATGCGAAGAATATTGAAGCAAGATGATGAAACTGCGTTGACTTGTCTGGTCATCGAGAGTGAGGAATCGAGAATGACGCCCAGGTTTCGTGCGTGGTCTGTTGGGATGGGTGCTTTTCCAAGGTATTCTGGCCACCACGAGTCGTCCCAGGCGGAGGGGGAGGTGCCTAAGATAAGGACTTCTGTTTTGTCTGAATTCAGTTTCAGACGGCTGTGCTTCATCCACTCGGCTACTTCTCTCATTCCTTTATGTAGGTTGGTTTTGGCGTTGTTAGGGTCTTTGGTGAGTGAGAGGATCAGTTGAGTGTCATCAGCGTAGGAGATGATGTTGAGGTTGTGTTGACGTGCGATGGCCGCGAGGGGGCTCTTGTATACGTTGAAGAGGGTGGGGCTGAGTGAAGATCCTTGTGGCACGCCGCAAATGACTTCAATGGCTTCTGATTTGAATGGTGGGAGGCGGACTCTCTGAGTTCTTGCAGCAAGGAACGAGGTGATCCAATCCAATGCTTTTCCTTGAATTCCGATGTTTCTGAGGCGTTGTAACAGGGTGCTATGACAGACTGTGTCGAAGGCTGCGAAGAGGTCGAGGAGGATGAGGGCGACTGTGTCTCCATTGTCCAGTAGAGTTCGAATGTCGTCTGTTGCTGCGATAAGGGCGGTCTCAGTGCTGTGTTTGGCTCGGAAGCCGGACTGTGAGGAGTTGGTTTTGAGGAAGGCGGCGAGCTGGTTGTTGACAGCTTTCTCGATGACTTTGGCCGGGAATGGAAGGAGTGATATGGGGCAGTAGTTTTTGAGTTTGGTGGGGTCAGCTGTGGGTTTTTTCAGAAGGGCGCTGAGTTTGGCGTGTTTCCAGCTATCTGGGAAGGTGGCGGAGGTGAGGGAGCAGTTGATGACATCTCGGAGGTGGGGTGCGATGATGGAATCTGCTTTGTTGAAGATGTGGTGAGGGCATGGGTCTGTGGGGGATCCTGAGTGGATGGAGTTCATCAGGCGGATGGTATCATCCGTGGAGATTGGGTTCCAGTCATTAAGGATGTTCAAGGGGGGTGAAGGTGTGGCAGATGGTTGGGTGGGTTGGTCTCCGGGTTGATTGTCGAAGCTGTTGTGGATGTCTGCGATTTTGTTGTGGAAGAACGAAGCTAGGGAGTCGCAGAGGTCTTGAGAAGGAGTGATGTCATTGGAGTTGGCAGTGGGGTTGGTGAATTCTTTGACGATGTCGAATAATTCCATGCTGTTGTGGGCGTTGTTGTCAAGTCGGTCTTTGAAAGCGGCTTTCTTGGCAGTTCGGATCAGTTGGTGGTGTATGCGGGTGGCGTTTTTGAAGGCGTCTCTGGTGCTGGTGTTTGGGTCTTTTTTCCAGGCCTTCTCAAGGGAGCGACAGAGTTTCTTGGATTTCTTAAGATCATCGTTGAACCAGGGGGCGTTTTTGCTGCCTAGTTTGATTTGACGTTTTTTCAGGGGTGCTAGGTTGTCGGCGCTGTTGGTTAGCCATTGAGTGAGGTTAATGGCTGCTTGGTTGGCGTTCGATGAGTGGACAAGGGGGTTTTGAAGAAGCGATGAGGAGATCTGGTCGATGGTGATTTTGTTCCAGTTTCTTCGCAGAGTAGGTTGAGGATGGTTGTGGGTTGTGGTCTTTTTGTAGATAAAGTGAACGCAGCTGTGGTCCGTCCAATGGAGAGCTGTGGTGTGACTGAAGGAGATATGTTTGCTGGAGGTGAAGATAGGGTCGAGTGTGTGACCTGCGAGGTGAGTGGGGGTATTAGCAAGTTGTTTGAGTCCGAGGTTGGCGAGATTGTCCAGAAGGGTGGTGGCATTGCTGTCGTTGCTCTTTTCCAGGTGAAAATTGAGGTCTCCCAATAGAATGTAATCCTCGGAGGGGAGGGCGTGTGGGGTGATAAAGTCAGTGATGTCTTCACTGAATTGTGCTCGGGGTCCTGGTGGCCTGTAGAGGAGGGTGCCTCTGAGTGTGGTCTTGGGGTCGGTGTGGATCTGGAAGTGAAGGTGCTCGGCGCTAGCGAGGTTGACGTCTGAGCTGGTTGAAATGCGGATGGAATTCTTGTGGACAATAGCGATGCCTCCTCCTGTTTGCGTGTTGCGGTCTTTTCGGATGATCTTGTAGCCTTCCGGGATGGCAATGGTGATGTCTGGGGCTGAGGAGGCGTTCATCCATGTTTCTGTTAGGAAGGCGACGTCCGGAGAGATGGTGTCTAGTAAATTCCAGAGGTCGATGGCGTGTTTGTGGACCGAGCGGGTGTTGAGCAGGATGCATTTTAGGTGGTTGGTGTTAGGTCTCTGTTTGGTGTTAGTGGATGTGGAGTTGGTCTTGGTGCTGTCAAACTTGCAGGAGTTGCACGTGAAGGGTCTATGGGTGTGTCCGGGGGCGGCTTGAGCGCAGTCGGAGGGTCGGCCGGGGTTAAGGGCTAAGAGGGTGGAGGCGGCATATGTAATGCGGGTGGGGTGGTTGGGACGGGGGCCAGGGGGTCTGGCGCTGGGCGCGGGCTTGGCGCGGACGGGCGTAGACCGGCTTACCTTTGGCGCACCTTCGGCGCGGCCGCAGCGCGTGGACGCTGCGCGTTGGGTCATTGGTCATAAATGGAGAGAGGGGGGGGCGGAGCGTGGGAGGGGCAGCAGGGAGGCGGTAGCGAGGAGGGTAGGTAGGCCAGGGGAATGAACAACAGGGAAATGGAGGGCGGGATAGAAAGTCAAGAAACGGGGGGGCAGGAGGATTAAGGGTCCGAGCAACAGCAGGGAAATATTATCAAAGTAGTACAGATAGCTTAGAAATTAAGCATTCAGAGACCCAGCGCACACTGTACAATAGCCAAATGCAGCAATTACAGACAAGCATTCAGAGGCCCAGCGCACAATGTACAATAGCCAAATGCAGCAATTACAGACAAGCATTCAGAGACCCAGCGAACAATGTACAATAGCCAAATGCAGCAATTACAGACAACAGCAAACTCGCGCTATTAAGGGTGACTGCAGCGCAATGCTCGGCGCTATAATCTGGTGAGGAGCGCTAAATAGGCTGAAATGAGGTGCAGAAAGAAGCAAAAGCAGTGGCAAAAGAACCAAAAGAAGTGTAGAAAGAGGCAAGAGGGCTGCAGAAATAGAAAAGAGAAGTGCAGAAAGAAGCAAAAGAGGTGTAGCAAGAGAACTGCAGAAAAAGGCACAGAGGGAAGAAGGGTACAGAAAGAGGAAAGAGGGATGCATAGAGGGAGAGGATGAGCTGAGTGTCGTCGGCGTAGAAGATGATGTTGAGGTTGTAGTGGTGGGCCACTTGTGCGAGGGGGGCCATGTAGATGTTGAACAGCATCGGGCTGAGGGAGGAGCCCTGGGGGACGCCGCAGATGCAGACTGCACCAGCAGGGGATGCTGGATCGGTGGGGGAGCATCCTAGCCTGAGCACAGAATGCAGTTTTGTCTCTAGGTAAAAGGTCAGTCCCTATGAACTGTTATGTATGTAATGTAGGGAAGGTTAAAGGTGAAAGGTTGCACTGTTAATTGCATCTGTATAGGCTACCTATATGGAATATAACAGGACAAGACTGATTTGCATATAGGTGTGTCTGAACTGAGGTGGCGAAATGAGTTAAAGAACGATGATGGAGTTAACCCAGATCTATGACTGGGTATGAGTGTCCGAAAATTTTCAGCACTCCTTCCATCATCTCCTTGATTTTGTTTTGTTCGGATTAAGTGGGCAGGGTATGCCCAGACATGGGTCCCTTGCTCACTTTACCACTGGATTGAAGCCAGCCTGGCTGACAAAGGGTGTTACCCAGAGACTGGACCCAGGATGCTTGTTTCCAGTTCAGGGAAGATCTGGCTTGGCAGTTTAGGTACGACTGTTCCCATGAGGCACAGGGTCAAGACAGATTTGCACATAGCTGTGTCTGAACTGAGGTATTGAAGTGAGCTAAAGAATGATGAGGGATTCATCCCAGGTCTGTGATAGGGGGTGAGTGACCGAAAAGTATCAGCGCTCCGTCCATCATCTCCTGGTGTCTGCTTTGTTCACCCTAAGTTGGCAAGTTATGCCCAGACGTGGGTTCCTTGCTCACCTTGGCATTGGATTCTGGCTAGCCTGGCTGATAATGGGTGTAACCCAGAAACCGGTCCCAGAATACTTGTTTCTGGTTCAGGGAAGACCTGGCTTGACAGTTCAGGCTGGACTGTTCCCATGAGGCACAGGGTAAGACTGATTTGCATATAGCTGGGTCTGAACTGAGGTGGTGAAGTGAGCTAAAGAACGATGATGGATTCAACACAGATCTGTGACTAGGGGTGAGTGACTAAAAGATTTTAGCACTCCGTCTATTATCTCCTTGTGTTTGCTTTGAGACATCTTACACTAAAATTCATCATTAAGTTGCAGGTAGGCCTCTGCTGTTTAGAATGTTTGTGGCCTCAACACTATGTTGCCCCCTTGTCAGATTGATGCATTACTATAATCCTTCTGGATCTTATTTTTTTCCATTACACAATGATATTCCCTGTATGGTCAACATCCTCTGTTCTGTACTGTCTGCTCGACTCATTCAAGAGTCTCTTTAATCTGTTGTTACAAGTTCTGAGAAAATATCTAACGCATCTCTTGGCACGATTGATAAAAATACAGACTTTCTTTTTAATGGTGTCACCACCCTGCCATAAAGATCCATATGGAGAATGTCACCAGATTGAGAACTAGTGTTCCCTGCGTCTTGTTCCAATTGAATCAACTCCTGAACTAACTTCAAATCTGCTAGTGCCAGATGAAACATTTCTTTGATTATTGGTCATGGATTCAACTGAATAAGAAAATAAGTGTTTCTGAACTTTCAATTTCCTTACAAATTTAAACTAGTCTATTTTGGTTTGAACATAATTAAAATTAGAAGTTGTAGAGTACGATAAGTCCAATGATAGAATGCATGTTTCTTTGTGTGATAATTCTGTGTCTGATATGCTGATTACTGTTTTGGAATTGTCCAAAATCACTTCCTCTGATGAGCTTGCTTTACTTATTTGAGATGTCATCACTTATGCAATCAGTTATGTCCTGACCATGTTTTGAGTGATGTAATATGTGACGTCATCAGCAGTGAATTACAGGAATGCGAGTTATAGTTAGCTCAGCTAACTATAACGTCTGAATTTCTCTGGTTTCGTACGATTAGTATGTCAGCCTAACTATAACGTCCCTGAAACCTGTGTTTTTTTCAGTGAATATCTAAGGAAATTAAAATACTAATTCCTAACTATAACAGCCCTGAAACCTATGTTTTCTTTCAGTGAATTTTTAATGTTCTTTAAATTCCGATGTCCAACTATGCCTACAGTAATAGGACATGTACAGAAAGAAGATGAAAGGCACAGTAAGAAGCAAGAGAGGTACAGAAAAAAGCAAGAGAAGTGCAGAAAGAAGCAACAGGCGTGCAGAAGGAGGCAAGAGAGTTACAGAAACAGGCAAAAGAGGTGCATAAAGAGGGAACAGGTGTGCAGATTTTCAAAGAGAGGTGCAGAAGGAAGCAAAAGCAGTGGCAAAAGAACCAAAAGAAGTGCAGAAAGAGGCAAGAGGGCTGCAGAAATGGAAAAGTGAAGTGCAGAAAGAAACAAAAGAGGTGTAGCAAGAGAACTGCAGAAAAAGGCAAAGAGGGAAGAAGGGTACAGAAAGAGGAAAGAGGGATGCTTAAAGAAGAAAGAGAGATGCATTAACAAGCAAGAGAAATGCAGAATGAAGCAACAGAGGTACAGGAAGGAGAGGTGCACACAGAGGAAACAGGGGTGCAGAAAGAGGCAACAGAGGTTTAGAAAGAGGCAAGAGAAGTACAGAAAGAGGCAATTGAGGTACAGAAAGACACAAGAGAGGTGCAGAAAGAGGCAAGAGATGTGTAGAAAGAGGCAAGTGAGGTGCAGAAACAGGCAAGAGGAGTGCCGAAACAGGAAAGAGAAGTGCAGAAAGAAGCCCCAGATGTACGGAAAAAGATAAGAGAACTACAGAAAGAGGCAAGAGAGTTACAGAAACAGGCAAGAGAGGTGCAGAAAGAAGAAAGAGGGAAGCGGCAAGAGGACAGAGGGGTATAGAAACAAGCAAGAGAGCTGCAGAAACAAGCTAGGTA
Organism: Lissotriton vulgaris; assembly: GCF_964263255.1. Classification (NCBI taxonomy): domain Eukaryota; kingdom Metazoa; phylum Chordata; class Amphibia; order Caudata; family Salamandridae; genus Lissotriton; species Lissotriton vulgaris. The sequence continues at coordinate 421,463,114 of NC_141691.1, forward strand.
CAGAAAGAAGTAAGATAGGTTCAGAATTAGTGAAAAGAGATGCAGAAAAAGGCAAGAGGGGTGCCGAAAGAATCAATAGAGGTGCAGAAAGAAGCAACAGAGGTGCAGAAAGAAGCAAACCAATTGCAGATTAAAGCAACGGAGGTACAGAAATAGGCAAAAGGGGTTCAGAAAGATGCAAGAGAGGTACAGAAAGAGGTAAGAGGGGTGCAAAAATAAGCAACAGAGGTGCAGAAAGAGGCAAGAAATGTGCACCTAGAGGTAAGAGAAGTGCAACAAGAGTAAAGGGGAATGCTGTAAGAAGCAACAGCGATATAGAAAGAAGCAAGAGAAGTGCAGAAACAGGTAAGTCATATGCAGAAAGAGGCAAGAGAGGTGCAGAAAGAGGCAAGAGAATGGCAGAAAGAGGCAAGAGAACTGTAGAAAGAGGCAAGTGAGGTGCCGAAAGAGGGAAGAGGGGTGAATAAAGGTCAAAGAAAAGTGCAAAAAGAAACAAGAGAGGTGCAGAAAGATGCCAGAGGATGCGCGAGGGCCAAAGGCGGGCCCGTCATTACCAGATAGATGCAGGGCAGGGCCACTCTCCTTGCCTTTGGTTTCCTGACAGTTTCTGAGGATCAACTGCTGCTCCACGAGGTCCCTGTCAGCCGCCCCGTGAGAGGAGTCACGAGCGCAGGAGTGCTATATCAGACACGGGTGAACCAGCGGAGTGGGAGCCCTACTTACCATAAACTGTGCTTGACACTTTCTACCAGGTCCCTGCCAGCCACCCCACAGGAGCACTATTTCAGACGCTGGTGAACACGCTGCATGGGGAGGTGCACTCGGATACCAAGAGGGCGAAGACCGGGCCAAGAAGGGCCCATTTAGGACAGGCTGGGCCCCATCTCTTTGATTCTCTAAAGGGCTGTATGTTTGTGGTTTGGGTGTACCCACCTTCCTGAGGCGCAGAGGTATTGTAATTTAAATGGACTCTTACTGGACTGCTGTAAGATCCCTTGTTTAGTTTTGGGTACATTTTACTAGGTTTTTTAACTGCTACTTTAAGGGCCTCGCCCAACAGATTGCAATATCATTTCAAATGGGGAAAAGGAAATAATTAACCAAGCAGGCTGCACTCATGGAAAATATTCCTGTTTACACACAACAACAAAAAACTGCTTTTATACCTGCCAGGGGCAATGGGGGCGATCGAGGAACAGATATCATCTGTGGAGGGGTCATTAGAGTTAAATACTCAACGTGTCTGTGAATCCATTCCATGGTTATTTCCCAAGTATCATGTTGAGGAACCACTGACCTCCTTAGAGGAGATAGACTGACTGAATGATTGTTTAAATGACCCGCCTAAACCAGTTTAAACCCTATGCAGACGTCGCCCCCCTTAGCCGTCGTGCACAGGATAGGCCTAGCGAAATAGAAAGCTGCCTTTCCTCAACAGAGGGAGTTATTATCAACAGTCCTTGTCCTGAGACCATCTCATCAAAGATGCTACCTCTGGGAATATTTGTAACCCGCATTTGCAAGGATGTCTAAGTGGCCAGCACCCAAAGACCTATATAGAATAAATAACATTAATAGCTTAGATGAGCAATTGCAGTCACAAACTGTGGACCATAGTAAGATGTTATCGTCCAACTCACGTAGTCCTTCACATACTGACAACCAAACTTAAAATCAGGTAACAGCTATCATAAGTAGTATTAGGGTACAGTTTTGGAATATTGCAGGACTTTGTTCCAAATTACATAGTAAGTTATGGCTAAGTTCGATATACTCTGTCTGCAGGAATCATGGTCCTTGGAAGAAAATCATATTGAAGGGTACAAGGCTTTTAATACTCCAGCACTGCCATCAAGGGTGGCCTGTGTATATATGTGTCAAACTTATTAAAGGTAACTAAAGTATGGCTGGCTTCCTCAGAACCCAATTATCAAGTATTGGTTATGAAATTGGAAAATTGTGAAACAGTCATATTGGTAAATTTTTATAATAATGCACAAAGGAAATGTTTAAGTGATATGCTAAATCACCTTAGAAATGCAATGCTGAATACTGAGAATGACAATAGAGACAATGCACTATTGGTTTGGGGAGGTGATTTTAATACTGCTTTATGCTCACACAGTGATGACGTTTTATGTGACTTAGCAGATGAAAGAGAATGTGACCTCCCTCATTTTATAGTTTGCAGGATGACGCCTTAAACGAGATTCTTTTCTTTTTAGATATGGGTTTTGTAAATGTACTGACATAGCCTTCTATTCCGTTTGCACCGACGTTCCATGGAAGAGGGTCAAATACAATCATAGACTTTATAATATTTCCGAATAGGTCCGCCTTTAGGGTTCAAAGCTTTAAAACTCATAAAAATGTTCTAAGTGATCACTTCCCATAAAGTCTGGAGATATCAGTTGTGTCAAGAATACGGACAGTACACTCCGAAGGGATTCACAATTTACAAGATTTAGTAATAAACAAATTAAATGGATATTCATTAAAATGGGCCCAGATAGAACCATCTGTAATTATGAAAGTAGAGGTGAAAAATAGTATGGAAGACATTTTGAGGTGTCTTGATGAAACCGCACCACACAAAGACATTTTAGGGACCTACATTTGTATTACAGATGTTATAAGGAACACACTGAAAAGGGAAGTAAAAAATGGGAAGCAAAAGAAACTCGGATGGTTTGATAACAACTGCACAAAAGCATATAACACCTTAAAGCATGCCCTACATAACATGGAATGGGATAGAGAAGAAATAACGTGATGCCGGCACGCATATAACCTAGCGTTAAAAATAAGAAAGAGGGAAATAAAAACAAACTCCTGGGCAGACTTACACATGGCAAGTATAGAGGGGGACAGCATTGCATTTTGACGCGTGGTCTACTCTCCCTTTTTGAGACCTGAGACGACTCCAAAAATATATTTTGCAATTGATGAAGGGCAATGGGTCAACCACTTTTCCAAAATGTACTCCAAGCAAGATGAGGCTAGTAATCGAATTGCCTGCCCCACACCACTTAGCCCTACAAATCTGCCTTTCCCAATTAATATAGAGTTCACTTTAGACAAAGTTCAACCGCCCTGAAAGCTAGTAAGGGTAGAAAGGCTCCAAGACCAGACGGAGCACCCGTAGTCATTTTTAAACTAAATATAGAGCTATGGGGCACCTTAATAAAACAAGTCCTTGTAGCAGCCTGCGAGGTAGGTCTCATAGGAACTTGGTCAGAGTCATTGATGGTCTTAATCTTCAAGAAAGGCAATAAACAAAACCCTACATGTTACCGGTCTATCTCCCTATTAGATTCAGTGGGAAATATGTTAGGTGGTATCATATTAAACAGCCTCTAGGAATGGGCTGAAGATAAAAACGTACTAACAGATCTACAATTTGAATTCTGGGAAGGCTTAGGGACAGTTATACAGGCCCTCAATCTAACGATTTTGATGGGAAAATACACCAAGGCTAAAAAAGGGAAACTGTACCTAGCGTTTGTGGATTTTTCCACCGCGTTCGATTCTGTAAGTCATAGCAAATTATGGAAAATTCTTGAAGCGATGGGAGTCGAACTACCCCAAATCCAAATTGTAAGAGAATTATATTCTGACCCTAGAGCATGGTATGGGCCAAATGGGAAATATACAGCCCCATTTGCAGCAGAGAGGAGGGTTAGGCAAGGCTGTGTCATGGCACCCTTTCTGTTAACCCTGTATACCAACGGCCTTCAGCAAGTGATGCTCGAGGGGTGTCAGGACCTGCCTCAAGTACAAACGTGTCCTATACCCACCCTACTCTACACTGATGACACAGTGGTAATAGATCAAACACCACTAGAATTACAACGGGCACTGACCAGATATAGCGACTATATGGAGAGTCTTGACCTAAAGATTACCGCCACCAAAACCTATGTAATGAGTTGTGGGAAGGCATGTAGGAAAGAAAGATCTATCTTTATTAGTGGCAATATGCTTGGAAACGCAAAAACGTACCCATATTTAGAAATCGTTGTGGACAATAAGGGCACTTGCAAACAGACAATAAGGGCACAAAAACTTATATTCATGAAAACAACAACAGCCCTCGTAAATTTTGGGCAGAAAATAGGAAAAAGGCCACCACTGGAACTAATTAAAAACTACCAAGTGAAATGTGTTAGTGGAGTACTAGATGGTGCCGGGATTTGGGGTCACTGTTGCATGGAAGATATACAGAAAGTGGAAAACCCCTTTATCTGTTATATAATGACTGTCCCATGCTCAACTTCGACCTTCATTTGCCACACAGAAACAGGCAAAAGGAGTGCAGAAAGAGGCAAGAGAAGTGCAGAAAGAAACAAATGAAATACAGAAGGAGAAAAATAGACCTACAGAAAGAGGCAAGATGCAGCTCAGAGGCAAGATGGCGGCTGGCTTGCTGGTCGAGTGAGCGCTTCTTCTACTTCTCACGGCCTGACCGCTGTAATGAGCTGTATGACAAGCTACAGAAAATGTATTTTCTGCTAAATTAAGAAGTATCGAGTGGGACAGAACTAAGTGGATACTCACTTCGTTGTTGGTGAACTAGCCGAATGCTTTGGAAGTCGTGGCAGTGGTTCTGGGGATTTCCGCTCCGTCCGACAGCCCTCTCTCTTTGTGGCTCTTCAGTTGCGGTGCTCCTTTGATGTTTGCAAGGAGATGCCGCCGAAGACTGATAGTAAGGCAATCCGAAGGCGTGAGGTTCCGTGACGATTTGAACCCGTGTTTTCAATATTGTCGGAAATACATAATATTAGTATCAGCGAACCGCAAATGATCCATTTAGCATATCCTGGTGTTTTCGCTACGATACGAGCAAGAGCACTCCTGTTATGAACACATTTCTGATCTACCCACGGCATCCATCTTAGATCATGGCCGCCATTTTGTGTTTCTTGCCCTCACATACGCAATAACCTCTGATCACTTCATTTCGATTAAGGACACGTAGCCTTAGCCGGAGATTCACCTCTTTCATGACACGTGCACCTTAAACCAGATCACGCTGTAGCTGCATGATTCAACAAAGGCTGCCTCCTCTGCCCGAGGCCAGCCCACCTGAACTGGTTCTCGTGTCCATTGTCCCGATCATGATTAGGCGGTTGAAGCCGGTAGCCTTGCCCATTTACAACCCACAAACATCTCTTATCCCGCTTTCCTATCTTCTGCACCTGGCTCTGCTCCTTTCCTTCTGGGCCTTTATTAGGGGGAGGTAACGAAATTTACGATGAGGCGGTCCGGCTCTTGAATGCAATATTGACAAGGGATTGTGATGGACTAGTGGGAACCCCTCTTCGTGATGTTTGGCATCAGATATTATCGACAGTTCCTGTGTAACGCCAAATATTTATTGTTTAAGACACAAAGGTTTGGGAATGTACTAACATGTGAAATATTTGCCTAGAGCACAATTTTCAGTATATAAGGAGCAACCCTCTATGTACAAATCGAACAGGCTCCTGGTTACTGCCCATGCGTAGTTTCTGTGACTTCTGTGTCCCTGCAGTAATAAACCTTTGGTCTTTGACGCCACCATCGAGAAGCCCGTGTTTCTGTTCATTTGCGCACCAAGGCAGGTGGAACTCCGGGGTCTTTGGGTGTTGTTCCCTGACACCTCTGGACGGAACCAAAAAGTCCAGAACTCCAATTGGCGCCCAACGTGGGGCGACGTCGTTCGGTACCGGTCCAAAAGCCTGAAGAGTTCGAGAAGCTTCGTGTGAAGATTCCTGAGGGAGGCGCCCCACTTCATCGATCCCGGCATATCGCAAAAGTGGCCCAAAGTTCTCTTCCACGAGGGTTCCCGTTCAGGACGGCTGCAGTGGGCCGTTGCCTTGACCGTCGCCCTGTCTTGGACCCGAGGTGCAGCCCTTAGTACAGCGAAACGTGACGGGTTTCTCCTTGGTGACGTCTTCAGTGCCTCAGTTAAGTATTTAGTGATAGCTAGCTGGTTACTTTGTGAGGATTGTTAAAATCCTTGATCGGTTCTTGGTTTGGTTTGGTTTTGTAGGATTATCACTAGTTGTTCTAGTTACGATAATCTATTTTGGTTCAGTTTGGGTATCAATACATTAGTTTCGTTTTGGTAGGCCTAAGTTCTTGGTTCGAGTGCACATATTTGTTCCGTGTTTTGTTTGTTTTGTGGTCTGGACTGAAAATGGTAAGTCGGAAAATGTTGTCTTGTTTTGGTTGCAACCGTGACTCACGGTTGGAGGATTCCTGTCTGGTTCCTCCGATTGGGACTCCCCTATATGATTTATATTGTAAACATGGTGTGGGTCCTATATCCTATAATGAGGTATGGGTCCGCTATACTAAGAAGGATGGTGTCCTTAGTTGGCCACTGCATGGTAGTTTTGAACCCGAGATTCTTGATAATTTAGAAGCGAAATTGTTTAGTAAGAAAGCCCGGCCGGCAATGTTTGATTCTTTCCGTTACTGGCGAAAGGAATCCAAACAGAGAGAAATGAAGAAATTTAAGAAAGAACAGAAAGAGAAAGAAGAGTTAACTCTAGAGCAAGCGGCTAAACAGCTGCAAGATAATGAGTGCGAAAAGGCTATTGAGGTGGCCATTAGAGAGCATAATTTAGCGATTGACAAGTGCTATCCTGCCTTGCCATCGAAAACAGCTAAGATACTGGAGGACCCCGAAAACGATCCTCTGTTGTCTTATCTGTTACGGTCACCTCCACCGTATGCACAAGGTGCTACGGCTCCACTTGTACCGAATGTTCAATTGCCGGTTGCTGGACAACCTGGTGCTCCTGCTCCTGTTCCCCAGAATCAAGTTCCTGTACCTCCTGTGGTTAATGTGAATATTCCTACGGCTCCTCCTCTTCCTGGGTTGCCGACTTCTATACCTGTATCTGTCTCGCTTACACCTACTACTTCACAAACTATTTTTCTCGATACTCCTACTGCCTCGCTATCTGTTCCTACCTCTACTGTGTTCTCTACGTCTGCAAGTGTGTTAACTCCACTTTCTGTTCGTCGAAGAATCACTGATTCTGTTACTAACATACTGTCTCCTTTATATAAATCTTTAATTAAGACTCCTACTTCTGACTCTGTTCAGAGACGTAGTCAGCTACCAAGTACTGAAGAACGGGGAATTTTAGATTCCACGGCTCTCAGATGGATTTCGAAGAGTAGAAGATATAGTACGAGAGATGTACTAGATACGTTTATGCAGTGGAAGGAACCAACGCAACGGTACGTCTTTGATGAGATGTGCTCGTTGTTACGTGAGGAAATAGAAGAAGACGATGTTGAATCGGACTTGGAAGATTTAATTAAAGTTCAAAAAGAGTTTGCTGCAGGAATGATAGTGGGCGATAATATAAAAGAAGCGATGGAACTTATTTTAAGTTTTAGGAATGATCCATCTCTTCGTTCGCCGAGAGATTTAGAAAAAGGTAAAATGAAGCTAAGTCGCCAATATCCTATGAGGGAGGTTCCTCCAATCTGGCGCGAAGCAATACAACGTGATGATAATGCGGGTATTGCAGCTGCTCCAGCACAGTTCCAACGAGTGTGGATACACATTCCGTGGAAGCGAGCTGAAGTGCTAGCGGTGAAACAGGCCTTGCCAGATCCGCGCAAGAATCCTGCTGGATATTACAAGGAATTAACACAGACAGTTGAGGCTTGTATAATGAACTTAGCGGACATCGATATGTTGTTTGGTAACGTAGTTCCGCAACCAGTGTGGGCTAAAATTCGTAGGGAGGATCATCAAGTAGCATTAGGTGGTGATTGGGCAGCTATCACTGCAGCGGATGGTCAGCAAGTAGGTGGTGCAAAACCCGAACCCCTAATTGCTAATCTTCCAGGTAGAATAATTGACTTAATGAAGTCTCTGATGCCTGCGTTGCGTGTTAATTGGGATAAATTATCCGCATGCAAGCAAAAGAAAGATGAAAGTGTCTCCGACTTCTTCACGAGGTTCGAAGAGACTTTTGTAGATCATAGTGGTCAGGATATGAGCACAGAAGGAGGACAGAGACTGTTTGTCGATAAATTTGTGCATAATTTGTTACCTGAGTTATGCAATAAATTAAAGGATTCAGAGAGTGCGTGGGCTGTTTCTACAACTGCGCAAATACTTGTGACTGCACAGTACTACGAAAATAGGGATAAAGAGGAAAAGGAAAAATCAGAGAAGAAAACGAAAGATTTAAAAACTAAAGTTCTTTTACAGCAGGCGTATCCGCCTCGCACGAATCAGACTAATATGCAACAGAATTCGTACCAAAGGACAGATTATAGTTCAACCAGGCCTCAATACCAGTGGAATCAGTGTGCGTACTGTAAGAAAGAGGGTCACTACAAAAATGAATGTCCGATCTTAGCGCAAAATAATGCAGCAGCAGCTCAGAGAGGTCGTGGTGGTTTTGTGCAGAATTCTAGAGGTCGAGGACGAGGTGCTATGCCTCCGCAGACGAATGATCGTCCCTCCAATCACTTTGATCAACGAAATGGACAGTCAGCTCAGCAAAATAGATCTCAGCAATATCTTGTTGAAGACTATTGTGAAGTGGATGAGGGTTTTCAGCAAAATAGGTACTAGGACAGCCATGGACAGAGAGAGGGAGTAGTATCAGTTCCAGTGGATCAGAGTGGGCCTTATGTCGCAGTAGCAACATCAGGTGTAGTCGAACCGTTTCTGTTGGATACTGGTGCCGCAAAAAGTTCTATCATTCATGCGAAACTCCCTGGCGCACCTTTGTCTGGCTCAACAAATGTTTCTGTAGGTTTTTCAGGCGCCCCTGTTTACAACCCGATATCTGGTCCTTTGTCTATTTCTGTTGGACCGTGTCAATTGAAAGCACCCCTGATTTTGACGACGGGTTGTAATGAAAATCTGCTTGGTTTAGACCTGTTAAAACGACTATATGCGACATTGTACTGTTCTCCGGAAGGGGTACAGCTTACTTTGGGTAAAAGAATCACTTCTCCGATGTACTTGTCAATGGATGCACGCCCGCCAGAGCTGGGCTCACTCCCTGATTCTCTTTGGGCGACTGGTCCTAATGATGTAGGCCTTTTAGAAATACCACCATATGTAGTCACTTTGAAAGCAAATGTAAAATTTCCAAGAATTCCCCAATATAAAATATCTAGTGAAGGAGAACGTGCACTTTTATTGATTGTGCAAGATTTGATTAAGAAAGGTGTGGTTGAAGAAACTAGAGGAAATGTTTGTAATAGTCCTGTATTGCCGATTCTGAAACGAACTGATCCTACGAAACCTCCAGTGTACAGGTTTGTCATAGACCTTAGAGAAGTTAATAAGATTGTGGTTCCGCAGTTTCCTGTGGTTCCAGACATTACTGCCTTGTTAACATTGATTCCTGCTACAGCCACTTGGTTCTCAGTCATCGACTTGAAGAATGCCTTTTTCAGCATTCCGATAGCCGAGGAAAGCAGAGATATGTTTGGCTTCTGTCTAGGAGGTCGAAGTTTCAGATTTAAACACGCTCCACAGGGCTACTGTGAAAGTCCGTCTATTTATAGTCAAGCATTAAAAAGTCAGTTAGATTCTTTTGTCCTTCCTCCAAGTTCTGCCCTAGTACAGTATGTAGACGATCTTTTAGTGGCTGCCGATGACAAGGAAACTTGCAAAGCAGCTACAGTTTCGTTATTGCATCATTTGTCTGATTTGAATCACAAGGTGTCACCTTCCAAGATGCAATACTGCTGCCAAGAAGTGACCTACCTAGGTCATCTCTTGTCAAAGGAGGGAAGGAAGTTGACCCCAGAAAGAATAAAAGCAATTACGCAAATAAGTGTTCCACGCACACAGAGAGAAGTACGTGCCTTTTTAGGTATTACCTCTTACTGTAGGCAGTGGATTCCGAATTTTTCTCTTTTAGCGAAACCATTGGTAGCTTTGACTTGGAAAAATGTTCCGAGTCCGGTGCCATGGTCTGATGAATGTCAAGAGAGTTTTACTGAATTACGAAAAGCTTTGTGTTCAGCTCCTGTATTGGGTACACCTGATTACAGTAAGCCATTCACGCTCTACGTTCACGAGAGAGAAGGTTGCGCGTTGAGTGTCCTGACACAGAAATTTGGTGATAAACAACGCCCTTGTGCGTATTTTTCATCAACATTGGATCCGGTAGCCAGAGCGTTACCTAGTTGTTTGAGGGCTACAGCGGCAGCTGCGGCTTCCATTCGACAATCTGCTGGTCTGGTAATGAACAACATGCTAGTGGTCATGGTTCCTCATGCAGTGGACACACTCATGAACCGAACTAAGACACAACATCTTACTAGTGCGAGATTATCTGGTTACGAGCTGACATTACTAGCGAGTCATATTCAGATCAAAAGATGTAATGTATTGAATCCAGCGACACTGTTGCCGGCTAATCAAGAGTCGAGTGATTCCGAGCCACATGATTGCTGTTTCAAAACGGAGGAAGAGACAACAGGACGCATTGACTTGAGGGATACTCCATTATCAGATCCAGATGGTACGCTGTATGTGGACGGGTCATGTTTTAAATTGGAGAATGGTGATGTGACTGCTGCTTACGCAGTAACGACTTTGAAGACGATTGTGGAGACTGCAAGAGTGAGTCAGAATTCTGCCCAGGCTGCAGAATTAATAGCCTTAACCAGAGCGTGTGTTTTAGCTAAGGGCAAGAGAGTGAATGTCTTTACAGATAGTCAGTACGCATTTGGCGTGGCCCATAGTTTTGGCCGTTTGTGGAGAGAAAGAGGTTTCATTACGTCCCATGGGACTAAGATTCAACATGGTCAGCTAGTTAACGACTTGTTGGAATCTCTAACCTTGCCGACTGAAGTTGCGATTGTAAAGTGCAGTGCTCATAAAGCAATCACGGATGATGTTGGTCGTGGGAATGCTTTTGCTGATGAAATTGCTAAACAGACAGCTAGAGACATGATGAGTAGAATGTATGTTGCAACGTCTGCAAGATGGATCGCTGAGTCTGGAATGTGTAAGGACACAATGGAAAGTGTGAAAGAGATTCAGAAAGAAGCAACTGAGGAAGAGAAACGTGTATGGAGAGAGAGTACGGGCAAGTTGGACTCGAATGGATGTTGGATTGATTTGACAGAACAGCAGCGTTGGATGTTGCCCGATGCGTATGTGCTTGCAGTGGTGACGATGGCGCATGGAGTAGCACATATAAGTTCTAAAGGTATCTGTAAGATGTTGGCTCCAGTCTGGAAAAATGAGGGAATCAGTAAGTGTGCAGAAAGAGTGGTGAAAAACTGTATGGTATGCCTGATGCATAATCCTGGCAAGGGAACTCCAACTCCTGCTGGTCATTTCGCTCCTCCTTCCTGCCCTTTCGAAGTGATTCAGTTAGACTTTATTCACATGGACCGCTGTAATAATTTAAAATATGTCCTAGTGGTAGTTTGTGCTTTTTCCAGGTGGATAGAAGCATACCCACTGAAGGACAATACTGCCTTATCAACTGCCAAAATTCTTCTCAAAGAATATTTCCCTAGATTTGGAATGCCACGGATTGTATTGTCAGATAACGGAAGTGAGTTTATAGGGAAAGTTATGCAGAGTGTATGTGCTGGCCTAGGACTGAAACAGAAATTTCACAGTGCAAACCATCCCCAGTCAGCTGGTTTAGTGGAGGGTTACAATGGTACCCTCAAGCTGAAGATAGCTAAAATACAGGCATCCACGGGTTTAGCCTGGCCAGACGCACTTCCTTTGGCTTTGTTATCAACGAGAGCAACTGTACATTCTAGAGTAGGGCTTAGCCCATATGAAATAGTCTTTGGCCGCCCAGCAAATATCTGGGGTGTGCCAAGGCCTAAGGAATTTAATTCTCTAGAATATCCTATGTTGATAGACTACCTTTACGACTTGACTGCTAAATTGAGTCTTATTCATCAACAGGTTTTCGATGCTTTGCCAAAGCCTCCGGAGAGTCCAGGGCATCAGCTGAAACCGGGAGAATTTGTCGTCATCAGGAATTTTGCGAGGACAAAGAATCTTCAGCCCCGCTACGTCGGTCCTTTCCAGGTCCTACTTTCAACGAGGACAGCAGTTCGTGTGGCTGGACGCAAGCACTGGGTACACGCGTCCCATGTTAAGCGTGTCCCTTTGCCGCTTCCTTACGACGACTGGGTGAAGAAGGGAATTGGTTCATCCGAATTTGAAAACACTCCGAAGTTGATCCCTTTCAGCGATGCCGAATTAATAACTGACACTCCAAGCTCTGACTCTCCTTCAGAAAAGACTCCTTTGAACACTGAACGTTTGTCACCTGCATCAGAAGAAACTCTGTCATCTGCGAACCTGAACATTGCAACAACTACCAGTGAAACGCTATTTGCCGATCAGACAGTACCCGCAAAGCAGAGATATAACTTGAGAAAACGTAACATGGACAAATAAAGCAGGCAACTGCATATTGTGATTTTGATATATTGAACATTTGCCTTCAGCCAGGAAGTTTGCTATTGTTTATTGTTTTTTAAATTGCCTTGCCGTCTGGGTAGCCGTAGGGTCGTGGCTGTGTGCCTAGTTGAATTTGCAGGGGTCTGACACAAGGTCGATCTTTCTGTTGGTTCTGGGAACTCCCAGGGCTGATAGAGGCATTTTCATCTACGTACACATCATCAGTGGTCGCGAGCGGATTGTAGAAGATGGAGCTTCCTGCGCTGCAACGAGAAAATGTGATTTATGTTCGCAGAAACAGAATTAATAGAATTCTTCATAGCAAATGTTTTCTGATGCAATGTGCCATTACATTCTTGATTATTTTAGCAACATTGGTGGGTGGAACTGTTTTTAGTATAAATTTGATTTTTGTGCCAGTTACTACAGTACCTCCCCTTGATCCTGCTATTTCCACTGTTTCTTCTATACACTCTTTTCACTCGTTTCCTGAACATGAGCAAGCCCGACGTTCAGAATTCATTAACAACACTTTTGTACAGCTCTTGCACCAACACCAACTGGTAGTTAACACTACAAACTGCTGGGTGTGTGGCTTGATACCCCACACTATGGATAAAGGTATTCCCTATCTGGTTTTGCCTTTCAGCTACAATGGATCATTTCAGGCCCTTCAAACCATCTTTGCTTATGCCCTTGAGACCTATCCTCCACGTCCACCACGTTCCACTAGATATAACTCTGCCAACAAAGCTTTAGTCCAGGGAATTATTGACATGATCAAGGATGTCAATAATACTCCATCATACCCTAAAGACGAACTGCGAGTGTATTTAAGTTGGAATACTTCAGAGTATCGCCTTAGTTTAGGAGAAAGCAAGCGTAAAAGCTCAACTCCAATCTGGGTCGTACCACACCGAGGTCAGGTCTGTTTGCAAGGTAACGGGAAAAATCCAAGAGCTCAGCTGGGGAGGAGCGAGTGCGTTGAGACTTATGTGTTTCCGGCTAACTCTTCCCCTGCCTTCCTTACTGCTAGGGGTACCTACTTCATTTGTCGAGACAGAGCATATACATGGTTACCTGCTGACTTTTCAGGTTCATGCTATATTGCTCGATTGTTGCCTCCAACATACACTGCTTCATCTGATTACCACAGAACCAGAATAGCGAGAGGTGTCTTCAGCAAGGAAGATACTGCTGGTCAGGAAGCTGGAGACTTCTTCAAAGGCTTCCTTCCGTTCTGGGGGCCTATGGCCAATAGTAGAAACATACGTCAGCTAACACGGGTAGTTTAATCTACTATTACCGAAACTGCTGGTGCCCTTAGTAATTTGACAGCTGAGCTTCAGGCGGATAGACTCATGACGTTGCAGAACCGTATGGTTCTAGATGTTATACTTGCAGATCGAGGTGGGGTATGCAGAATGATCCAATCGAGCTGCTGTGTCTTTATTCCTAATAATGCTCCAACAGTCTATGAGGCGATCTCTAAGCTACACAAGATTTCCGACTCTATACATGTAGACAAGGGAAACTGGTCCTTTATGGAGTGGTTTTGGACTCTGATCTCAGCATGGGGGTGGAAGGTTCTAATAATCATCGGTGTCATCTTAGTATTCCTATTCTCATGTTGCTTGATTATCCAGTGTGGTCCCGCTTTGTGTAGTCTTTGTGCTACAACCTGTTTTAGGAAACCACCTGCAATTGGAGAAAAGGCACGAGAAAGGATGATGATACAACAACATGTCACTGACCTGATGAGTATAGAACTAGACTCTGATATAGACTGAGTAATTGCCTATGTAAGGGCAAAAGGAGGGTCTGAGGTTCCGTGACGATTTGAACCCGTGTTTTCAATATTGTCGGAAATACATAATATTAGTATCAGCGAACCGCAAATGATCCATTTAGCATATCCTGGTGTTTTCGCTACGATACGAGCAAGAGCACTCCTGTTATGAACACATTTCTGATCTACCCACGGCATCCATCTTAGATCATGGCCGCCATTTTGTGTTTCTTGCCCTCACATACGCAATAACCTCTGATCACTTCATTTCGATTAAGGACACGTAGCCTTAGCCGGAGATTCACCTCTTTCATGACACGTGCACCTTAAACCAGATCACGCTGTAGCTGCATGACTCAACAAAGGCTGCCTCCTCTGCCCGAGGCCAGCCCACCTGAACTGGTTCTCGTGTCCATTGTCCCGATCATGATTAGGCGGCCGAAGCCGGTAGCCTTGCCCATTTACAACCCACAAACATCTCTTATCCCGCTTTCCTATCTTCTGCACCTGGCTCTGCTCCTTTCCTTCTGGGCCTTTATTAGGGGGAGGTAACGAAATTTACGATGAGGCGGTCCGGCTCTTGAATGCAATATTGACAAGGGATTGTGATGGACTAGTGGGAACCCCTCTTCGTGATGTTTGGCATCAGATATTATCGACAGTTCCTGTGTAACGCCAAATATTTATTGTTTAAGACACAAAGGTTTGGGAATGTACTAACATGTGAAATATTTGCCTAGAGCACAATTTTCAGTATATAAGGAGCAACCCTCTATGTACAAATCGAACAGGCTCCTGGTTACTGCCCATGCGTAGTTTCTGTGACTTCTGTGTCCCTGCAGTAATAAACCTTTGGTCTTTGACGCCACCATCGAGAAGCCCGTGTTTCTGTTCATTTGCGCACCAAGGCAGGTGGAACTCCGGGGTCTTTGGGTGTTGTTCCCTGACACCTCTGGACGGAACCAAAAAGTCCAGAACTCCAGGCGCGGTGGACAGAACAGCTCCAAAAATGCTGCGGACATAGTGAAGAGTGCCTCTGCTCCTGTCAGCTCCATGGAAGCAGCATTAGACCACTGGTATGGTGGGGAAGAACGCGATGCTGGCGAGCAGCAAAAACCCAGAAGAACGGGGCAGTCATGCGGGGTAAAAAATCGGTGCCCGCAATGTTCAAAGCACAGGTGCTAAGAAGAAAAGCAATCTCCAACCCCTCTGACAACAATGTCACAACACCCCCTGCTACAAAAAAATATCTTGCTCCTCTTGGGAAGGGGGACATGGTCACAGTATCTTAAGAGAAAGTAGCAGCTTCAGAAACTAAGTTGAGCAAGGACACTGTATCTGCAGCTGAGGGGGCCATCGCCCTGGCGGGGGCAGACTCAAGTATGGAAGGCTTAACTAAAAGTAGCTCTGTGACAAATGAAGTTTTAGACGCAGACATGGGGAACTTTTCTTTTGATAGTAGTGCAATAAGTCTGAGTTCTTTGTCAAAATATGGTTCCACAATTTTGTCAGAGCACCC
This sequence comes from Lissotriton vulgaris, assembly GCF_964263255.1. NCBI lineage: Eukaryota > Metazoa > Chordata > Amphibia > Caudata > Salamandridae > Lissotriton > Lissotriton vulgaris. The sequence continues at coordinate 421,478,846 of NC_141691.1, forward strand.
CCAGTGCATTGTGGGAAATGGAGGCCAAATCCCTGACAAACTTGCTGTTACAAATAAGGATGCTGGGGATAACCTTGCTAGCCTGGATAATGGCGAGGAATGTAATCATAGAGAAGAAGAAAGTGCTGACAGATTTATCTCCCTATCATACCACTCTAATTCATCTGAGGACGCGTCTCAAGACAAAGGTTTGGGTGGAGATGGGAGTGACACAAGCAGTCTTCATTTGGATAAGGAGGGTGATCAGCTTACGCTTCAGTTTGGCACTGTTAAAAAAGTCCCCCCTCTTCCCACTTTTACCAACAAGTAAGGGGGCTTCTAGCAGTTTGACATGGGACTATTCTCACCCGCCAAGTCAGGAGGAGGCAAAAACAGTGTGGTGAAAACAGGCAATTTGGGCGAACCCCTTATAGGCACCGACGGTACCAAAGAAATGACCCTATCAACGATCTACCAAGTAATTATGGCACATCGCTCTGAAACGAGGGCAGAGAGTTCTCGTACACAAGGGGCTTGCAGAAAGCTACAAAATGCGGTTAGGAGAGTAGCTAAAACCGTAACCTGTCCTGATTTTGCTACCAGGATTGGAGAAGCGGAGGTCAGGATCTCCCAGCTTTAGGACGAATTTAGTGCGCAGAAGAAAAAAACAGAGTCAATGCAAGCAATGAGGGATGACTTCTTCATGCAGTTAACCGATTTAGAAAATCGCACAAGGCACAATAACTTGCGTATTTTGGGCATGCCGGAGGGGAAAGAAGGATCTGATATCCAGCAGTTTGTAATTGATCTCTTTGGGGATGGCTTTCCCGATCTACCTCAATGGGACTGGAAAACTCAGATCCAACAGGCTCATCGCTTTCCCCTCAATCAGCGGAAAACTGGGGGGCAATTGGATAATTGGCCTCGTGCCATATTGATATCACTAAATAACTTTTTGGCAAGGGAATCCCTGTACAACCTTGCCAGACCGGACAGGAAAAGATAAGGGAAGGGCCGCGAGTTTTTGTCAAACTTTTGCCAAAAGACAGTAGAACAATGGTGGCTTCTTCGGCAATTGATCTCTGGCTTCCAGTCCAATGGAGCTCAGGCCTATCTTATCAATCCAGCAAAACTGACGGTGGTCTTTCAGGGTTGGACACAGTACTTTCAATCAGAGGTCCAGGCCAAAGTGAGGTTCCGTGACAATTGTAAGTGGTGCTTTCGACTCGCACGAATATGGTCGAGTCTGGTATCTATGAACCGCAAATGACGAGTTTAGTAAGTGGGCACAGTTTCGCTGTGCTAACTTAAACCGTTCGTTTGTTATGTGGGTTTTTCATCTGTACCCACGGGTTCCATCTTAGATACGGCATCCATTTTGTCTCTTGCCCTCAAGTAGCCAGCGAACGGACGTTGTCCGCTTCGCGACCCTGGGACTCCCAAGATATTTGCGGAAAACACATGTTCTTTGTAAGTGTCTTTATGACGAGGGGGATGTTACTGTAAGGCAGGTGGCGCCGCTTAAGGCTCATCTTGCCGCACGGACTTATTGTCTCAGCTGTGCATCTCATTAGGCACGTCCCTTTGATGCCTGTATCTCGTGCTTCCCGATACCTCCCCTTTTTACACCCTTTCCGATCTCCCCACTGTCTCCGTCTTCCTCTGCACCTGTTTTTGTTCCTACTTCAATCTGTTTTACTACCGATTGGAATGCACTAATGTTGGGAAGATGGGTTTTTACAGTTGGGAACCGCCAAATGTTTCCGCACTAATGTTCCGGACCTCATGTGTTTCAAAGTGACCAAAGCGACCCCTCTGGGGGATGATGGTGGGAACCGGGTTGTAAACCTTTGTGTATCATGTTATCTTATGGGTAAAAACTGTATAAAAGGAGCGATCTACAGAACCAATTTGAAGCAGTCTCCCCAAGTTGCACGTGTGTTGCTTGTCGTGACTTCTGTGTTCCCTGCAGTAAATAAACCTTGAATCTTTGACGCCGAAGGAAGTGTCCCGTGTCTCTGTGATTCGTACGCCGGAGCAGGTTACCCACGAAGGTTTCAGGTGTTGTGCCCTGCCACCGCTGGGTCCTACAGAACCCAGTCCTTCAGTTGGCGCCCAACGTGGGGCTGCATCAGTGGTACCGGTCCAAGCCCGACGATCGTGAGGAACTTCGTGTGAAATCTCCGAGGGAAGGTGCACTCCGCTTCATCGATCCTGTTGTCGAAATAAGTGGCCCGAAGACTTTTCCCGCGAAGATTCCCGCCTCCTGACGGCTGCGACGGACTGCTGCCCTGACTGTAGACCTGTTTTGGCGCCTGGCGTAGACCTTGGTATAGCGAGACGACAGACGGGCCTTCCTGGTGACGCCATCGATCTTTGAGTTAAGTATTTGTGGGTCGCTCCCAGAGTTCTTGGTTGTGGTTACTTAGTGGTTGCATGGTTCCATTGCATTTGTGGTTCTTGGTACTTTGTTGTGTTGTTTGACGACTGCAGCCGCCAAAAACCCAGGGTTTTGTTCTTTGCTGGGACTTGGTAAATCCCGTAACCCTTGAAGTTTGTGAAACTCGGCTAGCGTGCAAGATGCCTGGTCGTAGTACTTTGTTTAGTTGTTTCAGACCTTGTGGTGTGGATTCCCGACTGGAGGATTCGTGTCCGATACCTCCGGTTGGAACTCCTACTTATGACCTGTATAGCAAACATGGGCTAGGCCCGATTACCTTTAACGATTATTGGATTAAATATACAAAGAAGGACGGCGACCTTCGTTGGCCACCTCATGGTAGCTTCGAGTCACCGATTTTAGATAATCTAGAGATTAAATTGTTCGAACGAAAGTCAAGGCCGGCCATGTTTGATGCCTTTCGGTTGTGGCGCAAAGAAGCTCGACAGAAAGAAATCAGACAGAATAAACGTAGTCAGCGAGATAATGTTGCTACCATAGTTAAGAAAGCTGAGCAGTTCCAGCGTGATAAGGAGGTTAAGGATAAGGAAGTGTTTGATAGATTACAGCGTATGACTATAGATAAATGTTATCCTGCTTTGCCTACGGAGTCGGAAAAGAAGGAAGAGGCAGTTGAGGATCCCTTAATGTCCTATCTTATGAAGTCGCCACCTCCGTACGTACAGGGTACCGCAGCTCCTGTGGTCCCTGCCGTACCTCTTCTTCCGCCTATTCCGCCTCCGCCTGTTCCTCAACCTGCACCCGCTCTTCCGACTGTTCCTGCTCCTTTGTCTGTTGCTATCCCTACTGCTCCTCCGCTTCCACATACTCCTGCTCCCGCTGCTGCTCCTGTTTTGTTAACTCCTGCTGTTGTTACTGTTTCTACTCCTTCACTTGTTAGTCCTGTGTCCTATACTTCTCCCTCTACTCGTTCTCGAAACTCTCCTCTTGCTGCTAGTTTCTTTCATTCGCTTGGGCCTGTTCATGGGTCCGCTGGTTCTGATGGTCCTCAGAGACGTAGTCAGCTTCCTGGAAACAGAGAGCGTGTTGCGCTCTATAATATGGCGATGGGTTGGATGGTAAACCCTCTTGGAAATCCACCCCGTGTTGTCCTCGAGACATTTTGTCAATTTAATATACCAACCCAGAGATATGTGTTTGACGAAATGTGCAAGTTCCTTCATGATCAGATAGTGGCCGATGCGCCTGACGAGGTGCTGACCGCCCTGTCTGAACTTCGGCTTCAGTTCGCAAATGGACTGATAGTAGATACTAACGTTCGACGTGCTATTGAGCGGTTACTATCTTTCCGTCCCGCTCCAATACCTCATGCATTGTTTGTCGAGGATATTGAGAAACAACCAGATGAGTCTGGCCAATACCCCATGCGAGAAGTTCCACCGGTTTGGATACCACCTAATCCTAATGCTCAACCTCCGACAACAGTGGGGCATTTCCAGAGAGTATGGATACATCTCCCATGGAACGCTCGGAAGTGTTACAGGTGAAGCAATCTTTGCCTGACCCACGCAAAAATCCTACAGGGTATTACAAGGAATTATCGCAGCTCGTAGATGCTACGGTAATGAATCTTTCTGATATCGATATGTTGTTCGGTAATGTCGTACCGCAACCGGTATGGGCTAAGATTCGGCAGGAAGATCATCAGAATGAATTGGGTGGTGATTGGAATGCCATTGTAGCAGCAGACGCCGGACAAGTTGGGGGTGCTAAACCCGACCAGCTGATTACTGCTCTTCCCCAGCGAATAATTACGTTAATGAAGACTCTTATGCCAGCTATGAGGGTAAATTGGGACAAATTGTCAGCTTGCAAACAAAAGAAAGATGAGAGTGTTTCCGACTTCTTTACGAGGTTTGAGGAAGCATTCATTGACCATAGTGGACAGGATATGGGTACCGAGGGTGGACAAAGGTTGTTTGTGGATAAATTTGTTTCGAATTTGTTGCCCGATTTGAGCAACAAATTAAAGAATTCGGAAAGTGCATGGGCCGTTTCTACTTCAGCTCAGATATTAGCTACGGCACAATATTATGAAAACAGGGAGAAAGAGGAGAATGACCGTGCTGACAAAAAGACGAAAGAGCTGAAAACTAAAGTGTTGTTGCAACAAGCGTATCCGCCGCGTTCTAATCAGAATGCGCCCCAACAGAATAGATCGCAGTCGCAATCGAATCGGTCACAGCCGCGAAACGATTCCTCCTCCCAAAGATCATCATTGGGGTACAATCAATGTGCTTATTGTAGACAGGAGGGACACATCAAATTCAATTGCCCTGTTTTAAACGAACGTAATAGTGGTAATTCGTCTAGAGGAGGCCGTGGTGGTTCGCAGCAGGCATCACGTGGTAGAGGTCGTGGTACTCAGAACGATCGTTCAGATAACTCATCTAACAATAATAATTGTTTTGATCAACGTGGATCGTCGCAAGGGCGATCTGCGCAGTACAATGTAGACGACTATTACGTCGATCAGGGAACTGACGACAGTAATTACTAGGATAGCCAAAGACAAGGAGAGGGAGTGGTATCAGTTCCGGTTGATCAGAGAGGGCCTTACGTCGCGGTTGCTACATCGGGCGTCGTTGAGCCTTTTCTGTTGGACACTGGTGCAGCGAAAAGTTCTATCATGCATTCGAAACTCCCTGGCGCACCTTTGTCCGGCTTAACAAATGTTTCCGTTGGATTCTCTGGCGCCCCCGTTAGCAATCCAGTTTCGCGCCCTTTGCCCCTTACAATAGGGCCACGTGAGCTCCAAGCTCCGTTGATTTTGACTACTGGTTGTGGTGAAAATCTTTTGGGTCTGGATTTGCTTAAACGTTTGTATGCAACTTTGTATTGTTCTCCTGCGGGTGTAAAGCTTACGTTAGGAGAGAGGGTTGTCTCTCCTATGTATTTGTCTCTCGATAGGCTTCCACCGGAATTGAGTTCTCTTCCTGCGTCTTTGTGGGCGACAGGTCCAAATGACGTGGGCCTACTGGATATCTCTCCCTATGTTGTTCAGTTGAAATCTAATGTGCGATTGCCACGTATTCCCCAGTATCGTATCTCTCTTGATGGTGAACGAGCATTGTTAGCGATCATTTATGATTTGATCGAGAAAGATGTTATTGAAGAGACAAGAGGAAACGTGTGCAATAGTCCTGTACTGCCCATTCTAAAACGAACTGATCCTTCAAAACCACCTGTTTATCGTTTTGTTATCGATTTACGGGAGGTGAATAAAATTGTTGTTCCTCAATTTCCCGTCGTGCCTGACATCACGGCGCTACTGACTCTGATTCCAGCTTCTGCATCCTGGTTTTCGGTGATTGATTTGAAAAATGCGTTTTTCAGCATCCCGATTGCCGAAGAGAGCAGGGACCTTTTCGGTTTCTCTCTTGGTGGACGTAGCTTCCGGTTCAAACGCGCTCCTCAGGTCTACTGTGAAAGTCCATCTATTTACAGCCAAGCCTTGAAGGGTCAACTGGATGCGTTTAGGTTGCCGGTCGGTGCGGCCTTGATCCAATACGTCGACGACTTATTGGTGGCTGCCGATACTCAGGACATTTGCAGAATTGCTACGGTGTCGTTGCTGCAACATCTCTGTGAGTTGAATCACAAGGTGTCACCTACTAAACTCCAATATTGTTGTCAAGAAGTAACCTATCTAGGTCACTTATTGTCAAAGGAGGGAAGGAGGTTGACCCCAGAGAGAATTGCAGCGATTGCACGAATGGCTGTGCCAAAAACCCAAAGAGATGTGCGTGCCTTTCTAGGTATCACGTCGTACTGCAGGCAATGGATTCCTAATTTTTCATTGCTAGCGAAACCATTGGTGGCTCTTACGTGCAAGGATGTTTCAACTCCTTTACCATGGACGGAAGAATGTCAGAAAAGTTTTTCTGAACTGCGTGATTCATTGTGTTCGGCACCTGTGTTAGGTACCCCTGACTACAGTAAGCCGTTTACATTATATGTTCACGAGAGGGAAGGTTGTGCTTTGAGTGTCTTGACGCAACCTTTTGGTGGTAAGCAGCGTCCATGCGCATATTTTTCCTCGACCTTGGACCCAGTAGCTAGAGCATTGCCGAGTTGTTTGAGAGCAACTGCGGCAGCTGCGGTCTCCATCCGACAATCAGCAGGATTGGTCATGGATAATATGCTTACGGTGATGGTTCCGCATGCAGTCGATACTCTTTTGAATCGTACGAAAACTCAGCACTTGACGAGTGCGAGGTTGTCTGGGTACGAGTTGACACTGCTGGCAAGCCACATTCAGATAAAACGTTGTAACGTTCTGAACCCGGCAACTTTGTTACCGATTAGCACAGAGTCAGATGAAGTAGCAGAACATGATTGCTACTTGAGGACTGAAGAGGAAACGAAAGGTCGAGTGGACCTTAAAAACACCCCATTGGAAGACCCGGATGGTACTTTGTATGTGGATGGGTCATGTTTTAAGTTGCCGAATGGTGATGTGACTACTGCTTATGCTGTTGTAACGTTGAATACTGTTGTTGAGACTGCAAGATTGAATCAGAATTCTGCCCAAGCTGCGGAATTGATTGCTCTCACTAGAGCATGTGTGTTAGCAAAAGGGAAACGTGTGAATGTGTTCACCGACAGCCAATACGCTTTTGGCGTCGCGCACAGTTTTGGACGATTGTGGAGAGAGAGAGGTTTCTTGACGTCGCACCGTACGAAGATTCAGCATGGCCAGTTGGTGAATGATCTTTTGGATGCATTGACTTTGCCTACGCAAGTTGCGATTGTTAAATGTAGTGCACATCGTAAGGTGACGGATGATGTTGGTCGTGGTAACGCGTTTGCGGATGAGGTTGCTAAGGAGACTGCACGGAACCTTAGCACTCGAATGTATGTGACCAGTTCGGTTAGGTGGCCTACGGAGTCGAGTATGTGTGAAGACACTATTGAAAGCGTGAAGAAAATTCAGAACGAGGCCACCGAGACTGAAAAGGCGAAGTGGAAAGAAAGTACGGGAAAGCTGGATGCGAGTGGTTGTTGGATTGATTTGTCAGATCAGAAAAGATGGTTGTTGCCCGACGCGTATGTGCTGGCCGTTGTGACAATGGCACATGGGTTAGCACATATCAGCGTGAAAGGCATTTGTAAATTGTTGGCGCCTGTGTGGAAGAATGATGGCATTACGAAGTGTGCTGAACGTTTGGTGAAGAATTGTATGGTGTGCATGATGTACAATCCTGGCAAAGGAACCCCAACTCCTCCTGGCAGTTTTGCTCCCCCTTCGTATCCCTTTGAGGTGATTCAATTGGACTTCATCCATATGGAGCGATGCAATAACCTGAAATACGTTTTAGTTGTGGTTTGTGCATTCTCCCGATGGATCGAGGCCTATCCTCTCAAAGACAATACCGCTTTGTCGACTGCGAAAATCCTACTGAAGGAATATTTTCCTCGGTATGGAATGCCTAGAGTCGTGTGGTCAGATAACGGAAGTGAGTTTGTTGGAAGTGTGATGAAGAGTGTGTGCAAGGGCCTTGGAATTAATCAGAAATTCCACAGTGCCAATCATCCCCAGTCAGCTGGATTAGTTGAGGGGTATAACGGCACCCTTAAACTAAAGTTAGCAAAGATTCAGGCTACGACTGGTCTTTCGTGGCCTGACGCTTTACCTTTAGCATTACTGTCAACTAGGGCGACTGTACACTCCCGAGTAGGGCTTAGTCCCTATGAAATAGTGTTCGGCCGTCCTGCGAATGTGTGGGGGGTTCCTAGGCCAGGAATGTTTTCTGATCTTGAGTACCCAATGTTGATTGACTATTTACATGACTTGACTGCTAAACTGAGGTTAATTCACCAACAGGTTTACGAGGCATTGCCGACGCAGACGGAGGGTCCAGGCCACCAGCTCCAGCCCGGAGACTGGGTGGTGACAAGAAACTTTTCACGTAAAAATAATCTGGACCCGAGGTTCACCGGACCTTACCAAGTGCTCCTGGCCACGAGGACTGCCGTTCGTCTTGAGGGGCGTAAAAATTGGGTGCACGCCACCCACACTAAACGAGTCCCCATTCCTTTGCCGGCAGACCCGTGGGTAAGGAGAGGCATTGCGTCTACAGAAACAGAAACATTGCCGGCGTTCGTACCTTTCAGCGACGCACAGCCTGTTGGAGAATCCTCAGCGCAGCAGAAAGGCACTGTTGAACAATTGTCATCAAAAGACTCAAGACCAGAACAATCAACTGATCAGCAGGACGCTGTCTCTTCAACGGATCCTTTGTTCGACGAGCAGACACGTCCTGGGAAACACCGATATTCTTTGCGATCTCGCACTACGGACAAATAAAATATTTTGTTCTGCTGAATTGACAACTGCATTATCTCCGTTTTCCGTGATCAGTTTTGAACATTCATATCACTGTGATTTTTTGTATGTATATATATTGGGCTTCATTCCTTGTACTTTTTGCTTCCACAGCTGAGAGACTTTGTTTTTGCATACATACATATTGTGTATTGAAGGCCGTAGGGCCGCGCGCGTACTTCCTTCTGGATAGTAGGTCTTGACGCTAGGTTAAAGGCCGTCGGTTCCTGGGAACTCCTAGGGATTGACTATTGCTACACAGAACGAAGTGCGTCAAGAAATGTTGCGGACGGTCGTAGGGAATGGCATTCTCGAAGCTGAATGATTTGGAGGGAGCTCAGGTTCATCGATTCAAGCTGCAGCAACTTAGTCGTACCAAATGTTTTATATTCCAACTGTTTGTATTGTTTTTGACTGCTTCTGCATTATTGGCGGGTGGGGTGTATTACACGATGTCGTACTTCTTACCTGCTACACCTACTCCTACTCCTTACCCTAATCTTACCTCTACTGCTTCTCCTCATTCCTTTCACATGTTACCGGAACACGAGCAGGCTAGACGTGTAGAATTCCGCAACAATTCCTTTATTCAGCTCCTTCATCAGCATCAGTTAGTGGTTAACACTACTAATTGTTGGGTGTGTGGGTTGATGCCACATACTACGGATAAGGGAATTCCATATCTGGTGTTACCGTATAGTTCCCAAGGGTCAGCTCGAGCATTTCAAACAATGTTTCGAAGCGCACTGGGTTTCCACCCCATTCGAGAACCACGTTCCCCCTACTCTGGTCCTACCTCGTATCAGAAGCCTTTGTCGATAGCAATAGAGGATTTAGATAGCGATATCTATGATCCTTCGCTTATTCCTGAAGAAGAGATACAAGCCTATAGGGTCCTAAGTAGAGGTGAATATAGTGTGTTCACTAGCGAGAAGCAGCTTAAAAGCTCGCCTCCGATATGGGTCGTACCCCACACTGGTAATTTTTGTCTCATGGGTCGTGGCCGACGATCGCAAGCCCGACTTGGAGCAAGTGCTTGCACTGAAAATTACATTCTGCCGATGTCCTCGTCCCCTGTGTTTTTGGCTGCCAAGGGTACATACTTTATCTGCTATGATCGTGCATATGCATGGTTGCCCGCTGACTTCATGGGCTCATGCTTCATTGCAAATCTGTTGCCTCCGACGTTCACTGTAGATGCCGATTATCATAAGACTAGAGTTGTACGAAGCGTAATTAGCGAAGAGGATACTGCCGGTCAAGAGGCAGGAGACTTTTTCAAGGGTTTCCTCCCGTTTTGGGGACCTATGGTTAATAGTAGGAACCTGAGACAGTTGACTCGAGTGGTGGAATCGACAGCTAATATTACTGCCAGTGCCCTTGGTAATATCACCTCAGAACTTCAGGCGGAGAGACTTATGACATTACAAAACCGTATGGTTTTAGATGTCATTTTAGCAGATCGCGGTGGGGTATGTAAGGTGATCCATTCGAGTTGCTGCATTTTTATTCCAGATAATGCTCCAACTGTCTATCAAGCCATCTCGAGGTTGCATAAGATCTCCGAATCCATACACGTGGATGTAGGGGATTGGACGCTGCTAGGATGGTTCTGGGGCCTGATGTCGACTTGGGGTTGGAAAATTCTGATGATCATCGGAGTCGTTGTAGTGTTCCTGTTCACGTGTTGCCTTTGTGTGCAGTGTGGTCCTGCCTTATGTGGCCTCTGTGCTACAACGTGTATGAGGCAGCCGCCTGTTACCAATGGGACTCGGTTGGACAGAGCTATGCTACAGCAACATCTCGATGGTCTGATGAATATCGAGTATGATTCCGACTAGTGCTTGCCTACATGAGGGCAAAAGGAGCGTCTGAGGTTCCGTGACAATTGTAAGTGGTGCTTTCGACTCGCACGAATATGGTCGAGTCTGGTATCTATGAACCGCAAATGACGAGTTTAGTAAGTGGGCACAGTTTCGCTGTGCTAACTTAAACCGTTCGTTTGTTATGTGGGTTTTTCATCTGTACCCACGGGTTCCATCTTAGATACGGCATCCATTTTGTCTCTTGCCCTCAAGTAGCCAGCGAACGGACGTTGTCCGCTTCGCGACCCTGGGACTCCCAAGATATTTGCGGAAGACACATGTTCTTTGTAAGTGTCTTTATGACGAGGGGGATGTTACTGTAAGGCAGGTGGCGCCGCTTAAGGCTCATCTTGCCGCACGGACTTATTGTCTCAGCCGTGCATCTCATTAGGCACGTCCCTTTGATGCCTGTATCTCGTGCTTCCCGATACCTCCCCTTTTTACACCCTTTCCGATCTCCCCACTGTCTCCGTCTTCCTCTGCACCTGTTTTTGTTCCTACTTCAATCTGTTTTACTACCGATTGGAATGCACTAATGTTAGGAAGATGGGTTTTTACAGTTGGGAACCGCCAAATGTTTCCGCACTAATGTTCCGGACCTCATGTGTTTCAAAGTGACCAAAGCGACCCCTCTGGGGGATGATGGTGGGAACCGGGTTGTAAACCTTTGTGTATCATGTTATCTTATGGGTAAAAACTGTATAAAAGGAGCGATCTACAGAACCAATTTGAAGCAGTCTCCCCAAGTTGCACGTGTGTTGCTTGTCGTGACTTCTGTGTTCCCTGCAGTAAATAAACCTTGAATCTTTGACGCCGAAGGAAGTGTCCCGTGTCTCTGTGATTCGTACGCCGGAGCAGGTTACCCACGAAGGTTTCAGGTGTTGTGCCCTGGCACCGCTGGGTCCTACAGAACCCAGTCCTTCAAAAGGGTATTTGACAGCATTGAACCAGTCATAAGTTCTGGTTCCTAGCAACTCTTCTCTCTCTGATTTTTTTTCTCTTCTGATCCACTGAGAAAAATGTATGTAAAGGGCCTCAGGCCCTATATATGCTAGTAGTGTATTCTTTGCTGTGAGTGTCTACATTTGGTTTCTGAATCAGCAGCAAGGAGTAGCGGTCAAGCATGGTGGAGGGACAGATGGTCCCTATGCCTTGGATGGTGGTTGGTAAAGGGCAAGGGTGGGCTGGGGTAGAGGGGGGGTGGGAAGGAGGGGTGTTCAGGGGGTGGGCAGAGGGTTGGGAGGGGGTTGGCTCACACTTGCAGTGATTTGTCCTTATAGTTATGATGAATTTATCAAACCTATGGTAGTTCAATTGTCAGTTAATCATTTCTCTTCTTTTAAAGTTTGCCTAGAGCAGAGGTCTTCAAACTTTTTGATGCCGAGACCCCCTTGTAAAACCTTTTTAGGCGTAAGGACCCCCTTCCGACAAAAGTTTCTAGAAACTGGTACTCCTCATAATCAACTTTTGACAACCATAAATGCGCCTGTTAGATGTTACACATCCATCCATCATTCATCCACCTACACTTTCACACATCCATCCATCCTTTCATCCTTCCATCCGTCCTTCCATCCATACATCCATCCTTCAACCATCCACCCTTTCATCCTTCCATCCATACATCCATCCTTTACCCATCCACCCTTCGTTCCATCCACCCATCATTCATCCACCCACCTTTTCACACATCCATCCATCATTCATCCATGCAACCTTTTATCCATCCATACATCCATCCACCCTTTCATCCTCCCATCCATCCTTCATCCGTCCACCCTTTCTTTCATCCTTCCATCCATCCACCCTTTCATCCATTCATCCACCCTTTCATCCTTACGTCCATACATCTATCCTTCATCCATCCACCCTTTCATCCTTCCATCCATACATCTATCCTTTACCCATCCACCCTTCCATCCATCCACCCATCTTTCATCCACCCACCTTTTCACACATCCATCCATCATTCATCCATGCAATCTTTTATCCATCCATACAACCATCTACCCTTTCATCCTCCCATCCATACATCTATCCGTCATCCATCCACCCTTTCATCCATCCATCCACCCACCCTTTCATCCATCCATCCACCCATCATTCATCCCCCCACCTTTTCACACATCCATCCATGCATCATTCATACATGCAACCTTTTATCCATCCATACATCCATCCTTCATCCACACTTTCATCCTTCCATCCATCCATCCTTTAGCCGTCCACCCTTTCATCCATCCACCCATCATTCATCCCCCCACTTTTTCACACATCCAACCATGCATCATTCATCCATACAACTTTTTATCCATCCATACATCCACCCACCCTTTCATCCATCCTTCATCCGTCCACCCTTTCATCCTTCCATCCATCCACCCTTTCATCCATTCATCCACCCTTCATCCATCCACCCTTTCATCCTTACATCCATACATTTATCCTTCATCCATCTATCCTTCACCCATTCACCCTTTCATCCTTCCATCCATACATCCATCCACTCTTTCATCCATCCATTCACCCATCATTTATCCACCCATCTTTTTACACATCCATCCATCCATCATTCATTCATGCAACCTTTTATCTATCCATACATCCTTCATCCATCTACCCTTCCATCCATCCACCCTTTCATCCATCCATCCACCCTTTCATCCATCTATCCACCCTTTCATCCTTTCATCCATCCACCCATCCATCCACCCTTTCATCCTTCAATCTATCCACCCTTTCATCCATCCATCCACCATTTTATCCATCCACCCATCATACATCCACCCACCTTTTCTGTGACTCTCTCATGGAGGGTAGGAGGGGGGGTCAGTATCTCTGTGTCTTCTTCTGCTCATGGGAGGGCATCTCTGTGCCTCCCTGCTGGGGGCTGGCGGGGGGGCGTGTCACGGGACCCACAGCTCCAGGCGCGCAACATCTATTATACTCAAAGGGCTACACGACAGCCTGCTCCCCCAGACCCCTCTCCCCAGCCACTTTCCGCCCTCCCCCAGCTCGTGTGTGTGAGCCCGGCTGAAACCGTTTCAGGGACACACACACAGCCACACCCGAGTACTTGACAGGTCTTTAAAAGACCTTCTACTTGTTAATGAGCCTTTGATGTTTTTCACACCTCGGTGTGAATTAGGCCTCTGCCATGAGCACCCTCGATCAGCCCAACGCCAGGAATTGCAGGAGCCTGACAGAATCTGCGACCCCCTTGCAAGAACTCCATGACCCCCCTGGGGGTCGCGCCTCACAGATTGAAGACCTCTGGCCTAGTGTGACCGCTGAGCCTTGCACAGGCCTGGTCGCCACCACGCTCCTCCTGCTGCCTGCCTGATCTCTACCTGTTTGTTGCCTTGTTGCCTAGGGCGACCCAGCCGCTGCTGAGTCGCCCGCCCGCACCAGACTTTCCCGCCGCTGCCTCCCTGCGGCCTGCCCCCCGCCAGCCCATTGGCCACCCGCTCCCGCCACCCAGCTGACCCTCCCTCCAGGCTACCTTTTTAAGGAGACCTCTACTCCTCCTCGGGAGCGACCGCTGAGCCTTGCACAGGCCTGGTCGCCCCCACGCTCCTCCTGCTGCCTGCCTGATCCCTGCCTGTTTGTTGCCTTGTTACCTAGGGTGACCCAGCCGCCGCTGAGCCGCCTGCCCGCACCAGACATTCCCTCTGCTGCCTCCCTGTGGCCCCGCCCCCGACAGCCCATTGGCCGCCCGCTCCCGCCACCCAGCTGACCCTCCCTCCTGGCTACCTTTTTATGTCGCCCCCACGCACGCGCAGTGTTCATGCTCAGCGGGCGCGCCGATTGTGCGCCGAAGGCGTACCAAAGGCAAGCCCGTCTGCGCCCGTCCACGCCTGGCCCGTGTCCAATGCCAGTACCTCTGGCCCCCACTGAGGCCATCCCACTCGCTGGACTTACGACGCCGCCACACTCAATGCACTCAACACCGGCCGGATCCCCGGATGCTAACGAGCCACCCCGTGACGCACCCACGGACCCTTCAGCTGCCATTCCTGCAACTTCTCCTGCATCCGGACCTGCACCATACCCGCCAAGCCGAGCACCAGCAGCAATCACCTGAAGTGCATCCTGCTCAACACCCGCTCCGTCAACAGGCACGCCGTGGAACTCTGGAACCTGCTCGACACCACATCCCCAGATGTTGCCTTCCTCACGGAAACCTGGATGAACGCCTCCTCAGCGCCTGACATCGCCATCGCCATCCCGGGCGGATACAAGATCACCCGGAGGGATCGCGTCAACCAGACGGGAGGATGCATCGCCATCGTCCACAAGAACACCATCCGCATCACGACCAACTCCGACGACACCCTCACAGCTGCCGAACAACTTCACTTCCAGATACACACCGACCCCAAGACCACACTCAGAGGTACCCTCATCTACAGACACCCAGGACCTCGCACACAATTCAGCGAAGACATTGCAGACTTCATCAGCCTTCACGCCCTCCCCTCCGCTGACTACATCCTCCTAGGGGACCTCCACTGCCACCTGGAGAACAACAATGACAGCAACACCACCACCCTGCAGGACAACCTCGCCAACCTCGGACTCCAGCAGCTGGTGAACACACCCACCCTTGATGCCGGACACACGCTTGACCCCGTCTTCTCCTCCAGCAAGGACATCACCTTCAGCCACTCCACCGGACTCCACTGGACAGACCACAGCTGTGTTCACTTCAGCTTCAGAAGGACCACTACTCATGATCACCCACAGCCAGTTCCCCGCAGGAGCTGGAACAAGATCACCTCCGACCAGCTTTCCACATCCCTGAACCAGAATCCGCCCGCCAGCTCAACGTACCCCAACCAAGCAGCCATCAACCTCACACAGTCGATCACCACCTGCGCTAATGACCTCGCACCCCTGAAACACCATCCCAATAGGCCCGGCAGCAAGAAGGCTTCCTGGTTCAACGAAGATCTCAAGAACTCCAAGAAGAACTGCCGCACCCTTGAGAAAGCCTGTCGCAAAGACCCAACCACTGACAACATGACTGCCCTCAAGCACGCCACCCGCAAACACCACCAACTGATCCACACCACCAAGAAGACAGCATTCAAGGAACGACTCGACAACAACTCACACAACAGCAAGGAACTCTTCAGCATCGTCAAAGAGCTCTCCAACCCCAGCGCCGGAACCAACGCCATCACCCCCTCACAAGAACTCTGCGACTCACTTGCCTCGTTCTTCCACAGCAAGATCGCCGACATACACAACAGCTTCGTTACACAGCCCACGCACCCAACCACCGAACCAACGCACCCCACCACCACCCTCCGCGCCTGGACCCCGGTCTGCACCGAAGACACCGTCCACACGATGAACACCATCCACGCCGGATCACCAACTGACCCATGCCCCCACCACGTCTTCAACAAGGCGGCCTCCGTCATCGCACCCCAACTCCGAGACGTCATCAACTGCTCCTTCAACACCGCCACCTTCACGGAGAGCTGGAAACATGCCGAACTCAGCGCCCTACTGAAGAAACCATCAGCAGACCCGACCTCAAGAACTACCGCCCCATCCCGCTCCTCCCTTTTCCTGCCAAAGTCATCGAGCTTGCCGCCTACCTCAAGACGAATGGATCCCTTGACCCCTCGCAGTCCGGTTTCCGAGCCAACCACAGCACCGAAACCGCACTCATCGCAGCCACTGATGACAGGGGGAAACAGCGGCCCTCATCCTCCTGGACCTCTCCGCAGAGTTCGACACAGTCTGCCACCGCACCCTAGTACAACACCTCAGCAACATCGGAATCCAAGAGAAGGCTCTGGAGTGGATCATCTCGTTCCTCGCCGGAAGAACCCAGAGAGTCCGCCTCCCGCCATTCAGATACGAGGCCACCGAAGTCATCTGCGGCGTACCACAAGGGTCTTCACTAAGCCCTACCCTCTTCAACATCTACATGAGCCGCCTCGCTGCCATCGCACGCCAACACAACCTCAACATCATCTCTTACGCCGACGACACTCAGCTGATCCACTCCCTCACCAACCACCCAACCACCGCCAGAACCAACCTACACGAAGGGATGAAAGACGTAGCCGAGTGGATGAAGAAGAGCCGCCTGAAACTCAACTCAGACAAGACAGAAGTCCTCATCCTGGGACGACTCCTGGTGGCCCCCGGCCCTGGGCACCGCACCCAAACCAACGGACCACGCACGCAACCTGGGCTTCATCCTGGACTCCTCCCTCTCGATGAACAGACAAGGCAACACCATCTCATCTTCATGCTTTAACATCCTACGCATGCTTTGTAAGATCTTCCGCTGGATCCCCACCGAAACCAGGAAGACGGTCATCCAGGCTCTCGTCACCAGCCGACTGGACTACCGAAACACCCTCTACACCGGAACCACAGCCAAACTACAGAAGAGACTCCAACGCATCCAGAACGCTTCCGCACGACTCATCCTTGACATCCCCTGGCACTGCCACATCTCCAGACACCTGAGAGACCTGCACTGGCTCCCCGTCAACAAGAGAATCACATTCCGACTACTCACCCACGCACACAAGGCTCTTCACGATCTGGGCCCCAGGTACCTCAACAACCGCCTGACCTTCTACACTCCCACCCGACAGCTTCGTTCAACCAGCCACGCCCTCGCCGCTGTTCCACGCATCCGAAGAGCCACCATGGGAGGAAGATCCTTCTCCTACCTGTCAGCCAAGACATGGAACTCCTTCCCCATCCACCTCCGTCAGACCCAAGACCACCTCTCCTTCAGGAGGCAACTCAAGACCTGGCTGTTCGAGCAGTAGCAGACCCCCCCCCTCCCCAAGCGCCTTGAGACCCTCTGGGTGAGTAGTGCGCTATATACATTTCTTGATTGATTGAACGATTGATAGAGGGTAATGTCAAGATCTTAGTATTGTATTGGGTTGAAACAATTAACTGCTGGTATGCCAGTGAAGAATAAATACATTAACATTTGCTCTATTTATTTCTGCGGCCTGAATGATAAGAAAAATAGGGCTCTTTTTTCTCAGCTTATCAGACATATGAAAATTCATGTGCTCTGTCTTCAGGAGACACACATTTGTTGGAATAATAGGGGGAGGCTAAAAAAAATTTGGTAAGGTCTTTTGGCGTGCACTCATCAAGCTACTAACACTTGGGGGTAGCAATCATGGCCAAACACGGCTTAATCGGTTGTAACTGCTTCAAGGAATACAAGGTAGGATGTTGGGTGATCCTAGAACCGGTTATTAGTGGAGCATTATACACTATTTGTTCCTTTTATGGATCAAATTAGGACGATCCCACTAGTCTTGATTTTCTAAATATTGAGCTTGCATTGTAGCCTCCCGGGATAATCCTGTGTGGGGATTTTAACATTCATTTAAATGCTAACTTCAGCCTGCTCAATATTTCCCCTTATCTTGGTAGGAAGGTTAAGATTTTTAGGTCCTCGCAGGGGCTATGTCAGGAGCATGGTTTGACTGATACTTGGCAGGTTCATTGGGCCGGTGATGCTGGATACACATTTTACTCGGCACCTCATAGACGACATGTACGGCTGGACTACTTCTTCTTGTCCACTTTAATAACCGGAGTAACCAACTGCAAGCTCTCACCTAGAATACTTTTGGATCATAGCCCATTGTCAATTTAACTCCTAATCGCAAATTTGCCTCAAACATTGGCAACCTGGTCATTTGATGGGAAACTTTTGGTTGACATGGAATATTGCACGTTTATGTCAAATTGGATCAGGGAGTTCTTTGGGAGGAATAAGGGCACTGCCTCTGAGATAATTGTCTGGGATGCTTTCAAGGCAGCAGTAAGGGGGGAAACCCTTAGCTTTTCATTGTACCAGCAAAATAAAATAAAAGACATGATTAATAATTGGGTGGAACAACTTTGGGGTGCAGAGAAAGAGCTTATTTGTGGGGTGGATGATTCACAGAAAAGAGAGGAAAGCCAAAAGAGGATTTCTATAATTAGAACCAAGATATACCAGCATTTTATAGACGGATTGGCTATTAAATATCAACAACACCGGGAAGACACATATGATTTCGGGGAGGATACAGGTAGATTGCTAGCAAAGAGGGTTCACCAGAAAGCGTTATTAACAGAATCTACCGAATTGAAGATCAAAGGGGACAGATCCAGGATCTTCCCAGTAAAGTTTTAGAAGTTTTTCAAGAGTATTATCAAAGGTTGTATTCTTCCGAACAAGATGGGTCAATGATATCTGGCGAGGATTTTCTTTCTGATTATGTGACTGTGGAGTGAGAGTTAGGGCGGGCCGGAATAACAGGCGTGGAGGCCGTATGAAGTGTGCTATGATTAGCGAGAACTTTATTCGTTAGACAGAAAATTTGTCCAGGAAGTACGGTTGTCCGGGTGGAAGTCCAGGTACGGGTGTAGAGATGAGGTTCCGGGGAGGTGTCGTCGGTAAGGTGTCCGCTGCTGGGCTTTCCGTGATGTAGGTAACGGTGTGCCCCTTGGAGGTAAATAGAAATAGATAGGGCGGTTAGTCCAGAGGACAACGAACCTCGTAATACTGTCACCAGTACCGGGAAGTGAGAGGGGTTGAAACGGTCGTGAGGGAGGGTGGTAGGGTAGATAGAGAGAGAAAAACTGGTAGCGGGTAGAGAGTGCGGTCGGGAGGGGAAAACAGTGCGCAATGCTATACAGTGTCGGTGCACGTTTGTACAGTGAGTGTGGTTCGGGAGACTATTTACGCTATGTACACTACTACAAAGGGGAAACACAGAGAAAGGTAACAAGGTACTCACGTGCCCCGCCGTAACTCTCCTCTGAGTTACGGCCGCTCTCCAGCCACCTCCTGAGGACGCCACCAGTCTTCACACCAAACGTCTTCTTCTTCTTCTTCTTTTCGGTTCTTCCTTTCTTCTCCGCTTTCCGCTGCTGGTTCTTCGCGTTCTGCTAACTCCTGCCACGAGTCAGCTGCTGGGAACGCTGAGTCCTCCGAGTCGTTGGCTTTTCTACCATCCGGCCGGAATCCAGTAGAACGACTTCCGGGGTCAGGTGTGGCCACTTCCGGTCCTTCAGTACCCTCCACACTTCCGGGGTCACGAAAGGTCAGTTCCGGTCCGCCATGTACCGGCGTTACCGACGGCGCCTGTGGGGAGATAGAGAGAGGAGTAGTTCCGAAGGTATGGGAGTCCACATTGGTGCGCCGCCCCCTGGAGGTAAGGGTCGGCCCTTCACATTCCCTTTCCCTAGGAGTGTTTCTTGTAGGGTTTGTGGGTGGCGGATACCGGGAGAGGTAATCCGCATTACCCTGCTCTAGCCCTTTCCGGTGCAATGTTCGGAAGCGAAAGGGTTGGAGAGAGAGGAACCACCTAAGCACCCGATCATTATGTCCTCTGTTGCGGGCCATCCATTCAAGTGGAGCGTGATCGGTATACAAAAGGAATTCCCGTCCCTCAAGGTAGTAACGAAGGCTTTCCACCGCCCATTTTATAGCTAGTGCTTCCTTTTCAACAACAGAATAGTTGGTCTCTCTGGGAAAAAGCTTCCTGCTAAGGTAAAGGATGGGTTTTTCTGCTCCTTCTGAATCTTTTTGGGACAGTACTGCGCCCAAACCCTGATCCGACGCGTCGGTTTGTAGAATGAAAGGCTGGGTATAATCAGGACTCATTAGCACAGGTTCAGAAGTCAGGGAGTGTTTGAGGAGGTTAAAGGCATGTAAGAGTAAAGGAGACGGTTGTTTGAGGATCTCCTCTGTTTTTGCCGTCTTCTTTAGAAGGTCAGTCAGTGGAGCTGCGGTATGGGAAAAGTTGGGGATGAACCTCCTATAATAGCCCAACATTCCCAGAAAGGCAAGGAGGTCTTTTCGTGTTTGGGGAAAGGGAATTGCTTGTATGGTCTTTACCTTGCTGTCTTGATGACGAATGTGCCCTTCACCCAACAAGTAAACTAGATACTTTACACTCTGGGCCGCTAAAGTGGTCTTGGACGGGTTGATGGTGAAGCCGTATTTGCCCAGGGAGGAGACAACTGATCGCAAATGAGAAAGGTGTTGTTCCCAGGTATCGCTGTATATGACTATGTCGTCAAGATAAGCGCCTGAGTACTGTGCATGAGGTTGTAAAACCTGGTTCATGGCCCTCTGAAATGTCGCGGGGGCCCTTGCAGCCCGAAGGGCATTACTTTAAACTGGAACAAGCCTTCTGGGGTGGAGAAGGCGGTCTTATGTTTGTCTTCTGCTTTCAATGGGATCTGCCAATAGCCCTTGCACAGATCAAGGGTGCTTATGTACCGTGCTTTGCCAATGCGCTCTACCATCTCGTCTACACGAGGTAGGGGATACGAATCGAAGGCAGAGATCTTGTTCACCTCCCTAAAATCGATGCAGAATCTGGTAGAGTCATCGGGCTTAGGGACTAAGACAATGGGCGAGTTCCAGCTGCTGCTGGAGGGCTCTATGATGCCCATTTTTATCATCTGGTTGGTTTCCTCTTTGATGATGGCTCTACGGGCTTCAGGGATGCGGTATGGGCGTTGTCTTACTGTCTTTCCGGGTTCTGTGTGGATGGCATGTTCCACCACAGTAGTGTGTCCCGGTAATGAGGAGAAGACTGATTGTAAGGACGACAAGGACCGGCAGAGATCCTTTTTCTTGCACTCTGGTAGGTCTGCATCGAAACATCCCTCAAACGGGAAGGGGGCACTACCGGATAGGACAGGACGGGGACCCTCCCATTTCTTTAGGAGGTTGATATGATAGATTTGGTTACTTCCCCGGCTGGCATCCGTTTCAATTTCGTATGTGACCGGAGTCACTTGCTTAACAACAGTAACTGTCCTAGTAGCTTATGATCCAAAGATGGGATGAGCAATAGAACCTGGTCTCCGGGAACAAAGGACCGAACTTTAGTTCCTTTGTCGTATTGGGTTTTCTGGGTAGACTGTCCTGCCAAGAAATTCTGTCTCACGATCTCCCTGATTTCTCCTAAGTGTGTTTTGAGATTATCGATGTATTCGGGAAGAGGACGGGTTCGGTCAGGCTCCGCTTCCCAGGCCTCGCGAGCCATGTCCAATAGAGTCCTGGGTGCTCGGCCAGATAACAGTTCGTATGGTGAGTAGCCAGTACTGCTTTGTACCGTGCAGCAGATGGCAAAAAGGGCGAGGGGAAGCATTTCCTCCCATCGTTTGCTCTCAAGGCCCAACAGTTTTTTTAGGGTGGTTTTCAGGGTTGCGTTATACCGCTCTACTAACCCGTCTGTTTGGGGGTGGTAAGCTGAGGTTCTTATTTGCTTAATTCCCAGGGTAGAACAGACTTGGCGCATGAGAGAGGAGACAAAGGGTGTACCCTGATCGGTTAATATCTCTCGGGGAAACCCTACTCTAGAAAAGATGGAAATGAGGGCTTTGGCTATGTTCTGGGTGGTGGGTTGACGGAGGGGTACTGCTTCAGGGAACCGGGTGGCATAGTCCACTAACACTAGAGCATACCTACATCCGCTCTTGGATGGTAAGAGAGGGCCTATAAGGTCCATTCCTACTCTAGAAAAGGGGACATCTATGAGAGGGAGGGGTTGGAGGGGAACCCTTGGAGGCCGATATCGACTGGTTTTCTGGCACACCGGGCACTCCCGGCAGTAACGTTTAATCTGTGCGTATACTCCTGGCCAGTAAAATTTCTCCAATATTGCTTCACCAGTCTTTTCATTGCTGAAATGTCCACCCAGCAGGTGATTGTGCGCCAGAAAGAGCACCTTCTCCTGAAACAGTCCAGGAATAACTAACTGGGCGTTTGTCTGGGGTCCTCCCTTCCTGTATAGGAGTCCATTCTTTGTGAATAAATAAGGACCTAGTTGCAATGGGTCCTCATTGGGGAGAGCACGCCCCCAGGCATCCTGTAGAACCGGATCCTCTTGCTGGGCGGCACGAAACTCTCGATCTGTTTCCCATGGGTGTGAATCTACCTGAGCAGGGCAAGCCAGGGCGAAGTCCCTTTTTTCTTTTTTCTTTTGAGTTTTGGACTTCAACGGTTTGGTGGAGAAGTCTGAAGCAGGGGAGTCACGAGAAAAAGGAGCTTCTGCCCACCATTTCTTCAGTGAATCAGTAGAGTCCTGTAGAAGGTGGGGAAGACCACTATAGTCGCTACCCAGGATAGCTTGTTCGGGCAGATTGGGTACCAGTCCGACTGTTAGGGGGCTCCCTTTATTGCTGGGGTGTTCTACATATACTCTTGCGGTCGGGTAGCATTTTGTATCGCCGTGAACACACTTGATGGCCACGGTTCCTGTCACAGGTTCCAAAGAGTGGGGCAAATCTTGTGGTCGCAGGACACTATGTCGGCATCCCGTGTCGGCAAGGGCCATCAACTGATGTCCGTCAATCTGTACGGGACAGCGGAAGGGTGGAGGGGTTGATTCCGTAGTGAGACACACATAGTTCTTAGCTAGCCCTATTTCCATTGGTTCCTCCTTCTGGGAGCAAATGCGTGCTATGTGTCCATATCCCTCGCAATGATAACATTGTGGACCGGGTTGGGGTGGTCTAGGCATGACCGGATAGGGCATCAAGGGTACGGAGTCGGGTTTTCGGACCACTGGAGGTGGTCTTTGAGGCCGTGTATGACTGCCATGGGGTAGGCGTGTGGAGTGCTCTTCTTTCACACGTTGGGACTCTTGTGCTCGGTTATAGGCGCTGGCGATTTCCACCGCACTATCGAGAGTCAGCCGGGCATGTTGACATACCCACTTCTGTGTGGCTGGGTGTAAAGACGTTAGGAACTGTTCTAAGTAGATCTTGGCTAGTATCTCATCCTTACTGGATGTTGCAGGTTTTAACTACCGGTTGGCCAAGTCTTTTATACGAAAGGACAACGCTCTGGGATTTTCTTGGGGCCCTTCCTTGGCCTGACGAAGGTGAACCCTGTACGTTTCGTCGTTGATCCCGAGACGTTCCAAAATACAAGTTTTGATATCCTCATAAGGGGTCTGTCCCTGTATGTTTGCCTGTTGGTAAGCCGCTTGTAGTTCCCCTGTTAAAAGAGGACCGAGGTAATGACCCCAACGATCGGCCGGCCAGGCTGCGGCCTGAGCCAGGCGCTCAAAGTTTGTAAAGAAAAAATCGGGATCTTCACCAGCCACATATTTTTGCAATACTACAGAGGGAAGAGAGGCCATTGGTCTTTGTTGCCCCATGACGGTTGTAAGCTTCTCAAGAGTTTTATCCTGGGCTGTGCCCTGACCTTTCAGGACGTCATACAGCTGTCCCCGGTCATCTTCTGCAGTCTTGAGGAACTGTTCCATCAATTTTCCCAGGTGTTCCTGGCCTTCTGCAAGTTGTTTGACCGCCTCCATGCTTCCGGACGATCCCACTTCTGACACCAACTGTGGAGTGGGAGTTAGGGCGGGCCGGAATAACAGGCGTGGAGGCCGTATGAAGTGTGCTATGATTAGCGAGAACTTTATTTGTTATACAGAAAAATAGTCCAGGAAGTACGGTTGTCCGTGTGGAAGTCCAGGTACGGGTGTAGAGATGAGGTTCTGGGGAGGTGTCGTCGGTAAGGTGTCCGCTGCTGGGCTGAGGTCGTCTTTCCATGATGTAGGTAACGGTGTGCCCCTCGGAGGTAAATAGAAAGAGATAGGGCGGTTAGTCCAGAGGACAACGAACCTCGTAATACTGTCACCAGTACCGGGAAGTGAAAGGGGTTGAAACGGTCGTGAGGGAGGGTGGTAGGGTAGATAGAGAGAGAAAAACGGGTAGCGGGTAGAGTGCGGTCGGGAGGGGAAAACAGTGCGCAATGCTATACAGTGTCGGTGCACGTTTGTACAGTGAGTGTGGTTCGGGAGACTATTTACGCTATGTACACTACTACAAAGGGGAAACACGGAGAAAGGTAACAAGGTACACACGTGCCCCGCCGTAACTCTCCTCCGAGTTACGGCCGCTCTCCAGCTACCTCCTGAGGACGCCACCAGTCTTCACACCAAACGTCTTCTTCTTCTTCTTCTTTTTGGCTCTTCCTTTCTTCTCCGCTTTCCGCTGCTGGTTCTTCGCGTTCTGCTAACTCCTGCCACGAGTCGGCTGCTGGGAACGCTGAGTCCTCCGAGTCGTCGGCTTTTCTACCATCCGACCGGAATCCAGTAGAACGACTTCCGGGGTCAGGTTTGGTCACTTCCGGTCCTTCAGTACCCTCCACACTTCCGGGGTCACGAAAGGTCAGTTCCGGTCCGCCATGTACCGGCGTTACCGACGGCGCCTGTGGGGAGATAGAGAGAGGAGTAGTTCCGAAGGTATGGGAGTCCACATTGGTGCGCCGCCCCCTGGAGGTAAGGGTCGGCCCTTCACAGTGATATCTCAGATAACCGCTAAACAGAGGGATTTATTATCTAATCCAATTTCACCTGAAGAAATTGAGTCCACTATAACTTGCTTGGCAGCGACAAGGCAGCAGGCCCAGATGCTATCCAGTTAGAATTCTTTCGCACTTTTAGACATATTTTAAGAGGGGAGCTTGAGTCCTTATTTTTGGGAGCACAAAAGGGGAAGACTCCTCCCTCATGGCATAAAACGACTATTGTGGTATTAAAAAAAAAAGACAAGCCTGAACTTAAGCCATCTTCTTACCGCCCTATTTCTTTAATATGTGCAGATAGCAACATCTATTCAAAGATAATAGCGTTAAGACTTGGAAAGGTGATCGCCCACTAGTGTCAATCCGTCAACACATCTTCATTCCGGGGCGCGATACCACCGACCATGTCAGGAGGGCAATAGCATTATTTGACTGGGCCCAGGTTTCTAAATCTCCCCTGGGTATGATCCTGTTGGATGATGAAAAACCATTTAACAGGGTCTCCTGGGGGTTCCTCTGGCTAATGTTAAAAATCAAAGGGTTTCCCTCCAAATGTATTACTGCAATACAGGCTCTGTGCATCGTGCCTGAGGCTTGTGTTCGAATTTCTGGGTAAGAATCTAAATCATTGTCTATAAGCAGAGGTACTCACCAAGGGTGTCCCTGCTCTCCACTCCTATTTTCTATTTATATAGATCCTTTACTAAGTAAGATTGACTTGGACCCATGGATTACTGCTATAGAAGTTAATGGAGTTGGTTACAAGACACTAGCTATGCTGATGATGTCGCTATTTTTACATCTAATATTAGATCTGCTGCTCCTGCAGTATTTGATACTGCCAACTCATATGGTGTGGTCTCAGGTTATAAATTAAATGCAGAAAAGACAGATTATTCACTCGGAGACCTCAAGACCACAAGATATTACGACAGTAGCGACTGCAACATATTTAGGCATTAAGATCACTGCCGAAGTGGAGCAGATACCTGAGTTGAACATAAACCCACTCATAAAAACAGCGGATGAAACACTTGCAAGATTAGATCATTTCCACTTCTCATTATACGGGCGATGTAACATAATTAAGATGCTTATTTTTCTGAAGTTTTTATACTTGTTCAGAACTATCCCTTTAGAGTTTCCGGTTTCCTCCATTTCTAAAGCAGAAGCTGTCTGTTCAAGATTTCTCTGGGGGTACCACAAAGCAAGGAGGGCAGCCAAATGGATAATTCTCCCGAGGCTGAGGGGGAATGAGGCTTACAGTCCCTGAGACTTTATCATTGGGTGGCACTGCTACAGCAAATGGAAATACTTTTGGCTGGGAGTAAAGCAATAGTTCCTGAACCAGCAAGACCTACCATCTATGAAATGTTATTCGGACAGGACGTGCAATATTGTTTAACTAGAGTAATAGAACCTAGTTATTATAAGAAAACTAAATTTAAGATTATAAAATCAGCATTCTCAATTTGGAGAAAAATACGGAAGCAGCTTGGGATTTCAAACATTAATACTTATACCCCGTTTTCTGTTCACGGTCTGCTTCCCTTCGATTGTTTGTGATCAGATAACACTAGGGTGGGAAGCTTTAGTACTAACAGTGTTGGGTGACCTCTTTTATAAGGGCCAAATGTTATCTTTCTCAGAAATACAAGCAAAATATGACAGACATTTTTTTAAGTACTTGCAGATAAGGAGTTTTCTAGACAAAAGCATTGCACAAGGCAGGGGTCATTTTGGTACAGTACCATTGTTTGATAGTATACTGACCAGGTCCAGGATTGGAAAATTGTCCCAAATCTTGCTATCTACCTTTCCTGATGATCTAGCCTCTCAGAACGATGCTTGGGATAGGAAGCTAGTACAAGTCAGCACCGATTTGGAATTTTCTTTGGAAATGGCGTATCCGAAACTAATTACAGGTAGTCTGAGAGCTAAACCTTTTATGTCTGTCTTCGACTTGTATTATACACCTGGATAAATTGCTAAATGGGCAGGATCCCATGGGAGCTCCTGCAGCCAGTGTGGTACACTAGCGGCAGACACAGTTCATATGTTTTTGAATGTCCTAAACTTAGGAAATTGTTTCACGACATAGAGTACTTTTTGGGGTAGATTCTTGGTAAATCCATATCAACAACGCCGGGTTTAGTGATCTTGGGGATAGATCAGACTCAGAGTAACATGAACTGGACTAGCTCGGAAACTGGATTGGTATTTATTGCAATGGCAATCGTCAGGGGCAGTATCACATCACAATGGATCAGCCCCGACCCACCAACATTCATTAACTGGAGGGCTAGGTTTTTGGCAATATTTAGTATGGAAACAGTGGTATATAGGCATAAGGGTCGCAGGAAAGAAACTTTGAACCCCAGTAGCTAGATGGTTGGAGTGGAACAGACTTGTTTTTGTATTACATTATTTTATTCACCTGGAAAGTATATTAATGATACTGTTTTGCTACATTTTCTTGTACTTTATGTTTGGAGTAACAAACATGCTCTAAAAGTGTATATATTGTCATACCGATTTTTGAATGAAAAAAAAAGGCAAGATGCATGCTGAAACAAATGAGAGACCTGCAGAATAAAGCAAGAGAAGTGCAGAAATAAACAACAGATGTGCTGAAAGAAGCAATAGAGGTGCCGAAAGAAGCAAGAGAATTGTAGATAGAGGCAAGAGAAGTGCAGAAAGAGACAAGAGAGATGCAGAAAGAGGCAAGAGTGGTACAGAAAGAGGCAATAGAAGTACATAAAGAAGCAGCAGAAATGCAGAAAGAGGGGTGCAGAAAGAGGCAAGAGAGGTGAACAAAGAGGGAAGAGAAGTGCAGTAAGAGCCAATAGGTGTGCATAAAGAAGCAAGAGAGATGCAGAAAGAAGCAGGAGAGGTAGAGAAAGAAGCAAGAGAAGTGCAGAAAGAACCAACAGAGGTGTTGAAAGAAGCAAGAGAATTGTAGAAAGAGGAAATAGAAGTGCAGAAAGAGGTAAGAGAGGCGGAGAATGAGGGAAGAGATATACAGAAAGAGAAATGAGTGGTACAGAAAGGGGCAAGAGAAGTACAGAAAGAAGCAACAGAAATGCAGAAAGACGCAATAGGGGTGTAGAAAGAGGCAAGAGGATTAATAATGAGGAAAGAGATCTGCATAAAAAAGCAAGAGGGGTGCAGAAGGATGCACCAGAGGTGCAGAAAGAGGCAAGAGAGGTGCGGAAAGAGGGAAGAGTGGTGCAGAAAGAGGCAAGAGAGGTACTGAAAAAAGCAAAAGATATGCAGAAAGAAGTAACAGGGTTGCAGAAAAGGGTAAGTGGGTGCAGAAAAAGGCAAGAAAAGTACATAAAGAAGCAACATTAATGCAGAAAGAAGCACGAGCAGTGCAGAAAGTGGAAAGAAGAGTGCATAAACAGGCAAGAGAGGTGCAGAACAAGGGAACAGAGATGAAGAAAGAGGCAAGATACGTACAGAAAGAGGCAAGAGAGGTGAAGAAAGAAGCAAAAGATGTCCAGAATGAAGTAACAGGGTTGCAGAAAGAAGCTAGATGGGTGCAGAAAAAGGAAAGAGAAGTGCAGAAAGAAGCAACATTAATGCACAAGGAGACACGAGAAGTGCAGAAAGTGGGAAGACGAGTGCAGAAACAGGCAGGAGAGGTCCAAAACAAGGGAACAGAGGTGTAGATAGAGGCAAGATATGTACAGAAAGAGATGTACAGAAAGGGGCAGGAGAAGTGCTGAAAGAAGCAACCGAGGTACAGAAAGAAGCAAGGGCAGTGATGAAAGAGACAGGAGATGTGCAGAAAGAAGGAAGAGGGGTGACCAAAGAGGGAAGAGGGGTGACGAAAGAGGCAATAGGTGTGCAGAACGAAGCAATAGAGGTGCAGAAAGAAGCAACAGAGGTGCAGAAAGAGGCAAGAGAAGTGCAGAAAGAAGCAACATTAATGCAGAAAGAGACACGAGAAGTGCAGAAAGTGGGAAGACGAGGGAAGAAACAGGCAGGAGAGGTGCAGAACAAGGGAACAGAGGTGCAGAAAGAGGCAAGATACGTACAGAAAGAGGCAATATACGTACAGAAAGGGGCAAGAGAAGTGCTGAAAGAAGCAACCGAGGTGCAGAAAGAAGCAGGGGAAGTGTTGAAAAAGATGTGCAGAAAGAGGGAGGAGGGGTGATGAAAGAGGCAAGAGGTGTGTAGAAAGAAGCAATAGAGGTGTAGAAAGAAGCAATAGAGATTCAGAAAGAATCAAGATAATTTCAGAAAGAAGCAACAGCGGTGGATAAAGAGGCAAGAGAAGTACAGAAAGAGGCAAGAGAAGTGCTGAAAGAACCAACCGAGGTGCAGAAAGAAGCAAGAGAAGTGATAACAGAGACAAGAGAGGTGCAGAAAGAGGGAAGAGGGGTGCAGAAAAAGGCAGGGGGGTACAGAAAAAAATAATAGAGATATAGAAAGAAGCAATAGAGATTCAGAAAGAAGCAAGAGAAATGCAGAAAGAAGCAACCAAGGGACAGAAAGAGGCAAGCGGGATGAAGAATGGGGCTAGAGAAGTGCAGAAAGAAGCAACAGAAATGCAGTACGAGTCAAGAGGGGTACAGAAAAAAGCAAAGGAGGTGCAGAAAGAACCAACAGAGGTTCAGAAAGAGGCAATAGGGTATATAAAGAGGCAAGAGAAGTACAGAAAGAAGCACCAGAGGTGCAGAAAGACACAGGAGAGGTGCATTAAGAGCCAAGAGAGGTACAAAAAGAGGGAAGAAGGATCCAGAAAGAAGCAAGTGAGGTACAGAAAGATGCAAGAGGTGAAGAAAGAGGATAGAGGGGTACAGAAAGAGGATGACTGCCGAAACAGGCAGGAGAGATACAGAAAGAGGAAAAGAGGTACATAAAGAGGCAGGAGAGGTGTAGAAAGAGGGAAGAGGCATGCAGAAATAGGTGAGAGCGATGTAGAAAGAAGCAACAGATGTGTATCATGAAGCAAGAGAAGTGCAGAAAAAGGCAAGTGAAGTGCAGAAAGAGGAAAGAGATGTGCAGAAAGAGGCAAGCGAGGTGCAAGAAGAGGGTACATAAAGAGGCAAGAGGGGTGCAGAAAGAAGCAGGAGAGATACATAAAGAAGTATGAGAAGTTTAGAAATAAGAAACAGAGGTGCAGAAGGAGGCAAGGAAACTGCAGAAAGGGGCAAAAGAGGTGCATAAAGAGGGACCAGGAGTTCAGACAGAGACAAGAGAGGTACAGAATTAGGAAAGAAGGATGCAGAACGAGGTAAGAGGAATGCAGACATTTGCAAGAGAGGTGCAGAAAGAAGCAAGACCATTGCACAAAGGTGTAGAAAGAGTTAAGAGGGGTGCCGAAAGAGACAAGAGAAGTTCAGAAAGAAGCAAAGGAGGTGCAGAAAGAGTCAAGAGAACTGCAGAAGAAAGGCAAGAGAGGTGCAGAAAGAGGCAAGACAGGTGCAGAAAGTGGGATGAAGGGTGCAAATAAAGGAAGAGGGGTGCAGAAAGAAGGAAGAGAACTACAGCAAGAGGCAAGAGAGTTGCAGAAACATCCCCTGGGCTTGGACTCACGTTGGGGACCTGAGGGATAGACCAATGCTCCCACTGTCCCAGCCGGCTCCTCGCCTCCTGCAGGAGTCAGCATTGCCTTTGGGCAAATGGAGCTGAAAACATGCAGCTCCCTTTGCCCAAAAGCAATTCTGTTTCCCTTCATGAAAGCGAGGGCAGTTTTTTCTGCTTTTGCTTCGATGAAGCAAAGCAGATATTTGCTATGACAGGGCGGGAGCTTTGCCCTGCCATAGCAAACTGCAATGTCCTAGGGGTGGGCACTCCGAGACATTGCTGAAGCTGGTCCTGGTGGTCCGCTGTCCCCAGGGCCATGGAAGGCCCCTGCAGGTGGCCATGCGGCCCCTCTGCCAGCATGTTTAAATCCCTGGGATGTGGTGGTCCCCAGGGCCAGGGATTCTCAATGGACCCCCATATTTGCATAATCTATGCCCAAGGGAGGTGGCGTCTCTGGGGAAGTATGGGAGGGCAGGAACCCCCCACACCCTTTTTTTTAAAAGCCCCTGATGCTGGTTTTCCCCGGGCAGTGGGGGCCCTGCAGCTTCTGCTACTCATGAAGAGGTGTGGTGCCGCGACTAGGGCGACTGACTCCGGAATCTGGGGATCACTGTTTGATCCCCGGCACTGCAGCAGATCATCCCAGCACCATGTGACTCTGGGCAATAGCTTGCTTAATCTTCCCGATGGCCCCCAGCGCCTAGAGACCCTTATGAGTGATTCTGCGCTTTACAAATGTGGATTATTATTATAATTAAACATTTCCACTCAGGCCCTGACCCACCTGGGGGCTTAAAACAAACAAAGCGCAGGAGTCCTTGCTTCATTAAAAAAAAAAAAGATTCTGCCAGCTTTGCGGCCCCCTATGCGAATCCTGCCAATTTTCTTTTTTTTAAAATGCTTTTTTGGTCCTAGGGGAGCAGGCCTAGGATGTTAAGGTGTTTCTACCATGCCCTCTTTTCTTCTTTTTTATTTCTTTTGACTCAGTTCAACTGAGTCACAAGATGGCTGCCAGCACTTCCTGGTTTGAAGTATTGGTAGCCAATCACAGTCAAGCTCATGCTCGGTAGGGTTCGTGGATCCACCGCTGTCACCAGATACCTAATCCTAATGTTAAAGTCCCCTGTGACCTTTGTTTTTTTATTGAATATATATTTACTTTGGTAACTATTGGGACTGAATATCTCTAGTTTTGTATGAGTAAGATCTCAAAATTTGACCCTAAGTATAACGTCCCTTTAACCTTTGTTTTATCAGTGAATATATCTATGTGTGTGTTTTTCTATGAGTAAAATATGACCCTAACTATAATGTCCCCGTAACCTTTGTTTTTTTAGTGAAAAAAAAAATATATATTCACTGAAAAAAACATAGGTTGCAAGAAAGTTATAGTTAGAGTCAGATTTTACTCATACATAACTATAACTCGCACCCCCACAATACACTGCTTATGACCTCATTACTCATGACATGGTCAGTGACATCACTGATAACATCTCAAAATGACATCACTGATGACATCAGTGATTACATCATCCAGTGACTGTGAGTGTTTAAATATTTTTAATGAGTGTTAGATATATATACCCAGCTGTATTGGTGAATCAGTGTATGAATGACTGTATGGATAACTGACTGGGTGTGTCACTGACTGTATAATGAATGATTTGATGTCTGAGTGAGTGTATGGGTGAGTGACTGGTTGTGTGAACGTGTGTACCTATCCGTCAGTTGATGTCTAATTGAGTGTATGTGTTAAAGGGTACATGAATGGCTATTTGGCTATATGAGTGATTGACTGGTTGTCTGACTACCTCTATGTCAGTAAATTAGTGCCTGAATGGGGTAGTGAATGCATGTATGAGAAGTTGTATGGGTGAGTAAGTGTATGTATGGCTGTATCAGTGATTGAGTGCTTGTGTCAGCATGGGTTAGTAACTGGGTATGTGAAAGGCAGCATAGGTGAGTGTTGGGTATATGAGTGGCTGTATGCGTGAGTGAGTGAATGTGAAAGCGGCTATTTAGCTTGGGGGATGAAGTCCACTTTAGTTCTGAGGCCACAGGAGGCAAGGGGATCTCATTGCCCCACCAGCAATGCACCTAGAGGCGTGTTTGTAGAGTGGTGGGAAAAGGGGTGTGGCCTCCAACCACCTCTCTGCAATCCCACTGTGTGGGGGTTACTGAAGGTAACAGATGGGCTAGTTGGCCCCTATTGATCCTCACCAGCAATGGGGACTTCATCCCCCAAGCAACCAAGAGTGAGCCAGGAGGCGCATTTGCAGAGTAGTGGAGAAAGGGGGCAGAGCCGCAGTGATTTGCCAGCTTGTTTGTTTCTTATAAGGAAGGGGTGCTGCGTGGCACTCTTCCCAAAACCATTTTGGGCCCCAGTGACCCCATCCCCTGGCCGGCCTTTCATTTAAAAAAAATTTAATGAAAGAAAGGGTACCATGTGGCCCCCCTATCCTGGGCAATTCTTTGCCCCGGGGACCCAAAGACTGGGGCATGCCAATTGTTATATTAAAAAAAAGAAAGAAAAGCTTAGGGGGTTGTATGGCCCCACTGTTGAGACCAATGTTGGCAATGGGGACCCCATCCCCTGAGGCCCGGCCATTTAAAAAAATCGTAACAGGAAGGGAAGCACAACTCCCCCCACTGCCATTTTCAGCCCTAAGGAACCCATCCCCCTGGCATAGCCCTCTCCTTGGTAACTGCAGGGGAGCCAATTATCTGCAGCAGTCCCTGCCAACTCATGCTTCCTGAGGAGCCGCCATTGCTTTTTACAACCAGGGAGCTGCTAAGATGTGGCTCCCTGGGTGTAAAAGGTGAAGTGTGCTCTGCTCTGAACAAGTGAGAGCAAAATGCACTTGCTTGTTCTAAGCAGAGCACACAGTTTGTTATGGCATGGTGGGAGCAGTGCTCCAGCCATCCCATAGCAAACTGCAATGTCCAGGGTGTGGGCACCCAAGGTCATTGCTGGGGCTGGCCCTGGAGGCTGGTGATCCCCATGGCCATGCAGGGCTCCTGGAAGGGAGCTGCATAACCCCCTCACTCTCCTGTAGTACCCCGGGGGTGGTGGTCCCTGGGTCAGCAAGGGTGCGTGGCCTCCTACCTTTTAATATATAAGCCATGGGGAGGTGACATCCCCGGGGCTACGTGGGGGGCTGGAGGCTCCCCACACATTTTAGTACGCATATAGACCCAGGGAGGTGGCTTTTTCTGGGGGTGAGAGGGCCCACACTGCCCCGCATTATTATTTCAAAATGACCCGGGAGCTGGACCACCAGGGGGCCTAATCAAACAAAGTACAGGAGCCCGGGCTTGTTTTTTAAAAAGAAATTCAGTGGGATTCACGGATCCTACGCGACTACCTCTGAAATCTTTTTTTCTTTAAATACCTAAATGCCCGGGAGGTTAAGTGTTTCTATCCAGCCCCCTTATTTTCTACATTTTAGCTTGTGACTCGGTTCAACTGAGTCACAAGATGGCTGCCAATACTTCTTGGTTTGAAGTGTTGGCCGCCAATCAGATATCAGCCACAAGATCTCTGAGAAATCTTTACATTTCTCAGAAATCACTGAACGGATTTCCACCATCTAACAAAAAGAGTGCTTTTTGTACAAAGAGCTATCGTTTTGCCAAATGTGTGTAATTCCTTTCAGCAGTTCGGGCTGTTGTCATGTCTAAAGTTTCCTATGGAAATGAACATTGAGAGAAAGCTTTGGTACTAACTCTGGGCAGTAAACTCTGCTCCGCTAGTAGAAGTTGCGGAGATTTGGTAACTACACATTTCTTTGAAAACACAGAATTCATTCAAGAATTCTCATTCCACTATGCAATGGAGTTACATACTGTGCCCACAAAACTTTGGTAAATCACCTTTACATGCTAAAAAGCATATAACCAATTCGTAAAAGTGAACTTTGAAAAACATTAGGGAATGAGAGAGGTGATGATTTTGGGGTCACTCCTTACCGAGGGTAGGGCAAGCAGATGCCTTGAACACAAAGAGCATATCATGCTGAATGATTCGGTGGTGGTCTCATCCTCCTACGACCACCCCAAGCAACATTATGGGCAAAAATACAATGTCAACCAAAGGCCCAGCAAAGCATTATGGGGCGAGATTTTAGAGTTCTGTGCATATTATATATATATATTTTATAGCTCTCAGCAGAGCCCGAGAGCCTGACCCTTGAGGAGTATTTTGATATTTGATACTATAATATTTGCTGCACTCTAGAATATCGTCCCATAATGCTTTGCAGGGCCTTTGGTAGGGATTGTATTTTTCCCATACCTGTGCTTGGGTTAGTCTTAGGAGGATGGGACCACCACCAAATCATTTCAGCATGAGGTGATATTTGTGTTCAAGGCATCTGCTTGGTCCTCTCCACAGGTTAGGAAGGACCCCAAAATCATCACGTCTCTCACTGATTGCTATTTTTCATTTTCACTTTTTTGGGATGACCATATGCATTTTTGCATGTAAAGATAGAATTCATTATTGGTCAACTAAAGGCACTGCTTGCTATTTTTTTCATTTTCGTGAGATGGCTATATGCATTTTAGCATTTAAAGATATATATTTTTTTACTAAAGGTATGTCAGATTTCTGATTGAAACTTTTATTAATTCACGACAACGAAGCTCATACAAAAACTCTGGAATTGGCCATTGCACCCACATTCCATTGATAAAAATGTTTATATTTACATGCTATAAAGCATGTAACCAATTCACAAAAGTGAGCTTTGGGAAATATCACTCAATAAGAGAGGTGATGATTTTGGGCCACCCCCTAACCCATGGGGAGGACTAAGCAGGCGCCTTAAACACAAAGAGCATTTCATGCTCAATGGTTGTGGAGGTCCCATCCTAGGACCACCCCAAGCAAAGCAAAAATACAATGCCAACAAAAGGCCCAGCAAAGCATTATGGGGTGAGATTCTAGAGTTTAGTGAATGTTATAGTATTAGCTCTCAGCTGAGCCAGAGAGTCAGCCCCTTGAGGAATGTTTTGATATTGGATACTACAATATTCACTGCACCTTAGAATATTGTCCCATTATGCTTTGCAGGGCCTTTGGTTGGTATTGTATTTTTTGCCCATAACTGTGCTTGAGATGGCCTGTCTGTCAGTCTGACCCTGTGCCTCATGGGAACAGTCCAGCCCGAACTGCCAAGCCATGTCTTCCCTGGACCGGAATCAAGCTTTCCAGGACCAGTTTCTGGCATTACAGCCGTCTTCAGCTAGGCTTGCTTGAATCCAGTGGCAAAGGGAGCAAGGGACTCACGTCTGAGCATACCCTGCCAACTTAGGGCAAACAAAGAAAAACCAAAGGGGATGATGGACGGAGCATTGACAATTTAAACACTCACCCCCAGTCAACTGACCTGGGTTGAATCCATCACTGTTCTTTAGCTCACTCCGCCACCCCAGTTCAGACATGGCCATATGCAAATCAGTCTGACCCTGTGCCTCATGGGAACAGACCAGCCCGAACTGCCAAGCCATGTCTTCCCTGAACCGGAATCAAGCTTCCCAGGACCGGTTTCTGGCATTACAGCCATCTTCAGCCAGGCTTGCTTGAATCCAGTGGCAAAGTGAGCAAGGGACTCACGTCTGAGCATACCCTGCCAACTTAGGGGGAACAAAGAAATCCCAGGGCAGCAAAAACAGGGAGAGTGCGCCAACTCCAAATCACAGAATTAATATATGGGTTCCAGAGGGCACTCTTCAGCATGTCAAGAAAATCCCTGGGGGGGGGGCCGTACTCCACATGAAGTCTTGTTTGTGATAAGAATGTGGATACTAGATCTCGATTGTGGCAGCACAGTGGTGGATGACAAACAATTTGACATCTATGGTCGTTTGGCTGTTTACAGGAACTCAATGAATTCCAGGCATTACAAAGCAATGTTCAAGAAAAACGGACCGCCACTAAAGAAGCGAAAGTTGTTCCGGCAGGACCTGCCTGGGTAGTGAAGATTGAGGAAGTGGTCAGAGAAAAGATAGTGGACAAAACAGAATTTGGGACATCAGTTCCTGTCCTGGCTGTCAAAGGAACAAGAATAGTGCTTCTTCTGGTCCTTGCCAGTTGCAAAGATAAGAGATTTGTCTCAATTGATCTGATCAAACCACATTCGTGGCCACTAATAAATAGTAGGCCCGTATGCTCCTGGGTAGCAATCAATCTCCTCTTGCTACCATAAAGGAAGATCTGTTGGAAAGATGATTGACTTTTGAAGATTCCACTCCATGAAGTGAAGGAGCTACCAAAAACAGAATGCAACTTGTACCTGTTGAAACTGAGCAGCATCAAACTACAAATGGCACACAGATCTCAATTTGGCCTAATACCGATGTCTATGTGAATATGTTTCAAAAGGAGGCATCTGCCAGTTCCACAAAACCTGCTGATCACCCAAAGATAGATCAGACTGCATTCTGGCTAATTCATCGATTTTGATGATTTCTCATTGGATCCAAATGAACCATACTTACCACCACCACCTGGTCCCCACGAACAACGAATTCATGATTTCTACTGCTGGCTATAAAATACTTACTTTGTTTTTCCCTGGCTAGAGCTCTGGGTTGCAATTGGTATACTGTTTCTAGTCCCTTGAATTGGTATAGTGACTGTCTTTTTCTTGCTCCTGAATAGACATTATCTCCCAGAATGCTCTGCAGTACAACATGTGAACTTGGTTCTGAAACCGCATGCATCATCGCACCATGAACAGAGGGGGCCTGTCCTTAATGAACATTACAGTAGTTCCAGTTCCTGAAGCAACAGTTGGGCGGTGTTTCCTACTGTACTTTTGAGAGTATCTTATTTGTTAAAAAATTCTCTTTGTTATATCATCACCTCTCTGATGACTGGGACATTCAAACTCTGCATACTATGCTGTCTGATCATGAAAATTCAGCTGCATTTTAAAATGAATATTTATGTGATGGTACATCTAATTTGGTGACATTTTTTGCTACCAAAACTATTGGTCACCCTTTTTTTGCACAAAGCAAGTGTCCACGTAAAGCCCAATAGGAGGCTTCTGAGAGACTATTTGAAATAGATAGGGTTAACCTTAAAAAGACCTTGGCTGTGGTCGACAATAGTATGACCACGCTATCATCCAGAATTTATTCTCTGGGCAACAAGTGTGTCTTCACCAATGGGTATAATGGAACAAGATTTGTCTATTCTACAACATGAACAATCTCAATCATGGCTCATTATCTAATTAAGCTGGATACTAAATTCATTGCTTTCTGTCCACATGCCCTGTTGTTACATCAACAGCAGGACTCTGTTCTCTGTATACAATTTAACGGAAGGACAGATGGATATATTGCATGCAGAGATGCAAAATATACAATTTTGCACATTGAAAGATTGGACCAATTACCTTTCACCATGGCTGAGTAACCTATAACAGAATGAATAATCATTGGCTATATTACACTGCCAGGCCCAACATTCCAATTTAAATGCTGTCTCAAATACCATCAGGTAGGCAGATATGAAGCGCTAGAAGAAGGGTACATACACAGAGTAATGAGAATTACCTTACATATTTAGATGTAGGAATGGGGACACTGAAATTGTTATCAGATGTTCAAACTGTGAAAGTACTTTAAGTGGGGCATTAGTTTGCAAGGACATTTTGCTTCAGGGGGCCTGTAATGCATCAGTTGCAAACTTGTCCTGTTTTTGAAGGGTTCCCCAGCTGCAGTGATTCATCCGGTATTTGATCTGCTATTGAATGGGAGATATTTGATGCTGAATGATCAAGACTGTTGTGGGATTGCACAGGGCATCACATATCTGGTCACAGTAAGTTCCAGGGTTACTTGATGTATGCAAGCCATGCTTCCACTAGCCCACAGAGTTAGGGAGGCAAAGCTACGACCTTCTGTTAGAAATGGGTGTCTTTAGTTGGCAGAGATAGGTACTTTTGTCCAAATAGGGACACTTGCTTCTAGTCAGACTAAGGGGGATACACTCCTAAAATAACCCCTGCTCACCAGCTTGGTAGTTTGGCTTGAGTAGACAGGCTTATCTCAGAGGCAGTGTGTGAAGTATTTGTGAACACATACAGTAATACAGTGAAAACATTACAAATGTACACCACACCAGTTTCGAAAAATCAGTCATCTTTATCAAAACCAAACAAGACCAAAACGACACGAATCCACAAAACAGTAATAAAATATGACTTTTAAATGGTCGAAATAGTTTAGTTTAAAGCAAATTGCCAATGCAACACTTTTCACACAAAGTACTTTGGATGCGTCACGCACACAAACAAAAAGGGTCGCAGAAAAGGTGATGCATCAGTTTCTTACACTCAGGGAAGGTGATGCGTCGGTTCCTTGCTCCGGCGGAGATGATGTGTTGTTTTTTTATATCCACGCAGGGGAGGTGATGTGTCAGTTCCTTGCCAGAGAGGAGATGATGCTTTGGTTTCTTACTGCATGGGAAGTTGATGCGTCCCCCAGTGGTGCAAGACTGGGCGCTGCAATGCAATGATCAGGGACAATGTGTCTGTTCTTGCAGCCGCACAGCAGGGCTTGCGTTGGAATCAGTGCAGTGATCTCGTACTTCGGAGATGGGTGCACCTGATGCAGCGTTCAGCAATTTCTAAAGCAGCGGGTAGGCACTGCAATGATTTCTTCAGCAATGCGTCAGAAACAGGTACAGATGCGTTGTGCTTCTTGAAGTTGCATTACTTTCCCAGCTCCCAGCAGCAAACAGCCTTCAGAAACATCTTAGCAGGTCAGAACTCCCATCAAGGAAGTTCAGGGGAGCAGGTGGTGATGTCTTTGTGTTCCTGAGACTTCAGAACAGGAGGCAAGCTCAGTTTAAAGCCCTTCGAGATCTTGCTCAAGCAGGGGACACAGCAGCAAACAGCAAAGTCCTTTTCCCTTTCCTTGGCAGACAGTAGCCACTGCATGCCGACCACAGACAACAAACAGCACAGGGGCAGTATTCCGCCTCTGTTCTCCAGCTTTTCTCCATGGCAAAGGTTTGTCTTGATTTCCCTGAAGTGATCTGAATATCTGGGGTCTAGGCCCCTCTTTTTATACAGTAAATTCCTTTGTCCTCTGTGGCAGAGAAGTTCTTTGCCCAGCCAAAACCAAGTCTGTCCTCTCTGGTGTGCTTCCTGGCAGGAGGTGGGGACAGCATTGTAGAAGGCAGACCTGGCCCAGTCAGGTGAAAGGAAATCTCCTCCCCCTACTCTAATTGGAGCCCAGGTCTATTCAGCCCAGCCCTAACTCATCCAGACTTTCTGGAGCCACTACACATCCACAGCCGCTGTCAGTCTGAAGCCAGACAGTCAATACGCATCCTAGCAGATGCTAATCAAGAAAATACCTACTTTCTAAGAGCGGTATTTTCAGACCAATGAATCTAAAAATCACTCTCACTACAGATGCATTTTAGGATTCTGAGTTCAGGCATACTAAACTTTATTTTCCTAACTTGTTCCCAGGAGTAGTTATGTTTATAGGGTGTTATAAGCAAACTTCCCCATCTATCCTAGGGGAACAAGTAGCCTTGCAATAGTGAAAAACGAAATTGGCAGTATTTCATTACCAGGAGGACATGCCACACACACCATTTCATGTTCTACCTCTCACATACACTGCACTCTACCCTACAGGGGTACCTTGGGTCTGAGGGCTGACTCACATTTAAGAAAAAGGAAGGTTATGGCCTGCTAAGTGGGTGCACTTGCCAAGTCGACATTGCAGTATAAGACTAAACAGATTCTTTGCAATGGCAAGCCTGAGTTATATTTACAGGCTGCTTATGTGGGTTGCACAATCAGTGTTGCAGGCCCTCGAACAGCATTTGATTTACAGGCCCTGGGCATACACAGTGCATTCTACTAGGGACTGACTAGTAAATCAAATATGCCAATAATGAAAATCACCAATCAATAACAATAATTTACAAAGAGAGCACTTGCAATTTGGCAGTGAACAGCAGTGGCACAGTCCCCAAAGAATCTAGACTAGCAAAAACGAAGTCCAGCACACAGCAAAATAAGATGAGGCAGAGGCACATGATACAGTTGAAACCCATGCCAATGATGCCAGGTATAACATGTGTCCCATCCAGCTCAAATGTGGGGAGAACTATCCACCCTCTTAGGAGTTCTATTCACTAAGGCAGAACAATCTGGAGAGACCATCAACATTGGTTTGTTCTGTACCAAGGTGGTGTCCCACCGTGAAGTCCATGCCCTGCAGGGATATGGACCACTTCAACAACTTTGGATTCTCACCCCTCATCTGCATCAACCATCTGAGGGGCCTGTGGTCTGTTTGAACCCGTAAGTGAGTACCAAACAAGGAGGACCTCAGCTCCTTCAGTGCCCAGACCACAGCAAATGCCACATGCTCTATCACACTCCACCTCCGTTCTCACAGAAGTAACCTCCTACAAATGAAGGCTATGGGTTGGTCAAGGCCCTCCTCTTTTAGCTGTAAGAGCAGAGCCCCAACATAATTCTCTGAAGCATCTGTCTGCACCATGAATTCCTGTGAGAAGTTGAGTACCTTGAGCACCGGCACCGTTTACATGGAAGATTTCAGGGCATCAAATGTTTTTTGGCAGGTGTCAGTCCAGATCACCTTCCTGGGCTTCTTCCTGGAAGGCATCTCTTTCAAAGGGGCAGCAATGGAGCCATAACCCTTGACAAATCTCCTTTAATACCCAGTGAGTCCTAAGAAGGCTCTTATTTCTGTCTGGGTCTTGGGGGATTCCAAAGCCTGAATGGTATCAATCTTGGGCAGTAGGTGTGCCACTTGGCTGCTCCCTACCTGGTGTCCCAAGTACACCCCTGAGCCCTGCCCAATCTGGCACATGCTTGCCTTGATCGTGAGGTCTGCCATCTGCAGCACCTTCAACACGTCCCAGAGGTGGTGCAGATGTTCCTCCCAAGTGGCATTGAACACTGCAATGTCATCCAGGTAGGCGCTAATAAAATCCTCCAGTCCAGCCAACACCTCGTTAACTAACCTCTGAAAGGTGGCAGGTTCATTCTTCAACCTAAAGGGCACCACCCGTAATTGGTAGTGCCCCTATGGCATTGAAATGGTGACCTCTCCTTGGCCCCATCAGTCAAGTCAATCTGCCAGTACCCAGATGTTAAGTCAAACATACTGAGGTACTGGGCAGCACCCCAAATGATCTATGAGCTCATCAGCTCTGGGGATGGGGTGTGCATCAGTCCTGGTGACTGAATTGAGCTCTCGGTTGTCCACACAGACCTGGAGTTCTGGCCTGGCACCAGGTGCAGCAGCTTTTGGGACAAAGACCACTGGACTGGGCCAGAGGCTGTTTGAGGGCCCTATCACTCCCAGCGCTAACCTCCTGTCAGACACACTGCAAATTACCATCACATTGTCTCCTAAAGAGACCAGGGTCATCTCTGCAGACCCCCACCCCTCCTGGGAACCCGACTCCTCCCCTAAGGCTACACTAACCAACTCATAAGGTGGAGCACCTGTGGGTGCAGTAGTGGATTTCTTGGTACACTTTGGATCCCCAATGAAGTGGCCCACCTGACCACAGGCAAAACAGGCCCTGGGACCCTCCTGGGCAGGCTTACCTCCCAGGACCCATGGCTTCTTCTCACTGAGAGGCTAGGAACCTTTCCTTTGGTTCCCTTGGGAATTACTTTGGGGCCCTTTTTAGAACTCGTTATGTTTACCCTTGACCCCTCCACTCTTCTGCTAGGGACCCTGCCCACCTTTGGCAGACTCTCCCACATAACCTGTGTGGACCCTGGTACTGACCCAGCAGTCTTGTTTGATAGTCTGAGCAGACTGAAAGCCATGCTATTTTAGAAAGATCTGGCCTTAACCTCAGGCCGAGAGATGTTTGATCTCTAGGTTGCAAGGTCTTTAGCTGCAATACAAGCTCTAGTCCCGCTTTATTTCAGAGAAATGGTTCATCGTATCTTTAACATGTCTGATACGAGGGGTATCATGCACCTATTTAAACGTA
This sequence comes from Lissotriton vulgaris, assembly GCF_964263255.1. Classification (NCBI taxonomy): domain Eukaryota; kingdom Metazoa; phylum Chordata; class Amphibia; order Caudata; family Salamandridae; genus Lissotriton; species Lissotriton vulgaris. The sequence continues at coordinate 421,521,377 of NC_141691.1, forward strand.
TAGGTTCTGGACTGTTGAGCACCTTTCAGACAATCTTCCGAGTTATTCCAGCATTCATAAACTCCGTATTGGGAAGCGTTTTAGAGGGCTTCTGCTGGTCCTACTATTTGTGGTGGACATCTTGGTTTTATATTTTCTGCTTTGTAATGGAAGTCCCAGTTTATTGAGACATGGAAAAAGCACTGACGATGCAATGTTGTTGTGAATGCATGGTGCTCCATCTTGGCACACCTTGGCTTCAGGAGCTAAGTGAGGTTTGGTTCCTATTGTTCAGACCAGTCTGGTTTGACTGCATCTTCCATGTGTTAAGCTGCCTCTTCTGCGGATACAAATGCACATTAGAACTGTGTCTGACCCTTCTATTGGCTACATCACTGGACATAGACGTACTACTGGACCCCTTAAAGGCCACTTGTATTGGTGTCCTTAGCGTATTACCATGGTGATGATGGAATTCTTGGAGCCTCTACAGGATGGCTCTGCAACAGGCTCACAGGTGTCAAGTGCTTCCTCAGTGGCGGCTGTGGGAACCGGAGAAGATTGCCTTTGCTCCAATGACCTGATACTAGAAATGTTACAGGGACTCTTGTCTGCGAAAATGAGCAAACAGTGATGTTGCATCTACCATACAGTACACTCAAATATTTGGCTGTCCGTGGGATGCGGGCAATTCAGCCTTTTTGAAAACAAGCCAAAATGGAATGAGAAACATTGTTTTGTTTAATTTTTCTGCTGCTCTCATTGAGGCACCATGGCTTTCAATGGGCTTGGTCAGTCTAATCATATATTGTCTCTTTAGTGGAGTTGTGGAGGTTTTTGAATTTTAATAGCATCTTTTTTCCCTTTTTACATATAACATTTTTTAGATGACAATGTGTGTATGCTTTTAAGCAGGATTATTAAAGCAATAGTAACCGTGTTGACCTTCAGATGAGGAGTGGCTGTTATGTTTCCTAACCTAGGCCTCAGTAGCAAAGCGAGATACATTTGTCCTACCTGGCTCTGCACAGCGGTTCTAGCAATGGCCTTTTACCCAGTTATGTGCTGAATAAATGTCAATTGGTTTCCTTGAAACTAGCCTAATTTATTATGCATAAGGATTCTTAGCACCATGGGCCCGATGTAGGTAAATGCATTTACCGATTCATAAATACCGAATTTTACCGATTCAGTATTTACAAATCGGTAAATGCTATGTAGGTATTTTTACCGATTTTTTTTACCGAATCTGTAACATTCGGTAATTACTGAATCGGTATTTATCGATTGGGTAATTGCCATTGATTCCTAAGGACCTTGAGGCCCATAGGAACCAATGGCAATTACCGAATCGGTAAATACCGATTCGGTAAAATTACCGAATTTACAAGGGGGACAGGGTGTCACTTTGACACCCTGTTGCACCCCTGATTCAGGCTTGTGTGCCATGTGACACACATACATGCCCTTAGGGCATGTATGTGTCCCACATGGCACAGGTGTACATGCACAGATGTGCATGTACACAGGAATTCGATATTTACCATGCAATAGTATTACATGGTAAATAACGAATTCTTAGGGTCCTGTGGCACTGTTTCCAGTGCCACCTACATATAGATTTACCGATTCAGTAAATTTACTGAATCAGTATTTTACAGAATTGGTAAATTTACCGAATCGGTAAATTCACTGATTCTGAAAAATATAGGCCCCCACATCTCAATCACCAAATACCGGTCGGTAACGGCCGAAATCGGCCGTTACCGACCGGTATTTGGTGACCTACATCTGGCCCCATATCTTAATCCCCTTTACATGATGTATCTAATAGGATTAATATACTCTGTACAAAAGTCATTGATAGTTTCATCTTTACATAAATACAATTATTGATTTAGGCTCATCTACATAATTGTACACACAACATATCTATTGTGGTAGAACCCTGCGGTTACCTTTCTGGTATAAAAGAACTGCAGGGAGGAGAAGTTTCTATGCTGACACTGACATGGACAAAGAGATCCTTGCATGCTAAGGTACAACACGCAGTGATCTGACATCCCGTACGGGGTGTCCAACTCATGACCAAGTCTGGGTCCTTCATTCTTTCCCATGAGGTAATGGGTTTGGCTGTTCCCTAGGGGATTCTTGGCTTCACACCCACATACATAGGCTGTATACGCCCAGTAGAAGTACAGTAAGATTACTATTTTTATGTATACCTCCAAATTTTGTTGCTTAGCAGCATAATAAAAATACATGTACTGTTTACTCTGTTGGTGCTTGTACTCTCTTATATTTGATTGTCGAAGCAAACATGCTTTATGCAAGAATGGCGCTGGTTCAATAAATTGTTTATTGAAAACATCCTCAACGCTTAGTCTGTGTATCTCACTGAGACTAAGCAAGCACAATTGACTGAGTGAAAACTACTGCACTGTTTCCACGATACCTGAAGGGTCAAGGGTTGTCATGTTCAATGGTTTACAGAAACTATTCACTCCTTGGTAGGGTTCGAAGGCTCATCAGTCTAGACACCAATCCCTTAGTTTATGTTGTCAAACAAATGCGCAGATCCTATATATTTTTGGAACAACACGACACATGAGACCACTCTTACAATCTATAGTTGCATCCATTCTGCTGGGATTACTCACAGTACCTTTTTACCAACTCTGTGAAGAGGCCTCCTGGTACTTCTCACATCTTCTTGAATCTTTTCCAGTCTGGAGATTTCTGTCCTTGAATGGATAGAGCTAGCTTATTAGCCTAATTTAGTTGTTCATTGTGGTCACCTCCATTCAACCATTTCCCAAATACTGTGGAATTCCAAATGGACCTCATATATTATTGGATGTGTTATACCTGCAATCCTTGGCATGATTTTCCCTAAAAGGTCTTACCATCACCCTTCCTGTTTCCTGAATTACATTTTTGTAGTCTTTAGTACTCTGTGAACTTTAACTTTGTTAACCAATGCTAAATTGCTGTGGCTGTCAACCTAAACATTATACAATTGGCCTACACCTCACTGCCACATGTAATTTACTTTTACATCCCTAGTACATGGTACTACATTTACATTTTCTCTGTATGCTTTAAATTAAATGCTAGTGGTGGGCCTATGACAAATATTGTGCCACCCAATGAGGTAGCACTTTAAATCATGTTTCATGCCTGCCATTGCAGCCTGTCTGCAGTTTATACTGGCTTAAACATTTTGCCAGGCCTATACCGTTTTTTTTAATACATATTAAACACCACTAAGGTAGGCCATTAACAACTCAAATGGCAAGGTGCATTGTCTTTAAAAAGCAGGACAAGTATTATTAAGTTTTAAATGTCATAGTAGTGAAAAATGCCATAACTAATTTTTTTACCACTGTAAGACCTCGCTCTCTTTTTGGCTACCTTACTACATTTAATAAGTGGTAACGTTTGATTGGGAACAAAAAGAAATGTCAAGTTTGGAGGTTCAAATGAATTGTAATTTAAAACCCTCTTTAATGATAAAGTCAAGACCACCTTTAGAAAGTTTAGTTTTCTTTTCCTACCTATTTGCAGCCTATATTCTAGGTCAATTGACTGTGAATAGCTTGCAGATGGACTTTGCATATTCCTTCTAGGCAGTGAGATCAAGGGGGACTAGTTGTTCGCAGGATGGGTCACCATACTAGGAGCTGCTCCCTGCCCACTTGCATTTCAAAGGGCACACTCACAAACGCATGTGATAACAGTATTTTGTTACCCTAGACAAGTGATTAATCATCAGTGGAAGCAGGGGACCCCCAGTGAATCACTATTGAAGGATAGGAACCACCAGTGCTTCATTACTGGAAGCTGGGATTTCAACCTCTAAACAATACACAGAAATATAGAAAAAACATTCATCAAACAATTACACAAATGATTAAATATTGTATTTAATTCATGAACAAATATAAAAAATACATATTAATTTTCATAGAATCTCCACAAAACAGTCTTAGGGCACAATTTTTCGTCTCAATTTTCTAATTCCTTCACATTTATGGAATGTTTTAAAAAGTTCTATTTTTTCTTCTTTAATTAAATGTAATTCATTAATTAAATAACTATTTTTATATTTATTTATATTTTTGTATTTACTAAGAAGTTGCAGACTCCCTAAGTAAGTGTTGTGGACCCCCAAAGGTACCCAGACCACAGGTTAAGAACCGTTGCCCTAGACTTTGTTGAGCCTTGGGGAGAAAGGAATGAAGGAATTTTCCAGATCGCTGTGTAGGGTAGCCAGGTTATCACCCCCACTTCAATAGATCAGAGCAGGTACAACATTTAGACCACCTGAGTCATCTCTGCAGTACACTCCTGGACCAATGCTCTACAGCTAAAGGATTGCCTTGTTCAGTGAGGTATGTCATGCTGCTTTAGGCATGCCCTGCTCTCTGTGAAGGATGATTGGACCTGCTCTCTCTTTCCCAGGGTAACCTGAGTGGATGCAAGTGTCAGTTGGCTGTCTACATTTTTAGGCTACAGGGACTCCTTGCAACTGCCCAGCTAACATAATGTAACTGCACAAGCCAGGACCTGTTACTGTACCAGCCTGGACCTACTAGAGTGAGCCCCTGACCCCCCGGAGTGACTCCCCAGGTCTTGGATTCATATCTGGCACCACAGTTCCCTCCTCTGTAGGAAAAAGAGAAATCCTGAAATGTTGGGCTGTTCATAATTTCGAACTGGACTGCTTGCACCCAGACTCTGCCACCAACAACGACTGCCAACTTAAAACTTCAGTGAATCAAACCATGCATGATACAGCGACTACCAGCAACAACTAGCAATGAAAGATTTTCACTTACATCCATGATGCTCTCCCTGCTCCTCTTGGCTCTGGCGAGCTGGACTCTTTGCACCAAACTTTGAGAAGGTAACTTTTTCAGCAGGACTTACTTGGTCCCTGTATCTGCCTGGTGTTCCAATGTGGTTGGACTTAACCTGTTACTGTCCCCCAGTCCAGCATGACTTAATGACCGGGAGTGAAACTTTGTTTAATTTATTGAAATTTCTCAATTTTTCTTAATTGGTGTGGGACTTTTCTTGTGTTGCGTTTTCACTTGAATGCTGTATGTGTACTGCAAAAATACTTTACACCGAGCTGCTAAATGAAGCCTGACTGCTTTTGTCCCAAGCTACCAGAGGGTGAAGCAAAGGTTAATTTAGAGACCTTTGTGGTATACACTGACAAGAATGGTGGTTGTTGCTTGAAATGAATTTTCATTCACCTCAATCAACAACCAAGATTCTTAAAAGATGCAGTGCTTAGTGTCGGAGCTAGATGTGTCTGAACTGCCCCTATTTATGTCTTTAAATGTATTATTGCCACAACTGTGGAAAAGTGAGCCTAGCATCAGACATTTGTAGTCTCTCCAGTTTTAAAATTGCTCTAGTTTTTCTCCAAGAGGGAAATGTTGGTTTTGATATCGAAATGTGAATGAGGATGTGTATGAAATACAAGGCTAGAATTTCCTTAATGTATCCAAAATATCTAAAGTCACTCTGGTGTTAGAGATGAGTGGGCCTCCTGTTTTTCCTTTCCACACAGGGAACCACATGGGCACTGCTGCTATTAAGTGGTGGGAAAACAACACTGGTTCTCTGTCTCTATGTTGTCTATTGTACTACAAAGAGTAGTTGAGACACCTGAAAATATCCAAGAAGATTTGGGAGTGCTATTACACCCTGCAACATTGATGGGAACTGCAGTTTGGCTGCTACTCCTGTTATATTTCTTCCCATACAAATCTGTTAATTATTATTATTAGGTTTTGTAAAGCGCGTAGTCACCCGTAAGTATCCCAGCGCTAAGATCCGGACAAGCCAGAGGGTAACAGGGGGAGAGAGGACGAAAAAGAGGATCAGGGGAACAGGTGAGTTTTCAGCCGCTTCCTGAATCGGAGATAATCTGGTTCCGTCCTAAGATCACGGGGGAGGGAATTCCAAAGGCGGGCTGTGTTGACAGAGAAGCGCCATCCACCCGTGCGCATCTTCTTCACTCTGGGGATAATGATGAGGTATTCATGGTCAGATCGGAGGGATCTTGAGGCTTTGTAGGGCCTGATAAATTGTTTTAGGATGGGGGGCCTTTGTCCTGTAGGAGTTTGTGTGACAGACAGAGAGCTTTAAACTTAACTCGCTCTCTCACTGGAAGCCAGTGGAGCTGTTTCAGGGCTGGGTTGGCCGAAGATCTAGCCGGGGTATTGGTGAGAATCCGGGCCGCGGCGTTCTGGATCCTTTGCAGTTTATTGAGGGTTGCTCGGGAGCGCCCAGATAGATGGTATTGCTGTAATCCAGCCTTGATAGAATAAGGCCTTGGATTAGCAGTTTCTGGGAGACAGGAGGGAGTAAGGGCAGAATCTTCCTGATAGAATTGAGGAGGCCGAAGCAAGTCCCAGCGATTCTGTTGGCTTGAGTCTTAAATGACAGGTCTTTTTCAAGCCAAATTCCCAGGCTCTTGATCTCAGACTTGGGGGCAGGGGGTTCACCCAAGCAGGGGGGGCAGCTGTTCTGAGAGAGGGAAAGCCCCTTCTGGCCAAGGAGGAGAATATCTGTGGAACCGTTTAGTTTCAGTGACGAGCTATTCATCCATCCTTGAATTTCTGCAAGACAGTTGTAGAGGTCCGATGGTTCTTGGTTTGGGTGAGATAGAGACCCCACTAATTGAGTGTCATCAGCGTAGCTGATGATTTTCACTCCGAACGGGTTGACAACCTCCTCCAATGGGTACATGTAGACATTGAATAATGTTGGGCTTAAAGATGAGCCCTGGGGTACACCGCATTGGAGGGGGGTTTCGGGAGAGCGGGTGTCATTCTCCCAGACCTGAAAGGAGCGGTGGCCAAGGAATGATTTGAACCAAGCCAAAGCAGTACCCTCAACACCGATGTTCTTGAGTCGCTGGATTAAGACCCGATGGTTGACGGTGTGGAAGTTGAAATTACTGCAACAAAGGAGGCAGTACTCGTAATTGAATCATCAGAAAGAGATAGAGAATCCGAAGGCGTATTGCTATTTTCAGAGGGGCTATCCTGCATACACATGAGAACTATTGCATATGCCATAGGTCTAGTTCTTTACTTTGGCTGCCAACAGTGGTATAGTTTGTGTCATAAAAAGAGCAATTTCAGTACTCATTCAGTAGACTGCTTTGGCCAATCAGCACAATGGGAAGAGGGTCTATAGCACTCATTATTGATCTGTGGGTGTGTATAACTAGAGCACCAGTATTTAAAATGTTGTCTTTGGAACCTAAGAAACCTCTACACTGCTCATGTGATGCATCAGAGAGTGGAAAATGTCTGCAAGTGAGAGTGCAATAGAATGTAAGATCATTGTCAGTCTTGTCATGTGCACTGTCTAATCACAGCGCTCCTGAGTGAATCCCATTAGTTTCCCTCCTATATATATAGTTTGTGTCATAAAAGAGCAATTTCAGTCCTCATTCAGTAGACTGCTTTGGCCAATCAGCACAATGGGAAGAGGGTCTATAGCACTCATTCTTGAACTGTGGGTGTGTAGAACTAGACCACTAGTAATTAAAATGTTGTCTTTGGAACCTAAGAAACCTCTACACTGCTCATGTGATGCATCAGAGAGTGGAAAATGTCTGCAAGTGAGAGTGCAATAAAATGTAAGATCATTGTCAGTCTTGTCATGTGCACTGTCTAATCACAGCGCTCCTGAGTGAATCCCGTTAGTTTCCCTCCTATATTTTTGTTTTTTAGATCTTGCTATCATTTAGGTCCTTTGGACTCTATCATACACCTTCTCTGCCACCAACTAAAGGGGTATGTTGATTTTGCGAGTCTGAGGTACATTTTCTGAAATATGCAAGATCTTCCTCATATTAACCCTAAATTGGCAGGACAGGATGGGTTTTGATTAGTCCAGTAGTAACATTTCAAGCACCTGCAAGCAGTTTGACAGAAAGGTTTAGAAGTGAGGTTGACTTGTAGGGTTCACATTTGGTGTAGTCTTTGCCTATTTTCCTAATATCTAACATTGACAAAAATATTATTGTGAAGGACACCATACCTGATTCCCCAAAGGCATTAAAGAGCCTCGTTAGTGATGAAATCAGATGGCTATAGATTGTCTTATAAAAAGAAGTGCTGGGTATCCGGTAAATTAAACAAATATCCGGTCCTAAATAGCTTGTGACATGAGTACTGTGTCAAAAATATTGTGACTATAAAAATATTAAGTAGTAAAATGTCACTTTTATATATGTTATAGTTTTAAGGAACAACATCACATTGAAAATTGTTTTCTTATATATATATTGGTAACAAATATTGTGTTTTAATTAATTTAGTATATATTGGTTACTACTTTAATTTTAGGTGTTAGTATTGTTAGTTTAATTGTTATATTTTTTTAAGTTTCTCATTGTATGTGTAGTAGCAGGTTGCTAGGTTTGTAGGAAAGCTGGGAAATTAGTTGCATTATTTTTTGGAGTTACTTAATGTGTAAATATATATATATATGACATATGTATTAATTGTATAAATATATTAACATGAATTATTTTTTAAATATATAATTTGTGATTTTTTTTAATGTTCACTTTTTTTTAGTGTAATTCAAAATTTGATATTAGTGACCCCGTGACCAGAGGTGTCCCCCAAGGATCCGTTCTCTCCCCTCAACTGTTCAACATATATATGGTCCTCCTCACCACCATTCTGAAAAAAGCTAACAACCCTTTCCATTTCTATGCAGATGATACCCGAGTCTACCTGTAAACCTCCTGCTTTAACGACATTCTAAGACTCAACAATACTCTCAGAGAACTCCTAGACTGGGTAGCAATGAAACATCTTAAGCTCAATCAAGGAAAAACCGAGATCCTCCTCATCCTCCTCAGATCCAGCGCCTTGAGACCCTACGGGTAAGTAGTGCACTCTATAAATGTCTTTGATTGATTGATTGATCTCTAATAAGGAGGAAAACCTGTAAATCATTGAAAGGGTGAAAGCAATTGATGCCCTCAATCGGAATCTCACCCTGACTAACTCGATAAAATCACTTGAAATCACCCTTGACCACAAATTATCAATGACTAACCACATCAAGAACTCCACTAAGAGTGCCTTCCTCAATCTGAAGCTCCTCAACAAAATCAAACCCCACATTCCACCCAGGGACCTCAAACAAGCCACCTAATCACTGGTGTTGTCTAGACTGGACTATGGGAACACAGTCCTCTCTGGTACAGCTCTCTCCCACCTAGGCCACTCAAAACTACCCTCAATGAAGCTGCCAGAATGGTCCCCGGAGCAAAAGAACTCAACCACATATCTCCCGCACTCAGAGATCTAAAATGGCACCCAGTGGAAATGCGTGACAGCTTCAGAACTGCCTGCCTTACACACAAAGCCCTGCACACAGGGAAACCAGAATACCTAGCCTCTAAGCTCAAGAATGCCGGCCAGTCCAGAAGTCTCAGGAGTTCCAACTCCCTCCTACTCATCCCCTTGAAAACGCGCAAACAAAAAACTGCAGCCCGTTCTTTTGCAGACAACGCTCCAAAAATCTGGAACTCCATCCCAGTGGACATCAGACCTACTCCCTCCTTTCCAAAATTCAAGAGCCACCTAAAAATCCTCTAACTCAACTGTGCATTCCCGAACTCAATTACGTGACTCACACGCTTTGCCTGGCAGCCACCTGTCATCGTGCACCAACTAACTTACACATCCCCTCTCCTTAACCCACAGCCCTGGCTCTTCACCGCTAGGAAAGAAGTTCAACAAAAAAAGTTGACTTTGCATCGAGAATACTATGAATCAAGAATGTCACTTGACCGCTCTACCTCAACAGTGCACCTTGATCCTTTGATCGCTCTACCGCAACATCACACCTCAGGTGCTTAACACAATTTTTAATCTCTGAACACGTATGATTCTATTTTACTATATTGTCCTGTACTTGACTTCTTTCCATCCTTTGTAAAGCGCTCCGATACCCTCGGGTCTGGCCAGTGCTATAGAAAACTTCTAAAATAAATTTTAAAAAAATATGGTTGTGAGTTAACAAAACTAAATGTTAATTCATTTGTTAATGTAATTTACATTTTAATTTGGTATTAACTTTGTGCTTTTATTACGTGATTAAATGTCATTTTTTATTATTTAAGAATACATTTAATGTAATTTGTTTAAAATGCCTATTTAGAAATTTACATTATAGCTATGAGATGTTGAATTTGTAGGGGAATAAGCTGGGAAATTATTACATTGATTTGTTTAAATACCTTTACTACATTTATTTATATTAAAAATGTTAATTAGTTGTTCTAATTTTGTTATTTATTATTTATTAGGTTTGTTTCTCATTAAAGTTAAATAATTGTTTATTGTTTACTAAGCGTATTTAGAATTTATGTTTGTGAAAAACATTATATATATATATATATATATATATATATATGTATATATATATATATATATATATATATATATATATATATATATATATCATTGCTTTACACTTTTCATTTGTTTTATTTAAGAGGTAATTTAATGTTATTATTTTTTAAATTATATATTATTTTTCATTATGATATTCGTTGGTATTAGAGAGGGAAGACATTTGTATTCAAAATATTTAATTTTTTATGTTTGAGTTTTTTAACTATAACATTTAGCTTTTTTAGTTTTTGTAGTATTTATCTTTTTTAATTTAACTATGAATAAATTTCTTTTGTTTTAGCTGTGTACATTCATTATTAAAAGTGAATATGAGTTGCAATTATGTGTGTAAAGAGCAGGAACCCCTCTGAAGTTCAACAACTTCCCTAGTGTTGCTTGGACTGGAGTGGGAATAGTAAATGGAACCCCTCCAAACTCCTATACCTCACCTACTGTTGCTTACCATGGAGAGGGTATAGTAAATCTAATCTCTTTGAACTCCAAACTTTCCCTACTGTTGTGTACACTAGAGTGGAAATAGAAATGCTAACTTCTTTAAAGTCCAACACTTTCCCTACTGTTGTATAGACTGGAGTGACGATTGTAAATCGTCTACTGTTGGTTAGACTGAATGAATTAACCCCTTGCATGCTGATAACGGAGCGGTTCCGTCATCAGCTACGGGTGAGCTGTGCTGATGACGGAACCGTTCCGTCATGACTCCGCCCGCGCAAGGCGGAGTCAGCATGGGCGGGGAATTCCCGCCGCACGCAAGGGGTTAATGAACTGCCATTTTTACAGTACATTAGCCACTTACAAAAGAAGCAAACTGGCACTATCCGGCGAAGATGAACAAAACATGGGTCAACTCTGCCCTCAAAAGGAAGGTCTTTAATCATGGATATCAATTTGAGGTTGCCTAACTGTGGCTCCCTATGCAATCATTTACAACCCCTGCCACTTTACCTGTGGCCCTCTGGCTAAAAATCACTTAGCCAGTGTGAGCAGCACTTGATTGAACTACTTAAGGAAGGTCTGAGTGACTGCATCATGATGGCATATTGCCTGCACCCCGGCTGGGCCCTGAACACCTCCTCTCTACTGTTGCTAGGGTGACCTTGGGCCGGCCAGCGTGCAGTCCTAGAATTCTAGATACATGTTTATGTATCTAATGCGCTCCTTATCTCTTGGAGTCGGGCTCGTATAACGACCTGTGTCAGACTCCAGTGAGTGACCAACAGTGACCAAGTTACGCCCGGGTATGTAACCTCTGCATCTCTATAATTACATTACATTACATAGGGGCTTCGTGTTTTTTTCTGTTATAACAAATGCAAATTGATCATTTAAAAACGAATTTTCCTAAATTTGACATTTCACTTTTTAAGCTTCCCGGGGCTCAAAACAAATGCAATGCAATAGGTAGGTAAAAGTACACTCACACTATTTTTGATGCACACTATAGAATGTACAGACATATTATTCACATGATGCTTTTTTACAAACTGAGAATGAATGTTGTCAATATCATGTTGTGGTAGCTTTTCACCTTTTTCCCAAACCGCCGAGAGTAACATTTAAACACTATGCTCATTTTAAAGTTCATCCTGCAGAAAAGATCTAATTGAGTTGGAAAGCCTCAGGGTAAAGTGTGTTTTAAACTTAGTTTAAAAAATGTCTGCCTGTTGGCGCCAAAGCAAGGTGTTGGGGCTCACTGTTGTTTGAATTTTGTCCAACAAGATGATAGTTCTGTAAACTGTGCTAAGTGCCACCAAATCTCTTTAATGAGGTTTTTGCAAACTACTAAATAGTTATATGCATAGGTGGATGGATGAAGCCCCGTGAATTTATATAGTGTTGGTAATTGGCAAGGTTTTCCATTGTTCAAATAGTATATGTTTGGGCTATGTTATTTATCTTGGTTTTATATAGCGCAAACGCATCAGTATCAGAGTGCTTGAAGCCGCGGCCTGTGCAGGTAAGATCAGAGGGGAGGTGGGGCTGGGTGGGGGGCGGATTTCGACATACGATGATGAGGGAGAATTGAGTAAATCATTAATTCCCCCTCATCCTTGTCTGTAGAAATCCCTCCCCACCCGGCTCCACCGTTCTTACCAGCACAGACCGTGGCTGAGTGCTTTACATGACCACCAATTGCATTGCAGACAAAACATAAATATTTTAGTCACATGGAGATTAAGTGATTTACCCAGAATCACAGGATGTTGAGCTTCCCACTGAGATGCAAGCCAGGTATCCCAGCTTCAAGGTCAGCCCCTCTTGCCTTCTATGGATCTATCTCAGCTCACCTAAATCACCTATAGCTTTGTTGCCTCAAGCTGATGTTGGTGTTGTTGGTGTGTGTCATCAGGGGTGAGTGGATGAAAGGAGGGAAAGGAAGGAGGCAAATGGGGTGTTCAAAACATTCACAGTATGATGAAGGATTAAAACTGCTTTAAACCTGCAAACCACTTTTCACCTTGCAAATTAGACAGAAACAAGAATGCACAGGCATGAACAAGATGGAGCAAGATGACAAGGGTGCTGCTGTTGAAATAACCTTAATTACCCTAGCTCCTTGCGCCCCCCAGATTATTGGCACCCTGGGCCTGGGTCCAGATGCTCGCCCATGCTAAGCCAGCATCAAGCACTGTTTGACTTTATTGTTCACCAGCTACTTGATAAACTATTTTTAACTACATTCAGTTCATAAATAAAAACTGCAGGCGCTTTGTGGTGGTATAGAATTGGAAACAGTGTGTTGCTCTATTATTGAATGATTCCCACTGTCTCGGTACTTGGGTATTTCAATCTGCCCTATTGGTCCATGTTATTCTTTGACTCTGCACACTACTCTCGAGCATGTGTGCTACTGCTAACTCACCTGTACTCCTTTGTGGTATTTCCTCATCCTCAAGCATGTGTGCTTCTTCCCTCAAGCTTATGTGATATTTGCCATTGTGGAACCAGTGTGCTACTTTCCCCACCTGAACTTGCAATCCATCAAACCACTCTATGTGTACTCTGTGCACTTGCTCTAGCCTATTTCCTACCAGCCTGGAGCCTGTGTACTACTTGCCTGCCCTCCAAGCCTGAGTACTACTTACCCACTCTTGAGCCTGTGATCGTGCCCTGAGCATGTGAACTATCTAATCATCCCTGAGTCTGTGTTTGCTTTGCTCACCAATAGACACCTGTGAATCCAAAGCCAGTGTTTAAAATTACAGAAATAACCAGGTCTCAGTGGGCACGTCAGGCATCTTGGCCCTGGTGCCACTGCATCTGCTGCACCAATGAAAGCTAGGCCAACTGAATTCTGAATATTGCAGTATTTTTTCATTCAAGCAGCAGCTGGGGGACATTTGTTACCTTCCAATAGGAAGCATGACTGCTGCTTTGAATGGGCCGATGCTGGCAGGTTATTTTGAGAGGGGGAGTACCTGCACTTCTCAGCAGAGGTGCAATATTTTTAATTTGAGAGTACTGAATTTCCGAGAAACAAGCAGGCACTCTGGCATAGGGTAAACACAAGGAGATGATTGACGGAGCACTGAAACTTCTCAGACACTCACCCCCAGGCATAGATCTGGGTTGAATCCATCATCATTCTTTAGCTTACATTTCCACCTCAGTTTAGTTCAGACCCAGCTATATGCAAATCAATCTTGATCCTGTGCCTCATGGGAACAGTCCAGCCCGAACTGCCAAGCCAGGTCTTCCCTGACCGGAAACAAGCATCCTGTGCCCAGTTTCTGGGTAACACCCTTCATCAGCCAGGCTAGCTTGAATCCAGTGGCAAAGTGAGCAAGGGACCCACGTCTGGGCATACCCTGACAACTTAGGACAAACAAAGCAAGCACAAGGAGATGATGGACAGAGTGCTGAAACTTTTCACACTCACCCCCAGTCACAGATCTGGATTGAACCCATCACCATTCGTTAGTTCACTTTGGCAACTTAGTTCAGACCCAGCTATATGGAAATCAGTCTTGATCCTCTGCCTCATGGGAACAGTCCAGCTCGAACTGCCAAGCCAGGTCTTCCCTGACGGGAAACAGAAAACCTGGAACCGGTTTCTGGGTAACACCCTTCATCAGCTAGGCTAGCTTGAATCCAGAGGCAAAGTGAGCAAGGGACCCACGTCTGGGCATACCCTGCCAACTTAGGGCGAACAAAGCAAACAAAAGGGTATGATGGACAGAGCGATGAAACTTTTCAGACACTCATCCCCAGTCACAGATCTGGGTTGAAACTATCATCATTCTTTAGCTCACTTTGCCACCTCAGCTATATGCAAATCAGTCTTGGTCCAGTACCTCATTGAAACAGTCCGGCCTGAACTGCCAAGCCAGGACTTCCCTGAACCAGAAACAAGCATCCTGAGACCGGTTTCTGGGTAACACACTTCATCAGCCAGTCAAGCTTGAATCCTGTGGCAAAGTGAGGAAGGGACCCACTTCTGGACATAGGTTACCTGCCACTGCCAGTGCAGTGCTTAATTTAAGCCAGTGGTTTCAGGCTGGGCCCACCGCTACTCATTTTTGGAGATCAGCACTTATTTTTCTTCATCAGACTTTAACCCAGAACAAGAGTGAAATTCATACAAGGGGGGAACAGGCAAGAAGAGAAAGATAGAAATAAATGTCACAGTGAGAGAAAGCTCTGAGAAAGCACTGGATTAAAGAGGCCTGGGAGGTGGAATCAAGGCTAGGCAGTTTGCCATTCTGCACACCGACATACAATAGCACTGCCAACAGTCTTCTAAGCAACATTTTAGACATGCCACTTATTCTTTTCCAAATTAAGTGCTGGTACCTGCACTTCTACTGGGTACACTACTAATTGCTGGCACGACCGTCAATAGGATTTAAAGTTTTTCTCTTTATGATGTACTTCTTTTTTTATCAGTACGGATTTTCAAACTTATGTGTGTGATGTAAGTTACCAAATGTTAGATGCATCACTTCTTGTGATAGCACCAAGTCAAAGGTCATACATTATCGCTTCCTTTGATATCATGGGGGTCCAAAGGGCAGGTGATGTCTCTTTCCTTGATGTCACATGGTCAAAGTTTGTGTGATGTCACTTCCTGTGACATCATCAAGGTGGGTCAAAGGACATGTGATGACACTATCAGTGATGTGACTAGGTCAAACTTTGTGTGATGTGACTTCATGTGACAACATTGGGTCACTTGGCATGTGATGGAATGTGATATCAATTCAGTTACCCCTGGCATTTTGATGAATCAACGTCCATGTCTTGAATGAACTTTTCAATGAGACTTCTGAGTTGATCCTTCTTAATTCTTCAGACAGCTAATACTACATCTTCGCTGCTAGTAATGAGAAGGGCAACCACCCCTTCTGGCTTTGTGAACTCTGGGAATTCAAAGCAGTTCCTGATTAGTGTGATAAGAGGTCTGGTGGAGTATATTCCCAACATTTGTTATTGAGATAGAGAGCCCTTTTTTTGTGGATTTCTCTCAAAATGAGCAGCATGACCTTGAAATTAATTTTTGGGGTGACTGGTAGCCAGTGAAGTTGCTTTAGACCTGAGTGGACTAACTGCCTCATAGGACAGTCAAGAATCAGATGTGCAGCAACATTTTGAACCACCTGTATTTTCTTTTGTCAGACTACCGCAGCCCACTAGATACAGCAAGTTGGTGTAATCTAATCTAGAGGTCACTAGAGCACATATGATTGATTTCCATGTATGTGCTAATAATAATTTAACGGTTGTTTTTAAGGATTCCAGTATGGCAAAACAAGTAGCTGTAATTGCCTGGATTTGTGGGTTAGAAGAGTGGTCATGATCAAATGTTATCCCTAGGTTTCTTACCACTGTTAAGAGCAAATGGGTTCCCTTAGATCTTTGGGGCACCTTCCCTGTGGTTCAAGATGGGAGCAATTGCCAAAGAAAAGTAACCCTGACTCAGTAAAGTTCATCATTAGGCAACTCAATTGCATCCGGCCCTCCACATTGGTGAGGCATCACTGGAATGTACAAACAAGAGAATTATCACTGGCGTGGGAATACTAAATCTTTCCTCTCCAAAGTCTAACACTTTCCTAATTGTTGCTTAGACTGGAGTAGGAATAGCAAATCTAACTCCTGTGGAATTCATCTCTTTCCCTACTGTTGTTTACACTGGATTGGGAATACTGAATCTAACCCCTTCAAAGTCCAACATCTTCTCTATTGTTGCTTAGATTGGGGTTGGTTGATTAAATCTAACCTCTCAAAAATCCAACTCTTTCCCTACTGTTGATTAGCATGTAGTGGTAATAGTAAATCTAATGCCTCCAAAGTCAAACACTTTCCCCAATGTTGTTTAGAATGGAGTGTGAATTGTTAATCTAACCCTTCCTAAATCAAACACTTTCCTTACTGTTGCTTTGAGGCAAATGGGAATAATAAATCTACCATTGTGTGAAAATTAACAAGTGTCCTACTGTTAGATTGGAGAAAGAATAGTACATTTAACCCATCTGAAATCCAGCCCTTTCCATGATGTTGCTTAGACTAGAGTGGGATGATAAATCTAGCTCCTGAGTTGGGATATTAACACTACACATTCCAGTTATTTCCCTATTTTTTCTTAGATTGGAGTGTGAATAGAAGATGTATTCTGTTTTTCTTTTAATTTTATTTACATGAATTATTGTGGTTACTTTTGTACCTAATTATTTTTATTGTTTACATAATTTAATGTGTATATTGCATTGATTTTTTTTATAAAAATCTATTTTGATTGAAATTTTTTTCATGTGATAAATGTTTGTGTTAATATATGTTTTTGTTTCTTGTGCTACTCTGGTCAGGGATGAGGCGCTGCTTCCAGCTGTGCGTGACCTCGCGGCTGAGCAAAGCCGCAAATTATTTTCAAAGTCGTCTCCCTCACGAGAAACACTGTAGTTCGCACTCCGATATAGTGAAAAAATCAAGGATAATTTATTTCTCAAAATACTCCATACACATGAGAAGCACACCAACGCGTTTCGAACTAAACTGAGTTCTTGATCACGGTAACGCCCCTAGCGAGTTCAGCCATATTTAACCAATGTTCAGTTGCTGACATCATTTCCTGTTGTGAACCGCTAAGAGCATTATGGTCATAGTAGAGCAATATAGAAGCATTCATTTAGATAAGGAAAAATTGTGTTTGTGAATAAACGAAAATAAATTAAAAAAAACAAAAACAACCAATAATGTAACATTGCAGTCCGAAAGCCATATTTTTTGAAAAATTATGTGGTTTTGTTAAGATTCCCTTTTCAAATTTTTACTTTGGCTTCAAAACATTCTATTTTAACATGCTCATAGTCCTGAGGTGTATACTTTGATATTTGGATCTCCATTTTATGTACATAAAAGCCCCCAGTGGCTGGTCACAAGGCCAAGAATCAGAAAACATTTCCATACAATTAATATTATACCCCAATTATATTCCTCAGGTGGCAGATACCATCTCAGTCTTGCTGTAATACTCAATGCGCTTAACCATGTTATCCATCATAGATTTGAATTCTCCATGTTTTCTGCAGTTCTCAAAGGCTCTCTTATGTAAACAATTGTATATATATAAACAAAAGTGCTAATGAAGTAAAATGTGCCAAAAAGATTTTTTAAGTCAAATAAATGTGTAATTCGTAGTTAAAGAGATTGAAATTTGCAAGTCTTTGCTCAATGATTTGATATAGAGCTCACTGTGATGAAAAAAAGCTGTTTGTCCTTACTGGTTTACTATATATACAAGTTATTTAGAAATGGATATACATTTCTTCGCTTTGGTTCAAAACCAAACGGAGTTAATGACCGTAAACTTAAAATATAACGGGATTCCATTTGTCTCAATGTCCTTTCTCTGTCTCCGCCTCGTGCTTGTTTTCTAGCCATGTCGATGCCATAGAAGCTCAAGCTTTTCCAAATGCTCTCATGGTGGCTCTCCATGTGCTTAGCGACAGCGTTACTCCTGTCATTATGTATGGTAGCTCTGACATGTTCAAGGATACGGTTCTTTAGTTCACATTTGGTGCTGCCGATGTATTTCAGCTGGCACGGGCATTCAATAATGTAAACAACAAAATGACTTTAACAAGTGATCAAGTTTCGTATATTGAATATTTTTCCAATAGCCATCATTATATTTTCAGTAATTTTGGCGATTTGGCAGACCTTGCAGTTATAGCATTTTTTAAAAGCTTTGCTCTGTAGCCACGTTTTTTTCTCTTCTCTTTGAAAATGACTTGAGTTAATCGATCTGCTAAATTTGGTGCTCTCCGGTATGTTACTTGTGGGGCATTACCTACAAGAGGTCCGACGGTTGAATCTAATTTTAAGATTTTCCAATCTTTCCTCAGAATTTGTTTGATCTGATTTGATTCTTTAGAGTAGGTGGTGATGAATCGTATTGGGTCATAGTCTGATGTTTTATTGGGAATCACATGAGTTGGTTGCAATAGATCATTTCTATTTTTTTGGTTCGCTCGATCCCATCCGTTCATAATGTGTGTCTTACAATACCCTCTCTTTTCAAATCTTTTTGAGGCGTATTCACTTTGTTTCAGCCATTGGTTTTTCACCGAGCAAATTCTGCGCAATCTTAAGAATTCGCCCTACGGTATATTTCGAAAAAGACATTGCTGATGAAAACTGCTTGCATGTAGCGTTGCATTAGTTGCTGTCTTTTTTCTATGTAATGTTGTCTGTAGTTGGTTTGCTTCAATATAGATCTCAGTGTCTAAAAAGGTTACTTGTTTTTCACTCAATTCATACGTGAATTTGAAATTTGCTGGTGTTGTGTTCAATATTTCAAAATATGCCTTGAACTCCTTCTCTGAACCATCCCTGATGAGTAGGATGTCATCAATGAATCGTATCCACAATATTGTTTTATTCAAGAATTCGTCATTTTCTGCTTGTCATACCCATTTTTGCTCCCACCAGCACATGGTGAGGCAGGCGAAACTAGGACTAAAAGAAAATCCCACTGCAGTGCCTCTGGTTTGGGGATACAGTTCATTTCCAAAGTAAAAGATGGTTTGTTTAAAACATACCCTGATCATTTCCTCCAACATTTTATTATGTTCGGTAAAGTGTATGTTTCTTTCTCTCAGGAAGAAATTACAAGCTGTTGTTCTGATTTCATGGTCAATGTTCGTATATAACGATATGACATCCATCGTTATAAGTTTGTATGTGGGTAACCATGGTATGCCATTCAGGTGTCTTAACATATCAGTAGTGTCCTTGATATAGGAACTCAGGGGCATATTATCAAGCCTGTGCGCTAAAATTATCGCCGCTTTATCGGCCGAAAACGGCCGATAAAGCGGCGATAATGGGCTTGATAATATGCTCTGTGGAATTCCAATCGAAGCCCATGTTAGATGTCTTCACATCTAACATGTGCTTCGATTGGAATTCCATAGAGCATATTATCAAGCCCATTATCGCCGCTTTATCGGCCGTTTTCGGTCGATAAAGCTGCGATAATTTTAGCGCACAGGCTTGATAATATGCCCCTCAGTTTTGAAGCATAAGGTAACAGAAAAAAATCAATATATTTAGTCATGGGTTCAAAGAGAGATCCATTTGCGGAAACTATTGGACATCCTGGGAGTCTTGTACGATTTTTGTGTACATTAGGTAAAAAGTACGTGGTGGCTGTCACAGGATGTTCCACAGTTAAATACTTTCATTCATCATGATCAAGCAGACCTGAATCCAACCATCCTTTCAACTTTATATTCAATTCTATTTTCATTTTTGCGGTGGGATTAGATGTTAAACTCTCATAGTATGTTGTATCACTTAGTTGCTCTTGGGCCATATCGACATAGTCTTGCTTGTCCCAGATAATGATGTTGGCACCCTTATCTGCCATTTGTATTTCAATCTTTTTGTCTTGGCTCAAAGTTGTTAGGGCCTCTTGTTCTTCCAATTTTAGATTTTCCAGATATCATTGTTTTTTCAATTTATAAAGATCGTGAATGATTGCTGCATTGAACGTGTCTATTTTATTGCCTGGTTGCATTTTTGGGTAAAAGCGTGATTTTGCTTTTTTTGGCCCATTCCTGCTCCAAGTTGAGTACATACTCCTTCCAAAGGTAGATGTTCTGATTCTGTTGTTACAACCACATTTTTTATGTTTTCTAGGGTGTAATGTCCTGGAGGGGCCAAGATGTCGGTTAAGCTTTAGACCGGGTCCCATGGCCCAATTCAGTATCCAACACCATCCTGGGTGATAGTGTTTTTGGTGCCTCTTCTGACCTCTCCCCACATCTGACTCATCCTGGGGCTTTGCCTATTCCTAACTGTGACAGGTTATAGGGGTACCAGGGTCTCGTTGCATGGAGCTCGATTGAGAGGGTCAGGAACAAGGTGTCGGTAGCCCACATTGACGTTCTTTCTGCTTGGAATTGCAGCGGCCCCCATCCATAACTTTTACTGTTGAGATGGAGCATCGGAGCAATGGTTAGCTAGCTTGGGCTGCAGGGAAGACCTTGGAGTACTGTGGTGATGGGGAAATACAAACTTGATGTTTGCCATTCCTGGCTTAAAGCGGTGGACTCGCTGAAAGGGAAGGCAGCGGTACCTGTAACACTCAAACATGAGCAATGACAGTCACTTGCTGGACAAGGCCCTGAGGACAGAACCCGTAGGTGAGTTAAACTGGGGCTGCCTAGTGCAGCCCTGGCTGATTAGCTGCCTGCAGTGGCACTCTGCTGGGTGGAGCTACCTTGCCGATTGCCGCAGACCATAGGAGACAAGGCATGAGGTGCCCCTAAGACAGTGAGCAGCTTCCTCCCCAGTGTATTGTGTGCAGAATGGGTGAATGCCCCCCTGGGCCTTTCCTGTGAGGAACAATCTGTCAATCTAGGGGCTTCCTGTGCCCTCCCTTCACTCATTGATTTTCAGCTGCAGCCTTCTTGGGGGGTGATTATGGATACTATCTCCCGCTCCTGGTGAGGACCTATGGTGAACTGGTGTAGGAAGGTCAGCTATTGTGGAAATTCCCCCCATTCTGGACTGTAACATGCACAGGTGAGCTGCTGCTCTGAGAGGGTGGCAAACCCTAGACAGTGTTGTCAGGCAGTGTTGTTTGGCAGACTCCCAGGAGAGGTCCAAGTTGCTCTAGAAAACTTCCAGTTTGGCCCGATGACTGGAGGAGGACCCTACAGAGTGTTGTGTTACCGGTTGTGTGGACACCTGTTCTCCATTGGTCTGCTGGGGACTATCACACTTGGTGACCCTCTAACCGGACATGTGGCTGAAGTGGCCTCAAAGACCTTGACCATAGAGTTCATGCGCTTTGGGAACAGTGTTTAATGGCATCTGCCCCAGCTCTTAGTGAGCTGTGTGGAGTCTGGGATGCTCTCCCTGCTGGGTCAATAAGGAGGCGGTAACTCCTGCCCTCACCAGGTTGCCCTCAGACTGTCTTCCCTCGCTCAGTGATCGCTGGGACTGTGCAGGCTTTGGTCCTCTCCCATGATTGAGCACGGGCATAGTCTGGGAATTGTTTGTGAGGAGAGGATGTGGCCTTATGGCTAGAGTGGTCAACCTTGATGAAGGGGAACTGAGTTTGAGTCCCTGCAGGGACGCTCAACATCCTGTGATTCTTGGCAAATCACTTAATCTACCTGTGCCTAACAAAAATGAATGTGTCCATCTGTAGCGCAAGTGGTACTCATGGAAAGTGCTCTGATACCTTTGAGTTAAGTTTTTGCTACATTAAATTCCAGAAGAAAAAAATGTGGAGACCTGCCCTATGCCTGAATCATGCAATCTCCTTAACCACATGGCTGCTGCAGAGGATCCCTCTGCTGTGCTGAGAGCCTTTGAATCCCATGGTACATGCACAGGAGCACCGTACTGCATGACAAGCTGAGCTCGTCATGAGCATAGAAGGGGTTAATCGGAACACTGGGCGGGAGTGACCCCTCTCTGGGATCTGCCTTGTGGTAACAGTCGCAGGCTGCTCATTCTGCCTCAGGGTTAAAGGGCCAGCAGGAGTATGCCGCTGCCCTCTAAGAACAATAGCACTCCACAATTGGTGATGAGGCATGACAAACCCCGACTGCCAAAGCCGGCCCAAACCAAAATGGACCGGTAAGCCAAACCCACTGTACTTTAGGGAATGCTAAGGTACCGCCTCCCATTGATTCTAACCCATAACACACAGACCTGGCAGTCATTCTTAAAGCAATTCAGGACTCCAGAGAGGCAGTTGAGACAAAAGTAAATTGTAGTCGGATTGATGTTTCCCTCCTCCTTCAGGACATTTGCAAGGTGGTAGATAGGGTTATGGAGGCCGAGGCCTGGGTCTTCACGAACAAGGATGAAATGGTGATCCTCAAATGCCAGGTTTCCAAATTGTTCCACACAGCGGCCACCCTAGAGGATGGGGAAGAGGAATCAGAGTGCAGGTCCAGAAGAAATAATCTACAACTCATTGTGTTCCCAGAGAGGGTTGAGGCCTCCAATGTGGTTTCTTTCCTGAAGGAGTGGTTCTAATCTTGGGTCTCACTGGATAAACTGTCCCACTGTTTCAGGGTGGAGCGGGCACATCAAGCCCTGACTGAACTGCCTCCCTGTGGGTTCCCCTTTGCCCCATGAAAGTTTGCATCCTCACCCTCTGGAATGAGACGGCATTCTTCGGGAGGCTTGGAGTCACCAGGATCTGTGCTTCATCAACATCAGATCATGATCTTGCCGGACTATACCTGGGTGGTCCAGCAGCACTGTCACTCATTTGAATCAATCAATCAATCAATCACAAAATTTATAGAGCGCACTACTCACCCGCAAGGTTCCTAAGGCGCTGGGAGGGGGGTGTGCTACTGCTCGAAGAGCCAGGTCTTGAGGTGCTTCCTGAAGGCGAGATGGTCCTGGGTCAGTCGTAGATGGGTGGGGAGGGTGTTCCACGTCTTGGCCGCTAGGTAGGTAAAGGATCTTCCTCCGGTGGTGGTTCTGCCGATACGTGGAACGGCGGCGAGGGCTGAGACTGGCGGAGCAGAGCTGGGGGGAAGGTGTGTAGAACGTGAGGCGGTTGTTGAGGTATTCGGGGCCCATGTTGTGGAGAGCTTTGTGTGCGTGGGTGAGGAGTCTGAACGTGATCCTCTTGATGATGGGGAGCCAGTGCAGGTCTCTCAGGTGGGCCGAGATGTGGCTGTGTCATGGGATGTCCAGGACGAGTCGTGCGGATGCGTTCTGTATGTGTTGGAGTCTTTTCTGAATTTGGCAGTGGTCCCTGCGTAGACAGCATTCCCATAGTCCAGCTGGCTGGTGATGAGGGCCTGGGTGACCGTCTTCCTGGTTCCAGTGGGGATCCAACAGAAGATCTTTCGGCGCATGCGGAGGGTGTTGAAGCAGGAAGAGGTGACGGCGCTGACTTGCCTGGTCATCGTGAGGGAGGAGTCGAGGATGAAACCCAGGTTGCGTGCCTTGTCCGTGGGCTTGGGGGGGGTGCCACCAGGAGTCGTCCCAGGCAGAGATGGATGGGCCGAGGATGAGGACTTCCGTCTTGTCTGAGTTCAGTTCAGTTTCAGCCGGCTGAGCTTCATCCATTCTGCGACGTCTTTCATTCCTTCCTAGAAGCTGGCCTTGGCGGGGTCGTTGGTGAGGAAGAGGATCAGTTGGGTATCATCGGCGTAGGAGATGATGTTGAGATTGTGCTTGCATGCGATGGCTGCGAGGGGGATCATGTAGACATTAAAGAGGGTGAGGCTGAGCGAGGAGCCTTGGGGTACGCCGCAGATGATCTTGGTGGCTGCTGCGCGGAAGGGCGGGAGACGGACTCTTTGGGTTCTGTCGGAGAGGAAGGAGGTGATCCATTCCAGGGCCTTTCCTTGGATTCTGGCGTGGTGGAGGCGGGTAGTCAGGGTGCAGTAGCAGACCATGTCGAAAGCAGCCGATAGGTCCAGGAGGATGAGGGCGGCAGTTTCCTCGTTGTCCAGCAGGGTCCTGATGTCGTCGGTGGCTGCGATGAGGGCGGTCTCGGTGCTGTGGTTCGCTCGGAATCCGGACTGTGATGGGTCGAGGGAGCCGTTTGTCTCGAGGAAGGCGGTCAGCTGCTTTTTGACGATTTTCTCGATTACTTTTGCGAGGAAAGGGAGGAGCGAGATGGGGCGGAAGTTCTTGAGGTCGGTGGGGTCCGCGGTGGGTTTCTTCAGGAGGGCGTTGAAAACCGTGTGCTTCCAGCTCTTCGGAAAGGTGGCGGATGCGAAGGAGTTGTTGATGATGTCCCGGAGTTGGGGTGCGATGATTGAGTCTGCTTTGTTGAAGATGTGGTGTGGATAGGGGTCGGTTGGGGAGCTGGAGTGGATGGTGTTCATCGTGTGGGTGGTGTCTTCCGTGCTGACGGGGGTCCAGGAGCGGAGGGTGGTGATGGTGGCGCTGGTTAGGTGGTAGGGTCTGTGGTCTGAGGGCCGAAGCTGTCGTGTATATCGGTGATCTTGCGGTGGAAGAACGTGGCGAGGGAGTTGCAGAGGTCTTGTGATGGCGTGATGTTGTTGTTGCTGGTGTTGGGGTTGGAGAGCTCTTTCACGATGCTGAAGAGTTCCTTGCTGTTGTGGGCATTGTTGTCCAGCTGTTCTTTGAAGGATGACCTTTTGGTGGAGCGGGTCAGCTGGTGGTGGTGGTGTTCGCGGATGGCGTTCTTGAGGGATGTCATGTTTTCCGCTGATTGGTCAAGGCGCTAGGCTTTCTCGAGGGCACAGCAAGATTTCTTTGAGGTGGTTGGTGAACCAAGAGGCTTTTTTGCTGTCAGGGTTGCTTGGGGGGTTCTTCAGTGGTGTGAGGGCATCAGCGCAGTCAGTGATCCATTGTGTGAGGTTGCGAGCTGCTTCGTTGGGGTCCGTGGTGTTGGTGGGTGGGTTTTGGCTCAGGGAGGTGGTGAGCTGGTGAGTTGTGATCTTGCTCCAGCATCTTCGGGGGGGGCTTGTTGCCGTCGGTGGTGTGTAGTTGTTTTCCTGAAGTTGAAATGGACTCAGCTGTGATCGGTCCAGTGGAGTTCAGTGGCGTGGTTGAAGGAGACATGGAGACATGGTTGCTGGAGGAGAAGACGGGTCGAGCATGTGGCCGGTTCGGTGGGTGGGGGTGTTGACCAGTAGCTTGAGTCCGAGGTTGGCGAGGTTGTCTAGCAGGGAGGTGGTGTTGCTGTCCTTGTTGTTCTCCAGGTGGAAGTTGAGGTCCCCTAGGAGAATGTAGTCGGAGGAGGCAGCAGCGAGCGGGCTGTTGAAGTCTGCAATGGCTTCGCTGAAGTGGTTGCATGGTCCCGGGGGTCTGTTGATGAGGGTGCCTCTGAGGGTGGTCTTGGGGTCGGTGTGTATCTTGAAGACTTGGTGCTCGGCGGTGGTGATGGCGTTGTTGTTGTCGGTCATGATGCGGATGGTGTTTCTGTGGAAAATGGCAATGCCCCCTCCGCCTTAGTTTACGCAGTCCTTACGGATGATCTTGGAGCCGTCCGGGATGGCAATGGCGATGTCGGGGGCCGAGGAGGCGTTCATCCAGGTTTCTGTGAGGAAGGCGATGTCCGGCGCTGTGGAGTCAAGGAGGTCCTAGAGTTCGGCGGCGTGCTTGTGGATGGAGCGGGTATTGAGCAGGATGCACTTGAGGTGGTTGTTGCTGGTGCCTGGCCTGGTGGGTGCGGTGCTGGTCTGGAGGCAGGTGAACTTGAAGGTGCAGCGCAGCAAGTGAATGCTCTATGGGTGCGTTTCGGGGTGGCTCGGTAGCAGGCTGGCTGTCGGCCGGGTGACGGTGTATCACCCTTGGGTGGGCTGGCTCTGGCGGAGTCCAAGGGTTCTGGCGCTGGGCGCGGTCCAGGCGTGGAAGGGCGTAGAAGGGCTTGCCTTTGGCGCGCAATCGGCGTACCCGATGCGCGTACGCACGGTCCCCGCCATATATGGTGAAGTGGGAGGGAGGAGCAGCTGGGAGGTGGCAGCCCGGCGGCAAATGGGGAGCTGGATCGGGATAAGAGGAAAAGGGGGCGGCGCCGCAGGGGAGCAGCAGCGGATAGAGACAAGAGCGGGAAACCAGGCATGGGGGCAAGCCTCGAGGACAGAGGCACAACAATCAGACAAAAACAGAGTGGCCCAAGCAGAGAGGGCACGGAGGCACGGGGGCTGTGTGGTGAGTGGAGCGACCGGCCCTGCGAACAGGGTCAGGGGTCACAGCTCACTGCCGCGCGGTCCCCGCCATATATGACCAAGTGGGAGGGAGGAGCAGCTGGGAGGTGGGAGCGGGGCGGCGAATGGGGAGCAGGATCGGGATAAGAGGAAAAGGGGGCGGGGCCACAGGGGAGCAGTGATGGGTGGAGACAAGAGCGGGAAACAAGGCACGGGGGTAGCAGCGAGGGGGCATGCCTCGAGGACAGAGACACAACAATCAGACATAAAACGGAGTTGCCCAAGAAGAGAGGGCACGGAGGCATAGGCTGGAAGGGCTGCAGGGGAGGTGGCGAGAGATGCGGCAGCAGCGGTGACCAGGGCACACGGGGGCCGTGCAGTGAGTGGAGCGACCGGCCCTGCGAACACGGTCAGGGGTCACAGCTCACTGCAGCACGGTCCCCGCCATATATGGCCAAGTGGGAGGGAGGAGCAGCTGGGAGGCGGGAGCAGGCGGCTAATGGGGAGCGGGATCGGGATAAGAAGAAAAGGGGGTGGGCCGCAGGGGAGCAGGGGCGGGTGGAGACAAGAGCGGAAAACCAGGCACGGGGGTAGCGGCGAGGGGGCGAGCCTAGAGGACAGAGGCACAACAATCAGACAAAAATCGGAGTGTCCCAAGCAGAGAGGGCACAGAGGCACAGGCTGGAAGGGCAGCAGGAGAGGCGGCGAGAGATGCGGCAGCAGCGGTGACCAGGGCACACGGGGGCCGTGCGGTTAGTGGAGCGACCGGCCCTGCCAGAAATTCTGGGTGCTCAAGATCCAAGATATGCTTCTCTTTCCAGCCTGCCTAAAAGTAATCTTCAAGTCATCTACCTTTTTCTTTGACAAGCAAGAATGGGAACCGGCAACAGAGCAGCGGCAGCTCTAGGCAACTGGGACTGGGGGACTACTGGGCAGCAAGGCCGTCCTCGCCCCTCCTCGGGCACTCCCAAAGAAGAAGACCCCATCCAGCGGGGACCGGCCCTACTTGTGCAGAAGTGCGGGGTGTGATCCAGGAGATCTGGACCCTGAGGTGTCAATCTCTGATGCTTTCTTTCAAACTCAAGAAGGTATAACTGTACCACTCACTTGAGCCCTGGGATATGCTCAGATGCAGGATGACCTGGTCATAGTGAACTAACCCCTGCTGCAGACATATGGCACAATGATGGTGCAGTAATTACAGATTATCTGGTGAGAGATTGGGAGAGAGGGACTGGATTGGATGTCTCTCTGGGACTTTGAATTTCTTATGTTGGTTTCTTGAGATACTTAGATTTTGCTGTCAGACACCATGCAGAATCTGTTCTGTTTTTTCTGTGTTTTTCAGAATTTCCTTTTTTGGGCATACACCATGAACGCCGTCCGCTATATGCATCCACATACACTCTTTAGATTCCATGTTAGCGTTAAGCCTCTCCTTCCGAGAAATACTGGAAATGGAGTTGTCTTTAAAGTTCCAACCCTGCCCCAAATGGTTAAGGAAATTTCCGGGAATGTAAATGGTTTACTTACCAGTTTAAAGATATCAGAGGCAATGCACTATATAAAGTGGTTTTGTCCAGATGTGGTCATGCTCCAGGAGACAAACTTTTTAAGTTCCCTTTACCCCTTTCTAGGCTGGTTTGGGTGTGATCGAATCTTTCACACTCACTTCTCCAGAAGTCCATGGGAGTCACCATCCTGTTGCATAAGGCCTTCCCATTGAAGGTGTCCTCCTCACAATTTGACCTTAGAGCTCTCCGCAAAGATATGCCTGAGATTTTGCAGGTCTTTGCTGCTTAGTATTGAGACTTATATGCAGTGATCCATGCGCCCCAACACAAGGTCACCTCTCCACTGTTACAGGATATCCCTCAGTATTCATTCCCCTTTCCCCTTTCCCATTTCCTAAGACCTCAACCAACTGGTCATAAACGAGGAGATAAACGTGGCCCATTGCAGACCTCAATTTGGGTAAGACCCCAGGGCCATACAGGTTCCCCATTGAATTTCTTTAAATGCTATCAGACACATTTGATGCCTCCCCTACCATCTCCCTATACTGAGGAGGTGGAGTGTGTGTCATATCCCCTGGGCGAAGACAATGCCACAATTGTGTTGATACCCGAGGGGAAACAGCCTGCAGACTGCTGCTCCTCGTAAGGCCCTTTTCTCTTATAAACATTGACATTAAGGTATTTACGAAGGTTCTCGTGACTAGATTGATTCAGGCACCACCCATATAAGTCTGGATAAATCCCTGGCAAGAGTATCCACCTCTGAATTGAGGGTGCAGCTCAGTGCAAATTGGGGGAAAGGCAGGGGGTCATATTTGGTGCCCTGTGGTGCTGATACAGTGCCTCTCCTTCAAATACTTAGGTATTTATATCTTGTGCCTCCCAGTCCTGGCCTGGACCCTTAATATTCAGCCCCTTATGTCTGTCTTAAATAGGGATCAGCAGAAGTAGGGTCCATAGTCTTATTTAGGATGATGTGCTTTCTTTGCCTTCTATATGTTCTAGCAATCTTCCCTCACTTGATCCCTCAGAAGTGGTGCCCCACATTCACATCGAAGATCACCACTTTTTTTGGGTGGGTCGCTGGGTGACCTTCATCTCCACAAGGAAATACCTGTACCATAGGGTCCTCAATATGACCGATCTTTATGGGTACTACCTTGCTGCATAATCTGCAACATTCAATGACTGGTTTATCAGGGGCTGGGAAGACCCCCCTACCAAAAAGAGACCTATCTCTTTGGCCTAAACAAAATTGTTGGCCTACACTATGGGACACTGATACCTCACAATCTCCCTCAAAGTACCCAGGTGAAACTCCTACGTTTTATTTATTGGGACTGAAAACTCACAAGAATGATGATGTTGTGGCAGGGCACGTGGCTCCAACGTTTCAGGCCTTCAGAGATTGACAAAGTTGGACAGACTAGGCATCACCTATCTAAATGCTGTTAGATGTGGGGTTACATTGATGTTGTTCCAGGAGTTGCAGGACCTTTACCAGTTATCCCACATACAATTCGAATGTTATCTCAGGCCCCACTCATCCACATCCCTTTGGACTCCCAGATACTGGAATACAACCCCCTTTAACCAAAACTTCTGTTGGGGAAGCTGGACAAGCGGGACAATTCCAGGATTTATCCCTCCTTGATTGTTAAAACACCAGATCTTTTCCTGGCTTTACAATGAAAGAGGGAGAATGGGATGGGAAAGCCAGATGATGATGATTGATGGGAGGCATCTCTGGCCCAAGGGAATTTGCAATGTCCTCTCACCTCTGAATGGTCCAACTTAACTATATCCACATGACATATCTGACCCCAGCGACTCCAATGGGCTAAATGGAATGCACAGGCCATATGTGCGAGGTGCTCCCTACTCACAGTGGGCAGCTGGATTGATCTTGGTACTTGGACGGCCCTGCTGGTTCTCTTGGAGGAAGTTGGAGGTCTCAGACTGGAAAGGACGTTTATTGGAGTAGCCACATTGGTGGCCAAAAGGGATATCGCCCATAACTGGAAATCGCCAAAAAAAAAACCATCTGAGGTATGGAAGAAAGGGGTGGACTGGTGTGCTTGCCAAAAAAAGCTGATCTACGAGGCAAGCAGATACCCACAAAAACATGAGAATATATGGGGCATGTGGTGGGCACACCATGGACTAATGGTGTGACGATGTTGATGCTTTATGATGCATGTACTACGCTTACATATCTGATGCATATTGTGGTGGTATTGATAAGTGTTTTGGATGATGCAAATACTTGTTAAAATCAATACAAAATTTATAATAAAGAACATTTGCATTTTTAATAATAACTGTGTAGTTATTATTGATGTTAATGTTCTTTTATTAAATAGTTTTTTATGTATCTATATATTTACAAAGTCAAAGTTAAAAATGCTTTATTCAATTATAAACATATAATCATGAAACTCACAGTCCAGTCATATTCATGAATGTTAAAACATTACATATTATGTTGCTGTATGGCTGATTTGAGAAAGGACACAACAGCAAAACAAACATCAGTGTCTGACAGCATTTTACAAGGCTATTCTCCAGCTGGAAATGTTATGTCTTTTAACTACTTAAGAAAAGAATATCTTGAAAAGAATCTGATCAAATGAACACAACGAAAAACATAAAATGAAGTAGAGTCTCACCAGAAAATTAATCACAGGAACATAGAAAAATATTACAATATTGGTCCAATGTGAAGGACAGTAAATGACTTATAGTCGGAAGTCTAAAACTTGAGAAGAAACCTCACTCCCAAATTCCAAAGTCATATGCGTCTGTATTAAAGTACAAGCCCTGATAGAACGTTTTTTAAAGTTCAGCTTATTTTAATAAGCATCTTCTTCCCATGATAGATTTTATAACACAGTATTGATCTAACTTACATACTGCAGTAGAGTGTAGAATTACATTTAGCTTGTCAAAGACTTTCATCACAGATTTAAGATATGATAACCAAAGTATTTCTGAACCATTGTCACATTTCAAACATTTATTAATGACATCCTCATTAAACAGAAACGAAGGATTGTTACAGAAAGAGACCTGTAACAATGAAGGAGCTAGTTTGATAATATATTTAGCATATGTAGGCCCCTGCTCCTAATGGCAGAAATAGTGAAGGTACCGGGCAGAAGGGTGAGGAGACACAGACAAAGCACATCTCCTCAACCTGCAAGTCCATAGTATTAGTATAACCCCATATCCCTAACCATAAGTATGTACATTGCATCTTGTAGATCTCTAATAATGGAACTATAGGTTTACCTTCGATGTTAGATGATATATTAAACACTGCACCAACTGACTCAGAGAATATTTGGCACCTAACTTCCAGGCAATGAGACCGCAAATGTGACTCCAAGATAGGGAAAGTTTTTGCCATTTCTCTAACACTTTACCCTTAACATAAATTATTCAATATCTAGTGCTGTTATGGTCACATGTCCTTTGATGACATTTTGTGAAATTTGTCTCTGAGCCGATATCACCTATAAGAGTCACACGCAGAATGCGGAGGGGAACAGACCCACACTTCCTCCCTCACAAACTCATCTCATTTACACTGTGTGTTGTTCAGAAATAGATAGGTTGTCAAAAGCAATGTTGATGTGGACCAGAAGCACTCTCACACTAACTGGTGGCATGCTTCATCAATGGGCTGTGCTCCTCTTCAAGCTGGTGCTGCAAAGCCCAACTGGCCCCTCAAGATGGCTCTTTTCCTAAGTTCTTCCCAGAATGGCCTCAGAGTGCGAAGTCTCAGACTCCATGTGTATGCAAGTTAGATTGGCTAAGTAGGTGAAGAAAATTAAATAGAAAATTACGTAAAGGTCCCCCCAAGGAACTTTTAACCATAGGAGGCCTTTGTCAAGACCTTGTGGAAAATAATATTTCATGAGATCAAATGATGTTCAACATGTTTCTTGCCTGGGATTATCCCTAACAGGATCAGTGGCAATTCATCACTGCCATTGTTCTATTGCCTGATCTACATGAGGGGTACTGCTTGATTATGGTAATGTATTTAGTTAACCCACAACTAGTGTCACACTGGAATATAATTCAGTATCATACTACTTTCAAGTTACCCCAATTCAAGAAACCAGTATTGCGCTGTGTAAGACTTGAAACTTTATTAGAGCTGGGTTTCCTGGATACCCATGGAGAATCCCATCAAGGGCCCTACGCCGGTTCTGGAGCTTTTACTCATGGATGCATTCTTGGCTCATTTGTCTTCATGAGCAGTGGATGCACTTCCCTGTTGGTTGCAGCTGACCTTTCCACCAAGACAGACACTTTTCTTTTAGGTGGGTCTGGCTACCAGTGTCATTTTCTCGATCTTCTTCATCACTGTGCACAATTGTTAAAACCTCATTTTACCTAGGGGCATATTAAACAGTATTTCACGCAAAGCAACACAGCAGGATAGCTTGCTGCGCTGCCTTGCATGAAATGGAGAGGGCAGTATGCACCATATTAAACACTATATGGTGCATCCATAGCTTATTGCTAATGCAGGCACCCTTTGTAACGGTGCAAGGGCGCCTGTTTGTGAAGAAAGGGACCTCTTCCTCCCAAAAAAATTCTAAGGCTTTTTCCTTCTTTTAGGTGTGCTACAGAATGCAGTACATGAAGATAGAGAAACAAAGTTGAGAAATAAAGATAATTCTCCTTGTTATGCCTCCTCTGTGAAGGCGTAGGGTTTTGACTAAGCATGGGCGGAAAATCCGTTTCGCTCGCGGATTTTGCGGATTTTCGGTAAATTCGCAATCCGCGAGATTTGCGAATCTCCCGCAAAATCCGCAAATCCGCGAGCAGCGGATTTTGCTCGCACTGTTCGCACTGTTCGCGTGAGTTCGCGCCCCGCGAATAAGTGCAAAATTGCAGAAATACGATCTTAGCAAAACTGAAACTACTTACCAGGTTCAAAAGTTCAGGCTCATCATTAGTAGCCATTTCCTGTAGTGCTTCCTGAGGGGCCCCTCCAGAGTTCAGTTGCCAGTTGCAACTATTATGTGACCCTGCTCTGAACCTCAGAATAGTTACACATATGCCACAAAGGTCCTGAATTACAGCTAAGGGAGACAAGCAGGAGCCAGGCTGGAAGTTCAAATCCATTAATCAGCCCCTAATTCATTATTGTCAGTTGGGGCAGGGCAGGTGTTGTAACTAATATTTCAACAATGAAAGCACTTAGCAAGTGCAAAAGATCACTAATCAGGAAGCACTAAGGAAGCAGGTGCCAGCTAAAAAAATATTCTGTGACACATTAATCAGCCCCAAATTAATTCAGGTCACTTGAGGCAGGGAAGGTGTGCTTGCGTTGCCATAATATTGTACACTGACTGGACAACCAGAGGGTGCTGTGATGAAACAGAGGGTGGCATGGGTGGGCCAGAGGGTGGCATGAGTAGTCAGAGAGTGGCAGTGGTGACAGAGAGTGGCAGTGATGAAGAAGAGTGTCCCAAACAGGCTGGACACGTAGAAACAACAAGTTCGCGAAACTTGCGACCCGACAGGTAAGTTCGCAATTTGCGACATTGTACAAAACCCTCGCGAACTGGCAGAAACCCACGCAAACACAAAAAAAAAATCCGCAAATTCGCGAGAATTCGCGGATTTTGCGGATTGCGAGTTCGCAAATCCGCAAAATTCGCGATCGCGAGATTCGCAAAATTCGCCCATGCTTAGTTTTGACGCATTTCCGGGTCACCAATCTTTGGTAAATCTGGAAATGTACTAAATTCCGCAGGTGGATGCATTTGTACACCCATACTCCACCCTTGGAATGCCTCTCTGAGGCAGAGTAATGCACAGTAGCAACTTTATCTGCCTTGCGTTTCTTCAGATTTTTCAAGTACTGCAGGGCCTCTCAAGGTGGCCTTGCTTGGCTTGGTAAATCTCATCTAGCTTTTGTGTCACTCTTGCATTACCTTGCATGGCGGAAGGGCAACATACAAAATTGACTCAAAGGTTTGATAAATATGGCCCTTAATGAGCTGTAGGCTTTAAAGATGATACTGTTACTCTGTTACCCTTAATTTGGCCTGAACTCTGCTCCATGAACTCCTCATGCTCTTTAATTTGGTGTTCAATATTTATACATATCAGACAAGATTGCTTGCTTGTATTTGTAAAAAAATGTATTAAATACTTTCAGATCAGGCAAATCATTAGGGATTTAGAAATTGCCACCTTTGCCCCTCAGGAAAATGAGTCTGTCTTGCTATGAAGTACTACAGTCCATATTTGATCCATTGACTGGAAGATATTACAGTACTCATTACCATATGACATGTTTGCTAAAATGTGTCCATGATCCTAATTAAAACTCGATCTATACGTTCAAGCAAAGAAATAAGTCACTTGTAATAATATGTCTGTATGTATGTTTGTCTGTAGTGTGTATGTATGCATATGTGCATACATGTATGCATGCATGTATGTATGTATGTATGTATGTTTGAATAGCACAAACCTAGCCAAAACATAGTGGAGTACTCTATGGAGAAAACACAGTCATCAAGTGATACCAGAGGTAACTGTTTTGGTCAGCATTAAAATCTACTGTTACTTCATCATGATGTAATGCATTCAACTCTTTCCTACAATGGAGCAGGGTTGGGGCTATCCTGGTGGATGTAGGGATATTGTTCCAGATCCTGTCTGCATGGCCAGAAAAGGTCTGTCCATATGTTTGTCTTTTTACACCTCTTTATCCTTATATTTATTATGTTTGACCTTGGAGTTTGGAGGAAGATGCTTCCAGTGCCCTGGGCTCCAGTAAACTTCAGAAGGAGGCGGACCAGTGCTCGCTTGTGGGCCTCCTCATCAATATGCATGTGACATCATAGTGAAGACATATCAGATAGATCTGAAAAAGATTGCCCAGTGCTTCAAGGTCCATCTAAGTAGTGAGCAGGTGGTTGGGGCTACAGGATGGACTAAGGGCTTCTGTAACTTTCCCCAGCTCCTCCATGGCACAGCCATGCCTAGGAGCTTGAGGTAAATATTTCTGTTGATGGGAGGTAGAGAGATGGAAGAAAGGGTTTGTATAGAAAATGACAGAAATGGTGAGATTGTCAGCCAGACAAATTGGTTGTGATGGATTTTTAAAGCAGGTGTTTTTGGAGGATGTTGCAGGCAAGGGGAACAGAGATGTTTCATCAGAAAGGGGATGGGTTTTTTCCATAATTCTTCAGGCCTTGGATGAGAATCAGTTTGGAATCTAGGGGACAGGGACCAGGAACTTTTTTACCATTCAGATGCAATTGTATGAGAGTTAGAACAGTAGTTTCTACATTGATTTTTGGGAGAAACTTTAACATAACGGATGGCACAGTAATAATACTTAATGGTACAGACCCATTAGCTCCTGCCTTTATGGATGTAGAGAGTGAAGATTGTGCTTATTGAATCTCTCACTAATATATTTGAAACACACTCCCACAGTCATGGCAAGTAACATGGAGTAAATAAGGCACTGGATAGTTGGCGTCTTATTACTGAAATGCACTCTGATGTGAAGATAGCTTAAGCAGTTGATTACACGCTAAAACATGCTATGGTCACAGAAAAACATCACAACGTTGCTGCAGGCAAGCTAAGCATTGATAAAAAATAGGTAGCCACAATTTTTAATTGAAAATACATTTTTGGTGCCTTTCAAAGCTAAATGGTTTAGCAAAAAGGGGTTACCCTGTGTCCCTCAGAACCTGGGTATATGCGATTAACAAACAAAGTGGTTCTGTTGGGTAGTAAAGACAATTCCTTTGAAGGAAGCTGAGAACAGCTCCTAAATATACAACAAGCAAAACACTCTCTGATATGTAAAGTTTTTATATGTATTAAAAACATGAAAAAAGAGAGACAATATACTGGAATTACTTCATTCCACTACATTACTAGTAAACACTTTAAATTCGTGAATAGTGGCAGTAGTGATTAAGGTGACAAGTGCAATGTATATAGTGACACTTATATACACAACAATTATTTACAATAAAACCACACAGGGAGGGGACCGGGGGAAGGAAGAGAACGAGGTATTTTCTGTCGTTTATGAGGCCAGTCTTTTTGAGTTAGTGTTCCAAGGAAGACCAAGTGGTTAATGTCCAGGTTCCTGGAGTTTAGCTTGGCCAAGGTAAGAGCGTCAACGAATTCGACCCTAGTTTCGACCCTCTGGAATAACCCATCATTTGACCATTTCCCTTCCCCTTGTCTTGATAAAGACCCGCCGTGACCACCAACTAGGGTGCAACTAGGGTCGAAACGTTAATCACTACTGTCACTATTCACGAATTTAAAGTGTTTACTAGTAATGTAGTGGAATGAAGTAATTCCAGTATATTTTCATGTTTTTAATACATATAAAAACTTTACATATCAGAGAGTGTTTTGCTTGTTGTATATTTAGGAGCTGTTCTCAGCTTCCTTCAAAGGAATTGTCTTTACTACCCAACAGAACTAATATCAAAGCTAAATGAACAACTAGATATGCTAGTACTTTTTATTAGTCCCTCATTGAATCACACGTTCACTGATGAGCCTAAAGATAATAGCCTCCCCTATTACCAGTGAAGCCTGAAATACAATTAAATCTTGGATTTGATATATTAAAAGAGCCTTTTTGTGAAAGACATTTTTACCTTATCTTCAAACAAATACCCAGGCTAGGAGAAACGAAGCTGGTGCAAAAGATCTAATAACCATGTCTGGAATTAATTTTATTATAGCCCCTCAGTCACAAGTATCAAGGCAGCAGCTGAGGCCTAATTCTTTGAATGAAGTGCCATGTAAGCAGTAGGGAAAATGGTCACCGCTGCTGTATTGATACTGTTCATCAAACCCTGACCAGCCAAGATGGCAGTAAATTTGAGAGCACAGCACTGACAAAAAACAGGGCATTAAACCCATTGCCATCCTCTACATGAAATGACACACAGATGGTGGATGGAATACAGAGCACATCAAACATTCACCCCCAGTCAAGAGATCTGGGTTAAATCCATCGTTCTTTGGCTCATTATGCCACCCCAGTTTAGACGCAGCCACATGCAATTCAGTCTTGACCATGTGCCCCATGAAAAAGGTCCAGCTCAAACTGATAAGCCAGGTCCTCCCTGGATCAGAAACAAGCATCCTGGGACCTGTAATTCCAAATAGCTCATTTCAATTATTTTGTACAAATGATAATAAAAAAAAATTATTAAAACTATTGCTATAAAAACTAATAAACACATAATTTACATTAAAATAAGTTTTACACCAGAAACAATAATGCATATATTAAAACAGTTGAAAAATAGAAAAACTAGACTTAGTGCGGTCTTACTCCCTCTCCAATCTGACCAACAATAGGGAACGTTTTGGACTTTCGAGGTGATACGAGTACTATTTACGCTCCGACGTTGGCAACTATTGGGAAAGTATTGGACTTTGAAGGTGTTCGGTTTACAATTCCCATACCAATCTATATAACAGTAGGGAAATCATAGGTCTTTAGAAGGGTTAGATTTACTATTCTCACTCCATCCTGAGCAATAGTAAGGATATTGCTGGACTTTTGAGGGATCAGATTTACTATCCAATGCCAACCCCACTCCAGCATAAGCAGCAATAATGAAATGTTGAGCTTCAGAAAGCTCAGATTCCAGTTTCAAAATTGAAATTGAAACACAGTGAATTGCACATATTTTAAACAAATAGTATTTTCCTCAAATGAATGAACTGCGCCCGGCCCGGACTGGCCATTGCAGGCACTGGGCAGTCCCCCGGTGGGCCCCAAGGGTGGGGGACGGTTTTGGCCCCTGGGGGGCCGTTTTTGTTACAGGGCCGTTTTTGCAGCATAGCTTAAAAATCGGCCCTGTAACAAAATCGGTCGAAAACTGGCCCTGGCAAAGAGCTCGGTCGCACCCCCAAACCCAACCGGGGGGTGGCCCAAGCACTGTGCCAGGGCCGGTGTTGGTTTCCAGTCAGGCCCTGAACTGCGCTGCATGACAGGAAAAGGGCAGGAATGAGCTGTATGTAAAAGAATATAGTGCATTCCTGCATTTGTCCCTGCTCTGACACCGTTTTGACTGCCTAGTGCCAATGCAGGCATTATTAGGAGAATAATTTTTGTGCAGGAAGGGGTGCTTTTCTGCACAAAAACAATCCTCTGAGGCATTTCCCCTTTCAATGTATGCTGTGGAATGCAGCACACATAGAAAGAGGACGCAATTAAGCTAAAATAAAGATATTTTTCCTTGTGATACCTCCCCAGGAAAGGCGTTGCAGTTTGGTGCATTCGCAGGTCTACCACATTTGGTAAATCTGGGAGTGCATCAAAATCCATGGATATTGCGTGGTAACACCCAAGGAAGCCCTCCCTGGTGCAGAATATTGCAACGCAGCGATATCAGTAACCCTGCGTTACTCTGGATTTATGAACACACCCAGGGTCATGCAAGGTGGTCTTGCGTGGATTCATAAATCACATTTTGGGCTTGTGTAGTTCATGGACCCTGTTGTGTGTTGTAAGCACGATGAAACCACACTCATAAATATGCCCCAAAATGTTTAACATTGTATAATTAATACAAAATAACTGACTTCAAATCCTTCTGCACTCAGTCCTGAGTAGTTTAGCTTCTGATTCTCCTATCTGCTTTACTGTTTAATTTGCAATTTGTGCCTCATTACCTGATCTGTTCTCTGTCTCTGAAGGTTTTGTTACTTTTGTTTTTTTCTTCCCTTGTAACTTTTCTTAAGGGCAACTGATTACCTCACAGTGTTGCTCTGTGTAGGTAGCATTTTTTGAGAAGCTTAGTGAGTAAAATATTTTTATTTGATTTCACCTTGGTGAATTGAGTGACACTAGAGGGCATATTTCCATTATAGTTTCTCTTCTGTTATCCATCTGTCATGTACAAAATGCAAAAATGGGAGAGTAGCAGTGGCTCTGGTTAATGAGAGCCAATCCGGGTGTAACCAAGTCAGATTTGCACATTTTAATGTATTTGAGTGCAGGAGCAACATATTAATTGATAAAGGTCTTTTGAATATAAAAATGTTTTGCTGTCTCAATGCATTGTTTTGTAACATGCAATAAATTAGTATTACCATGTGATATTTCTTGGCTGACCTGTGCATGAACAATCCACTAGATCACTACTCCATGCTTTATTGTGTTCCACATCCCTGTGTGGGCTTATTTGTATGGGACCTCCTCTACAGTAGCTGTTGGGCACAGAAGGGTCCATAACAATGGCATTGGGGATATCCAGTGCCCCTCTGGATAAGTATAGATAGCTACATGGAAGCAGCAGGTTTGGCAATTCAAATACACATGCTCATATTTATTTGACTGAATTTGTGATGACACATCCTTGCATATGATATACCAAATGTGGTATTCCACCAAGAAAGCTGTTCATCACACGCTCATGACAGATACCTAAATGTTTGCCTTTCTACTGTGGTCATTTATAAGTTAATGAGTTTGTAACTTAATACTTTCCGTGGAGTTATTTCCAGAACAGGTTATGTATGTTCATAGGTCACTGAAAGCACCTGTTCCTCATGATCTTACAGGCACATTCATCAACCATTTTTGCGAGCACAAACAGTGCGATTCGCAAAAATCGCCCATTTGTGCACGCAAAAAGTGCTTCTGCAATGCATTAACCTGTCAGCCTCTCGCAATTTAAGAAATTGCAAATTATTGAAATTTTTTAAATTGCGATTGCATTTTAGGAATTGCATGTTGCGATTCCTTAAATGCAATGCATGATGGAATTGCAAATTGCTATTATGCTAATAGGGGGCGCAAATTACCATCAATTTGTACATGATGATAATTTGCAAATACTTAGAAAAATGCACTAAAGTGCATTTTTCAAAGTTGCAGGTTACACACACACATGCCCTTGTGGCATGTGTGTGAGCAACATGTGTGCACAGATCAATTTCAGGAGGGCAAAACGGTGTCCTTTTGACACCCTTGCACCCTTGAAATTGCATGTTCAATTTGCGAGTACCTATTGGTACTCGCAAATTGTGCATGCAATCTCCCATTCATTCCTATGGGCCTGTAGGCATACATTAATTGTGACTTGCAATTTGCAAGTCGCAATGAAGGACGGTTTGGAAATCGCTAATTTTATAACAATTCCTACATGCATAGGCTTTTGCAATTCCTTAATTGCGATTCCTTAAGGAATCGCAATTAATGAATCGCTAAAGCCTACATTGATGCATGTGCCTGTTAGAGTCATTGATGAAACACAAGAATATAGTTCAGGAATGAATAAAGCACAGTGTAGCATGAACATCTTTGAGTTGAAAAAGTTGTTCTTTTTATGTTTATTTATTTATTTATGGGTTTCTATAGCTCTGGAATCGACTCCAACTGGAGTATCTCTGCGCTGTGATACCAAATAAGATTTCAATATATATGCAGATAAAGAGGCATGGGGCTAGACTTTATCAGTAAACAGCAGAGTTTTCAGTTGTTTCCTGAATTTAAAATGGTCTGTGCATAGCTTAAGGGCCAGAGGAAGTTTATTCCACAATGTGGGCCCTGCAACAGATAGTGCTTTCCCTCCGTGTCTAGTTTTTTTAACACGAGGTACTGCCAACAGAAAATTTTCGCTAGATCTCAATGATCTGGAGGAAGTGTAGGGGGTGAATTTCTGTTCCAGGTAGGTCGGGCCATGTCCGTTTAGGCATTTATGAATAATGCAGCATATCTTAAACTTAGCCCTTTGTCGAATACTCAACCAATGTAGTTTGTCAAGGAGAGGTTTTGATGCTGTTCTGGGAGGGGCATTTAGGGCAAGGCGAGCTGCAGTATTCTGGACCACCTGGAGTCTATCCAGGACTCCTTCATTAGCGGAGAGGAGCAATCCGTTGCAATAGTCGATGCGACTCAGTATGAGGGCTTGCACTAGGGTTTTTCTGAAGGAATCTGGTAACAGGGGAAAGATTCTGCGCATCATGCTGATGGTGTGAAAGCATGAGCCAGCTACCATGTTACTATGCTGTTTGAGGGAAAGGTCATGGTCAAGGCGAATCCCCAGATTTTTGACGATCTGTTTGGGCTCTGGGACAGTACCAAGGTCAGACGGCCACCAGTCTGGGGTCCACAGTAGTTTGGCTTCTCCAAACAGCATTACTTCCGTCTTGTTGACGTTGCACTGTAGGTAGTTGGTGGACATCCACTGTGCGACGGCTTTCATGCCAGCGGAGAAGGAGTTTCTTATTTCAGTTGTGAGTTTTTGAAAGGGAAAGAGGAGCTGCGTGTCATCCGCATATGACACGGGAATGAAACCAAATTTGCGCATCTCTCTTGCCAGGGGTGCCACGTAGATGTTAACAAGTGTTGGGCTCAAACAGGAGCCCTGTGGCACCCCTTTCGTAATCTCTACCTCTGTTGATCGATATTCACCCATGGTGACAGTCTGGGTGCGATCGGTAAGAAAACTCCTTAGCCAAGCAAGGGCCTTGTTCTTAATCCCTACGTTCGACAACCGGTCAATAAGGATGTTGTGTGACACGGTGTCGAACGCTGCTGACAGGTCTAATAACACCAATATTACCGAGTAGCCTTTGTCCTGAAACATATGCAGGTCCTCAGTAACAGACAGGAGGGTGGACTCTGTACTGTGTTTCGGCCTAAACCCAGATTGGGAGTAGTCTAGGCCGCCAGCTATCTCAATGTAGCTGGATAAATGACGATTAACATATTTCTCAGTGAGCTTTCCCAAGAATGGTAACAATGAGATTGGTCTGAGATTTGATAAATCAGTCCAGGGGGTTGCGGTGTTCTTCCTGATAGGCCTAACTAAGGCCTGTTTCCACTGTTTGGGAACAGAGCCTGTACACAGGGATAAGTTGATACGTTTTTCAATAGTGGGTGATAGAATTTCCAGCAAGGTGGGCATAAGTCTTGCTGGGATGATGTCATCAAGACTTCCGCTTTTGATCTGCATCGTGAGTAGAGACACATCTTTAGGAGTAATGGGGAGGAAGATGTCTAAGGTGTGGGGGCCGCTATTAAGCTCTGAGTCCTGAAAGATGGATACTGCATTGGTAGTCAACGTATTGTTAGAGTTGACTATTTTCGCATAGATGATATCTATTTTGTTTGAAAAAAATAGAGATATATTGTCACAAAGTAGTTGTGAAGAAGTGTCTGGACTCTCACATGCTGCAGGATTAGTAAAGGAATGCAGGACCTGGTACAAAACTCTGGGGGAATTGTCTGCAGCCGTAATAAGGGTGGTAATATGGGTTTTTCGCGCCGTTCTAATAGCTTTATGATATATGCTTAATGCATCCCAGTAATGTCTCCTGTCTGTTACAAGATGGGTGGACCTCCATTTCTTTTCTAATTTTCTGGCTGTTTGCTTTAGATTCCTGAGCTCTTCAGAGAACCAGATCTCTTGTTTTTTGGCTGGTCGAGGTCTAAATTGTTTTAAGGGGGCTATCTCATCTATGACCGTTTTGGTAGCTTTGGTGAACATATCAACTGCATTGTCAATATCTTCAGGAACCTTATGGAAGGGTTGAACAAATTTCCCTGCAAAGGAGGTCTCATTAACTTTGTGCCATTGCCGCCGTACTTTAGGGATTTTGGTACGTTTGATGATGGTGGTTACAGGATAGGGAGTATTAAACTCAAGGATAAAATGGTCAGTCCAGCTGACTTGTGTGGGGGGAAGGCATGTGACACTGGAGAAATTAGTAATTATAAGGTCTAGGGTATGTCCGGCCACGTGAGTTGGGCCCACATTGTGTTGTTCGAGACCTAGTAGTGAGAGATCATTTAGAAATGATTGTGCTTCTTTACAATTTGTGAGTTCACTGTGTAGGTTGAAGTCACCTATTAGCAGGAATTCTTTGTCTTTGTGAACATATGGCGCAAGATTTTCAAGTAGTATGTTGACAAAGTTAAAACTTGGTCCAGGAGGACGATATACCAGAGCACCCAATCTGGTTTGTTTAGTGGAATGAATTGTTTTAAAGATCAACAATTCAATGTCAGGGGTGCTGAGTTCTGCCAAAACAGAGCAGTTGATGTTATTTTTATGTGCAATTGCAATTCCTCCACCTATTTTCTTAGGTCTGTCTAATCTGATAATTTTATATCCTGAAGGAATGGCCAATGTAATAGAGGGGGTGGAATGGGGTTTGAGCCAAATTTCAGTAATGAAACAGTAGTCAGGCTCGTTCGTAGAAATGAGGTCCCATATTTCAGAGGTGTGCTTAGGTAGAGAGCGCACGTTGCAGAGGATGTTTTTTTGGCCAGCGATTTTGGATGTTTTGAAAGAGGGTGTATGGGTTATCACACATCTCTCAGAGCCTTCTCCCTTCAGGGTAGAGAACTGGGACTTACAATACAGGCATGCAAAAGGCCCTTCTACTATAAGGTTAGAGTCTCTATGACAGTCAACAGTCTGAAGGTCCCTAATTACCTGAGCTGAATAGGTAATCCTGTTAGTGAGAGGGTCGTGCGGGGTATTTGGTGAGACCTCCATGGCCCCTGACCCCGTCCTGCCGCAGACGGGCGCAGACGGGCAGGTCTTTGGCTTGTGTTCGGCGCGTCAAAGGC
This sequence comes from Lissotriton vulgaris, assembly GCF_964263255.1. Lineage (NCBI taxonomy): Eukaryota > Metazoa > Chordata > Amphibia > Caudata > Salamandridae > Lissotriton > Lissotriton vulgaris. The sequence goes on from NC_141691.1 coordinate 421,565,076, forward strand.
GCCACCCTGCGCGCAATCGCTGCGCGCTTGTTCCCGACGAGTGGCTAAATAGCCCCAGTTGCAGCAAGGCTAGAGCGCTAACCGCTCGGTTCTTCAGCGGGAAAGCGGAAGTGTGTCACTCAGTCTCGTACCTGTCCCGCCCTCCGCTCAACGGTATTGGATACCGAGTCGGACCGGGGCGGGCAGGCTGTAACACAGAGCGCTGTGTGTTTACCTATGATTTGAACCCCTGGCAACGCCTAGGGAGAGCATCTAAGCCCAGATGGTATGTATTATAATTATAAATCAACTATAACACAGTTAAAAGTTTAACAATCCTGTCGGCTTTTAAAATCAGCGTTTTTAAAATAATTCTTTAAGGCTTAGCGTTTCAGCAACACAGCATCAGCAGTATATTTCCACTTTACCTGGCATCAAGCGGGGTCGGCAGACACTGCCACTGTCAGCCTTACCGCACTTTGCCTCACCTCCTCGCCGCCTAAATAGCCCCAGTTGCAGCAAGGCTAGAGCGCTAACCGCTCGGTTCTTCAGCGGGAAAGCGGAAGTGTGTCACTCAGGCTCGTACCTGTCCGCCCTCCGCTCAACGGTATTGGATACCGAGTCGGACTGTTAAGATTTTGTTTTTTGTTAAACCCTATCTACTCTGAATTTTTTGCTAATACACATCTATGTGATCGCTACTTTCAGCAGTCACTTAAAGCCTTATTTAGAGTTCGCCAGACAGGTTACTCTGTCACAAACATGACAGATTTCCTGTCCACCATATTCCAAGTGGCACTGTATATAATGCACGTGTAATACGGAGGACGGGATATCCTTCACATCTGTGATGGAGTAGCCAATGAGCCGACCTCTCAATCAGGTCTTTAGTCCCTTTGTACACTCTCTGCCTGATTTACATCTTGAGAGTCTTACTGCCAGTCCGCCATGGCGGCTGTGGCAAATACTCTGCCAAGTCCTCGGTCTTTGGCCTATTGTATATAGATGCATGCAGGGTGACTCACCATTAATGCAGACAGAGTGGTTCCCACTACGATCACGTCGCACTGCCGCTGACGTGATGGACTCTAGCGCTGGTGAGTAGTATTCTGTTGCCATCAGCGCAGCGGGTTCCTGCTTAGTCTATTTAGATTTCACATTTGTGCTGGCAGACTCCTAATGGTGGTACCCTGATGGAGGAAATCCATCGAGGTACACGCTAAGAAATGCACCATCACTGGGGCCGCAGGATGGATGCTTGTAGAACACACATATTTCTATATATGATAAAGTGTCATGTATTGATCAATCCTTATTCAATGTTTTCTTATGAAAATGGTTTGTGTTGTTTTCAGTATGTTGTCCTGTTCTTCTCAATGAATTGAATTGCTTTGATGTCATGAGTGTCAAGAATTTCATGAGTGTCAATCTAAAATTTGAAAGTTATGGAAAATTCTATCCTCAATTTGTGGTACTTGCAAAAACTAGCCCTACACTATTCACATGATGACTAACATCCATCAGATTTGTGTAAATGTCTGTTTTGAAGTCAGCTAGGTCTTGGAATTGTTATTACACATTTCATCTCTGCACTGTTTTGGGTTGAATGGTTGGGAGATGTTAGGTATACTTCCTAATCACTTCCTAAACATTTCAGGACATCCTTTTACCTGCTTATTTGCTGTTGGACTGTTAGAAATTGCATAAAATTAGGATAATATGTTCAATATCACTGAAAACTATTATCATAATAATATCTACCTTTTTTCCTTCTAGGTATCTACATTGTTTGTCTCAGAAGAAATGGATGTTAAATAAACAGTTTGCTACTAAATATATTTTCAATTTCTCAATAGGTCCTACTGCCTGACCACGTGGCCAGGAATTTGTCACTGAAGAGACATCCACTTCAGCCTAGAATCAAGTTTCCAGTGAGAACAACACTCCAGGTAATCTGAATGAGAATGAGGATCATGGTCCATCAGCTTAGCCTGGGCAGACAGCTCCAGTGATTCTCACTGGGCCCACATCAACACCGCCCACCCCAGTTCTAACAACTCCGCTAATAGAAGGCTTCACTTCCTGTGTTCCTACCCCTGTAACACTGATTGTGTGCCCCTAGTCCTGGGTACTGTTGACACCACAGTGCCACCAGCACTAGCTCATCCAGGACACAGTTGTATGGGGCACACTAGGCCAAGGGTACAGGGTAGTGGGCGTAGAGGTCATGGGAGGGATTCTGTGAGCCATCATTTTGAGGCCATTGGGGTCACTATCACCCAGGCCACCATCGATCGAGTCTTGTGAGCCTATCATTAGTCCCAAGACATGATGGGACAGGTACTAACCGAGATCCAGGGACTGAAGCAGTTGCAGTGGGAGCTCAATTATGAGATGGAGGCTCACAACTCCAATATGGACTTCCTGACTGGGGTGCTGCGATATATTTGCACCCATATATGCAGGGCATCCCTTGCACCATCTACTCCTTCATGTGGTCCTACAACATCTGACCTTTCTACATTTTCCACAGCCACAAGAAGGGAGACCCTAGAACTGCAAGAATCACCTACAGCCACCCTAGGCCCTACACGTTTTGGATCTCCCGTTCCCCAGCAGGAGCGGACATCCATGCATATTACCAGGAGTGAGGATGGTAAGACCTCTGGGAACAAGAGAATGAGAAAACTAAGCCTGGGTGGAGTTCGCGGAGTTCCGCTACACAGAAGTCTGTGAAGTGCAAAAAAACCTCCGTAAGCAGCAGAGTGCATTAGATAAATGCAGTTTACGATCATTTTCTGCATCGGGTGATTGCCCATACTGAGCAATCATTGCGAACGGCACCATGCACAGCAAAGTGGGCGTTGCTTCCTTTTTGCCGCTTGAGTAGATTTTTCTTTTTGAGAGCAGCAGCTTTCTGAACGCGAATGGACGTTTTTTCAACGCGAGTGGACTTGAGCATGCGCGACCACTTGCAATGAGAAATCTGACTGCTTGCATTAAAAGATCTCACCAGGAGTTTGATATCCATGCTCGAGCTCACCAACTTGACATTGACAATCGCGAACAAGGAAAAATCTTGCCGGGAGGTGGATTTTCCTCGCTCGCGCTCGCTAACTTGATATTGGTGAGCGCAAGCGAGGAAAAAACGTCCGCTCCGCTGAGTGTTTCAGAACTCCACTAGCTCCACGTAATGCAGAGTGAGGTAAACTCTGCAAACTCAGTGAGCAAAGCAGACTTCACCTCCTTGGGTTAAAGAAAACAAGAAAAAAGATTTCCACTTGACCTGTATTTCTTCAGATATATCTAAGTAATATTACATATTGTATAAAGTTCTAATTAGGAGGAACTTTATACAATGAACATACTTAGAAAAAAAGATACTTTTATTAAACATTTGTAATACATTTTTGTTATAGGTCAACTCAATTTTATCAATAAATGTATTATTTCATATATTCATTGTTTTTACAATGTTGATCATATTTTGACATCAACATAAGGCACTTGTTTAACACAAACTGTACAACATACATTAAGAAATGCACAAATATAGAACCCCATCCGGTACTCATTCATGCATACAACAGACATACCTATCATACCATCCTTGCATACCATGTCTCGGCGCAGCCACACATACAAGAAACAATAAAAAACAACAGAGTAGGTGCTTCTTTTTCAGCCATTGAGATGCTGTGGGCTGAGACAATTTGAGGTTCGGCCAACTTACATTTCAATGTGGAAAGCTTCTTTTATCCAAACACCTTTTGCAGGACCACACTATATGAAAATGCTTCTATAGTTGGCCGGTGGGGGTAATTTAAAAATGTATATAATCCTCCCATCAGAAAATACAGAAAAGATTTACTATGACATTTTACTTTTTCTAATGTACTACATGGTCTTCCAAAGTTGAATCATGGCAAGTGAACCAAAAGACCAAGGGCCAGATGTATCAAGGCTTTTGCGAATCGCAAAGGCTGAAATTCGCAGAATTTTGTCCTTTGCGACTTGCAAACGGCCGATTTGCGATTTTTGATATGTATCAAACAATCGCAATTTAAGGAATCACAATTATTTGCGATTCCTTATTTTGCCATAGCATTTAAGGAATCGCAAACTTTGCGATTCCTTAAATGATATGTATGACACATTTTTGGTTTGCGAATTTGTGTTAAGAATTCGCAATTTACCACCAACTTGTAGTTGGTGGTAATTTGCGATTTCTTTTAAAAATGCCCTAATTGGCATTTGTAAGGGTGGCATGTGACACTCATACATGCCCATAGGGCATGTATGTGTGCCACATGCACACACATGTAGATTTGAGGGGTGCAAATTCGCAATTTGAGAATTATTGCACTATCAGTCCTATGGGCCTCCTGGCCCATAGGAATGCATTGGAAATTTGTAAAATGCGAATTCGCAAATAAAGAATAATAAGGAATCGCAAAAAAATTGCGATTTTGTACATACATACCGTTTTGCGAATTCTAAATAGCGATTCACAAAAAAACGCTATTTAGGATTCGCAAAACGGTATCTTGATACATCTGGCCCCAAGAACCAACCTCATAATGTCACCAGAAGAAAATATGTAGGGATGGATTCACAGAACTAACTTAAGACAAAAACCTGAACTGACTTCTTTTGGTATTCACAGAAGTTAGGATTTTGTCTTAAGTTTGTCTTAAGACAGACTTAAGACAGACTTAAGACAAAATCCTAACTTAAGTCTGTCTTAAGTCTGTCTTAAGACAAACTTAAGACAAAATCCTAACTTCTGTGAATACCAAAAGTAGTAAGTTTAGGATTTTGTCTTCAGTTAGTTCTGTGAATCGGGCCCATAGTTTTGCCAAGGAGAAAGTTATGAGTAGCAACTGCTGGCACCACTGTGAAGTTAATCAGGAACTTTTGCAAACTACAGAGATAACATGAGTCTAATATCAAAAGCATACAAAAATCATGCAATGTATTTAATATATAGACAGAGATACCAGGAGAGCAGCACCATGTTCTAAAGTGAGACAAGCATGTTCTGACCTTACTAGCACATATCAGGTCTTAGATGTGTAATAACCTTCACCTTCAAATTTCTAAACAGCTCATTCACAATATTGTTAAATTTTGAGGACATAAAAACAGGTGGAAACTTTCCTGTAACTATTAACAGTAATATGTTCCTTTGTCATGCAGCAGTCACAAGGGCCAACCTTAAGGTTGTTCTCTGGGACCCTCTAGCTAGAAAAGAGTAATGGAGCCTATATGAAGCCTCAGATAGAAAATACTATGTTATACCAATTGTTAATGATGTAAAATTAAGTATAATGGACTCTGAAGCAAGAATTACATTAAGCTCAACATAATTTTATATAAAAAACGGTGCATATACATGTGATGTAATCAAGAAAAGGCTTACTCACCAAACACATAATGGCAAACTATGCCACTCATTTCTACGGGCTCTGATGATCACAACTAGGCCCCTCTAAGACCTTTGCCACCACCAGAAAGAAACCCCGAACCTGATTTACTTCAATGTTTGCCTGGCATTCACTCTGTAGACTAATTCTTGGTAAAATCTGGTCATATTTGCCTTTCTGATGCCAGTCATACTTTGGAATTCAAATAATTTTGACATTTCAACCATGGTTTCATTCAACGTGACTGCCTCCTTTACTTTTAGGTTTACTTTTTCATTTTCACCCTGTTTAATATCCTCACATTCAGTGCAACTAATTCCCACCTAAAAACCCATACATTTGGGGAATATCTCAACCCTATCAATGCATTTGTTATCTTCCATCATAAATTAACAATGACTAAAATCAAAGTATTTTGTAAACACATATAATTTGCATGTAGGTAATGTTTTTCTCGTTCCCCACCATGACTCCCAAACAAATATGCCATTAAATCATCTACTACTATATTTTTTGCATTTGACCAACAATTGTCTGTCTGAATTTTCACTAACATAACAATCCATACATGAAACTAATACTCAGTGCCAGTTTTCCCATTTCCAGTTCCAGACCTTGCCAACATGGAAGAAGGAGATATATCCAAAACAATTTGTTTGAATAAGTAAATTAGCATGTGCTCGTCTCATCAGCTGGAGCCAGATCTTTTGGCTCACATAAGGAATCCCACATAATTTACGCCAATTGACACAAACATGGCAGTACTACATTTTGTAGACACAAAATCATTCCAATCCATGGTCCCAGTATCTGGTGGTATGTGAAAACCAGGTTTCAGTGGTGTTCCACAAGAAGCAAGTCCTACAATGATGACACGCATCAACAGCTACATACACTTTACTCACAATAAGGATTTTACCAATGTGAAGGGAGGTTAGCATGATTTGGCTTCACTACCACATACATGGCAGGTGCCTAACCTCACTGATAGGGCATTTGGAACCAGATAGGTGCAGTGGAAGTTGTCTACGCAGTGGGTGGTAAATTCCATGACAGACACAAACACAAACATAGGCTAAAGTTAGTGAATTTAATGGGAGAAGGCCAATGCCTATGCCTGTCTACCCTGAAGAATGCATACACCACGTACATGTATGTTGTGGTTAGAAATAAAGTCCACTTGCCTTCTAGCACTGCTGCCATCAAGACCTCCTCCACTTTTGCAGCTATTTGTGACATCTGGGAGCAATCATGCCATGTCGAGCAGGTGAGAGGACATAATATAGACATGAAATGATGTGTATTTGAAAAGCACATGTTTACCCCTAGGCATCTTGGTGCTGAATAACCGATGTTTATTGTAACCCAATCAATGGTACTCATTTTATTGACCTCATTTCGATGATAGACTGAGTGGACCCATAGGAATTTGAACCTGTAACCATGAAGTCAAACACAGGCCGCTACACTGGACACAGTAGTCCACTGAGCCACCAGACACAACCCGGCCTCCATGCCAAGGGTACTGGAGTCACTGGCAAAGGAGTTCCTTTCCCTGTATGGCCAGCTCTGTGGTTTACCAGAGGAACAGGTGCATGATTGAAATGCATATGTGAATCTGCCTAACTGTTTTTTTCATAAACACAGGCTACAATGTCCCTTTGAGTTCCTGAGTGAAGTGAACTGAGTGATGTTAAGTGTCATATATTTTTGTCCTTCCATAGGACAACAGTGTTTGGAATTTGTAAGCACTCTACAATGTCAAATAAACAGCACCATTAATATTTGTTGTGTGCCTAAAGCCCTAGATTCTATTTGGTGTTTATGTAGAGATATGTGTATGTTTATGTTTAATTTACTTAGGATGTATTGACATCTCACATCATGGAAATTAGGAAACATGATATACTCTTGACAACTGTACATGAATATATATCTGTACAAAACAAATGAAAATGATGTTAGCTATGTATATTGTCCCACAACTCACTCAGCCTAGATCAGGACTCTCCGAACAGTTATATGTGAACTATGAGTAGCTCCCAGACCTTCAGAGAAGCACATAGCCTTGAATACATTTGTTAGACAGGCACATGGTCATTTGTGTATGTAAAAGTTAATGGAAAGCTCTGTTCATGATTATTAGGCTACAGGAAGCAAGGCCTGAAAATGATCAGCGCTCAGCCAAAATAATAGAGAGGCTGGGGCTGGGGCACATGATCAAACAACTGAAGCACTGAGGTACACCTTTCATAAACATATATCCTTATCCGGTCAAAATTTGGGTGTCCACATAGATAGGCCCCAGAATGCTTTTTAATGGACAACAGTTGAAAGGACAATTTTCCTAACTTCTGGAGCAAGTACTTCATTTAATTTTTCTTCCATTTCAAAGTGTGTCATGTCCTAATTGCAGGCCCCTTACTCAAGTGGTCACTATTCACTGTGCCATAAGTATTTATGTTTAGCATTCAGTAGTTCACAATCTTTTGCACTGATCAGCAGTAGGTCAGATCACAGAATACGTTGGAGTACCCTGGGCTAGTTGATGTCACAGACCTGGATTGGTAAGCTCAGGCCATGACATGGGATGAGGGCGGTCAACAGGTCACTAAATAAGTGTGTATTTAAGATATTTGTTTTGGCCAGCATGTAAAAATACACATGTTGTATGCTAACCTATGAGTCATGCTAGTGGTAGATGCAGGTCAAGTTTAGTACATCACTACAGACACATACAACATCACAAAATCATTGTTTTTCTTTAATTACTTGTATTCATACAGGTCAAGGCCCATCTGAAGTGGGACGCTTTGAAGGCCATCGACAGGAAGGAGCGGACAATGGGGTTCTACAAGCGGTGCAGCATCCTTTGCTGCAAAAGTTGGGAGGACCTGCGATGCTGGACCAGAAATTCAGCAGAAGTACAGCTTGGGCAGTCCTCCCAACATGGGAAACACGTGCGCCATAACCTGACCCCCTACAGGCCAATGGTCTTTATTGTGTCAAATGTGATGCTCCTTAATTGTTGTGGATGATGCAATGGTAGCCCTATTACATGTGACATAGCATGCTAGGCACTAATGATACAGTGATTGTTCTAAACATCACATTGATAAGTTGGTATTCTACTCAAACAAGAGAAATCATTTGATACAAAATGACTAGTGGCCTCAGAATTGATGGCTGCATTTTGGAATCAAAGCATATCCAAATTGTGTTCATACATGTTAAAAGTGATGGATTGGCATGACGTCTTGATCCTTCGCCAATGTGTGTGTGAGCTGGTCTGTTTTTGGCCAAATAATGTGGTAGGCATTTTATTTTTTATGAAACACTCACAGGACTTTGTACATACTGGTGACAGAGTATGCATATTTTGATTTACATTTCAATCATTGAAGTAGATATGTTGTGATGTATAACAAAATATCATATATGAATCATTGAATGTAAGAATTACAGTGCTGTTCTATAACAGTTTGACTACAGTGAAAGATAACATATTTAATGAAGCAATTTCACAAAGATGCAACAATGTTCAAATACCTAGAGATATTTATGAATCAAATGTAAAGCTGTTTTTGCTCTGTACTGAAGTGTATTAGAAATGGCCCAAGGGCTATGTATTTACTTATGCTGTAGATGTCATTTTTCAATCCACACAAATATTTGTTTCAGACTGTCGTCAACAGCATGGATATCTACATAGTATGTGATACATTGCTAAGCTACTTCAGTACAGTATTCATCATCATTTTTGACAATTGACGTATACTTTGGTGACATGAAGTGAGCATTACTATTTTAAAATGCCCAAACAAAGGTAAGCGGCTAATATTGGAACAACATTGCAGTATTTGTTGAAAACCATTGATTCATATTTTACTGATTGAGAATAAAATATTGCAGATTTTAGGACAGAGTCAACACGGGGAACATCACTTACAACGCATTTATTACAACGCACTACCATTACAACGCAACCATTACAACGCATTGCGTTGGGGGGCGCTCTAGGATAGGGAATATATTTAATTTACTATCCAACACCTTCCCTACTATCCACGGGGACTGGAGTTGGAATAGTAAATTAAATAAATCACTATCCAGCGCTTAAAAGCACTATGCGTTGTAGTGGTATGCGATGTAAAAACCGCGTTGTAACAGCAGGCGTTGTAATAGCCTGCGTTGTAGCGACACCAATCCAGTAAACACACAGTACATATGTATTTTTGGTGAATACCTTTTCTGGTGACATCAGTTCGATATTCTAAACAACAAAGGCCAATTATTCAGAGGTGCGAAACCATATCTAGAGAGACATAATTATTGACAAGAGACAAAATCATAAATGATTTAAGAGCTATTATGGGAATGACATAACTGTAATCAAATGTTTTCTGAAAATGTTGTCTACATGCATGAACTTATGCTAATGTAGAACCAAACGGTTGAAAAGCTTAAAGCAGGTGAAATCTGAAAATTTGGGGACTGATTTGTGATCAAAGTTCATGATCAGTTCTATTTACACAGATCAAATACCGCTATTGTATATGTAATTTCAGCATCATCTGTTGCAGGCAAAGGGGAATTTGCCAACGTGGGTGAGGAAGTAGCTGTTAAGTGTTTCTGGTGTGGACACCACAGACAATGAGGAACCCAGAGGCACGGAGGATGAAGGGAGTGGTACAGAAGCCACCAGTGACTTGACATCTTCTTTGGAGGCCTCCTCTAGTGAGCATTCTCTAGTGTTAGTGGACCCTACTGCTCCTGTTACACCTGTATCCTTTTTCTCCATGGAGAACGGCATGGCTGTGCTGAGTGAGGAGGCTCTTGTCCACCACAGGAACATCTCTGTAGGCCAGACTGCACTGCTATATGCCACCCAGAAGCTTGCCTGCCAATTGCAACAAGAGGTAGACTACCTACCTGGAAGGAATTCACAGTGCTATGTCTGGCCTACTGAGGTCTTTTTAAAATCTAGCCTCCTCACTGACCACAGCCTCCCAACCATCCTAAACATGTGCCCTACCCCTTCCTCATCACCATCAACATTCCCTTTTCACAGACCTGTCCCAAGCACACTCTTACCTTTGCATACACCCACTTGCATAGACACAAGCAGCCCACCCACACAGAAATCCAAATGCCACGAAAAACACAGGTGGGCAACCAAAAAGACAGACACCACTCCCACCACCAGCACAACCACAGATACCACACCCATCACCTAATCATATTCACTACCACCACCACGAACACACCCCAAGACAGTAAACTCACCACCACAGCCATGTCCACCACCCACAAGCACACACTCAGACACTTAAGCCACCACCACACTCACATTCACTACCACCACCACCAGCAGTACACCCCTGACACTGTACCCACAATCACAGCCACATCCCCCACCACAAGCAAACCCTCAAACACAGCACCCGCAACCATACTCACATGAACTACCACTGACATCCCCCAAATACCGCACCCACCACCTCAGCCCCATCCACTACCCGAGGCAGACCCCCAGGCCCTTCACCCTCCACCACAGCCCCAAGCAACACTACCACACCCAGCACCTCCACAGTACGCACATTCACAAACCAGAAACACCCACTCTCGCCCAAATCACACTTGCCAAAAATGCAAGACACACACAAATGTGCATGACATACACCAGACACACAGGCATCTGCACCCTCGGAAGGCACATGCACAACAGACATTTCCTCTGCCTCCCAACCCTAACTCTCTCCGAACATCCTATCTATTTTCGCCTTGAATATCTTCTGTTTGCCCTTTAACTGACCCCTGTCAAACCCAAACCCCCTTCCAGATGCACACCTACTCCTTCGACCCCCAATCTATCCCTTCCACATCCCAACCCACTCCTCAAAAGACAGGAACCACCCCTACCACACAAAGGCCCCATAGCAAAACCAAGAGCACCCCTCACAAACTCCTCTCCCAAACCAAAGACCAACCACCCCATACCCATCCCCCAGTAACATCTTTGAGGTATCTGCTCTGCCCACTAAATGTCCTTTCCCATGGAGTTTGCCCTGGCTGTACAATTGGAGGGGATGCAAGCTGAGTGCCATGTCATACCTTTGCACAGATCTTTCTGGACACAATTTGGTTTGGCATTTGCCATATTTAGAAAACACTGAGAGACTTATCTCAAAGTGAATAAATCACCAAGTTTGTCCTTGCATTAATTTTCCTTTGCAATTGTTTGATTCCTAGCAATATTTCCATGTAAAATGTGTAGTGCATATTTTTTAGCCTGATGGCAGGAACAACTATTTACTTTTTATATGTCTACTATGTTACAGGTATATACTGGTTCACATGGCATGTGATGGTCATTTGAATTTAGGTGCAGCCATTCAACTTAGTAGTGGACAACTGCACCAACAAATAGACGTTGACACATTATTTAAGGATATTATGTGTGTTTGTTTCACCTTGATTACTTATGAGTATGTTCACATATGCATTGATAATGTAAGCCGCTTCAAATTTGAGACCGAAATTGATTTTCGACGTAATCTATGAGGTGAGGACTACAGCCTGTCAAGTGCAATTTTTACATGTTTCATTGCACTTATCCCAGTATGTGATGCATATGTTTTTATTATGACAATTTTCATACCTTATTTAAATACGTGTATGGTGAGTCTTTGATTTTTTACTTGATATCCTTTTTTGCGCCAATTTCCTTTTTTTGGAAGGGACTACATTTATGAACCCAATGTGATTATACAGGTGTGTTACTTTATATTTCTCAAACCTCAACATTAGAGGCATATGGATTGCACATTGGTATGCTATTTTTTGTGTGAGAGATTTAAAAATCCACGAGTCCTGAGCAAATGTGAACAACCGAGTGAAAAGGTACAAGTAATGGGGGCGGTTACCTTTGGCTCCAGCGATGACAGTGTTGATTTGCATTGTGATCAGCCAGCAGCAGCCGAGGCAGGGCATGTAAGATCGGGTCAATGGAGGTACAGGAAGTGGGAAGGTGAATAAAGGTGAACCTGTGCCTCATAGTGGTTCCTTTCCACCAACTCGGTGTGAGGTTTTCCCCAACACGCTTGTGTCTGCTGGAAGGCACATTGTGATTGGCCGGTGAATAAAGTAGTTTTACTGCCCCCGACAGTTGCTTTTGCCTATCCTGCCGTCAAAGCGGCCAAGGTTTCCTGGCGGTGACAGCAGGACCTCAGTGTTCTTAAATTTCTGCAATTGTCAGCTGCTTTTGTCTATCCCACCGTCAACACGGTCGAGATTTCCTGGCAGTGACAGTGGATCTGCAGCGTTCTTTCATCTATGAGATGGCCAACATCTAAATAGGGTGGGTGGACTGCCAACCTGGTGAGCAGGAAGACTGCCGAAAAATCCACGGTGGGCCGGATCTGCCAAGATCTAAATCAGGCCTTCTGTGCAAAGTGTTCTACCATGACTTGCATGGTAGGCCTAAATTTGGGAGCGAGAGGGGAATGGAATCCCCTCAGGTTCCCTGAAGCCTTTGTTCACTGCTCTGGCTGTGAACAAAGAAACATTAGAATGTTGGAGCTCCAGGTTTATACCAGCCATTATAAGCCCAGAGCACTCCATTGTTTTCAATGGAGCTCCCAACATTCCAATGTTCTAATTTAATGAAGTAGGCCAGGATCTGCAGCCTGGAGTGGTAATACTAGACAAAAAACATGCATTGTCTATTTTGAACTGTGTGGGTAGAAACCCCAGTGGCTACACAGAGAACCAGACTATGTGAACAGGCATGAATACATTCAGAGTAAACTGTAACAGGATATGCAAAGAAGCTGCCGGAAAGGAAGGACAGTCTCAGTGGCGGAAGCAGAATGGTCCAAGAGTGTTAATCAATTCCTAATGTTAAGCCCGGCTACAGGCAATGCCGAGTTGAGTAAAGTGATTTATTTTTATCCAGAAAAAGAACAGTGAAATCAGCCCCCTACCTTTCGGATAGGTAGGCCAATTCTACAGCGAAGTTAGTGAAATTTCTTTAAATTACTGGTTTTAGAAGTATAGAAGACGAAACTCGCACTAACTAAACCTAGTAGGATAACCGAGGATATTTGATCAGAAAAATGTTAATGTCGTCAATGAAAAGGGCTGTTTGATAGATATTCTGCTTCGCCAAAACTTGTCTTTCCCTTAATGTGTGCTTAAGTTTTCACTCTGTGCAGCACAAAATAATGATGATATTGCACTTGACACTTCATTTCAAAATATCACACAGGAGTAGAGAGGTGATGAGAGCACTTCAGGATATAGTAGTTTGAGAACATCTTCTGATTACTGGGGTTCTTAACATTCATAAGTACTACATAGTTATGTACTTAAAGTACTGTACATATTGTACCAAGCAGGTCCAAAGCTAATAACCTGCTATTTTTCCTTGAGTGCTACATGCAAAGAATACTTTTCTATAGAGTGTTTTTGTCATCTATAGAAACATCTAGCACAGTTACAGGTTATGTTCTTGACGAAGTGTTTTATGCTGAATAAAGCTACACAAAGGGTAAATCCAAATCCATTAACACATTCTTATTATTTTTATGTGGGACCTCAACATAACTTTCACTCTATGGATAAAGAAGACGTGTAACAATTTGTGCTAAGAGCAGTTATTTCAATGTAAACATTTTATTTAAAAGTGGTGATATTGAAGTGCCACTCTGTATCATTTAGACACTTGATACAGCAGCCCCGAAAAAGCACTTGTTTACATGTTTCTCTAGATTGCATGCGGTATCTTCAAGAATTCAAAAACATATGTAAGTAGCATGACAAATGATGCAAATCAGAGTTTTTCCTAGTTTAAGTGGTTTGCCTTGTGCCTGGTATTTGTCATGTTTGCTGTTTAGGACCGATTGGAGTTTAGAGGTGTAATTAAGCAAGTTTATGCAGCTATATAGGTATTATAAATCGAAAAATGGTGTTGAGAGCTGCACATTCATTGTGAACTGCTCTTTGGCACTAGGGAGATTTTGAATTATTAATCCAGAATGCTCCAACAAATAAACGAGTCAGAGCTGGAGTTCTGAACGACGACAAGCAGGAGATGTTGGCATGGAGGAGTAGTGATAATCAGAATAGTCTGTTAAAATGCTTATTTTTGAACACTCAGGTGCAGATTTATCTATTATTTACGTCACACAAAGTGATGTAAAGCAATGGAAAACGTAGAATCAGATTTACCATGCCTCAGAAGGCCACCCTGCGTGGCCCTGTATGGCTTGGTAAATCTGCTGTAATGCAAGAAGTGATACCAAAGGGGATGATGGACGGAGCGTTTGAGCAAATCAAGACTCACCCCCAGTCAACTGAACCGGTCCCAGGTTGCTTGTTTCCGGTCCAGGCATGGTTTGGCAGTTCGGGCTGGACTGTTCCCTTGAGGCACAGGGTCAGACTGATTTTCACTGGGGCATCAGAGTTTGGCATATTGGGTGTTTGTACAACCCGAGTTTTTGCCACATTTAACTTATACCCAGATACTGATCTGAACTGTTCAGTCGATGCCTTAAGAGCTGAGAATGCAGAAGAAACATCTGATGTTAACACGACAATATCGTCCCCATAAGCCAGTGCGCGGTACTCTGTACCTTCAATCCTTATCGGTGATATACCCGAGTGTCCTTTAATTTTGCTCAGGAATGGATCGATGTACAGAGCAAAGAGAAAGGGTGAACAAGGGCACCCTTGCCTAGTGCCTCTACTAATATGAAAATACCCTGACTCCTGACCAGAACTACGCAGTGCTGCTACTGGAGAGGTATATAGTGCCCGAATTGCCTGTATAAATTCCTTACTGAAACCCTTCCACCGGAGCGCAGCCCACAAGAACCCCAAGGAGACCCTGTCAAATGCCTTCTGAGCGTCCAACAGGATCAACCTGAGGGGAGAGGACGTGACCTGGGCCCAGTCCAATAGAGCAATGACACGCCGGACAAGGTCCGCAGTGTCCCTGCCCCGGATAAACCTATGTTGACACAGGGAAATCATTGCGACAATCGCTTCTACCAGCCTGTACGCTAACATTTTTGTTTTGAGTATATTTTACTATCGCTGTTTATAAGGGAAATTGGTTGAAAAGATGAAGGATTCAACTCAGGCTTTCCCTTTTTTTTAAACAAAACAATTGTAGTCTGGCGGCATGAATCAGGAACAATGGCTCTCTGCGCTGCCCTGAGAACAGTTAAAAGATCCCATCGGAGCTCCACGAGGAAAGTCTTATAAAACTCCAAGGGCAGGTTATCTGGGCCTGAGGCCTTCCCATTGGCTAAGGCTTTTACAGCTAGCTCAGCCTCCTCCCATGAAATACGGGCCGTTAACCATTTATTCTGCTCATGAGAGATATTAGAGGTATCCAACCCCAATAGAAAATCCTCAATCTCAGACTCCCACTGAGTACTCCGGATTGTCTTCAGTATAAAGTGCAGCATAAAACCTTTGAAACACCTTGGCCACTCCCTCCTGAGTGTCCTGAATCACCCCACTTTCATCCTGAATTTTGGCAATACGACTTTGCAGATTTTTCTTTTGGAGCCTCTTGGCCAATTACCTGCCAGAATTCTCCCCATATTCGAACATCATTATGCGATATTGGAGATACTTAGTAGCAAGGTCCTGCCCAAAAGACTCCAAGAGTTTGGACTTCAATACAGCAATGGCCTGCTGCATTGTTCAACACTCCATCCATCATCCCCTTTGGTTTTGTTTTGTGTGCCCTAAGTTGGCAGGGTGTGCCCAGACATGGGTCCCTTGCTCATTTTGCCACTGGATTCAAGCTAGCCTGGCTGATGACGACTGAGTAGCCAGAAACCGGTCCCAGGATGCTTGTTTCCAGTCCGGGGAAGACATGGTTTGGCAGTTTGGGCTGGACTGTTCCCATGAGGCACAGGGTCAGACTGATTTGCATGTGGCCATGTCTGAACTGGGGTTGCGGAGTGAACTAAAGAATGATGATGGATTAAACCCAGATCAGTTGACTGGGGGTGAGTGCTTGCATTGTTCAACACTCTGTAAATCATCCCTTTTGGTTTTGCTTTGTGTGCCCTAAGTTGTCAGAGAATGCCCAGACGTGGGTCCCTTGCTCACTTTGCCACTGGATTCAAGCAAGCCTGGCTGATGATGGCTGAGCAGCCAGAAACCGGTCCCAGGATGCTTGTTTCCAGTCCAGGGAAGACATGGTTTGGCAGTTTGGGCTGGTTTGTTCCCATGAGGCACAGGGTCAGACTGATTTGCATGTGGCCATGTCTGAACTGGGGTGGAGGAGTGAGCTAAAGAATGATGATGGATTAAACCCAGATAAGTTGACTGGGGGTGAGTGCTTGCATTGTTCAACACTCCGTCAATCATCCTCTTTGGTTTTGCTTTCTTTGCCTTAAGGTGGCAGGGTATGCCCAGACGTGGGTCCCTTGCTCACTTTGTCACGGGATTCAAGCTAGCCTGGCTAATGACGGCAGAGTGGCCAGAAACCAGTCCCAGGATGCTTGTTTCCGGTCCAGGGAAGACAGGGTTTGGCAGTTCGAGCTGGACTGTTTCCATGAGGCACAGGGTCAGACTGATTTGCATATGACCATGTCTGAACTGGGGTGGCGGAGTGAGCTAAAGAATGATGATGGATAAAACCCAGATCAGTTGACTGGGTGTTAGTGCTTGCATTGTACAACACTCCGTCCATCATCCCTTTTGGTTTTGCTTTGTAATGCAAGAAAGCGCAGGTTGTGGTGGTACTTGGGTGTGTGGTATTGGGTTCTCCAGACCTACATATTTCTGCGAAAACTGCAACAGAAGTTGGCACAGAAACTCGAAATGCAAAAGACAAGTTTATTAGGACCCCATGGGGTGGTGATACAGTTCTACAAGACCCTTCGGCAATGCAAGAAGTATCACACCGAACATCGGTGCGCGACCTCTTTTATACAGTTTTACAGTAATAAAAAGAATGGGTGTAACACATTTGCTCGGTTTTAGGTACATATAAGGACATTATTGGAACACAGCCAGCTTATGGGAGGAATTCTGACACCACTGGTCAGTTTGGGGCACATTCCTAAACGATGACCGTCCACTAGTACAAAGGGCTCGACTGTGCATGTGCAAGCTTGACCAGTACTAAAAATAGCCTGTTGCTGGGCAAGTGAGATGATCAGTGGTGTAGAGGAAGGACAATAGGGCATGCTGACCACGAGGTAGCGCGTTCATGTAAAATGGACGCCAGTGATTCAAAATGGCCCCCGAACAACATAGTTAAGATAAGGGGAAATTCGTGTAGCAAAGCTGAACGCTAACCCGATCATCGTCAAATTACGACAGACGACCCTTTTAGCGTTTAGCTGAAGCTACCTCATAATGGACATAATCGGGATATTCATCGTCAGTATTGATCAGCATAATATTCATTCATTCATACTCATTATTTCTCGATTAATTATTTGCTCATTCTTGGCAATAGCTCGTTTAGATGGAATACAAGCAGAAATGCACATAGAACATAACATAGGGCCACATTGAATACATAGGCAGAGGGAAAAGAGTATTCCACTTACTATACATAAAATTGTCAAAAGTTTCCAACCCCACGTACTGAGCAAAGTCCAAAACCAACTTGAGAGCGTCCAGGTACCATTATCAGGATGTATTTCGGCAGCAATTTTATGTAATTTAGAAATAGCATCATATACAGAAGGTGAATTATCAGGAACGTACATGCAACAACTACTTCCAATAATACGGCATGCGCCCCCACGATTAGCTAATACTACATCTAGAACCATCCTATTCTGGAGCGTTACAATTCTGGTAATTTGGAGTTCCTCAGTCAGATTCCCTAGAGCAAAAACTGTCTCATTAGCAACGGCTTCCACAACACGTGTCAGTCGTCTGATCTTTCTGCTGTTTAGAGCAGCACCAACAAATGAAAAGAGGCCTAAATTGAAATCAACATATTGCTGCAGAGAGGTATCTGTTTGATTGATTTCGTCAATTGCTAATGTTCTCTTCACTCTGTTTAGTATAAAATCATGGTATAACACAAAATCATTATGATACATGGGCGGGGCAATAAACACAGGGGGCAATACAAAAGATATATAACATGTTCCTAACCATCCAATAGGGAGACGGTGATAACCTTTATTTCCACAAATAAAGTAAGTGTTTCGTGAAGCTACAAAAGCAATACCATTTGGGGTATCAAAGGTGAGAGTAGTATTACATTCACTTCTTCCTACTGGGAGAGTACCTTTATTTCGGACACATAAATCAGCTTTGGTATCAATAACTGTGATCACATGTAAGGCAGTGTGACGCCTCGGGATCGCCCTGGTCTTGGACTATCACTAAGGGAACGAACGGGGTCGTGGGGGTAGGAACTGCCCCTTCAAGTAGACTCACGGACACTGGGAATCTCGGTAATGCAGGCTTTATTGCTTTCAAAGTACGTTTCCGATACGTGGTTTTACGGTAGTAGGGAAGCGCTGTCTCTGCTTCCTCCGTGAGTCTTTGTAACCGTTTCTCCGTCGCTGTTTTCCTCTCCTCCCGGTGTCTTCTGGGACTGGGAGTCCGATCCTTCCGCTCCACGGTGTCGGGTCGCCTCGTCAAGGTGTAAAGAAGAGAAACAAGGTTTTAGCCTCCTGGTCAGACCTTTATCACAGGGAAAGGGGGTGAGGACTCACACGTGCACAGCTAGGTTCTAAGGTGCCGGATAGTGAGGGGTGGGGTAGTGCACAGGGTGTGAGTGTAAGACTCCTATGGCGGTTTCGCCCACTTAAAGCCCGCCCAGCCCGCAAGCCGTGACCGTACCTCAGGTAGCCACACTTCCCTTGATGAAGTGTGGCTGGGCGAAGAGCCTTCCCGTTGGCCTCCTGGCTTTCTCCGTCGTCCTCTCTCGGCTGGTCCGACTTCCGTATCCCGTCTCCGATCCTCTCCCGTCTCCTGCCTCCGATGTTCCCACTTCTCCTCTCCTTCCACGTCCGCTCCGCTCCACTCCCGACTCTCCTCCTCCTCCGCTCGACTCCGCTCCCGACTCTCCTCCTCCTCCGCTCGACTCCGCTCCCGACTCTCCTCCTCCTCCGCTCCCGTTCTCCTCTCGTCCTCTCCTTCTCTTCGCTCGCCGTCTCCCTCGCCTCCGAGTGTATAACACACCTGACTGTGTTCCTGGGCGGCTTTTACCTGAGTCCCGGAGGCGTGTCCGGTGAGGCTCTCGCTGTCCAGCTCCGCCCAGTTAAAGAAACAGCGGTCTTCGACCTCTTCTGTGTCAGTGTCCTCCAGTTCTGTAGGTCCCCGCCAGGCGCCTGTGTGCTGTTCAAAGAGAGGGGAGACAGGTAAGCCTGGCGGACCCGAGTCCACCCCGTCACACACCTCCCCCCTACGATTCTCCCGATCGGGGAGAGGATACCTGGACAAGAAGTCCGCGCTAACATTGTCTTTCCCTTTACGGTGCAGTACTCGGAAGGAAAAGGGTTGTAATGTGAGGAACCACCTCATAACTCGGGGGTTATTGGAGGCGTTGCGACTCATCCATAGCAAAGGGGCGTGATCAGTATACAAGCTAAATGTGTGTCCCTCCAGGTAATACCGTAACTTATCCACGGCCCACTTGATCGCCAGACATTCCTTTTCTATAGTTGGATACCTCACCTCTCTGGGGAACAATTTCCTGCTTATATACAAGATCGGGTGTTCAACCCCCTCCCCCGTCACTTGGGATAAAACAGCTCCGATCCCAAAATCAGAGGCGTCTGTGTGTAATATGAAAGGTTTGGAAAAGTCGGGAGAGGCGAGTACCGGGTGGGAAGTTATTGTTTTTTTGAGGGATACGAATGCTCGTCTCATGTCAGGGGTCGGATTCAGGAAGTTGGCTTTTGGGGTTTTGCTCTTCAATGTATCCGTTAGGGGTGCTGCAATGTCGGAAAAGGAGGGTATGAACCGCCGGTAATACCCCACTAGCCCCAAGAAGGCCCTAATGTCTCGAAGGGTTGTGGGGAACGGGGTATCTGCAATAGCGCGGACCTTTTCATCTTGGGGCTCAATGAGTCCGTGGCCCAACACATACCCCAGGTATTTTACTTTTTGAAATCCAATCCTGGATTTTTTTGAATTGACGTGCAGGCCGGCTGTCTCTAACCGTTGTAGGACGGTTTCCAGATGCCTGAGGTGCGTCTCCCAGTTGGGGCTGAATATGATGGTATCGTCCAGATACGCTGAACTATAGGACTGATGTTCCCGAAGCACCTCATTCATTAATCTCTGAAACGTCGCGGGGGCTCCGTGTAATCCGAAGGGGAGCACGGTAAATTCGTATAATCCGTCAGGGGTAGAAAACGCGGTTTTCTTGCGGTCTTCTTCGCGCAATGGCACCTGCCAATAACCTTTAGTAAGATCCAGGGTGCTGATGTATCTAGCTTCCCCCAACTTCTCGATTAGTTCATCTATCCTGGGTATTGGGTAGGCATCGAAGGATGATACCGCGTTTAGGGCGCGGAAGTCCATGCAGAACCGACTACTCCCGTCGGGTTTAGGCACCATCACGATGGGGGAAGACCATTCGCTTTTTGAGGGGCGTACGACTCCTAGGCGGATCATTTCTTTCACTTCCCGGCTGATAGCTTCCCGTTTGGCCGCCGGTATCCGATAGGGTCTTTGTTTGATGATGACGCCTTTTGGGGTTTCAATCCGGTGTTCCGCCAGGTTCGTAGATCCGGGGAGGTCCGAGAAGACGCCCGCACATCTTTGGAGGACCCTTTGTAACCCATCTCGCTGGTCTTGGAAGATCTCCTCATTAATGACCAGGTGGTGTAAAGAGTTGTCTTTCCTGGGTCCTGCCTCTGGCAGGGTGTACGCTGTGAGGGGTGGGCTCCCTAGCCATTTTTTTAGGACATTGATGTGAAATATCTGATTTTTTCGTCCCGGCAATCGGAGTCGGTAGGTGGTGTTGCCGATGGTTTCGAGGACTTGATATGGTCCCTGCCATTCCGTTTGGAATCTCTTTGTGGTTGAGGGCAGCAGTACTAGGGCCCAATCGTGTACCTCGAGTTTTCTCCACTTCTTTCCCTTGTCATAATGGGTTTTCTGCTTGGTTTGGCTTTTCTCTAGTTGGGAATAGGCTAATTCCCTTATTTTTCCTATCTGATTTTTGAGCGCCTGGCTATACTCCAACAGGGTTTTTGTATTTCTAGTGGGTTCCGCTTCCCAATACTCTTTGGTCATATCTAGAAGGCTCCGGGGCTGTCTTCCGTATAACATTTCGAAGGAAGAACAGCCCAGACTACTCTGTTTCTGCCCACGAATCACATAGAGGGCCAGGGGAAGCAAACGGTCCCAATCGGTCTGGTTGGCCGCAAGCATTTTCTTTAGGATACTCTTTAGAGTTCCGTTATATCGCTCCACAAGACCGTCCGTCTGGGGATGGTAGATCGATGTCTTAATCTGAGTAAGATCTAACATGAGGCACACCTCTTTCATAACTCGAGACATAAAAGGAGTGCCCTGGTCGGTAAGTATCTCGACCGGGAATCCTACCCGAGAGAATAATTCGAGAAACTTCTCTGCGATGTTTTTGGAAGTGGGTGACTTGAGGGGAAACGCCTCGGGATATCTGGTGGCGTAATCCACAATGACCAGGGCATACTGGTTTCCTCTGCTTGTCTTCGGGAGGGGTCCGATGAGATCCATCGCTACTCTTTCAAATGGCTTCCCAATGATCGGGAGGGGTTGCAGGGGAACAGCCGGTGGTCGGTGTACGTTTTTCCGTTGGCACACGTCACAAGTCTGGCAGTGGGTCTTGATGTCCTGGTAGACTCCTGGCCAGTAGAAATTCTTTAGGATGTTCTGGGTGGTCTTCTCACTGCCTATGTGCCCAGCTAGGAGGTGGGTGTGGGCATAAAACATGACCTGCTCTCTGAAGCATACCGGGACGAGTAGTTGTTTAGGCTCTTCTGCCTTCGCCTGTCGGTATAACAGGTCCTCCTGTATCAGGAATCGGGGATATCTAGGATTGGGGTTATCGTGGTCAGCATGAGCTTGTTCCCAGGCATTAAGCAAGGTGGAGTCATTGGCTTGGGCGAACTGAAAGCTTCTGTCTCCCTCCCAGGGTTCAGGGGCTATAAGCACTGTCTTCGGGTCCCCCCCTCTTCTTTGCAAGGTTTCAGAAAAAAGGTCAAGAAAGTGGGGGTTATCGGTACCTAGTATAAGCTCTTCTGGTAGGCAATCCAATAGGCCTACTTTCACCACTATCTGCCGCCCCCCTTCCAACCCTAAGGGGACATACGCGACCTGGTAGCTTTTGACATCGCCATGGACACATTTGATATGTACTAGAGACTCTGGTATTACCTGGGAAACACACACAAACTTACTCTGTATCACCGACTGCTTGCACCCGGAGTCTAACAGAGCCTTAACGTCCCTTCCGTTCACCTGAACACTCACGTGGTATGCCCCTCCTAGCTCCGCTGTAAACATCACCGGTCGGGGTAGATAGCCGACCTCCATAGGTTCTTCCTGAATCCTTTTCTTAGGGCAAAATCGTGCTATATGCCCCCAAGTGCCCGCATTCTCCACCAGTTGTGACGCCTCGGGATCGCCCTGGTCTTGGACTATCACTAAGGGAACGAACGGGGTCGTGGGGGTAGGAACTGCCCCTTCAAGTAGACTCACGGACACTGGGAATCTCGGTAATGCAGGCTTTATTGCTTTCAAAGTACGTTTCCGATACGTGGTTTTACGGTAGTAGGGAAGCGCTGTCTCTGCTTCCTCCGTGAGTCTTTGTAACCGTTTCTCCGTCGCTGTTTTCCTCTCCTCCCGGTGTCTTCTGGGACTGGGAGTCCGATCCTTCCGCTCCACGGTGTCGGGTCGCCTCGTCAAGGTGTAAAGAAGAGAAACAAGGTTTTAGCCTCCTGGTCAGACCTTTATCACAGGGAAAGGGGGTGAGGACTCACACGTGCACAGCTAGGTTCTAAGGTGCCGGATAGTGAGGGGTGGGGTAGTGCACAGGGTGTGAGTGTAAGACTCCTATGGCGGTTTCGCCCACTTAAAGCCCGCCCAGCCCGCAAGCCGTGACCGTACCTCAGGTAGCCACACTTCCCTCGATGAAGTGTGGCTGGGCGAAGAGCCTTCCCGTTGGCCTCCTGGCTTTCTCCGTCGTCCTCTCTCGGCTGGTCTGACTTCCGTATCCCGTCTCCGATCCTCTCCCGTCTCCTGCCTCCGATGTTCCCACTTCTCCTCTCCTTCCACGTCCGCTCCGCTCCACTCCCGACTCTCCTCCTCCTCCGCTCGACTCCGCTCCCGACTCTCCTCCTCCTCCGCTCGACTCCGCTCCCGACTCTCCTCCTCCTCCGCTCCCGTTCTCCTCTCGTCCTCTCCTTCTCTTCGCTTGCCGTCTCCCTCGCCTCCGAGTGTATAACACACCTGACTGTGTTCCTGGGCGGCTTTTACCTGAGTCCCGGAGGCGTGTCCGGTGAGGCTCTCGCTGTCCAGCTCCGCCCAGTTAAAGAAACAGCGGTCTTCGACCTCTTCTGTGTCAGTGTCCTCCAGTTCTGTAGGTCCCCGCCAGGCGCCTGTGTGCTGTTCAAAGAGAGGGGAGACAGGTAAGCCTGGCGGACCCGAGTCCACCCCGTCACAGGCAGGCATATTTATTTTTCTTTCATTTGTGTAAATTCGAGGTGATTATGCATTATCTGGCCGATATTCTTCCCATTCAAATTTAGTTCCTTCTGCTTGCGGATATCCATCTCTATCATTATAACAGACTTTATTGAGACGAAAAAGCAATCCACCTTTTGTCGGCCATCTCAAAGTGAACAAAAGAGTGTACCAAGCATTGCAAGAACCATTGTGAGAGAACGGAAGAGGAATACACGGAGTGCCTCCTTTCTTTTGATGTCCAGGCAACATTCCACATACCCAACAGTTCGAAGTGTTCGTCATATTATGGGTGTGATGTAGAATTTGAATGAAACTGTTATTCAGATAAGTCTGTCTATGTCGTTCTTCATGGTAAGGCCAAGTGAAATGAAAATGTTTGGATGGAATTGGGGTGGTAGGCAATAAATATTCTCTTGCCGGAGCCAGTCGTTCTACCACCCAAGCTATTACCGCTATTACCACTATGGTCGTAACAAAAAGTACTGCACCAAATATTCTCTTGTTTCTAATCGTAGTAGGTGCCATAGTTCAAAGTACAAAAATGTCTCAAAACAAGAACAACTAAAAAATAAAAATATGAGTGCTGAGCTCCGAGGTAGCCGTTGGTTTCTTCTCCGAGATTCAAGACGGGTGTCGCTACACTTGGCAGAACTTATCCCCTCCCCTGATATTCCCGGCTTCCGTTTTCACAAACCTCAGAGCGGTAACTCAACCAGTCTCGCACAAAACAACTGTTTTTCTTGGCCGTAGGTTATATCTCTCTCCACCAGAGGCAGTGTGGTCCGGGAAGGCTCCCTCCGATTTAGTAGACGTAGCAGCTGGGCTCTTCTCTTGGTCCAAGATGTTTCGATAATCAGACCGCACAGTGGGGTTCACCAGATCCGGAGAGACACGACGACAATGAGTAGAATGCACCCACCGCTTCTTGTTCGTGACTCGCACAGCCGTTCGAGTCGCCAGCAACACCTTCTCAGGGCCACGCCACCTCGGCTCCAAGCTGCTGGTTCTCTCAAATGAGCGGATCATCACATGGTCCCCAGGACGAAGATTGTGAGCCTCTCCAATGGAATTGTCAGGGAGCGCTTCTCGAACCTGTTGATGAATAGAAAGTAAATCACGTGTTAATCGTGCCAAATAATCGTTCAACATTATACAAGGCACATCATGTAGCAACCGAGGCTTATGGACTCCCCATATATTCATAGGCCTTCCAAACACCACTTCATAAGGTGTGAGGCCAGTCCGGGAATGGGGTACTGATCTAATAGATAGCAATGCTAAAGGCAGAGCATCCGGCCATTTCAAAGACATAGATGCCACGATCTTTGCTAGCTTCAGTTTCAAGGTAGCGTTGTACCTTTCTACCAAACCTGCTGACTGCGGATGGAATACAGCATGAAACTTCTGCTTAATCCCCAATCCCTTCATGACGTATTCCACAATTTTCCCAACAAAATGAGGACCATTATCACTCCATAAAAATTTACAAACACCATAGCGTGGGAAGTACTCTTTGAGCAGCACCTTAGCTGTTGTCAGCGCTGTATTATCCTTCGTGGGGAAGGCCTCAATCCACTTACTGAAAGCACACACCACCACCAAGACATACTTAAGGTTATTGCAATGCTCAAGCTGGATGTAAGTAGGTGGAACAAACCCTCCTTTTGGAGTATACGTCCCTTTAGCAGGATTGTACTGTAAGCATATCAAACAGGTTTGCACCACTCTTTTGGCCGTATTGGCAATCTCAGGATGCTCCCAGACTCACGTAAGCAATTTAGTAATTGCAAGAGCTCCAACATGTGCCAATCCATGTGTCATTTGAACCATTGCTTGCAAGTAAGCTGCAGGCAATTTCCATCTTTCCATATCTTTGCTTCTCCAACAACCCTCATCGTCCAACACTCCCTCCGTTGCCCAGGTTGCGAGTTCTGCTTCAGACTCTGATTTCTGAATGTCTAGTATCTCCTCTCTAGCATCATGCCATCGCTCAGCCTGCGATTTTACCACATACATCGGCGAGGCATTTTGTAACATAGCAGTTTCCCTCGCTATGCAATCTGCAAAAGCGTTTCCTTGTCCTACTTTGTCTGTCACTTTCTTGTGTGCACTGCATTTAATTATTGCCACTTTCTTTGGACATAGTAGCGCATTCAGGAGATCACGCACTAGTTCTCCATGCATAATGTGCACTCCGTGTGAAGTCAAAAACCCTTGCTCTCTCCAGAGTAGGCCAAAATCATGCGCTACTCCAAAGGCGTACCGGCTATCAGTGTAGATGTTTACACATAAACCAGCACTTAATTCACATGCTCTTGTTAAGGCTATCAATTCAGCTGCTTGGGCCGATTTCTGTGGTATTCGTGCTGCTTCTACCACTGTCTTAAGTGTCGTGATCGCATATGCTGCAGAAGTTGTACCATCTGGCAGCCTTAAACACGATCCATCAACCCACAGTTCCCCATCTACATCTGGAAGTGGCGTATCCTGTAAGTCGATACGACCCTTTGTTTGTTCTTCAGTGAGGAAAACACAATCATGGTGTTCGTCCTCCTGGCCCTCAACAACAGGATACGGCAATAAATTAGCAGGGTTCAAAGTGGCACATCTCTTCAGTGTAATATGTGGCGCCAACAATGTTAGCTCATAGCCTGTTAAACGTGCACTCGTTAAATACTCGGTCTTTGTTTGGTTTAACAGAGCATCTACTGCATGGGGAACTAACACCAACAGTTTGTGTGACAAAACTATTTCCTCACTCTGTCGTATAGCCACTGCTGTTGCTGCAACTGCTCGAAAACACCCAGGTAATCCTCGTGCTACAGGATCAAGTACTGCTGAGAAGTACGCTGTTTGTCCCCGTGTGTCTGCACTAAAACTGACAATGCACACCCATCTTTCTCGTGTACATATAATGTAAAGATCTTTGTATAATCTGGTGTACTTAGCACAGGTGCAGAACAAAGGGCTTGTCTCAATTGTCCGAAGGCATTCTGACATTCATCTGTCCATTCAAGGGGAATCGGTGTAGTTTGGGACAACAATGCTAACAAAGGTTTTATAATGTGTGAGAACCCCATTATCCACTGTCTACAAAAAGACGTTAAACCTATGAACGCGCGAACATCTTTCTGAGTGCGAGGGACTTGTGTATCTAAAATTGCTTGAATTCGATCAGATGTCAATGCACGTCCCTCCTTAGACAAAAGATGACCAAGAGAGGTCACCTTTGGTCTACAATATTGTAGCTTTTTCCTAGAAACTTTGTGATTATTCTGGGCAAGAAAAGAAAGCAGGGAAAGACTACTCTCTTCACATTGTTCCTGCGTGTCTGCAGCAAGTAAGATGTCATCAACGTATTGAATGAGAGCCACTCCAGACTGTAAATCAAAAGAATCAAGCTGCCTTTTTAAAGCCTGGCTATAGATACTAGGACTTTCAGTGTAACCTTGAGGAACTCGACAAAATCTATATGATTTATTATTTACTGTGAAACCAAACAAGTATCTGCTATCAGGATGGATGGGGATCGAGAAGAAAGCGTTCTTCTAATCTATAACAGTAACAGTGGTGGCTGTGGGCTTAATCAAAGTAAGTAAGGTTGTAATATCAGACACCACAGGATACTGTGGTACCACTATCTTATTAATTTCCCTCAAATCAATAATGAAACGATAGATTTTAGTGTCTGTATCTTTCTTTAAAATCGGAAGAATCGGGCTGTTACAGACATTGTAGGGGACTTCTTCCACCACACCTGCAATAATTAAGTCATGTACAATATGCATTAAAGCAATTTCACCTTCCGTGGAAATTTTGTACTGCGGTACATTGGGCAGAGACGCTCCCTCCTTTACAGTGATGCGTATGGGAGGGATAATCATCTGTCCCACATCCGTGTCCGAAGTAGCCCATAACGTTTTTGGAAGAGAGGCTAACGCCTCAGTCTCTTGCATGATGCACAATCTCTCTACATCTGGATAATTGTCATTCAAAATAACCCGCACCCCTTCAGGAGCGCAGCGTATGGTTGCTCGAAAATATTTAAGCATATCTATTCCCATAATCTGGAGTGTTTGGTGACAACAAAAACGGGCACGGGGCAAGAAATTTGTCGATGTGAAATGTAAGGGGTTGTGACAATGGGCTAAGAGAGGGTGTTCCATCGAACCCTATCGATGTAATCATTTCGCCAGACAGGGGAGCCCTTGGAACCAAGTGTTTAGACAGAGCACTACGAGTAGCTCCAGTATCGACCAGAAACTGATCAGTAGAACCCAAAACATGCACTGATACATATGGACCTCTTTGATATACTGGTACTTCAACCGATTCCACACCCCGTCCTACGCAATCCTATGCATGTGCATAATCCTGGGACTCAGTAAACTCACCCTCAGCTATCTGATACTGATTCCGTTGATCAAAAGTATTATGACCAGCCTGTCCACGGCCCCTCGCTTCAAACCTACCATGATCATTCGCTCCACCCCTTGAACCTGAAAAACTATTTCGCGTCCTTCCACCTCCTCGACCACGCTGATTACGCTGTTCTCGAAGCACCGGACAGTCTGAAGCCCAATGTCCAAACTGTTTACAGTATGCACACTGGTCTTCAAAAATATCAGAACGAACGGAAGACGTACCATACGATCCACGTCCACCCCTATCATTCCCCCTCGGCTGTGTAGCATAAACCTGAGCCAATATCACCTTCGTCTTTAATTCCTTCGCCTTCTTATCAGTACTTTCTTTAGCCTCCAATTCCTGTCGCTCATAATACTGAGCCATATTCAATAAAGAAGCAGGGGTCGCCGTGGTCCAGGAACTTTCACTAGTCTTCAAACGTTTTGCAATCTCCGGTAGGAGATTAGCCACATACTTATCAACGAACAAATGCCTACCCGTGTCCTCTGTTAATAATTGCCCACTGTAATCATGGAATGCTTCTCAGAAACCAATTTGTCCGTTTTCTGCTTGCAAGAGGCTAACATGATCCAATCAATCTTTTTAGGAGGAACAAGCGTTTTTAATTTATTCAAAATAGCCACCGGAAGATCTAAAATTAATTGGCATGGCTTACACGCGGGCTCTCTATCCAAGTCAGCTTGGGCTAAGGCTTTCCAATCTGCACCCAAAATCGCTTGATCATCGAACTTACGAATTGCCCTCCACATATCAGGAGGTAATATTAACCCAAAGAAAAGGTCAATATCAACTAATGTCATAACACACGAAGAAATATCCCCTTCCACTCCTTCATAGAAAGCTGCTGTATTTTTACGGGGGTCAGGCAAAGCATTTTTAAGAGCCATAACATCTGTTCTATTCCACGGCGTATAAACCCAATTATATATAAAATAACCCTTCGCATTTACAGACGTTTTATCGTCATCTGTACCTTGCCCTTTAGGAGGGACATATAAAGGCGCAGCTTCACGCATAGGCATAATATGAACTTTAGAACTCTTATCTGCTCCAAAGATAGGACACTCTTTGGATTTCTCCGTTGATCCAGGCGCAGGCGCATCCGATGCCTTTTTCGCTTCCCGCAATCCTAACGTCTCATCCCGTAGCTGGACCAACCGTTGGAAAAACAAATCCGCATCTGTAAGAACAAAAAGACCTTTACGCAAATTCTCACGACCAACTGATACATCCTTTGGCTGCAGGTGAGTTGAATATTTTCTAAATCATTCTACAACTTCATCTCCAAAATGGCTCAGGAAATACAACCGTTCTAGCTCAGACCACTTACGCATATGGTCATCAATCTCTGAAATAGTTATCGACTGAGGATTAAGTTTTCGAGCAAACCCACGCAATTCCGCAGCTCGATCAACACTTAGCCTAGTACGACTACCCCCTTGATCGTCTTCATCCGAATCCTCAGTCAGGGCCGTAAGTGGAACGTACGGAGGCGGGCAACGGTCTAATAACGAAAAATCATCAGATTCATTAGTAAGGACAGGATAAAGTGGACGTCGAATAGGAAATTGACCATTTATTTGCAAATTACGTTCCCGTGCCTCCCTCTCTTTCTTTTCCTGCAACTCTTTTTCCTCCAGCTGTAAAGCTTTATCACGAGCAGCCTTTCGCTGCTCTTTGTCCGCCAAGGCTTGTTCGCGCTTCATTCGCTGAAATTCGTAAATCAAACGACCCATGTAGTGGCCATTGCAATTCACGATCGGATTTAGTATATTTATGCCACAATGTACTGTACATAATAGGGGGAAGGCCACATTTAACATACATTTCGCGATTAGGTGTCCCCTTTGCGGGAGCCGGCTGAGATTCATTTAATCGGTAATTGGTACCATTTCCAAGACAGCACATTCCTCGAAGTGTGCTTAAAACAGGCATGTCAAAATATCACGAAAACACAATATTACATAAAATGGCACTTAATATGCTTTACACATGGTGTGCCGATCAAACAAATACAGGGTCAGAGAAATATCTCTACACTGCCTGCCTATGTGAGGTGCACTCCACATATAACTCAAATCATAGACCCAAATGTTAGCTAACTCAAACAAATTCAAAAAGCCACAGTAAGTGTCAGTAGACTATCTTACCAATCAAATGCTTACCAAGTTCTCAAATATCCAGGTTCCAACTGCCAAGTTCTTCAATCAAATCAGCC
Source organism: Lissotriton vulgaris (assembly GCF_964263255.1). NCBI lineage: Eukaryota > Metazoa > Chordata > Amphibia > Caudata > Salamandridae > Lissotriton > Lissotriton vulgaris. Next base: position 421,595,808 of record NC_141691.1, read on the forward strand.
AAATAGGCGTTGTACGACAACCCAACCGATCAGGATCTCAGTCGAGGGCCGGCGCCACCTGGAAGGTCAGATTAGAAGGAAAGGAAAAAACACCGTGGGTGCCAGGACTCGGGTCACTCAATGGCAGCGTACGCGTCCATGGCGAGTTTCCAATCCTTCATCACAACCTCTCCTTCGGGCATCCGAGTTGCCGATGAGTCCCTTTGTGGTCACCAATTTGTGGTATTGGGTTCTCCAGACCTGCATATTTCTGCGAAAACTGCATAACACCGTAATACAGAAGTTGGCGCGGAAACTGGAAATGCAAAAGACAAGTTTATTTGGACCCCATGGGGAGGTGATACAGTTCTACAACACCCTTTGGCAATGCAAGAAGTATCACACCGAACATCGGTGCGCGACCTCTTTTATACAGTTTTACAGTATTAAAAAGAATGAGTGTAACACATTTGCTCGGTTTTAGGTACATATAAGGACATTTTTGGAACACAGCCAGCTTATGGGAGGAGTTTTGACACCACTGGTCAGTTTGGGGCACATTTCTAAATGATGACCGTCCACTAGTACAAAGGGCTCGACTGCAAGCTTGACCAGTACTAAAAATAGCCTGTTGCTGGGCAAGTGAGATGGTCAGTGGTGTAGAGGAAGGACAATAGGGCATGCTGACCACGAGGTAGCGCGTTCATGTAAAATGGACGCCAGTGATTCAAAATGGCCCCCGAACAACATAGTCAAGATAAGGGGAAATTCGTGCAGCAAAGCTGAACGCTAACCCGATCATCGTCAAATTACGACAGGTGGAGCCTAGGTGTTTCCAAGCATCTAGCCATGTATTTTGACACATTAAACTTAAAATGCATCAGAATAGTATACCTTCCCACCAGAGGTGTGACAAGGAGAAGTATCTTCATTCCTCCTCTTTATTTGCTCTTTATCAGTCCACTGCAATATGCAGAACATGTAAAAAGAGGAAATTGCTTCTAATTATTGTTTTTGTATAGGAAGGTGTCCCTTCCTGCCCAAAACAATCCTGCCTGTAATGCAGGCATGCTTGCACCATGGATTGCCCCAGGATGGACATCCCCAAGCTGGAATCCATCCACTAGCCCCCAGGGAGGGGGGAGCTGCCCCTTGGGGAAGGGCCTTTGCGCCCCCAATTCAATTATGTCACAGACAGTCTTTATGCCCCCCTGGGGGGTGGATAGGGCAGTAGCCCCCATTCTGACCCCCGGGGGGCAAAAAACACCCTAGATGCCAGAGATTTTTTTATAGGCTAGGGGTTGGGGGCTGCCCGGAATGGGCATGCCAATGTCCCTATCCTTTCCCCCTAAAAAAGCAAAAGACTTTCTGCCCCCAAGAGGCAGATGGGGCAATAGACCCTGGTCTGACCCAGGGGGGCAAAAAGCCCACAAGTCACCAGGGATATTTTTTTAATACCTCGGTTTGGGGGCTGCCAAAAAGGGCACACCAATGCACCATCTCCAAATAAAAAATGTTACAGTCTTTCTGCCCCCCCATGAGGCAGACAGGAGCAGGAGCACCTGATCTGCCCCGCGGGGGACAGAAAGCCCACTAGGCACCAGGGATTATGATTTTTTTATATTTAGAATGGGCATACCAATGCCCCACCCCAAAAAGCAATTGCCACGGTCTTTCCGGCCTCTCCAGGGAGGCAGATACATTTTTTTCAAAATTTAGTAGTGGGGCAAGCCCTAATGGGTATTACAATGCCCACACCACCCAAAAAATATGCCACAGTCTTTCTACCCTCCAGGCAGAAGGGGGCAGTAGCCACTGATCTGCCTCTGGGGGGCCAGAGAGCCCACAGGGTTCCAGGGATTATAATATATTTTTCTACATAGGTATAGAGGCTGCTCAGAATGGGTATGCCAATGCCCCCTCCCCAAAAAATATTGGCCACAGTCTTTCAGCCCTCCACTGGGATTCAGGTCTGGGCAATAGCCCCTTATCTGCCCCCTCAGGTGTAGAAAGCCCTCTAGGCACAAAGGATACATTTGTTTAAAAATTCAGGGTTGGGGCTGCCCATAATGGGGATGCCAATTACCCCAATACCCAAAAAGATGCCACTGTCTTTCTTTCCTCCACAAGAGGCATATGGGGCAGCAACTCCTGATCTGCCCCCTTGGGGGGGGCAAAAATCCCACTAGTTACCAGGGATTATTTATGTAGACATAGGGATGGGGGCTGCCCAGAATAGTCATGCCAATGCCCCTCCCACAAAACCAATTGATACAGTCTGTATGCTGTCCCCAGGGAGGCAGAAGGGGCAACAGCCCCTCATCTACCCCCTCAGGGGTCAGAAAGCCCACTAGGCAACAGGGATGCATTATCTTCAAAATTCAGGGGTGGGGACTGCCCATAATGGGTATGCAAACACCCCCAACCCCCCAAAAAAGATTCCACAAGTCTTTCTACCCCTCCAGGAGGCAGATTAGGCAGTAGCCCCTGATCTAACCCCCATGGGGGTAGAAATCCCACTAGGCACCAGGGATTGTAAATATAAAATGTATACGTAGGGATGGGGGCTGCCCAGAATGGGCATGCCAATGACCCTCCCCAAAAAACAATTGCCACAGTCTTTCTGCTCTCCCCAGGGAGGCAGAAGAAGCAATAGCCGCTTATCTGCCCCCATAGGGGTCAGAAAGCCCACTAGGCACCAGGGATCCATTGTTTTCAAAATTCAGGGATGGGGTCAGCCCATAATGGGTGTGCAAAAGCCACCAACCCCCCAAAAAATTCCACACTCTTTCTCCCCCCTCCAGGAGGCAGATGGGGCAGTAGCCCCTGATCTGCCTCCGGGGGTCAGAGAACCAACTATGCGCCAGCAATTATGCTGAATTTTTTATATGTAGGGGTCGGGGGTGCCCAGAATGGGCATCACAATGTCTGCACCCCCCCCAAAAAATATAACCATTGTTTTTTTGCCCACCTTGGGGGCATATCGGGGCAATATCCCCAATGTCTCTCTCCCCAGGGTGGCAGAAAGCCCACCAGGCACTGCCTTTTTTTTGGAATGTGCCTTGCTGTGGATTTTTGGGTCCCCGCACAGCAGGCACCCAAGGACATCTAGTAAACCTACACATTTGAGATGAATAGACACCATGGGGAATCCAGGATGTAGTGACTTGTGTGGCTCCACTAGCTTTGGTTACCCAGATTCCCTTGCAAACCTCAAACTTTGAGAAAAAACACATTTGCATCACATTCCTGTGATGGACAGTTCTGGAATCAGCGCAGATCCACAAGCGTCCACCCACCAAACATTCTTCAACGTCTCTCGATAAAAATGGTACCTCACTTGTTTAGGCAGGCCTACTTCCTACGACAGGAAATAGCGCAAAAAGCAACATAGGCATACCACATTTTTACAGTGAAACCTGACCCTTTTTTTTTTTAAATGCATAGTTGTAGATTTTAAACTCTAGCTCTGCCGGCACCTAGGAAAACCAAGCGAACCTATACACTTTTTAAAACTAGATACCCAGGGAAATCCAGGATGGGCTGACTTGTGTGGCTCACTAGGTTCTGTTACCTAAAATCCCTTGCAGACTTCAAACTTTGTAAAATAAAAAAACATTTATTATCACATTTCTGTGATGGAAAATTCTTGAATCTTGCCTGATCCACAAACTTCCACCCACCCAGCATTCCCCAAAGTCTCCTGATAAAAATTGTACCTCACTTGTTTGGGCAGGCCTACTACCTGTGGCAGGAAATGGTCAAAAATGCAACGTGTACACACCACATTTTTACAATGAAAACTGACCCTTTTTTTGCAAAGTGCCTAGATGCAGATTTGAACCCTAGTTTTGGCGGCACCTAGGGAAACCTAGCAAACTTATACATTTTTTAAAGTTAGACACCCAGGGGAATCCAGGATTCACACAAGTGAGGTACCATTTTTATCTGAAGCCTTTGGGGAATGTGAGGTAGGTGGATTTTCGTGGATCCATGCAGATTCCAGAACTTTCCTTCACAGAAATGTGAGGAAAATGTGTCATTTTTTACAATCTTTCAGGTTTGCAAGGTATTATCAGTAAAAGAAGCTGGTGAGAGCCAGATAAGTCACCCCATCCTGGATTCCACTTGTAGTCTAGTTTAAAAAAATATATTGATTTGCTAGGTTTCCCAAGGTGCCAGCAGAGGTAGGGTTCAAAATTCACAGCTAAGCATTTTGAAAAAAGGGTTGGTTTTCACTGTAAAAATGTGGTGTGTCCACATTAAGTTTTGGGCCGTTTCCTGTAGTGGACACTAGGACTACCCACACAAGTAAGGTACCATTTATCTAGGAAGACTTTGGGGAATGCGAGGTGTTAGGAATTTTTTGGATCCACGCAGATTCCAGAACTTTCCATTACAGAAATATGAGGAACTTCTTTTTTTTTTAACGAAGTTGAGGGTTTGCAAGGGATTCTGGATGACAGAACATGGTGAGAGACACTCAAGTCACCCCATCCTAGATTCTTCTGAGTATCTAGTTTTAAAAAATGTATTGGTTTGGTAGTCATCCCTAAGAGCCGGCCACGCTAGGGTAAAAAATCAACAGCTAGGCACTTTGCAAAAAAAGTTTGCAATGTAACAATGTGGAGTGTCTACGTTGCATTCGGGTCATTTCCTGTCGCGGGCACTAGGCCTACCCACACAAGTGAGGTACCATTTTTATGAGGAGGCTTAGGGGAACACAGAATTGTACAGCAACTATTATTACCTATTGACTTTCGATGCATGTCTGCCTTCCAAATGCAAAACAATGTGTAAAAAAGAAGTCACTTTGAAAAATTTCCTATAATTCATATGCTGGTATGGGTACTCACAATTTTGAAGATGTGTAAATAGCTACTGTTTCTAAACTCTATATTTTACTCCCATTTTGTAAATACGTAGGTGTCTTTCAAACTGATTTTTTACAGTTTTTATTTTCCCAAATGAATTGCAATGTACCAGGTGCGCAATTAAAAAACATTGCCAAGACGCTGCTCGGTACTGGCTCTGCGTTCCTCTGATTCTTGTTGAACCTATAAGTCCTATATATCCCCAGAACCAGATGAGACCAGCGGATGTAACAGTATAATGCTTTAAAAAATCTGTCATACTTAAGAGAAGTTACAGGTGAAAACATTGGACCAAATTGCTGTGTTTTTCAACTCAATTCAATTTTTCCTATTTTAAGCTTAGTTTCTGTAGGAAAAAAGGTTTAAGGAGCTACACAAATGACCCCTTGCTTAATTCTGAATTTTGTCTTCTTTTCAGAAATGTATAGATTTCCGGGATCTATTATTGCTTTCGTACCCATTTCTACCACTAACTGGAAGGAGGTTGAAAGCACAAAAAGGACGTTCTGAACGAAGAGCAGACAAGAAAAGATGTGATAAACCTAATTGGAAAAATGAAAATAGATCTCAAACTCAGTTTTCTCACTCTGAATCAAGCCCTGAGCCAATGGAAATCGGAACTCCCCTACAGCCATTGTCAAAAGACGAAAAAGACAATAGACGTAAAAATGGACAATGCCTTTACTGTGGTCGTAAAGGACATTTCGTAAAAGATTGTATGATGAAACCAAAGGGCAAGTCTCCAAATGCCAGCAAGGCAGCAGTTATTGAATCAACAGACCAAAAGTCGGAAAACTAACATGCCCAAGATGTTTAGAGGGGGATCTCTTGGGAACCATTGCTTACCCTTCAATAAACTCTTGTGCAACTAATTATAAAGCTCATTTTCGATTAGCAGTGCAAATACAGTTAACACATAAAATCTGGCAAATGGAAGTTTTATTGATTCAGGGGCCACGGGAAATGTTGTAGATCTGGAAACAGCGCAACGATTAAGTATAATCTGTGAAAAGAAAGAAACTCCAGAAATAGTTCAAGCAGTAGACGGAAACATCTTGTCTGGAAGCCCAGTTACAATGCAAACTTCAAAAGTAACTATGCTTTGTGAGGATTCCAAAAGACAACATCATAAGGAGGAGGTTCAATTTGATGTAATTCAAGCACCTCAGTATGGATTTATTCTTGGAATGCCATGGCTCTGTCTGCATAATCCTTGTATTGATTGGCAAAAAAGAGAACTTGTATTTCTCTCTGATTTTTGCTATGCATCCTGTTTAAAGTCTTTCACGTCAACGGTGAGTCAAATTGCAACTGTGTGAAGAAAAGAAAACAATTCTACCCCCATGTTACAAAATGTTTCAAGAGGTATTCAGTAAAGAAAAGGCAGCAGTTCTCCCTCCTCATTGCAGTTATGATTGCCAAATCGATCTCATACCAGGTTCTTGTGTACCGAATTACAGAATTTATGCTCTGTCTGAAACAGAAAATCAACATCTGAGGGAGTATTTGGATCAGTATTTGGAGAGTGGTTTTATCCGCCCTTCTAAGTCACCAGCCGCCTCCCCTTTGTTTTTCATCCCAAAAGCAAATGGGGAATTAAGGCCATGCATCGATTACAGGGCATTGAACAAGATTACAATCAAGAACAAATATCCATTGCCGTTAATCCCTGTCCTTTTAAATCAAGTTAAAACAGCAGTAATTTACACAAAACTTGATCTAAGGGGGGCTTATCTTTTAGTGCATATTAGGCAAGGTGATGAGTGGAAAACTGCATTCAAAACTCGATATGGATTATTTGAATATTTGGTAATGCCATTTGGCCTTTGTAATGCACCAGCGGCCTTTCAGTTTTCCCTAAATGACGTTTTAAGAACATTTCTGGATCTATTTGTTATCGTCTACATAGATGATATTTTAATCTATTCAGATTCTGAAGAAAAACATGAGGGACATGTCAAAAAAGTGTTAAGAACTTGTCAATCACATAACCTGTATTGCAAATTATCCAAATGTGACTTCCATGTTTTTTAATTTGAATTCTTGGGAGTACTGCTCACACCAACTGGCATGAAAATGACTGCAAATTTCTATCGTCATTTTATAGATCATTTCTCAGCAGTAGTAGCTCCCATAACTCGCTTGCTAAGGAAAAAGGTGAAATTTGAATGGACTACAGAAGCCAATGATGCGTACCAGAGTTTAAAAAAGGCATTTACAGCGGCTCCAATTCTAATGCATCCTGACGTGAATGAACCTTTCATAATTGAGGCAGATGCTTCTGATGTAGCAATTGCAGCCATTTTATCCCAAAGACATCACAAAACAGGTCAAATGCATCCAGTTGCATATTTGCCTCGAAAATTGAATGCAGCAGAGCAAAATTATATCATTGCAGAAAAAGAATTGCTTGCTATGCTTGAGGCTTTCAAGGAATGGAGACATTATATTGGTGCACAGACAAAATATCGACTCCAAAATATCGACTGGACATAATATCGACTTTTAAATATAGACTGGACAAAATATCGACTGGACAGAATATCGACTACAAAAATATCGTTTTTAAGGTAAGTGAAGTAATATCGACTGTATAAAATATAGATAGCAAAAATATCGAATTTTTAATAATATATAATATTTTATAGTGTAATATTATGTAATAATATATGTGAAAAGTGTGTATTAATGTTATAAAATATTTTATTAAATGAATTTTGTTTTTATAAAAATTGCGTAATGTAATTCTGTAGCGGGTTGTGGGTTTATAGGGGAATAGGGTGGGAAGTAATTTAATAATAATTAATTAATTAATATATGTTTGTAAAATATTTTTAATTAATAATTAATTGATAATTAATTAATAAAACTTCGTTAATTAATTATTATAATTTTGTACATATTTTTATTAGTAATTAATTGGTAATTATATATATAATTTTGTGTTATTGTTAAGTAATTAATTGGGAAAAAATAATATTAATTATTAAATTAATTACAGCTAATGTGCTAATATATTTACTTTGTTGTTATTGTTAATTAATAATTAATTGGTAATTGTTATGTTATGTTATGTTATGTTATGCAGGGGTTTTGTATAGCGTACGGCTACTCGGAAGAGTGTCCCGACGCTTTGGATTGCACACTAATATCACAACACAACAGGGAAAATAAGAAACAGAGATAAAAGAATAATAATAATAATAATTAATTAATATTGATTAATTTTGGGTAAAGGAGTATTTTTAGGGTTCAGTGTCAGTTTTCAGTTTTAGGGTAAAGATGTATTTTTAGGGTTCAGGGTCAGTTTTGGGTTTTTGGGTAAAGGGGTATTTTTAGGGTTCAGGGTCAGTTTTCAGTTTTAGGGTAAAGGGGTATTTTTAGGGTCCAGGGTCAGTTTTGGGGTTTTGGGTAAAGGGGTATTTTTAGGGTTCAGGGTCAGTTTTCAGTTTATGGGTAAAGGGGTATTTTTAGGGTTCAGGGTCAGTTTTGGGTTTTTGGGTAAAGGGGTATTTTTAGGGTTCAGGGTCAGTTTTCAGTTTTTTAATGATATTTTAGCAAGTCGATAATGTGACCGTCGATACTCTTTGGAGTGGGAATAGTATTTTTTACACTTCTGGTATTGTACGGTAATATAATAGTATCCTATTTAATTATATTATGTTACTATATATATATGTTTTAACAAATATGATAGTAAAAAATTATTTTTATTATTTTCATTTAATATTTAATTAGTATAAGTTAATTTAAGTATTTTTAAGTATATTTTAGTAATTAAATTTTAATATTGATTTAATTAAACACTGTTTTTAATAAAGTCGATATTTTTTATAACTATATTATTGTAAACGATATTTTGTACTCGATATTTTTGTACTTACCTGTTTGTAGATACAAACTTGATATTTTGACTGTCGATATTTTGTCCACGATATTTTTGCAAGTCGATATTTTGTCCCTCGATATTTTTTCAGTGATCCATTATATTATGGGAGTAAAATTCATGGTGACTGTGTATACAGACCATAGAAATTTACAGTTTATGAGTTCAGCCAGGATGTTAACTCCACGACAGTTAAGATGGATGATGTTCTTTGCGGAATATGATTTCATAGTAACCTACCGTCCTGGGCAAGATAACAAAAAGGCTGATGCTCTTTCTAGAAAAGACTCTACATTGCATAGATTCGAAGGAGCTCCACAAGCAATAATAGAACCTGACAAAGTAATCTGTTTGTTGAATGCAGATCAATTTCTAGACAACATCCATGAACGCTTTCCTCCATCTCAATGGAAAAACTGGGAGAACAAAAAAGAAAATCAAACAATCAAAGAAGGAATACCATTCCATGGAAAGCAAGTGTACCTTCCTACCAAAGAACTACAAGAAACTGTGTTTGGTTGGTTACACTCCCATCCTATGTCAGGACATCCAGGCCCAAGAAAACCGTAGAAAAAGTACAAAACTTATTCTGGTGGCCAACACTACAAAAAGATGTTTCTTTGATGGCTCAAAATTGTGAAATCTGCGCTAGATTTAAGACTGATCATAGTAAACCAAAAGGTTCGTTGCAAGTCTTACCAACGCCAGTTAGACCATGGGAACATGTTTCTTTGGATTTCATTACAAATTTGCCACAGATAAATCATCATTCAGTCATTTTAGTAGTTGTGGATAGCCTAACGAAGTAAGCTCATTTTATTGCTTGTAAACAATCGCCAACAGCAGGACAATTAGCACAAATATTTCTAACAAATGTTGTACGATTACACTGTTTGCCTTCAGTGTTACTATCTGATCGTGGTTCTCAGTTTTCATCTAAATTCTGGCAACAATGGTGTCAGTGTCTGCAAATTACTTCCAATATGTCTCCTAGTTATCATCCACAAACAGATGGTCAAACCGAACAATTAAACCAGACATTAAAACAGTATTTGAGATGCTATGTTACAGATTCCAAAAAGTCCTGGTTAGACTTGCTTTGGATAGCTGAAATAGCTTATAATACATCACCACATTCATCTACTGGATCCTCTCCTTTTGAAGCTCTATACGGTTATGTACCAAATACTATTCCTTTAAGCATGCCCAAAGATGTGAGTGATGCACCTGCTGTGCAAGATACAGTACAGCTCATGCAAACTGTTCATCAACAAATCCATAAACGATTATTGCAAAGCAAAGAAAAGTACAAAAAGCAATATGATAAACATCATCGGTCAGGACCAACGTATGTTACTGGAGATAAAGTATTGTTGTCTACCAGAAACTTGGCTTTCAAACACAAAAACATGTTTCATCCCAAATTTATCGGACCGTATCCGGTACTTCGTCAAGTCAATCCAGTAACGTACAAATTGTTGCTTCCCAGAACATTACGGATCCATCCAGTATTCCATACTTCCCTATTGAAACCAGCTAAGCAGAATGTGACACCCAGACCAGCTCCAGTCTTAGTTCAGGGTAATTGGGAATACGAGGTGCAAGACATATTAGACTCTTAACTGAGGGGCGCTAGATTGTGGTATCTTGTTTCTTGGAAAGGATATGGATCCGAAAATGACTCATGGGAACCAGCAGAAAGCATTCATGCCTCTCGCTTGTTGCGCCGTTTCCACCTTCTTCACCCTTCAAAGCTGGGCCCTAGACTGCTCCAGGGAGGGGGGAATACTGTCAGGACTGGGGTGGCTTGCGGTCTAGGGCCCGCCCCACTCAGTAGCAGTTACAGTCCTCTGCCATGTCCGAGGCGTTTATGTGGTAAAGTGCATTGGTTTGCTTCAAGGGGACGTTGGTGGCAGAACTGTTCAAGGATTTAATCTAACACCTTGTATATTGATGTTATGTTTAACCTTCTTTTGTCTACTGTCCGCCAAATGCGTGAGATTTAGCAGTCTGCCGCGTCCGCGAGATGCGTGAGGTTCGGCATCCTGAACGCGTCCGCAAGATGCGTGAGATTTGGCATGCTGTCGCATCCGCGAGATGCGTAGGTTTTTTTGCAATGCGGTCGCTTACGGGGAGTATACAAGGGCGTAGTCACATCGATGTACGCGACCACACCCAATCTCCTTTGCTCACTATTCTAGATTCTTCAGGGAGGAAGCAGGCTTCTTAGCTTGCTCCAATCTTGCTTGTGACATTTTCGAATATTTCTTCAGAGTGAAGACTCGGCAATCAGCGGTGCTTCCAGTGGGTGAGTCCCGAAGTTGCAGCTTCGTGTTTGAAGGCGAGGAGGCTGTTTCAAGTCGAATTATTTAGTGGAGAGTCTTCTTCATGAGTCCAGAAGTGGTGAAGGGAGAGACATCCTCTTGGGCCCAGAACTTGCAGTAAGACTTCCCAATTCGTAGAGTAGGTCGTACTCTACAGGTAGGAGAGCATCTTAATTATAGAAGAATTTGAAAACAAAGTTCATTACTGCAAAACTGTTTTAAAAGTAAAGTATTCTGACAGAAAGTTATGTCGAATCCTGAGCATTTTGGTGCTGTGATTTATTATATTGAACTGTTTGAGGTGCATTTAACCTTCTAGGATCTCAGAATATTTGATGGTATATTTTGATTTCATATGACATTCTTGAAAAGAAGTACAATTTGAATGTTTTAAGTAATAGATATATAAAGACGCAAGCAGATAGTGATTGTGACTATGTAAAGAGGTATTTACAGATTTTTGGATCACTACAGTATCTTTCTTTTGAGTGAAATTGCAAACTGGTAACAAACTGAAATAATAATAAGTTACAAGCATTCTAAGTTGATCAATCTTATTCCAAATTGAATAAGAACCAAATAGGTTTCTTCATAGAAATGGTCAAACAATGGAAATAATTTTATTTTTTGAATGAATAAAGAAACAAAAGCATTTTGTGCATCAATAACTTTTCCTTTTCAGATCTCCTTCCCAGCTGTTCCCTTCCTAATTCCCTTTCCCCCCACTTGATCACTTCAATATTCTGTGTATTAATTACAATCAGAATTGGAGGTATCGAGAGGTGGGCCTTTATATCGTCACATCAGATCCCGAGGAAGACTTCGTCTGACACACTCAGGAGAAGCTACATACTATATACAATGGAAACACAACCTCCTCAGTGAACACGGCGACTTGGTAAGTTTGATAAAAGCTTTGTAACTATTCAAGAGCTTTCATTTATATGATGTTACATATATCTCAAATATGTATTGGGTATTGTATTATACATGTATACCTATTCTACAGAGTATGCTGGTTACCCCTTGAAGCTGTGGCTCATGATTATATCTGCCCAAGAAAGACAATAGAATGGTCCTTTGACCTTTGTAAGGTTAAATTCCGTTGTCTGCATCAAAGTGTTGGTGCCTTGGAATACTTGCCTGAAAAATATTGTTGCAGCAGCATTGTAGTCTGTTCTTTGATGTATCAGAGTGTGTCTCTCTCATCATAGTAAAACATAATCTGGTTAGGTCATAACAAAGTTCAATTAGAAATTCTGATAGTTGGGGAGTTGCGCGCATCGTGACCCAAGATGGCCGCATAGCATCGGATCTGCGCACCACGTCAGGCATTGCGGTTCCAGCACTCCAAAAACCGACATGGTCACATATTTCTGAATCTGAATGCCTAAGCTACCGAAGCCTGCTTTTACCAACCCTTACATGTAGTTTAAATATAGATTTCATGCAAGTGAATTTCTACCCAATTTGTGGCCGCCATTTTGTATTTTTCTCTTCAGCTTTTTGCCTCACATTGCCTTTTATAGTGTCCTGACACATTATTTTTTCAATGTTTTCGCCTACGTCATCTTTTTTCTTTGCTAGAGCATCTCTCATCTCTGGAAGGTCTTTTCGCTTCCGGTCTGGCTGTACCCACGAGGTAAATTTTACCTGTTTCTTCTTTTTTGGTGCTTCTTTCAATAGCCTTCTTTCAAGGCTGTTCGTATTCTATTTAATGGGTAGAAGCAAATACCTACTTCATTCTACTAAGAAACAGAACGCCAACATCACGGCAGCTGGCCTTACTATCTCTTCAGTGACTGCTTCCTCCTCACAATCTTCTAAGGTTTTAGTGCAAGAAGGCTACTCCGCTTCCACAGCTTTATTGACTATGGCAGCTAAGTCTCAATCTCCTTCAACTACTGTCAAGAGACTCAAACCTGACCCTCACTCTCCTCCTAAAGCTGTCTCTCCAGTCTTTCTGGATATTGTTCAGGAGGAAATCCATGCCCTCAGACCTTTCATTGAATAAACAAATTCTTGTTTACAGTCCATGGATAACCAATGGTCCTCACTGGAATCCCGCCTCATGATGGAGGAACAGCAACTCAAGGTGGTACAGGATTCATCTTCCAGAATCTTCTCTTTGGAGAAAGAAGTCTTACAGCTGAGGAGAGTGACCGAGGACCTTGAAAATAGAAATTGTTGCAATAACCTGCGCATTTATGAACTTCCTGAAGGTCTTGAAGGGGCTGGTCCTGTTGCGTACTTTTCTTCCTTCCTTTTACAGTTTTTGGATCTACCCTCTCCGGCCAAATTAAATATACAACCCACTCATAGACTGGGCCCTCGGTTGTCTTCATCGACTGCTCCTTCCAAACCCTGTTGAGTGATCATCCTCTTTCTACAATCGATGGACCTCCTACAAGTCCTAAATGCAGCTATAACCAAAAAACATCTCACGTGGCTTGGCACCAAATTGTTTATTTCTCAGGATGTCTCTTCCCCCACTGCCAATTATTTGACCTTTGTCGGGTGCTTCGATCCTTCGGTGCACAATATGGATTTTTCCACCTGTACCTGTTTAAAGTCACCTTCTTAAATAAGACATCTACTTTTGAAGAACCAGCTGATCTTAGAGGATTTATTCAGTCAAATTTGACGACTTCAATGGAGCTCGCGGGACCTCCTCCTATACCTTGACCCTATTCTTCTTCTTTGGCACTATTCATTGCAAACTAAAGTTGTAATGTAATAGTAATTTTTTTGTAATTCTCATTGTTCTTCTTGTTGTTCTTGTTCTCACCTGCATAATTTTGTTTTCCTTACAGGTTCTTTGCAACCCATTCTGTTCCCAGTCATATTACCATTCCTGTTTCTGTCCTTTTGAAGTCATGATGTTGTCTGTTTGCCTGTTGTTGGGTGTGATGTTTTCGTTGTCTGTTGCCGCCTCTCATCCTACCCTTTGTCCCCTGAAAGGTACGTACCACAGTCATCTTTTTGACCTGTACTGTCTTCTCTTTTTTGTATTCACTCTTCCCTCGTACTCTTCTTTTCCTAGTGTATCTTTCCCCCTCCTTTTCCTGGTGATATTGCTTCCTCTCTTTTATATGTTTCCTTCTTCATATGTTTTCTTAACTTTCCACTTCGTTGCATTTTCTTTTCGCTCTCTGTCATTTCCTATGTTTATATCTCTTCTCCCTTTTTCTCCCTTTATCTCTTACTTCCTTATTTTATTGCTGCACATGTTGTTCTTTATTGATTTTTGATGTTTTTACATTCGGAGTTATCTCTTGGAATGTGAAAGGTTTTAATAACCCAATCAAAAGACAGAGAATATTGTCACGCCTTGCCTCTTACAATCCCGATTTTTTCTCTTAGAAGAGACTCACCTTACATAACCTGAGGCGTTAAAATTGAAAAAAGACTGAGTTGGTTCAGTTTTTGTCTCTCCTACTTCCACTAAGAAAAACAGTGTTATAACTTTATGTAACAAAAAGTTGAATGGTAAAGTTCTGTTGGAAGAGATTGATACAGAAGGGAGGTGGTTGTAAGCCAAATTGTTAATTAATAATATCTCTTTGACTGTATTCAATGTTTATGGTCCTAGTCAACCTGACTGTTCCTTTTGGCCTCTGATTACTCAGAAATGTATTCAGTTTAGAAATAATCTCTTTATCCTAGGAGGCGACTGTAATCAAGTTGTTGACCCTTTTCTAGATCATCAATCTCAGATGCGCTTCATTCCCCATGAAGTCCATGAGCAATTTTTCAATTCTATTTCCCAAATACACCCTGTTAATGCATGGAGACTCTCTCACCCTGTTTCTCTTGACTTTTCTTTTTCTCTACCCCTCACAATTCCCGTTCCCTTCAAGATCACATTTTTCTTTCTCAATCTTTCTCTCAAAACCTTTTTTCTTCCCCTATTGAACCCATTGTTATTTCTGACCATGCCCCGATGGTGGTGAACTCTTATCTAGTCCCTCCGCATCCCAACTTCTCCCGGAGCCATTTTAACAATTCTCTTCTCCTTAACACGTCTACCTCAAGAAGTCTAAAAAAAAAAAAAACGTTTCCTTCAACATCATAAGGCTACTCTTGCAAATATTAAGGCCTTAGAACACAAATTCAATAAATTACCCACAGATTTGGTCTTGCAAGCTCTTGTTCGAGCCAAATTAGCCTTCAACAAAACTACGACTGATAATGCATCATCCATACTACTCCGTAGCAGTGCTTGCTATTACAGAGGATGCAACAAAATTGGCAAACTTCTGGCGAACTATCTCAAATCCTGTAAAGACTGTACTTTAATTGATTCTATTTATTCTCAGGATGTGAATTCCATTCATAAAGATCAGGACATTCTCAATGAATTTATGCTATTTTATAAAGACCTTTATACCCCAAAATCTCCTCCCTCTAGTTTGCTTATTAAATCTCATCATAACAAACTTCTGACCGCTTCTAATGATCACCTTATTCTTTCTAAACTTGAAACAGACTTATCCCTCAATGAATTATCCAAAGCTTTAAACGATTTTAAAGAAAGGAAAAACCCCAGGCCCGGATGGGTTTTAAGTTGAATCTTATTTACATTTCTCGAACCTATTATTTCCTAAACTCCTAGAACTTTTTCATTCATTCTTTCTCTCTGGTAAGACAGATGACACTTTTCAAGAGGCTACGATTTGCTTGATTCGCAAAGATGGTCGGAAACGCAGGTTTTGCAAAAATGATCACCCGATTTCCTTGGTTAATGTTGACTATAAATTATTTGCTAAAGTACTTGCTGATCCTCTTATGCCTCCTCTAGTCAGTAAGAAGCAGTGTTGTTTCATCAAGGGCAGATTAACTTTGGATAACTCTTGTCTTTTCCTTAATGTCTTAAACAAAATCCCTTCCCTTCCCTTCCCTTTCTGTTGATGCTGAAAAGGCATTTGATAGATTTGATTGGTCTTGTTTATTTGAAGTTTTGAAGTGGAATGGGTTATGTTGGACTTGGCCCTTTTGGCAGGTTCACCCCTAAACTTGTTGCTTTTAAATGTGACCTGGTGTAAGTTATTTTGGGCCTCTGCGCACTTTACCACTGTGTCCCAGTGTAAAGTGTGTGCGTACTCTAAGTGCATGTTGTGAGACTGGCCTGTCCTCCCATAGGAATGCATGGGGAATGTGGTTGTCCATGGTAGTTCCTGATGTGTGGGGAGTGCAGGAGCGAGTTTGGTATGTACGAACTCGTGACATTAAATGCTTCACATCGGCGTGTGCAGATTTAATGTGTCTGGTGTGAAAGTGCCACTTCTAGAAGTTACTGAAACAAAAACTGGGTTAGGACTCAGAGCAGTAAGGCCAAGGCTCATATCATGATCCAACAAAATAACCCCAGTAGTGCTAATCTAATCTCAAAATCTTTTTGGAGGGAACCTATTGAAGTAAAACAATAAGTACCATAGATTTATTTTTCAATCAGAAGTTAATCTATTTCTTTTATTTGATTTTAGTATCAAAACATATTTTCTTTTTCACAAATTTAACATATAATTGACACTTGCACCTTAATATACCTAGAAAACAAAATACATCAAATTACATTCACTCTCTCTCTTTCTCACATTCTGTTGCATACATACACCCATTCAAAAAACAACCTATCTCAAGAAAAACTGATAATTTTACGAAAATACTATACACATTTGACATCTATTCATGATAACAAAGCCATGGACAATTGTTTGTGAATCTGTATCAATTATAACATTATGAGCATGTTCCTATGGCAGAAAAAAATGGTCTACGCGTTTCGAACTCCCTTTTTTAAGGGGAGTTCTCTTCAGGACCACGTAGCTGAAAAGAGAAATTACACAAATGTCAGCTAGGGGATGCCCTGTACCTCTCTTTGCCATGTAGTTTGACAGAGTTTTAAAATGTTCCTTACCTTCTGCTTATTAAGCTGCTCTCATTAATGGGACTGTAATAGAAGAACAAAGGACAGACTCGACAGCCAACCTGAACTCACAAAAACCAGTGTCTGTATCCACTATACCCCGTAGCATAACCAAATATATACTCACAATAAGGTGTTTTCTAGATCTAATAGATCATGTTCTTGACTTTTTTATTCCTTCGAAATGTTGAGGCGTAATATGAAAAATAATGAAGCCTAATGTAAAAAACAGGTAGGTAATGGTTAGTTTTTTTTTGCAGGTCAGAGGGAGCGCTTTTGCTAAATGAAACTTACTTGATAGCTTTGAAAGGTGCTGTCGCGGTGTGATAGTTTCTCGGGAATCTGGAGGTTTTTTGATTGATATAACGTTTAGGTGGTGCACATCTTGGTAATCTTACAGCTTCCCAGCAAGTAGTGGGCAGCTGCTACGTTTAGGCCCCCCTGTTGCGCACTCTTCTTTTGCCCTGCACATTGCTGACTTTGTAGCTTGTAGCCCTGACTCTGCTGGACAAAAAGCGTTTGAGCCCCTGAGAGGCCTAGTTGGCCTGGGGACAGTTTTAGGTGTTGTGCCCTCGCTTAGGGTACATGGTTCTTCCTAATGTGATTTATGCGTAATGTTCAATGCCTTTATGCCTATACCTCTAAATATGTTTTTATGCTTAGGAGGTTGTTTTGCCTAGTCTAGTGTATACTAGTAAGTTTATGTTTCTCTGCATGATCTATGCCTAAGGTGATGAGCATTGCGTAGCGTGTTCCTACCTTTTACTAGTGGTTTATGGTTGTGTCCTACAATTGTTTTTTGTGCTACAATCATTCCATGTTCTACTAAGTGCTATTTGTACTAAGTGCTATTCCTACTAAGCGCTATTTCGGATGGTGACCCATGTGGCCCTGTCCTGTGTTTATAATCCCCTGTATATATTGCCCAGTGCCAATTGGCACTGTGTATCTGTGTGATTATGATCTAATGTGTTTATGGTAATACAAAGGCAATTTTCATATATAACCTTGTGTGGAGTTCCTTTTTGTGGTGTGCCCAGTGTGTTGCTGCTGTGTGTGTGTGTGTTGCCCAAACGGTTTACACATTGCCTCCGGGATAAGCCTGACTGCTCGTGCCAGGCTACCAAGAGGGTGAGCAGGGGTTATCTTGGCATGTAACTCCCTTGCCCTGACAAGAGTGGTGGTTTCTGCCTGGCTTTGGCGCAAGCCTTAGCCAACCAGAAATCCCATTTCTAACAGGTTAGGTCCCAAATTGATTTCACTTATTTCTTTATTATACTCTGCCCCCAGAGCCTCGGTATTAGTCAATGGTTGAGTATCTTCCTACTTTCCCCTTCGACGTGGTGTTCATCAAGGTTGCCCTCTTACCCCCTTTCTTTTTGTCTTAGCTCTTGAACCCTTTTTGTCATCAATCCATAACAATAAATCTATTTCTGGTTTCTCTTATGGTGAGCAACATTTAAAGATTTCCACTTACGCAGATGACATTTTACTTTTAATTTCCAAATCTGAAGTCTCTATCCCTTCTTTATTACAAGAGTTTTCTTTCTTCTAACTTGTCACAAAATGATGCTGTCATTATTCCTTTTCTTTCACTGGGTTTGCATGGAACAGCTCTAAAATTAAATACTTGGGTATGTGCTTCTCCAACTCTATCGCCTCTTCTGTTAAATTAAATACGACTGAGGTTTTATCTTGGATTGACAAATTATTTTCATCCTGGAATCCTTTTTTTCTTTCTTAGTGGGGTCGGTTAGACCCCATTAAGATGATGATTACTCCAATTCTAATTTATGTTCTCTCCATGCTTCTCTCCATATTCCGACCTGTTACTTTAAAATGATCAATCCTCGCCTCTCCAAATTTCTTCAGGAAAATAAAAAAGCCAGACTATCTTTATCTCCCCTTCGCAAGACAAAAACTAATGAGGGTGTGAATTTTCCAGATTTTTGCACTTACCTTAAATCTTCTGTCTTCGTCAGGCTTTCAAATTGCTCTTCTCTGAACCTTCCCCTTTTACCCCCGTATGGTTTTTCCTTTGAACATACTTTTCTTTTACCCTTCTCTTTGATAGAAGTTCTGGCTTTTTCTGCCAAAACTCCTCAAACTTCTTTTCCCTTGTTTAAGCAGACGTTCTACATGTTGTAAACTTTGATCCAACCAAAATGTGTTTCTAGGGAGTCCTTTTTAGATTCTCCATTTTGATACAATTCCCTGATTAGCATCAGTAATAGAATATTTTTTGGGAAATCCTGGCATTTGCGAGGTATAACTTGGGTCAAGAATCTATTTGGATGGTTTGTCTCCTTGTTCCTTTCCCCAATTCCAGGCCTTTTCATTGTCCTCGTTCTTTTCTACAGAAAATCTCTATTTTAATGGCAGTTATTCTTGATACCTTCTACTCCCTTCCCTCCTTTCCGCCTCTCTCGGAACAAAACTATCTTCCCAAGATTCTTCTCTCTCTACTTAAGGCCTATCTCATCTATAAACATCCTTAGTTCCTTCTCCAGATCGTCCTAAGAATAAAATAGAACGTACATTGGAATTAGACATGGGTTGTGAATGGGCTATCAATTTCTGGGATAAGCTCTGGTCCCGTTCTCTAAAAAATTTCTAGATCTGCTTCTCCTACTCAATCTATGTTTTTCCTTCATCATAGACCTTATTTCACTTCTACCTCTATAGCTAAATTTTCCCATTCTACGGACACAAACTGTTGGACCTTTGGCTCTCCTAATGCTTATCTCATACATCTTCTCTTTCTTTGCCCTCCTGTTTCTAATGCTGATCTCATACATCTTCTCTTTCTTTTCCCTCCTGTTTCTCACTTTTGGGGGAAAATGTGGTCCTATATTTCTCGTTTCTTTAACATTCTTACTCTTTTTTCTATTCCTATTCTTTTTTCCAGGAGTTTGTCTGAATTTTTTGATCTCCCAACTCAAGAACATGTTTTTTTGGACCTTATGTTAGCTTTAGCCTTCCAACATATAACCCTTAACTGGAAATCTCTCACAAACTTTCTGTACAATACTGGTTGAATAGTCTTTCTCACCTCCTTTGACTTGATATTGCTTTTGCCTCCTCTTGCAATCCAATGGTCAATAGAGATGATTTTTGGTTGCCACTTACTGCCTATTTAGGCACAATGGTACTGACAAACAGCTCTCATTGAAACTCTGAAAATATGAAACCTCTGTAATTATTTATGTTCTCTGTTCTTTTTCTTCTTAATCCAGTTTGCTTATTGTATTATTCAATTGTAAGAGTTGACCCTATTTTCCCTTTGTCTCCCTTTCTCTCCCTTTAAATTTAAAATAGCTTTCTTCTCTGTTACTACGCTAGCCATTTATTATTGATGTACCTATTTTAATATGTTCTTTTTATATTGCTGGCCTTCTGTATTTCATGTTATTCTCTAAATAAAGCTTTTTAAACTTAAAAAAAAGAAATCCTGATAGTTGTGGCAAAAGTGATAGGCACTTCCTAGAGAAATCTGTGTCACTTTAAAACTGTACCAGACTTCAGTAAAGATAAGAACATAAAATACATCTCATTAGGTGAAATAGCAGGAAGAAATGGTAAATTATAATCAGTCATTTTTTTCAATAGAACGGGGACGAGGAAGTGATTTCAGGCTGACCATGATCGAGAGTGAAACGCGTAAACCCAGACAGGCACATTACTTAAAAGTTTTCTCTTCACACTTAAGGCAGATTTTCAAGACCCTTTCGCCATTTTTGCGTCACTTTTCCCATGTTAGAAAGTGATGCAAAAGTGGCGCAAGGGGTTTGTGAATCTGCTACTTTGTGTTTTTCTGGAGTGAGGATTTAAAAATCTTTTGGTGGGGTAACGAATAATTCTGAAGTCATCACGGGCCCTCAAAGTTAGATTAATCGTTGTTGAGCTCCAGCTGAAACCTGAAGTTTTCGACCCAAAAACTCAGAGAGGCTGTAGTGTTCTATGACGTCCCAGCAATGATCGCACACCAGACAGGTCTGGTGGTAGCTATTCTTTATTATCAGTTGTTCTTCTCGTCCATGCATGCACATCCTCACCCTGTCCCCTCTCCCTGTGTTCTGCTTCCCGCCCCCTGACCGGATGCGGTGTCCGGTATCCAGTCCCCAGAGTCCCTCGACCCCTTGGGTCCTAGTGCCCAGTTGTCTGGTCACTACATCTCCCCCTTTGTTACAACAACAAATGCTTTCCTGATGCTTTCTGCACCTACTGTTAATGCCTGTTGATAGAGAGAGTTTAGAGATAGGTAGCTATAGAGAGAGAGAGATAGAGAGAGATGTGGTCACTCTACATCTCTTCGATCAGTCTTTGTGGTTTCTTGCATGTTCTTCTCGGTCTTTTTTCACTTTCGCTCTATTGTCCATTATCTTCTTCCTTCACTTCGGTTGTTGTTTGTGTTGACACGTCTTCTCCTTCTGTCTTCAGTTCCTTAAAGTGTGAGGGATTTCTTGTTATGTTGTATCGCCCTGATGCCGCTGTGATCATTGGTCCTTTTATTTCCGTCACATTCAGAGGTTCTTTGGAGAATGTGCTGTCAGACTTCCTTTGTTGCCTTTGCCTCACTATTACTGTGTCGCCTTCTTTTATTTTTGGTTCGCAGGTATTCCTCCTGCGATCAGCATAAGCCTTCATTCTTGCCTTCGCTTCTCCATCTTTGACAGCTATGTCGCTTCGATCTGTGCTCATCTTTGCTTCCACTTGTGGAAGACTGGTCTTGCTTGAACGACGTAGAACTAGTTCAGCCGGGCATCGGCCTGTGGAGCTGTGAGGAGTGTTCCTGTAGTCTCTCTGTACTTGGCATAGGGCCTGCCCTGTTGATATTTGTGTTAGTTTAGCTCTTTGAACTGCCTTCTTGATGGTTCCCATGAACCGCTCTGCCATTCCATTTGCTTGGGGCCATAGTGGTGTAATTTTTCGATGCCTGATCCCCAAGTATTCCATGAACCGTCGGAATTCTTTTCCCAAGAATGGTGGGCCATTGTCAGTCTTGAGTGTTTGGGGCGAGCCCCATGCAGCAATACATCATCCATTATTAGTAGGGTGGCGTTTGCGGACGTGGAGGCCACTTGTCTGACTATTGGAATTTGTGAGAACTCATCTATGATGACCAGTAGATCGCTTCCTATCTGTAGTGGTCCATAAAAGTCGGCTGCCAATTCTGTCCACACTGCCTTTGGTAGTTCAGACATTTGTAACGGCTCTGGCTTTTGTGACGGTCCTGTCACCTGACAGATGTGACAGCGCATTACAGTTTTTTTCAACCATGCTATCTAGTCCATACCTTTTCTCTCAGCGTTTTCTTGGTCGCTACTATTCCTCGGTGTGATTCATGTGCTAGTTCTATCGTTTGTTTCCTCAGCTTGCAGGGCATCACTATCCTTGTTCCCCTCAGCAGGATGCCATTTTCGGTTTCAGATAGTTCTTCACTGATTTTCTTGAATGCTAGCAATTCCTCCTTTATTACTCCTTGATCCAGAGTGCTGTTGTTGTTTATGTGTCTCCACCTTTGTTGTCTTGTAACTTCCGGATTGCTTGCATGGTTGGGTCTCGTTTTGTTTCTTGTTCCAGCTCTGACATTGTTATTGAGGCGGGCGTGTTGTGTTTCAGGATGAAATGTAGATATTCCTCCGCCATTGTCTTCGCTTCAGCTTTGTGTGGCAATGGATGTCTCGACATATAGTCAGCTGAGTTGAGTTCTTTACCAGGCTTGTGTACTATTTTAAAATTGTAATCCATTAGCCTTATTCCTCACTTTCTATTCTGGGTGGTATCTTGGTGTTTGGGTTCCCGTAGATTGTTATTAATGCTTGGTGGTCTGTTACTATCGTGAACGGATTCCCGTAGATGAACATGTGGTAATGTTTGCACGCCCACACAACTGCTAGGTTTTCTTTTTCTGGTTGCGAGTATGCTCTTTCAATGTCCGACGGGCTTTTGCTCCCATAGGCCACTATGCATCTTGGTGAGTCTTTTCCTGGTTTGTGCACCTAATCCTACTGGGCTTGCATCTACTGTTAGTTCTGTGCACAACAGTGGGTCTAAGTATGCCAGATGATCTACGGCAGTTACAGTCTCCCTTATGTCTTTGAAAGCCTTGCTGCCCTCCTTTGTCCATGCAAAGGTCTGCCCTTGCTTTGTCAGCTCCCGCAGCGGTGCACTTACTGTCGCAAAGTCCTGGATGTATCTTGCACAATAGCTGGCAAGACAAAGGAATGACCTGACTTCAGCCACATCGCTTGGTTGTTTTCCTTTTTCCAGAGTGTCTACCTTGCTGCGATCTGGTCGCATTCCTTTTTTTGGATTTTTTTTTCCAAAAATCCCCTGCTCATCTCGTCCTAGTTCACACTTGTCTTTATTTAGTGTGTCTAGCTCCTTCTAGCTGGGAGCACACTTCTCTTAGTGCTTTGTTGTGCTCTTCATCTGACTTGCCAAAGACCAGGATGTCATCGCTATAGTGCAAACTGTTTTTTACTGGTCTTATCACCTGCCTGATGGTCTCTTGGAATATCTCGGTTGCTGACGATATCCCAAAGCTCAGACGTTTGTAGCGGAATAGACCTATGTGCGTCGATAACAATGTTATGTATCTATATTGTGGATCTAGTTCTAACTGGTGTTATCCCTTGCACAGGTCCAGTTTGGAGAATCGTCTTGTTCCTGTTAGGCAGCTGATCATGTCGTCAAGATGAGGCCCAGGGTGTTGTTCTCTTTCAATGGCGGTGTTCGGTACCCTCATGTCGACACAGATCCTGATCTTTGATGTGTTCTTTTTTGGTACGGCCACAATTGGTGACAACCAGGGTGTTGGTCCTTCTGCTGGCTCTATAATGTCTTGCTTCAGCAATGATTCTATCTCTTCCTCAACTTGTGGTTGCAGGTCTATCGGTACTCGCCGGTGGTGCAGAGCGACAGGCCTTACTGTTTCGTCAATATGGAGCGTGATTTGTCGCCCTTTTAACTTCCCCAGTCCTTTTAGTAATTTGGGGTATTCTTTTAAATTGCTTCCTTTTTATGACATGTTGTAGGTCATTTCGAGCAGGCCCATTACTTGTAATGTGATGTTGCTTAGTAGGCACAGTGCCGGAATGTCCCCTCTCAGTACATGAATCTCTTCTTTGGTCATTTGGTTTTTGTATGTCAAGTATTCTGTGAATTTTCCTAGGTTGGTTACTGGTTTTCTTGAACCCCATGTGAACACTTCTACTCTTGATGGTTGTAGTGTCGGTTTTATTTCCATCTTGTCATACTCCGATGCACACATTATGTTGCATGTGCACCGCTGTCAAGCACGAATCTTGCTTTATGTGATCCCACGTCTATTGTCACAGACTCTGTATTCTTGAGTTTTTTCTTGTCCACTAGACGGATGGTTTCTTCAGTTTTGTCGTCTCCTGTAGACATGAGCTATAACCGCTCCACCTTTTCTTCTTCTTCTTCCTTGCCTCCTGACTATAAAGATGAGCTTCTTTTCGTCGTTTCGATGTGCCTGACATGTCTGCTTGTCATCATTCGTGGTCTCCCTGGTCGCCCTCTTTCGTTTCTAAACTGCATCCTTGGCACATGCTGGCAAAATGGTTGCTTCGGTTGCATTTTCGGCATGTTGGCCGAATGCTGGACATGCACCTCTGTGCGGAAATTCCAAACCACATCTGTAGCACTGTGTCCCTTGTTGTTTCTTTGTCATTTGTTCATTTGGTCCCTTCTTCCAGTTGCCTGCGCGACTGTTGTCTGTCATGGGGTGTGCCTGCTCAACACGCCGTTCCATTTGCTTTGCATGTGGTGTGGCTCTTGCTCCTGCTCTCGCTAGTGCCAGAATGTTTTCCAACGATGTCGGTTCCTTCAGTATTCTCGTGCGGAATTCAGTGTCACGACACACTTCGATGATCCTTAAATGGATTGCTTGCTTGTTGTCATACTTGTCGAACTCGCAGTGTGTTACTGGCTTTCTTAGTCGCGTTGCAAAATCATCCAAGGACTCGTCTGGCTGTTGGAATGCTATGGTGAAGGTGTATCTTTCAAAATCTATGTTCCGTTCAGGGTCGAACTTTGTTTGTCAGGCACTTGATGAGGTCTGGATATGTCAATATTTCATTTGCTGGTAGAGTCACTAATAGATCGTCGACTTCATCACCCACTAAATTTAGGAATGGGCCTAATTGTTTGGCTTCTACTACGTCATTTGCTTCCATATATCTTTCAAATTTTGTGACCCACCGTTCCCATCTTATTCCTACTTGTGGTTCTGATACATTGAATGGGAGGGGTCAGCAATATTGTGCACTTTGTCTTGGCTCTACCATTTTCTTTCTTTTATTTTTTATTTTTATGTGTTTTTATTTTCTTTCTTTTCTTCCTTTTCTTCCTTTCCTTTGATTCTTTCTCTTCTTGCTCTTTCTGGCAATTGTTTCTTATTCTTTGCTCTTATGGCTCTATGTTTCTCTTGTTTTCCTCTTGTGGGCACTTTTATTTTTATTCTTTTATTTTTATGGCTTTGTTTCTCTTGTTTTCCTCTTGTGGGCACTTTTATTGATATTGTTCTTTGATTTCCTTTTTGTTTGACCCTTTTCCACCTTATTTTGGTGCTTTTATGCCTTGTTTAAGTCCTTTTACGAATTTTTCTGTTTTCAAAATGGCCGTTCGTTTTTCTTGTCCTCCTTTTGGTTAATTTGCCTGACCTTAAGATGGCCGCCGAAAATCCAGCAAGATTTCTAAGTCAATCGGCTTTAGCCTGATTCCAAAATGGCCGCTCCTCTTTGCTGCTTGCTGATTGGTCTAAACCGCCTGACCCCAAAATGGCCGCCGAGACTCTCGCGAGAGCTTGCGCCGATTTCTTCTGTTTCACGCGCTAACACACAGAGCTTACCGGATCAATTGGAGATCTTCTTGCAGCGGTCGGGGTGGGCTCCCGCGTCGCTGCCCTGGATCGAAGGGCCACTTTTCTTCTTGCGATGCAATCCAGGGTGGGCTCCTTGGTTTTTTTCGGTGAGTTTCTTCATGATGGTCACGCGTGGAGTCTTCAGATACCTTCGTCTCCAGTTGTAGTGTTCTATGATGTCCCAGCAATGATCGCATGCCACACAGGTCTGTTGGTAGCTATTCTTTATTATCAGTTCATGCATGTACGTCCTCACCCTGTCCCCGCTCCCTGTGTTCTGCTTCCCGCTCCCCTGACCAGATGTTGTGTCCGGTGTCCAGTCCCCAGTGTCCCTCGACCCCTTGGGTCCTAGTGCCCAGTTGTCTGGTCACTACAGAGGCATTAAATGGGATTTCCCAGTTGCAGAGATCACACCAAACCTTGGATGGATTCTTTACCTTGCACATGTTCCAATTCTTATATTTGGACACTTTTTTGTCTCTCAATTTCCCTCACTGGGACAATGCCGAACCTGAAACTCACTGCTTCTGAACAGGGTTATGTACTTCTTTCAGTGGTAAAATGTAGTACCCCCAACCACGGGGTGAAAACGCTCATAGTGAGACAGACCAGAATTATGTTGCCAGCCTATTTGCACCTTCCCCTCAGAGCTTTTGTGCATGTGCTCGTCCTCTAAACCTCTGTCACTCTGGTTCCATTAAGGAAGGCTGTTGCTGTTACTGACTCTTGGTGTGCCCCCTGGATGGCCTATTCAAGCGTTGGGTCAGGGCCAGCAATGCAAAGTTTCCTGGCTTTAGAAATAGCTATATTGTCTTGTAGCATGCCGACAAAGCACGCCTAAGTGGAATCTTGCTTAGAATTTGAGAAAAAGGCTGCCAGCGAAAGTGATTTAATTCTTGTTGGCTGTCTGGTAACGCAACGGTTTTCTTTTTATAATGTGCTTGTCTAGTGATTGTACCGACAGTCTACATTCATCAATGAAAGAGATTAGATTAGAAGTGAAAACAACATTCAAGAGACGTTCTTTCATTTTGCCAGGCAAAATTACGAAAACCTGCTTTTATACACAATTACACTTTCTCAGGGGACAACATATTCTTGCCTGTTCAGTGACAAAGAGCTTTTGGCAACTTTTGACTGTGGAGACATACAATTCGTTAGTATCTGGCATCTCACACTTTCATACATTATGCACTCACACTGTGGTCTTACCATATACACTATGGGAGACCTAGTGAGTATAGAAAAGTAGGTTTATCGCAGAATACTTTACTCTGATAAGTGTAACTGCAGCTAGCTAGGACATAGTGATGTTCTCCGAAGCTTTGAATATAAATCATGTTTCTTAGTGGTGCAAGTATACTGCAGCTCACCGCAATTAAACTCCGCACCAGTGGTACATAGCTCCAGCTTTTATTATGTGTTGTAGGGAAAGACACAAGCACAGTGACAACATTGACAAAATATCGAGAGCAGCCACAGTTTAAAAGGTTTATTTACTACAGGGCTGGGAACAATCTGCACTAACCTGGTCCACTACAGTCTTTCAATTTATCTTGTCAAACAAATGGGACATGATATTTACCACCCATTCCTTACATGGTGTGAATTTGGCAGGCTGGTGGTGATGGCAAATGTAATGAGATGATTTTCTGGTCTGCTCTGTTCCCAACTGCAGCAGCTCCTAGATAATGTTGGTGAGGTGGCGGCTCGAGCTGCTTCCTCTCTTTGCTAAGGTCTAAATCACGACCTGTGTGTTGTGGTGTATGGGACACATTTGCAGGGAGTTGGTCTTTTGAGCTTTGGTGGTGGCAGGAGCAAGGGAGTACATATTTTTTGTAATATACATCGAAGCATGGGTATACTGTTAAATGCTTCTTCATGCAGGGCCAGAAAGGCCGTGGCGGGCCCTGGTCATTTCCCCAGTGGACTCGAGGGGTGAGTTCCAGTTTTTTACCTGTGGGGGGCAGTTTACTGGGGGCTGGTTGTGCAGCAGTACAGCAATATCGGCCCCCTGTAAAAAAAAAGAAGGAGCAGTGCTTCTCACTAGCAATCCCCCATCCCTCCCGTGGCCAGTCGAGTTACATTCTGCCAGGGCTGGTTGCTGTTCCTAGTCCAGTCTTACCTTCACGTCACTTAAATGAGGATGATGAGGATGATTAGTGGGATGGAAACACAGAGAGTAGAGCTATAGATGACAACAATGTACATACTGAAAATATTTGTTATTAATTAAATATTACCTTCACTGACATGGAAAGTTCTTGTCCAATTATTATTGTTTCCTGATGAAATTTACCAAGGGTTTATACAGAATGAAATGAATAGCAGTTTTAGTGAATCACTATAAATTGCATAATTAACTCAATTACTGCAATCTAGAAAATCATTTAATGTGCTATATCCCCCACAAAAAAAACAAATTAAATCTGACTTCATTGGTCTGATTAAATGCTATTTTCTTTGATTTCTACCCAGTCTGTCAAAGACACACAGCTTCACAAGTCAATTCTCCTGGATAACTAATGGAAACATAAAACAGCCTCATGTATATGAAACTTTGTGTGGGCTCACAAGAATGTTCTGTTGTATGGCATTTTAGATTCCGAATGGATTTTCCAGATTCATGCCCTCATGCAGGTACCATTCATGTTGCCCTTATATAGCCATAGAAATCAAGCCCTTATTAGGCAAAGCCCATGCAAACCAAATATAGGCATGGCTACTTCCATCAGTTCACCAAACGGCACAACAATATCTTGGAAAACAGCTTATCCCCCGTTAGAGACTTCCCCTTGCTTGAATATTGATTTCTCCAAGAACTCAGTTAGTTTTACAATGAACATCTATACCTTAGGGATTCATTCATGACGTTCATATACCCGACTTTACGTCAAACATGACATTCCTAAACAACTTCAAGGTATAAATATACCTTCACTTTCTATGGCAAAGCACGGTGGATCTCAGCAGTTCGACAACCTACTTGCCCGACGCAGCCCACTACAGCAAGTGCAGAAGGAAGCCAACTCTCCAGCTGATGCACTGACAAGAAGCTGTCCCCTGCTGAGAATCCAGCTCCAGTGTTTCTGATTCCCCTTGCTAGGTGTTGGGAAATCGAGCCCCGAGACAGAGATACAGACCTCCTTCATTCTAAGGTATGGAGATGATTAGACCTAGAGAAACCTTTGGTAGATTATTGGCGAAAACTAAACCTATGCTAAAGACCATATTTACTTCTTCCCTCATACTAGACCTAGGTTAGGTACATTGGGGTAGCCATATTTTAAAAGCACCAGTTGAGTATTTTTATATGGCTTAGAAACCATACAATACTATTACAGTATTGTTTTATAATAGTATTCTCGCTGTACACATTATACTTTGCATTCTGTATAATGATTGTTGCAGTTCACCTCTCTTTCATGAGAAAGAAGTCTGTTCAAAAAACCTTTTATTGAAAACGCCGTCTCACTATTTCTCTGCAAACTCTGTAGAAAGAAGAATGCATGATTGACTGGGTGAAATACTTATCTATTGTTTCCACGACTCTTAAGATAGTTATTCCAGTTCTATGGAAACAAAGTTATCATCTTTATGCGGTTCTTAGAAACTCATCCCTTCTTGTGAATTCGAGAACGTTTCTAGTCACCTTTGAGCAAGCTGGCACTCACAATTAAGTTTAGTATCTTCGATAGAGACCTACTGACCTAAGTCCTAAGTCATGTCTATAGGATATATTATTCCAATGAGCAGAGCCTATTGGGAATAAAGGAACCACACTACATTTCAATATGAATGCAGAGCCTAGAAAGTAAAGGAATATGTAGAAGCGTGTATAAAGGAAGACAAACTATAATAGTACTGTGCAAATTTGAAAACGTTTACAAAGCTGTAACATAACAATCAATTTAACAAGAGTCAATACACATCTTTGTGTATCTAATTGAATTTGTTTAAAATGCTTATTTTACAGGTATATTTTCATGAGAGATGTGTTCAGGAATTTTTCAATATTTCTTTTCGTTTCAAATTATCATTAACAGACATGCTTGAAAGAAAATGCCAAGAAAAATTGAACTAAATCACAGTATTTCTACTTTCGTTTATAGAAAATGTAGTAATTTTTTGGTTCATTCAGATACACCTTTGTTTTGACACAAAACTGACAAAATGTAGCCTGGAATGTCCAGCGAACAAAGCCCTCCTACCACATTGGTTGTGGTAAGTCTATTTCATCACATTCAGCATCTACAAGTTGTGGTCTTTTATGACAGAAGTTTTGACAGTTGAAAATGTCCTAGGGCCATATGGCCGGGATGCCCGCCACCCCCTCCCAACACCAATCCCCAAGGATGGGAGAAGTCGGACACAGGTTTGAACTTTTGGAAGGCGGGAGGGAGTTTCCCTCCCGGCAGTATTTATTAAAATATGAAACAAAATTTAAAACATTAAATAAAATTTTCATGATTATGTACAATTTTACATTCATTACATTTCGATGAAAACATGTTCTTTGGCTAACCTTGACAGATCTCTAATACAAAGGTTTCCTAGCCGAGTCTAGCATCCTGAAAATGCACACATTCTAAATTAAAATTGTACATCCTAGCATTAAGGGCCAACGGCAAGGTCTTAACCGGTGTCAGATCCCTACTACCAAAATCTCGCCCTCACGGTTTGAGTGGCGCATGCGCAGAGGACTCTACCCTCATTGCCAACTGTAATTTCCCTTGTCGTGGTGGGGGCCCCCTTTCCACTCGACGCCATCTTAAAGGTCGTCCGAGTTCCCGTGTGAGGTATCTGTAGGAAGGACAGCGTGGACTCCCCCCCATCCCCACACTCTCTATCCGCCGTCGCGGATATCCCGGCCCCCGGGAAATTAGTAGGAGGGGCATCTAGCCGCCTCCCCCCTGGGAGGGGCCTATGGCCGTCTCCCCCTAGGCGACCCATCCTTAGTGGGTGCAGCCTCCCCGTGGAAGGGGCCAATGGCTGCCTCCCCCCGGGCGCTCCCATCCATTCTGGGTGGCGCCCCCCTCTAGGGACCTTGAAATTACTGCTCACCGATCATGACCTTACCGCCACAGGCCGGATAGTTGACCGACTATCCGGCCCCCCCTACTCCTCCTAAAGGTCATGCTTCCTCAAACCCCTTAGCCATGCTATGAAGTCTCCTATGAGTAAGTCATTCCCCTCCCTGGACAGATGAACCCCATCATTCAGATACATGTGATCACCCCGAATACACCCATGAGGAATGCTATGCAACTGCGAAGAGCGGAACAATTTACCAATTTTATTGTTAACCCTTTTCACTGAATGGTTCAGTGCTGACACTGAAAGGCCCCCCCACCTACCTTCCTTGGAATCATGTGGGACCAGGCAATCGTGCACCCCGGGACTCTTTTAGCCAACCAGCTAACAGCCGACAAAATGTGCTCCAATAACATTCGTCTACCCAGTGTCACCAAGTCATTGCCCCCCAGGTGTACTATGACTACAGATGGCGGTGACCTTTGCCGCCCTAAAAGACCCTCAAAAAACGATTCGAACTGGTCAAAACAGAGCCCGCCCTTCCCATGGAAGGTCACTCTGTACCCGTATTCCCCAGCTGCGTGAGTCGCGTCACCTGCCTTGAATACATCCCCGGTGCGCCTCACATATGAGTGGCCCACGACCCATACCACTCTCTCTCCAGTCGGTGATCCTTGACCGCTGGTCTCCTGGTGCTGGGTCGACTGCAAATTCCGCCCCGCGTGACAGGCTCGCGAAACTGTAATTCAAACAAAAGACAAGAAGCGTGAGTGCATGTCAATTGATCTTTACAACATGTGCAATTGCACATACCTTTTGAAGCAATTTGAGGACCAACGTCCCAACTGTTTTATTTCCTCCGCACTCTGACTCCTGGCTGTAGCCTCAGTAGCAGTCCCTATCCTAAAGGAGTGGGTCCCAAAATCGCACAGGTCCATGCCCGCGGCAGCGATTGACAGTGCTAGCACCCTCTGAAACTGAAATCTCGTCAGTGGGGTGCCATCTTTGTGCCTAAGCAAACTCCCCCCCATGTAGCCGTCCTTAGTGCCAAGTATTCCTCTATACACTTTATCGGGCACGTGGGGGACCCTCGCGCGCGCTGCACGATAACACTATTTCCCATAGCTCCCTGGTCAGTTTTGGACCTGGCTATCGAGATCACCATTGAATCACCCCTAATTTGGACGTGATCCCTGCACAAGCCTCCCT
The DNA here is from genome assembly GCF_964263255.1 of Lissotriton vulgaris. Classification (NCBI taxonomy): domain Eukaryota; kingdom Metazoa; phylum Chordata; class Amphibia; order Caudata; family Salamandridae; genus Lissotriton; species Lissotriton vulgaris. Next base: position 421,627,933 of record NC_141691.1, read on the forward strand.
CAACATCTCTCTTGTTCCTTGCGACAAGTTCGCTCACCCGCATAGCCCCATGGAATGCCAATGCGAAAGCTGCCCGGAACAGAACTGCTTCGAAATGGGAGGAGCACGTCTCATCCAGTTTTGCTACGAGTAGAGACAACCTGTCCAAGCCAATCGGGCGCCTTGCATCTTGCTTGTGATCCTCGAGGCGCTGCCAGCCGCGAAGGGCTTTCTTAACCAAAAAGGAACTCGTCGGGTCTTTTATGCCATGCACCTGCGCCATGAATGAAATGGCCGCCCTATGCCTACTGGCCGTTGCCGCTGATCGGCCTTCTCTGTGCAGCGCTACCAGGAACCCCAGGAAGGATTCCTCCTGACCCCAGCTCTGTCTCCCTGTTGGACCCAAAAATGTGCAGTAGGAACGAAACGCTCCTTCGTATGCCTTCCTTGTCCAGGGGGCTAAGCTTGCTGCCACGAGGTCTTGTAATCCGGGGCACCGATTAGCCATAGCGCTTTGGGGAATGGTGCCGCCACTAGGTCCGCTGTGGGTAGATAGCCCCTGAACGCCTGCAGATGTGAACGAGAGAGTGCATCAGCTGCATGATTCAGTACCCCTGGCACATGTTTCGCCCTGAACTGTACATTCAATCTCATGCAAAGTAGTACAATTTCTTTCAACAATCTCAAGATCCACTTGCAGCGGGCTGCCTGCTGGTTAATGCACTCGACCACAGTCATATTATCAGACCAAAACACCACTGAGCGGTCCCTGAAGTCGTCTGGCCATGCCATCAGAGCAACCCAAATGGGGAATAACTCCAAGAACCAATGTTACCTGTCAGACCGCTGGAGTGCCACCACGTCGGCCATACTTGCGCCGACCATCGGTTACCAAAGATGGCGCCAAATCCCACGCTCCCAGCTGAGTCAGTCCACAGACCAAGTTCGTCCGAAGACGCTGGTGGCTTGTTCCACACAACTCGACCGTTGAAGTCTGCCAGAAATGCCAACCAAATGCGCATATCCTGGCGAACCTCGGCCGACAGTCTCGTACGGTGGTGTCCCTCCTTGAGACCCACCATAGCTTGTGCAATAGAGCGTGAGAAGGGGCGGGCCATTGGCATCACCCTAAAGGCAAAGTTAAGCTGACCCACTGTTTGCTGCAGCTGGTGCAGGGTCACTTTCTCCTTGCCCAAGCATTGTATCAGGGAAGCCTAAATTTGGCTACCTTTTCCATCGGTAAACGGAAACATCCTTCCACCGAATCGAGCTCAATTCCCAGAAACTCCAGTGAAGTAGATGGTCCGACCGTCTTACCTGGTGCCAGTGGGACTCCGAACTCCTGCATGAGGCTTCAGAAGTCCCGTAGCGCCTGTGCACAACCCGTATCGCCGGCTGCACCCAAAAACAGGAAGTCATCTAAATAGTGCATCACATGCTTATGGCCCGTGGCCTCAGCGAATACCCACTGTAAAAAACAGCTGAACATTTCAAAATAAGCACAAGAAATGGAGAAACCCGTTGGCATGCATTTATCCATGAAATAACTCCCTTGAAATGCAAAACCTAGCAAGCGCTGATCCTGTGAGTGTACCGGGAGCAACCGGAACGCCGATTCGATATCTGATTTCGCCATCAGTGTCCCGGGGCCCAGGCGATTTAACATGGCCACGGCATCTTCGAACGATGCGTACCGCACTGAACAAACTTCCGGGTCAATGGCTTCGTTCACTGAAAAACCCCTTGGGGCGGACAAGTTATGAATAAGTCTAAACTCCCCAGGGTCTTTCTTCGGGACAACCCCTAACGGGGAAAATACGAAATCCGCCACCGGCGGGCGATGAAAAGGCCCCGCCACCCGCCCCAAGCTGACTTCTTTTGCAATTTTCTTTGCTGCAACGGTTGGGTTGTGTTGGACAGATAACTGGTTTTTACAAAAGGGGTCCCCCCTAAAATCCCCCGTCGGGATGTGTAAGCCATGTAAGAATCCCTTCCTTAACACCCCAGCGGATACATGATCAGGGTATTTGTTCAACAAAGGAGTCAGAGCCATAATATCAACAGGTGTAGGCAATCGGTTACAAAGTCGTACCTCACTCTTGCTTAGACCCCCCTTTTCCCCCCGTCCCGCTGTTTTTAGATCTACAGCTACTCTCCGGGTGTGAGGAGTTCCCGCAGCCCGCACACGCATGCCTGAACCTACATGTTCCCTGGGGTCTGTTACAGTTGCCTCTATTGAAGCCCCAACAAACCCCACGCTTGCCGCCATTCCCGCCGGTCTTGGGCTGATAGTCCCCACCGGTGGCCGCTCGAAAGGGCACCGCGGGCTTTTGGCGGACGAACCCCGACCTGCTCCCGCTCGGCGAGGACGTACCTGCCGCCCCTGGCAAGAGCTGCTTATGCCATGACACAGAGTCAAGGCAATCCCAAGTCAAAGTAGCATCAAACTCTTTCGCTTTCCGGAATTTCATATCATAACCTTTTCATTCATCCCCCTCATACATGGAATAAAAATCCATAATTCGATTCTGATAGCAAGTCAACTCGGTCATCAGTTCAGGCTTTCGTTCCCCCATGACTGCAATAAATATGGAAAAGGCCTTAACTCAGTTTGTTATCGTCTCATTAACCCTGAATTCCGCCATCTTGGCGCGCCGTACACTGGGATGCCATAAATCTTTCTGGGATTTTGCATATTCCATCTCGCGATGGTCAGTCAATAATGAAAACATGTTAACATATTTCTCCCCCCATATTAGTTCTTTTATGGCCATAGGGATGTGCTGGGCCACCCTTTCCCGCCTCGAGGGTAATGAACCCTCCCCCGCCATTGGCAATGCGTGCTTACCAGGTTCGGCCGTTGTTTCTGCCGCCTTTTCCCAACCAACCGCAGGTCCTCCCGGCGCCACCTGTGAAGGAACAAGAGGAACATTCGCCTTTGCGGCCTCTCTCGACTGCCGCAATTGCTCGATTATTAGTCTGGCCTCCTCGGCCGGGTCCCCCGCGGCCACTGCCCCCCATGCTTTCTTCTTGAGCCATGGCAACACCGCTGCTAACTGGATGGCCAACTCGGGAGGCATCTCCTCTTCATTAGCGGGAGTAATTACAACCGGGATCGGCAAACCTATATCTGGGTTCGGTACCGGGATGTCCGCCGGCGTGACGGGGCGACTGGGGGTACCTCGGGAACCGGGACCTCCCCAGAGACTGCCCTCTTCTTGACCCGCTTCCCCCTACCCTTGGGGACTACTCCCGGCAAGGCCGGGCCTATTACCTTCTTAGGACGACCTGAGTTGGTCAGGGCCGCCAACTGTTTCTTAACCTCCGACAAACCTCGACCAATCGAATCAACTTTTCCGAGCTTTCGGTCCATGCCAGCCATTCGGTTCGACAACAGGCGCAATACCTTCTCCATCTCGGAGCCCTTTCCTGCTTTCTTGCCAGCCATGGTTTCGAGTCTTCTGCTCTTAGTCGATCGACGAGGTCCTGGATCCTTCGTACTCCAAATAACTGAAAGAAAAACAACAAGATTACAAGTTCTCAAAATTGCCGCTTGTTCCGTCGTGGGGTCACGAGCAACGAGTGGGTGCAGCCTTCAGAGCACAGGAACAAGAGGACGCTTCTTCGGATTCCTGCTCTATTTATTCTTCTGCGGGAGGGCGTGTACCCTCCTCCGGTACGCCTACCGGGTGTGGTCTTCCGTGTAGGTGTCTAGGACAATCCCTCTTGGGCGGGAAAAGGCGCGCCCCAGCTACGCCACTCCGGGCATACCAGCCGAGCCACGCCCCCCGCCCAAAATGGTTTCCCGGGGGATCGGGGCACCCAACCATACGTTCGGGGGACCCAATGGTCACCCCTTTCCATTCGTTTGGTGCAGCAATAATATGATTCTACAAAGCGTGATTTCTTTTTGTTTCATTTGTAGTGCGGTTCGACCACTATATACAAGTAGGGTAGTCGGACTAATCTGGGACCGCTGCTTCAGGCAGAGAACCACAATCCCTGGCAGTCTTGCAGCGGTCTGACACTTACAATATCCTAGCAATACCTCTGCAGCACTGCCATGCATATTATGAGTTTTCTCACTGCTTCAGTTTTCATGGCAATGAGCCTGCCATAAAAAGTGTGGCAGTGAGGAAACTAAGTTTGCCTCAGAGCCAGAGGATGCATGCAAGGGGACACATGTTGTGCCTCCCCTGTATCCATACACCCCCTTAAAAGTCCACACTTTCAGCATCCCAACCATGCCTAAGCCATTCCTGGACTGAGCCAAAAAACTAACAAATACATGTGCAATACAACAGACCATAGCCATGTAACTGTAAAAAACACAATGTAAAGACATTAGTGGGGTACACTCTGAGGGCCGCTAGAGGACAAGGTCCCCTGGTAATGGAGATGGCTAGGTGCATACCAATCATTAGATGCTTTATACACTTTATTTGGGCAAACATGTAAAATAGAGTTTTGTTATCAATGAAAAAACATCTCATTCATCACATAACAGCATTTACGGCAAACAAGAACCTGGTTAGTTGTTTGTGAATCAAACTGTCTTGTAAAGCCATCGACAGGCAGTGATGGGCCAGTTCATCAGGGCTATATCATTCCTAGTGTATATGTGCTTTCTCCCACATACAGACACATGCCCACTTCCATGTTGCTTAGCTCAGGTTATCATGGGTCTCCGATTCCCATTAGCTCCTGTTAGGATGATCAAATGTTTTAACAAAGTCCATTCCTGCTTTGGGCATTATGAAGATCTTCTGCATGTCTCTGTGATTGATCCTTAAGTGGGCAGGGTACAGTATTGCATGGTGTACACCTGATGTCTGGAGCTTCTTAACTGGGAGAAACTCTTGCTGCCCTAGTTGTACTGCCACTGTGAAGTCAGGGTAAAATGCCACCTCTTTCCCCTCATATTGTGAGGTTTGCTTTTCACATGCCAGGTACAGCGCCATGTCCTGGTCATGGTAATTTAGTGATTTGGCAATAATTGGACGGGAGGCATCCTCAAGGCTGAACATACCATCAGTGACCTGTGTGGTCTCTCAACAACCAAGACTGTGATGAAGGGTCCTGCACCAAATATCTCCCAGAGCATATTTTTCACATAATGTTCTCATCTTCCAGTGAGTGGCCTTTGGTATGTCTGGTTTACGGAGTTTATTGCGGTAAGAGTGTGCCTCTAAATCTTCATTTTCAGCCTGGAACATAGTTAAGCACTAAGTATTGACAGACTGCAGCCCATCTTCAGTAGTCGAAATCCGCTGCACTGCCCCACCTATCCGTTTGCCCTGCTTGTCCAATTTGGCTGCCATGTGGTCCATACACAGGTTTATAGAACCAATCTTGCCATCTAGTGACTGCAAACTCTTTTGAATGGCTAACAAGGTGCTCTCCCTGTGTTATAGTACCATTATGATAGTAAGTCTTGTACTACGTCCAATAGTGCATGTTGCTCGGGTTTCGTGGAATGTCTGGACTCAAACATGAGCCGTGATTGTGATTTGTCAGCTTTCCCAATCATGTACGATCTTCTTGTGAATGACCGGACCCTTCATGTCTGTAGTGTGGCTGGCATTTGTATGGTATTGATCCCTTTCTGACCCACCCAGAGATTTCTGGTCCAAGGCGCACCCAGGACGGAAATGGTTAGCGCAGAGGTTATCCACCACAGAGTGCAGGGCAATGTGGCTTGAGAGGATGCAGCTTCCAGTATTATAGGGCACCTTCAGACCTGGTGAAACACAATTAGGGCAGAGTTAAGGGTTGTTGTTGGACCGTTCTGAGGAAATAGAAATTTTAGGTAGTCAGTGTGACCCCCACTCGCACCCTAACCATGCACCCGTGCCCCATGTATGTCATGTAATTTCCTTTCCGTGCCTGCCACGAAGACGCATTTGCATTTCCGTCTAACGTTAATATGTCAGTTATTCAGTCCTCCATGATAGCAACGTTAATTTGGCTTTTAGGCCTACGTTTCCAATGCATTTACATGGTGCATATTAAAATAACGCGAAGCACACGTTTTTCTGGCTCAGTCGAGCCAGGCCCTTAATTGAGGCTCCGAGTCTCTTCTGTCTCTGAAAGCTGCAGTTTAGGTACGCATCCCTGACCTCTACCTTACTTCCTGCTCAGACGAGCGGTGCCCGGCTCGGCCTGGCCTGCCTGCCAAGACGGTATTTTGCCTACAGTTATCTGCTCAGCCTCCGCAAAAACACATTCCAGTTCAGTGAAATAGGTAAACATATTCCAGCCTGCAGAGCAAAGGGCCCGGTTTTCCTGTCTCCTTGCACGTAATCTACTGCACCCGTTACCATGGTAGGCCCATGGCCCCCGCGCATTACATGAAGAACCATATGCACGCACTAGCATTCAGTATTGAACGGCCTCTGCCCGAGAGACCTTTTACTTCAGACAACACATCCTCCAAACATAAGATACCAGATATGCTATAAGTGCAGGTCGTTCTGACACCCCAGACACCAGACTCCTCTACTAGTGCTAAAGTTAAGCCCCCCAGCTCTCCCCAGTTACACGTCATGCTCAGTTGCGCACGCATCCAGGGTAAAGGTTTCTGCTGACCCTGCAGAATTTCTCTATGCATCCACCCACCTATGACACTTCTGTGACGCTTCCAGCACACACCTCCGTGTATGCCCCTGTACACGCCTTCTTTTACGCACATGTGTTCTTATCTTCTCTCTTTTTCACTCGTTAAGCCTACTGTATTCATTTCCATGATACAGTTTTACTATATATAATGTGTGATGTTAATAAAATGTTAAATATCCCTTCCTGAACCTTAGTGGTGATGGAACCCGATGTCCAGTGTCTCGAGCCACTTAAATAAAGCCCGTATGACTCAGATACCACGGACTCTGCCTCTCGTTTTATTGAGCTATTCTTATTGTCATTTAATGTATAGAAAAATAGTCCCGGTAATTTTATTTACCAAATAATCTGGCGCCCGTACAGGGATCCCTCCCCTTCCCCACGCGCCGGCGATGTAACGCAGGCCCCTGACCCCTTCTACAGCTGTGACGGACTCCTGTGCACACCTGCGGGTTTTCCTGCTATCTCCCTCAGGCCCACGGAGGAGACGGAGACTGCGGTCCGGCATCCAGACGAGGCGGTGAGGAATGCGGAGAGTCCCGACCTGAGCCCAAGCCGAGAGAGCAAGGTCCGAGGTATCTGGAGGCCCACCTGTTCCGAAGCGCATGCGTAGTAGCAGCCAGACACCGTAGCAGTCTAGTCCAGTATCGAGTTTCCGAGGCCTTCAGTTCTGCTTCCCGGTGAGTACCGTTGCTGGGGCGCATCTAGACGGGTTCATTAATTTGTGCCCGGTCAAGACGGGTCTGGGTACACAGACCCGGTCAAGACGTGTTCACTTAGGTGGATACAGTATGACGTGTCTCTTTATGGGACCGGTATGTCTGTACTGTTTTAGCAGTGCATCTAGTAATCCAGTATTCTGGTAATTCAGTATTCTAGTATTGTTTCTCGAGATTTTCAGAATTTATGTTTTTCTATGTATCAGGTAGTATCAGTCTAAAATGTTTTAATGTGTTTATTGTCGTGGTATGAATGATTGTTTGCTATTCATTACTGTGTTTATTGTGTTCACGCTCAAGTAAAGTTCAAATATGCCGCTGTTTTCGAAATTACGTCAGATAGGAACTAGGAAAGGGATACTCGAAGAAGCAGTTCCCGTCCCGCCTAGGGACACTCCCGGACATTTTATGTACCATAAACATGGCTTAGATGCCATACTGTACTTAGGCTTATGGGTTGACTATACCAAAGATCTGGAAGAGAAATATAGATGTCCTGTCTCAGGGACATGGGATGCTGATTGCATCATGAGAGTAGAAGAAGCATTGTGGAAAAAGAAAGCCAGACAATCCCAAAAAAGATGCCATAGAATTGTGGTGTAAAGAAGCGCATAGAAGAACAGAGAAAGAACTTAGGAAAGCAGAGAAAAGTAGAGAATCATCAGAAAAAGCCCAAGAAAAAGAATTACTAGAAGAAGGTGAACGAGTTAGAGCAGAACAATTAGACCGACAAAGAAATGCCCTTATGAAAGGCATGTACCCCCTTCTCGCCGAGGGCCTACCTAAGGCCACCTCGGAAGTACCCAGTAATTTACCGCCACCACTGGTCCCAACTAAACTCCGTCATAAACAGACCGCCGCGGACATTTTCCTTTCTTCCTATTTAGATGACACTGCTCCGGAGTATGTAAATGTAAATGTACCACCTGTTAATAATCCTCCTCAGCACCATGTATCCTCCACGTCTTCCCCCACTGTTACTGTCCCTCCTGCCACTGGTCCTGGAAATCCCTTTAATGCGCCAGCAACCCAGGGCCAACCTACATTGCCTACACCTCCTTCTACTACACCTACTTTACCAGCTACACTACCACCAGCGACAGCACAACCAGTAATAGTTGACGATCACACTTCAGGAGGAGCAGTAGAAGGTATCCCTATCACCCCGCCTCAAGTAAAACGAACAACACTAAGAGAAGCAGCATTACAACGTACACCAAAAGTAACTACATACGCAGCCCTTAAACAGTACCTCACTGATTGCAGATATGATCTAGTCCCAGGCGAAGACCATATGATTCTATATTCAATACGTCTACGACGTGTTACAAACTATTTGGCTATTTTACCAGATATGCGGGAACATTTAGACAACATATATCATTTTATTAGAACGGGGGAGAGACCAGAAAGTATTCACGAGGCCATGGCACACCGGAAGGTGGAGACCCAAAATATGATCTTACAGTTTCTAATATATTGTTTGATAAGGGAACAAGACCAGCCCGGTTATAATAAAGAAGAGATGAATGTCCTGACGAAATGGAGTGATAACATAGCTGATGGTAAACATAGTAGACAAGCTTGTATAGAAGCCATGTACAGAAAGATTTGTAAATTAATTGTAGACATACACGAGAGAGAAAGAGCAGCGAGAGAAGCTGATAAAGCGGAGGATGAAGTCTCAGAAGATGATGATATAGAAACTGAAACCACAAATAGAATAGCGTACGTGGGTAGGGCGAGACCCTTTGACAAACCCATACGTCTAGAATGCAAGAAAAGTTTTCTTTCTCCCATACCAGAACAATGTTCTCTTGAGCATCTATTCCAAGCTACTGATAAAATACTGAAACAACGAATAGGTTACAGTGAACTTAGCTCCATGCATGAACAGGAACTAGCCCGGTCAGCAGTGCAATGGGCTGGCAATACTAGTGTATATAAAGATGATTCAGTAGCGCAAACATTTTTGAATCTTTCCCCAGACGAGCAGCGATTAGCTGGTATGTACATGATTCAAAATCTCATTACATTGTATGAAAGTCAGCATTCTGATCCAGGTCCCCTATATAATATATTGGAAGAGTTACTCCTAGGTAGATGGAGAGGCCTAGGTACCGATTTAATTAATATCATTCTAGAACAGCGACACAAATACAGGACTTTCCTGACTCCACATTTTGTCCCCGTTCCACCCCCAGTACGAAAAACATTTTACATAGACAGACAGAACCCCTTACGAGAAGTTCATCCAGTCCGGAGGACAGATGGTGAGCTTGAACGAGTATTCGTATACACACCCTTAATGAAAATGGAATTATTGGAAATGAAAAAATTAGTACCCTGTCATGATAAAGATCCAGCAGGGTTTCACCGTGAATTAAAAGACATGCTCCGCATGGGGGAGAATACGTATCCCGATATCATTAAAATGCTGAAAGTTCTGTTGCCTGCAGGGATTTACGAAAAACTTAAAGAGAAAGAATGGGAGGTGGGTGAGAAAAAGATTGATTGGGTAGAATTAGAACGCGAAGAAAATACGCGAGTCCCTGGTACTGGTCTTGGGGAAAAAGCTAAAGCATTACCAGAATTATTAGTACAGGTCTTGCCGAGGTTATTGACAACTAAAAAGGAAGACTGGGATGCAATCTCAGCCTGCAAACAGAAACAAGACGAAGACACTAGTGATTTTTATTCCAGATTCGAGAAATGTTTTATTATTAATAGCGGCCTGAAAACAAGTAGTGAATCGTACCCACATCTTTTTGTGACCAAATTAGTAGAGAATTCCTTACCACAGGTTAAAAATAGAGTACTAAAGGTAGAGAGTACTTGACAAGCTAATACCCCTTCCCAAATGTTGCAAATGTTACAGTACCATCAAAACCGAATTCGAGAAGAACACGAACACAAATAGAGATGCATGAAAGACACGAAAATGAAAGTACTAGTTGCTCAGTCTGTCCCAGCTGATGGTCAGAAGAGGGGTACGACACCGACCAGTCATTCTGCGGCTCCTGTTAAAGGGAACTGCAACTACTGTAAACAGCCAGGTCACTATATAAACGAATGTACTGTCCTGAAATACAATATAGCTACTGGCAAAACGAAAGAAAGACCGCGTCCACCTAGACAAGAACATGTTCCGCAAAATATTCCGCAGAACACGCAACCTCCACAGAATCCACAACAGACAGTAGCAGTACCCCAGCCCCAACCCATAGATGCCACACAACATGTTACGCAACAAATGTACCAGTATGCTCAGTCAGACTACCCCGACTACCAGCAGTACTCATGAAACAGCCTAGAGAGGGAGGTTGGCTTGCCCCTTATCGAGGTTCCTGTAGATCAAGAGGGTCCCTATGTACATAGTCAGGTATTAGGGAAGGACAGAAAATTTTTGATTGACACAGGGGCGAGCAGAACTACCATCAGTCATGACGAGGTTCCAGGGGCACCCCTCTCAGGCTCACAGAATGTTTCCCTGGGATTTTCAGGAAAGCCTATTGTTAACGAAGTGTCAAAACCTGTTCCCCTAGAAGTTGGTCCGTTATCTCGAACTACAGACTTGTTGCTTACAAAATCATGTCCTGAAAACTTGCTTGGTATTAAAACATTGAAAGCACTAGGAGCAGTGATTTGTTGTTCTCCGGAAGGAGTGAGATTGTTTTTACGTGATTTTAAAGGTCATTATGTTTTGAGAGATTTTGATCCCAGACTACAGAATGTACCACAGCATTTATGGGCGCAAGGCCCGACTGATGTAGGTTGTATGCACATTACACCATACCGTGTCACTCTCAAACAAGGAGTTGTACTACCCCGAATCCGACAATACAAGTTACCACCTGATGCTGTAGAGGCCTTACTGAAAATTGTTGACGAGCTCATTGCACAAGGAATGGTTGTAGAAACTGACTCCAATGTGTGTAATTCCCCTATCATTCCTATTCTTAAACGAACTGATCCGAATGCACCACCGGTCTACAGATTGGTGATTGATCTCCGAGAATTAAACAAATGCATAATACCACAGTATCCTGTGGTCCCCGACATTTCGTCACTATTGATTGCTATTGACTCAGAAGCTGCGTTCTTCACTGTAATCGATCTCAAGAACGCCTTCTTTAGTGTCCCCATTCACCCGGAAAGCCAATATCTTTTCGGATTCTGTTTAAATGGCCAAAGCTTCAAATTTGCACGTGCTTCTCAAGGATTCCCAGAAAGCCCTAGTATCTACAGCCAAGCTTTAAAATGACAACTTGACAGTATTGACATGCCTACTGACACTGCCATACTCCAGTATGTTGATGATCTGCTGAACGAGATTGTGAACGTGCATCACTGACAGTCCTATATTTTCTGGCAGAAAAGGGGCACAAAGTGTCCCCTTCAAAGTTACAATTCTGTGCCCAGCAAGTGGTTTACCTTGGACACTTGCTGTCCAAGAGGGGTAGACAGTAGACACCTGACCGCATCCAGTTAATTGCACATCTTCCACAGCCCAAGACACAAAAGGAAGTACGGGCCTTCATTGGCCTCACTTCTTTCTGCAGACAATGGATTCCTCAGTACGCATATCTAGCAAAGCCACTCATACAGTTGACAACACAGGAGGCAGCGACTTCGACTGTCCTCCCTTGGACTCAGGAACATACTCAAGCTTTTGATGAACTAAAGAAAGCCCTATGTCAAGCACCTGTTTTAGCGACACCATGTTACAGCAAACCTTTTACACTCTTTGTAACAGAACGCGATGGTACAGCATTATCTGTTCTGACACAAGATCAAGCAGGAAAACACAAGCCTTGTGCTTATTTTTCTAGTACATTGGATCCAGTAGCCCAGGCTCTGCCTGCGTGCCTAAAATCAGTTGCAGCAACAGCTCTAGCAATCAGACAAAGTGACTCCATAGTATTAGGACATCCCTTGACTGTACAAGTTCCACACTCTGTGGAAGTTCTCCTAAACAGGACACAGACTCAGCACTTGACTATAGCAAGACTGACAGGTTATGAACTGACACTGTTTCAGCCACACATAGAGATCAGACGTTGCAACACATTAAACCCTGCTACACTTTTACCGTCGAGCACAACAGAGCCTACACCACATGACTGTGTGGAAGTCATTAACACAATTACGAAACCAAGACAAGACTTGACAGACATTGCATTATCCGACCCGGACCTGACGCTTTATGTGGATGGTTCATGTATGAGAACAAGCACAGGAGAGTTAGTGGCCGCATATGCAGTGACCACTGAGACTGAAATCATAGAAACACATCGTATTGACACACTGTCTGCTCAAGCAGCAGAGCTCATTGCTCTGACCCAAGCCTGTATACGAGCCAGGAACCTGAAAGTAAACATATACACAGATTCACAGTAGGCATTCGGAGTCGTACACGACTTCGGCGTTCTCTGGCAAGAGAGAGGTTTTTTGACCTCCCACGGAGCCAAGATCCAGCATGGTTCCCTCATTAAAGCTCTGTTAGAAGCAATACATTTGCCTACAGCCATAGCCATCATGAAGTGCAAAGCACATACTAAAGTTACTGACACTATTTCCCAGGGTAACGACCTGGCAGATCGAACAGCCAAACTTACAGCTCAGACTCAAACAGACATATCGACTGACATGACAAAGACTGAAGTAACTTCACTGACGCATTGCATGACAGTCAGGGATCCCACACAAGATGTACTCGACATACAGACACATGCCACTCCGGACGAAATCAAGAAATGGACTGAACAAGGAGGGATCCAGACAGATCAGGGATGGTTGACGAAGAGAAAAGCCACATGGTTTCTCCCCGACTTCATGGTTCAAGTTATCATTAATACAGCACATAGTCCAGCACACTTAGGAGAAAAAGCCATGCTAGATAGCATCCACAATATTTGGTTCAACAATCATTTACGTGCAGCAGCAAAACAGAAAGTACGTACCTGTATGATCTGTTGTCAGTTCAATCCAGGCAAAGGCATTCCCGTGGAACAAGGTGGATTCCATCCTCCTGACCATCCTTTTGAAGTCCTCCAGATGGATTATATCCAGATGGACAGATGCCGAGGATTCAAGTATGTCCTCGTAGGTGTATGTGCCCTTTCCAGATGGACAGAAGCGTACCCAGTCCCAGATTACACTGCTGTAACCACTGCCAAGCAGTTGGTTCGTGAATTTTTCCCACGATACGGCTTGCCCCGTGTCGTGTACTCAGATAATGGACAGCCATTCTCGTCCGAACTCATGAAACAGGTATCACTCCTGTTAGGATACCAGTGGAAATTTCACTGTGTACGACACCCCGAAGCAGCTGGTCTCGTTGAGAGACATAATCAGACCCTGAAAACACGGTTAGCGAAAGTCTGTGCAGAAAAAGGTGTAGATTGGATGGTAGCCTTGCCGGTTGCCCTCTTTTACATGCGTATGGTAGCTCATTCCAGAACAGGGCTATCCCCGTACGAAGTGATCTTTGGCAGACCACCGAATATGTGGGGGACGCCTATGGCGCGTAAGATCACAGATGTTGACAGTAATATGCTGACAGATTACCTGGCTTCCTTGATGTCTGCACTACTCTCTTGTCGTTCACAGGTCGCGGCTGCCTTCCCGGACAACACCCAAGTGAAACCGCATGAAATCGTTCCGGGAGATCTAGTACATATAAGAAATTTTGACCGTTCAAGCCCTCTGGAGCCCAGGTGGAAGGAACCGAAACTGGTGTTGATGACCACGAGGACCGCAGTTAAAGTCGAGGGAAGGAAAGGCTGGATCCATTCCAGCCACATCAAGCGTTTTCATGGACTGTGTCCAGAGACTTTACCCAAGGACTGCCCCGTTTCCGATACAGACTCTAAACTCCCCTTGTTAGAGAAAACTCCGCAACAGGAGTATAAAACGAAATTGAGGTCTAGTAAGTCAGACAGCGTTTAATTGTTTAAGTCCCCCTCGGGTGAAGCGGTTAGACAGGTTTCTGACATGTATGAGATAGACCCAAATAGTGAGAGAGATAGACAGAAAGTCAAGAAAATGAAATACTGTAAAAATCTACGTAGTAGATGTATCATTACATTGCTTTTTATGTTTTTTCTGAGTATTACGATCATATGTATAAGCTGGACGTTACATGTTTTCTTTCCTCCTTTTGGCTCACATGTACATTCTTCTTTCAATGACACCATAGAGCACACTTTCAGTGACCTGCCACCACACTAATTGTCCTATCGTCTAGCACTGCGCAACAACACTTTTATCCGTATGTTACACCATTCTCATCAGACCAGCAATGCCACGAATTGCTGGGTATGCGGCCGACTCCCTCCTTATCAGAAATACAAGGGAGCTCTGCCCCTCTTTCCCTATCCGTTTACACATAATGGTTCGTGCGGTGCATGGTTTACTTTAATGTCCTCCTTAGACATTGAGTCAAAAGTTTCCCAAGGCAATTGGATATGGGGAAATCTGAATACAGTTATGAATAAGGCATGTTTCCCAGACAAGGACGGCCTTCCTCAAAGGACAGGGACCGATCTAGAAAATGAAGTGTATGGATTAGGAAATTTTACCCTTAACCTCATGATTCTGAACGTCCAGTCCGAGACTAATTCGGACTTACCGATAATAACAGTATTACCAGTAACAGGCGAATTATGCGTTAAAAAGAATGGTTCAGTACATCTTGGACACAGTGATTGTAATACTGTGGTCGAATTCAGTGATAAAGGAAAGTCTACTTTCAAAGCTTCCCGCCATTCTTATTTTATTTGTGGTCAGACAGCTTATGTACGTCTGCCCTTAGATTGGGATGGAACGTGTTATATTGCATTCCTATTACCACCTGTTTTTTTAGCCCCATCCGATTATCATCGGAATTCCCATCTCACTCATGTAAGACACAAGAGAGATCTTCCTCCGGTTATCGATTACTCCGAGTCAGCATGGGATCAGTATAAGGATTACATTAAAGGATATTTCTGGTTCATAGGTCCAGTCCAGAACGGTAAAATCATACGTAGGGTAACAAGAACTCTTGAGGCAGTAGTGAACGAAACTACCTTTGCCTTAGGTAACTTAACGGAAGAACAGTCTGCTATGAGACTTGTTGTTCTTCAAAACCGCCTTGTCCTTGACGTCATCCTGGCCGATAGGGGCGGGGCTTGTAGAGTGATCGGCTCCAGTTGTTGTGTGTTTATTCCTAATAACGCACCGTCAGTATACAAAGCAATAACAAGACTCCATAAGATTGCTCTCCAGATGCACCAGAATCCTGGCTCCTGGACATGGTCCGGTTGGTTCTGGAGTGTGATATCGGCCTGGGGATGGAAAGTACTGTCATTCCTAGGAATAATACTGCTCATAGTATTCAGTTGTTGTCTCTGTCTGCAATGTGGGCCAGCGATTTGCGGCTTGTGCGCCACGTCTTGTATTCCCCGTCCAAGTCCATGTTCCCGTTCCCGAATGAAGAAAGATGAGCAGATGATGTTATATGAACAGATAGATGGTCTCATGAAAATAGATATATCCTGAAGGGCGCAGTAGGGGCCAAGGAGGGAATGAGGAAATAGAAATTTTAGGTAGTCAGTGTGACCCCCACTCGCACCCTAACCATGCACCCGTGCCCCATGTATGTCATGTAATTTCCTTTCCGTGCCTGCCACGAAGACGCATTTGCATTTCCGTCTAACGTTAATATGTCAGTTATTCAGTCCTCCATGATAGCAACGTTAATTTGGCTTTTAGGCCTATGTTTCCAATGGCTTTACATGGTGCATATTAAAATAACGCGAAGCACACGTTTTTTTGGCTCAGTCGAGCCAGGCCCTTAATTGAGGCTCCGAGTCTCTTCTGTCTCTGAAAGCTGCAGTTTAGGTACGCATCCCTGACCTCTACCTTACTTCCTGCTCAGACGAGCGGTGCCCGGCTCGGCCTGGCCTGCCTGCCAAGACGGTATTTTGCCTACAGTTATCTGCTCAGCCTCCGCAAAAACACATTCTAGTTCAGTGAAATAGGTAAACATATTCTAGCCTGCAGAGCTAAGGGCCTGGTTTTCCTGTCTCCTTGCACGTAATTTACTGCACCCGTTACCATGGTAGGCCCATGGCTCCCGCGCATTACATGAAGAACCATATGCACGCACTAACATTCAGTATTGAACGGCCTCTGCCCGAGAGACCTTTTACTTCAGACAACACATCCTCCAAACATAAGATACCAGATATGCTATAAGTGCAGGTCGTTCTGACACCCCAGACACCAGACTCCTATACTAGTGCTAAAGTCAAGCCCCCCAGCTCTCCCCAGTTACACGTCATACTCAGTTGCGCACGCATCCAGGGTAAAGGTTTCTGCTAACCCTGCAGAATTTCTCTATGCATCCACCCACCTATGACACTTCTGTGACGCTTCCAGCACACACCTCCGTGTACGCCCCTGTACACGCCTTCTTTTACGCACATGTGTTCTTATCTTCTCTCTTTTTCACTCGTTACGCCTACTGTATTCATTTCCATTATACAGTTTTACTATATATAATGTGTGATGTTAATAAAATGTTGAATATCCCTTCCTGAACCTTAGTGGTGATGGAACCCGATGTCCAGTGTCTCGAGCCACTTAAATAAAGCCCGTATGACTCAGATACCACGGACTCTGCCTCTCATTTTATTGAGCTATTCTTATTGTCATTTAATGTATAGAAAAATAGTCCCGGTAATTTTATTTACCACAGTTCCTTAGACCTTACCTGCAAGTTAGAATGAGTAGACCCACTACTGCCCTCACAATCACAGTGCCCAATCAGCCCAGGTTTGGAGATCTCACCTGCCAGCAAAAGTTCTAAATCTAAGCATGCAGCCCATCAAGAGTTCACAACAGTGGATTTGGTCACCATGCACTTCTGTGCTCATAGGGTCCTGATGCTTTCTGCAGATTATGGTGCCTCCCCATACCCCGATGCGCACTAAGCTGCAAGGAACACGCTGCATGGCCTTTATTTCTTGATCTGGCACTCTGCTCTTACTTTCACTCACAGGTTGATATTAGGTGTCAGTTCATCATTGAGCATGCCTACTGCCAGCACACACTCTGGGGCTTCCACTGCAGAGTCAGTGTCTCACAACAGCAATAGCACTGTACTCCTCTCTTCTTTGTCCGATCCCACGAGTGCCCCAGAGCATCACACAAAGCTCACCATCAGTCACAGCCCATGTTGGTCACAGGCTAATCCCACCCCCATGGCACACCTTGTATTGCACAGGTGCAAGGCTTTCAGTCCCCACTTATTATGTTTAATTTGGTGTGCGCCTGCATACCCTAGAAGTCTGCCACTGGATCTAAGCAGCCATATCCTCTCCAGTTAGGTGTTTACACACTTTCAGTGGGGCCGATAATCGGCCAGCACCCAGTTGCAGCTCTCTTCTGCAGAGTGAGCAGCTCACACCAGCTGCCACTACTGCGCTCCACTCTCCGGGTCCATGGGACGTGCCATTATTGTCATTCTAAATGCATGATATTGAACTGATTGAAGTCCCCTGCCAGTAGAGCTATACTAAAGTCCGTCCATGTTGCCGGGGGTCTATAGCACCCCAGGATGCATGGTATTTAGAAGTAGAATATGTACACAATTAATGTTACCATGTTCCTGCTGTGACATGACCCATAAATCTGTTTTCACTATGGCAAACCTGTTATATGTGGGAAACTGGAGGGCAGATTAAAATGCAAATGGAACCCAACCAGAAAAATAATGAAACAACATATATTAATAGTTAGCATAATTCCAATTCCTTGGTGAAGTCAGATTTTTACAATTATGATGGAAAAATAGCTTTTAAAAAGTTACCTTTTCCCTGGTAAATTTGAATGGCTTTCAAGCATTTCCCAGCATGTACCTGGCCTTAATAAGGCATAAACAGTGGCAGCTGATAGAAGTAATAAGTGGTGTCACGCGAGGGCGGTGCAAGAGAGTTTATTGTAAATAAAAAATAGACTTACCCTACACTGCCAGCTGCTCCTCGCACATTCTCCCAGAGCCCCCACTCAACCCTGACGTTGGTCTTATGCTATATATACCGAGCAAGAGAGCAGTGTGGAGATTGGCCTAAGCAGTCTACTTTGACACTTGGTCTGGGACTGGAAGCCTGGGCCTTTTCTCTACCCGGCTGTGCAGCACAATCGGGTGAAGAAACCTAAGTGCGCATGTCAGTTTGGCTGGCCTTAGATGGCCAACCAAACTGATATGTGTACCTAAGTGCACCTATCACTCCTCCTCTCTTTTCCAGTCCCTGCCCCGTTAACCAGGCCCGCCCCACTCTATGATTGTGTTGGCAGCCAGACTGCAAATAAATAAATTATAATAAAATTGTTTTAATATAATTGTATTTTTTGTTTTCTCACTATTTGTGGGGAGGTGGTGCTCCTCCCCCATTGTGGATAAGCGGCCGCTGGATATAAATGAGGTGTGAAATGCCTCCTACAAGTAACCAGTAGGCTGACCTGAAAGGGAATAGATTAATCCTCTGATCTTCACGGGATATTCAGATTAGAGGCTGTGGGCATTCTGTAACACTATACTGTGAAATCCTACTTGAAAGGTCTTTTGACCCACAGATAATATTTGGGAACACATGAAAGGGAAAGAACAGAATGACTAGAAAATTCTTGTGTATCCCTGGTGTGGGTGATGAAGGACCCTGCCTTTGTTCTACAAGACTTCTGTCTCTGGCTTTTTGTGGGTCCAGCATCTGCTTGAAACTGAATTTTAGTGATACATGTGGGAAGACACTGGTGATATCCCTATGACACTCCCACACACTCACATTCCAAGCGCTCCAAGCCAAGTTCAAAGTTACTGGAAATGTTTGTCATCTTAAAAATGTCCTGACACATGCTATTTTGGACGTATTTGAAGTATGACACACAGACAATTCCAGAAAAGTGGGTAGGGTTGGCCCTGGAAATGTTACACAATTGGTTAGGGAGTACCCAAGAGTCACCTCCACTCACTAGATGGAACCAGGCATAAATATAGAACCTCCAGGTACCCACTACAGAAAACTTTCTGGAACTTCAGATGATCAAAAGAGGTCGGGATCTGCTGTTTGTGACATGCAAGGAGCCCAAAAGGAATGCACTTGCTCCCTCCTGTTTCCAGACTAAAGAAGTAGACTCCAAGAGTCAGATGGCTGAACAATAACCTGCTAGAGACTTTTTTCCTTGAGTATCCAGCTAACCAGAATCAACAGGACCTGGACTGGAATTTGTGAGTTGCCTCTGCTGAAGTATGTCTCGGCCCACAAGTCCTACCCCTGAGATCCTGGGAGCTTTAAAATTGACCCAGAGGAGCTGTTCCAGAAACTCCAAGTTGGGGCTTCAAAGATTAAGTGAGAATGTAAAAGCTTTGACAGGGATAAACCTGGCTTGTGTATCAGACCAGCACTCTTCGAATGCCATTCTGAATTTGCGGCTACGTCTTGGTCTCCCTTCATCATTGACTATCATTTGTGCTTACCTTTTTCTAAGTGCATGATATTTCTGGTTAAAACTTTAAAAAAACATATCTCCAGTTCCCTTGATTTGATTTTCATAGGTTTTGGTGTCATTTTGTTTACTACATCTTATGTTTTTACTCTAATTTAGATTGAGATTTTTATCATTTGCCATTTCGACTTCATTACTGTTGGACCAGGCCCTTTTACGGCAAGTTCACCCAGAAACTTTTTTTACTTTTGCCTAGCCTGTTTCTGTAACCTGGTGTTGGTGATTTTAGGTCTCTGCGCACTTTTTCACTGTGGTCCAGTGTAAAGTGCTTGCGCTCTCTGTGTGTGTGGTGAGAGTGACCTGCCCTCCCATAGAAATGCATGGGGGATATGTGTGACCATGGTACTTCCTGATGTGTGGGGAGAGCAGAGTCGAGTTTCATATGTGCGATCTCGTGAGACTGAATGCTGCGCAATGATGTATGCGGCATGATTATGTCTAGTGTGGAAGTGCCACTTCTAGAAGTTGACATGTTAGTGTAATTTGTGTCTGGCGTGTGATTGGCTGGAGCTGCAGGTGAGCCTGGCTCCAGGAGTCAGGATGGGTCTACCCGGTGGTGAATGGAGAAATTAGCATGCTGATGTGAGGGAGGGGTACACCTAGGACCTGAATAGGGCTGGTCCTTCCCTCCACAATGCTGGCTCCACCCACGGTGGTGCGTCTGATGTCCCTTGCCTAGCCAGTGAAAGGGAGTTCCCCATAACCAGTTGTAGCTAATTCTCCCTTGCATGCACCTTTTAGAACAGGATTTTGCTGTATAAAAAGGGGGCTGTGACCCCATGAAGTTGTTCTTGTTTTTCCTAACTAGAATCTACCAGCTGCGTGCTGCTGCTGGGGCCCAGGGGAAGGCTTGCCTCCCTGGGCCCTGCCCAGCCCCTGAATGGACTTAGATGCTGGAGGACTTTCCTTTTTCCTTGGGAGCTGCTTGCTCCATCCTTTGATCTCCAGGATTTCTGGGACCTTACTGGCTGCTTTTGCCCTTGCAGGACCTTCAGCAGCCTTCCTGTGCCTTATTTTTGGACTGGGCGCGCTTTTGATGTACTTTCCCTATAGAAGCAAGAGCCTGGGGGCTGAGCAGCGCGGCGCTGCAGCCCTTATCGAGGGAATCCCCCTCGTAGGGATTCCCCCTGTGGCCCCTTCATCGCAGGTGCCCACCCTGCATTATGCCCACACATGATATATTTATATAATGGATGCCACCCCTTTTTGGGATGCCTTAACGGGTGCCCACCCCGTTTCTACTTTCATTTTTATTCTCGAGGGTACCCACCCCTCATTGTGGAAAAAGAAAATCGCTGCAGCGGCCCTCGCGCCGCACACAGGAAGTCAGGCACCGTAGTGCCTGACTCGGGGTGGGACTTCCGGCTTCAAAGGGAAGTCTAGCCCGCAACCGCGCTCTGATTGGCTGAGGGCGGGAAGGAAGAGGCCAGCGCGAGCTTTCGCAGGGCTCCCAGGTGGATCGGAGAGCCCCGCGGCAATGACAGCAAGCCCCGGGTCCCAAGAGGGGGCCTGGGTGAACCCACATGGCAGCAAGGCCGCCGATGGAAGCGCGGGGCTCCCAGGAGCCCAGGGGAACCCCGCAGGAGGAGCGCTGCCGCATCTACAGGAGAAGGGCGTTCCCCGCATGGAGGAGCCGGTGAGTACAACCTTAGGAGCAAAACGAAGACACCATGCCGGTGCCTCCCTCAGAGCAGCCCCGCTTGGCAGAGGGCTGCTCCAACGATTGGGCATTATTTGATTTTGAGCCCATGAGGCTCCACCATCATGGGGTCCCCATGTCTGTGGTGGTGTAGGGGTGCTCTGTCGGCACCCGGGCAGCCCCACGTGCGAGAGGGCCGCCCCAACATCCTGGGGGCAATTTATTTCTTGAGCCCACGGTTAGCACATTGGTAGGGGGCATTTAGGACGGCCCCGGATGGCAGTGGGCCGCCCCAACATTTTATTTGGGGCAGGGGCCGTGTCAGGCCCCCAATTATTTCCCGAGCCCGAGGGCTCCAATGTCTGGCAGACTTGACTACTTAGGCCCAGAGGGGCCCATGCTTATTATTTGAGGAGCCATGCTTATTATTTGAGGAGCCAGTGGGCTCCATGCCCCCTGATTATTGTCAGAGCCCCGTGGCTCCTAGTTGGTGCAGAATAAGTTAAGGAGTCAGAGAGTTCCAGGGGACATGTGTATCTTAAGAGCCTAGAGGGCTCCAATGAGTTGGCGCAGTTTTGTTCCCAAGGGCCAGTGAGGGCCCAGGCCACAGTTTGTTTCCCAGCTGCCCAGCAAATAGTGGGCAGCTGCACCGTTTAGGAGCAATTCTTTGGGGACATGGTCTTTTGGGATCTAGATTTGGGTCGCACTCCTTCGCCCTACTTTGGCTTCCACAGCTGTGCAGCACTTAGTGCCAGCTGCAACGTTTAGGCCCTGTTGTTGTCCTCAGCTGCCCAGCAAGTAGTGGGCACCTGCAACGTTTAGGTTTGCACCGGTGGCGCATACCTGACTGGCGCTGCGCTGGCATCTCGCCCTGACATACAGGACACAGGGCATTTGAGCCCCTTCTTGAGATGGCCAGTTGGCCAGGGGACTGGTTTGTGGATAGGGCGCAAGGCCCTAATGTGAGATTTGCACAATGTGAGTACTTACTGTGTTTGTGATGATAATTGGCTAATGTGATTCATGTGCTTTAAATGTGGTGCTAGGAATGGTAATGCATTTAGTATGTTTTACGCACCCTGTATTGATATCTCTAGAGATGGTTTTACCTGTGGAGGTGTGTGTTAGTGAGATTGTGTTTCACTATGATTTACGCCCCTAACTGTGAGTTATGCTTGGGGGGTAGGGTTTAATGTGTTTAGACTAGTGAGGAGATTGCCTACTGTATTTTTACTGGTTAGGCCTAAGTGTGAGTTATGCGTAATGTGCAATGCCATTATGCCTGTGATAACTCTAGACGTGCTTTCATGCTTAGGAGGTTGTTTTGCCTAGTATAGTTTATACTAGAGAGGTTATGTGTCCATGCATGAGCTCTGCCTGTGGTTATTAGTATTGCGTAGTGTGTACCTACCTGTTACCAGTGGTTACTGGTTGTGGTCTATAATTGTTATTTTGTGATACACTTATTCTATGTTCTAGAAGTGATATTTCTGCTAAGTGCTGACTCTGACAGTGGCCCACGTGGCCTGTCCTAGTGTAAATAATCCCTTGCGAATATTGCCAGTGCCAGTTGGCACAATGTTTATTGTGTGATTACTATCTGATGTGTTTTGACAATACAAAAGTTATTTTTATATACCCTTGTGTGGAGTTCCTTTTGTGGTGTGCCTAGGATGTTGTTGATGTTGTGTGAGTGCGCAAATGCTTTACACATTGCCTCCGGGATAAGCCTGTCTGCTCGTGCCAAGCTACCAAGGGGGTGAGCAGGGGTTATCTTGGCGTGTGACTCTTTTGCCCTGACTAGAATGGTGGTTTCTGCCTGGCTTTGGCGTAAGCCTTGACCAACCAAAAATCCCAGTTCTAACAATTACTTTTGTTGTACTGTATAAATACTTGGCACATTTCCATAAGTCTGTTTGCTCAGTGCCATATGTACAAGATGAGTGAGGTAAGGTTTAATTTAGTGACTTGGATAGTTCATCTTGAGAAGGGTTGTGAATATTAATTGAAGTAGGCAGACACCAACATTCAATAATTGTGAGCCTTTAAACAGCACTGCCAAGGGACTGCCAGTGTGTGTTCCTGCACAGGAAGGAATGCATCATGTTGTGCGTTCCTTCCGTTGCAAGAGCTGGGGATACATAACTATAATGGGGCACAACAGGTGCCTCTCTGCATGCACCCCTGTGCACGGAGGCACAAGGGAGCCCTGTAGGGCCCCCTTTGTTGCATCACCATCACTATTTTCATGGCATGAAAAGGGTGGCAGTGAGGCAACTCAAAATATGCTCAGTGGTGCAGTTGCAGGAACATCAGCATATTTTAGCCTCCAACTTCTGCCTGGCTGTCGCTGGATCCTTGATCCACAGCAGTAGCAGTGGTTCAGCGGCGGTCCAACCGCAACACTTATAACAGTGCGGGCAGTCCTGCAGAGTGGTGGTGGTCGTACCGCCATAGTCGTACCGCTTTAGTCATAGTAAGGCCCAAGAGGGCTGATTATGAGCATGGTGGTCCAAAGACAGGTCTGACCGTCACCTCCTCAGTAGTATGACTGCCCTAGTATTACCACTGTGGTCGGACCACCACAAGACCACCACCAGGATGCAGGATCCCGGTGAGGTGTGGAAAACGGTGGGTATGGAAGGCAGTGCCAATGCTGGCAACACCATAGCAATCACGACCTGCCTTTCTGCCGACCTTTTCATAGCGAGGACCCTGCCCTGAAAAGGTTGGCTGAAAGGCAGGGAAGGGGTCGAAACATGTCCCCTGGTGATTTTGCCAATTGGGTAAAGTGCATGGGGACACATGTTGTGCCCCCCTCTTTTTGTACTTTCGTGCATGCACTGTATGCCATGCACAACACTGTGAATGGTAAACAGTGCACTGGATGTGTAAGGAGATCTGCAAATCGCGTCAGCTTACGCTTCAGGCTTTCTATGAGCCAACGCATGCTGTCACAGTGTCACTGCAGACACAACACCACCAGCGCAGCAGTGTAATCATAATATGGCAGTCGGGATGCTGCTGCCGCAATAGTGGTCCAGTGGTGGGAAAACTGAAATTATAATCATGCCTTAAGCACATTCCTATTCACAAACTGCTCTACTAATGTTACTAAAGCACAAAAAAGATACAGAACAGTTGTAAATGTACTCAACCTCATAGATGAAGGTAGTCTAGTACAAAACGTGGTTGACCACTTTTGAGGCAACACAATCCCATAACAAAAATGATGTATGTACCTAAAAAAAACCAATAGGAAATAATAGTGAATGAAATTAGAATTGTTCAAATATAAATACATTACATTTAACATTGATACATATTATGTAAAAATAAAAGTTTTTAGTTACATAGTTTAATTAAAAAAATAAAAATCAAAAAAATTAATTAAATATTGTTTTTAAATACAATATAATTAAATTATCTTGAGCTGAGCTGTTTTGTGGCTGTCCTGGAATGTGTGCCATTTCCAAGAGAACTTGGCCCACCTTCCATAACACACTAATCTGGTAAAGTATGTGAATCCTGTCTCCAAGATATTATTGCAGCAGCATCATTAAATGTCTCTGATTGCTCTATTATACCCTCAAAGGACAAGTCAAATAATGCCTACTTCAGCTCCACAGGAAGGAACCAATGAAAATCCCCTTGCATTGGATTTGCTTCTCTGAGCTCTTTTCACATAGAAAAAACTGTAACAGATCAAGTATGATGGATTATTGCAAGCAATCAGATTATGTTGGGTGGACCAGTGTGTACATCTTCAGGTTGTTTTAGTTTTCTTTCAAGTATCTTTTTGAGGTTCATCTCCAGCCTCCTTGTGAAGTAATGCTTCTCACAGCATGTACTACTTTTGCTGAATCCAAACTGGAGCACCCACAACACAATCAATCAATCAATCAATCAGCGGTTTATAGAGCGCGCTACTCCACCGTGAGTGTCTCAAGGCACGTGGGGGGGAGTGGCTCCAGATGAGTCGAAGAGCCAGGTCTTGAGGTCCTTCTTGAACGTGTGCACGGTCGGAGAGCATCTTATGTTCGCAGGAAGTTCGTTCCAGGTCTCGGCTGCGATACATACACAGGCACTTTGAAGTGTGAGATACTAGCACCTGACTGTCATTAGCTTTCGTGGATCACTGATATGAGGCACATAAGCAGAGCCCTTGTATAGAAACCTCTTCATCTTGAAAAATAGAAACTGCAGAGCTGCCCCTCACTCTTTTCATCGAACAACCTGCCTGTGCTCTTGAAGATCAACAAACTACCCCGTTGTATTATAGACCACCTGAATTTCTATGAGGAGCCATTTCTCCATCCTCCCTCACCTCGGTGTTGGGCCTCCAGTCACAGAATTGCAGGCAATACACCTTCACTATCTGAGAAGGCTGTGCTCAACCGCCAACTTAAGCCATGCTGAACCGGGGGTATCCCCAAAGCATATTACTTTGGTTCCATTATTAATAAACAGTGACACATATTTAAGGGTGAACAGCATAAAACCTCCACTCCAGCATCTGAAGAATTTACTTTCGATGAGGTTGTAGTATTCTACATTGCACGTTGGAACCATGCACAGATGCCTATTTACCTGTGTGTGTAGTCTAGCCCGTGAGGGTGTCCCATATTATGCAGAGCAGTGAAATGTGAAAAAAAGGAGAAGAGAGAAAAAAAATAAAACTAGAAATAAACCAGAATACACCACAAATCAGCAAACTGTGCAGTGAGGTGCTATTAATGTTTTTGCTCATCAGGGGTATAGAAGGTAGAGGAAGTCCGGGGGCGGCTCCTGCAAAAAAGTGTGGGGGGAGCCATCCTTTCCCATGTGCTGCACATAACTCTTATTTTAGACCAGAACTCAGTAGGTCCTACAGGTAAAAGGCCCAGGGGATGTCATAGTATGGTCAAGGGAAATGGGGAGGGCAGGGTTGGGCAGGGCTACACCCCACTAGCCCTAACCGCTCTGGCCCCATATATCGCCTCGCTATGTTCACCATCTGTGCTAGAGCTGGAACCAGCATCACTTTCTTGTTATTGGTATCTTTCAGGGTAGTGCCAGACTTCCAAGATGTCATTCCACGGACCCACCATAGGAGGTCGCCGAACGCCACGTGAATCTTCCCTGGTCAGGGATTCCCCTTGAGCTCTCGCCCATTGTTTTACGTCACGTTTCCAGTCTTCTATAGTGGGTCCACTATTCAACTTCCATGCCAAGACTATTCTCCTTTTTTCCAGGATCAGGGTCAAGTCTATAAACCTGGTGCCCACTTTACACTTAGGTGGTCTAAGGAAACGGCCCAACAGACAGGTTCAATCATGTTCGGAAATGTATGCCGCACTGCTGCGCACATCAACTGCAGAACTTCTTCCCAAAATATATTTACTGTAGTACATTCCCAAGTCATGTGGATAAAGTCAGCGTCTCGTAGTCGCACCTCTGGCAGTTACGTATTTTGCCTCCATTTGCCACTCGGAGCCTATGGGGTGACATATATGTCATATGAGTATAGTTAAAATGTATATATTTCATCGTAGTGTTGCAAGAAACTGTTTGGGGGTTTGGCGATGCAGTGCATGAAACGAAATTAGTTTTATTTATTTTTATGTTTACTTACCTGTAATCGGCCATAATCCATTGTTTACTACCTCCTAACCTGCCCCTCCCCCTCCCAATGTCACTGCCCGGCAGCACTCCCACGACCGACCGCTACTGGATATTTTGCTAGGCAGATGCGGAGCAGCAGGCTCAGGCGTACGCCATGCTCAGCGCCCTCGCCACGCCCCCATACACTGTGTAGTCTTTATTGGTAAAAAAAATAAGTTAATATGGTAATCACTGCTAACTAATACATGTCATTTACGACCTTATGTTATTGATGTGCCTTTTATGGTCAATGGACTGGGAATGAGAACAGTCGGCATTCTGGTCGCTTTGACTGAATTTGCACCGTTGAAAGAATTTTTTTTTCTATTTTGATTATTCCCTGTTTTATTTCACTATATTGCGCTTCGTAGCATTAGCTCAGGCCCATATATTTTCATTGCATTTGAGTTCATGTTATGTATTTTTGAGTGCGTTTTGCGCATCTGGCAGACGTCCGAAGATACAGCCTTTGTTCCAAATGAGAAAATGCTGAAACTGTCTTTATTTAGATGGCAATGGCTTTCTGGCACGTCTTCCGTGACATTATACAACACTGAAACGCAGCAGAGGCCTTGCTCGTTTGCTGAACAGCTATTTGAAGTCAATATTAACCGGCCATGTCACTCCTTGTGATTCGTACAGTTTTTCAAACCTCGGAGACAAGAAGCCTACACAGGCTGAATAAACTGATTGAAGACAAAGTACGTTTGCAAGTGAATTTCATTAATACATTGGTTTAGTATCTTGCGAGATATCATGCTTCATTGGGTCTTTGCAGTAGCTTTGCAGAATATAGACTTGCATTCTATTTTGTTGCAATAACTGTTTAAAATGCTTTTCGGCCAAAGATTCTGCGTGTTTTATATGGAATTTTCTGCAAAGAAGAGGGCACCTAACAAAAAATAAATCATAAAGGAACACACTCCAGCATTACCGACGACCACGTCGCCCTGTGTTTCACTTGCCGCAAACTCGGTCTTGCAAGGCATCCCATACCTCCCTTTGAGAGAGTAAACAGATTTTTTATTACATGTTGGTACTTACAGCAAATGTAAGTAATGCAGGCCCCATATTCATACCAATCTCTACTACAGTAAAACAAAAATATCTGCATTCAATTTATTCTACTATCATCTTTAAAAAAGGGCAACATCTTGCACAAGCTTACAGTTAGTAAGTGAGCGTTTAAGGAGACAAAACAGAGAATGGAGGGAGAAAATGATCTTCTAGTGGGAACACGTATAGCACATCCTGGATGATGATATAGGGGGTCAATGCAGGGGGGCACTAGTGGAGTCCGAGGGAAGTTGTTGTTCCATGATTCTATATGTCGGGGGCAGGGGCTTGAGAATGAGATCTCAAATCTCGAGCTGTGGTATAGGCGGAGGGCCTTCGATCCGAGTGTGTACACATATATGTATCGGTGAAGCACCTTCACCCCGCATCTGTGAGTCTGCATGCTGTCACAACTCAGTTGTTACAACGACCGCGTTGTGACAACGCATACCATTCTTCCGCAAGTCGTTACAACGACTTGCGGAGGGGGGTTGGATTTAAAATCCAACACCTTCCTTAAAGTCCGCACGTAGGCATTTGTCAGCCAAACTGGCTATATGCACTTACTGTAAATAAGAAAAGAATATCAAATTTACCACCATATATTAGTAGTAGTAGTTTGACATTTTTATAAACTTTGCATGTTCCAAATGCTCATAAAATTTGAAGTATTGTTAGTGCAGGTTCCATTACGTTTAAGGGTGGCTCTTGTCTCACAGTAAAGTGAAAACATTTAGCAGATCTATGCACACATACTGAGTTGACATACAGAAAAATTGTGAAACAACACTTACAACGCAACTTTTACAACGCACTACCTTTACAACAAAACTTTTACAACGCAACATCCATTACAACGCATACCATTACAACGCAACCATTACAACGCATGTCACTGCAACGCATACCACTACACCGCATGTCATTACAACGCAGTCATTACAACGCATAGCATTACAACGCATACCTACACTATCCAACACTTACCCTACTGTTGCACCCCCTGGAGTTAGAATAGTAATTTTTACCCCTACACTATCCAATACTTACCCTACTGTTGCACCCCCTGGAGTTAGAATAGTAATTTTTACCCCTACACTATCCAACACTTACCCTACTGCTGCACCCCCTGGAATTAGAATAGTAATTTTTACCTCTACACTATCCAATACTTACCATACATGCAATGTAATGGTATGCGTTGTAATGGTATGCGTTGTAAATGTAGTATGCATTGTAGTGAAATGCGTTGTAAAGGTAGTTTCAAGGAATTCGTTGTAATGGCATGCGTTGTAATGGAATGCGTTGTAATGGATGTTGCGGTGTAAAACATGCGTTGTAAAGGTATGCGTTGTAAAAGTATGCGTTGTAACAACATACATCCAGAAAAATTACAAATAAAGGCTTAACTACTAAACGAAATGGACTACAAAATTTACTGAGTTATATTTAAATTTAAACGGCTTTATCCTGTAAGCTCAGTACAGGGCGCAATTCAAGTTTGCTTGATCATCAGTGCAGTGCAGCTAAAAAGGATTGTAAACAAACACAGTAGCAACCTGATCTAGACTGATTATTCCGTCACAAAAGTGAAGGCTAGGGGGGCATGGCCAAACCGCCGACCAAATGACCGTGCGGCGTTGAAGCTCCGCCAGCCGTTCCAGCTGAATCTATGACATAATATCGACAGACAGAATATAGACATACAAAAATATCGACACAAAAATATCGACATCAAAAATATCGGAGTTCTATCAACATAAAGGTAAGAAAAAAAATATCAAAAAAAAATATTGTAGTACTAAAATCTCGAAGTTAAAATTATCATTTTTTAAATGTATTAATAATAATGTAAAAATAATTTTAAACTACATATAATTTAACAAATTATAAATATAAACATTAAAACATATTTAAAAAATAATAACTAATACATATACATTTAAAATAAATTTAAAACTCTACATATAAATTAATATGTATACTTACTCCACATATTGCAACAGTAGGGAAAGCGTTGGATAGAGTAGGGGTAAAAATTACTATTCCCACTCCAGAGGGTGCAACAGTAGGGAAAGCGCTGGATAGCGTAGGGGTAAAAATTACTATTCCCACTCCAGAGGGTGCAACAGTAGGGAAAGTGTTGGATAGCGTAGGGGTAAAAATTACTGTTCCCACTCCAGAGAGTGCAACAGTAGGGAAAGCGTTGGATAGCGTAGGGGTAAAAATTACTATTCCCACTCTAAAGGGTGCAACGGTAGGGAAAGCGTTGGATAGCGTATGGGTAAAACTTACTATTCCCACTCCAAAGGGTGCAACAGTAGGTAAAGCGTTGGATAGCGTAGCTGTAAAAATTACTATTCCCACTCCATAGGGTGCAACAGTAGGGAAAGCGTTGGATTGCATTGGGGTAAAAATTACTCTTCCCACTCCAGAGGGTGCAACAGTAGGGAAAGTGTTGGTTACCGTAGGGGTAAAAATTACTAGTCCCAGTCCAGAGGGTGCAACAGTAGGGAAAGCGTTGGATAGCGTAGGGGCAAAAATTACTTTTCCCACTCCAGGGAGTGCAACAGTAGGGAAAGCGTTGGATAGCGTAGGGGTATAAATTACTATTCCCACTCCAGAGGGTGCAACAGTAGGGAAAGCGTTGGATAGCGTAGGGGTAAAAATTACTCTTCCCACTCAAGAGGGTGCAACAGTAGGGAAAGAGTTGGATAGCGTAGGGATAAAAAATACTATTCCAACTCCAAAGAGGGCAACAGTAGGGAAAGCGTTGGATAGCGTAGGGGTAAAAATTACTATTCCCCCTCCAGCGGGTGCAACAGTAGGGAAAGCGTTGGCTAGCATCGGGGTTAAAATTATTTCCCACACTACTCCTCCTTTAACACACAACACACTACACATACTAAAAAACACAATTAATATAAATATCAATTAATCAATTAATAACAATTAATATTATTACCTTGATGTAATTATTAATTAACTAATTAACACAAGTTAATTACCAATTAATAATGAATTACCAATTAATAATTGATTAACAATATATTTACAAGAATAAACAATATTTATTAATACATTATTTATAATTAATATTATGAAATATTTAAAAAAACGAATGACCAATTAATTAATTAACAATTAATTAACAATAAATACAAATAAATAAATACAATCTCTTTAATCAATTTAATTAAATAATCTCACACCCTATTCCCGAATAGACACACAACCCACTACACATTAATAAATCACATAAAAAATGTAATTGTCATTTAATCAATTAATTATAATTAATTACCAATTAATTATTAATTAACAATAACAAAAAATAATAAATATTACTACATTAACTCTAATTATTTAATTAACTAATTAATCATAATTAATTACCAATTAATTATGAATTAATACTTATTTATTAATCAAAAATATTTAAAAAACGTAATAATTAATTAATTATAATTAAATTGCTTCCCACCCTATTTCCCTATAAACCCACAACCCGCTCTGATACTAAAACGCAAAATGTAAACAAAATTACTCATTTCTAAACATACATTAAAAACATATTTAACAAACATATAAACAACATAATAAAATACATAACACTAAACACAATTTCGATATTACTAACATACATACCTTAATATTGATATTCTGTCTATCGATATTATTGCACATCGATATATTTTATACCATCGAAATTAAAACCGATATTATTGTATATCGATATTTTAATTTCGATATTTTGTCTCTCTACCATTCCAGCTATATTGATATATCCCCTACATTACCGGCAGTAGTCTCCACAAATCCCGCACCGTTGCATTGATGAAGACCTACATCACATGTCGATCTGTCTTGATCGCAGGGTGATGCTTCAATAGTGGAGATCCGGGGGGTGGCGAACCCTGACGAGGAGTGCATGGTGGCTGCGGCCCAATTCCTGATCTTGTGATGTCGCAGAGTAATGGTGGTGGGCTGTGGCTAAGATCTGACTGGAGCGGGGACCCCTGATGACGATGAGTGCGCCGGGCGTGGGTTGGCTTCATCGCTCTACCCAATCTTAAGCGCTTTCAGCTGGAATGAGGTGTGGCCTCACTTAGCTTCCCCGAACCGCAATGCTCGCTCCCACCACGTCCCTGTGGCCCCGAGGGATAGGGGTCACTGTTGAGCTGAGGAAGCGGGCATCTGGCCGCTGTGGGGCGAGGCACTGGGGAGACGCTAAAGGCGGCTTGCTGCTTCCTGCGCCCGGCTGTCTCCCGGGGCGTCCCCACTCTCGCATGGCCTTCCAGGAAGTGGCCAAGGGCAATTATGTGCAATACTTAGCCGCCACCTACAGCAGGGGTCCAGCTGCAGCCCTGGCCATTCCCACTGATTGCATCACGAGATTCACCATACAGCCTCTTCAAATCGTTCCATCCATCGAGGATGGTACTGCGCAGTCCCTTAAAAGGCAGGAACGGGTGGAGCTCATTCTCAATGAAGTGGCAATCAAGAACGAGGACCTTGAAGCTCCTATTAGGCGCAACAACATCCGCATCTTGGGAGTGCCAGAGTCCACAGTCTCAGGCCGCCTTTAACTTTTTGTTGAGACTTTCTTGGCATGTTTGGGATGGGAAGCAACCGTTACAACGGATGTATCGCATCGCGCTGCCATTGCAACGCGGCGATTACATCGCCTCCGTCATCACATCGCATGTCATCGGGACGCATGCGAGTGCATCGCGAAAACATATACATCGGTAACGTTTACATCGTGCATCGCATCGCATCCGTCATCACATCGCATGCCGATTGGAAAATGCCAGCAGAATTGTGATACAAGCAGAATTGTGTATATGGGAAGATAATTAAATTAAACAAGCCGATTACCAAAATTGACAAATCATATTTAATAAACATAACATAAATCATATTTAATAAACATCTGCAGCATATATATGTAACAATTGCAGCGTCAAGAACTGCAACAAGATGTGGTCTGACGGATAGCTAGGCAGACTTTGGTGCTGTCACACAAAGTTCGAGCTTCCTATCATCACCTCATATCAAGAGCACATACGATATATAATTAACAAAAAGTTACATAATTCATATTTAGCAGATACGATACATATCGTTTTTATAATTAATAAAAATATACTTAAAAGTGTTCAAATGAACACATCGTATTTCATAAACATCTGATACTGTTTACTTTTATAGCGCAGACTTGTGTTTACGGATTAAAGCAGAATCGTGCATTTTATAATCAACAAAAATTGACATACATCATATTTTCACGGAAGTGAGTGCGGGAAGGACTCAGTGTTACATATTATGCTATTATGAAGTGCCACATGTGCTGCTTTTGCGGCCTCTTGCTGCTGAGTGGTATCATTACTGTGATACTTGATGTGGTGTGTACCTGCTGCAGATTAGGATTTTGGAAAGGCCAGCAGGACGGAACCAATTGCCTAGGATTCAGCAGGGCTAGCCCCAGACACTGCGACCAGCCTTAACGTGGTAGGGGGAGTTTGTTTTTATTCTGACTGGCAAGGTTCAGCATACTTTCAGTATCTAGAGCATTGGTGAATGGATGGGTGATGGTGGATGAATGGATGGATGGGTGGGTGGGTACTGGGGATGGGTGCATGGATGCGTGAATGAAGGATGGATTGCAGTATATCCATTCATATTTGCAAGTTTCCCGTATTTCACTCATTTCATTAACTTATACATAAATGATTTATACAAGGTCCATTTGCTCTCATCAAGAAAGCACATTATCTTAAATTGGACTCAGTGCTCTACGCACGCCAGACCCTGGCAAAGCCAAAATAGAGCCATTGACCCAGGACCCTCTATTTCTATCAGTGTTAGAAAGGCACCCCCACCTTCCTACCTGTTGCACGTTAGTGGTGCAACACAATGTCACCTGGCGTCCCTGTGGTGACTCATGGACTAGGTGACAGGTGGCTACTCTTGTTAAACAGAGTAGGCAGAGTGTCCCCGGGGCCAAGTCATCATTTCACTGCAGATGAATAACCACTGTATTGCCACTTACTTTTTATACTTACCATATCAAGTTTTTTTTTCTCTTTGGACCTGGATAAAGAAGCTATACATTAAGTGATGAATAAGATATCCTTTAATAATTGGGATTTTGCTGTGTCCAGTGAGACCCATTTACGAATTTGTCAAACATGGGATGCTAATGCACATACATGCATGAATTATAAAGGCCACGCACGCCTCGTGCAAAGGCCCATATTTGTAATCCCACTTAAAGCACCAGCTGCTGGGCTGATCTTGGAACCTGGATCTAAAACATGGCGAGAGTGCGACACTGAAAATCGCATGCTTCCGGGCAAGTCACTTCAAATATGTGACAAGCGACATGCATGCAATTGTAAATACGTGAAACATATTGCAATTGTATAATTCAAAGAGCATCCCAGAGCACCGCCCTGTCCTCCCGTTACGTGCAATGCTCTCTCGCTCCCCAGCAGGTCTATAAATAGCCACCGATACAGACCGCGCTTCTCTCCTGGACCCTGTGGAGCGGCGGAGACCTTTAGGGGGGAGACAACCTTCCAGGCGGAGGGCTCACGCGCCACACCTACGAATCCCCACATTGAACAGAAGAGCTGATCGTAAGAATTCATCTGGTAAATACCAGCTTCTGTTGATCAGTTGCGACCAAGAAACCCCAATCACATATATGTCATAGCTTACAATAATAAGCACAGACTGCTGTACTGTAAAAATGTGCATACACTTTACTAGACAACAAACAGATTGAAATGTTTTGGATCTGATGTGGATAGAAGTGCACGGAAAACCAGGGAAAGATAGGTCCGAAGGGGACGAAAAATGAGGACACAGGGGCATTAAAACGAGGGAAAGATAGGGCCAGGCACAAATGGGCGCAGAATCGGTGCGCAACACTAAATATACCATATATACTCCCCACCCCCCCACCGACCCATTGGCTAGGTGAAACATCGCGTTGTCATGTAGCGCGATGTCATGTCGCCGATGTGACCGCGATCCTAGTCTGTGGCCGCATTTGCGTCGTAACGACGTGCGATGACAAAATTGCCGATGTAATTGCTTCTGCGATGTATTGGCCGCGATGCGAACGACCGCGAGGACATTGCAGACGATGGATTGTCATACAACCGTTTGGGATAGAGTCCTTTACATCTGGATTTGTGGTGGAGCGTGATTAATGTTCCTTGGACCCCCAGCCCAAACCGGGTTGCCCTCCACGACCCATCATTCCGCGCATCATGAACTTTCAGGATCACGACACTGCACCACGCCTCACCAGAGAATGAGGAGACAACACATGGAAGGGCTCCAAACTTGCTTTCTACCTGGACTTTACGATCATGGTGCAGGAGGCCCGCTGCAAATACAATGGGGTCAAGGCCACACTTGGGTTTGAAATACGGGGTGCTATACCCTGCCAGGTTGAGAGTTGACGTTGGCGGTGGAGACCGCACCTTTGAGGATCCAACCGAGTTTCAGGAATTTTGCCATGCTGATAAACAAAACAGCAACCAGACAGCTGCCGACAGGTGAAGACCCTCCCCTCCACATAGTGGTTCTGACACAAGAACGGCCCTTTTCTCTAGGGCTGAAACTGGTTTACTCTGCTGAGTTGTCTCTTTTTCATTATAGTTGGATTGTATGGGGATAAATACTACTCTTCATTTTGAAATATTCCAATTAGCTGGTCGCCTGTTGTGGCGTTGCCACACCTCATGGTGTACACCTTGGGTTTGTTTTGGGTTCCACGGATGTACCATTTCTGGGTTTTCTCACTCCACTGTAAAGTCATTTGGTACTACACATATTGTTATCCGCTCTTGATTTGCCTTGCTCTCTTTGTGGTGAAGTTGGGTGGGGGTGTGGGGGATGATTGCTATTGCATAGAAATGGTTGGTTATTTTCTGATTTATTCACTGTCACAGTTCGCATTTAACTGTTGGTGCATGCATCTGTCATTCATGCCATCTCTCTCAGATGGCTCAGCTGGACAACATAGTTGGCCCCTCTAGCCTGTTCTTGATGTCCTGGAACGTCAGGGGGCTCAATGATAACCATAAGAGAAGGCAACTTGTTCATTACCTTCCCCAGCACAATGTGGATATTGCCTTTTTAAAGGAAACGCAGTTACCCAAATCTGACTCCGCTCACTTTGCTTCAAGTTGGGGTGCGCACAGGTGCTTCGCTAATTTTTGCAATTATGCCAGGGGCATGGCCATTCTCATACACAAGAGGGTCCCCTTTAGTCTGTTATGGCAGACAAGGAGGGTAGGTACGCAATTGTCAATGAGTCGCTCATGGGTCATATTGTGGCATTGGTTTGCATATACGCCCCGAACACTGACTCCTCGGAATTTTTCCGTTCCCTACATGCCCAGCTTACAAAGTTAGATCCTTTCTCATTGCTGGTTGGTGGGGATTTCAACCTACTCCTTAAACCTGAATTGGATGGCACTGCAGACTCCCCAGGGCAAAAAAAGACACGCTCGCCGGGCTCTACTTGACCTTTGCGAACATCAGTCCCTGCTAGATATTTGCCGCAAACGTAACCCCACTCATTATGCTGGCCAGCATAACACCTGGACTAGAATCGATTATTGTCTTTATCCCCCCAGCATCTCCACTTGTGAAATTCCCGAGAATATATTCAGACCATTGCCCCGTTCCCCCGTTAATCTTCTTCTTCAGTTTCCCCAAACAGATGGGTTTGAGCAGCAATGTCGCTTCCCAAGTCGCGCCCTCCACAATTACATTTTTTACACTGAAGTGTGTGAGGCCATTGAGGACTACTTCACCATCACCACGGGCTCGTTGACACTTGGGCTGTTCTGTGGGAGGTATTCCAGGCCTACATCAGGGATGTATGCATTGCTGAGCATGCAGGGGTGCACAAAGATCTCCGCTCCTTGCTTTCCTGCTTAGAACGCGACCTCACAGAATTAGGTAGCACTACATTGCACACTCCTAGCGCGGACATGGCTGGAGAATGTTTGGCCCTCCTCACTGAATATAGGGACTCCACAGACCAGGAGATACACTTTCTGGGTAAATATCAAACGCCTGATGATACGGTAAAGGTGAATATCCGGGTCGGGTGCTTGCTCAGATGCTGTGGCCTCCTTATAGAAAAGCCTACTTTACCGAGCTGCGTTCTTCCACTAACCAGGTGCTCAAAAGCACCGCAGAGATCCGAGGCGAATTCCTTGCTTATTTTATGTCTTTTTACACTTCCAAAGTAGGGTGCGATTCCACAGCTCAGGAGGTTTATCTATCAGAAATCACCTTGGTATATCTAGAAAAACATATGCAGGATTTCTTGGCAGAGCCCATTTCTGAAGCCGAAGGACTCGGCGCAATCGAAGCCATAGAGGGTCTACTGCCCCGGGGCTGAATGGCTTTACCGGGGAGTTTGACAAGACATACAAGGAATTGCTGGTGCCGCAACTAATCGAAGTGTATGCAGAGGTCCTCGAGAAGCAAATTCTAACCCCACACTCCGTGAAGCAGTCGTTTCCTTCCCAAACCGGGCAAAGACCTTATGCGGGTCCTACAGACCTTTGTTCATACTCAATTTGAATTATAACGTTATCGCTAAGATCATTGACATGCACCAGTACCAATTAATGGAATTTCTCATCTCACCGGCCCAGTCCGGCTTTGTATCTCACGGATTGACCTCATTAAATCTCAGGACTCTGTGCTTGATCCTCCACAGAATTAACCCTGAGGTTCCCACCGCCGCTATCCTATTGGACACCAAGAAGGCCTTTGAGACCCTGGAGTGGCCTTTCTTCGTGTCTGTAATACGCAGCATGGGCATACCGGTGGGATTTATTGTGACCACTGCACTCCTATACAGCCGCCCCACAGCGAGACTTCGCCTGAATGGCACACTCTCCCGTCCCTTCCTTCTATCCTGCGGCACACAACAGGGTTGTCCCCTTCGCCGTTATTGGTTATCCTTGCCATGGACCCCTTAATCCGCCATTTCCAGAAAAGGCATCTGCAGAGGGGCTTGCAAATCAACACCGGCCCCCTCCTGGTCTCGCTATACATGGATGCCACCATCCTTTATGTAAGAGAGCCCCAGGTGAACCTTAAGCCTCTCATTAGGGAGATTCTCTGCTTTGGTCGGCAATCTGGCCTGGCATCAACTGGCGCAAGTGGGTTATTTTCCCATTAACCCCCTTGCACAACTCCATGGGATTGTGAATTTCCCCTTGAGTGGTGCACTGAGTCAGTTAAATATTTGTGCTTCCACATCCACCTAGATACCGCCCAAATACTTCTGCTCAACTATGGGCAGGCAAT
Organism: Lissotriton vulgaris; assembly: GCF_964263255.1. NCBI lineage: Eukaryota > Metazoa > Chordata > Amphibia > Caudata > Salamandridae > Lissotriton > Lissotriton vulgaris. Next base: position 421,666,498 of record NC_141691.1, read on the forward strand.
CAGCGCCTTTGAAGATCAAATGGAGAGATGGCTACGGCTGCCATTATCTATTGCCAGTAGATTTGCAGTGCTCAAGATGCTAGTTCTTCCCAAATTTGTATATCTTTTTAACAACATCCCCATACCCCTCCCGAACAGTTTTTTTCTGATGTTACATTCTCATCTTATAAGGTGTGGGGGAAAACAGGCTCACATCCGTTGGTAGGTTCTCACTGCCACATGAGAGAGGATGATATGGGGTGCAAGACTTACAACTCTATTATCTCATGGCCCAATGCAGCTACGCCTTTGCATGATTCCACCCTGACGAGAGGATCCTGTTTCTCTGCCCAGAGGTGGATTTCATACTTCCTGAGAGTCTGTCCACCGCCCTGCCCAAGGGCATACCCAGAGACCCTACTCATATACAGACATCTTCTACTACCTGCTGGGCTTGGGACAAGCTGAGACAATTCACCAGCACTTTGACGCTATACTCCTCTGCTGTCCCTATTCCCAATGCCCGCTGGCTGCCAATCACTGGTGAAAACTGGTACAGAGCACTCCGGCCAAATTTGACATCACAAGACTGGGAGATTTATTCCCAGATGGGCACATATTTACTCTGCCACGGAAGATGTCTGCTTTCGCGAAGCTTCATTTATGGATACCTTTCTTTTAGGGCGGATCTGTTCGGCTTTGTGTGCCACGTTTCCCTGGTTCCCTATTGAACCAGACTCATTCACTCCCCTCTCACACATCATTGAGAGCGAAAGTGGGGTTCACCTCATATCTAAACTCTATAAGGCTTGCACCGAGATGCTTCCAGTTAATGATGACAAGATTTGCGGGGATTGGGACGGTAACTTTGGCCCCCCATCACGGACGATCAATGGGCTTAATGCTGAGCAGTCACTTGAGAGGTTTCTCTAAACAGCAAGCATAAACTAATGCACTTTAAGTTCTTGCGTAGAACATACATCACTCCTGCCAGATCCCATAGACTGACCCCGAATAGACCCCACACCTGTCGTAAATGCGACGCCCCACATGCTGATTTTGCACACCTCACCTGAACCTGTCAGAAACTACTGCCATATTCGGAGAAGGTGCACAAAACACTAGGTAACATGACAGCCTTGACCCTCATCCCCACACCTGAAGTGGCTCTCCTGGCTTATGTTGTAAACTTTCCCAAAAGCATTAGGAAATTTGTATCCCTCAGTCTGCTGCTGGCCAAAAGAGAAATTGCTATTCCCTGGGGCCGTAGGACAGTTCCCACTTTGCAGAGTTAGTTGAATAGTCTGGCTTATCGTAACACAAATAGTGAAGTATATTCCAGCACTCTACCTAGCTCCTCCCGCCCCAAGGACATTTAGGGAACTTACAGCGCCTATGTGGAGAGTGTTCATCAAGCCTCTGACTCACAGTGGAACGGGGCATTGTCCCTGCCGGGTGGGGAATATGGTTCACTAATTTCCATTGTTTGCTACCCAATGTGCTGATTTGCCTTGTGAGAACCAGGTCTCTTTGCTTTTATGGTCACCTTTGGAACGTCTGGGTGCGGGAGGGTTCGGCCTCCCGATGCTGGACGGCGGAAGACTGTTATCTGAATTAAGGACATAGGCCATCGGGATTGTGTTTCTAAGCCTGGCTGCTACTCTTCTCCTTATTGCTGCATGTTATGATAAATGCAGTACTGTTACATTAGGCTCCATCTCACTTTCTTCAAATGTAATGTCAAAGACAGTGAATGACTATGACTGTTTCGCTATGCTGTAACAAAATGGTAGATAAAATAAAAATAAAAAAGAAGTGAAGACTGTCCCACCTGGGCTGCCGTAAATTCATTCTATTCCAGTAGTTCCTCATTTTTTTAGAACTACTTCCCAATTTTAAGAATGTCAAACTTGGTGACCCACCTAGCTTTAAAGGAAATGAAGGAGTGTTTTTTATAGTGTTACTGACGCGTCATGTGGGAGTCCACTGTCATTTACAACCAGGAATTTTCCATTGAAATGGCCACTAAACTTGCCCAGACATACCATTTTACTGATAAAACTAAATTGCACACAAACAATAATGTGACTGAGGAAATCAGATTTCAGTGAATATTTATCATTTCCACACCACCACGTTTAAGTATCTTGTTTCGTTTTCATCCTGTTAAAATATTTGTTTCCATTTTACTAACTACTGAATTTACAGATATGTACATTCTGTTGTGTGTTACAAAGAAAATACCTCCCGGAGGTGGCCGTTGTGTTTTGTGTACTTTCGGCAATACGTAGAAGTATGGCATTACAGGGTTCACTGCACACAGATATTGGACCTCCTTAGCAGTAAGCCATCCCTCTGCTAAAGCCTCTTCTACAACATGCCCAATCACGGTTGAAAGCCTCTCTGTAGGGTCAGTTGTCAATTTCCGGTAGGATTTAGTGTCATTGAGTTGTCGTAGACACTCATCGCGGTAGGTTCCAGAGTCCAGAATGACTATGGCCCCGCCCTTATCCGCGGGTTTTACTATCCCTGACTCATTGTTAGCCAAGCCCTTCAGGGCCTCCTGTTCTCTTTTACACAGGTTGATAAAAGGCTTGTGAGGTTGTTGGAATAAAATTCTCAGGTCATGATCTACTGCTTCCTCGAAGGTCAAAACTTTCGCCGGAAGTCCCACAGAAGTGGGATTGAATGTAGATGGTCTCTTGAGACCTGTGTTGTCATCACAAGTCAACATATCTATGTCATCTCCATTTTTATTAGAGAACAGAAAGTGTAGCCGGATCTTACGGAAAAACGTACCCATCTCAATCTGTGTGAGAAATGGGTCCCCGATATGGGTAGCAACAAACCCTAACCCTCTGTTTAGGACCTGTTTCTCAGTATCAGTCAGCACATGTGAGCTCAAGTTTATTACGAGGCTGGTCCTGTCGATGTCCCCGCTTGTTCCTGGGGGATCTTCTTCCCATTCCTCAGGTGTATATTTGAGCGTATGTGTGCCTATCGAGTGAAGGCATACATATCATTTATGTATGCTCTAAATGGGAGCATTGCCTTTTAAAGTGTAAGATGCAACAATGAAAATATGACTAACTGTCATGTGTTTCCTTTTTATGTATCTGTTTGTGTGCTTCCTGGGCACTTTAATACACTTTTTGGACCATGAAGTCAGGAGAAGGTTGATCGAAATCACAATCAGGTGATAAAATACCTTTTTATACTTATACTTGTATTTAATGATATAGCAGTAGCATTAATGGTCCTGATGAAGCAGCAGGATACCTTTTGGCTCCGTCTAGTCTGCAGAAACATGTCGACCTAACACACTCATTAGTAGTTATTTATTTATACTTCTATTTTCGCACTCTTTTTATGATTTGGGAGTGAAGAGGTGCACATTAAAGTTTCTCACCCCTTCACTATCCAATTTTATCTGCTGATACACACTCTTCACTTTATGATTTTTTCACGTTGCTTGCACTGCTATTCAGTTGGAACCTGACACCTTCACATATATCACTGGGACTCACAGGCTAGATTAGGCGTATACACCTGCCAATCCACTGTGGGTATACAGTCTTTCCTTCATGCAATGAAGGATCCCAGATGATGAAGGGCTTTCTCGGTCGATACTGATGGGAATTTTTTCATAATGAATGAATACCATAGGTGTGATTTCATTGGTCCTGTTGATAAGTTGAGTTGGTTCCACCTTCTTTCACACAGATACTTAGTTTTCTTTTGCTTGACCCATTGCTACTTTTTGTTGGTGTAACAGTTCTGAGCACCAGCCACTGTTTTCTTATTGAACTGTTGGTTTCATTATTTGGAGGTACAGTGAACACTGCAGCTTTTCTCAGATCAAATATATTTTTTATCTGTCTCTTTCGTATATATATACATGAGTGAAGCTGATTTGATTTCAAAACAGAGGAGGCCATGAAATCACGAATGTAACTGTATTCCAAAATGTAACTGTACACCAAATCCAACTTGTGCAAATGGCCCAACTATATCTGAATCAAAAGAGGTAAGGTAATTTACAAGCAGTGTATATTTCATTGGGCAAATTAGCTTTCACACACACAAACAAACACACCATCATATTGAACTTAATTTTAAACATGTCATCATTTTTAAGGTGCATACAATTAATTCCATGAAGTAGACATTTCCTTATTTAAAAAAGATTGAGGACCATACTTAGAGTGTAAGACTTGTCAACCTTAGGGTGGTCTTTGTCCAAGCCTTTTGCCATTTCCCCTCTTGAATTGCTGAATTTGTTTTTCTTTGCCTTATAACTCTGGCACTTTACTACTACTAACCAGTGCTAAAGTGCTTGTGCTCACTACCTAAAACATGGTAAAATTGGATTATAGCAGGGGCCGTATTACACAAAGTGCCCCGTTGGCTCAACAAATATTTGTGCCAGCTTTGCTTACCCCAGGGTCAGTTTGGTATTACATAAGGGGCCACAGAACATTTTGTGGACCCTTCTGTAATACTGAAAGCACAGGCACACATACTGCACAAGCATTTTCTCAATAGGGAACTCCCTCATTTGCATGAGGGCATGCCCCTTGCAAATCCGGGACTCTCTTTGACCCTGTGCCCACACCATATTATAACTTTCATTGCGCCCCCTGATAGCAGCCCTGTGGAAGGGGGAAATGGGCCACCCACACATCTCCTTGCAGATGGATGCAGTCAATCACTGCACCTGCCTGTAATGGGATCTCAAATCCCCTTTCAAAGTGAAGGTGGGATACCTCCTCCACAGTGAAACACAGAGCTTCTGCTTCAAAGACTCTCCGTATTTCACAAGAATATGCTGCCCCCAGGGCAGGACAAGTTTGCGGTTGCCTTTAGGGTAATGCATTTTGTGTAATAGGGCGCACCTGTTTTAAGGTGGCCAAACGGATGATGCGCCTTGTACATAATAGGGCCCTTGGTTGGCAAATTTCATGTACTTATGTATCATATAAATCTTTAACTGGGAAAGGAGGAAGTTACTTACAGCCAGAAGCTTAAACAATATCTTCCTACTAGTAATGTGCGAACAATGTATAAAGGACTACTTAACATTCCCCGCATCCGATACCTAAGGTGCAAAGGCAGATCCTTTTCTTACTTGGTCCCGACGTATTGCCCATCCATATCCGCACATGCACTGACTATACCAAATTAAACAAATGATTAAAGACTTACATATTCAAATTTTGCCCTTTAGTCTTGCTGCTTTGTTTATCCATATTGCCAAGGTCTCCGTTGGGTTGACTTGTGCGCAATATTAAGTTAAAATAACATAACACTTATTGTGCCACTCACTAACATAGGACCTTACAACATGTCTCAGGTCTGCCATTGTAGTCTGTGTGCGGTTTTAAACTGGCAATTTGATCTGACTAAATAAACCCCATATCAGGCCAGAAACTCTGTTTTTTATATATATGTCGACCCTAAAATAGGTCCTAAACAGGCCATAGGAAATGGTGCACAGTATTTAAAAGGCTGGGCATGCACTTTCAAGTTTTACATGATCTTGTAGTGAAAAATTCACAAATTCTTTTTTTTACTACTTTGAGGCCGACCTCTCCCACTGGATAACACTGGGTTACCTAATTAAACCTACTAAATGATAGCTTTTGTTTGGGAACAGGTAGAAATGCCCTGCTTGGTGTCTAAGGAGCTATAATTAATTTAAAATCCTTTTTAATGGTAAAGTCAGATTTTAAGTCATAATTCTGAAAGTGCCACTTCTAGAAAGTTAAACACACACAGATGATTGACAAAATGAAGAATAAATCAAACGTTCACCACCCAGTTAAGAGATCTGGGTTTAATCCCTTCTTCTTTTGCTCACCATGCCACCCCAGTTTAGACCCAGTTATATGCAAATCTGTCTTGACCCTGTTCCTCATGGGAACAGTCAAGCCCGAATTGCCAAGCCAGGTCCTCACTATACCGCAAACAAGGATCCTGGGACTGGTTTCGGGGCATCACCCCTCATCAGCAGGGCTAGCTTGAATCCAGTAGCACAGTGAGTCCGGGACCCATGTATGGGCACACCTGGTGCACTTAGGGCGAGAAAGAAAAAGAAACACAGATGACAGACGGATTGCCAAGCAATTTAAACGTTCTACCCTAGTCACAAGATCTGGGTTAATTTTACTTGATGGAACAGTGCACTGGTAATCTTCTGATCCATAATCACAAAGCAAGCAATCTTAGTTATAGGTGTTCCTTTTTATTTTATTTTCTGATCTTTTATTCCTATATAAAACATCCAGCCAACGTATTTCGTTAAAATTAAGTAATTGAACTTCATCAGGGCTTCCAAAAATAAATAAATTGTTGGAATATTCCCACTGCTTCGTACAACGAATGGTGTGAACATTAGGTTCCTCCTCTGGGATCTGGGTTAAGTCCATCGTTCTTTTGCTCACCATGCCACCCCAGTTTACACTCAGTCATATGCAAATCAGTCTTGACCCTGTTCCTCTTGACAACAGTCCAGCTTGAACTGCCAAGCCAGTTCCTTCCTGGACCGGAAACAAGCATACTGGGACCAGTTCTAGAAAGTTGGCATTTTCTTTTCCTAACCATTTGGTGCCTGTACCCTGTTTCCTTGGCCTTTATGTATTCCTTCCAGGCAGCCATACAATAGGGGGACTGGTGATTGGTAGGATATGCCATCCTAGCACGATGGAGAGGTGGGGCTGTCCACAGCCTCACTTGCACTTCATAGAAGTTGCCTCAGCCCATTCACAAAGAACATCACACTATCCTTTTGTGCTTCCAGACATCCTAGACCCAGGGCAGGGAGGACACTCCAACACTATCTGTGGAGGAGAAAACTCTTTAAGTTTCTCCCACTTCAAGGCTGTCATCAGGATTAAATGTAGGTCCCTCAGAACCACTCTTCCGTTCTCATATGGACCTGTGGAGGACGCTCAGAGGACTGTCCTTCTGTCTTTGACCTGCTGTGTTCTTCAGAGGACGTTCCTGCTTCCTGAATCCTGCCCTGTGCCCTCAAAGGACTGCCTTTCTGCTTGAGACATGCATTCTAGTTGACACCAGGACTACCTGTGTGACTACAAAGGCTAACTGGCTGGCCTCCTAACCAGAGCCTCAGGGACACAAAATGCTCCAACCATCTTAAACATGCACCTGGACCCAGCCTAAGTAAATACTCACTGTCCAATTGGTGTCCCTCCTGGACCCTTGTAAGTGGTGCTAAAGGTACCCTCCCACCATTCAAGTCCGAGGCCTCTGAAATCATCTGCGGCGTACCACAAGGATCCTCACTCAGTCCCACCCTCTTCAACGTATACATGAGCCCCCTCGCGGCCATCGCCCGCCAACACAACCTCAACATCATCTCTTACGCGGATGACACTCAACTGATCCTATCTCTCACCAAGGACCCCAGCACCGCCAAAACTAACCTACACGAGGGAATGAAAGAAGTCGCCGAATGGATGAAACAAAGCCGTCTGAAACTGAACTCAGACAAAACAGAAGTCCTCATCTTAGGTAAATCCCCCTCTGCATGGGACGACTCTTGGTGGCCGGAAGCCCTCGGAAAAGCACCCATCCCGACAGACCACGCACGGAACCTAGGCGTCATCCTGGATTCTTCACTCTCAATGAACAAACAAGTCAGCGCCATATCCTCTTCCTGCTTTAACATTCTTCGCATGCTCAGAAAAACATTTCGCTGGATCCCCTCCGAAACAAGGAAAACAGTCACCCACGCTCTGGTCACGAGCCGACTGGACTACGGAAACACCCTCTACGCAGGTACTACCGCAAAACTCCAGAAGAAACTACAACGAATCCAAAACGCCTCAGCCAGGCTCATATTAGACATCCCACGCAACGAACACATCTCTGGTTACCTTAAAGACCTCCACTGGCTACCCGTCAATAAGAGGATTACTTTCCGACTGCTTACCCACGCACACAAATCACTCTACGACATCGGACCAGAGTACCTCAACTCTCGACTGTCCTTTTATACCCCCTCCCGCCAACTTCGCTCTTCCAGCCAAGCCTTCGCCACTGTACCTCGCATCAACAAGACCTCCATGGGAGGCAGATCCTTCTCATACCTGGCTGCCAAAACATGGAACTCACTTCCAGCTTACCTTCGCCTCACCCAGAATCACCTAGCGTTCAGAAAGCAGCTTAAAACGTGGATATTTGACAAATAATCCTCCTCCCCTTCCTAAGCGCCTTGAAACCCTCTGGGTATGTAGTGCGCTATATAAATGTTATGACTTGACTTGACTTGACTATAGACCTAGACAAACCTCAGACTTCAAACATTTTTGGCCAAAAAGTGCCCTGAAAACCCAGAGGAGACTAACACCTACCTGGTTACTGATCCACTCAAGGTGTACGGCTGAATGGACTGACTCCACTTTAGATCCCGCTACGTTCTTCTCTGCAGCAACAGACCCTGTTCAGTGGCTCCTCACAAAAGGGGTATCCAGGCTTGTCAAGGGTTCATTGGCTACAACCTGCATATTCATCCTGCTGGATATTTTTAAACCTCCAAAAAAGAGACTTTAGGTTATATTTACAATATATTGGCATAGGGCAGTAATGCAAGCCTTCTAGCTGTGCTACCCTATGTCAAAAGGACAGGGCAGGAATGCACTGTACCTACAAGATAACGCACATTCCTGCCCTTTCTTCCAGCCCTGGCACGCAAACTGCAGCTGTGCGCCAATGCAGGCACTCTTGCACCAGGGTGGCTGTTTTGTTGACGTGATTGTTTTTGTACATGAAGCGACACCTTCTTGCACAAAAACAATCAAAGGAGATGCTTTCCTAGTTTTATGTGTGCTACAGAATGAAGCACATGTGGAAAGAGGAACAAACAATGGGAAATATAAACATTTCTACATGTCAAGCCTGCCCCAGATTTACAATATGTTGTAAATCTAGGGCAGTGTCAAAAAACATGGGTGTTGTGTGAGAACACACACAGCAACACCCATGCCCCTTCCACTCAGAGCAAGGCATTGCCTTGCTCTTTATTTACAAGACCATGAAAAGCCATGAAGGGAGGCTTTGTGTGGCCCTGTAAATATTGGCTGGCACACTGCACATCTGGAGAGTCAAAAAGTGATGCTTTTGGGCCATAAAAGTGCCACAGGGGCATTGTAAATATGCCCACAAGTCTGGATGTAGAAATCTTCAGCACATATTTGTCCAGTGTCTCCCTGAACACCACGCCTCCTTCTCAGACACCACCGGCTGCTTTGTCCCACTGAACTTTACCATCTTCAAACATTTTTGTGAAAATATTCTTCTAAACCTGAAGGTAAGCAGGCACAGGTCACAATCCACTTTGTGTTTTAAAACCACGCTCCATTGCGGTTGGGCATCAGTTAAGATGTTTCCCCAGTCTTGCATTACTGGAGTAGCCACTTTCATCTTTTGGGAGCTGTTATTCACTTTATATTTTAAAAGCTCACAACATCAAGTTCTACTGATTGGTTTTTTGTGTCATTTTATGTGCTAAATCTCAATCTATGTTTCTAAATTGGTTTGGAATTTTTCTTTGTTTGCATTTCTACTTTATTACTGTTTGAGTACTACATAAACACTTTACACGTTGCCTCTAAGTTAAGCCTGCCTGCTTTTGTGCCAAACTACCAGAGGGTTAAGAACAGTTTAATTTAATTACTTTATTTTGGTCCACCTTGGCAAGCACTGTGGCTGTTGCTTGAGAAGGGCTCACACTCTCCTCATACAACAAACCAATTTCTCAAATAAAGTTTAACGGACAGGATACCCTATCACAAACCTGGCTAATGACCCCACACACCCTTGGGAGAAAATATTGAAGGTGTTGGGTTGAATAGTTTTTTGTGTTTTGGAAACAACCTTCTACTTTGAAATTGTGTTTCTAAAAAAACAAAAAGTTAAAACATTTAGTGAACAGCCTTCCATCAAACGTTTTGTAACTTGAAGGCAATCATGCTGGTTGTTACTATCACAGTAAGCGATACCTGCCTGAACTGTGCTAAAGTCCCCTGCCACCCTAATGGACAAAGTAGTGAGTGTCAATGCCAAAACCCAGCCTTAACACAGGTACACCATTCTTCTGAATACAAATATTCCAAAACAAACTGTTCAACTGCAACTATTAATTTACTTTCATGAGGACTTTTACTGTCAATTACTGTCCATGTAGACATCAACAGAAAATTGGTTGCTTAGCTCTCTTGCCTTAAGATAGCTGATGCAATTTAATGAAGTACAAACAGTAAGGGACTCACATTTCTTTGAAGCAGTATGCAGCCACAGTCTGTGTTATGAGGACAGCTGTAAACAGAGACGGGAGTTTTTGGGTCAGCAATTAAATAATTGAATGAGCATTTCAGTGCTATGAATTGGGCATATTTTGAGTTATATCAGTGATATAGTCCCTTATTGAGTCATTATCATATAAGTGATTCCAAGCTTGTCATTTGTATAACCATCGGAATGATGGACTTGATCAACTTAGCATACCATATGGCTCTTCAGGTGTGATTGATGGATTGGCCCCAGATATTTTGTATGATGACTCAAATGTGTGTGCTTTTGATATGTTTCATTGTAGTAAGAGTACCAGCTAAAATCTCCCTTCAGTGGGGAGGACTGAAAACTACATATGGTAAAATTAAATATAATTGTGATATAGCTTTAAGGATTTCTTATCTCAAAAATGTGACACTCATCGCATAGGCCCTTCCTTGCAGGTGCCTACTGGTTCTGATAATGATGTGCTGCAGAGGGAGAACTGCTAGCATGAGTGTCTATGTCAGGCGGTACTTCTTTTCTCCCCATAGATAGTGTGAATTAGGATCCATCACAGAGTGCAGGTGATGCTTCGAACTCCAATCAGAAGAAAGGAATAATTCTTCAGACTGCGTCTCAGCAAGGCACCCCTTTTGAGCAGTGTACCCGAGGCTTCATTTGAAGTGTAAGGGGAATTGCTGCTCCATGATCCTGTCATCGTGGCCTTACAATCGTACCCTCTCTATTGTTACAGGCATGAAGCCCAGTACGGTGCACCATAGTCCTAGCACTAGTTTCCAAACCTAAGTTAGAGAGCTATACCGGGGCCTTCTCTCATCTCCGTGCACCATTGAGAAGGTAGGAGTATGTGTTAAGACAAGTTGGGATGCATGAGTAAGTTGGTTTGAAGATGTGACGTAAACCCTGCCCTTTCAACTGAGTTTACCAAGAAAGCATCTCAAGGGTCACTAGTGGGGGCCCAACAGGAAAGAAGGAAACAAAGCAAGGGAAGAAAGGCAAGGTACACTACGTCAGTAACTGGTACAGGACTTCATTAGGTCTTAACTCAAGGAGGGCCTTCACTGTGTCTCATCTACTAATAGATACCCCTAGAACAGATATGGAGAATTCAGTATAGAGGACATATTGTCAATAATGGAACAGATAAATACAAACAGAAGCATGCAACTATGAGGGAATATGAAACAGAAGGAAGTGTTGGGAAACAGGAAACATATGGTACAAAGGAGAGGGAAATAAAGATGAAGGAATGTAAAAGCCAGTGGACGAACCAAAGCACATAGCAGGATCCAAAAGAGCCCTAATACAATGTTGCCAGGGATTGCGATAAAAGATACCAGCCTGTTTATAATGTTACTGACTACGGTGTCCTGGAACTACTGTGGTCATACCTTTCTTAATGGAACTACTATATGCATCATTGGCTGGTTCTCTCAAGTCACCAGTCCCAGGGTTCCAGTTTATTTATCAGCAATCTCCTTGAGTTAATTGTTGCTAATCCTCCTGGTTTGCTCTGAGCTCTGTAGGCCTACTCCTGATGCTCATCTGCATATGAATTCCTCGTGGTCTTGGTGCGTGAGCCTCATGGCTACGCCTCTGATCTTTGACGTTATGTATAAGAGCTAAACATGTGCACCATATATGTATTTAGATGTATAGCATAGAGGAGGGAGGAGTAATTGGATTTATACAAATTGGATATACACAGTTTGGAAAGGATTGTCATTGGTCCACAATCCCTGCCAAGCATGTACCATTCCCAGCCTTTCTGATTCTCTGGGTAGATTGGTGTTTTTGCCCATAACCTACTTTACGTATGGGCGTGGAAAGCATCACTAAACAGGAGCAATTGCATTATACCAAAAGTCTTAAATTTAGGATTTTTCTCATTTTAGGAGTCCTAAAGTTAGGAGTCCTAACTTTACTACTAGTAAACTTAAATATGAAGATGAAATACACAACCAAGAAACAGCTCTAAGGTAATAGTTTTTTTTAAATGTGGGCGATTGGTAGGTTATCCTGGATGCATTTTATCTTGGAGAAAAATAAAGCAGTTACCTACATCCCAAACCGTTCTTTGAGCATTTCCTATCCAAAACCATAGGCCCATTTAGGGTTTTTAGATATTACTTTAATTGGGCGAAGTTTGGGAGCACTGGGTAGTAAAAACATTGGTATTTCCCACAAACTACCAAACATTCCTTCACAAAAAATGAAGAAAGTCTGCATTTTGAAACAAAGTTTGACATTTGCCTCCTATACTGGGCAAACAACAGGTGGGTTCCATTCAAGCCATACCAACCGTCAGCTTCCACGGCCTAGATTTACATTTACTAAAACTCACAAATTGGTGTATTGAATACAAAAAAAATTGTGGCTGCGTTGCACAACATTTTTAGACAAGGGCCGAACCATATTTACTATGCATCGTGCTTTACTTAAAAAAATGATGCTTATACCAAGCAAACTTTCTAGAATTCGGCTATCAAAAGTAAATCAATCCAGGAAGAAGCAACCAGCCAGAAGGCCAACTGGCCACAAAAAGAAGGGGGTCTCATGAGACTATCACAAAAAGAAAGCTCAGCTATGCGTAGGAGGGGAATTAAATGTTCATTTCTGAAATATCTGTTTGTTACCACAAACTCCCACTAGCCAAGAAGGCAGATTTATGGAGAGCAGTAGTTGGTTAGGTAATGTAGTATCACCAACAAGCAGGATTTATATGTAATTCTATAAAAAGTAGCATAATTATAAGTGTCCGATTTAGGAAACATGGGCAAAGAACCTGATGGCTGCATGGTAAACTGGGGATGTTCAGAAATCCATAAAGCAGTCTTGACCAGGGATGGTTAACGAAATTGAGGGCATTGGCACTGCCAAACTTGAGGACATGACAACATCTCATAGTAAACAATGTCAAACATCAAATGAAAAGTGTTGTTTTGGAATTTACGTTCTAGGGCAAATCCAGATTAGCATTGGAAAGTAGCCTTACAATACTGCTAAACTGTGTTTTGTAATACGTTGTGCTAATTTGGATCAAAGGTGTTTTCCAAGAGAGCTACATGGGTGTTCCCATTCAAACACAAATGCATTTTAATGCAAATCCCTACCTACTTAAAAGGTAGACAGGACTTTGCGCAAACAAATTAGCACCTCTCCAAGGCAGGCTTAACGTTTGAGAATAGATTTAATTACTCAACATTTTTCTACCTTTCCTTGGGTGCTGCAATGTACAAGACACATACAAAGTGGTGGAAGTGCAAAACTAGGTGTACGCATAGGTTTTGTCCTAGAAATGTGCCCTTCCTATTAATACCTAGGCTTGAACTCCCATACACACCCTTGCATTGTGGTGCAATGGTGCATATGATGGTGCAAGGCTATGTACAGTTTGCCAATGCCCGGGGAGAGAGAAATAGCTCCATAGCTTAATAGACTTCTCTGCTGCTTAGTGTGAAATTGTAGTACTTACACCTAGCATGTGTGCAAAGTCATAGGCCTATACATGAAGGAAAGTACTATGGACCTGAGGTGTACACCGAGAGCTAACACCGTTGCAACAGTGTAGTGCAGTCCCAGTCGTGAGTTAACATGCAGAGTGGTAGCGGCAGCATACTATGTTTTTGTCAGGCAGTAGCCGTCAGCAAACTTTGTTACATGTGCCATGTGAGTGATGCCCTACTGACTCCCTTGTGTAAAGTTATTACCGCTACTGTATAATCTGAGTAAGTAAGCATTTTTTATCTCTTGATTCATTAAAATCATTACAATGTGCAGAATTACAAATATTATAGACAACATATAAGAGCCTGCCGCCGATGGAGACAGTTTCGACTAAAAGATCGTAGCAGTAAGATGGAGAAAATAACAGTCCAATCAAAAGCATGAAATGTGTACAGCATCTAAAATCGCTCTCTTCTCTCATTAAGGCAAGTGGAAATACTTCGGGTTGAACTCATTCGGTCAATAGTGCAAGCATGATTAAAACACATTTTAAAAGGCCACAAGAGCGCCTAAGGGGTTGGCCAGCAGACTCCATCTGAATACACGTTTTTTAAGGTAAAAAAGTGAAGTGTTAATGCCTATCAAGTATCCCACAGGGCTGCTTCCATCCTCTTGCGTAGGTACGACGAGCCCTTAGACACCTCTAGAGCCCATTGTTAGAAAAATCTTCACAAGGTGCATGTGTGTAAAAAAACACAGATATTAAAATTAACCTGTGAAGCCCCTCTAAGCGGGAATTAGTCACAAACAAACCACCCCAGACATAAAGTGCTACTAGATAGATAATGCGCTATAACTGGGCCCCCAAATGCCAAGCTAGACCCAGTAAGAGTCCTACCCTTTACCCGGCTGAACAATGTCAGTGCCCGGCTATTCAGATACATGGGTGAGGAACCTCACAACCTTTCAAGACAATTGGACTGAGGTCCCATTTAGAACAGCAATCACCGTCGGGCTGCCTGACCTGACTTGTGTGGTTCTTAGAGCTGGCTGTAGGATTGTTTGAATTTGGACCAAGAGGGAGGGGCTTGCGGGGAATGAGATTTTAATATCTTTTATGATCAAATTGATAACTTATCTCATTCGTCAATTTTGGACCGCTTGATTTCTGTCATTGAGTAAAAGACAGCCCCTGCATAGGTTAGATAAACCCCATTAACTGACGCCACTCTGAAGAACCACTTACAACTGATAAAGTTTAAAAGGTTTAATATAAAATTAAGAAAAGTTGCATATACAATCCTCTCAGGATCAAATTCAACAAATATACAGGAACTAATAGGAACATATATTCCCTAAAGAACCTCAGTCTACAAACGAATACAATTAAAGTCAGTTCCAAAATTAGCAAATTAAAAAGCATCGATATGAAGTGGTTCTTCTGCGTCATCTACAGAAAGAGAAAAATAATCAAGTTAAATCTGTCCCTACTCTATACTAGGTGACATCCCTACTTCGCAAGTTTCTAGAACCCTAAAAAGGTGTCAGCAGTTTGACTCCCTAAGAAGTTCAAACTCTCTTAGCCTCTAAAGGTAACTTAAGTTTAAGAAGCAGTACCCTCTCTGCCTACCCATCCGCTCTTCTAAGGGTCCTCGGCCTACTGCTCTCTTGCGCTCTGATCTTTCTCAGCGCATCTGCTCAAGTCATCTGCTCTTTCTAACTTGCCTCTCGCTCTGAGCAATTCGCTGAGCTCTTGCCTCGCCTTCGCTATCTTCTCCCCGGGGTGCTGTCCCTAAAATACACAATCACAGTGTGGGTGGAACGCCCCTTCGACGCCCACCACGGACTTTCCCCGTGAGGTCATCTTCTAGCTTTTTCATGACTTCGTCTATTCGCCGTCCGTTAAGTTGACCTTTCTCCTTAGACGCCATCTTCGTCTTCTTGCTGGTGACTTCATTCAACTTTACCTTTGACACTTTCGAAGCAAAATCTATCACCTTATCAGAACTTTATTCTTTACGGCTGTACTTTTAACCTCATTTGGTCCTGTGAACGGTCATTTCAAAACAAGACTCAAATTCCAATCGTCTCCTCTCATGTTTAGGCACTAAACTTCGTCCGACATTTGTCATCTTAAATCTAACAAGAACTAGACTCTTTGGCTCGCACATTCAAGTGAAGGCTATTCACGACTCCTGTGAGCCCACTAAATTACCAACAGCGGACTACACTCCTGCGAACCCTTGGTCAGTCAGGTTATAATCACAAATGACCTAAAACTCTTCTAGCATTCCTACAAACTTCTTCTACACAGTATAACCTTTAACATACATTTATATATGATCGCATTTAGCAAATCCCTTTGCTTATAAGTGAATACATTTTACCTAGAATACAAATTACGTAGAATATAAACCTTAATACATGGAATTATTTACATAGAATATAAAGTTATATTCTCATTTGTTACATCGTTATCACATTTCTCCATGTTACATTTCTCGCCGTTTCTGCATTTAAAGTTACACACGTACATGAATTTCACTTTGCACGTTCTTCCGTTCGTGAGCATTTCTACACATTACTACATTAGCCCACTACGTATTCAGCCTTCTAAATCTAATGCATTCTAAAGTAAATACAGTTACATTTCCTATATTACTTTGGTTACATCTGTTAACTTTTATGCTATAAGCGTCAACTTCACGTTCGATATACATTTTATTCCTACGTTTATACAATATACTTCTAAATATGACTCGGATATACATTTTATTCAAATTGCGCTCTCTCAGGCTCACACAAATGATTCCAGGGATGGATAAACACAAAGATAAATGCATAGCAGGACATATTTTATAACCACAGAAAAGTGAGCAGTCAGGGATGTCTGTTGGCCCCAGTCCACGTATGATGACAGAACTGCCAACAGAACTGCCAACGCGTGAAGTTTGTGTGCACATTCTGCTACAGAATTTGTGATTTTAGCTTTGCCACTTTGTTGGTGACCTGCTTAAAGTCAGCATATTCCATGAGTGTATCCCGGTCATCCTCTAGTTTCAAAACTTTGCTCGATTGTTGTAAAGAGCCAAGAAGCGTCGCTAAGGGGTTGTTTTCCCGTTTCCTGCCAACAAAGGGGGGCCCGGCATGGCCAAGCCACCGATCCACATGCCTGCGTGGCATTAAAGCTCCAGCGAATGCTGTTTTTACCTACCCATAAAATGAGGTCCCACCAGCCTTCCAAACCCATCTGAGTAATGCACAACTGCCTGGGGACATGGGAGAGCCTTGCCCGCTGACAACGTGGGAGATTCAATGACTTTGGGGCGCAATCATTTGTGTGCACGCATGGCCTGGCCATCGACTGTGACGATTTATGTGACTCATTGCTTCCAGTTTTAATGCAGACCGTTACATTTGCTGACACAATGCAGTTGTCTTGTTTTAGCCTGTGTTCTAAGTTATAGTGTACATGATTGCTGGCATCCGAAATAATGACTACAGTGTTGAACCAGCTTTTGGCAATAACGCCACAGCGAGAATCTATTTCTGGTCAGGCAGGGGCCTTTTTACATCTTAAATGGAGTACATGGTGATCGAAGCGTCTCCTTTTAATAGTACAAACGAAGCTGCGCACGGTTCAATTTGTGGTTGAATCGAAAGACGGGAGCATTTACATTTTATAATTGCTCCAATGTATTTTCTAAATGTAGCTGACAACCCATGTGTTCCGTTTTTAATCATATAATTTCTGGTCCTCCAAAAACTGCCATTGGGACTAATTCGGAGAAAACAAGAAAAAGGCATGCAAGGAACGCGCGTGACCCTGCTTGCTCCCAAGGCAATACTCCAGTGGAGTGAACTTACAAACAAAGGTGGGACTTGCAGCCACCATTACCCATTTTCAGGCTATGATTTTTAAAGGACAATCAGAAAAGCCAATCCAAGGAATGGGAGGAGTCATCCCCCTCAAGGCAAGCGCTGTTTAGGCTCGACCTAAAAATGTTCAGATAACCGGTAATTTATGATTCTGCTGGAGAACAATCATTTGTCTGTTGGTAGTTTTAAAATGCAGGTAAACAGCGTTTTTGTTGATAGCTCAGTGGGTTACTGCCTTTGTCAAAGAGATCCTTGTGTTACTTGCTGTTCAGAAGTTATTATCCTTACATAGAACAGTGACCTATGAACTGTCATCAAAGAGCTGCATGCAAACTTAGCTTTTGTGTGTTGTGATATAGTGAGAACTTCCTAATTCTTTCATTATTCTAATGTTGATAAAAAGAGTTTGTTTGGGCAGTTATACCTTTTTTATCAGTAATGCCAACCCCAATCACTGGAGTACTCTTTAAATCCTGAGTTTGTGCTATTCCAGACCAAACCCTCGTAAAATATATTTCCCACCAGTATGGATGACGTGATTTATACAAAAACCACAGTTGATGGACAGAATGTAGAACAATGTCATACATTCACCCAGTACAGAGATCTGGGCATAAATCCATCGTTTTTTTGCACTGCACACCACCCAAGTTCAGACATGGCCATATGCAAATCAGTCTGACCCTGTGCCTCATGGGAACAGTCCAGCCCGAACTGCCAATCCATGCCTTCCCTGGGCCGGAAACAAGCTTCCGAGGACCAGTTTCTGGCATTTCAGCCGTCATCAGCCCGGCTTGCTTGAATCCAGTGGTGTGGAGAGCATGGGACTCACTTCTGAGCATACCCATGCCACTCGGGGTGACAAATGCAAAAACCACATTTGATGGACAGAATGTAAAACAATGTCATACATTCACCCCAGTACAGAGATCTGGGCCTAAATCCATCGTTTTTTTGCACTCCACACCACCCCAGTTCAGACATGGCCATATGCAAATCAGTCTGACCCTCTGCCTCATGGGAACAGTCCAGCCCGAACTGCCAAGCCATGCCTTCCCTGGACCGGAAACAAGCTTCGGAGGACCGGTTTCTGGCATTTCAGCCGTCTTCAGCCCGGCTTGCTTGAATCCAGTGGTGTGGAGAGCATGGGACTAACGTCTGAGCATACCCATCCTACTCGGGGTGACAAATGCAAAAACCACAGTTGATGGACAGAATGTAGAACAATGTCATACATTCACCCCAGTACAGAGATCTGGGCCTAAATCCATCGTTTTTTTGCACTCTACACCACCCCAGTTCAGACATGGCCATGTGCAAATCAGTCTGACCCTGTGCCTCATGGGAACAGTCCAGTCCGAACTGCCAAGATATGCCTTCCCTGGACCAGAAACAAGCTTCCGAGGACCGGTTTCTGGCATTTCAGCCGTCTTCAGCCCGGCTTGCTTGAATCCAGTGGTGTGGAGAGCATGGGACTCAGGTCTGAGCATACCCATCCCACTTGGGGTGACAAATGCAAAAACCACAGTTGATGGACAGAATGCAGAATAATGACATACATTCACCCCAGTACAGAGATCTGGGCCTAAATCCATCATTTTTTTGCACTCCACACCACCCCAGTTCAGATATGGCCATATGAAAATCAGCCTGACCCTGTGCCTCATGGGAACTGTCCAGCCCGATCTGCCAAGCCATGCCTTCCCTGGACCGGAAACAACCTTCCGATGACCGGTTTCTGGCATTTCAGTTGTCTTCAGCCCGGCATGCTTGAACCCTGTGGTGTGGAGAGCATGGGACTCACGTCTGAGCATACCCATCCCACTCGGGGTGACAAATACAAAAACCACAGTTGATGGACAGAATGTAGAACAATGTCATACATTCACCCCAGTACAGAGATCTAGGCCTAAATTCATCATTTTTTTGCACTCCACACCACCCAAGTTCAGACATGGCCATATGTAAATCAGTCTGACTCTGTGCCTCATGGGAACAGTCCAGCCCGAACTGCCAAGCCATGCCTTCCCTGGACCGGAACCAAGCTTCCGAGGACCAGTTTCTGGCATTTCAGCCTTCTTCAGCCTGGCTTGCTTGAATCCAGTGGTGTGGAGAGCATGGGACTCACGTCTGAGCATACCCATCCCACTCGGGGTGACAAATGCAAAAACCATAGTTGATGGACAGAATGTAGAACAATGTCATACATTCACCCCAGTACAGGGATCTGGGCCTAAATCCATCGTTTTTTTGCACTCCACACCACCCCAGTTCAGACATAGCCATATGCAAATCAGTCTGACCCTGTGCCTCACGGGAACAGTCCAGCCCGAACTGCCAAGTCATGCCTTCCCTGGACCGGAAACAAGCTTCCGAGGACAGGTTTCTGGCATTTCAGCCGTCTTCAGCCCGACTTGCTTGAATCCAGTTGTGTGGAGAGCATGGGACTCACGTCTGAGCATACCCATTCCACTCGGGGTGACAAATGCAAAAACCACAGTTGATGGACAGAATGTAGAACAATGTCAAACATTCACCAAAGTACAGAGATCTGGGACTAAATCCATCGTTTTTTTGCACTCCACACCACCCCAGTTCAGACATGGCCATATGCAAATCAGTCTGACCCTGTGCCTCATGGGAACAGTCCAGCCCGAACTGCCAAGCTATGCCTTCCCTGGACCGGAAACAAGCTTCTAAGGACGGGTTTCTGGCATTTCAGCCATCTTCAGCCCGGCTTGCTTGAATCCAGTGGTGTGGAGAGCATGGGATTCACGTCTGAGCATACCCATCCCACTCGGGTTGACAAATGCAAAAACCACAGTTGATGGACAGAATGTAGAACAATGTCATACATTCACCCCAGTACAGAGATCTGGGCCTAAATCCATAGTTTTCTTGCACTCCACACCACCCCAGTTCAGACATGGCCATATGCAAATCAGTCTGACCTTGTGCCTCATGGGAACAGTCCAGCCCGAACTGCCATACCATGTCTTTTCTGGACCGGAAACAAGCTTCTGAGGACCAGTTTCTGTCATTCCAGCCGTCTTCAGCCCGGCTTGCTTGAATCCAGTGGTAATGTGATCAAGGGACTCACGTCTGAGCATACCCTGCCACACTTATGGCGGCCAAAAGCGGTACAAAATGGGGTGGTGATGGACAGAGCATCTGAATCAATCAAACACTCACACCCAGTCAAAAGATCTGGGTTTAATCCATCACCGTTCTTTAGCCCACTCTGCCACCCCAGTTCAGACATGGCTATATGCAAATCAGTCTGACCCTGTGCCTCATGGGAACAGTCCAGCCCGAACTGCCAAGCCATGTCTTCTCTGGACCGAAAACAAGCTTCCGAGGACCGGTTTCTGGCATTCCAGCCGTCTTCAGCCTGGCTTGCTTGAATCCAGTGGCAAAGTGAGCAAGGGACTTACGTCCGAGCATACCCTCCCACACTTATGGCGGCCAAAAGCGGTTCAAAAGGGGTGGTGATGGACGGAGCATCTGAATCAATCAAACACTCACACCCAGTCAAAAGATCTGGGTTTAATCCATCATTGTTCATTAGCCCACTCTGCCAGCCCAGTTCAGACATGGCTATATGCAAATCAGTCTGACCCTGTGCCTCATGGGAACAGTCCAGCCCGAACTGCCAAGCCATGTCTTCTCTGGACCGGAAACAAGCTTCCGTGGATCGGTTTCTGGCATTCCAGCCGTCTTCAGCCCGGCTTGCTTAAATCCAGTGGCAAAGTGAGCAAGAGACTCACGTCTGAGCATACCCTGCCACACTTATGGCGGCCAAAAGCGGTACAAAAGGGGGTGGTGATGGACGGAGCATCTGATTCAATCAAACACTCACGCCCAGTCAAAAGATCTGGGTTTAATCCATCACCGTTCTTTAGCCCACTCTGCCACCCCAGTTCAGACATGGCTATATGCAAATCAGTCTGACCCTGTGCCTCATGGGAACAGTCCAGCCCAAACTGCCAAGCCATGTCTTCTCTGGACCACCGCTTCATTGACCCCAGCGCACCAGGATTTTCCATTCATCGCACCTGTGCACCAATTCTGCATCACCTTTGCCCAGCTGTAAAGAAAGGAGCTGCTACTAGTGGGCCTAGACCGCTTATTGTGACACCCACTTAAGTAGCCCATTACAATATATCCATTGCCATTTCAAGCTGGCAAAAGAAACATTTTGCCAGGCCTACATTTTTTTTAATACATATATGTCATCCCTGGGGGAGGGATTCATTTTTCATTCCTCATTCTTATTCTCATAGGATAACATTAAAGTGACCTTATTAAATGTAATGTGCTGTAACTTTCAAATGGGAACAGGTAACCAGTTAATGTTTGGTGTCTTTGTAATTGTAATAAGAAAATCCTCTCTCATGGTAAAATTGGATTTTAAGTTCAATTTTCTTAAGATCACTTTTGTAAAGTTGTCACTTTCCTGCCACGGCCACTTAGTGCCTGTAGCATGTCACATGATTGGGTGTAGCTGAAAGTTGGGCTTTTTGTATTTCTCTTAGATAGCCATACACAATAGAGGACTTAGGTGTGCCTGGATAGGCCATCACTGGAAGATGGAAGGGCAGGGCTGAGCACAGCCTTACTGAGAACCTGAACAGGCTGTGAAATGCCTCCACCCAAAGGGCAGCATACCTCCTGTAGTTTCTCTGTAGCCAGGGGTGACAGGAAACCTGTGAACCCCACAGCAAATCCTCTAGAAACATGTCCTACTTCAAATGAGGCACCTTGTATAAATAGTGGACATCAGACACAAACTCTTCTGTACACTTCTGGTCCTGTGGAGACTCTGCCAGGAAGAAAGAGTCCTGTGCTGCTGAAAGGACTGATGCCCTGCTTGAGTACTACATTCTGGATTGCAGACCTGCTGCCCTCCTGTCTGAGACAGAGAGTTTGGACCTGCACCTGAACCCACAATTCTCACTTGTGATGTAAAGAATGCACAAAAAAATAATCTAAAAAATAAATAAATATCACTTACCTAGCCCCAGCCCCCAACAGACAAGTAGGTCTAGCAGGTCCTCCTACCTGTCAATTATGTCTGCCAAGTGTTGTTTTACATGCCACTGAATTACAGAGACCACATAGTGGTGTGGCATGCTGGGCTACACTCTCCCTCACTTCAGTAGTCCCTCAGCAAGTCAGTATGCTTTTCCAGTCCTCATACCTGCAGGCACCATGAAGAGGAAGTGATACTGCTAATAAAATGAGTGCTAGCATCTACCATAACATGTTGAGGGGTGTTTCCACTTCACACCACCATAGACTACCGGGGATTCAGGAGGGCACAGTTGCACTGACTGCCACTGCCATCGCTGGGCATTTGGGATAACTAAAGGAAAAGGAAACATATACAGACATATAAAACTGTGTAAACTAATATAAAAAATAAATGCAGTTACAAAGTAATAAAATTTTTAAATAAAGATAAAGAAGGGAGAAGTGGACAGGAGCCTTCAAAACGGATCCCAAGATATTGCAATACAGGAGTAGGATGGATAAAATAAAATGGTTGCATGCTTGTGGAAAAACGCTTTCAGTTGACGCTATATTTTTTTTAATAGAAAATGGTCCTCTGGCATCAATTTTTTTGACGTAAGTCACCAGGGATGCATTTCATGCACTTATGCATACATTTGTGGAATTTCTTTTGACATTTCACGCAATTACATAAACACAAATTATGGGAATTTCACACACTTCTGATAAACAAGTTATAATACTTAAGTCCTCACTCTCTTTTTTTCATATAAGGTCACAAAAAATATGGACCTTCTGCACTTCAAAAATCCATTTCCCTTTTGCCTTCACCACTGCTTGAATATGATCACTGCAGTGGGAGATTTTGATAAATAAGGTTGAACCACCATTCTCTCTTGATTTTATCACTGATTGATTATTAATCAAAGTCCTGTACATGCCTAATACCAGTAGGCAATTATGGTTAAATTTCTGATTTGCAAGTATTCCGAAAGCTGTTGTCATATACTACCATACGAAAGTACAATGCAAAGGTGCAGTGGACTTGTACTAAAAGAAGGACGTATCTATGAATTCAGGCAAATGAGATGTGGATTACATTTTCATCACTGAAACTTACCCACCTTCTCCTTATTACTTATACTGTTATGTATTATTGTTATTATTATTAGTGTTATTATTATTATTATTATTATTATTATTATTATTATTATTATTATTATTATTATTATTATTGTTAGTATTATTATTATTATTATTATTATTATTATTATTATTATTATTATTATTATTATTGATAATAGTAATACTAATAATAGTAATACTAATGCTACTCCTACTATACGTCTACTACTACTAATAGTAATACTACCATTAATAACAATAATAATAATAATACAAATAAAAATAATATTAATAATTGCTAATATTATTTTTAGTATTAATATTTATGATTAACAATGATAATACTACTAATAATAATACTACTAATAATAATTATTATTATTGTTATTATTATTAGTAGTAGTATTATTATTATAATTATAATTTATAACAACATGTTTATTACCACAATAATCACTCAAGAGCAATCTGCCCTGAAAAAGAACACACAGTGTCTAAAAAGAGAAGTCTCTTCTTACAAAAAGTTTGTGTTGTTTGTTTAAGTGTAGTATTAGGGATCCAACTGTGAAAGACATTTCAAGAAGCATTGTGCCCGGAAACAGTCTGATATTGTTATGCTTCATATAGGTACCCTAATAGAGGCCCGAGTAATATCATACCCTTTCATCTACATTATCTCCCCTACACTACACAGTAACAAGCCTTTTAGGATTGAACCATTACCTAGTTCTAGTCCTTGGAGCAGAAGGAGGGTTTCCCTGAACAATACTGTTCTGTGACTTCATGGTTAGACTGGCCCAGTATGAATGAATATTCATAAGGGTTCTTGGAAACCAGGCTTGGGCTACATCCACCTGCAAAATATCTACGTACAAGGTTCATCCCATACGTTATGCTCAAACCCAACAATGGCTTATACAAGAAACAAGGGACAAAGGATCCCAAGATACTATTCTGCACCTCTTGCTAGTATTAGTTAGAGGGAACCAAGACTTCCAGGTTAACACACTGACCAGAGACGCTGAGGCTCCTGAATGCAGACGCTCCAGCTGATAGTTGTCTATACATCGCTTGTGGGATGTCCAAATCGAGACCAGGACGGGGTCCCACACTCTCTCACCCTTCAGGTGATGGGGTTAGTCTAAACGTAGAGGGATTCTTGGATCCACACCTACTCACATGCTAGGTACACTTTGGTACATCTAGATAGGCATCACAGGAGTACGCACTCTTTCTTTTATCATACATTTTATATCCATGTATGTGTTCATGACTGTTGCAAAATGGTAGAACTATACTATCCTTTTATATTAACTATACTGCTGATCATATATCTCTGCTACTGTCTAATGGTTGTCACAGCACATATATTATACACTAGAAGAACAACTGTGTAATAAATACTTATTGTAACATGCCTGACTGTTTCTTCTGTGTAACTCTCTTAGACAAAGTAAGTGAGCACAAGTAACTGAGCGAAAGGTAGTACGTTGTTTCTGCGATCCTTGGGGATCAGGGTTGTCATGATCTAAAGTTGCCAGAAACTATTCTCTTCCTGATAAGTGGAGATTCTAGTGGCACTGTGAGCTAGCTTACGCAAACAGGCTAACATACGTGGTGGGGTTCTTTAGAGTTAGTCTGCCACCAATCCTACAGTTTATGTTTTCCAAACGTTCAGGTCCTACATGGGTACTATAGGAACTACATGACATGGTGCCACAATGTTGGGCAGGTACTAATTTAACAGTAGAATCTGAGTAGTTCAGTCGTGCTATTCTCAAAGACCCCTACTCACAAAACGCCAGAGACGTCTGGAGTGGGTGGGCACATACTCCACCACAGCTGACTAGGCAAAATATCCTATTTATTGGCTGCTGGTTAATCAAGCTTGAAGGACACAGTGTTCCTAAAAATTGTGCATAAAAACCTTGTCCTTGTTCCCTTGAACAAAGTTATTTGTTACAAAAATGACTGACGGTGAAGATAAACTGGTGGTGACCAGATGCCTCTCAGCAGGAGATGTAGAGGTGGATGGAATTCTAATTGCACCTAAAATCAGACATACTATCACTCTGAAACTGTTAGACAATGGTTTATAAGCGAGGGGTGGTCTAGTAGCTTTCATGATTGAGGCACACAAATCAAAGAGAAAAGAGGCATTTTATTTGTGAGTTACATTACCAGCAGCAGGGGCAAGAACACAGATATTTCACTTCTATAAGATGGGATGCACTATCAAAATATGATCTGTTCAAGGACATAGAGATTCCACTCACCTACTAGAATCACCAATACTGGTTTAAAGGCGCCCTACCCCACTTAAGAAGAAGAGTAAGGCTTGGTCCTTTTGGAATACCAGGAGCAACATGGCCGATATTAGCAGCCTACACACCTCATCCTGACATCGATACAGTGCCACAAGGAAACATACTTATCAAACACAAAGATTTAATTAAAATCTTCAGAAACTTGACATAATTCATCATGAGGACTTTCACAGTCCAACCAGCAACAGTTGAAACAAATGGAACTTAATCTCAGGGGAACAGCAAGTAAAATCACTTCACAAACTGTAGTGTAGTTCCTATATTCCCAATAGGCTCTGCACAATGGAATAACATAAACAGCAGTGTAGACGTAGGACTGAGGTCATCTAGGTCTCTACTGACTATGTTAGACTTAATTTGTTTTGCCAGCTTGCTCAGAGGTCACTAGAAACGTTCTCAAATAAATAGGGACGGGTTAACTTCCCTGATTTAGACAAGAAGGGATTAGTTTCTGACAACCATATAACATGACAACTTTGCTCCCCCAGAATAAGGAGTATATCTCCAGAGTCGTGTGAAAACAATAGACATCTATTTCACTCAGTCAATCGTGCATGCTTAACTCCTTCAATGCTCATGACGAGCTCAGCTCGTCATGAGGCACGGTTGAGCTGTGCTTATGACGAGCTGAGCACGTCATGTATAATGGGAAAGCTTACAAAGCAGCACAGGAGGGGAAAACCCATAGCAGCCAAGGTGTTAATTTCACCAGGGTGCAGAGAAATAGAGAGACTGGCGTTTTCAATAAAAGGTGTTATTTTATTGAGCAGTCTTCTTTCTCGTGCAAGAGAAATGAATTGCCACAATTGCAATACGTATCATGAAGTAAAGTGCGTACAGTAAAAGGAGTATTATGAAAGAATACTGTAAAAGCATTGATATGGTATCTTAGCCATATGATACTTTAAAACGGATAAAATATTTACATACATAAAAACATTGACTAACAAACTCAACTGGTGCTTCTAAGATACGCCTACCCCGGTGTACCTGACCTAAGCCTAATACGTGGGAAGGAGTCAGTAAGTTGCAGTTTTAAATTAAGTTGGGTTTTTGCCAAGAATCTGAATCAAGAATTCTCTTTAAGGTTTGAATCAGCTCCGTACCTTGGTTATAGAATGAAGGAGGTCTTGTATCTCGTTCTCAGGACTCAATCTCCCAGTAACCCGCACTGGTGCCTGGAAACACCGGAGCTCGATTTCTCGGCGTAAGAAAAGGCAGCTTATTTCCCGGTGTGTCAAAGGGAGGGACGGCTTCCTTCGGCTCTCGCATCAGCTGGGCTTCGGATAAGTAGATAGCCGCTCTGCTCCACACCACTGTGTGTTGCTTAAGGCAAGTGTTGGTATATTTATACCTGGAAGGTGCCATGTTTGACGTAAGCCTGGACATAAGACGTCAATAAAAGATGTCACTAGGAACTGGCTAGGAACTTTTAGTGCTCGCAGGAGTTCTATGACAAATCAAAACAAAAGCATGGGGAATTCCCAGGTTGCTGGAGGTTTGGTTTGTTGAAAGAACTCGTTGTGCTCTCTAGGAGTCTAAGGAAGTAGCCTTGCCGTATTTGGGCTGCATGAGCTATGACTAAATATGGGTATGACTCTTCTGCCTTTATAAGGACATGATTTATTATAAAAATATAAGGGCATTAATCTGGAATATTTAATTAGGGTCCTAGACACATTCACAACAAAACATTACATGCAGTAATGGCCAAAATGCCCACAAAACGGAAACAAATGCCATTCTGGCTAGGTAAGAAAATAACACAGTTAAAGGCAGTATTCCCGGATACACCCCCATTTGAGAAACACAGAATGCTAACAATCTGCTTGCCCATAGGGATAACACCACAATTAGAGGATTGTACCACTTGGGGTACAGTCTTCGCTGCCATATTTACCAGGACTAATGTTCCTTCATTAGCGGTGATAACCGATGTATTAAGATAAATACAGAATGAGTATGGAGCAGAGCCTGCTCTGAACCTAGGGAGGAAGTTACTAAATATCTATCACCAGGTATCAGCCATAAAACTAGCTAATATTAAAGGGGAAGCAGCGTCAGTGGCAATCCGCCAATGCCTAAGGGAGTTCAGTCCGTTAGACCAACTAAACAAACTACCCAAAATAATTAAAACTGCATATGCAGAATTAGGCAGAGACAGTTTGGGTGGGAAAGCTTTAAAACCACAACTGATGGGCAGTCCTAAAAATGACACTTCTAAGCAGACACCTGCTTCATATAAAAAGAAATGGGATAATGAAAAACAATAAAACTTTACAGAAAGCAGATCTCACTCCTGAGATAGATGGCCTCCACAGGAGCACTCTGAACAGAGGTACAACCTTTGGAATAGGGATAACATTGGGAAACCTGACATGTATCAGGATACAGATACACGTTCCCCTTGTTTCTTTCAGGGCTTGACAAACATCTCAGAGAGAGAAGGACGGTCAGAACACAAAGAAGAGCATACTAAGTCCAAAGAAAAGCAGCACGCTCAAGACTATACTTCCAAAAAAGAAGAAAATCCAAAATCAAAACCTCAGTTTAAAAAGAAGAAAGTTGCAGGCCTGAAGATCAGACATGCCCAGAATTCTGGGAACACAACTTCTGAACGGGGAATGGCTCAGACGATGCTAGACAGTGCGGCAGAAGTAACAATGGCTTGCCAGACCCTGAAGGAATTTCTGGTGACAGCAGACTTGAATGAATACATCACGGTGGAAACACCAGATAAAAGGGTTAGCGTCCCATATACGTTACATGAAATAACATTCCGGATGGAGGGGGACAAGCCCAGAAAAGTAAAAGGTCTCTTTCCGATGAACCTGTCATC
Organism: Lissotriton vulgaris; assembly: GCF_964263255.1. Taxonomy (NCBI): domain Eukaryota; kingdom Metazoa; phylum Chordata; class Amphibia; order Caudata; family Salamandridae; genus Lissotriton; species Lissotriton vulgaris. The sequence continues at coordinate 421,695,424 of NC_141691.1, forward strand.
TGGTTATGACATCCTGTTAGTTGAACAAGGTTGGCTGCCAACAGTGCCAGAGGAGAGAATATATACCGGCCTTCTCCAACCTCGTTCCCATTCATCTTAAACACACAAATGCACAAAGGCAATATCCAATAAAGCAAGAAGCTAAGAAACAAGTCAGGGAGGTCGAAGATCAACTTGAATATCAAGGGGTCATTGAAACATACTCCTCACCAATGAACAATCCTTTGTTTCCCATATCAAAACCAGACAATACATATCGTCAAGTTTTAGATTACAGACATTCAAACACTTGCACTGAGACATTTGCCGTATAAAATGCACACAGTGCTGCATTAATGAATAACATTGTGCGGACCAAAAAAACTACACTTGATATTTCAAATGAATTTTTCCGCAAAAAAATAGCACCTGAAAGGAGGTATTTGACCACATTTTCAGCGTTAGGGTCCCAGCGATATTTCTGTTGTCTCCCTCTGGGGTATTTTCAGCAAGGGCAACAGAGTTACTCCAAAATTTTGATGAAGAAGTATTGTCCTATGTTGGTGACATTTATCTGATGGACTCTGACTTAGAAAGGCGCTTGACCAGGGTGAACACCATAATTATGGGATTTTCCCCTGAGGGCTACAAATTTAAATCAAAAAAACGGCCACCTCAATGTCCGATTTTTAGGATATGAGCTGTCAAGTGAAGGGAAAAGTCTGGCAGCTATCTTTTTAGAAAAATGTGAGCTACTCTAACCTCCAAAATCATTTAAAAAAATTACAATCAATACTGGGATTCCTAAATTTCGGCAGAAGATACATTTTGGATTATGAAGTAAGAGTAAACCTTTCTACGACTTAATAAAACCTGACTTTTCAGTTAGACAATGGACATAGTAGCACACAAATATCCTAGGTTCACTACAAAAAGACATGATAGCTTCAAAACACTTACAAACATGCGTAAACGTATGCCACTTGGTTATCGGTGTAATAGCGGGTCAATGCAGGTACACCTACTTAACCTTTAATGAAGGCCAATCAGTACCAATCGCATGCAAATCACACTTTTACATAAATGCGGAAAAGCGTTTCACTTCAACAGAGAAAATCCTGATAGCAGTTCAAACCGCTGTAGCGAGAGAAAGAGCACTGGCTCAGGGGAAATACATAATTGTCATAACCCTGTTGTGAAGCTGTTACAAAGGCTAGCATTCCAAATGCGAAAGCCTTACATCCGAGATGGATACAAGGGGCTAATTGTCTTACTGTAACGGATGTTGAATACAGATTTGATCCAAGTCTAAAAACAGAAGCATTCCTGCAATAAGAACAAGAATATCCTCTACCAAATGAAATCATGCCTTTCGTTCAGTCTGACTATATCATTTACACTGACAGATCGGCTCAACTAGCCATAGGGAGTAAAGAACAATATAGCGCAGCATGTGCTATCGTTAAAGGTCAAATGCAGGATGGAATGTTCCATCCAAGTTGCACTAAAACATAATCTCTAGGAGACTGCACAGCACAGTTGGCAGAGTTAAAAGCACTAATACTGGCACTTATAAACACGGATCACAAATTCCCCACACTAATGGTGTGTGATTCTTTTTACTGTGTGCAGTCATACAATGAATATCTACATCATTGGGAACAAAACGGGTTTAAAGACTCAAAACGTGGCACAATTAAGCATAGAACACTATAGGAAAAGATAGTGGAGTTGAAAAACGAACTACTGAGGGCTCACGTGGTTCATACACTGATTCATCACGGTGATGTAGTTCACTTTGAAGGGAATTCATTGGCTAATGAAGCCACAAAGGGGGCTGTACGCACAGCTTCCGTAGCTGCAATCACTCGTTCAAAAAACAAGGCTAGACAGTGAGATTATGGCTGCTGTCATTGCTTTGCGCAACGGCAGCTCAGAAGTACCAAAGAATTTCCCACTCAAGTTCTCCTATAAGTTAGATGCGAACAACATTCCATAAGCTCAGATTCCTGAAGTGGTGGATAGAATAATACCACATATGGATCATAGACAAGGTTTGATTGTTGCAGCACATGAGGGTTTGGGCTCTGCGCACACAGGCGTTACAGCGACTATTTCATTATTGAATAGCGCTATTGGTGACCAGGTCTAACAAAACAAACTAAGGACTATGGGCCCGATGTAGGAGCCTTTATTACTGGTCGGAAACGGCCGATTTCGGCCATTTCCAACCGGTAAATGGCCATTTGGTATATAGGTGCCCGTTTCCGAGGGCATATGCAGGTAACTGCACATTTACCGAATCGGTAAAATTACCTAATCGGTAAAATACCGATTCAGTAATTCTACCGATTCGGTAAATTCCTAATGTAGGTGGGACTCTTCTGAGTCCCACAGGTGTTACCGAATCGGTATTTTACCATGAAATACAACTTCTTGGTAAAATACTGATTCCGGTGTGCATGCACATGTGTGCATGCACACCTATGCCATGTGGCAGGCAGACCTGCCCCTAGGGCATGCATGCCTGCCACATGGCACCCAAGCCTGTATTGGGGGTGCTAGGGAGTGTCAAAGTGACACCCCCTGCACCCTTGCAGAAATCGGTAATTACCGAATCGGTAAATACCGATTCGGTAATGCCCTTTGATTCCTATGGGCTTCAAGGCCCATAGGAATCAATGGGGGATACCGATTCGATATTTACAGAATCGGTAAATACCGAATCTTACAGATTCGGTATTTACTGATTCTGAAATACCCACATCTCCCCCCCCCTCCAATTTACCACTTCTCAAATACCGAATCGGTATGATTCGGTATTTAAGAAGTGGTAAATTGGAGTTTACCTACATCGGGCCCTATGTCTTGAAATGTGACATCTACCAGCAGATGAAAGGCCCCACCATAACACACCCGGCACTGACAACATTATTCAAAAGATTTGCACGTCTATTTAGGGACATACGCAGTTGGCACATTACATTCTGACCGTGGCCCGGCTTTTAGCTCTTGGGCTTAAAAAGAGGCCATGGAAAGTATTTTGTTATGGAGAGGAGAAACTGGAACATAAAGCAATCATTAACAGCTAATGTATTAGGCAAGGCTGGTAGTTGGGTCAATCACTTATATTGGGTACGGAGAGCCCTCAACCATCAGCCAAGAAGTTCTCTATGGGGTGTCACTCCTTACCAGGTCCTATTTGGGAATAGAATTTGGGTACCTGATCTTCATTGTGAAGGCGCAGTGGCCGATGAGAAACCATTTGATATCCATGATCGCTTGGCTGTTTTACATGATCTAAATGATTCCAGGACACAACTAAGTAATGTCCACATGAAACAGACCACCACTGGGAATGTCAAGCCAGTCACTGTAAGACCTGTCTGGATCCCAAAAGTCGGGGATCTGGTCTGAGAGATAATGGTGTACAAAAAATACAGGAATCCTGTACCTGTCCTAGCAATTCAGGGAACAAGAATTGAACTTTTGCCACCTCTTGATGGGAAAAGGGAGAAAAGATGTGTCTCAATCAACTTAATCAAATCACACTATGTGGCCGATACTGAGCAGTAGGCCTCGTGGACTCCACTGTAGCAGACGCACTCCTCTCGATACGATGCAAGAAGTTCAAACAGAAAGACTCATCAAGTTTGAAGAGCCTCTTGTACGGAATGAAGGACTATACAACAATGCTATGGAACTCGTTCCTCTTGAACCCGAAGTTCAACTTCAAAATCAAACACAAAATATTAAGCAGGTTGCAATTAGACCTAGTACAGATGTCTACGTCAACATGCCTCAACAAAAGCAAAATGCGATTTCAACAAATCCCGAATCGGGATTTGTTGAAATCGCATTTTGCTCTTGTCGATGCAATCCCAACAACTGATCAAACTGCTTCTGGCTACTTCATGAACTTTGATACGTTTTCTTTGGATCCAAGTGAACCGGAAACGACGTCAGCTTAACAAACACGCAAGCAACATATCAAGAACTTTCTACACTTTCTTGAGAAGACGTACCTAGTATCACCTTGGGTAGAATTCTGGGTAATTACAGGGATTCTGTTCTTTCTTTTCTGGCTAGTATTAGTTATAACTTTTAGCTTGTTTATTAATGGAAGATACCTTCAGCAAAGCTCACAGCCCAAAATGTTAATTTGATTCGGAAGCCACATCAGTCATCACATCGTGAACTAAGAGACTTCTCATCAGGGAACATTACAGCAGATCCTATACCGGACGGTATAGTTTGGGATAGGGTTGAATTCGATATATTCCTACTGAACTTTAAAAGATGTCACATGTACTTAAAATTCCATTAAGTGATATCATTACCTCAAGTAAATTTTCTGATGATTGGAACACTGAAACTGTTAATACCATGTTATCTGATTTAGAGAAAACTGCTGCATTTCTGAAAACTGAAATGCTAGAAGGTACTTCAGAATATGACACTTTGTACTGTTACCAACATTATGGTCATCATTCCCTACACACATCTTTAACACTTAGAATTGATTTTGAGTACCAACAATGGGAACATTGCCCTACACCATCAAAAAGTAGTTAGCAAACATTTGCACAGAGCGTATCATATTTCTCAGGGCATAACACCACTGACCCGACCTCATAATATTATAAGATTACACCGATATTGGCACTGAAAATTATGCTGACTAACACAAACAGATTTATTCTGCTTCCTTTATTGCCCAATTGTCTGAACAGGCTTTTAACCTATGGCAGGACACAATAGACCTAAAATCGGTCTGGGGATCTAGGGACTGGCAAGTTCAAACAACAAAGGCGCTATTTAGAGCATGCCTTATTCTACAGAAGATAATATTCCTAAATGACACTCTGTAACAGACATCTTGTCTTGGACTAGCCAAGAACACAGACTTGAACACACCTTGGTTTCCAGCACCATCACAGATAGAAGGGTGGCTAAATTCAACATCACAGGAAGGGCCAGCGATAGATGACATTTTACAGTACTATAGATCAGAACCTAATTGGAAAGAATGGTTGGTTTGACCCTAAGACACAAACAGATATCAGAGAAGATTCTTGGGTATCACTGAAGGGGTGGGTACACATAGGCCAGACCTATGCTATGTAAAAAGGGAACACCCAGGGGTAGTGACATCCTATGGTGTTGGGAAGTTGTGCTTTGATTTGCTAGAAACCTAGACACTCACAGAAGTGAAACATTACTTATCCTTACTCGCAAAAGACATGGGGAAGGGATTTTTTACAAGTTTCCAGGAAATCCCGTCAGAAATGTTTCATATATGCTGGCATTTACGCTGCCTACAATGAAATATTGGAAATATTCCAACAAGAGTCCGCAGAGAGAATACAGGAAATAGACCGTCTTAACTTCGAAAAATCATTAGCTGTGGTAGACAATGGGTTAACAACTTTGACCTCCAGAATATTTTCTTTAGGCAACATTGTGTCTTCTGCAATAGACATACTAGAACAAGATTTGGCCATATTACAACAAGGGCAATCTCAGTTAAGTTCTATTATGGTATTAAGCTGGACGCTGCAATCTTTGCATGCAGGCTTTGTGCCTTGGCATTTTATCAACAGTATGTCTCTGTTTTATGAATATAATCTAACAGATAAACAGGTTGAAATGGCACAAAGGGGAGCTAAATTCACAATGCTGTGTTTTGAAAAACTGGATAGACTGCCATTTACAGTGGTGGAATCACCATCAACAGAATGGCTAATTCATGGCCACATAACTCTACCGGTCACTACTTTTCAGTTTCAATATTGCCTTGAGCAACGTCAGGCATGCAAATATGAAAAAATGGGTAAAGAATGCATTAAGGAATCCTGGGAATAACCATATAGATTTTGATGCCAGAGAGGGGATCGAGAAGAGTTTCTAAGTGGTACCACCTGCAAGAATGCTTAAAGCGGTTTCCTCATGTGCCAGGGCATTTCATTGCATAAAGCATGTAATGGTTCAGTAGCAAATTTGTCTTCCCACATGAAAGGGACTCCAGCTGCCGTGATTGCATCAATATTCGAGTTACTCTCGAATGGGAGTTACTTGTTGCTGAACGATCAAGGTTGCTGTGGGATGCTTCCGGGCATTGCCTATCTGGTCACTGTGAACTCCAGCGTTACTTGCTGTATGCAAGTATTGTTTCCCCAAAAAGTACAGTCAGGGAAGCACCATCATGGCCTTCGTTCAATGTTTCTTTTATGAAATTTGATACTTTGAGAAGACTGAAAGCCATGCTTTTCCAGCAAACAGTACCCTTAACCTCTGCTCGAGTGATCTTTAGCTTTAAGTCGCCAGGACCTCGATTGAGATACAGGCACTTATATGTACAAACTGCCCCTTTCATTTAGTGGAATTTTGGGTCATATCTTTAACATGTCTGATACGAGTGGTATTATACACCTACTTAGACCATAGGGTCAAGATTTCTAAGCACCTTTTAGAAAATCCTCGGAGTTATTCTAAATTTTATACACTTCATATTTGAAAGCATTTTTGGAGGTTTACCTCTGATCCTGCACTCCATAATTGGAATCCTTATTGTCATTTATCTTCTATGCAATTGACTGCCTAATCACCAACTAGATGGCGAAAGCTCTCCTGGAGCGAAAATACAGTGAACGCATGGTAAAACATCTGGGCACACCTCGCCTAAGGGAACTGAGCGCCTCTTGGTTCTTATCATTTAGAGCGGTCTGAATGGACTGCATCTTACCTGTTCTTCGATGCCTGTTTTGCTGTGAAGAATGCGTGCTGGATCTCTGTCTGACACTTCCATCGGACATGCCTGCAGATTTAAATACCAGACTAGAACCCTTGAGGTCTCCTGCTTGGCAATGTCTCCACCGTATTCTTAAACTGATGGCTGCATTCCTTGAGAACCCGCAGGGGCCTTTATCTACAATTGGATTTAGCATCAGCTCTTCCACTAGCACTACCACTAACACAACTAGCACCCAGGTATCAACTACAGCCCCAGCAACCTCTACACCAGCTATTGGCAATGCTGAATATCATCTGTGCTCCATTGACATCCTCTGAGAGGTGTTATAAGGTCCGTCCCTTGGGGCAGCAAGCAACAACCATGTTGCGTCTCCCAGCCAGGACACTTAATCTTTAATTGGCTCATCTTGTGTTGGGAAAGAATTCAGATTTTCCTTTCCATTTTAAACTTGACTAAAATTGGAACATTTCCTAAAATTGATACTTTTGCTAAAAAAGCATGGCCTTCGAAACGCTTGTAGGAGCTCAAATTATATAAACAAACTCATCTAGGACTTTGGCTTAAGGAACAATTGCAAAAACTAATTTTCAGAATTTGTTTCCCCTCTTAGACTATTTTTTAAAAGATTTAAATGTCTTAAAAAGGTTTTTACGTGGCTCACTGATAATTTTATGCGCTGCTACCTAGTAAAAATTAGTCATTCGTTAGCACTTTATTATTGTTGACTAACTTGCAAGAGGAGTGGGTGTTATGTTCTATACAGGTACTGTTAGAATTGTGGTTCTCTAGTTGGCAGAGGTAGGTACCTTTGCCCAATTAGGGACCCTTACTTCTAGTCAGGGTAAAGGAGTACACACTGTTGATACCCCTGCTCACCCCCTTGGTAGCTTGCCACGAGCAGGCAGGCTTATCCCAAAGGCAATGTGTAAAGTATTTGCACCAACACCCACAATAACACTGTGAAACACCATAAAGGGATATATAGAAATTAGGCAAGACCAAATATCAAAAGCAAGGCCAACATACACACTGATATCTTGCAGCCAAAAAAGCAATCCCTTGTAGTGTTCTCTTGATTTATAGTTCAATTGTCATCCAAAAAGCGCAATCCCAACAAGGGGGAACTCAATTATAAATAATTCAGGCAGTCTGGGTGTCCTGGTACTGCAGCGTATATCTGGCAATGTTGCTTAAATAGAAAATCGGGAATCTGACCTTTACTTAAGCCCCTGCTGCCCCCAATTATCTGATACGGCTGCCAATCTCAGTCAGGCAACCAGCGCCCCACACAGCCCACCAGCAGTGCACTCAGTAAGCACTTTGTGAGGGGTGAATTCCCTCAAGGGACCGGATCCAGTTACCTGGGAGGCGTGCGCTGGGCACTCTGGGCGGCCCAATGGGGCTTCCCTGCGAGGCAGGCTCCTTCTTCTCAGCACTCCCCAGCCTCTGGAGGAGCTCAGTTTGTCCCGGCCGAAGCATGTGGAAGCCCTCAAGGCAAGATTCATTTTCTTTCCATCTCCTGGCCGTAGGCTTAGCTCTCTTCTCTTCCTGGCCTGAAGTGGGGGAAGCCCTTAGGTTGGGACGAATGGCAGCGAGGCACAACGTTGACACTGCAGAACTCTTGAGTGGGCGGGACCAATGGGAGCGCAGCACACCGATGGTGCTGCAGGACTCCAGGGCAGCTGGGACCAATACCAGCGTGGCCCATCGATTACAGGGAGGACATCCCTGGTAGCTGGGACCAATCCCAGCGCGGCACAGCGGTGAAGCATTACGGCGGCTCTTCTCTCCACGGCGAACCCGGCCTCGGTCTATTTAGCTTGAGACGCGGAGGTGAAGCCAAAAGGGGAGATTACACAGCATGCTTGGCAAACGGGGGCCGGTGGTGAAACAATACCGGCACTCAGTGCGTACTTCTCCTCACGGGTGCTTTCCGTGTGTGCTGACTGCACAATGAAGGACAGACCACCCACAGGCACCAACTGTGCACCCCAACATGCACTCAGCTTGCAAGTAAAAGTTGTTTTTGGGAATCTTGGTATCCCTGTGTTCCCAACAGGAGGCCAGATCTTCTCAGGCCCTGGGAGACTCTAGTTAGACACAGCATACAGCAAAGTATTGGTTTCAAGCAGGTGGGGGGAATCATAGCACCCTTCTTCTCTCCAAAAGTTGAATAAGCAAAAGAGCAAGTCAGCCCCAGAGCACACAGCAAGGGAAATCTTCCTTCTCAGTTCCTCCAGCTGTTCTTATTCTGGCAGAGGTTCCTCTTGATTGTAGAACTTTAATTTTCAAGGGGTTTCCGTCCTACTTTTATACCCCTAAAGTCGTTGTTCTTTATGTGTTGGGGGTTCTGGACCCAGTTCAAACCAGTCCTGGGGGCACTGTGCCATTGCACAACTTCTTCCTTTGAGAAAGGGGTCCAGGGTCCTCAGATGCCCAGCAGGAGGTAGAGCCAGTCCTTTGTGGAGGCAGGCACAGCCCTACTCAGCTACAGGGATCTCCCCACCCACCGCGCTAAATGCAGATGGGCCTATTCAGCCTAGGGCTGACACACCTAGACTCCTGGAGCCAAGACATTTCACCAGCCCCTGTCACTCCTCAAAGCCAGACAATCAATCCACAACCAGGCAGAGGCTCCCAGGAAGGTTTGAACAGACAAATAGCAACTTTCTAAAAGTGCCATTTCTAAATGCAGAATTTAAAAACAATCTTCACTAAAAGATGTGTTATTAAATTCTGAATTCAAGGGTACCAGACTCCATGTCTCCATCGTGTTCCTATGGGAATATAGGATGGTAAAATGGTACACAGCCTTCCCCATTCCGTCCTACGGGTAAGATGACCTTTCAATAGTGAAACACGAAATTGGCTGTATTTCACTATTAGGACATGTTACACGCATCAGTACATGTCCTACCTTTCACATACATGGCACCCTGCCGGGGGGTCCCTTGGGCCTACTATATGGGTGTCCTATGTGCACAGAAAGGGAAGGGTAGGGCCTGGCAAGTGTGTGCACTTGCCAGCGGGACATGGCAGTTTAATAAACTGCGTGCAGGCCTGAGACTTATTTTAGGGAAACTCTTGTGGTGGGCACAATCAGTGCTGCAAGCCCACTAGTAGCATTTGGATTACCAGCCCAGGCACACTCAGTGCACTCGACTAGGTACCTTACAGGTAAAGCAAATATGCCAATCATGGAGGACCAATCACGGTTAATAATTTACACAGGGAGCACTTGCCCTTGGACACTGATTAGTAGTGATGAAAAGGCCTAACGCATCTAAACCAGCAAAATTGAAATCCAGCATAGCATCAAAAACACAGGAGGCAGAGGCCAAAAGTCTGGGGTAACCACGCCAAGGATGCCAGGTCTAACAGGTACCCTAATATAGGCCTGAGTAACATCATACCTTTTCACTTACACTACCTCCCCTACACTACACAGTAACAATCCTTTTAGGATTGAACCTTTACCTAGTTCTAGTCCTGGGCGCAGAAGGAGGGTTTCCTCAAACAATACCATTCTAGGACTTCATGTTTAGACTGACACACTATGAATGAATATTCATAAGGGTTCTTGGAAACAAGGCAGGTATTACATCCGCCTGCATAATATCTACGTACAAGGTTCATCCCATACGTCATCCTCAAAACCAACAATGGCTAATACAAGAAACAAGGGACAAAGGAACACTAGAAACCTTTCTGTATAAATACAGCACTTCTTGCTAGTATTAGTTAGAGGGAACTGAGACTTCCAGGCCGACACACTGACCAGACACGCTGAGGATCCTAAATGCAGATGCTCCAGCTGACAGGGGTCTAAACAACCCTTGCGGGATGTCCAACTCGAGACAAGGACTTCGTTCCACACTCTCTCACTCTTCAGGTAATGGGGTTAGACTAAACCTAGAGGGATTCTTGGCTTCACACTTACGCACATGCTAGGTACAGTTAGATACATCTAGATAGGTATCGTAGGAGTAAGCACGCTTTCTTTTATTATACATTTTATATACATGTAGGTGTTCATGACTATTGAAAAGTGAAAATTGTAGAACTGTACTATCCTTTTATATTCACTCTACTGATGACCTTAAATATCTGCTACTGTCTAACGGTTGTCGCAGCACATATATTATACACTAGAAGAACAACTGTGAAATAAATACCTATTGTAACATGCCCAACTGTTTCTTCTGTGTAACTCTATGAGACGAAGTAAGTGAGCACGAGTGAAAGTGAAAGGTAGTACATTGTTTCCACGCTCCTGGGGGATTACAATTGTCATAATCTAAGGTTGTCAGAAACTATTCTCTACCCGATAAGAGGATAATCTAGTGGCACTGTGAGCTAGTTTATGCAACCAGGCTAACATACGCGGTGTGAGCGCTCAGAGTTAGTCTGCCACCAATCCTACAGTTTATGTTATCCAAACACACAGGTCCTGCATGGGTACTATAGGAACCACACGACAATATATGAATGCAATTCAGTTTTATGAATGTAAATGAGGCATGATTTGGTATTATTTTCTTCCCCAGACCCATTTTGTTTCAGCTATATTATAAACAATCCAAATTGATGGTTCTCTTTACTACTAAGAGGAAATAATTAATGTACCAACTTTTTGCTATTGGCCTGGCCTTGCCTATGCATCCAGAGTTCCTAAGATCATATTGCATCCATCCTGGAAAGGATAATGCATTTTCGATTACCAAAGGACCAGACAGTCAGCTTATTAAATTACTTTTTCATCTTGTCATTATATCTTTGCTTAACTAACTTTCCGAAGATAGCATTTGTGATCACTTTTCTCTGCTTGGCTATAAAGGAAATTCCAGGTAATTTCACTAGAAGAGTAATGGGGCTTCTTTGCACTTGCAGTAATGTTTTCTCATAAAATCAACATTAATTTGGTGTATTTGTACTTTGTAGCTGAAAAGGAAACCACATAGATAGGAAAGCATCAGTTTCACAGCATGTTAGAGTTCAAACAGCTTTAGAGGAACGGAGGTTACCGTTATTAAATAATGTTGGAAAAGAAAGGAAAATTGTATATTGATTGTTTTGGCAAATTAACTTGTCATGCAGTAGCCAGACTGCTAGTGATTTTCTCCAGAGCCTGAGATTTTTGCGTTTGTAGGGTTAGCAGATTTATGTGTTTGAAAACGACCATAATTCTTTACATGACGTTTTTTTCTTGGTATGTTATATGGACTATCTCTGATACAAAGTTTATCTGGAATTTGAAATAATGTTTTCCCGGAAGGATGTATTGCTATAAGAATCGTAAGAAAGCCTTCTCATGCATACACGTATAATCAACAGACTACCACTAATAGTGATCTAATATTGCACACAGGACTGAAAATGCTAAACTAACATTTCATTCAACACGACTTACCTTCCACTTACTGTCGTTTCAAACCAGGAAGTAAAATCCAGCTGAAGCAGCCATTATTGTCAACATGTTTGTATCTGTATTAGATTGAGTTTTCGATGTTCGGGTCATGACACATTTTCGGTAACTTTGTTCTGAAACAACTTTGAATGTATTACCCATTTCAACTAATTCAAACCCTAATACAGCAAAACAATAATGACCTATGTTAAACATTTAGAAACAGGAGTACGCAAAAACACCTAAAGTGCAAGCTGTCTAGCTTGTACCTGCAAAACAGTGTCATAAGAAAGCTTAAACAATTATTGATAACGCAGATCGCGCAATTTTTGTGAATAGATCAATATTTCTTGTCTGCAGAAACAATATTTTCTGTGGAATTCGAAGTCTAACTAGCCCATTGATCCCAGTGCAGGAAATACACAGAATCGTATGGCTTAGGGGTGAAATATGTAATACAAGTGGAGTTCAAAGCTTGGCAAGGTGTTTTCAAATGCCAAGTCAACAAGGCAGTGTAAACTACACACAGAGGCTCTGCAGTGGCAGGCCTGGTGCATGTTTAAAGAGCTACTAGCGTGGGCGGCACAGTCAGTGCTTCAGACCTATTTATAGCATTTGATTTACAGGTCCTGGGCACAGGTAGCATACTCTACTAGGGACTTACAGCTCAATTATATATTCCAAATGTGGATACTTTAATTAATCCATGTTTAGAGGAGAAATATATGCACTTTAGCACTGGTCAGCAGTGGGAATGTGATCAGAGTCCTAAGGGCAACAAAAAGAATACTGCGCAAAGTGGAGGTAAGCAGGCAAAAGGTCAGGGAAGACTACCCTAAAGCTGTCAGGTCTAATACATGTTGCCCCAGCTGAAAGTGGGGAGAGCTACCCTACCTCTAGGGAGTTCTAATCACTAAGGTGGAAGAACCTGGAAAGACCATCAGCATTGGCATGGTCTACCCAGGTCTGTGTTCCACCTTAAAGGCAATTCCCTGTAGGGAGCTGCACCATCTAAACAATTTTGGATACTCCTCCCTTATTTGCATTTGCAACCTAAGGGGTTTGTGATCTGTCTGAATAAGGAAGTGAGTCCCAAACATGTATGGTCTCAACTTATTCAGTTGCCCAGGCCACAGTAAAGGCTTCCCTTACAGCAGCACTCCACCTCTATTCCCAGGGAAGTACTCTCCTAGAGATGAAGGCTACAGGTTGGCCTAGGCCCTCTTCAATAAGTTGTGAAAGTACTGCCCCTATGTCATGCTCTAAGGCCTCAGGCTGAACAATAAATTCCCTGGGAACATCAGGGGTATTGAGCACAGGGGTTGTGTACCTGGACTGCTTTATGGAGTCCTATGCTTTTTCGCATGCCTCTGTCCAAATCACATTCCTGGGATGCTTCTTCAAAGACAGCCCTGTTAAGGAAGCAACAATGGTACCAGATCCCTTGACAAACATCCTGTAATACCATGTGGGACCTAAAAATGCTACATATGTGAAAAATTCTAGGACGTCTAAACTAGTGGGTGTACAGATAAGGCAAGCCAGTTATCAAGACGGAACAGTAGGGAAAGATTAAAAAAGTTTTGTAAAAAGTATATTTTTATTTTGTATATTTAAAAAATCATATTAGAAATGACTAGGGGTCAAACCAATATGACGAGTATTAAAAAGGATTTTTCAAAATTACATACAATAATCATAACAAATTAACATAAAATTCATAAAACATAAGATACAAAAATACATTAGCAAAAGCATACAAATAATCACATTGATAATAAAACAAACATAAGAACTCGACGCGCGTTTCGGCGAAGGACCGCCTTCTTCAGTAGACACAATTTCAATTCAAAGGTAGACTTCTATCCATACAGCAAAATCAATCGTGGAATCCTAAGGAATCTCCCTACCATTAATCTTTTCCATATACATCTTACGTCTATATGAAGACTCCACTTGGGTGTTTTTGCTGTATGGATAGAAGTCTACCTTTGAATTGAAATTGTGTCTCCTGAAGAAGGCGGTCCTTCGCCGAAACGCGCGTCGAGTTCTTATGTTTGTTTTATTATCAATGTGATTATTTGTATGCTTTTGCTAATGTATTTTTGTATCTTATGTTTTATGAATTTTATGTTAATTTGTTATGATTATTGTATGTAATTTTGAAAAATCCTTTTTAATACTCGTCATATTGGTTTGACCCCTAGTCATTTCTAATATGATTTTTTAAATATACAAAATAAAAATATACTTTTTACAAAACTTTTTTAATCTTTCCCTACTGTTCCGTCTTGATAACTGGCTTGCCTTATCTGTACACCCACTAGTTTAGACGTCCTAGAATTTTTCACATATGTTGCTACCCTGCCCTAGGAGTCTATAGATCGTTACTACCCAGGGGGTCCTTGCTATTCACAGTAGTGGACCTAAAAATGCTCTCACCTTAGTTTGAGTTTTGGGTGGCTCTCAGGACATGATGGTCTCTATCTGTCTCTGATCTTCTACCCCTAGCGTAAGGAATGTGTCACTCCCTACTTTAGGCATGTACCTCCATTGGCTATCCCCTAAGACTCCTCAGGAACCTTCTGCAACCTAAAATCGACCATATCACTCACAAAAATAAACTGGGTACCAAATCCTGTGTAATGTGACCTTATCATTCTACAGCAGACACAGTAGGTTACTGCCACCATGACTGCTGGACTCCACTTGCATGACTCTGATGTCCAGCTCTCTCAGGGTGAACTCAAGGGCCCTCCTCCTCTCCTCAATGACCAGCAATTTCTCTACTTGAGCTTACTCCCCCTCCAAATTAGCAAGGCCTGATTCTTCTCTAGCTTTAGCTTGTTAATCTTGGCAAGCTCTAGTTACAGATCCTGTCCTCCTTCCTGTCCTTCAGTGGCTCTGGAGGCAGGTTCCTTGAAAACACACTGCTGTCTACTATGGGGTGGACTTCCAGTGCTGGGAGGCTGTTACCCCCATCCTCAGCAGGCTGCATGACAAGGCCCCTAGGTAGGGCCTGCTCCAACTCCTCTTCAGACTGAGACCTTTCCCCCTTCTCATCATCTAGATTGGTCTGGTAGCTGCTGCCCATGTTATTAAGGATATTTAAAGCTCTGCCTTCTTGGCACTTTCCTTAATAAACAGCTTCTTCTTCTGGCAGAATCCCTTGAGTTGGACCACTGTGTAAGTATCCAGAATGACCGGCTAAAATTTGATCTTACCAGACAAGGCCACCGTCATTGCAGGCAAAAATCGGAATATTGCAAAAAAAAACACTTTTATAAAAATCAAAGATATTAATTAGGGAGAATTGGTTTGAATTGGTCTAGATATGGAGAATTAGTGTACACTAAGTTACAGTTTGGCACTGCACAAATGCATGTCCTAGCCCACCGCCGCAAATATACTAAGATTCCCCCATGGTCTATTCTTAATTTCTCGTGTGGCGCAGCTCACAAAATGAAACAATTAGCCTTCAAATTAGTACAGGGACAACAATATATTTTCTTTCGTTAGATCTATGTTATTTCTTTTTTTCGTTAGTTTATCAACATTATTTAAAATGTTTTTTTCCTTTATGGATATTTTCATGTGTATACACCAATTCATGAGCATAGGTAATAATCCAATCAATTTTAAAAATACAAAAGTGAGTGGCATAATTTTTACAATCTATCAGAATGTACCATATATTTTACAAAATAAGTGAAGAAACAACTAATACCCTGTCTGACACACACTGACTCACATACACACCACTCATTCATACATGTCTACAGTCTTACAAACTCCAAAACAATTTCTAAGGTTGAGGTAACACAGATAGTCAATGTGTTTATTCCATGCCAGGTCTACGCGCGTTTCGGTGGCTTCATACCACCTTCCACCTACCAATGGACCTGTGACTAAATCTAAATTGAAGGACATTTCACTTAATCCAAACTATTTCATTTATAGAATCATTTAAACATTAACTTAGGAAAATCTGATTACACCAGGGAGGAAGTGGCACCAAACAAATCGATGACCCAATTATTCTGAAATTTAAAGCTGGAGCTCAAATCTTTAGACATGAACACACTATTGCCCTGTCATAAAGTTCTATGGGAACAAGTAAAAGGTTGACTCTTTAAGGGTACAACAAAGCAGGAGTGTGTAGTGATATTTATTGCACATTCTGTTCTAGGTTTTGGGGTGATTAGTTTTCCTTATATTTTGATTTATAATCTCACCTTAAACTAAGTGATGACCAGCCGTTATGTGGTCTTTTTCAAGTATGGGTAGTGTCTTTTCTTTAGAGATACATCAGTGACACCTGAATAAGAAATATGTATATATCAAGGGCCTGTTTTACACCTTTGTGTATGTAGGTCACTGTCATACGAGCAAGAGAGATTTTTATAGCGCAAGTCTTTCATGAATGCATCAGTTTGAGACTGCTTCTTATCTTTGTTTGCGTGACAGATTCCAACGATTATACTGGTGAGGTTCTCCTTTCGATTGTTCTAGATAAAGTAATTTTTAGATTGTATCATATGTTTTCTAGCTCATTGGGTCCTAATAGCAGACAAGGCCACCGACATTGCAGGCAAAAATCGGAATATGGCAAAAAAGACATTTATAAAAATCAAAGATATTAATTAGGGAGAATTAGTTTGAATTGGTCTAGATATGGAGAATTAGTGTACACTAAGTCACAGTTTGGCACTGCACAAATGCATGTCCTAGCCCACCGCCGCAACCAATGTTAGAAATGGGGTTTCTGATTGCCAGTGGAATGCATCCTGTCCAAGTTGGAACCTCTATAATAGCCAGGATAATTCAGCAACACACTTTAAATCAACCTGTGCACACCTTCTGCTAGCTTGGCACAGAGCAGCCAGGCTTCACTTAAGATGCAATGTGCAAATTATTTGTGCAACATTTCAAACCGTAATACAGTAAAAACACCACAAAAAGACTCCACACTAGTTTAGAGAAATAGATTATAATTTTATAAAGAAAACAAGTCAAAAACAACAAAATCCTATAAGTCAAATCTACATGTAGTCAAGGGGATGCTTCAATCTTTTTCCAATGGACCAGGCAAAGGAGCAGGAGGTGAGACTTTGATATCCCTAAGTATCAAAAGAGGAGGCAAGTGAGAATGCCCTTGGAGATCACTCTGGGTTGAAACAAGGATCCAATTCTCTCTCCAAAGGGGCAGAGGGTAGCAGGCAGCAGGGAAGCACAGAATAAAAGCAGTTCTTCCAGAGCAAACTGGTAGCCCTTGTAGCATTACAGCAGTCTGTATTCCTAGCAGAGATATTTGACAGGTCCAAAAGTGTCTGATTTGGTAGGGTCAGAGACCCAGTACTTATACCCAGTTTATGCCTTCAAAAAGGGGCTTTAAAGCACACAAAGGTCCTCCATACATAGGCATGACTGCAGACTCACTACAGGGGGCTGTTGCTCAAACTAGAAGTTCCTTAAACAACAGAATACAAGAGGCATTTTGCAAAACAGGAACAGTTTGATTAATTTAACAGTTTAGCCAGGAGACCAGTTATTGGCACTAGGTCATAGGATTATCTCAATTCATCAACTTTGTAGTCTCTTAATATGCAATATTACGGCAAGCATTAGAGGTTTCTGGCATACCCTATGTGATGAGGAATGTTGGTTACCACCTTCAGAGTCATAAATTAATGGTCAATAGTTACCACAGATGGGTCTCGACCTGCGTGGGCACAGTGTGGCCAGTGGGGAATGTGTCCAGATGTCCAGCATGGGGAGTACATGATTACTATGTGTGCTAGGCCCTGATTGGCTATGTGCTTCTAACTCATGTGGCATCTGACTTTTTAGTGTTTTAGAAGTGAGCGTATCCCCTTTGGCTATGTGTGCTTTGCTGAGGCAATCACCCCTGCCCATTGCAATGTTGCTGCCCCAATCTGTGGAATTTATCGAGAGCTTCCCGTCCGATTGTTTGCCTGCCAGTTATGCACCCTCCCACCTGTGACCTATCATTCATTAATCCCAGGGCCTAGGTCACAAGGCCTTCCTGACTACATATTTGTATATCAAGATAGATTTGGAGTTCAGAACGGGTGATTCTATCAATAAGGATGATAGATCATTTTTATTGACAAGCACATTGATATTCACATTACCATTCCCCCCTCTAGTTGATTTTTCACCTATACTATCTAACTCATGCGTTTGTACCATTCATTTATTTGGGTCATGCTGTTCCCTATGCTCCCTTTTGACCACAACAACCTTCATAAATACTTGCATTCTACCTAGTTTGAGTACTGCATTTTTACAGCAAGTGATCCCCAACTGTATAACCCTGCAAACCAATAAACACAAAAGGATAACTGGCAAAGGTAATTTACATAGACCAGATATCCATCGTTGAGCCAGGAGAACCAATTAGAAAACCACTCCTGCTCAGGGGCACATCCTTTTTCATGCATGCTTCTCAGTAGATTACGCAGTGCTTGAATGGCAAGTGGCAATGTTCCATTGTCAATGTCATTCCCTGGGATAAATGTCCAGCAGGTGACACTAATCTTGGTTCAGACCCTCCATTGTGGTCATTATGTCCAAGCCATAACTGTGCTGCATTACCATGAGGCAGGTGGCTCATATTTCTTCCTTGATCGAATTGAGACCAAGATCAGTGCTGTTAATCATTGGAGCATTTCCCATAGGCCTATCCCAAGTCAGCAGGTGTTATCTTTTGCCTGCAGGGAGAAGAAGGGTGTCATCCCCTTGCCACCAGCTGTGCCACTGTGAACAGTCTAAATTCTTCTGGGGTGTCTTTGAACTGAGCCTACCAAAATAGTCTGCTGCTGCTCTCCTTTCACAAGCTCGGTGCAGCAAGGTGTTCTCTTTCTTTAGCAGGTGCTGGTACAGGTTTATTAGCTCTTCTCCAGGAATGACCAGGGTTGGATGTGCAGTGTTACCAGTTAACACAAAGCTCTCTGTCCAGGACATCTGAGTATAGGCATGCACTCCGCACTGCCAATAATAATCCATAAACGTGGAGGTGCCCCATTGCATAGCCAGAATATGTAGAATCACTCTGCAGTTAGCATTTATGCTTATTGGAATTGTTCCTTTACCACTGAAATAAAAGGAATGCAGTATACGTTCCTGTGCAATCAGGGGTGGTTTATCCACACACCTTGCTGTCCAAGATTTCCTGACATGGATTAGCCATACTTTCATTGGGACCTCCCTCATGCAACTTATTCCCCTTATTATCCCTGAGCTGGCCCTACTCAAGAACTGCATATGGGGAGAACACTTGCTGTTGAAGAAGACTTTCCAAGATACACTAAGAGCCACTCTGGGTCCACAGATGGATGCTGGAGAGGAGGTATTTGCCCACTGTATTGATGGTTTTGCTACCTCCAAGAATCTCTTACCTGGGAAATCTCGGGGCAAAATAATTTCTTCCCCATGATGCCCTTCCTAGGCATCCTGTCCGGCTCGGTTTGGATATCAGTGAAGATTGGTGTCTTATCGGGTCAGATTTACAACTACCCTGTGTGGCATTATTTTGTTGGGTTAGATATTGGCCCTTATCTTACATAGATAAAGGTGAATAAGGCATTTTTATTTCTTGGGGGCTTCCTCTTGTGACAGGTAAAGCATATCTGCGTCTGCCACAAGTGGGATAAATGACCAAACATAACATAGCCTGGCTGGTGCTTAGGAGACAACTGTGGCCATGTCATGGTACCAGGTGATATATAAAAGGGTACTGTGCAGTGCATGTGGGATCATGGTGTTATGTTTAGTGTCATTTTAAGAGATATGCAAAAGTACCCTATGTGGGTGAGGTAGTTAGCCATTAGTGAATCTTTTTTGACTCTGCAGTTCGTTGGCAGTCCTCAAGTATGGGACTACCTATAGTAAGTAGAGTGTACTTCGACACAGAAATATACATAACATTTGCCTTGATATTGTAGTTCAAGGTGTGGGTTCCTTGGGAGGGTATTGTGCTCCTCCGGTGTGTTCCTCTGCTGACTGGTTCAAAAATGCTCACATGTTTCAGTCTAAAGGCATCGTCATCATGAAGGGGTTTACTGTACGTAAGGATGGTGCATGCACGCATTTGTTAAGCAGACCCCTCACTGAGGACCTGTGCATTTTCCTTCCTTCCATTGATGCAAGTTCAAAAATGTCCTTTTTCTTTTTGGGTTGTGGAGGCCAATGAAGAAAATGGAGTTGATAGACTTGTTGTTTTTGTTGTTACCTGTTTTGAAAGCACTTTATTGTTTGTTAATTCAGCTAGTTGAACGTGCTCTGTTATTGATGGTTTGGAGATCCTGGGGCTTATTTACAAGCCTCTTGCATCTCCTGTACATCACTTTGCCCATATTGAAAATAATGCCTCCTGGGATAATTTTTGTCCGGTATCTGAAAGTAATATCCTTAACATCATCACCAAGCTTTAACCATCCTCACATACTAGAGAACTACTTCCAGCTCATCTGGTACAAGAACTAAAACACATCATCGCCCCACTACGGACCAATATTATCAACTCGTCCTTTGCCACTGACAGTGTTCCTGCTTCCCTCCAACTAGACCAAATTATCCCCATCATCAAATATACAGCAGCTGACCCCAACAACTTGAACAACCTGCGCCCTATCTCTAACCTTCCCTTCCTATCCAAAGCCCTCGAAAAATGCGTCCTGCTAAAGCTGGATAAACACATCGACTCATTCAACCTCTTAGATGTTTTTCAGTCAGTTTTTAGGAAGGGATGCAGCACGGAAACAGCAGTGCTCAACATTACCGATGACATACATCGCTCCCTTGACGAAGGCGAATCATCCCTCCTCATTCTTCTTGACCTCTCTGCAGCCTTTGATACTGTAAACCATGACGCCTTACTCAATATTCTCGAAGACCGTTTCAGCTTTGACGGTGATGTTCTCAAGTGGTTCACCTCTCATTTCCAAAATAGAACTCAACAAATTAAAGACAGCGGCTAGCTTTCCAAACCTCAACCTACCTCCTTGGGCATTCCACAGGGCTCTATTCTTTCTCCCACTCTATTCAACCTCTTCATGAAACCCCTCACCCTTATTCTTAAGCAAGCAAAAATCAGTTATCACCTCTATGTCGATGACACACAACTATACTACAAGATCAAATCCCATGACAATGTCTTACATCTTAACGATGCCCTGACTAAAATTCAACTGTGGTTCCATCAAAATCACCTCAAATTAAACCCCAAAAAATGGAAATCATCCTTTTCTCTCCCAAGAAGAACTCGCTCCCTATTCAACACTGGATCAGAGACATTAAAGCTCTCAACTGCTCTCGCGCCATCTCCAACTTGGTCAAATCCCTTGATATTAGCGTTGATCAAAACCTCAGTCTTACTCCCCATATGAAAACTCGGCAAAAGGGGCTCTCCTCACACTACATCACCTTGAAAAACTTAAACCCTTCATTCCAGCAGATGACTTTAAATCAGTTGCACAATCATTAGTCCTGTCTGGAATTGAATATGGTAACGCCACCCTTGCTGGTACCCCTAAAGTCCACCTAGCCCCTATACAAATCCGTTCTTAACATCGCTGCCAGGCTTATTACTGACTGTAAGCATTTCAATCACATCTCCCCTGTTCTCAAAAACCTTAAATGACTTCCGATCGGATCTACAAGATCGCTGCGTCATACACAAAGCCATTAAAAAATAAATGCCCCTACTTACCTCTCTGACCAACTTTAAATAGCTGGGTGTTCTAGAACAATGAGGAGCACTAACGCTCTTGTCCTTGTCCCTCCTCTGCTAAAAAAGAAATCAACTCAGTCTCGCTCATTCTCTGATGATGCGCCTTCTATCTGGAATACCCTTCCCAAAGACTTATGTTGCAACCCCTCCTACCCCTGCTTTAAAAAAGACCTCAAGATGCTCCTTCTCAACAAATACTGGGGTTCTTAATTTAACTTACTGTCTCTGGCCACAAGCTCCTCACTTTTACACTGCTTATATTGGCCCCCCATTACTTTTAATTTCACCTCCTCCCTCTTCTCCACTAATATACCTTATTCTCTCGCCTCTCCATCTACTGACACACTATATAATTCCACACTGTCTTCCTGATCTACTATTTTCGATTCTGACACATATTTTGATCTTCCGAACTTAAAACTTTCGTAAAGTTCATATTGCCTTGCCTTATTTTCCCAATTGTACTATGTTTGTCTGTTATTCTATGCTACCAAATCCTGTAAAGCGCTCTGATACTCTTGGGTCCAGCTAGCACTCTATAAAACCTTTTAAATAAATAAAATAAAATAAATAAATAAATACATGAATTAGAAGCCATGCAATACTATTACAGTATTAATTTATAATACTATTCTCGCTGTATGCATTATACTTTGTATTCTGTTTAACAATTGTAGCAGTTCACCTCTCTTGCATGAGAAAGAAGACTGTTTCATAAACCTTTTATTGAAAACGCTTGTCTCACTATTTTTCTGCAACTCTGTAGAAACTAAGCATGCACGATTGACTGAGTAAAATAGTTATCTATTGTTTCCACTACTCTGAAGATATTTTCCAGTCCTAGGGAAACAAAGTTGTCATGTATATGCAGTTGTCAGAAACGAATCCCTTCTTGTGCATTCAAGAAAGTTTCTAGTGACCTCTGAGCTAGCTGGCACTCAAAATTAAGTTTAGTATATTCAATAGAGACCTACTGACCTAAGTCCTACTTCATATCTATAGGATATATTATTCCAATGCACAGAGACTATTGGGAATATAGGAACTACACTACAAAGGGGCTGCTGTTTTACTTTACTATTGGGGGTCTTTAATATTATTGTTTCCTGTCTTCATCTACTGGGGGGTCCTTTAATGTTGATTTTGGCTTGTGATTTGCGAGAATGAGCCACCTCCGCACGCTGTCATCCCACCCTGGTAGGCTTGTGGCTCTGGTCCCCAATGCACTGGGATTTCCTATCCGTGGCTGCTGCTGCCACATGCTTGCCCAATTGCTATACCCCTGCCACAGTTGTGTGGTGACTGGTAAACCTCCCTGCTGCTGAGCACAGGGCACATTCTGATTACCCTGTGGTTGGTACTGAAGGGGTATTCATGGTGGTTTGTTCAATGACCTCTGCTGTTTCTGCTGCTCATAGTATGCTTTTATCTATCTCCTCTATCAGGTGTCCCCACCAATGGTGATAGTAGGACTCTCTAGGGTTGCGACCAGCCTTCCTGGCACCCTACCATAATTTGGTCATGCTCCTGGAGTACATGTTTGGCACCCTATAACATTTTGAGGTGGAGCCACCATTGTGACTGATGCAATCTCCACAGTTGCAGCCATTGCTGCCTCCTCAAGGGTGCTGTTTTTCAACTTATCTTTACAAGTTTTGCTGTGTCTCTTTGGGCCTGCTCCTGTTTCTCTCCATTCTTTTTTTGCTTCTTCTAATGGTAGTGGAGTATATGAGCTTGTATCTACTGCCAGGGTTTGTTATCTAGCCCAACTGTGCTGTCCACCCCACTTTGTTTCATCATGGATAACCCCTTCTTCAGACTATTGTAGAAAAGTTGGACTTGTGGGCCCATATCAATCCATGGCTGTCCGGTTTCTTGTCGCCATTTCTTCATCATTCTGTTCAGGAAATCGTTTATGCTTTCCTCTGGCTTCATGGTCTCTGCCATTTGCCATCCTACATCTGGGTGGTCAGGGAATATTTCTCTCAAGGCAATCCAGATTTGGTGCCTGTGCGTATTAAACGTGGCTCCGTTATGCTGGATATCAGTCAGAAAAGATGACTGGAAGGTGATCTCGGGTGAACACCATGTTTGTCTGCTCCCTAATTAGACTTCTTAGAAGAATCTTAATGTTTCCTATCTCTAGATTGATACCTGTAGGGGTTTTCCATGAAGTATGTAATCCACCTCCCGGCCCCATCCAGCAATGGCAATAGCTTGGTTCTCAACCACTCTTTATCCATTTGAACCATGCCATGTATATAATCCCTGGCATGCTCTTCTGTAGCAATGGGCACATTCTCATGATAGGTGACTCTACTGCTCTTCTCTCAAGATAGCGTTTTCATCTCGCAAGGTAGCAGTGCATTTGGAAGTAGTTCCACTTAGGTCACATCTGATGGAGTCCTCCGCTATTGCCATGTCCTCTGGTTCAAACCATACTTTCCTTGGCCAAGACCTATCAAAGGGGTACCTCTGATCTGTTCACACAACTAACAGTTCACAAAATGGGTACACAATGGTCTTGCCTACCCTCTTAGCTATTATTTCACTCTGGTTTGCCTATCTTTGTTATGCACCCATGAGGAGCAGCGCGTATTCTCTTTGCTGCTCCGATGTTGTATGTGCTTGCACCATCTTGTCTTTTCTGCATCGCAGGTGAGTAAGTACAGGCAGCCATGTTCCTTATTTCTTTGTTCAGTACTTCTCTTATGCCTAAACGATTTGTCTCTGAGCCCTTCCAACAGCCTTTTATTGAACGTTGACTCTTTCCAGCACAGCACTCCGTACCTAACTTCACTTCCCTCATGTTGTGTTATGTTAATTTAATTTATTGAACGCATGAATACCGTCTTGGCGCTGACACTAAAAGTATGCCAAGGGCATCGTGATCTAGTACTGAAACACCCAGGGTTTAAGACTCTTTATGAATGAGGATAGCAAACTAGTTGACCTAATATGCATGGGAAGCATATTCTATAATTTGGCCGTACCTTAAGCAATGATACAGCCCACCCAGCTGGAGGTGCAAACCCTGGGAACCCTCATGAGCATATTGTCTTAAACTTGATGCGGCTTGCCATGAGAAGCCAATTGTGTTTCCGAATTTCCTTAGAGACTTACTGATACAATAGGAGTATTGCGGCTGCATTTTGTGCTATCTGTAGTTTTTTTAGATGTTGTTTCTGCATATTCTGATACAATCCATTGCAGTAATCTAGCTTTGATAGCATAAGTGCAGTCACAACCATCCTCCTGGTATTGATAGGACTGTACGGAAGAACCTTCCTCAATTTCTTAATCAGATGAAAGGTAGAAGAAAAAATAGCATTAGTTTGCTGTGAGTACAATAGTTTGTTATCAATCAGTACCTCTAGATTTTTTGATTTTTTTACTGGTTTTGGTCATTCTCCCAACTCAATAGGCCACCATAAGCCATCCCATTTAGGTTGGAAATTAACAAAGATCACTATCTCGGTTTTCTCCGAATTAACCTTCAAACAGTGTTTGCTCATCTATTAATTTGCAGGATAACATTTTGAAATAGGACCTACAGCCTCATTCTAACTCCCTGTTGCGTCTTTTTTCTTTCAGCCTCCATTTATACCTCTCTTCCTGGAGCTGTCTGTTCTGTTTCCTTTGCTCAGAGCTGCATGCTGTTTTAGTTAGCCCGGCTTAACACTGGGCATTTCCTGCAGACCCACCCTTGTTCTCCACTCCCGGGGGTCCCTTCATCTCCTGAGCTTGCAGAGTCACTGTCACTGTCAAGAACCACCATAAATTTCTGTGACACACTTTCCTGAGCTAGCGTGAATGCGTATTTTACCCGCCTTTGAGGTGGGGTGTGTCGAATATGGTGGATGGGGTGTTGAGCTTTTGGGGACCTTCAACAGAAGTGTGGGCTTTGATGGAGGTGTCTGTGTTTGCTTGCTTTTAGATTTCACAGGCTTAGACCTGTCTTACCTTATTCCAGGGGAGGGCTCTTCAGCTTCTACAACTATTGGGTTTGAACACCCTAATGCAGGGTGAATGGGTTTGAACATATGGTGGGGGAGTTGCTGATGCCTCACTTGCTATCAGCATTGTGTGGTTACCAGATTGAACTCTTCAAAGATTACCCACAATTCTAATGCTTCATCCCTTTTATATTTTGTTCTGTCCCCTATATCTGTTTTTTTATATGTACTTTAGTATGCTCAATTGTATTCATGTCAAATGTTCCCTCCTTAGGCCAGGGACATGTGTGTGCTTTTGTGTGTAAGTACCACTTATTAAGCATTTGTATTTGTTTGAGGAACCTAGTTTCCATGTCCTTTAGTGGAAAATCCATGATAATTGTTGTGATTTGGAGAATACATTTCAACTGATGTTGTCCTAATTTGGGTTGTCAAATTGTAAGGGTATTTTGTGCATGATGCACTCTCGCAAATTATGTACCATAAGCTCACTACTTACACCTTTTACATCAAAACAATTGGAATGAGCATTTCAATAAAACAAGACAATAATACATATGTAGTATTGTAACACAGGACAAATATGCAGTATGTTAGAATAAAACCTGCATTAACTGAAATTATGACGTACTACAGTTTTCAAAGACAATCAATGCAATATCATCACATATTATAATGCATTTCAATAATGGTTGAACTATGAAACTACGGTGTCAACTCCACACAATCAGGATTAGCTAAACCATAGAAATCAGTTTCCTTAAGGGTGTCATCAAGGGCCATACACAGTATTGCACTATATTCTCCTGAGCTTGTAGTCAGCTATCGAACAAATATGACTGCTTGTAGTCAGCTATCGAACAAATATGACTTCAACATGAACGTCTCAGCAGCTGCCTTATGACTGACGCAGTTAAGACATATAATATAGTTAATATGCTAGACTCTGTCATTTACAGGGCCCTCAGGTTATCTTTTTATGCTTCTCCCTAGCTTGTCATGCAACAAATGCTGTAGACTATAATTTAGGTTCGGATGTAGTCTCTTACCCTCCGTGATGGCAGCTTTAGGACGGAACTACGACCCTGGAATTCAGAAAAACTTCCAATCAATGGAGGTGTCTACACTCCTTTCTTGTTGTGCAAAGTGAATCCATCCTGGTGGGGTCAACTTCCTTCGGCTTCATTTGGGTACGAGGTGCTAATACTTCTATCTGAGTTCATCGCAGTATCAAGGGGAAGGAGATGCAACAAAGCATACAGTGCTATACCTTTGTTCGATCTTCCATCCAACAGCTGGAGCCTGAATAGAAGGGCACTGGTGGGAAATGGCAGGATGAAGGTTTTAGACACTGTAAGCCGATGAGATTTCACGAAAGAAATGTCATAGATTATAAAATACAGACAGTTCAGTAAATCACATGAGAACCGGGCATAATGGCAGAGTGCATGAGTGGTGCTGTCCACTTGCAAGGGCGGGTGCTTTACGAAGATTGATAAACAAAAATTAAGGTCAACCAGTCTGTAGCCAATTACCTTTACATTTGTAGCTCCTAGTCTCACTACCCATTGAGCAACATGTCAGAATTAGGGGTGAACGGAATTTGCGTAATCGCGTTACGCAACTCTTTGCGAAAATGTTAAAAATCTTCGCAAACGTGTGGAAATATCGCGAAGACGCAGTACTTCTTTTCCAGCCTGTTCACAATATTTTCTGCGTGATCGCGTTGGAAATGTCTCATCAACTTGCCCATGCGGTCGCCTATGGGCACGCCCATCTTGTTTTCACTTGTCCCTCCCGCTTGCGATGCTTATTTCCTGTTCCGTGTCACGCAATGCATACTCGCGCCCGTTCGCGATACTTATTTCCTGTTTTTTACATGTTCACAGCGCTTTTTGCGTTCTCGGGGGGTAAATATCGCACAAACTTGCCCACGCGGTCGCAATGGGTGCGGCCATTTTGTTTTTCACTCTATTGCAATGGTTCTGGGGCCTGCTTTCGTATCCTCATTCTATCTTTTCAATCCTTTGTTTCTAGAAACTTTTTTTTAATCTATTTTATTTATTATCTCTCAGACTATATTTGGTGTTTTGTCTACTTTTGTGTGTGTTTTAACTTCGTTTCCACTCTTTTTCTATTGCCTGCTCTTTTCATTTCTTTTACTTACTTTTTACATTTTTACATTTTCTTTCCCGGCCGCCTACCCCAGAACTATGTCCAAAGGGCAAAGAGCTCAATGCTGGAGCCAGAGCCGCGACCGCCTTCCGTGCGGAAGGCGGCACCCACAAGGGGTGCAGGCATGGGCCTTATATGGGGAGGTGGAGTTGGTTGCACTGGTTTTCTTTGTGCCGCTCCAACTCCCCTAACCCTGGCAGCAGGTGGCAGGCCTGGGTCCGGGAGCATTGGCAGCGGTGGTGGAAGGTGCACCGGGCAGTGTTTCGCTGCTCTAGTGTCCGGCGCACCCAGAACCAATTGACTCACCGGTGGTCAGATCTACTGGACCGGGAGCAGGACCTGCTAGTCCTTCCTTTGTCCTGCCACTAAGAGATAGGGTTGGATTGATACTTAGGTTTAGTTACTTATTATTATTATTGTTAACAAAAAGAGAGAAGACCCCACATGTTCCAGGGAACAGGGTACTGCAGACACTGAAAAGTCTAAAAATAATCCCTGGAAAACTCTTACATTCACTCACACTCCCTGTTCTAAGTGACTGGTCAGAAACTATTTTATACCGTTCACAGACTTTTATTAAAAACATACATATAGAAAAAATTTCATTACACAATCCAATTCATAAATAAAATCAATTTGTGCACACAATAAAAAGCAACATTAAAAAGTATTCATAAACATATACAGATGAGGCAGGGAAAGAAACAATTTTTTACAAATGCCAAAGTGTCAACATATTCAGACATAAGTGGAGACAATATATTAACCTAAGACAAGAGGTGTTTCCTATGAACCAAAACAGAAATTGAAACCCCTAATGTAAGCAGAGTACATATGTCTGTTACTGATCATGAGATTCAAAAAGCCCTGTTTACATATTCATATATATCCTATATGACAGTACGTCTGATATTAGGAATTTCCTGGGCTTGAATTCTATAGAACAAGAAATGCGTCGACGCGTTTCGGTGTATTGCCCTTGGATATTGGTACACCTTCTTCAGGACAATTCAAGATGGCTAGGGGTTTAAAATATGGTATCCTTCCTGTGTATAGAAAAGGATTAATCAGTACATTGGTATTGTCTCATTTGAGTACATTTATAACATCTAGGGTTCTATTCCTACCATATCTACACCATTCTAACAGACATTTTAAGTCTATAAAAATCTACCATTACCTTCCATTTATTTTCAACCCTTCCCATAAAGCAAAACTTCAAGTCCGCAACGAACCGGGCCTCTTTGTAAATAATCCCAAATTTCTAGAAACTTGGACATTCATCTCAAATAGGTGTAGTCGAGATTGGATGATCCTAATTATAGAAACAGCTCAAAATACAATACTTATAGAAAAAAGGGAAATTGAAGAATTAGAAAAAACTCTAAGTGAAACCAATGCATTAGAAGAGGCAAAGAAAAAGATTGATGAAATAAACCAGGATATGCAAGGCTATTGCGAATATTTAACCAATAAAAAAACCTCCAAACTAAGAAAAGATGTAACAAAATTCACCCAAGAGGTTATCTACCCGTTCCTTAGAAAAGAATATTATACAGAGAAACCAGAACAAAATTGGGACAGAGGGACGAGGGGTAGATTCCAAAACAGACGCCCGAGACATATGAACTTCTCCGGCTCCTCAGAGAGTAGTGGGGGAGAAGAGGAGATACCCCATAGAGAAGAGGGAAGCTATAACCATCAAAATAGAAATTATGATGATTTTTTAGACCAGCGCCCACAGAGACCATCCAGGGGCTTCCCCAACAGAGGGAGGGGAGGTTATACCAGGAAACCCCAAATACGAGACCAAGAACAGGAATACCAGAACAACCCGGCCCCTCAAGAATACAAGAGGACGAGGAACAAGGTCTACTGGAGGTAGGAACTACCCCAGTTATAAATCTGTCCAGTAGAACTCTTACAAATATAGAAGAAGAAGTCCTCAGAATGGGTTTTAGCTTTGTACCCACTGTGGGCATTAATAAATTCCAATTAGAAAAGGACCTAAGATCTTTCTTTAGGAAAATTAGGCTACGTAGATTTTTCGAAGGGAGACCAGAAAGGGACCCCCCCTTGGACTCAGGACTCAGAGCAAAATCAACCTTCACCCCTAGCATAGGCATGGTGGATAAAAATGTAGACATCTTTGAAAGTATGGTCAAAATGGAAGTAGGAAAGGTAGTCGAGAGTAAAAATTATATACAACATAATATTTCAAAAAACCAAAGAGAAGCACTTAACTCCTTAGCTCAAGACACCCTTATTACTATAAAGCCAGCAGATAAGGGAGGGGGGGTAGTGGTGTTTAACACCAGTGATTATGAGCAGAGAGCTCTATCCCTCTTATCTAATGCTGAACATTATACAAGGGTACCCAATTGCAGACTAGCAGCTCTAAAAAGAGAAGTAACTTCCTTTCTAATTAATGCCAGAAATGAGGGCACAATCAGTGAAGAAGAGTTTAAATTTCTAAAAAATGACAACCCGAAAACACCTGCATTCTACGGACTCCCTAAAGTCCATAAGAGTATGGAGGATCCACCTTTAAGACCTATAGTGGCCTCCATTGATTCTCTTCTTGAGCCTCTAAGTATATATGCGGACAAATTTTTAAAACCGTTAGTTCAGGTGCAAAAATCTTACATTAAAGACACAACTGATATGATAACAAAAGTAGAGGGACTTAGTTTCAACAAAGATGCAGAATATATGGTAACCTTAGATGTAGAGTCCCTCTACACAAATATACCACAACAAGCTACAATAAATGTCATTAGAACACTGCTGGAAGAGAAGGAAATAGTAGGAGCAGACAAGGACTTCATAGTCCAATGTGTGTCAATGGTACTATTAAATAACATCTTTCTCTTCAAAAAAGACCTTTATATTCAACGCAAAGGGACCAGCATGGGCGCAACTTGCGCACCGAGCTTAGCATGCATTTATGTGAGTATCTTCGAGGAAAGACACATATATAATGAGATATGTCCTTTCTACGAAAATATCAAAAACTGGGTAAGATTTATCGATGATATTTTTTTCATTTGGTCTGGACCTGAACAAGTTTTAAAAGAGTTTTTATGTTGGCTTAATTTAGGAGATGAAAATTTAAAGTTCACAGCATCATACAGCAACAGTAAGGTAGATTTTTTAGACATTAGTATTAAGGTAGACAATAATCAGTTGGCGGTAGAACTGTATAAAAAGAAAACAGACCGTAATACGGTCTTACATTATAACAGCTACCACCCGAAAAGCCAGAAGGATAATATCCCCTTTGGTGAGTTTCTCCGCCTCAGGAGGAACTGTACCTCTGTTGAGGACTTCTACAAACATGCTGAAATGACCAAACGAAAGTTCTTGGATAGGGGATATCCTAAGAAACTTGTTAACCATTCACTAAAAAGAGCAAGATATTACAACAGAGAAAGCCTACTAGACAAAAAAGAAAAAAACAAAACGATGGACAAAATAGTTATGGTGAGTCAATTTTCCGGAATTGCAAACCAAATAAAAAATATAATTAACCATAACTGGAAAATTTTAAATGAAGGAATGGAAACCAAACTTCCTAGACCCCTTTACGCCTATAGAAAGAATAAAAATTTACGGTCTACTCTAGTACACACCTATAGAGAGGACATAACTGGAGGACAAAAAACCCTGACAGGAAAAAAGGCCATTGGAAACCACAAATGTGGCTCCTGTAGTGTATGCGACTCCTGTGTAGTGACAAAAGAAATATCCTTAAATGGAGTCACACACAAGATAAACACACTAAACAACTGCAGAAGTAAAAATCTGATATACCTAATCCTATGCCCATGTGGTCTGGGCTACATAGGAGAGACAGGTAGAGAGCTGAGGACCCGTATAGGAGAACACAAATCAGCGATCAGACTTAGCAAAGAAAATGCCCCATTGGTGCACCACTGGAAGGAAAAAGGGCACACTGAGACAGAGTTAAAATGGATAATTCTAGAGAAAATAAAAGAACAAACAAGACTAGGTAACAGCACAAAAAAACGAAAACACCAAGAACAGTGGTACATGATGAAGTTTGATACTGTAAAGAGGGGGTTAAACACCAGAGAGGATTGGGATAGCCTCATTTAAGAAACACACATCGGGAAGGGAAATCAGTGTGAACATTAACAATGGTCTCCGCATTATTTTGGAGTTCATAAAAAATGTAACAATGTATAAAGCCCGAAATATAAATAGACACAAGAGATATCAGATAGGGGAAACTAAAGATATATAATACTTCATATTAGTACCATCAACATGCCCTCCAAGCGTCCCTAGAAAACTAATACTGAACAGAAGGTTGAATCTGTGGGGATGACTGTATTTTTAAAGAAAGGGCACTCCTTCACTGCCTTTCGAATAATATATTCAGTTTTGTCGGATAGTATTTACACCCTTTAACAATGACGCCGGTTTACGAGAGATAAATACATACATACACGCATGCGCGACAATTCCTGCATTCTGAGGTGAATATAATCGTCTATTTACACCTCTTAATAATGGCGCCCAGGTCCGCCAGGACACTATATGTCTCTACGCATGCGCGTCGAATAACGAGGGGAAAAAAAAGCAGCTGTAAACAATTATTTGTAAAGGCGTTTTTTCCACATATATATAGCTACGCCATAGCCTCACTTTAGTAGAGAGGCAAGAGAGGACTGGACGTACCCGTGGCTGCGTGTCCCAGCACAAGACCAAAGGTAAGCGGAAAAAACTGACGCCGTTTGTTTTTTTGTTTTTCCGTTTCCGTTTTCATTCGCATAGCGTTCAAGACAGGTCCCTTTGCCCTGTATATTTTTTTCACGAGGCGCGTAATAAAGCGTCTGCTTAGTTGTAAAGGGGCATTCGTTTGTAAAATAGGATGACGGTCTGTTAACAGGAAATACGAGGGGTATTATTAATTGAAACCCCTAAACGAACGTTAGTATAAATACGCTGAAGAGCTTTAATAAAATAACGGTAGATGCGCCACCGCTGATATCAAGGGGTATTTCTCAAGACTTAACCCTTTGAAAATACCAGGCACTCCACATAGCTTAACCCACTTAAAATACGTGGAGTACAACACGAGCAAATGCCAGAAAAATGAATGAGTAATAGAATGTCACTAGTAGATAGAATTAAATAGTGAATCTTACCCAGAATACCGGCTGTCTAATAAGGGGACAATAGGTATTAATGGTTGGTATATTCCACACATAGTCTAAATTACTTAAAAAAAATAAATATAATAAATTAGAACTAAAACCTAAAAACTAATCAAGGGTAACATTTAAAAATTTGGGTTACAAATTGCAATTTGCTCCCCATGCAGATTAATCTAACGCTACAACATATCCCGTTACCATTATCCAGAGTGGAATGGGAGTGAAATAAAGGAAAGCAAACCACGGGAAGGAGGAAATCCCTGACTTTTGAAGGTATGTACACACCTATGGGGTGTCAATGGGGCAGAAATAACTATAGGGCATACTTACTCTAAAGTAAATGTCGTTATTATCATATATAGGGGCTCCAGTGGACTAAGTAGTACAAGGAACACTTGCTAGTCCCATGATCCAGAAGGCCTTAACCGGTGCCAAAATTCTAGATAACGTTTCATCGAGAAGCAAGGCAAAGCCTAACTCCTTGAGGTAATAGGAAGACTGTATCCCTTTAGCCAGAAATGTTTCCATATCATGAGGGATTTATTCAAAGGAACACATAGAATCCCCGTGGTGATAACACTATCCCATGTGTATTTTCCATCAGATTTTACTCCACAAAGAGAAGATCAAGCATAATATCCAACACTTCGTGGATACGACTCTCATATTAGTCATATGAGCCTTACTAGACAAGGTCAGTAACTATGGTGTGAATGGTGGGATTTAGTTCATCTATGAAAAACTGGTCACAAACTAGGTTATAACGGAGGTTGTAACACAAAAGCTAGAAACCAACCTTAAAGCCAAGTTTTGCTTTATGGGAAGGGTTGAAAATAAATGGAAGGTAATGGTAGATTTTTATAGACTTAAAATATCTGTTAGAATGGTGTAGATATGGTAGGAATAGAACCCTAGATGTTATAAATGTACTCAAATGAGACAATACCAATGTACTGATTAATCCTTTTCTATACACAGGAAGGATACCATATTTTAAACCCCTAGCCATCTTGAATTGTCCTGAAGAAGGTGTACCAATATCCAAGGGCAATACACCGAAACGCGTCGACGCATTTCTTGTTCTATAGAATTCAAGCCCAGGAAATTCCTAATATCAGACGTACTGTCATATAGGATATATATGAATATGTAAACAGGGCTTTTTGAATCTCATGATCAGTAACAGACATATGTACTCTGCTTACATTAGGGGTTTCAATTTCTGTTTTGGTTCATAGGAAACACCTCTTGTCTTAGGTTAATATATTGTCTCCACTTATGTCTGAATATGTTGACACTTTGGCATTTGTAAAAAATTGTTTCTTTCCCTGCCTCATCTGTATATGTTTATGAATACTTTTTAATGTTGCTTTTTATTGTGTGCACAAATTGATTTTATTTATGAATTGGATTGTGTAATGAAATTTTTTCTATATGTATGTTTTTAATAAAAGTCTGTGAACGGTATAAAATAGTTTCTGACCAGTCACTTAGAACAGGGAGTGTGAGTGAATGTAAGAGTTTTCCAGGGATTATTTTTAGACTTTTTAGTTACTTATTAGTATGAGTTTGTAATTTGTTACTGGTATACGTAATTCCCCCTCTGTTATGTCTGTGCTGCTAGTGCTTACCCCAGTCCTTAGTAGAACCTTTTGTAGTTTGTTCAATGAGTGGTAATGGGCTTAGCACTAGCAGAACATCAGCATCAATCAATCAACCAACAATTTGGTGTATGCAAAAATGTGTCCTCCATTTGACCATTTATGCATTTTTTGATGACTAAAAGAAGAGGAAATGCATACTTAATGTACAATTGGCACGCCTGGAATAGGTGGGTTAGGTCAGGTAGTACGTACTACTTAGGCTTAGTTTTTATTCTGGAATCTGAATGGAAGACTGGATTAGTGTTGATAAATAGTAAGTAGTCGGTCCGCGATCCCCCGATACTACTTGTTGA
Organism: Lissotriton vulgaris; assembly: GCF_964263255.1. Lineage (NCBI taxonomy): Eukaryota > Metazoa > Chordata > Amphibia > Caudata > Salamandridae > Lissotriton > Lissotriton vulgaris. The sequence goes on from NC_141691.1 coordinate 421,730,589, forward strand.
CCCGATAAGATAGGTCAATTTATTTATTTCAATTGTTGTTTACATAAATGTTTTTTTGACCGTCCTTTAAAAATATTTTATTTGCTTCATACCAATCCTCAATGTTTGTCTCTTTCTTATATCTTTCATGTTCAGCACCCAGGGGCAAGCAGACAGGGTCTCAGTCGGCGGGAGGAGCAGAACAACAACAGGAGGACGACGATGGCTCTTCTGTTGGCCGTAGTAAGTCTTCTTGTTTTTATTATTAATAATTCTTATTCCTGAACTTTTACTGCACCATATGTTTTCCGAACTATTGTTTCCGTTTCCTAATGCTATTTTTTACTAACAATTATCCTTCGATTTGAAATATCTGTTTCTAAATTCTTATTATCCCTGCCTCTAACTGCCTCTGCTTTGATAACTCTCTGTACTACTACTTTTAGTCTGTCTGTAGCTAAGCTTGCCCAGTTGGCCACTCTTTATTTAAAAGGTTTTAAATATATCTCAGATTCCTCAGTAGCTCTAGCCATTGAGTCCTGTCCTTTGGGTTGTCCTCTTGTACTACTTCTATTCTTATTGTTCTTGAGTCTTTGTTAATCTTGAGGCTTTTCGACAATTCCCGTAAACAAATGTCCAACCAGATTTTACTATTTTGATAGGATGGGACATACTACTACTGTTGTAGGGATTTTGCACATACAGAACTTTGCACCAAGAAAATAGGATGTTGTTGATGGTAGGTTGGGCCTTCCTCACACCTCAATCAGAAGTTCAGAACCCAGCACAATCCTGTGCTCGACTAGTTAAATTAGTGTCTCGTCATAACTATTAGCTCTCCGAACCCCCCCAAGATACCCAACAAGTAGACAACCCAAAACATAACACTCCCGACCTCTCAGTCGTGGAAGCAATGCACATGCACACCCTTCCTTTCAGCCCGCACACCCTCCCCTCTGCTGACTACATCCTCCTAGGGGACCTCAACTTCCACCTGGAGAACAACAAGGACAGCAACACCACCACCCTGCTGGACAACCTCACCAACCGCGGTCTCAAGCAACTGGTAAACAAACCCACCCACTACGCCGGCCACAAGCTCGACCCTGTCTTCTCCTCCAGCAAGCACATCTCCTTCAGCCACTCCACCGTACTACACTGGACTGACCACAGCTGCATCCACTTCAGCATCAGAAGAACTGCGACGCACCACCACCCGCAGCAGGTCCCTCGCAAGAACTGGAACAAGATCACCGCCGACCAGATAACCACCTCCCTCAGTAAGAACCCTCCAGTCAGCACAACGAACCCCAACAAAGCAGCCAGCAACCTCACACAGTGGATCACCAAAAGCGCAGACGACTTCGCATCATTGAAGACCCCTCCCAGCAGACATGGCAGCAAGAAAGCCTCTTTTGTTCACCGATGAACTCAAGAACTCCAAGAAGAATTGCCGCACCCTCGAGAAAACATGGCGCAACGACCAGACCACAGACAACATGACTGCCCTCAAGAACGCCACCCGCAAACAACACCATCTGATCCGCACCACCAAGAAGACAGCATTCCTAGAACGTCTGGACAACAAAGCCCACAACAGCAAGGAACTCTTTAACATCATCAAAGAGCTCTCCAACCCCAGCGCTGGTAACAACGACATCACTCCCTCGCAAGACCTCTGCGACTCACTCGCCTTGTTCTTCCACCGCAAGATCACCGAAATACACAACAGCTTCGGCTCACCAACCTTGCACCCAATCACCGAACCAATGCCCCCCACCACCACCCTCTGCGCCTGTTCCCCGGTCAGCACCGAAGACACCACCCGCACGATGAACATCATCCACTCCGGATCTCCAACTGACCCCTGCCCCCACCACATTTTCAACAAGGCCGACTCCATCATCGCACCCCAAGTCCGGGACATCATCAATGCCTCCTTCAACTCCGCCACCTTCCCGGAAAGCTGGAAGCAAGCCGAGATCAGCGACCTCCTGAAGAAACCAACAGTGGACCCCTCCGACCTCAAGAACTTACGCCCGATCTCGCTCCTCCCTTTTCCGGCCAAAGTCATCGAGAAGACCATCAACAGACAGCTTGCCGCCTTCCTCGAGACAAATGGATCCCTCGACCACTCGCAGTCCGGCTTGCGAGCCAACCACAGCACCAAGACCTCCCTAATCACAGCCACTGATGACATCAGATCCCTGCTCGACAGCGGGGAAACAGCGGCCCTCATCCTCCTGGACCTCTCTGCAGCGTTCAACACTGTCTGCCACCGCACCATAGTGCAGCTCCTCAGCAACATCGGAATCCAAGAGAAGGCACTGGAGTGGATCATCTTGTTCCTCGCCAGAAGAACTCAGAGAGTTCGCCTCCCCCGTTCAGATCCGAGGCCACCAAAGTCATCTGGGCGTACTACAGGGATCTTCGCTCAGCCCCACCATCTTCAACGACTACATGAGCCCCCTCACAGCCATCTTACGCCAACACAACCTCAACATCATCTCCTACGCCAAAGACACATAACTGATCCTCTCCCTCACAAACGACCCCACCACAGCCAGAACCAACCTACACGAAGGGATGAAAGTCGTCGCTGAGTGGATGAAGAACAGCCACCTGAAACTGAACTCCGACAAGACGGAAGTCCTCATCCTGGGATCATCGCCCTCCACCTGGGCCGACTCCTGGTGGCCCCCTGCCCTGGGTCCAACTCCCAAGCCAACCGACCACGCACATAACCTGGGCTTCATCCTGGACTCCTTCCTCTCGATGACCAGACAAGTCAACGCCGTCTCATCATCTTGCTTCAACACCCCGCGCATGCTCCGAAAGATCTACCGATGGATCCCCACCGAAACCAGGAAGACGGTCATCCAGGCACTCGTCACCAGCCAACTGGACTACGGAAACACCCTCTACGCCGGAACCACAGCCAAACTTCAGAAACGACTCCAACGCATCCAGAACGTCTCCGCACGACTTGTCCTGGACATCCCCCACCACTGTCACATCTCCGAACACCTGAGAGACCTCCACTGTCTCCCCGTCAGCAAGAGGATCACGTTCAGACTCCTCACTCACGCACACAAAGGCTCTCCACGAGTTGGGCCCCAAGTACCTCAACAACCGCCTGACCTTCTACACGCCCACCTGCTAGCTGCGATCGACCAGCCTCGCCCTCGCCGCCGTCCCACGCATCCACAGAGCCACCCCCAGAGGAAGATCCTTCTCCTACCTGGCAGCCAAGACATGGACCTCCCTCCCCATCCACCTTCGGCTAACCCTGGACCACCTCTCCTTCAGGAAGCAACCCAAGACCTGGTTTTTTGAGCAGTATCGTACCCCTCTCCCCCAGGGCCTTGAGACCCCTCCGGGTGAGTAGCGCGCTATACAAATGTCATGATTGATTGATTGATTGATTGATTCCTTTTGCTCGCTCACTCATGTAAGTCCACACCAAATACCACCGAGTCTATGTAAGTTCAAAAGTTTTATTTTCAATTGACAAGCTCTGTACGTTGTTCTATAATGCAGCACCAACATGAAAATGCATAACATTAAAACAATAAACATTGTTACACTTAGTTACAGTTACAACAACTACAAGTCCAAAGAAAAAAATGGGAAATCATGATTACTAAACAGTGGTGGATGCACCACCATCCCCTTGGCAGGAATATAGTTTATATAAAATTATAAATGAAGTTCTCTGAACGAATTCTGGGGACACCTCACCTTAGAAGAACGAAAAGCTCTGTTTCGTAGAAGGGAATCTTCCGTCTGTAATGAGAAAAATGGTGGGCGTTACTATATTCCAAGCATTGCTTAGCCGTGCCAAAAAGTGTAGCATTTTTATAGATAAGCAATATGGACTAACACCAGAACTCCATAATGTGGCTTGTTAATGTTTTAGTTGACCTGGTACGCAGTGCTTAGACAGTAGCAGTATGAGGTCATGTGGGCTCAAAGGTGTCTTATGCAACAAGCTGCGAGGTAACATCACGTGTGCAAAAATAAAAGACACAAAGGTAAAATGGTTGCATGGCTCGGGCTAACTAAGCAAAGACTAGAATGACCCTAGGGACCATATATATCTACTAGTGTCTACTCTACTACTACCTGATTTGTACTAGTGCTGTATGTTGTATATGTATGTATTACTATTAACTCATTTTTCAATCTTGCTACTGAACAATAGGGGGAGGTGTTTATGACACCTAAAGAATGTGTAATGTTTTTTCTAGGCGCACTGCTGACCACCAGTGCCGGGGCCAGTGGCAAAGGCGACACGGCTGGCGAGGATGCTGCAGTTGCAGTTGGAGCTGCAGGGGGTGAGCCAGCACCAATGGCGGGCGGTGGTAAGCCAGATTCCTAATCCTTAACTATTGACATTACACTCACTGCAAGGGTGTTCTGTATGTATACTGTACTGTTGAGACTTAGTAAGAAAGAAGTTGTTGTGAACGTTTAAAGAGTGAAGACACACTTTAATTGGCATTAGTAAAGGCATTAGCGGCGAGAGTATTGAGTAACCAATGGCATCTTCTATCTGAGTTCTACTCCGCTTTGAAGGTTTTATGGAGAAGACTAAAAGTCAGATCAGATCACCTGGTGATGAACTAAAAGGGAAAGACGAGTGGAAGGAAGACGGACGGGCGAGATTTAATATTTATGACTGACAGAGAGAAGGATACGTGTGATGCATGCATGCAATGCATGCCTAGGTGGCTGATAGGAATCAGATGCATGGTTGGTGAAATGCCTGAAAAAATCCGACAAATGTTAAAGCCCAAGGAAGTGGGAGGATAGATACATACCACAAATTTTATCTACTGTGATTTATAGTGCTACCATGCCACTATGTGTATAACTAACTTGTCTTACTGTTTTTCTAAAAGTAAATTTTACAATAGTCTTGTTTTTTTTTATATATATAGCTACTCCTTCGAGGGGGAAACCGGATGGTAAGGAGTTCGCCTCCAAGGCACTGCGCCAGAAGCTGGAAGGCATCCAGTGGGAATATCGTCGGCTGGTGGTGCTGGAAGAGGAGGAGGAGGAGGTGGCAGCAGATGCAGCCTCCTCCAATGCCCCGGGCCCAAGCCACCACCCTCCAGTGGTACGGTGCCACTGTCTGGCAGCCGCCTGCCACCGCCATTTCCTTGCCATCGCTGGTGCCCACCCCACTGTGGCTGCAACTGCCGTGCTTTAAAGCATTGCGTCACCCTTTTTGAGGAGGCAGTGCGTGTCCTCCAAAGTTGATCCCGCCGAACATAAAGAAGGGACCCTGTTCATTGACCCTTTTTTATTTATTGTTTAGGTTGTTGGGAATAGGGCGTTGGGGTTTCTTTGGACAATTCAACATTAGGTTGGACTTTTTCTTCACAGACATTGGTTGGGGTTAGGGAGAGGGGTCAGTCAGGTTTTTTTTGTTTTTTTACATAGTTTATTTTTGTTAGGGTTATTAAAGCACTAATACTACTTTAATGTTTTGTGATTGGGGTTACTGTTTTACATCACACTGTTTCCTTGCTGGTGCAGGGCCGCCCGTAGCTAGTGTTTTATTTAAATAATTGGCTGACTTTGTAAGACACAAACAGATAGATGCTTCATCACTCACTGATTGAGTTGTCCTGCTAGTACTGTCAGTCTCTTCTAGTCTATGCATTATTTAACTGGACTCAAAGGGGTGTGTGAATTTATTGAACACATGTCCATTATTAATTATGCCTCCCCCAAACCTCTCTTACCTTTGCTTGATGTTTAACTTAGGCACAGCGATGGCTGCATGGTGATGATGGTTTCTTTTCCTAACATGCCATGAATGTGGTGGTAGTAGTAGTAGACACTGGCAGCAGCATTTGCAAACAAAGAAAATGAGACAGTCAGTCGCCTGAGAGAGACTGTTCGAGGAGTATTAGAATGAAGTACAGTACAGAACTTACAGCGAAACAATAATATGCAAAAATATTTTACAACAACACATAATGGTGGTGGGGATAGCCTACTACACAGAGTTACAAACTATAGTTGTGTCAAGTCACTTGACTAGGCCTACAGTACACTCGACACAAGCGTAACAGTTAGTGCTGTGTAGGAAGATGACAACAAATCCAATGGATGCCGGCAATTCATGCAGATGTATATGCTCCTTTGGTAAATAAAAATCACCTCAAAAATATACTGCTCATGGGTGGGTAAGCAGAAGAAGATACTCACTCTGCCTTGAAATTGAAGTACTGTTGCTTTTTCCACATCCGCCCCAGCATGTGTGTGATAAATTATTGGTGTTTCTTTAATTTAGTCACACCTCAATAAGTCACTCAGCCCGGGGGAAGAGGGTTAGGTTTGTTGAATGGATGGGAAGGGAAGTTCGGGGCAAGGCATGAAAATGAAAACAGTACACATGAACAAACAAAAAACAACAAACTCTGTAGACTACCATATCCATATCAATATGTTAAGGGAGAAAAAGGAAATGCATTCATGATGATGATTGATAAGGAGACCCGGAATGCATACAGTTTGTGTTCAGTTGTTTCGGGCTCACTTTTACAGATTGCAAAGAAAATGTTTAAATATCGGTAGGGATGAATCATAAACAGAGAGCAAACCTAATGATAATATTAACAATAACAAGAACACACTGTTGTAAAGATTGTAAACAAAAAAAATTAATCAAAATATTTAAATGATGATGAAAGTTGATACTGTTACTGTGTTATCCTGGTCAAAAATGTGGATTTGCATCTCGGGATTCCTCTTGGTCCTCTCGTCCATCAATCTTGGGTGTCGCCACTGCCTGTCTGGCAGATGTAGATTTATTGGTAAGATAAGTGTGCATTATTTTCCCAAGTATAGCACAGGGTAAGGCCTGGCCTGTAATTGTAGATGGAAAAACAAAAGGGATATTGAGAAACAAAGTTGAAAAAAATGCACAAAGTATGGTGTAGTGCATCAAGAACACTTTCCGAGGCGGCATGTATGCATCATCTCTACTCTAATCTGTTTCCAGCATTGACCTACAACAACAACAGGACAGAGCAGGCCCACAGTGACTGCACGTCGCTTAGCACATCCTCCATTTAGTGTACATTTTTTGAAAGACTTGGATAAAGCACATATCCAGCAACATAGAATTTTACAATTTAAGTGACTAAATCAATGCACCGCAGTCATCCCACCGCTACACTCGACTCCACTTCTACACAGACATTTAGGTCTACTGTGGTTGTTGTTGACTTGTTTACCTTTTATGCCACTCATGAAACGCCCTGACTTATTATTCCATCAATCATCTCCGATACTTGTACTGAGTAACTGTGAAAATCGGCCTGTAGTAGAAGTACAATTTTGTTATTAAACAACAAGAGTAGAAATAATATTGACTCTTTAGTGTACAGTAAGACTAGTACACTTTGACTTTACTTCATGCAGAACAAAAAACAAAAACACAAACACCAATCACTCAGAGTCAGGTGTCCAATGCATGCCATGCCATTAATTTTCATTACCTATTCCTCCTCATCTTAAGTTAAGGGGCCATCTCTCTCGCCATCATCCTCATGGTGCTGTTGTCCTACTCAGTGTGCAGTGTACAGATTGAGTCCCCTTCCTGTATTCCAAATAGTTGCAAGAATGGGAAAATTGCCTTGAGTTACTTTTAGTGTGTACAATGAAGATTATTTCAAATAGTGCACAATTAAATAACTTCATGCACAACAAACAACAACAAAATCACTGCATGGCATCATTCATTACCTGTTCCATCTCATTTTCAGTTAATGGGCAGTCTCTCTCGTCTCAGAAAAGAGGATAGCTATAGTAGACATCATCTTGTTCCACTTCTTTTGGAGGGACTAGGAAAGATTTTATTTTTTGTTCTATTTTGCATCATCCAATTAGCATCTGTCTTGAGGGCAATGGATTTAGGGAGATTCAGGAGGATGTAGCGGAGGAGCAGGATTCAGAGGACTGTACTGTGAAATGCAGACAGCTGAAACTCGTATATTGAAATAAAAAGAGTAGAAGACGGTGGTGATGGATTTGTTGTGATTCAAAGTTTTAACCGGAAAGACAGACACACAAATAAAGGAAAATAAGGGAGGAAGACAGTAAGTGCAAGCTTAATTGCCTGGGAAGTATAGCTGGTCCTCAAACTCTGGGAGTTCAACCAGAAGTAGGTAATCATCATGTAACACACTACTTCTGTCACTTGAGCCGCTGTCCTCATCTTCCTCCCTTGATTGATGTATTGTGTAATTCGGTGGTATGAAGTGCTGATTCATTTTGATCATTGTTAACCTCTCCACGTTTTTGGGCGAGAGACTGGTCCTTCTCACTATTACAATGGAACCAGCAACACTGAAAACACGTTTGGAATAGACACTTGCAACAGGGCAAGCCAGTTAGCTATATGGCCAGCCTGCTGAGCAGTGGCCATTGGGCCCTTTTCCCACACCAATACTGCAATGGGTTTGGATCAATGTACACCTCTGTTGGGTCGTCCAGATAGGCCTGGACCATCCACTCAATGTTCAGGGGTACTACATTTTTTTCGAGCTCTTTTCTCTGTGCATCAGCACTGCGTTTACTAAAGCCTAAATGTAAATACCAATCCTGTAACGATGCTACTGGGCCTAATGATCCAGTTATTGCTGTTGTCGATAGTGATGGTGAGTGTTCTGAGTCAAACGCACTGCCCTCAGCCTCCGAAGTTGCACTTGATGCCCGATGCCCTGCTGCAGTACTTGTTGTGGGTTGATCTAGCGGGGTTTTAATTAGCAGACGTTCATTTTCCAACTTACTCACTGCCTCAGCTATCCAAGTTTTGTAGCAGGCAACATCCATCTCTGAAAAAGCAATTAATGTCTTCAGTGCCAATTTTGCCCGTGGATCCAGAATTGTGGCAGAAATGTAATGTTCTTGTGACAAAATATTATTTTGCACCTTTGTATTGTCAGCTACATGACGGGCTAAGCTGACAATTAATGTCTACAGTGCCAATTTTGCCAGTGGATCCAGAATTGTGGCAGAAATGTAATGTTCTTGTGACAAAATTTTATTTTGCACCTTTGTATTGTCAGCTAAGCGACGGTCTAAGCTCTCCACCAACTCATAGGCATAGGCAGTGGTATGGAGAGCATGGGACTCACGTCTGAGCATACCCATACCATATCCCATGAGGCACAGGGTCAAGACTGATTTGCATATGGCCATGTCTGAACTGGGGTGGTGTGGAGTGCAAAAAAACGATGGATTTAGGCCCAGACCTCTTACTGGGGTGAATGTATGACATTGTTCTGCATTCTGTCCATCAACTGTTATTTTTGCATTTCTTACCCCAAGTGGGATGGGTATGCTCAGACGTGAGTCCCATGCTCTCCACACCACTGGAGTCAAGCTTTCCTGGCTGAAGACGGCTGATAGCCAGAAACCGGTCCTAGGATGCTTGATTACGGTCCAGGAAAGACATGGCTTTGCAGTTCAGGCTGGACTGTTCCCATGAGGCACAGGGTCAAGACTGATTTGCATATGGCCATGTCTGAACTGGGGTGGTGTGGAGTGCAAAAAATCGATGGATTTAGGCCCAGATCTCTGTACTGGGGTGAATGTATTACATTGTTCTGCATTCTGTCCATCAACTGTTGTTTTTGCATTTGGCACCCCAATCAAACAGACAAAACACCAACTTACTTGTAAAATATCAAATTCAAAAGTCCTGAAATCCAATGATAATGATGCAGCAGACACAAAGAGTGATCCTTCCAGCTCAAAATCCAAAGGTAGAATGAACAGGAGATGGACAAAGCACTGGGAGGAGGCTGCTGGACAGGAACAGGAAGTTGGAGATTCTGTGGCACTTCCTCCCTCTCTCTCCATTTTAAAAAAGGACTCCTTGCACAAAAAAGGACAGCCAAATGTCAATCTGAGGAGTTATTTTCATCCAAATCCTCATTTACAGAAGGGTGTATGCTGCTAGAGATGATATTCTTCTCCAGATTGAAAGTTTTACGTGTTTGAGTTCTCGAGCTTCACCACACTTCCGCCGGATGTCGATGGATGTCGATGGAGTGTCCAAAATGACATGTTAGCGGTTTCACGCTCTCTGTTGCGTTGGATCTGACGTGTTCCCGTCCTCACGCTCTCGCTCGCGGTGGAGAATGATGTGTTCGAGATCTCATACATTTGCGATGCCTGATAGCAAGACGAATGACATGATTGCTGGCATGAACTCTCGCTAGATAGCGCAACCGGCTACAACATCTCGTGGAGCAAGCGAACGGATCGGAAAACTCATCGGTGAACACTGGGGTTCCGGGTAAGGTGATGGCATGTGTGAGAATGTATTTTCAAAGCGTGAGCATGAAAAAAATCTCCGCTACGCATCACGACAATTTCGAACGCAAAAATGTCAAATTATCACAATGTCCATGAGCGGAACGGAATTTGATGCCCACCCCTAGTCAGAACCACCAAATGAGCATCACTCAGCTTCACCACAGTTTCACTCAGCACCAGTTCACCATCCTTAAGCACCACCTCAATATGACTCTGCATCACCTCAACACCAGCACACCACCACCTCAAAACCACTTCAAATTCACTCAGGACCATCTCAGTATGACTCAGCATCACCTGAGATTCACCTCTGCACAAGTCCACCACCTTACCATCACTCAGCACCATGGTTAGCCTGACCTTGGAATTTGGCATCTTTTGGATCTCTCTTTTATTTTTGTCCAATCCTCATAACAAAAGAAAAACGCTATAGGAAACAAGCATTAGAAGAGGCAGGAAGAAGTTGCCAACTTTGCAAGGACAAACAAACTAGAAACATTTTTTAATGCAGATAATGTCTTCTAAATAAATATAAATAAGATAAAAAAAGTACTATGATACTTTTTTATTATAACTTTTCAACATGTTGCACAGCAGCCACATTGCTGTACAACATAGCTTAAAGATGTTGACAAAGCCAATAGCTCTGGTTAAACACGTATAAGGTCCTAAAGGCGAGGCCTATTACCAATGCTTGTTTCCAATGGTGAACACTCTAGATTTTGGACCCTAGGTCAGCCATAAGCTGGGAAAATCTATTGTACCTGTACATTATTGAAAACTAGACACCTAGGGGGATGCAGCTTGGGCTTACTCTATCAATCAATCAATTAGGCATTTGTTAAGCACAGCTTCTCACCCATAAGGGTCTAAAGGCACTAGGGGTTGGGGGGTGTAGGATACAGTCCATCAAGGAGGGGGTCTGTCGAAGAGCCAGGTTTTGAGGTTTCTTGTGAAGATGGGGAGCGATGTTGAGGTAGAGCGGAAGGGTGTTCCAGGCTCTGGCCGTGAGGAAGGAGGAGTGGCCTCCCGATCTGGTCTTCCTTATACTGGGGATCATGGAGTTGGAGAGCTGGGCTAATCGTAGGGTCCTTTGGGGTGCATGGAAATTTGAGTCGGCAGTTCAGGTATGCTGGTCGGGTGTTATGGAGGTCCTTGTGTGTCTGGGTGAGTATCTTCAAGGTGACTCTAGCCTCGATGGGGAGCCAGTGGAGTGTGCGCAGGTGCTGGCACTGTTTTGGCAGGTTGAGGACCAGTCTTGCGGTGGTTTTCTGGATGTTCTGTAGCTTGTGGGTGAGGTTTGTGTTTATTCCAGCGTAGAGGGCATTGTCGTGGTTGAGTCTGCTGGTGACCAGGGCATTAGTGACAGTCTTCTTGTGATCGAGGGGGATCCATTTGAAGGTCTTACGTAGGAGTTTGTGGAAGCAGGAGGATGAGATGGAGTTGATCTGGCATTCCATTTTGAGCTTGGAGTCCAGGACGATTCCCAGGTTGCGTGTGTGGTCCATGGGGGTGGGCGGGCTTCCGAGGGCAGGGTGCCACCAGGTGTTGGTCCAGGAGACGGGGTTTGGGCCCATGATGAGTACTTCTGTTTTGTCGGTGTTTAGTTGAAGGCAGCTGTTTTTCATCCATTTATCAACAGCTTCCATGCTTTCTCAAAAGTTGTGTCTGGCGGGGTTGGGATCATTGGATAGGGAGAGGATGATTTGGGTGTCTTCTACATCTGACACAATGTTGAGTCCGTAGGTTCTGGCAATAGGGGCTAGCGGAGCCATGTAGACGTTGAAGAGCGTAGGGCTGAGGGAGGAACCCTGGTGGATTCTGCAAGTGGTTGGTGTAGGGTTCGAGAGGAAAGGGGGAAACCCCCTGCATTCTGCTCGAGAGGAAGGAGCGGATCCAGTCAAGGGCCTTGTCCTGGATCCCTGCGTCACGGAGTCTGCGTATTAGGGTGTGATGAGAGAATGTGTTGAACGCCGCTGAGAGGTTGAGGAGGATGAGGGCTACTGTTTCTGCTTTGTCCAGGTGGTGCGGATATAGTTTGTTGCGGCGAGGAGGGCGGTTTTCGTACTGTGTTTTTTCTGAAGCCGGATTGGAGAAATCAAGGATGTTGTGCTCTTCGATGAAGGTGGCGAGTTGGCTGTTGATGGCTATCCTGATAACTTTAGCTGGGAAAGGGAACAGGGAGATGGGTCTGTCGATTTTGAGGTCGGTGGGGTCCGCCGAGGGTTTCTTCAGGAGGGGTTGAACCTTGTTGTGTTTCCAGTCATTGGGGAATGCGGCAGATTCCAGGGAGCATTTGATGGTGTGGCGGAGCATGGGTGCGATGTGGTCAGAGGCTCTGTTGAAGATGTGGTAGGGGCAGGGGTCTATAGGGGCCCGAAGTGGATTGACTTAATAATCTTCAGTGTGTCTTCGGTGGTGAGTCCTGTCCAGTTGTCAATAGCTGAGTTCCAGGTGTCGGGGTGGTTGGTGAGGGTTCATTGTGTTGATTGTCTTCGTCGAAGTTGTCATAGATGCTCTTGATTTTGTGGTGGAAAAAGGAGCTGAGTTTGTTGCAGAGGTCTTGTGAGGGAGGGATGTCAGTAGATTCAATACTCCATGGCTCTTACCAGGTTTTTGAACCAGCATTCCTTGAAAACATAAAACTTTGCTTTAAAAACACATTTTCCATATGTTTCTGGGATGGAAAGTTCTGGAATCAGTGGAGAGCTACAAACGTACATCCACCTGGCATTCCCGCAAGTCTCTTGATTAAAATGATACCTCACTTGTGTGGGAAGAGCTGGTGCCAACTACAGGAAATGGACCACAACAGAACATGTATGCATCATGTTTTTCCTCTCAAAACTGCCCTGATTTTTCCAATGTGGGTAGGTATAGCTTTTGGAACCTAGCTCAGCCGGCACCCATGTAAATTAGCTAACCTGAACATTTTTTAAAACAACTACTAAGGAGTATCCAGGGTGGGCTGTCTCATGTGGCTCATAGAATACATCACATTTTTCTATTGAAAAATTACCCTTTTTCCATTGTGGGTAGCTGTAGATTTTGGACCCCAGCTCAGCCAGCACCTAGGGAAACCTAGCAAACCTGTACATTTTTGAAAAATAGACACCTAGGGTGAGCTTAGTTGTGTGGCTCTCATTAGTTTCTTTGACCAAGAATCCTGTGCAAACCTCAACAACAAAAAAAAATTCCTCACATTTCTTTGATGGAAAGTTTGGGAATCTGGGAGGAGCCATAAACATCCTTCCAAACGGCATTCCCCTAAAACCCCCAATGAAAATGAGACTGCACTTGTGTGGCTAGGCCTAGTGCCTGTGGCAAATGGATCAAACCAATGCAAGCGTGTGCTTTTCCCAAGTAATCCATTTACCTTTACGGGACAACCTAAAGAACCGAGTGCCCTATTTCACATTGTTGACTTTGTTACGAAAAAACTTGTGTGTGTAGGAGTGACCACTTTCTACACACAATACAAAGGTATTCTTTTCTTAAGTAATTTGTTTTCCCTACCAAAATTGTACGACTTACCAAGCAGCCTGGTATACAATGTCTTGAAGTATTCTTGAACCTACTGCTTACAGGCTGCCTTATTGAAGGTCCCAAGATTCCACGATTCCAAGGGTTATAGGGAAGTTTAGTCAAATGCCTTTTGTTCTGATGAGACCTGAAAGCTAACTACAGGTCGAATCGTTAACATACTCTCCCTAAGTTGCTTTCAAAACATGTTATGGTTCACCAGTAGACATCTTATATTAGCAGACAGGATCTCCGCTTTTTGAAATAAAATGTTATGAAATTTTGGAATCCTCTCAGTTTTATGTTGTTGTACAAATACATATATATACATTTACATATGAGGGCAATTACTAACAGGGACAAACAATATCCCATTGCCAGTCATTTTGCTAGCAACCATTACTCAGACTATTCGAAATTACCTTATTAAGCAATAGAACAAGTACTGCCCAAAGCAAGAGGAGGCAACAGAGTTCTGATATTAAGACAGAAAGAGTCTAAATATATTGTTGGAATGTGTACACATTTTCTGAAAGGACATAATTTTGATGATGAAATGGCCATACATTTACAAACTGAATGAATATTATCTGATTGTTTTAATTAATGCCTTCTTTGTAATATGGCATTAGTGTACTAGGGAATAGTATGGTATATGACGTGTACCCGATGAATACTTTCCACAACACCACATCCTTCTCATACTTATCTCTCTCTGATTCACAGGAAGAAAGGAATGAGATGTGTTTCTCACCTGTGGCTACAGGATTCCTACCTTTTCTCCATTCCATCATTCAATATTGTTCCAAGAGGTAGACAAGATTTTAATATTTATATTGCACTATTTTTTGATCACTCAGGAACACAGTTGGGGTTCTTTCCAATGGGACATAATCTTAGAAGGACACAGTAAATAAGTTGAGAAATGCCTTCAATACCCACTATGGGGAATTAAATCAACTTTTTCAGATGCCATAAGCTTATCTGAGTGAGATATTATCAGTTGCATGACACCATGAATTAAAATGCATGCCCACTATTGGGGAATTTAATGCAATAAACTACAAATGCTGTGATTCTAAATGGCCGATTAAGATAAAAAAATTGCGTAATTGTGGTATAAAGCATGTTTAAGAGTCGTCATATGAAATGTTAAGATTATAATTGCTACTAGAAGATGTGGATATACGTCAATCAGTTTCGACATTCAGTATTGTGGAGATGTTTACAACTTTGATTAGACAAAGACGGCACCAATACTGATTTTGAATGCCTGAAGATATTAATGTTCCACTACATCGGGCAGTTCTATAAACCAATGTATGTAATATAAAAGGCTATTTGGTAGTTTATTCTTGTCATACAATTGTCTCACAGTCATGCACAATGTCACATCATTGTTTTACCAAGTGACAACATTGTAAATTGACTAGACTAAGATGGCGCTCGCACTTTAAACAAAATCAACTGTGGTTAAAGTCCTTCGACTATGTTAACAACTTTGTGTATGTAATGTCCCGGTTTCCGGAATAACGCTGTGTGAACAAGCCGCTACGGCAGTGAAATGCGTCACGGCGGGCTTATGAATTCTAATAAACCCCCAATTTGATTGCACCCTGCAAGTGTTTTCTGTGTCATCGGATCCTGAGAGCGTGAGTGGTAACGCCGTTTTTTAAGAATATACACATGTATGTATAATAACATTATATATATATATGTTTATATATATATATATATATATATATATATATATATATATATATATATATATATATATATATATATATATATATATATATATATATATATATATATATATATTCAATGAAAAAACCATTGGTTTTAGGCCATATATAGTTAGGGATTTGCATTTACAAAACCTTATTTTACTCGCATAAAACCATTGAAATTCCATATATAGTTATAAGCGCTAACTATATATCGCGCACCCGCAATCCACTGCTGATGATGTCACATATTACATCATTCATGACATGGTTAGTGACATCACTGATGACATCACTGATGACATCTCAAATGACATCACTGATGACATCACTGATGACAACATCCAGTGACTGTATGTTTCTGTAAAGTTAAAATATGTTTTACATATTGAAGAATGAGTGGATGTATAAGTGTCTGGATGAAGGATTTACTAGGTGCATGACTGACTGATTGAGTGAGTGATTAAATGTGTCTCACTGAGTGCATGGGTTAGTGACTAAACTGTTTTAATTTGTGCATCATTATATCTGTTGTTCTACAAACTGCTGCATATGTTGATTCGTAGCTATATGAGTAACTGTATGGGTTATTGATTGGTTGTCCAAGTATTTGTATGGGAGACTGAGTGTGTGTGTATGGGTGGCTGGGAGGTGTGTGACTCTGTACATAGATGTGTGAGTAGTTAATTCACTATATGTATAGATTCAAAAGTGCATGTGCAAACAGCTGTATGGGCGGTTGACTGTGCGCATGAGTGTATTGGTGAGTGAATGGATATCTCAGTGCTACATGTCAAAGTAAGTACATATGTAAAACACAGTACATGTGAGAGTTGACATATATAAATAACTGTGCATAAGAGCCAGTGAATGTGTGAGTGGCTGTATGGATCATTGTGAACTTGTATCAGGGATTGTATAATAGAGTAAATATGTGTTAGTATATGTTTGAATAAGTAAAGTTTGTATAACTGTATAGTTGAGGAAATGGAGGTGTGATTGATTCTTTGCATGACTGACTAGGTGTGTGAGTAACTCCATGGATGAGTGACAGTCTGTGAGTGTCTGTTTACACTGATTGTATCTAAGGTTATATTAGAGTCTGAAGAGGTTCATCGTATTATCACATGAATGATATCATCAGTGATGTTATCAGTCATGTCAAATGAGATGTTTTCAGTGATGTCATCAGTGATGTCATTTGAGATGTCATCAGTGATGTCATCAGTGATGTCACTAACCATGTCATGAATGATGTAATATGTGACATCATCAGCAGTGGATTGCGGGTGCGCGATATATAGTTAGCGCTTATAACTATATATGGAATTTCAATGGTTTTATGCGAGTAAAATAAGGTTTTGTAAATGCAAATCCCTAACTATATATGGCCTAAAACCAATGGTTTTTTCATTGAATTTTCAAGGTTTTGTAAATGCAAATTCCTAACTATATATCCACTATAACCTATGGTTTTTTCTGTGAATTTCATTGGTTTTTTAATAGCAAATATGAAAAGCTTTAAAATGTCAAGTACGTGATAGATAAAAACATTTTCGTATTTATGCACGCTGATGTGCTTTGAACGCTGCACCCCCCCCTCCCCTCTTTTGTCTTAGTAGTACTCTCTCTTTGCAGATAGTGAACGGTGGTTAACGCAAGCCTTTGCCCCCGTTGTAATCCGTCGTGCCTGCTTGTCTCTCCATTTGATTGATTGTTGTCCAAGCATTTACTGTTTTAGAATTGGTTCTCTTTGGATCATTCTCTATTTACAAACAAGCACAAAGTCGCAATACTCTGTTTAGTCTTTGCAGATAGTGAAAAATCGTGTAAAAAAAATAAAAGTAATCGAGCAAAATCAGTAGGCCACTAATTGGATCTCTTTTTGACCTCGCTAAAATAGAAATATTAGGAACAACCCTTCATGAGAAATACGAAAATAGTGAGATGAACTGAGCTCCACACCATGAGGGCTGCAAGACAGCTCGGCTCCGTCACCCATCCCGCCCAAAATAACGACAAACCCTATGCAAATATTAAAAATATAGACAACACACCAGCAAAGAAACAGGGTAAAACATTTTATTAAAAAACTATTTACATAACGTTGGTTTATAAGATGATGTCAGTAGTGGACCGATGTGTGAATAGATCGAAAACAGCACAAGGCTCCAAGATCCGGATGGCAAGCTCCTGGATGTTGGGTGCCATAGTTTAGAGTTCTGAATTTCAGCCTTTTTCAATGCCTGTGCTTTGTTGAATCAAAATGGCGGCTTGACACAAAGCTGACTCAAGCGTTGCTACTGATGCTATGCAGACCAAAACTGGTTTTCAGTTTGTACATTTTTCTAGATTTTTCAATCCAAGTTTGGTTGACTTTGTAGAACGATGGCTTCAGATTTTCAACATACGGTGTGGTGGCGCTGACTGGGAGGGGGCGCTTCGCTCCTGCCCCCTCCCCAAGTAAGATTTTCATACGTGAAAGTACGTTAATGGTTTTGGTCCCTGAGATGCTTCGATGTCACTGCCATTCTCAAATAGCATAAGTTCTGGATGTTGGGTGCCATAGTTAAGAGTTCTGAGCAGTGCTTGTAAGACTGTCTGAAGCTTATTTCCACCTACTGCAGCTTCACTATTCTCAAAGTAAGTGAGTGTCGTTTGTGGACCTGACTGCATTAGAAAACAATGTGATATGTTACCTTCCTAAACAGCTTGACGGAGGCCCCTGAGGGGCGGTGTGATGGCCATGGACTCGGAGAAGACGCTTGGCTCCGACACCCTCCCCAAGTCTTATAGCACTGGTGTAGCCTGAGATCGCCCCCGACATAGGCGGCCGGCTCCCGGGGTCCGGCGGAACTTTTTGCCTTTTGATGACTCTTCAATTCTGGACCTTGTCCCACAATCCGTTTGACCTGAAGACAAGCTGTAGTGGGGCGCCCCTTTATCGTTTTAGTTGCCATTCCGCCCGCTTTTGCTACACTGTGCCTCTTCCGCCATTCAGCGCCCGCTCTTGCGGTGCAGCGATAGGCGGCTGCCACAGGACTCTCAAAATGGCGGCCGGCTCTTCGGTTTTGGGCCTGGCCCACTAAAATGGCCCTGGGACACCTTGGAACTCGGACGCTTCCCTGATAGGGCTTGGGTCCCATTCTCGAAAAGCGTCCCCTCAGCCGTGAAGATTCTACAAAAGTCTTGGGGGCCTCCGACTCCCGCAGGCTTCTGGTGGGGAGCGACTGCCATGATTGCTCGTGGAATGGCCACGACGGAGCTACGAGATGGTAGTGGTCTCATGCTGACGCCAGCTTTAGTCTGAAACATCCAGAAACACTATAGACTACCAATTCGATCAGTTCCGGTAGCGCCCCAACATGACCCGGAAGAGAAGAACTTGCCCTCCCCTCTTTGACTGATGGTTCTTGTTGCTTGTCCCCTCTGTTGTCATTTAACAGAACTTTTTGGACTGCTGAAAGGGGTTGTGTTCTGAACGCTGGTTGGTGGAGACATTTAGACTATATTCTTGACCTACGTTGTCGCGTAATGCGTTTTATGACACGCCGCGTTAGCGCACCCGGAAGTGATCCGAGGCGCGGCGCGCAGCGCGTAACGTAAGCATAACAGGTCATGTGACTTGTTAATAAAACTTTTCATTGGTTCATTTTACTTTTGTTAATTTAATGATGAAAAGCTTGGTCATATGACCTAAAAATTACGCTTTTTATTGTTTTCGAACAATATTTTTTTTTCAAACATATGTTATAATATTCCAGGCTAATGTACTTTCCCGGAAAATTTACAACTGTCTTGCAAGTAAAATATATTCCTTTTTTGAGAAAAAGGGCGTTTCTTCCTTCCATGACGGAGCCGTTGAGTAAAAGAGATTCGGCCTGCTGTCTTAGTCGCCGATACGCCTGATTATCAGATTCTTATCGATCACTTTATGTTGCAGACATGAAAAACACAACTGCCCTTGACCATTTATCTTTACTGCGTTCCTACATATTATACCTTTTATCCGTCATGTAATTGGACTGCTTTATTTCACTTGCCTTTTACTGATTCGAAAACAGTGACTAAAAGTAAAAACTTTACCAATGTAAATACTACTACCGTGTTTTGTTTTAAAAACCTTTATTGTGAAAATGTCAGTATACAAATACGGGCCTATAACCACGTGGGCCGGCCACGGAGCAAACTGAAATCGTATATGATGAGGAGACATTTACACTGTAGAGGAACGTAACGAGCGGGCCATTAGGTTGCAAGAACTAAGGTGTCTAACAGTTGCGGAATCGGTGGACATACACTTTGTAATTAAAATAGGACAGGGCCACTTACAATAACATTTTCTAGATATACATTTGCGGGCAAGGAGTTACGAGTCCCATTTATACCGGCGCCATTTTGGGCGAGGCCGGGCAGGTCCAAGATATAGTCAAAATGTCTCCACCAACCATCGGCCAGACCAGAACCCCTTTCGGCCCTTTATGCTACAAGATGGTGTCTTCCATTCAGAAAATATTGTTGGCAGCATTTTGAAAGGAAACAGAAACAGCCGTTCTCCTAGTGAGTTTCACATTGTTACATTTAGGAAGAATGTTGAAGAGTAGTATGTGGAAAATCTGAAGCCATTTTTCTACAAACTCTCAATCAGACTTGGATGGAAAAAAAAAACCTGAAGAATGTACAAACTGAAAACCAATTTTTGTCTGTATAGCACCAACAGTAACGCTTGAGTCAGCTTTGTGTCAAGCCGCCATTTTCATTCAATCAATAGCGTCCCCCTGCACACATTCAGGGACCTGGTCGTGCCTTCAGATGAAACGGATTGTAGGAAAAGAAGCAGAAAGGAAAAGGAAAAAAGTTCCGCCGGACCTAATGAAGCTGCAGCAGGTGCAAATAAGCTTCAGACAGTCTTACAAGCACTGCTCAGAACTCTCAACTGAGGCACTCAACATCCAGGACTTGCCATTCGGATCTTGGCGCCTTGTGCTGGTTCCGACCTATTCACACATCGGTCCACTACTGACATCACCTCATAAGCCAACGGGGCACCCCACGCCGACTTTCGGCGCAGCATTGTAGGATGGCCACACCAGTGCGGCAACTTGCTGGACACAACATCGGGGCCATCCAGATCTCGGCGCGTTCGACTCACTGTACCGCAAGAGTGACCGGAACTCAGCTGGACACGCCGTCTTTCGGCGCAGCATTGTAGGATGGCCACACCAGTGCGGCAATTTGCTGGACACCACCTCGGTGCCATCCGGATCTCGGCGCGTTTGAGTCACTGTACCGCAACAGTGACCGCAATTCAGCTGGACACGCCGTCTTTCGGCGCAGCATTGTAGGATGGCCACACCAGTGCGGCAATTTGCTGGACACCACCTCGGTGCCATCCGGATCTCGGCGCGTTCGAGTCACTGTACCGCAACAGTGACCGCAACTCAGCTGGACACGCCGTCTTTCGGCGCAGCATTATAGGATGGCCACACCAGTGCGGCAATTTGCTGGACACCACCTCGGTGCCATCCGGATCTCGGCGCGTTCGAGTCACTGTACCGCAACAGTGACCGCAACTCAGCTGGACACGCCGTCTTTCGGCGCAGCATTGTAGGATGGCCACACCAGTGCGGCAATTTGCTGGACACCACCTCGGTACCATCCGGATCTCGGCCCGTTGTGCTGCCTTCGGCCTATTCGCACATCGGTCCGCTACTGACGCCGCCTCACGTGCCAACGGATTTTCTACACTTTTTGTAGCCCTATGCCGCATAACAGGTCATGTGACTTGTTTATAAAACTTTTCATTGGTTCATTTTACTTTTGGTTTCCTAAAGATGGAAGGCTTGGTCATATGACCTAAAAATAACACTTTTCATTGGTTTAGAACATTTTTTTTTCCCAAACGATGAAAGCCCCACCTTGTTTCTGGATCATTCAGACTGAAGCTGGCGTCAGCATGAGAGCACCACCATCTCGTGGCTCCGTCGTGGTCATTCCGCGAGCAATCATGGCAGCCGCTCCCCACCGGAAGCCTGCGGGAGTCGGGGGCCCCCAAGACTTTTGTACAATCTTCACGGCTGAGGGGACGCTTTTCGAGAATGGAGCCCAAGCCCTAGCAGGCAAGCGTCCGAGTTCCAAAGTGTCCCAGGGCCATTTCAGTGGACCAGGCCTAAAACCGCGGAGCCGTCCGCCATTTTAAGAGCCATGTGGCAGCCGCCTATCGCTGCACTGCAAGAGTGGGAGCAACTCAACAACATGGTGAGCGAGACGCTGTAGCCGCAAGAGCGGGCGCAACTCAGCTAGATGGCCGCCACCTGGGGAGGCCCGTTCACGCCGCCTCCCCCACGCCCCCCCCGGGCCGCCGCACGCCAGTTTTCGGAGCAGCATTGTAGGATACCAAAACCAGTGCGGCAGTTTACTGGACATCACCTGGGTGCCTGTCGTACATGTTGTGTCAGCCATGTGACACTGGACACAGACCGCTACTGACGAGGCCTCCCCCCGCACCACCCGGGACGCCCCACGCTGTTTTTCTGTGCTGCATTGTAGGATCCCTAAACCAGTGCGGCACCCAGGCGACATCACCTGGGTGCCGTCCAGAACTCTGCACGTTGTGCTGCCTTGGGACTATTCGCACAAAAGACAGCTTCTAACCATTGTTGCTTTTTGTGTTGAGAAATGTTTAAAAGTTTTTAGTTTTTGTTCCGTTCGTTAAAGTTAATAGTTAATAAAGTTTTATAACCTTACTTTGTTGGAGTGTTATCTATTTTTTTAAAAACGGGTGAATGGGGCCTTGAATCGGGTTATTGTCATGTGTGGGCTTTGGAAGTGTGCTGCTGCAGGATCGGACATTTCAAACTCAAATGCACGTTCTTTTTCTTACCTTTCCGAAGCATGGAGCGCAATAGCAAGCAGAGAAAGGGTGATGCACGTGTTGAACACTACCTGACCTGGCAAGTTGCTGGCAGTGCCCCCCCGCCCGCTCCTGAAAGAGGGCACACACACACACCGCCGCTCCGAGTACTTCACAAATCTTTAAAAGACCATGCGCTTGTTCATGAGGCTTAAATGGTTTATCACCTCTTCTAGAACCCCTGCATCGACCCTCTGACGTTTCCTGGAAAAATTACCATGTAACACAATACCAAGCCCTGTCAGCTGAAACCCCCAAGGAATCGTGGGGCATATTATCAAGGGGGTTTATCTCCGCTTTTTTGGCTTTAAAAGCCTTGAAAGCGGAGATAAAATTATCTCCCTATTACCAAGCTGTCGCTAACACCAGTTAGTGACAGCTAAAAGGAGATAGCGACCATCTTGGGCCCGCTTTGCATGTCAGTGATACTTATCACTAATGACATGCTAAGTGGCGTGCCAAGATGTTAGCGACTGGAAACAGTCCCTAACATCGCTACCTTCTATTACCAACTTTTGGAGATATTCGCGCTAAGCGCGAATATCTCCAAAATCTAACACCTGCCCTGAGCAGTTCTTAGCCATGTTATCCAATGGGAGGTGGATAACATGGCTAAGAGCATTTGCTCGATAATACATGAATATCGCTGACTTTTCTGCGATAATAGCAAGGTTTATCTGCGATAAAAATCGCCGATGTGCGGCGATAATTTTTGTCTCTAAACAAGTTAGAGACAAAAATTATCGCTAGTTGTTCGTAATATGCCCCCGTGTTTTTGCTTGCAGAAATCGGGAGGCGGGAGACTAGCACTGAAATCAGTAGTCACACGCCTGAATCGGGAGGGTTGGCATGTCTGAATTCTCTACAGCTGGGGCCATAAACTACATCCGCAGGGGTAGGTGATAGCCTGGGACCAGCCTGGCATCTAAAATGGCTGCCGTGCACGACAAAATTGTGGCATTGGAAAAAAGGCAAGATGGCGCAGCCGCTGGAAGAGATGTATCAACATATATCAGCCTCCTCAGCCACCCTCAGGAAACATAGGGGATTAGGATACGTCTCCCGCACCCACTTATACCTAGTAATTTAATTAACGAAGCACAAAATGGCGAATTCCCGTTTCGCTACCAGTTTGCGGCCCAGTTCGCGGCCCGTGAAGCGCTTCTACCGTGAAAAATCATTTTTTTTTATTTTCCCCACGGGACCCTTTAATAACCCTAACAACATTCCTAGGGGGTCAAGAGGGGGATACCTTGCCCCCTTTCATTAAATTCCCCTATCGTTTTTCACCTCTTCTTCTCTCTCGATCCTACCGAGAGACAAGATGGCGGCTGCTCCGGACTGTCACGCAGCAAAAAAAAAAAAGCTCACGCACAGCCGCTGGAAGAGATGTATCAACATATATCAGCCTCCTCAGCCACCCTCAGGAAACATAGGGGATTAGGATACGTCTCCCGCACCCCCTTATACCTAATAATTTAATTAACGAAGCACAAAATGGCGAATTCCCGTTTCGCTACCAGTTTGCGGCCCAGTTCGCGGCCCGTGAAGCGCTTCTACCATGAAAAATCATTTTTTTTTTATTTTCCCCACGGGACCCTTTAATAACCCCAACAACATTCCTAGGGGGTCAAGAGGGGGATACCTTGCCCCCTTTCATTAAATTCCCCTTTCGTTTTTCACCTCTTCTTCTCTCTCGATCCTACCGAGAGACAAGATGGCGGCCGCTCCGGACTGTTTAGAATGTTGACAGACACCGGAGAGCCAATCAGCTTTCTGCGCGCAAAGTTCCGATAAGCGAAAAGTAAGCGGACCGGATCGCTGCCCGGAGCGCTGTTACAGATATATATCTTGATTTAAACGTTAATTTCTCAAAATCCACTGAAGCACATATATTGAGACCTAGCAAAGGCACATCGGGCTAACAGTCCCTACAATTTTGCCAAGTTTCGTGCAAATCCATTCAGCCGTTCGAGCTAAAAGTGAGTCCAACCGCCCTATGGAAAACTCAATGCAAAAAACGCGTTTTGGGACCCCCCTTTTTTCTCAGCCCCCCCTTGACGAAACCCCACCAAATTTTCAGGGGCTGCTCAGAAACAAAATGTGCCATTTTTCTTAAAATTTCAGCTGATTCCGTCCACAAACGCAAAAGTTATTAGACATAGAATTTTCAGAAATCCCATAGGGAATTAATCCTAACTATATATACCTACTGGCGATAGCCAGTAGGTAATATATATATATATATATATATATATATATATATATATATATATATATATATATATATATATATATATATGTTTACTGTCTGAGCACTGCGTTGTCTGCACTAATTTGGACTCTCCCCGTTCCAATGAGATATCCCTGAAATGTGGGGTGACCTTTTTAGGCCTTTTTTCCCCCAATGAAGTGGAGAGAGCACTTACCTTCTCCTTCCTCTGGCAGTGAAAACTGTGATGTCAGCGCACCTCACAGCACACTGATATTACAGATGGGTTGGGGACCCGGCACTGATGCTAAAGAGATTCCACATCTCCCCTACCCTTTTTTTAAAAAGAAATGGAATCCTCTGGTGCTTGCACTAGATGACCCATTAGCTCTCTCTCTCCAGTGTCGGCCTATGGTCAACAGTCACCCTGGGGACAGTGTATGGGTGTCATCCAATGGCCAACACTCGCACTTATAGGGTTAAGAAAAAGTATTTTGTCTTTTTATCATCTCCGTTGTTAAGGTTTACCTTTGGAAAAATGTTTGCACTTATTGAACACTGTGGGGCAGATTTACAATAACTGGCGCATCCCCAGAGATGCGCCAGTCATTGTGCGCCGCAACTCTGCCACCCATTGTGCGCCGCATTTACAATGCGGCGCACCATGGGGCAAAAACGGCACAGTGCATGACGCATCTGTGCCGTAAAGCGGCGCATTGCTGGAGTTGCGTCGCAAGCACGACGCAGCTCCAGCAAGGCTCGGGGTGCCCTATCTGACCAATGCTGCGTCAAGCCTTACGCCTGCTTCAAGCAGGCGCAGGGTTTTGATGCCGCATTGGTCTAAAAGTGACTGAGTGAAATCTTGTAGATTTCACTCAGCCACTTTTGCGAGGCGCACCTGCCCCGGAACGCCCACCCTGCGCCGGAACGCCCACATGTGGCGCAGGGCCTTACAACGAGACGCATCTCCCTAGATGCGTCACGTTGTAAATGCCTCGCAGGGATGCACAACATTTACGCCGCTGTTGCGTCACGCAAGGAGGCGTAAACGTGGTGCAAGGGGCTTGTAAATCTGCCCCTGTGTGTTTAACTGTCACAATGAGCACTTTCTGTAAAAATATTTTAATTGTCTTCTAGCTGCACACAAGCAACAATTAAGACACATGATTTCCTTTACTAATTAGTTTGGTCCTCTCCTTCTTTTGTACATTAATTGTATATAACAATATATCATTGAGTCCTTGAGTACTGCTCTAAATGTATCAACGTTTCTCAAAATAGCCACATACAAAAATAAAGTTACTCACCAAAAGCTGATGCACACACTGGAAACATGAATGAGCTTTTCAGCTATTGTAGTGTAATGGTTTCCTTTCTACCCACAAACTACCACCAAGCTATCCAAATGGAGAGCTCAAGCTCCCAGATACTCCTCGTCTACTGCCTAGAACCTCTGGGCACCATCCTGTCCCTTAATTTTTAAAGACTATACCAGAAATGGCACACTCAGGCGGATGTGAAGTTGTCAACAAGACTTAATTGTCCAACTACCCGTGCCATATTTGTTCTGAAGTCTGTAGATCTGAAGTTTCCTTCTTTCAGTGATGGTAAGGAGGCAGACTACTTTTTGTGTTTGTCTGTGTGTGGGTGTGTGTTTATGCGCACATGGTTGCGTGTGTTCACGTGTGTGTCATCTGATGAAACTATGAAGAAAAAGTCAAAAGGCTATGCAAGTTCTTTTGGATGTTGAATTCAACAAAGAAATTACACCAACCGTCTATCCTCCATTGCCCTGACAACATTGCATTTCTATGAGCTTAACTCATTCACCGCATAGTGAAGATCCATCCATTTGCAGACAACATCGAAGTCTGTCTGAATGTTTGCTCTCAAGAAGGCATCAAGTGTGTTAAGCTCTTCTCAACTTCATTTTGAACTGTCTACTCTTAAATTACCTCAACCAAAACACTGTTCTTTATTTTACCAACTGCAACAACCTGACATTTTCAAGACTGGTTCTGCATAATGAACCTGTACGATCTGCAAAATGAATTCGGATGGCGTCAGCTCCAAGCGAAAACCAAACACATACAGCCTGATTCATCAATCTCCCGTTTTGCGAGCCCCTAATAGCGATTCATAAGGAATCGCTATTAAGGACTTGCAAACGGGATTCATGTAGGAATTGCTAAATAAATAGTGATTCCTACACAATCCTTATTTGCGAGTAGCAAATTGCTAATCGCAAATAAGGAATAACTCCCCATTCATTCCTATGGGCCAAAGGCCCATAGGAATGAATGGGGAGTATTCCTTATTTTAATAACTCCCAATTGATCCTATGGGCCAAAAGGCCCATAGGAATGAATGGGGAGTATTCCTTATTTGCGATTAGCAATTTGCTACTCGCAAATAAGATAGCGATAGAAAAGGGACACAATATATATAGAAAGTCATTAATTTGCCAAGCAGCTATTTCAAAGAGCAGTCTCAGTTCCTTAATGGTTAGGTTGATTGTGGATGTTGATCATATATAGATAAAGATTATGGACTAGGTGGCGTGGCTTGGGTGCCGCGCAAGATGGACGGCTAGGTGAAGAGCTCCTCCGTGCCGTATCACCTCCTTCTGGCTTCCCGGCGGTGAAGTGGGCTATTTCTGTCGCAACTCACCGGACATCTCAACCGGAACATGGTGTGAGAAGTTTGTGCCTTTTGGGGCCTTTTTCAGGCCTTCCCTGAGGTTTTGAAGTCGGAGACCGGGAATGAGATGCCGAGATCCGCCATTTTGTGCAATGCCTTAGCGTTAGCGGCTCCTCTGACGAACTTCTGCCCTTCTGCTTACTTAGAAGACTTTCCTCATTTCGGTGCCTGCATTACACCGACAGTTCCTGGAGGTGAGCGTTGGGGGTTATTTCATGGCTCTCGCTGCCCTCGTTGTGTTCAGGCGCGTCTTTCACCTTGAGGTGTTGCAGCCGCCATTTTAGGTTTACCGTGACTGATTTGAAAGTCGCGGTTCCTCTTTTTGGCGAATTATTTCCGCCCTGTCACACGCCTTCTTTACTAATGTGACTGTGACCTCCTGCTTCACACAGATATATTGCTGGGACATGTCCTGAGGTCAGTGTTATATAATATCCATGCGTTATTGCTTGCTGCGGCATGCGCACGTTCTTTTCTCTGAGAGATTCATGCCTTTTGCTCGATACTTTCTTGGATTTTATAGTTGAACTTCGACCTACATTGTCTACAAATACAGCTGGCTAGGCCTTCCGCCTGTTTCTATGAAGTATATCATCTTATGTTTCTTATCATTTGGTACCAGTCCCTCACACCAAATGGAGATACCCGCACCTTTGCTGCTGTTATAATAAACGCTATCTTCAATTGACTTGTTGTATGCTAACCCACTTGAGGCTCTGTGTGACTCACTCTGGATGAACATTTCAATTCTTTCGATGTATTAGCGGCTGTGTTCTTGATATTCAGGTGGCATAAAGTCCCTATTTTTCACTGTACGGAGCTTTTATACATTCCTTTGCCAGGTGTGTTCTTATTACCTCAATTTCATCTATGATGCGGTTGCGCAAACCCAAGTTTGTGTTTAATCCCTCTGAGAGGATTCCTGTGAGTTCTTCCAACTTGGGTGCCTCCTCACAATCTGTCAAAATGTCGACTTCCGCCACTCAGCGCTCTTCTTCAGGCAATCCACCATCAAATAAGTCTTCACCCTCCGCATCATCTATCAAAAGGTTGAAGCAGAACTCTCCTACACCTGACTCTTCTCCTCCACCTTCTATGGACTTGATTTTGGAAGAGATCCGTGCGTTGCGTCCATTCATTGAGGATACGAGCAGAGATATGCAACTTTTGAAGGATAAGTGGGAAGTAATGGACACTCGAATTTCCTCCTTAGAACATCAACTTCCTGAGGTCCACTCCAACACGCAACGTATTGAGTCCCTGGAGAAGACTGTCCTCTCTTTGCAAAGACACACTGAGGATTTGGAAAATCGTAATAGGAGGAACAACCTACGCCTTTATGGTTTACAGGAAACTCTTGAGGGGGATGATCCATTCACCTTTTTTACCTCCTTCCTTCCGAAGTTATTGAACATGCCACCGTCCACATCCATCAGCATTCAAAGAGCCCATAGACTTGGAGCACGCTCGTCCACCTCTAATAAGCCTCGTGGTGTTATTATCCTATTTT
This sequence comes from Lissotriton vulgaris, assembly GCF_964263255.1. NCBI lineage: Eukaryota > Metazoa > Chordata > Amphibia > Caudata > Salamandridae > Lissotriton > Lissotriton vulgaris. The sequence continues at coordinate 421,759,496 of NC_141691.1, forward strand.
TGAAATTCACAGATCTATTATCCATCCTCTCTGCTGCTAGAGCCAAAAGACAGTTAGCCTGGCAAGGTAAACGTATCTACATATCTCAGGATGTTTCTAATGCCACTGCATCGAGACGCAAGGAATTCCTGGCTCTACGTCCATCTCTGCGTTCTCTAGGGGCACGATATGGCTTGTTCCACCCATGTACATTCAGAGTCACCCATCAGAATAAGTCTTGGTCCTTTCAAGAGCCTGGCGAGCTCCGTAATTTCCTTCTTCTTCACACCAACGATGGAATGGAATCCTCACCTTCTACTAGTGGCTGATAGATACTCTTATGTTCCTTGTACATTTGCTGTTATTTGCTGTTGTTTTGCTCTTTCACTGCATTGCCCAGTTTTTTGATTGCCTTCATTATATTGGATCCCTGTTTGACTTAGGTCTCTCTATTTTTGCTTTGATTATATGTAATGCGTTCCTGATCTCATTGTTTTTCTCTTTCCTTCCCCATACAGATGTGTCTCAGTTCCCCCTTCACCATGTATTATCCTTTGTACTCCTGTGAGGTTTCGGCGCGGCTGTGTTCCTGATCCTAGTTTCCCAGTCTTGTTCCGCATCACCACTTCCCCACTTCCCTTTGTGTACCCTTCCCTTCAGGTATGTTTCCTACAGTCATCCGTATGGATTTGTACTGTCTTCTATGCGTTCTCTCTCTTCTTTCCTTTCTACCTTTCTCAGTGCCTATTCCTCTTTCTCCACTATTTCCCCTTCCTCTTTTCCTACTCCTTTTCCTTTTTCCCCCTTTTCTCCTTCTTTTCCTTACTCTTCCTTCTAATATTCTACTGGTTACCTTATTTTTTTTATTGTGCTACTGATTGCTTTATTACTTGTACAGTATGTTCTTGCACCTTTCAATTTTGAACAGTTTATTATGTTGTGATTTTCAAAGTTATTTCATGGAATGTGAAAGGATTTAACCATCCTATTAAACGGCCGAAAGTACTCTCCCACCTCTCCTCTTATAATCCCGATATTGTCCTCATTCAAGAAACCCATCTTTCAGATGTTGAATCCTTGAAACTTAAAAGACTGTGGGTTGGCAATGTTTTGTTTTCTCCGGCCTCCCATAAAAAGAATGGTGTTGCTATTTTAATCCACAAACGTCACAAATGTAAAGTACTCCTTGAAGACAAAGATGATGAGGGGCGTTGGATTCTAGCTAAGTTGCTTATTAATAATATCCCACTTACTTTGTTCAATGTTTATGGTCCTACAGGTTTTGATTCCTCTTTTTTGGCCTGTAATTACTGCAAAATGTATCCAACATAAAGATGATTCTTTCCTTTTGGGCGGGGATTGTAATCAAATCATTGACCCCTTTTTAGACCGCAAATCCTCTGTACGCTTCACCCCCCACAAACCCCATAAACAGTTTCTCGATACTATCACACAGGTTCACCTTATAGACTCATGGAGGCTCACACACCCAGACACTATAGATTTTTCTTTTTTCTCCCCACCACATGCCTCTTTTTCTCGTTTAGATTATATTTTTCTTTCTTCTTCCTTATCTCAAAATCTTATATCCTCGTCTATTGAACCTATTGTCATTTCTGACCATTCCCCTATTATCACTGTTTTCGATCTTTCTCCTCCACCTCCTAAATCCTCTCGTTGGCGTTTTAACTCTTCCCTACTGACAGACCCTCTTTTTTCCTCTTCTTTTCGCTCTTCAACGTCTGAATTCTTCCAGCTTAACTCTGATCCTGATATCTCTCCCCATGTTCTTTGGGACTCTTTCAAGGCCACAGCCCGCGGATTTATTATTGATTTTGTATCAAAAAAAAGAAAAAGTTTCTCCAAAAGCATAAGGTTGCTCTTGCCCATATCAAATCTCTTGAACACCAATTTTATACCTCCTCTCCAACTCAAATTCCTTCTGAACTTCTTCAAGCTAAAATTGCATTTAACAAACTTACTACAGATTCGGCTTCCTCCTTTCTCCTTCGAGGTAGTGCACGGTATTACGGGGGGCGCAACAAATCGGGCAAATTGCTTGCTAATTATCTGAAATCACGTAAAGAAAGAACTCTCATAGACTCTATCTATTCCCCTTCCAACGTCCTCTTGCACACAGATAAAGACATTTTACAACAGTTTCATTCCTTTTATGAATCTTTATATTCTCCTGAGAATCCCCCTACCCCAGATCTCCTACAATCATATTTTGAGGGCCTGCCTAAACCAGACGCTTCTACACTTAATTTCTCGGACATTGAGGCGGATTTTACCCTCTCTGAAGTATCCACAGCGCTATCTTCTCTAACCAAGGGCAAAACCCCAGGGCCGGATGGCTTTCCCGTTGAATTTTATTTACACTTCTCTGATCTCCTCTTACCTAAACTTCTTTTTCTTTTTCAATCTTTTTGTTCCGCAGGTTTGGCTCAAGGCTCCTTTCAGGATGCTACCATATGCCTCATACCTAAAGAAGGGCGTGACCCAAAATTCTGTAAGAATTATCGACCAATATCCCTGGTCAATGTGGACGATAAAATCTATGCAAAATTATTGGCCCTTCGTCTTGATCTTTTTATGCCTCATCTTATTGGGAAGGAACAATGTGGTTTTGTTAAGGGCCGCCTCACCTCAGACAACTCTAGACTCCTTCTCAATGTTCTCAACAAGGCTTCCTCTCTTTCTATCCCCCTCGCGGCTATCTCGGTTGATGCAGAAAAAGCCTTCGATCGAGTGGATTGGTCCTTTCTAATGGCTTCACTGAAATGGCATGGCTTTGGTCCGAAATTTATTTCCTACGTTTCTTTGATATATTCTATGCCCAAAGCATCGGTCCTTGTTAATGGTCAACTTACCTCCCCCTTTACCCTTAAACGAGGTGTACGTCAGGGCTGTCCTCTTTCCCCTCTGCTTTTTATTTTAGCACTTGAACCCTTCATTTCTTCGATTCGTAACAACCCTTCCATTTCTGGCTTCCCATATGGTGAACATCAACTTAAGTTATCGGCTTATGCGGATGATATTCTTTTTTTTTTTTTTTTTTTTTTTTTTTTTTTAACCTTTATTTGGAGACAAGCAGGTACAAGGGAAGTGTACATTCAAAACATACAGTTACATTCGGCCATTACGATGGTACGTCAGTGCCTAGAAAACATACAGAAAAAATAAGTAAATAAGGAGACACAAGGAAGTACAGGGCAGGGCATCAGTCAATACAAGGAGCAGCAACGAAATGTGCAGGAGATATTAAAATACAATGATCCAGCATGGGCAGGCGAGCCAATAAGGCAATGCAATACGAATACAGTACATTAGCGGAGGACACGTGAGCCAGAGGGGACACAAATATGAGGAGCACTGGATAGAAGGGTGCCGCATAGGGATACAATCTGGATTCCCGTTAAACTACCTGCCCGGAGGGAGACCCCCACCCCCCAATAGCCCGCAGGAAAAGGAGACAATCAGCCCCCCCCCCGATGTCGTAAGAACAGCAGGTGTCGTGTAAAATCCCAGCCCATCACATTGTCATCAGCCTATCCCCTCTCGGTCCTCAAGTTCAGAATCAGAGTCCCGCGCCGCCCTGGTCAGAAGGTACACCTGGAGCGGACTCCAAAAATCCCTTGGTCTGCATCGTACAGGCATCAAGTCAGAATAGATATTGTACTGATCCTGACAGTAACTGAGGTCAGTCACCCAGTCTTGAAAGTGCGGCACCCTACCGCGACCCCAGCAACAGGCGACCCTACGCTTAGCCAACAGCAGGGCCACGTCAACAAATCTACGGTGAGAGGCAGGTACATCCTTAGAGAAGCCAAGTAACATCACCAAGGGGTCAAACGCCACCCCATCCTCCGCCATAACCTGCAGGGCTTCATGAACCTGAGTCCAATATTCCAAAACCCCCGCACAACTCCAAGCCAAATGTAAAAAATCAGCGCCTTCCGCTCGACACCTGGCACACCTATCATCCTCCGCCAAATGAAACCGCAGTTTCCTCGCCGGGGTATAGTAGTACCTCTGAACAAACTTGTAATGGATAATTTTAAGGCGACAACTAGAAGAGACATTGGCCGTGAGGCCGCAACAATATTTCCACTGCTCGTCTGTAATAGGAGCACCCAATTCTGCAACCCACTGCTCGCGCACTCGATTGGTCGGGACCGATCGCTGTCGGCGAATAGCCCCGTATAACTTCGACACCAGGTGTCGCCCATCTGAAACCAGCAGCACATGGAGGGGGAGGGTCACCCCAGGCTCCGAAGGATAGTCCGGTAGCAGAGCGCGCATGCCCTGCCGCAGGCGGACAAAATAGAACAGGTCTAGGGGGGAGCAAGCTGCCGAACCGAAGAAATGAGCCTGCGTACGGAAGGCACCTTCATAAAACAAATCGCCCCACGTGAGGATACCAAGCCGCTTGCACATTCGCTGAAACCCCGTCTCCAACAACAGCGACAGATCCGGATGATAAGACAGAGGCAAGGCCGGCGAGTAGAGAAAGGAAACGTCTAGCAAATGAGCCATCCGCTTCCAAGCATCCACCGTGCATGTCACCGTCGTGCGGGGCGTTTCCACATCTGACACCTTGCCCAAAACCATCCCCTCCAGAGGGAGCGGATGGGCGACCCAATGCTCAGCAGCAATCTGGGGCATGAACGGCGTGGGGCGCATCCAATGATAGGCATAATGCGCCTGAGCGCTGAGATAATAGAGTTCAAAATCAGGGACATCGAAACCGCCATCAGCATAAGGCAACGTAAGAGTAGCCCTGGCCACCCGTGGCTGCTTGCCCCCCCAGAACAATCGCAGAAGCTCAGAACGAAGTCTACGAAAGAAATAAGCACCAGGATGATACGGAAGGTTTTGAAAGAGATAAAGAAAGCGGGGCAGAACCACCATCTTGATAAGAGACGCCCTACCGGCCATGGAGAGAGGTAAAGACATCCATCTGGTGACATCATCCGCCAGCTTAGTAATGGCCACACCATAGTTGAGCCGAACCGCGTCTCCCCTATCCAAGGATACAACAATACCGAGATAACGCAACTCCGAGTCACACCATTCCAAAGGGTAGTCAAGGGGGAACCTGGCCACCGCAGCCGTGAGGGGGAAAAATTGAGACTTCCGCCAGTTGATATGAACCCCGGATACACCTCCAAAAGCGACCAGCTCCCGCAGGAGCGAATTAAGGTTATTCTCAGGGTCCTTGACATAGAGTGTGACGTCATCGGCGTATAAAGAAATGCCGACCTGCCGCTGAAGACAATTAAAGGCGCTCTGCTGATGAAACTGACGTATCCTACAGGCAAGCGGCTCAATGGCGATAGCAAACAAGAGGGGCGAGAGGGGGCACCCCTGTCGGGTCCCTCTCGTGAGAGGGAACGAGGGGGACAGCACCCCATTCACCACTACCCTCGCCATCGGATCAGTATATAAAAGCTTAACCCAAGAGATGAAAATCCTGGGGAACCCCATCCGACAAAGAACATCAATAAGGTAGCCCCACTCGACAGAGTCAAACGCCTTAGTGGCATCAAGAAAGATAGCGGCAACCGGGACAGTGGGATCAATGGTCGACACAAGTGAAAACAAAGTGCGAAGATTGTGAGATGTGGCGCGGCCGGGCACAAATCCCGACTGGTCAGGCAACACGATAACGGGCATGAGTTCGGCTAGTCTCACCGCCAAGACCTTCGCGAGAATTTTAACATCACAGTTGAGCAATGAGAGGGGCCTGTAAGAGCCCACATCCAGTGGATCCTTACCCGGCTTGAGCAGCGACGTGATGGCGACCTCCCGCATGGAGCCCGGTAGGCGTCCCTCCTCCAGCGACTCCTCAAACACCTCCCGGAGCACAGGGGCCATGATGTCAATATAGCACTTATAGAATTCAGCAGGAAGGCCATCCAGCCCGGCGGCCTTCCCATTAGAGAGAGACATGATGGCATTCCTGACCTCCTCCACCTCCAGGGGCCTGCCTAAGAACTCCCGATGACCGTCCGATAGCCAACAAAGCGCCAGCTCGTCGAGGAAGCCACCGTATCGAGTCTCACCCGTCTGCTGTGTCGTGTAAAGGTGTGCATAGTGTTCTATAAATGTGCGCTGAATCTCCGAAGTGTCACGACAGCGAGTGCCATCCGGAGACACCAATTCCAGCACGTCCGACCCATGCCTAGGATGTCTAGTAAGGGCAGCGAGGACCTTACCGGGCCGCTCCCCCTCGCAGTATCGCCTCGCCGTCCAGTATTTCCCCCTGTGCTTAGCCTCTCGAGCGGCCTCCTCTTCATACTCGGAGAGCTTAGTGCGGAACTGTGCCAAAAGATCAGGGTCTGAAGTCGCCTGCATCCTGCGCTCCAAGTCTCGCAAGTCAGCCTCCAACCTCTCTAGGGTCCGAACAATCAGACGGAGTACTCCACAACTTTTAGAAATAGTGACACCCCGGATCGTGACCTTGAATGCCTCCCAAATGACCTCAATGCTCTCCACAGAGCCCTTGTTTCTAGGGAAGAACGCCTCCACCTCCGCACCGAGTTCCTCCTTGAACACCGGGTCAAGCAAAGCAGTCGGAAACAAACGCCAAGGCGGGCGCGGCCTGTGTAACCCGGGGACGGACAAATCAACCTTCACCGGACAGTGGTCGGAATACGTCCTGGCTAAATGTGTGACCCCCCTGAGGCCAGCCATCAACCCTCTAGAAAGAAATACATAGTCCAGTCTTGCCCATGATCGAGCATGTGTGGTGTAATGAGTGCCCTCCCTAGTGGCAGGGTGGGTGTGCCTCCAGCTGTCAACCATCCCAGCCTCCTCCACTATCCCCTGCAGCACATCCCTAGCCTGTACATTGTACTGAGGGCTACCCTCCGATCTGTCCAACTGGGCCTGAAACGCAAGATTGAAGTCACCCCCCCACACAATGTGAGTAGCATCCACAGCAAGAACATGACCCCACAGAGTGACAAAAAAGATTGGCGTATCAACATTGGGAGCATAGCAGTTAACAAACAGTATAGTGTTCTGCCCAAGCCGTCCCCACAGCAGCACATAGCGCCCCTCAGGGTCCCCCATAGATCCAAGTTCCTGAAATGCAAGCGACCTCTTAACAAGGGTGACAACCCCACGAGCATAAGAAGAGTATGAAGCAAACCCCCTGGCCGCAGCCCACCTTCCGCCGAAAGTGGGGGAGGGAGCGGGGCGCAGATGCGTCTCCTGGAGAAAAGCAACATGAATAGCATGCCTGTCCAAATACTGTATCACACTACGACACTTCCTGGCATCATTAAGGCCCCGTACATTCCAGGTCAAAAACGAGATCTGATTCTCAGCAGCAGTTGACATCACATAACGTAAGGGCCCCACAGGGCCCGATAACCAAATACAGGGCATCCGACTACCATCAACAGCCAACGATAGGTCCACGCCCCAGGGAACGGGACGACCTCCACAAACACTCCATACATTTCCCAGTCGTCTCCAAAACAACCAATCAAGAACAAAACAACTCCCCCCCAATCGACCCATCCACGCAGCAAGCACTCAGGACAGACTACGCGCCACACGCCGCCAAGCCATTCCACGCGGCCCACATCTCGCACACGTGCTACGCTCGCAGAGCGCACCCCGGCACGTGGCAGCCTAAGATGGCGGCCGACGCACTCGGGCCCAAAATGGACGGAATCACGGATCCCAGAACCCGTCCCGTAAGATAGGAAAGTGGAACAGCCCGGATAGCGGGCGCAACGGCATTTCCGTGCACTCAGACAACAGTAGCAGCTACCAAAACGAACCAAAAGACCCGGGCAAACAGACATGGACAGCGTCAACCCCCCCCCATCCACCCACCTGACACCACCCCAACTATCAGGCCGCATACACCCCTCCCCCCCATCCCTCAACACACATCCAGTCAACCAACATAGGACTAGAATCCAAACAAAAGGTAAACATGGGGCACACCCTCCGGGGAACCTTCCAGCGGTGCACGACACCACTCCCTCACGCCACGCCAGTGTCCGCGCCAACGAGTATCAGGCGGCACCAGGCGCAGCGCGGGGGGGTGGGTGCCCAGAGCGCGACATCCCATAACACCATCCCGCGGTGCCATCCCAACCCCACAAAAACAGCAAAACGCACACACTCGTCATAAGACAGACACAACCCACACATCAGCAAAAAAGTCAAAAACGGACAATAGCTAGGCCGTAAATACTGAGAAGGAAGCCAGCAGGTCTAAATACAAAAGTTACATGTCCACAATACTACAAGAACCGGGAAGAAGATAGACAAACTCCAAAGTCACCAGAATCAGGCGACCTCCTCCTCAGCAGCCGAATGATCACCCTCCGGATCTCGATCGTCACCACGATCCCCAGCAGCGCGCTCGCGCTGGAGGCGCTTCGCAAAGTCCTCAGCATGCTGTGGGTTGGTGAAAAAATGTTGTTTAGCCTGATGCGTCACTCTAAGTTTAGCCGGATAAAGCAAGGCGTAGTCCACTTGAAGGTCCCGAAGCTTCCTCTTCACCCCCAAAAACTTCCGACGCTGGTCCTGCACCAGCGGTGTGAAGTCGGGGTACATGGTGAAAGACACCCCTTCGAAGGAGAGAGCCCTGTTAGTGCGGGCCGCCTGAAGAGCAGCGTCTCGATCACGATAGTTCAAGAGGCGCGCAATGATGGGCCGCGGTGCAGCCCCAGAGGCCGGTCGAGGTCCCAATGTCCGATGCGCTCTCTCGACGATGAACTGGGACGAGAAGACTTCCGTCCCAATTGCGCCCACCAGTAGCCTCTCCACATAAGTCTCCATTTTGCCCACATTCGTGGACTCCGGCACACCTACAATGCGCACGTTGTTGCGCCTACTCCTCGCCTCCAACTCCTCGTTCTTGGCGGCAATGACACGCAAGATATTGTCCATTCTCGCCAGTTGGGTGGTATGGGTGGCCGCCGTGTCATCATGGTCCGAAATGCGCTGTTCTGCCGCCGTCAAGCGCTCCTCATGCACGTCCAATGTCTGAACAACCGCATCCATGCGCGACGATATCTTGTCCACTTTGTCCACTATAGTGGCGAACCCCTGCCTCATCTCCTGCATCATTTGGGCGAAGTCCGGCGGAGGTGGGTGCGGGACACTCTCAGCGACATTTGGGGGGGGGGACCGCGAAGCCCCAGCTTCCTGAAGCGAACGCGCCCCACGCCTGGCCCCTCCAGAGTCAAAGGACAGTTTGGACTGTTTAGTGTCCGGCTTCCCCATAACGGTGGTAAAGAAGGGAAATGAGGCAAATGGGGATCAGGATACAGTTCGGACAAGGGCCCCGGCCAAGCAGTAAGCAGCTCGAATCGTGGGGGCACGAGCAGGCCAATACACCCCGCCACTCCCACCGACGAGTAAAGGCCGTCGTCGTGCCCAGCCCAAGGGGGGTAAACCCTCAACACCCAGGTATTAAATCCGTTGTACCTCCGTGGGCGATGGTATCTGGCCAGGCAGATGGGAGAGCCGAGAGATAAGTCCGACACCAAGGGAGAACCAAGCGTCTCGCCCGGCCAGCAACCGAACTTGGCGGAGAAGGGCGGAGCTAGGCCTACACCCCACGTGCAGAGCCCCGGACTGGCATGAACAGTGACGCCGGGCAAGAGGGCATCAGACTTCCAGAGCGCGAGTCGGAGAAACTTGGGACCGTCGTAACTTCGGCCAGCAACCTCCGAATGGCTCAGGAGTTGGACCGTGGGTGGACAGCCGATATCCCAACCGATCCGTGGGGTCAGGTCAGGGCGCAGCGATGGTAAACAGGATACCTAGGCGGATAATAGCTCCGGGCAGCGGGAGCCTCACGACAGTGCGGCCATTCCGCAGTGCGCCCTCTAGCGCCCCCCCGCGGATGATATTCTTTTATTAATTTCAGATTCATATACTTCTGTCCCAGCCCTATTGCAAGAATTTGAGAAATTTTCCCAAGCTTCAGGGTATAAAATTAACTCGGATAAGACAGAGATTCTTCCTATAACTAAATTCTGCCTTCCGCATTTCTTTGCGTCCACCGGTTTTGCCTGGAACAGTACGAAAATAAAATATCTTGGTGTCCTCTTCTCTAATTCTATCCTCTCTTCTATCCGACTTAACATGACTGCAGTCATTGCTAGAATTGATTCGCTTCTCTCTTCCTGGAACCCTTTATACCTTTCCTGGTGGGGTCTTCTTGATTCGATTAAAATGATGATTGCTCCGATTTTGATATATTTACTCTCCATGCTCCCTGTACATATTCCAGCTCTCTACTTCCGTTGCATTGACTCTCTTTTATCCAAATTCCTTTGGAAGCAGAAGAAAGCTCGTATATCTCTCTCAGCTCTTCGTAAATCTAAGTCAAATGGGGGGATTAATTTTCCAAACTTCCGTCTTTATCACAAGTCCTTCTCTCTTCGCCAGGCCTCACGTTGGTTATCGCAAGATGTGACCCCTTTTGCCCCTTTATGGTTATCGGTTGAACGTGAGTTGTTACTTCCCTATTCCTTTCAGGATGTAATACGCTTTACTGCCAAGGCTCCTTGTCTTAACCCTCCATTATTCAAGCATACCTACTCTCTTTTGCGACCCTTGCTTTCCACACCCTCTTTCTCCCGTGATTCCTTTTTGGCGTCACCCATTTGGTATAATTCATCCATTCTCATACGGAATAGACCTATTGCCTGGGCTTCGTGGAGATCAAAAGGTATTATATGGGTTCATCATCTTTTTGACGGTTCATCCCCTCGTTCCTTCCCCCAATTTCAGGCCCAGTTTCATTGTCCTGCGTCGTTTGCAAAGAAATACTGCATTCTCATGGACACCGTCCTTGATCGTTACTACTCTCTATCCTCGGATGAAGTATCCACCTCCCTTTCCTCTTTACTCACCATTCTCTCTACTATTCCTAAGGCTTCTCTTATTTATCGATACTTCTCAGCTCCTGATCCTGATCGTCCCAAGTCGAAATTGGAACTTTCTTGGGAAAAAGACTTAAATTGCTCGTGGCCGACCTCTCTTTGGGACAAACATTGGGCTAAATCCTTGAAGACCTCTCGCACTGCATCTCTCACGCAATCCTTATTCTTCTTCTATCACAGACTCTATCTCTCTCCTCTTTCTCTCTCTCGTTTTCTCTCTTCTTCTACAACCAACTGTTGGACCTGTGATGCTCCCAATGCTGATCTCTATCATCTTTTCTTTCTCTGTCCTTCTGTCCGTCGTTTTTGGATTCAAGTGTGGTTCCGCATCTCTCGTATCTTTAATCTCTCTATTTCCTTTTCTACCTCTTTGGTTTTTCTAGGTAGCCTTTCAGAGGCTTTAGACCTCCCCCCACATTCATGTGGTCTTTTTGACCTTTTTTTAGCACTAGCACTCCATCATATCGCCTCCAATTGGAAATCCCTGAACAACCTCTCCATAATATCCTGGTGGAATTTACTATGTCATTCTCATAGATTGGATGTTGCCTTTGCATCATCCTGCAAACCCCCTCGAAATGTTGAACTTTACTGGTTACCTCTCACCTTATACTTAGATCATTCCCCCAAAAAGAAATATACTTCATTGACCCCCGACAATTTTAAACCCCCTTGAGCGTTTGTACTTCTGCTTGTAAGTTTATGCTTCAGTTTTCACTATTGAAAGTTTTCCTATTTCCTTTGTTTATTCATATCTAATGATATTTTTAACTCATGCATTTATTAGTTACTCGTGCATTTACTGTTCTATTTACTATTACTTAATTTGCTTCTTTTATATTGTAGCCTTACTTGTATTATACATTGTTCTAATTTTTCCCTTCCCCTTCCCTCCTTTCCCTCCCTTAAAAACTCTTAAAATGCTTTGTTTCCTCATTGTGCCATCAGCTGATTTAATTTTATTCTCCTATGCTGGCCTTTCTCATTTTATTCTGCTGTTGTCACCTTATTGTATTGCTAATTCTTTATTTCAATAAAGCTTTCAAACAGAAAAAAAAAGATTATGGACTTGTTCAATTGAAAGATAAGGATATGTGTTAGGAGATGGATTCACGTGAGTTTGGCATTATGATATAAGACTACAATGTTGGGTATTCTAATCAGGTTGTTTTACATTTTGAACATTAGTTCTGGCCTTTGTGTTCGAACGATTTGAAATTGATGTGCATGTTTAGCAGAAGAAGGATGTCAAGTGTTTCTGTCAGTCAATTAGTCTGAGCTTTTCAGTCCCTTTTTGTCGTCCTTCTAGATGAGCCCTTCATCTATATTAATTTTTATTTGAGGTTTGCTATAGAAGAAAGACCATGGTCGTGAGCACTTTTGCTTGCTCTAATTCAAGTAATGAGGCTTTTCAGCTTTGGCTATTGACATTTTCTATACTTACTGCACATTTTCGACACTGAGGAGCCTCTGATATCCTTTTTGTAGCTCCCATGTAACCTCACTTGAAACATGTTGACAGCTGCTGCAAGTAAGATCGGTGGGGCCAGGTGAATAAATAAATAATTCATTTTTCCTCGTGGTCGTCTCTCGAAGTCCCCCCTCATCTGGCCCCACGGTAAACATCCTTTACCACAAAGTTTTTACCACGCGGTACCTTTACCACACGGCCGTTACAACACAAGTCGTTACCACGACTTGCGCTGGAGGGCGCTAAAGGATTAAAAATAGTAAATTTACTATCCCAACACCTTCCTGGGGGCCTCATTTATGACTTTTTGCCGTAGGGAAGCACAGCAGGCCTTCCTGCTGCGCTTCCCTACGGCAAAAGAAAAGGGCAGAAATGCGCCATATCTATAAGATACGGCACATTCCTGTCATTTTCCCCTGCGCCGGCGCACAATGGGCTGCCTGCGCCAGCGCAGGCACCCTTGCACAATGGTGCAAGGGTGCCTGCATTGCGGGGAAGATTATTTTTGTACAGGAAGGGAAATCTTTCTGTACAAAAATAATCACAAGAGGCTTTTCCTCTTTCTATGTGTGCTGTAGAATGCAGCACACATAGAAAAATAAAATACGAGGAGAAATAAAGACATTTCTCCCTGTTGCGCCTCCCTTACGCCTCCCCTGGGGAGGCGTAAGCTTTTGGCACTGCTTCAGAGTTACGATTTCTTGTAAATCTGGGGCAGTGTCAAAAGGCCATGGATGTTGCTGGGAACGCCCCCAGCAACACCCATTGCATGCCCCTTTAACGCAGAACACTGCGTTAAAGGGACTGATATTTATCAGGCAGCAGTACGCCACAAAAACTGGCGTACTGCTGCCTGATAAATACCACGCAGGCTTCTGCGCCACGGAACTTCATGAAAAGTGAAGTTCCGATGGCGCAAGGGGCCTCATAAATGAGGCCCCTAGGGTCCACGTGGACTGGTGTTAGAATAGTAAATTATACTATTCGAAATCCGCGCCCCCAACGCAAGTCGTGGTAACGACTTGCGTTGTAAGGGATGCGGTGTAAAGGGATGCGTTGTGACAGTATGCGTTGTACCGTCATACATCCGGCCCCACCGCCCTACTGCTCTTACCTGCAGCAGCCGTGACTGCATGCCAATTTCTACCAGCTTGTTTTTGATTTGTCTGGATGATTCCTTACTCTCACGCTAGGCTCTGTACCTTCCTAAATAAAGACAGGCTAAAATCCTACAAATAATTGAAAAAGAAAACAGTCACACTCCCAAAGTGTGGTGCTTCTTTAAAGTCGCCACCCCTACATGAGAGATGTTCATTAAGCTACAAGAGGATTGGCTTATTTTTGAAACTTGAAACCTCTACCAGCAGAACTTTGCAGTACAATAATGGTAATCAAACATTAGCAGTAGACCACTGTTACATCCCAAACAACTCAACAGGACATAGAGTTTGCAGTTGCAAGAGAGTAGGTGGTCAACAATACTATATCTACTGAACCAGCCCAGAGTCTCGACAAAGAGCAAATATAAGGCACCTGTGTCATTAACTCATATTTTCTCTTATTTAAGATTTAAAACTTCCAAATGACAGTGGGAAACTCAACTGAACGATTAATGGATAAGCTCATTGATATTTTCAGGGATGTTGCTTATACAGATGATTTTTTGGAAAACATGCACGTCTCTAAATGAACCAGTAATAAAGCGATCGTCTAAATATATAAGATTGCAATAATAATACATGAGATGAATGAGGTAAAGTTTGGTTTGTGATGCGGATTGAGCTGTACACTTTGAAAGTAAATTCTAAGATAAAATGGCTTGCGAGTCTCGGAATAGGGACTAGATGATGCCTAAACATGTCATCAGTGCTACAACTGTGAGGTAACCAGGTTTTTCCATAAGCCGAAGAGGCACTATGACCATTGGCCAAGTGATGGCTGGTGCACACATTTTTTAGTATATGTTAGCAGTAATTTGAGGATCACAGTGTAATCTATTTTTGGAAAAGGTGTCCGGTGTAAATTCATGTTTCTGTACAATGCCAGACTTCAGTGGCGTAGCACCGGGGAGGTGGTCCGGATGTATGACGTTACAATGCATGCTTTTACCACGCATGCATTTACAACACGGTTTTTACAATGCATGCCTTTACAACGCATAGTGCTTTGGGGCGCTGGTTAGTGACTAGTTTGATTTACTATTCCAACTCCAGTCCCTGTGGATAGTAGGGAAGGTGTTGGATAGTAAATTAAACCTATTCCCTATCCTATAGCGCCCCCCAGCGCAATGCGTTGTAATGGTTTGCGTTGTGAACGTTGCGTCGTAAAGGCACTGCGTGGTAAAAGTTGCATTGTAAAGGATGTTTCCCAGGTTGTCCACCCAAGACGGCAATGTTTTTGGGGGCGGCGACAGTCATCTCTGTCAGGTACCACCATCCCTCCGGCCTTGAGAACAATTTGGCCACCAACTTTCGAGCATGTCATCAGTCGGCTGCCTCCCCCTTGTTCGTGCACCCAGGTGTAAAACTTAGGGGCCACCCAGGGTGGTTTATAATTGGATTATATCTTGTATTGTATTGTAATAACAGTTATGTAGCAGTTACTATTCCAGGTGAGGCATTGAAGTGCCTTATGTTGGGCAGCACGCTGCTTTAGAACCAAAGATGTTTGGTTAATACAGTGTTAGTAGTGTTAATAGGATTTGTTTTGTGGTTCAAGCAAACAATTGCATGCATTAATTGCTTTTTACTGTGCAGTAAAATAAATTAAAAATAGTTTGGTGGGAACATTATTTGGGGGATTTGTGTGCTCATGCAGATGGTTGGTGGATCTTAGGTATTGTTAGATTGCAGGGCTATGCCTTTCAAAAGAGAATGAGAGGGTGTGATCTTTGATATTAGTTGTGGGCAATTTTCAGAAGTACAATCAGAGAGAATAAAACAAACATGCATGTGACTTTGGGAAAGTTGTGCTCAGCGAGAGGAGGTATACAGACTATGGAAGGAGAAGGCCATTTGTATGAAATATAAAGAGAGGCTACAATTAGTTGTTTTATCTACAGATCAGTTATCATGACAGATTTAAAAATATAGAGGATGCTTTTTGAGGTAGCATGACATTTCAGGAAGCAAGACCATAGAAAGAGAAAGCCTAATTTGCATGCAAAGATAGTAATATATAGACACCAAAATCAAGAAAACTGTGTGTCCATTACTAGGCTACTACTAGAACACTGCTCTTGCAAGGTAAACTGATCAGCTTAGGGATTTGAAACACAAACTAATGGTTGGATACATATTCTGGGAAATCTCAAGAGCTTTAGGCTATGCTTGAAGGAAGCAGTAACTTCAAGATCATAGCTATAAGAGATAGTTATGAGTAAATGATGTAAACATTGAGAAGCAGATGCTGCAAATTCTGGGGTGAATGTCTTATTATGTTCATGCTCAATTTTGACTTAGTGCTAAATATTAAAGCAAAGTGGGCACAAAGAACATAAGATTGACGCTAGACAGGGACATCTCCCACATCGAACAGGACATGCTGGTTCTCGTATCACAGGCTATTCTGACGCTGAGACTCATTCTGGTGCAATATGAATATGTGATGCTTCTAGATTGTCTTTGATGTCTTAATTATACTGTTCACCAGGAACACTTAAGGCACTGACATTCTCCTTCACACTCAGAGGGTAATTCATACTAAAATGACAAGATATTACACCTCCATTTGCAACACGGCTGTGCCTGTCGGCCCATGAAACCATTGACTCTTTTCTAATCTCCACGCCCTTACCTATCATATCTCCTGACTAGCGACTTGAACTGGATGACGTTATTACTCCATTCGAGATCCAGGGGACCATACGTGCCCTAGACACAGAAAGACCCACGTTGGTGTCCTGCCTGCATTTTATAAAGCATATGCCCCTCTTTTTGGCCCCCAGTCTACAGACATTATAAAATGAGGCTCTCCAAGCTACATGTCTGCCACCCTTGCTTTGGGAAAAACTACTTATCTCCCTACCAAAACCGGACTGCGATCCCTCTGTCTTAGGCTCATACCTCCCTCTTGTAATAAACTAACACAAACTACTAAATACTGGCCAAAGTATTAGGTGTTGCCTGACCCCTCTGGCGCCTACACTGATACACCCTGACCAAAGCGGGTTTGTCCCGTCTCGGAACACTTCACTAAACTTGCTGCAATTTTTTAGGGTTCTGGTGAATGCTCCCAGTGATTGGCCAAGTTCTGAATGTCAAGTCCCAGAGTTGGAGAAGGCATTTGACTCCCTGGGGTGGTATTTCCTGTTTTCAGTTTTGCCCCACTACTGACTGGGCCTTAAATTTATCAATATGGTTAACCTTCATATCTGACCAAGTCGCAGTTCACAGGGGTACCAGACAAAGGATGCCAATTATCCCCCTGACTTTTTGATTTGGCAATTGAACAGCTAGTGGTCGCTTTTCTTACACATAGGCATGCATGTAGAATACCATTGAAGGATGAGTTACATTCAGTATAACTTTATGCTGATGACTTACTCCTATACCTGTGTGACATACACGCAATTCTCCCCGATATTGTGCCCATATTTCACTGGTTCGCATCTATTTCCATACTTAAAGTTAATTGGACAAAATCATGCCTTTACTCCTTCAGTGACTCTGTCCTGGGCCCTATTTAATATCTTGGGAGTGCCCACATGACTTGGCAACTTCTGATTTTCTGGTATTTAGGTATCCGCATTTACCGAGACCCTTTGACTTGTTTGATGGTAACCTCACCCACATGGTGTATTCAAAACAAACACAATCAACATTTTGGAAGTCACTTCCATTGTCTGTCACTGGGCAGGTGGCCCTCATCAAGATGGTTGCTACCTCATCTATTGTGCTGTTTTGCCACCATCCCTGTGTATGTGCCTAATTCGTGCTTCTGCAAGCACAATAAACTCACAAGACACCTTCATTGGCACAACACGAGATGCAGGGTGGCACTTCAT
The DNA here is from genome assembly GCF_964263255.1 of Lissotriton vulgaris. Lineage (NCBI taxonomy): Eukaryota > Metazoa > Chordata > Amphibia > Caudata > Salamandridae > Lissotriton > Lissotriton vulgaris. Next base: position 421,776,879 of record NC_141691.1, read on the forward strand.
AAATTACATTGCCAACCACTGGGAGGAGACTCGCAGTTCCCAACTTTGGACACTCCTACTTGGCCTCACAGCTACAGTGGGTGGCCAAGTGGCTGGTAGGCCTTCAATTAGTGGACACTGCCACAACAATTCCAGCCTTAAGCCAGCTTCTCATTTTAAATGTATTCCATCCCCACACCAGACGTCCAACACCTTCCCCTACATTGCTACATGTGGCACACTGGTGTTCTAACCATAGACTCCTAATTATCAAAGTAACTAGCCATATGTCCCTGCCCTGCTGCTCCTAGGCACTCCTAGGGGAGATAAGATAACCTCCATGAGGAAACTTGTAGTCTGGCACAAAATAGGCTGTCAACACTCTGAGGGATCTTTACTGGGATGGCTCCCTCATCCCATTTTAAACCTCATGACAGATGAAGGATTTCCGCCTAGCCACTTCCTACTCCATACCTCCATAATTGGGGCACTTGACATATGTCGGAGTGGCATGCAAAAGGAATGCCTTCATGTCATGGACACAGGCCACCATCTGATAAGGTGGTCTGATGAGTAATTGAACACACACGCTGATGTTTTGCTGACCCCGCTATATTGCCATTGGGAAACAGACCTGGGCACCCCCTGCACTACACAGAATGGAAAGTCATCATGGAATATCCTGCTCTTGTAACGAGCAATGCACTTTTTCACCTTATTCAAAACTACATACTCCATAGGGCCTACCTTGCTCCTGTAAACATAAACCGTTATTATCCCTGCGCCTATGCTGCATGCCCCCACTGTTCTCTTCTTAACACTGTCCTGGTGCACATTCAATGGGACTGACCCTGCCTTCACCAGTATTGGCTAAGCCCGACCTCTCAGTTGGCAGACTGCACAGAGAGACCTGTACCCCATACTGGAGAGGTCTGTTTTCTGAGCCTCACTCACAAAGGCAAGAAACATATTGCCAAGATGAAGTTTATAATCCTGGGATTACTCCTTGCCAAGCATGTAATCATTTGTGGGTAGAGATCATTGATGCCACCTGTGTTATCCACTAGGGAGCTTTCCATGCAAGCTTTGGCCCGGGTTGAGGGCCTTGAATTGCACAGGGAGGGCAAACAGTGCCTGTGTAAGTACCCACTAGCAGCCAGCAATGATGCCTTCTTGACCTACTTTCAAGCAACTTAGCTCATGCTGATAACACCACCAAAGACGTCCACTTCTCCAGTGACCACGGCAGCCCTCCCAGTCTCCGATCAGTGGTATGGAGTGCCTGACCTGAAAGCATTCCACCTCCATATGGTAACTGTTGTTGCATTTCTCACGCAGACTGCTTCTCTGTAATGGTGCATTCTGATTCTTCAAACAATCTGACAGGCTCCACTGTTAATGCTCCCTACTTGGCAAGAGCCCCCCATTTGTTTTCTCCAATATTGTTTCTGTTTTGTTAACATCTATATTCTATTCAATGTGTCTTCTGCTGCTTGCCTAGTTGCTATTTGTTGTTACTGCTGTATATCACATACATCATACATCTGTTGCATATGATTGCATTATGTTTAGTATGTGTATGGAAACTGCAACAAAAAAGATTCAAACAAAAACAAATGAAAACAAAGTGGGTCCTATTTTGGATGATGGATGGAAAGCTTGAAATACGCTCAGCCACTAACAATTGCTTGGACTGACATCCCAATCCATTGTTTTTCACCAACCATGACACCTCAGTTTGGACCCAGCCATATGAAAATCAGTCTTGGCTCTGCTCCTCATGGGAACAGTCCAAAAGGAACTGCCAGGTCAGGTCCTCTCTGAACCATAACATAAGCAACCAAGACCGGTTTCACCCTAGTTAAGGCTCTTCAACCAGGTATAGCTTTGTTCCTGTGGCACAGTGAGCCTGTGACCCATGTCTGGGCATACCCAACCTAATTAAGGTGTCAAAAGCAAAAACAAAGTGAAGAATGTAATGCTTGAATTAATCTCAGCTTCTAGCAATCGCTGGAGACCACATCCCAATCCATAGTTTATTGCCAAACATAACAAATCTGGTTGGCCCAGCATTATGCAAAACAATCTTGACCCTGGTCCTCATTGGAACAGTATAGCCTAAGCTGCCAGCACAGGACCTTCCTGAACCGGAACACAAGCAACCTAGGACCGGTTTCAGCCTAATTACACCTCTTCAGACAGATTTAGCTTGGTTGCAGTGGCAATGTAAGTCTGTTACCCATGCCTGGCCTTACCAGGCACAATTAAGGCATCAAATGCAAAAACAACAAGGTGATGGATGGAATGCTTGAACTAGTCTCAGCCACTGGCAATTGCTTAGGGCTGCATCTTAATCCATATTATTTTTACCCACCATGCCACCTCAGTATGGACCCAGCCATATGCAAATTAGTCTTGACCCTGCTTCTCATGAGAACAGTCCAGCCGGAGTTGCCAGGCCATCTCCTCTCTGAACTTGAGCACAAGCAACCTAGGACCCTTTCACCCTAGTTGGTGCTCTTCATTCTGGTACAGATTATTTTCAGTGGCACAATGAGCACAGAACTCATGTCCGACCATACGCAGCATACTTAGGGCATCAACTGCAGTAACAAAAAGGTGATAGATGGAATGCTTGAATTAATCTTAACCATGGGCAACCTCTCTGGCCACATACCGATCCAATTTTTTCAACCACTATCCCACCTCAGTTCGTACCCAGATATATGCAAACCAGTCTTGACCCTGCTCCTCATAGAAACAGTCCGGTCCGAGCTGCCAGGCCAGGTACTCCCTGAACCTTAACTCAACCAACTTAGGACTGTGCAGAGTTCCATTGCTACAGATGTGGATTGCTTGAATAAGGCGTACCTGGTCACATATTTCCTTGGATAAACTGCTACACCTCTCCCATTCGGAGGTTTTGGTCCATTTCCTAACGTCATCAAACATGCTGCGGGCATCGGCCCGCCATATATTTCAGCTTAATTATTGGTCAATGACATATTGGCACTTGAAATCGATGACTCATGTGCTTCACAACTTAGATTATTTAGGCTGATCTAGGTATGCACTTGTTGATTGATAATTAGCTCCTGGACAGATAAGACTCTTATTTCTAAGTTTTTCCCAGAGGACACTTGCTCTGCAGATAGGGAAGCATATTCATAAGTTTTGTGTGAGGAGGAAATACAATTTAAGCCATATGAACCGAACTCAGGAGCATATTATCAAGACAGGAGATAAAATGATTGCCATTTTAGCGGCAGAAAACTGCCGCTAAAATGGTGATAATGGGCTTGATAATATGCTCTATGGAATTCCAATTGAAGCCCATGTTAGATGTCCTTCACATTTAATTTTATCGCCTGTCTTGATAGAATGCCCCTCAGAGTATAAAACCTAAAGGAGTGAGTTATACATGTATCTGGAACTTGATACAGTAGAATCTTAAAGTCAGTGGCAAAAAAGATAAAGCTCCATTAAAAATTGGATAATGCCTACCTACACTATAGGTGCAAAACATATACGAAGCACGAGAATAGGCAGTTCAATTTCTTAGTCTGCCAATGAGAATACAATTTATAGATTGAAATTATAGGAGCCCCCCCAAAGAGAATTTTTGACTAACGACTCAGATAATGTTGTCCATATGTATCTACCTCATGAAGTATGTCTAGCTCCCAGTATATTTTCTCACCAAAGCGAAAATATTGCTTATAATTTGATAAAGCGAATGCAAAGTTTGAGATAGAAAACACCGATATTGAAACTACACTGGACAGTATTCTGTTATTTACATATTACTTAGGTTGTACAATCCATTCCGATAAAACGGGAGCTTTTCCATTTTACCATTGAAGTATGTCTCCATCTTTGGAAACGGACATCAGAGGATCAACAGGTTGTATGATATGACTACCTTCAGATCCTCAATAGGCTCACACAGTTCTTCCAGTGAGGTATTGTCTCTGTGAGTTATGAATAGCATTGTACTGATAAAAATGTCAGAACACTCCTTTTCTCATTTTTGTTTATAATTACTCCATGCTATTTAAAATTTTCCCAAAAACGTGGAGGGCCTGGGTCTTATTTAGAGTCTGATGTACAGGATACTCCTTCACAAATGTTGTGGATATCCTGTCCGCCTTATGACACGGCTTATAATGCACGTGTATTATGACAGACTGAATACGCACAATGTTTGTGAGAGGGTTTCCCTTTCACAAAACTCCAAGGTCCCATGTTTTCACATTTTATTTGGGTGGGCTGCCGCCCATCTTTCTGAATACAAAGTGAAGAATGGGGTCATGCACTACTGCAAAATCTTGTTCTTTGTAATTATGTCTCTTTGAAGTAAATTCATTTTTTTCTCTTTTTTAATGTCTTTATTTTGATTATTCCTTTTTTAAGTTCATGGTGATCTATAACAGAATAGCCATTTTTAAAACGCATTTCACCTAGGACCATATCAGTCCTAAGTAACTCCATGAACAAGGCACTAAAGGGTCAAAGAAATACGTTTAGCAATTGTTATACTGCTGTTCTACATTCTGTAGTGTCATTGGCGAACAGTGTTTAAATACTTACGGTCAGATTTTCAAGATGTGATGCGTCAGTACCGCAACGCAGCGATGTGTCAAAAACAATGCACTGTTACTGCATCAATACAAATTGTCACAGTTGTTCCATATTAACATCTTGGTGAATCGTGGCGCTATGCCATATCCTGTGTCAGAGACACTGGTGTAAGTGCCGCAAAACTGCTACAAGTGAGCCTGGTGCAACTGCTGAAAAAGTGATGTAAGGCAGAATTGCTTCACGTAATGCCAGTTCGAGCAGTCTGCAACACTCACCACTGCGAGAAGCTGCAACAATTCAGCATGATGTATTGGGACCTGTACCCAGTCCCACCTATCCATAATGGAATTAAATTACGTATGCCAATCACACTTGGCACATGCCAAAACAGCCCTGCCATGCCCCTCAGTGCTGGGGTAGATTTGCAAGCCCATTGTGCACCCCGAGCCTCACATTGTGTGAGGCACCTGCAGTGCAACCTGCAACATGATATTTGCAAGCACAGGTAAAGCTGCCGTGTGTGGCTTTACCTGTGCTTGTACATATCGCCCCTTTTAACGCAACACTTTGCATGTTAGTTGCATGACATTGGTGTTGCGTTGGGTGTTCCCATACAACACCCATGTGCACCGATGCATTTCAAGAATTATGAGCAATCTTAAATCTGGAAATGCATCAGAATGCCATGCCATCTTACGAGTAGCCTTATAAGGTGCAACGAGGAGAAATGTGTTCATTTGGCCACGTTTTTTGACTTTTCTAATGCCTACTGCATTCAACATCACAAATAGGAAGAGGAATCCACCTCAATTGATTGATTCTGTGCAAGAAGGTGACCCTTTCTGCACAAAAACAGTCTTCCCACGACGCAGGCATCCTTGCACCATGGAGCAAGGTTGCCTGCGCCTGCTCATGGCCGCAGTTTGTTCGCCAGCAGAGGGGGAAGCACAGAGATGCAACATGTTTCTCTAAATATGTCTCTTCCCCTGCTTCAAAATTAACGCAATGTGGTGCAGCAAAATGACGTGCATCACTGCACTGCATTTCTTTCCTTAAAACTGTCCCTGCCATGTCAAAATTACCACATCACTCCATGTCACATGTGTTAAACTTCCTCCTGTAATACTACATGTAAAACATATTCACTATGTCAGCAATATGTTGCATGTTTGTGCTTCCTTCTGCGCTTATACACAAACTGCTGCCATGCACCGGTGAAGGCATACTTGCACCATGGTGCAATGGTGCCTGTGTTGCGTGACTGATTGATTTAGTGCAGGCATGTGACCCTTCCTGCACACAATAATTCACAATAGCTGTCTCTCACCCTCCATGGGAGTTGCTGGAAAGCTGCATGCATTGTAAGTTTGAAAGTCAATCAATCAATCAATCAATCAATCATAACACTTGTATAGTGCACTACTCACCCGGAAGGGTCTCAAGTCGCTTGGGGGAAGGGGTCCGCTACTGCTCGAACAGCCAGGTCTTGAGTTGTCTCCTGAAGGCGAGATGGTCCTGGGTCAGCCGAAGGTGGATGGGGAGGGAGTTCCATGTCTTGGCCGCCAGGTAGTAGAAGGATCTGCCTCCGGTGGTGGCTCTTTGGATGCGTGGTACGGCGGCGAAGGCGAGGCTAGTAGACCGTAGCTGGCGGGTGGGCGTGTAGAAGGTCAGACGGTGGTTGAGGTACTTGGGGCCCAGGTCGTGGAGAGACTTGTGTGCGTGGGCGAGGAGCCTGAACGTGATCCTCTTGTTGACAAGGAGCCAGTGCAGGTCCCTCAGGTGGCCGGGGATGTGGCTGCGTCGGTGGATGTCCAGGATGAGTCGGGCGGAGGCTTTCTGGATGCGTTGGAGTCTTTTCTGTAGCTTGGCTGTGGTTCCGGCGTAGAAGGTGTTTCCGTAGTCCAGTCGGCTGGTGACGTGGGCCTGGGTGACCGTCTTCCTGGTTTCGGTCGGGATCCATCGGAAGATCTTGCGAAGCATGCGTAGGGTGTGAAAGCATGATGAGGAGATGGCGTTGACTTGTCTGGTCATCAAGAGGGAGGAGCCCAGGATGAAGCCTAGGTTGTGTGCGTGGTCTGTTGGCTTGGGAGCGGTGCCCAGGGCTGGGGGCCACCATGAGTCATCCCAGGCGGAGGGCGATGGTCCCAGGATGAGGACTTCCATCTTGTCTGAGTTCAGTTTCAGGCGGCTGTTCTTCATCCACTCGGCGACGTCTTTCATCCCTTCGTGCAGGCTGGTTCCGGCGGTGTCGGGGTCTCTGGTGAGGGAGAGGATCAGCTGGGTGTCGTCAGCATAGGAGATGATGTTGAGGTTGTGTTGGCGTGCGATGGCAGCAAGAGGTCTAATGTAGACGTTGAAGAGGGTGGGGCTGAGTGATGATCCTTGCGGAACGCCGCAGATGACTTCGGTGGCCTCAGATCGAAACGGGGGGAGGCGGACTCTCTGTGTTTTACCGGCGAGGAATGAGATGATCCACTCCAGTGACTTCTCTTGGATGCCGATGTTGCTTAGGCGTTGAACTAGGGTGCGGTGGCAGACAGTGTTGAACGCTGCAGAGAGGTCCAGGAGGATGAGTGCCGCTGTTTCCCCGTTGTCGAGCAGGGCTCGGATCTCGTCGGTGGCGGCGATGAGGGCGGTCTCGGTGCTGTGGTTGGCTCTGAAACCGGACTGCGAGGGGTCGAGGGATCCGTTCATCTCGAGGAAGGCGGCAAGCTGTCTGTTGACGATCTTCTCGATGACTTTGGCAGGAAAAGGGAGGAGCGAGATAGGGCGGAAGTTTTTGAGGTCGGTGGGGTCCGCTGTTGGTTTCTTCAGTAGGGCGCTGAGCTCGGCCTGCTTCCAGCTCTCCAGGAAGGTGGCCGTGTTGAAGGAGGTGTTGATGACATCCCGGAGTTGGGGTGTGATGGTGGAGTGGGCCTTGTTGAAGACGTGGTGGAGCCAGGGATCTTTCGGAGATCCGGAGTGGATGGTGTTCATCGTGTGGGCTGTGTCTTGGGTGGTCACCGTGGTCCAGGTGCGGAGGGTGTCAGTGGGGGGCATTGGTTCTACGGTTGGGTGCGTGGATGGTGCGCCGAAACTGTTGTGGATGTCAGCAATCTTGCCGTGGAAGAACGAGGTGAGAGAGTCGCAGAGATCTTGTGAGGGAGTGATGTAGTTGTTGCCGGTGCTGGGGTTGGAGAACTCCTTGACGATGGTGAAGAGTTTCTTGCTGTCATGGGCGTTGTTGTTCAGTCGTTCCTTCAGTGATTTCTTCTTGGTGGTGCGGATGAGCTGGTGGTGCTTGCGAGTGGCGTGTTTGAGGGCGGTCATGTTGTCAGTGGTCTGGTCGAGGAGCCAGGCTTTCTCGAGGGTGCGGCAGGTCTTCTTGGAGTCCTTGAGTTCGTCGGTGAGCCAGGAGGCCTTCTTGCTTCTGGGTCTGCTGGGAGGGTTCTTCAGTGGTGCGAGGTCGTCGGCGCAGGCGGTCAGCCACTGCGTGAAGTTGCGGGCTGCTTTGTTGGGGTCCGTTGTGCTGGCGGGTGGGTTCTGGCTGAGGGAGGTGGTGAGCTGGTCGGCGGTGATCTTGCTCCAGCTTCTGTGAGGAACCTGTTGTGGGTGGTGGTGGGTTGTGGTTCTTCTGAAGCTGAAGTGGACGCAGCTGTGGTCGGTCCAGTGGAGTCCGGTGGAGTGGCTGAAGGTGATGTGCTTGCTGGATGAGAATACGGGATCAAGCATGTGGCCGGTGTAGTGGGTGGGGGTGTTGACCAGTTGCTTGAGTCTGAGGTTGGCGAGGTTGTCCAGCAGGGCGGCGGTATTGCGGTCCTTGTTGTTCTCCAGGTGGAAGTTGAGGTCCCCTAGGAAGATGTAGTCGGCGGAGGGGAGGGCGTGTGGGCTGATGAAGTCTGTGATGTCTTTGCTGAATTGTGTGCGTGGTCCCTGGGGTCTGTAGATGAGGGTGCCTCTGAGGGTCGTCTTTGGGTCGGTGTGAATCTGGAAGTGTAGGTGCTCGGCGGCGGCGAAGGTGTCGTTGGAGTCGGTCGTGATGCGGATGGTGTTCTTGTGGACGATGGCGATGCCTCCTCCGGTCTGGTTGACGCGGTCCATCCTGATGATCTTGTACCCGTCCAGGAAGGCAATGGCGATTTCCGGGGCTGACGAGACATTCATCCAGGTTTCCGTGAGGAAGGCGATGTCTGGTGATGTTGTGTCGAGGAGGTTCCAGAGTTCCACAGCGTGTATGTGGACGGAGCGGGTGTTGAGCAGGATGCACTTGAGGTTGCTGCTGGTGCTTGGCTTGGCGGGTGCGGTGCAGGTTCGGAGGCAGGTGAACTTGCAGGTTCTGCAGGTGAAGGGTCCGTGAATGCGTTTCGGGGCGGTCCGGCAGCAGGCGGGGTTCCGGCCGGCATTGAGTGCGTTAAGGGCGGCGGCGTCGTAGGTCTGTCGGGTCGTCTTGCAGCGGTGGGGCCAGGGGTCCTCGCACTGGGCGCTCTCCAGGCACGTCGGCGTGCCTGCTGCGCGTGACCGCTGCGCGTTCGCACGGTCGCCATATAAGGACAAGTGGGAGGGAGGAGCAGCTGGGAGGCGGGAGCGGGAAGGACACGGAGAGAAAGGGGGCGTGGCTGCGGGCTCAAGGCGGCGGGAAGCGGGGAGCGGGGCAACCAGGGGAACAGGCAATACGGAAAGCAAGCACAGGATTCACAATAAAACAAAATACAGTAGGGGAAAGGCAGTGAGGCAGTACCAGCAATGCGAGCTGGGGGTGCAACACAAGGAGCTTGGGAACATCCAGAGCGGCAGATCGAGACTAAGCAGCAGCGAGGGCACACACACAGCTGGGGGCCGTGCGGCGCGGGGGTGTCCTGAGAACAGGTCACACTCACCTGCGTCGCACGGTCGCCATTAAGGACTAGTGGGAGGGAGGAGCAGCTTGGAGGCGGGAGCGGGGAGGACACGGAAAAAAGGGGGCGTGGCCGCGGGCTCACGGCGGCGGGAAGCGGGGAGCGGAGCAACCTGAAGAACAGGCAATACGGAAAACAAGCACAGGATTCACAATAAAACAAAATACAGTAGGGGAAAGGCAGTGAGGCAGTACCAGCAAGGCGAGCTGGGGGTGCAACACACGGAGCTTGGGAACAGTCAGAGCGGCAGATCGAGACTAAGCAGCAGCGAGGGCACACACACAGCTGGGGGCAGTGCGGCGCGGGGGTGTCCTGAGAACAGGTCACGCTCACCAGCGTCGCGCGTTCGCCATTTAAGGACAAGTGGGAGGGAGGAGCAGCTGGGAGGCGGGGAGGACACGGAGAGAAAGGGGACGTGGCCGCGGGCTCACGGCGGCAGGAAGCGTGGAGTGGGGCAACCAGGGGAACAGGCAATACAGAAACAAGCACAGGATTCACAATAAAACAAAATACAGTAGGTAAAGGCAGTGAGGCAGTACCGGCAAGGCAAGCTGGGGGTGCAACACATGGAGCTTGGGAACAATCAGAGCGGCAGATCGAGACTAAGCAGCAGCGAGGGCACACACACAGCTCGGGGGCCGTGCGGTGCAGGGGTGTCCTGAGAACAGGTCACGCTCACCTGCGTCGCACGGTCGCCATTTAAGGACAAGTGGGAGGGAGGAGCAGCTGGGAGGCGGAAGTGGGGAGGACACGGAGAGAAAGGGGGCGTGGCCGGGGGCTCACGGTGGCGGGAAGCGGGGGGCGGGGCAACCAGGGGAACAGGCAATACGAAAACAAGCACAGGATTCACAATAAAACAAAATACAGTAGGGGAAAGGCAGTAAGGCAGTGCCAGCATGGCGAGCTGGGGGTGCAACACACGGAGCTTGAGAACAGTCAGAGCGGCAGATCGAGACTAAGCAGCAGCAAGGGCAAACACACAGCTGGGGGGCCGTGCGGCGCGGGGGTGTCCTGAGAACAGGTCACAGCAAATGCATTAAAAAACCTCTATTGTGCATCCATATGCTTACCTTGTGTAGCCTTCAGTCAATAATACATACCCTGCTTAAAAAATTCTCCCAGAAAATTCAAATCAAGTGTCAGCTGTTGCATGTGAAAACACAAAGCAAGACCCATGACATGGGTCATACATACAAAGGGGCATTCGCAAAAGCCAAATTCCAACCCCCGTCACCTATAAGGAAATACTTCTGGCAATATGGCACATTTAGAAAGTACTGTTAAGCCACTTCACAAGTCTTTACGATGTTTAGTAGATATGTCACCCATTCACACGTACTTGTTGTGAAAGGTGCAGGCAATGGGTGTTTATGTGGGTGTACAATTGCAACACTTGATAGGTATTGACTCTGCAACAAATTCGCAAGGCTTGTTGAAAAATGTTGCAGAACAAAAAACACAATACTAGTGAGAAGCTGGACAGACATTTGCAAAATGTTGGTAAATGTGCAAATGCTCTAAATATTGTTTTGTGCTGTTCCCATGTGTGTTGTGTTGTGTTGTGCAGCTCACAAAGAAATATACAAATGCCATTGAAGGTGTATGTGCAAGAAGGTGTCCCCCCTGCACAAAAATAATCTTCCCCTCAATGCAGGCAGCCGTGCACAGTGGTGCAATGGTGCCTGCTTAGGCACTGTACCAATCTAAGTCCTTATTCGCAAGCTCCTTGCACCCCAGTGTGTCTCTTTAAACATGTGAAAATTGATGCACTGGAGGCACAAGTGGCTTTTAAATAGCCCCCTCAGTGCCTGTGGCAACATGATTCGTCACTCCTCAGACCCCTGGAAACATGTCTGCAGCATACAAAGTTGTGCTCAAAGATCAATGTCTCTTTTTTCCATATTTTGCCAATAACCCTTTGTTCTTTTTCTTGAGGTGTGTAAATAAATGTGAGCACCTGTTACAGTGTGTGTAATGACTCAATATTTGTCTTGAAAGGACCACAATGTGGATGTTGCAAATACATGCTCAACTACTGCCATGTGAATCCAAAATGTTTCTGTGTATAATTATCATCATAGCCACACCAATTGTTAGAAGTTAGACCAGTAACCAAGATGTCAGCAAAGTAGTTTAGCTGAACTCCAAATACCATCACTACTGCTCAAATAGTCCTCTTTGCAGCCATTGTGGTGAGCAGTAGCCTTAATTTACCAATTGTAACACACTATCTTGTTGAGCATTTTTATGAAATAGATCAAACAACACCTAGCCTGACATTTTGGAGTGTGTATGTGCTGTTCATCTGTGTAAGTAATAACACCTAATTTCACAAATAGAAGAGCACTCAACATTGATGTCACGGAATCTTGTCACATAGACATGCACATGTCCCCACCATTGCTGAAAAATGATAGTCCCATGTATGACAATTCCCAAGAGTGTCTGCCCCAAAATGGTGAGTCTCAAGTGTTAACATCACATGTCCAACGACACAAAAAATATGCTTCACCATACTAAATTTGCAATGTCATATCACACAAACACACAATCCAGATTACATTGTATGTGCCTAATCAGTCAAAACAAAACATTTCTAATTGGAATGCTGCCCATCAATGATCAAGAGTGTATTTGGCAATTTTCTCATTTTAATAACAATAACAACAATAACAACTGTAGTTAAAAGTAATAATACATCTATCTAAAAACCTTATTTTAAATAAACCTGAAACCTACATCTCTATCTTTAAAATCTATATAATCTAAGTATGACTTAACTTTACTCATCCTTTGCTATACATGTATCACATCCGCCTCCACCCACCCTTAACGCATCAATACACAATGGACATACACATACTTAATCTACACATAAACTAAACTAACAAGTATTAAAACTCATTAATATATTTTTTCGTATTTTTATTTCTGTTAAGTAAGAAAGATGTTATAAAACCCCAAATCGCCCACCCATCGCAAAGTACTAAAGAATGAGAATGGAAAAAGTAACGAAAACCTATTAACATGTGAAAAATACTAACTACACTGCCTAAGCTTACCTAATCTAATCCACACTACACCTACACTATAACCATCATAAAGTGTAATTAAAAGTTACATAAAATAGGTAAACAAAATGGCCACTACAATTGTGCCAGTATTGTGTCCACAGACTTCTGAAGGAGGTCTATCTTCTTTAACATAGTTGCCATTTGCAGTTCCAAACCACATATTTTCAATTTTAAAAAAGTCAACATCTTGTGCATCCATCCCCTGACCACAAGATTGCCCAGCACTTGCGTGCACAGCCTGTCAAGGTGCTGGTGTTGGTGTGGTTTGTGGTCCAGGCTGCAAAGCATGTCCACCTCCATTGCCCATGTCCTTGGAGGCCGTCTTTCTATGTCCATTATCTTTCCTCTTGGCAGGAACAGTTGAGACCCATGTTATTGCTGCCTTCTATTTGTCATAAAGACAAACCATCCCACTGAACCTCTGTGCTACCTGACAGATGTGTGAGTAACGTATCTTTCTGATTCAGAAAGCCCGTCCACCCTCAGCAGTCATGTTGTCTGTTGAACTAGAAGTACAGTCAGTCAAAGTGTTCATAACTGACATTCTAAGCTAGTCAATACATGAGTACATTGGAGATGCTGACTATGAAACTTGTGGCCAGCATCTGATCACTGTGTGGGAAACATACTGCAACAGCACACAGCAAGGGTGTGCTCACATACTCAGCTGAACCTCATATTTTTTAAGAAAGCTAAAAGATGTAATGGAAGACAATTGATGAAAACACTCAGAGCCATAATGAACTAGTAGCCATGCATCATGTTATCCAAATAGTTTCCACAAATTGTAGTATTATGCACCACCATGATACATTCAGTTAGGGGATCTATGCCAGGAGACTTGTGCTGTGATCAGAAAGTGCCACCGCATGGTGCAGAAAAGGGGGCTTATTTACAAGCCCCTTGAGCTGCCCGTACGTCACTTCTCACCATTTTCAAAATGATGCACCAACGGTGCAAGGGGCTTAGAAATAAGCACCAATGTGCTCTGTGGTGCAACAATAATACCACATCTCTTGAATATCACTCACATGCGGCATGCCAGGAAGCACTAGCAAGGAACACTACCTACTTATTAATGGTGTAGGGACACATGTGCCTACCTGGGACACAGTATCCTTGTGTATTCTGTACATTGTTCACTACTGAACACATCACATTTGTACAACAATCATGACTCGTGCATTGTGTACAGGTAAACTCTCAGAACTGAACTACCTCACTGATTGAGGACAGTGTAAAACATAGTTGTCACCATGATGCATTGCCCTGGGTTTGCAGCCTGAACTAGCTGACAATGGGCAGTATTGCAGCAAGACAGGCACATTATAGGTATGGTGGATGTGTGGCTGCATTTCCTGAGAGCTGTACAATGTGCATAAGGGTCTACATTGATGCACAGTCAGTACCCTTGGAGGACTGATAGAGTTGGTTTGTGTAGCACAAAATGGAGCACACATTGAATGGCAGGTGTGAATATGTGATAACTATTGTGATTTTCCAAGCTGCACATGACATCGGAAGGGCCAAATAATTGGAAAAAATCTTTTCACAGGTATTCGACAGTGACACATGAAATGCCTCATGCATATGAAAGTTACCTGTAGACACAGAGACAACAGAAATGGAGGCCCTTCCTTCAAAACTGAATTATGACACTGCATTTTACATAGTGGTGCATTGATTAGGATCTTTCCACCAGTTAGAAGCACACAAGGCCTAATTTACAGGCTGTTGCCTCAGGGAGTCACTTAGTTGTGCTGCCTTGAGTAAAGGAAAAGGACAGTCTTGTGCCATATTAAAGACATACGACACATTGGTGCACCTTCTGCATGTGAAAAATCACATATTAGTGATAACACCAAGACATGCACCCTTGGACCTTGGTTAAGTGTCTGCTGTGTGGGCTCAGTTTTTTTTATGTAGTAAGGTACACCTTCCTGCACAAAAACTGACAATGGAGCTATCTTCCCTGTTTGTCTGTGTGCTGCAGAATGCATAGAAAGAGTAAATAATGAGGATAAGCTAGATATTTCTCCCTGTTACACTTCCCCTCGGGAGGCACACATTTTAACACATCTTCAGTTTGCCAGATCCTTTTAATTCTGGGAATGTGTCAAAACACATTGGTGTTGTATATGAAAACCCACCATATGACCCATGGAACACATCCTTGATCAGATTAAGGCAATGCAGAATTTTGCACTCCCTTGTCTTACTCCATATCTATGAGGACATACAAGGGCACACAAGGTGACTATACGTTGCCTCACTCATAGATACAATAGAGAAAACTGCTCCACTAGAGCATAATGTAGCAGTACACGCCAGCAGCACAGGCCTCTTGTACATGAAGCCCACAGTGGCTTAAGAGATCTTAACAATTAGGTTTTATTGCACATGTGCCATGTATTATGGCATAAATATGAGGCCCACACCTGCTACACATGCACTGTCTTATTCATCCAAAACAAATGTAGCTATATTATCCTACATACTTTACTGTCATGAGGTCAGTCATGTGCTTAAGATGTACTTACCAACCTGTAGTCCATTCGATTATATCCCATTCTGGAAACTCTCGTTAATTAAATTTGTTAATATGTATGCACCATGAGCACCTCCAGGGTACCTTACCAGCACATTAATGAACATCCCCAGATGGTCCCCTATTACCTGCACGTTGATGGAATATTTGTGCTTCCTATTGCGGTAGGGATGGGATGTAGCAGCAGGAGGCACACGTTGCATATGTGTGCAGTTCATTGCTTGATTTCCAGTGTTTCCTGCTGTGTTAGGATCATGAGACACTGGGATGTAAGACCTATGATGGCATCCAGAACAGCTGGTAGGAATGGCAAAAAGGATGGATGGATTATTCCACCCATTCTGGCAGTGGTAGGTTGAAATAATCCAGATGCCAGCATGTGTAGCACTGCCATCAGCTTGACTGCTGAGGAATGTCATTGCACCTCTGGGATGTTGGTTGCAGTCATGGTGCAATCTGATGCAAGAGCAGGACAATCAAATCTCTCCTGAGCCTCTAATGGGTAATGACCAGTCGCATCTCATCCTCTAGAGCGGAGGAGCAGCGCCCCACAACTTTTTAGCAGTGAAATAAAGGAAAAATAAAATGATAAGAGCTCAATGATATTATCATTTTATCAGTTTTTGCTTCAGCAACTTTGCAGGGCATGGTGGGGCTGCTTTGCTATCAGAAATGGAGGAGGAGTGGTGTACACACTATTTAAGTGTGCATAAATGGCCCGGGCAAACATGTATGCGCATTTTCCATGTTCTCCACCCAGGCTGCATTACAGCCTGGGTGGAGAACATGCCCAGGCTCCCAGTCCCTGTCTGAATGCTGAACCACATCTCTCAGAGCAATCACAATGCTGCATTGCAGCGTTGTGATTGGCTTAGGGGAGGCTGGGTGCTTCCTGTTCCATTCCCAATTTAGAGGAGAAACAGAGGAAAGATGCAGTGATAAAGTATGTTTTTTTCATTTTAGATCCTAGTATGCCTCACCAACCTTGATCTGTGCCGGCCACCTCCTCCTCCTTGGGGTCAATGAGGGTAATCCTCTGCATTTATGTCTGCTCCATTCTCCTGCACTTCCTCCGTGGCAGTGGCGGTGGCAGAGGCTGGGGCATCCGGCGCCTTTTTCCTACTCCACGTTGCAGTATGAGTAATTCCATGGTGTAGTTGAGCTTGTAAAGTGTTCTTGATATGTTCTGCTCATGTACCAATGCTGATGCATCATTGTATGCCTGGTTTGCTGATGCATAGGGATTTAGAGGCATTTTTGACTCTGTGTTTTATTCGCAAATGATGCGCCAATTTACCAATTAAATATGGATGCATCAGTTCTTCATTGGATCGGGGCAACACCTACCTTGTACATGATTAACCAAATCTGACACAGCCGGTTGGGGTGCAGGAAACAAGTGGTGCAGGACTGAGAAAAGTGACACATTGGCCCTTATGTGCCATTTTTTAAATATGGAGAAAGGAGTGCACTGCCACTGAGCAAAACAAAGTGATGCAGCGGTGGCACAAGCTCCTTGCATATATGCCCTACAATGAATTATTGCCATTTTGAGTAAAGGTAAGGAGAAGAAAGGGATAGAACTAGCTTCCAATGAATGGAAAGAAATATGGGTCTCATTTAAAACTTGGTGGAAGGTACTCTGTCTGTCACCATATCGGGGACAATACATCAGCTGTACTGTCCACCAATGTAGAGATTACCACTTGCCCTGTTGTCATCTCTGTGCGCTGAGTGAAACCATTAATCCTTTTCATTTTGTTTGTTTTCAGACAAAGCTCCCAAAGCTAGGTTTTGCTTCAGAAAAGCAACAACAACCAAATATCTCCAGTCTCTGGGAGTTTTATCCGTTTGGGGGTTATTATTTTTTTCTGTCCCTTGCCACCAGGCATTTCCCGGTTGTGACAGAAAAAAAGAATATTAAACTACCCACATTAAATAGGACAGGGTGTGTACTGTCTTTTCTCTGACATCACCTCCTCCATATGACCTTTGAAGAAATGTTTTCTTTTTTTTTTCTTTTTTTATTATTTCATCATCAGAAAAACAAAGTGTAAACAATTGATTGTTTTGACAAATATATCAATTACAACAGAAATTATTCAGTTAATGCTTAGTCACTTAAAGTACCAAACGAAATGTAAAACATATTTTTAACAAGCAAAGAAAAAAATAAACTTGCGGAGAGGGCTAAACAGTTTTTAACCCCACCGACTATGATCCTGTAAGAGTGAGCATGAGTCTATCCCTATTTTCATTAACCGTCTAATTTAATTTTCCATTTTTCAACTGGGGCCCATATCCGTTTCCCCAGCTGCTTTGCATTCACGCCTTTTTTTTCATATAAAGCTTTCTCTAGAGTATAGATAGCTAATTTTTTGAGAGCCAATGTTGAAACGAAGGAGGATTAGAGTCTTTCCATACCGTTGCAATACAAAGCCGGCTCAGCGTCATTGCAATAAACAAAAATTCTTGATGGAGTACCTCCTGCCCCTCCTTTGCCACCCCAAGAACCATAATCTCATTAGTTAATTTAATTGAGATTTCCAATTTCTCTTTAAAGAATTCCTCCATAGCTTGTTTAAAGGCATCTAGTTTAGGACAAGCTGCAAACATATATATTGTGTCAGCCTCCTTACTCTGACATCTTAGGCAGAGGATCCCGCTCGTACCCTCCCAACGGGCTATTCTATGTGGTGTATAATATAATTCATATAAAGTCTTATAATACTGTGCCTGCAGATTTGCAACCTTTAAGGTAATGTTTCCTAACCTGAGCGATTTTCAACCTCATTCCCCGCTAAATGTAATTTATTTCTCCATTTGTCAAATACCTTTCCTCTGTCATCCTCATTATACTGGCATAATGCACCATAGAGTTGAGAGATTGAACATCCCTCCTCATCTTGAACAAATTCCATCAAGTCTACCCTAGTAAATTTGCAATTACCTGCTTGTTTTCTCTGCAAGACTGATCCTATCTGTAAATATTTAAAAAAATCTCTCCGATCCAAATTGTATAGCGGTTGCGCTCTTTCAAATGTTATTAACCCTGATTGATCTATGATGTCTCCAATTATGCTGACCCCAAGATTATCCCACCGACTATGATCCTGTAAGAGTGAGCATGAGTCTATCCCTATTTTCATTAACCGTCTAATTTAATTTTCCATTTTTCAACTGGGGCCCATATCCGTTTCCCCAGCTGCTTTGCATTCACGCCTTTTTTTTCATATAAAGCTTTCTCTAGAGTATAGATAGCTAATTTTTTGAGAGCCAATGTTGAAACGAAGGAGGATTAGAGTCTTTCCATACCGTTGCAATACAAAGCCGGCTCAGCGTCATTGCAATAAACAAAAATTCTTGATGGAGTACCTCCTGCCCCTCCTTTGCCACCCCAAGAACCATAATCTCATTAGTTAATTTAATTGAGATTTCCAATTTCTCTTTAAAGAATTCCTCCATAGCTTGTTTAAAGGCATCTAGTTTAGGACAAGCTGCAAACATATATATTGTGTCAGCCTCCTTACTCTGACATCTTAGGCAGAGGATCCCGCTCGTACCCTCCCAACGGGCTATTCTATGTGGTGTATAATATAATTCATATAAAGTCTTATAATACTGTGCCTGCAGATTTGCAACCTTTAAGGTAATGTTTCCTAACCTGAGCGATTTTCAACCTCATTCCCCGCTAAATGTAATTCATTTCTCCATTTGTCAAATACCTTTCCTCTGTCATCCTCATTATACTGGCATAATGCACCATAGAGTTGAGAGATTGAACATCCCTCCTCATCTTGAACAAATTCCATCAAGTCTACCCTAGTAAATTTGCAATTACCTGCTTGTTTTCTCTGCAAGACTGATCCTATCTGTAAATATTTAAAAAAATCTCTCCGATCCAAATTGTATAGCTGTTGCGCTCTTTCAAATGTTATTAACCCTGATTGATCTATGATGTCTCCAATTATGCTGACCCCAAGATTATCCCACCGCCTCATCACTTGATCATGGAATACATCTGGGAGAAGTTCATTCATATATAAAGGGGTATAAAAGTTCATTCTCCCTAATTTAATTTTCTTCCGGATAATTGACCAAGCTGAGATAGCCGGACCCAACACCTTGAACTTCGTTCTTTTATAGTAGTTTAGCTCCTTGAAAGTAAGAAGTCCCTTATTAGAGTCCAAAACCAGCAGTTCATATATATCCGGAATGCCAGCATTACCCCTCCAAATAGCTTTCATATTCCCACCGAGAAGTCTTTTACGATACTGAAGGACAGAAGCAAAATAATATGTCTCAAAGTCAGGCACTGCAAGGCCCCCCGTTCTTTAGATAGTGTCAGCATCTTTATGGATCTTCGGGTTCTGCCCTTTGCCCATATAAAGCGATTACAAATCCCCTCTATTTCCTTAAACCACTTATTAGTAAATAATAAAGGAATCGTGCGGAATAAATATAGAATTTTGGGCAGAAACAGCATTTTTATAACATTGCAGTGACCTATAACTGTTAAATGTAAATTGTCCATCCTATCTTGGTCTAGTTTTGCCTTTTTAATTACTGGGGTCAGATTTTCCTCCACAGAATATTTGCGTATTCCCTTGGTTCAATTCATACCCTGATAGAAGACCATATTTTTTAGCTTTATTCTTAATCTCTCTAATTGCTATTATTGGTGTTGATGATGTGACTGCTAAATCGTCCGTGTATCCCAATATTTTGGTCTCATATCTGTTCAGTATAATTGGGCTGATGTTTATATTTTTTTCTATATATCTAATAAATGGATCAATATAACAGGCGAAAAGTAGAGGGGAGCAAGGGCATCCTTGCCTAGTCCCACGTTCGATTTTTATTACCTCGCTCAGTTCTCCCCCTACTTTCAGTGTGATACTCAGATTTTTATAAAGGGACTTTAGTGCTCCTATACATTTTTTCCCAAAATTGCATTTAATTATTGTTGCCCACAGGAAACCCCACGAGACCCAATCAAAAGTCTTTTCGGCGTCCAGCAATATTAAAGACCTAGGGTCTTGTGGGGCAGTCATGCCATCCAGCAGCGCAAACACCCTTCTAATATGATCGGCAGTACTCCTCCCCGTTATGAACCCGTGCTGCCAGGATGAAACTATCTTCCCAATTATCAAGCAAAAATTTGACAAAATTGTAGAATAGGCTTTACAATCACTATTCATTAAACTGATTGGTCTGTATGACCCAGGATCCGTAGAGCTTTTATTCTTTTTTTAAAAACACCACCATTGAAGCATCTCCCTAAGACCCCGGAGGGGCAGCACTATTTTGTATAAGAACCATAAGTCTATTAATGTCTGCTTCTAAGATCAGAAAGAACTTCTTGTAAAACTCTAGCGGTATTAAATCAGGTCCAACTGCTTTCCCTGACGGAAGATCATTAAAAGCTCTTTGTACTTCCTCTGAGGTAAAGTTATTCTCAAGGGAATAGTTGTCTTCTTTTGTTAGCTTATCTAGTGAGGAAGACTCTAAATATTGCTCAATTTCTGCTGTATCTGCTTCCCTATTATCCTGACTATATAATTTCTTATAAAACTTCTGGAACACAGAGCAAATTTCCTTTGGTGTTTTTACTATTACCCCTGCCTCCGTAGTCATTTCTGTTATCTGTCCCTGAGTAGCCGCCTGCCGGGTTCTGATCGCTAGGATTCGTCCTACCTGTTCGCTGTATTCATGTTGCTCTTCCCTCCTTGCTAGATATTTGCCATCTGATTTTGCGGCATATGCTTCCCCCACTGTTGCTTTAGCCATTGCCAATTTTTGCGTTACTTTTGTCACCTCCTCTTTCTCTCTTATATTTCTTATCAATTCTTCCTCTAGCTTTGCTGCTAAGCTTATCTTTTTCGCAAGATCTTCTTTTTCCTGCTTGCTTCGTCTAAGAGAGTAGCTTAGCGTTTCCCCCCTAATACCTGCCTTCATAGCATCCCATACTATTCGGGGCGACGCTGTACCTCTATTGTTTTCCAGGAATTCTTTTGACCAAATTTCCATGTTGGTAATATAATTTGTGTCCTGTAACAGTTCTCTCTCAAAAGTCCAGCTAGTTATTTTTTCTGAAAGTATGGTATAGAGATCTCCATGGAGAGCGGATTGTGATCCGACATCAATCTGGGCATTTTTTTAACTTTCACCATCGGTATCAATGAGGGAGAGATCAAAAAATAATCTAACCGAGCTAGAGTTTTATGGGGGGCAGAATAGTATGTGTTGCCTCCCCCTCCATTTGTATGTTCCCAAATATCGATCAACCCATTATCCTGCATGAGTTGTATCAGAGCTCTGTGTGTTTTTTTCTTTTTACCAATAAAAACCCGTTTGGGGGTTATTATTTTTTTCTGTCCCTTGCCACCAGGCATTTCCTGGTTGTGACAGAAAAAAGAATATTAAACTACCCACATTAAATAGGACAGGATGTGTACTGTCTTATCTCTGACATCACCTCCTCCATATGGCATTTGAAGAAAGTTTTTCATCAACAAAGAAAATGTGTGGTCAAAAAAAATGGAAATCTTAAGGTCCAACCATGTATAAATGAAGTCTCCAAACTCTAAATCCGGCCCTATGCCAGATGCACTAGAAATGTTTTTGCTCATATTTCTGGGTCAATCATCTTTATAGTATGAAGATGCTTCATTCTGCTCTGCAGAATCTTCACAATTGTAAAATAGGTATTTCAAATATTTGCCTTCGGTGTTTAAATTCTGTAAATGGAGTTTGGCTCTGGGTATTCTAGTGACACACTCACTATTTAGTGCTCTATAATTGTGTTTTTAATGTTGAAAGCTAATGTTCATTTTTTCAATCTACGTTGCTTGCTTTGTCGGGCACTGATTCCAGCTAAGTGTCAAAACAAGCGATAGGCATGCATCTCTTTTATTTAAATGCTTGTGGGCCTGTCATTATATATGATGCAGTGAAAATTGCACTACTCTGTGTTATATAAAATCTGTCTTGCTAAGATTATCTTGATGCACCAACTAAAGTATTCAATTTCCCTTAACATAGCACTTTAAACATTTTAAAGTATTGATCTAAATATCTGAAAAAATGAGTTGACGTTAACAGTAGAATTATCAAGTAGATTCAAAAATTGTGTGATTATTATTATTTGGTTCATTATATACTGATACATGCAAATATGTTTTTATCTTAGAAATACTTTCTTATGCACTGTTGCACAGTGTGGAAAATGTTAATTTTATGCCTTTAGGAAGTTGGCTCTCTATATACTATACCAAAGTAAGGTATAGTGTGCACAGAGTCCAGTGGATCCCAGAAGGTATAGCATAGGCTAAAGTATATAATACCTTACTCTCTTTTGTAGTAGTGTGGTTGAGCAGTCAGATTTATCATGGGGTAGTTTTAAGCATTTTTTGTACACACTTCTGCAAGGCATGATGTTGTAATGGCATAAGTGGTATTAGTATGCGATGTAATGACATACATCCTTCAGAGGGGAACAGCCATTACAACGCTGGTTTTACCACGCGTTGCTTTTACATCGCATGCTTTACAACACATGCGATGTTACAACATGTGGTAAAACCAGGCATACCATTACATCTCATGTGCTTTTACAATGCAAGCGATGTATTGTGTAATGACGGTGGCGGGGGCGACTATTCACGTCGTTGTGAGGAAACTTAGGCTGTTTCCTCACA
Organism: Lissotriton vulgaris; assembly: GCF_964263255.1. Classification (NCBI taxonomy): domain Eukaryota; kingdom Metazoa; phylum Chordata; class Amphibia; order Caudata; family Salamandridae; genus Lissotriton; species Lissotriton vulgaris. Next base: position 421,799,635 of record NC_141691.1, read on the forward strand.
ACGAGGTGAAGCAAGCAGGATGGAGGAAGCAGGATCCCACGGCGACGCTGGATAAGAGAGAGGTAAGGGGGTTTGTGAATGGGGTGGGGTTACTTTTGTAGGGTTTAGGGTAGTTTAAAAGTAGTGTGGTAATGTTTGTGTTGTGTGTGTGTTTTTTAAAATCGTTTTAGTGTGTGTGGTGGTGTTGTCGTGTTTGTTAAGTGTAGTGTATTGGGGAGTGTAGTGTAGTGGTTATGTAGTGTAGTGCTTTAGGTTTTAGGGTAGTGTAGTGTTGTAGTGTGTGTTTATTGTAGCGTGTTAGGGTTTAGGGTAGTGTAGGGTTGGGAGTAGTGTGGGTAGTGTAGTAGTGTTTTGGGATTTAGGGTAGTGTAGGGGTGGGAGTAGTGTGGGTAGCGTAATAGTGCTTTAGGGTTTAGGGTAGTGTAGGGGTGGGAGTAGTGTGGGTAGCGTAATAGTGCTTTAGGGTTTAGGGTAGTGTAGGGGTGGGAGTAGTGTGGGTAGCGTATTAGTATTTTAGGGTTTAGGGTAGTGTAGGGGTTGGAGTAGTGTGGGTAGCGTAGTAGTGTTTTAGGGTTCAGGGTAGTGTAGGGGTGGGAGTAGTGTGGGTAGCGTAGTAGTGTTTTAGGGTTTAGGGTAGTGTAAGGGTGGGAGTAGTGTGGGTATTGTTGTAGTGTAGTAGTGTTTTAGGGTTTAGGGTAGTGTTGGGGTGGAAGTAGTGTGAGTAGGGTAGTAGTGTTTTAGGGTTTAGGGTAGTGTAAGGGAAGGAGTAGCGTGGTTAGCGTAGTAGTGTTTTAGGGTTTAGGGCAGTGTAAGGGTGGGAATAGTGTGGGTAGCGTAGTAGTGTTTTAGGGTTTAGGGTAGTGTAGGGGTGGGAGTAATGTGGGTAGCGTAGTAGTGTTTTAGGGTTTAGGGTAGTGTTGAGGTGGGAGTAGTGTGGGTAGCTTGGTAGTGTTTTAGGGTTTAGGGTAGTGTAAGGGTGGGAGTGGTGTGGGTAGCGTAGTAGTGTTTTAGGGTTTAGTGTAGTGTAAGGGTCGGAGTGGTGTCTGTAGCGTAGTAGTGTTTTAGGGTTTAGGGTAGTGTAGGGGTGGGAGTAGTGTGGGTAGCGTAGTAGTGTTTTAGGGTTTAGGGTAGTGCAGGGGTGGGAGTAGTGTGGGTAGCGTAGGAGTGTTTTAGGGTTTAGGGTAGTGTAGGGGTGGGAGTAGTGTGGGTAGCGTAGTAGTGTTTAGGGTAGTGTAAGGGTGGGAGTAGTGTGGGTAGCGTAGTAGTGTTTTAGGGTTTAGGGTAGTGTAGGGGTGGGAGTAGTGTGGGTAGCGTAGTAGTGTTTTAGGGTTTAGAGTAGTGTAAGGGTGGGAGTAGTGTGGGTAGCGTTGTAGTGTTTTAGGGTACTGTAAGGGTGGGAGTAGTGTGGGTAGCGTAGTAGTGTTTTAGGGTTTAGGGTAGTGTAAGGGTGGGAGTAGTTTGGGTAGCGTAGTAGTGTTTTAGCATTTAAGGTAGTGTAAGGGTGGGAGTAGTGTGGGTAGCGTAGTAGTGTTTTAGGGTTTAGGGTAGTGTAAGGGTGGGAGTAGTGTGGGTAGTGTAGTAGTGGTTTAGGGAAGTGTAAGGGTGGGACTAGTCTGTTTTGTAGGTGTAGGGATACGGATGTTACTTACCTTGCATACTTTTACCACAAGTATAGCTTTACCACGCATGCCTTCTTCCTAGGTCATTGAATCTGAAGCGGCAAGGTTCAGGTGTGCCCCAACATTTTAGATTTAGGGGTATTACAGGGTTTTGCTGTTCGGGACCATTGGGTCCCGTGCCTGGGGTGTCTACATCCCCTATTATGCCACCCTCCAGTGGGAGAGAGGCATTAGCCTTTTCTCGATTGGGTGAGACCCTCATCTTCAAGATGGAGGGGACTGAGATGTGGTCTTCACTTCGCCTCCCCCACCTGATAGGTGGGGTTGGCAAAGGTGCGTTCACCTCCCTTCCTAGCTAGGTTTTCCCATTGATTCTCCTGCCCAAATTGGGGTCAGAACCAGTGGGGACCAATTACTGATAGCAGCAAAATGCTGAGGGTAGTTAAAAAAGGCGGAAGACATTAAAATCTTCCCCTTCGTGGACCCTGCCAATCCTGGAAGAGGAGGCATGACACCTCTGCCATGGATGAGCTTTGTTTCAGGACCCAGAGAGTGGAAGCTCTATACCCAGGGGTACAGAAATCTGTATGGTGGTGGCGTAAGGCTCACAGCCAGTCAGGTACAATACCAGGGCTGGTTGTATTTCAGGGGGCATCTCTAAGATGCCCAATGAGTGCATCCCTTAAATAAATCCTACACTCGTATATATGTGGGTTTAATGTAATAAAAGGTGGAACCCTTCTGGGCCTTTGGAGTGCATAATGACAAGCCCACAGCCCCTATACTCAAAATGGCTTCTATGAAATTACAATGCCTTTGAATGGCACAGGCTCATTCTGCTATGCCCTCACCTAGTAATGTGGTGCACCCTGCATTTGGGGCTGTAAGCCTGCTAGAGAGGTGGCTTACACGTGCCACAGGCAGTGTTGGTGGACATGTCACCCAGAGATGGGTACCATTTTGACTCTTCAGTTTAGACTGTACCAGAACATGCAGCCTGCAGTGGCTCTGTGTGGGTGTTTAGGTGAGGGATTCCTGATGGTGTCATAATACATGCCGCAGCCCTCAGGGGCCCTATCGGTCACAAGGCCCTTGTCACTAGAGGTACCTTTTGCAGAGGACTTACATGTGGCTCAGAGGTGAGTAAATTGTGGAGACAAAGGTACAGTTTTGTGAATGAACACGGGCCCTGGGAACCTGATCGGCAGAGACCCAGGGCACACTCAGTCAAGTTGGCATCAGGTATCTGGCAAAAAGGTATGGTGTACCCATGCAAAAAAGGGCATTTTCCTAAAATGCCCATAAGTTACTTCTTGAAGACAGGATCAATGCTTGTAGTTTGTACAGCATACAAAAGATTTTTATTATAGACCTGGTTTTCTTTTCTAACAACATGTGGACAATTTTTGTATTTATAGAAATATGTATGTGCTGCTTTTACTTCTGAAGAAGACCATTGTCAAAGGTACAAAAATATTGAGGTCAATTTTTCATATACATCATCCATTTTAAGGCATTTACATGGGATTCATACCAGGATTTCAATGGTTAGAACTTTTCATATACGCTAAGAGCTAACTGACGTAGATGGGAGACTACAGAATTTTGTATATAAACTTACAGTACAATAGTAAATGATGTGCTCTTTTGAATCGATAGTGGTTCACTTTTAGTCAGCAGGTGTTTTTATCCCAGTTATCATAATTACCATAAGATATTTGCAGTACAAGCTATTTGGACTGATGTACAGTTTTGTAGTATATATTTTAGGACTTAGGAAAAAGCATTCTATGAAACTTTCTTGTTTTGATGCACTTCCTATTATGGAAAAAAAAACTTTAAGACTGAATTATTTTCCATAACCACCTCTCAATAATAATGCGCTTTGTAAAGCACATAGCTACTCATTGCAGAGTGTCCCAACGCTATTGTGCAATTACATTTGAAATGTTCAAGACTTGTATTCTAAAGGTATTTTCTTTGTACATGTTATTAAGCACCTCACATAAAATGCCAACAATAATACCTACAAAGATGTCACCTAAGCCTCTCCTGACAGATCCCATCACTGTATTTCATGAATGTGAAATCAAAAACTGGATTGCTTTTGCCTAAAAATATGTCTGCAGGATTGTTGCAAATTTTAATGTGGAGTTGAAATTAGCATTGCATATGTTTGACTCTTGTCACCATGAAAATATCATACTTTTGCTTTTGAAATCAAACATGTCCTAGCCAAAGTACTAAACTGATGTGTTTAGAATATGGATGTTCGGTACAGTAAGGATCTCCAAATAGAAAAAAGTTATGGAGTATGAGGGGGATGATCAAAGGGGTATGCAATAAATTCATAATGTGTCTTTAAAAGACATCTTTTCCTGGTCTGTATTTTTCTCTTTTCCAATGTTTCCCTAGCAAGTATTCACTTTTAATACCAGTTGTGTCAATTGTAATGCAAAGTGATGTAGTCAACTATTGAATATATCTCAGATACACTAAATATGCTTTATCTTTTTAAAAAGAGAAGGATGTCTTGTTTTCTATTTTGTTGAACATCTAAAAATATTTAAGCATATATGTGCATTTTACTATTATTGATTTTTAAATGAAACAATCTATAAGGCTATGGCTTTAGACAATGTTTGTACAACTGGAGATTTCATATCTGACAATATGTATAAAGCGTATGTGCTATACTGTCATATCTAGGCAATTAATTTTGTGTAAAAAGTATGAGTTACATAGGCGCCCTTTCAATCATAATTTTGGTATTTATGCATTTGCATTCCACCATATTATTATTAACAACTTTACCATTTTCATCAAGCTTTATGATTAATTTGATGTTTGGTGGCCAAAGAGGGTCAGAAGGAATCATCAACCTCTGGAGAGTGTAAAGATGTCCACTGACTGAAATAAAGATACAAAATATGTATAACCAGTAAAGCTATATCAAGCCTGTGCCAACTATCTGTAAATAGAAATAAGAAACACATCAAATGTTTCCTAAAGCTTGGCTAACATAGATGAAATGTGCTGAGCGATTTATGAAAATATAATCAGTCTGAACTATGAGACAAATGTCTTCTGTTAAAAAGTGCTTAAAAATAGTTGTTTAGGCATGAATAGTGTATACATCTAGAGATGGGGTACAAGTAATTTTGAAATTCATTGATCTGGCAGCAATTCACCATGTTTTACTGAGTGCCTGGAATTTCCTCTAATGCCTTTCTGTTAGGATGAGGAAGACTGATAGGGCTGTTAACATTTCAATTGGATTTTAGAGGTGTAACCATAGCTGATAGCAAAAATGGTTTGAAGGATACCCAAGAAGGTGCCTTAGGTAGAACATGAAGGCCAATGTTTCCCATTTTTACTTGCTTTCACCTTGCTTTGTGTTGCCTTCCATGTATTGCTTTGATCATCTTTAAGAGTCTTTGTCTACAAATACTCTTTAAAAAGGTTTTTCATCAGGTACAATCTGAATTGATCATGCAATGCATGAATTTACGTAGTATAATTAATTTGTCACTATCAAATCTTTCCTTATTATATTATAATGTTGTGTTGGGAACAATTGTCATTGTCTTGAATTGTAAGAAATTGGTCAAATCATGATTCCACTGTGTAGGAATTGTAAACATATGACGGAGCCAAGTCAGTCAATGACAAGTCAAATGAAAAAACCAAGCACACTTTAATTTGAGATAAGAAAGATATCCTTCTAAATGTACCAAATGCAATATATTTTCCTATTTTAAAGCAAATATATAGATTTCATATTCACTCCTCATATTTTATCAATGAAATCAGATCATCTGAAGCATATCACAATGTTTCAGTCATATTGCCTTTAGTGTAACACATTAATTTCATGAATCAGTCCTCCTCAGTAACAGAACAATAATATTTTTGAAAGCTGTCATTTTAAAATATTGCAAAATTTAAATTTGGGTTGATTTGTAATGCTTTTCTTTGGTATTGATCCAAAAAATGAAAAATAGAAGTTGAATCTAAAACTGACAATATCTTTGTTTGGATACCCGAAAACTCCAGTGGATGTTAAATATTTCATAATGAATTAAAAATGGAGGATATGTTTATTACTGAAAATAAATCACTCTAACTAAGGGAATCTTTTATTTGGCAGTTTTTTACTGCACAGATGACCCAAAGCATTACAACATGTAGCTAGCCATTGAGTACAATGGCAAACATTGTTTCCACAGCTTGATTTGGAAAATATAATTTACAATGATGGGTTGCTGCATATTGAAAGTAGCAAATCACTAGGAGAAAGGCAGCAGTTGTTAGACACAGCTTTGTTGATATACAACGTAGACACATTCTATAAGCCCTGCATTTACATGTTGTCTGTAGCATTGGCTCCTTATTGAGGCAAACACGTCAAAACATTTGTAAAAGCTGTCATGGCACAGAATGTTAAAAAAGCTTAACATAATGAAGTGAAATTTATTATTTTACCAGTGTTAGAACAGATACTTATTTAAAACATATGGAAGAATCTTAAAATAATATTTACACACATTTTCATGCAAAACAGTCTATACAAGATATGGTTCTAAACCAGGAGCAGATAGAATGCATTAGTTAATGAAATATCCCCTCTTTTCTGCTATTTCGCAACACAACGTTTGCAAAATGTTCGTTTATACCATACCTCTTTTACTTGAATTATTATTCTGCCTAACATGTAACCGTGTCTTGAGTGGCAAATTCATATAAATGATATATTGATGATCAGCAAGTGTCACTTTGCGAAAGTGCTATCATTACCAATCGTTATCATGATGAGGCGGGTGCTGCAAGAGGAAGAGTAGTCCAACATTAGGTTTTTAGAATTCAATGATAAAGGAAAATGAATATGCATATTAAACCATTGTTGTTTCCTTATTTACTCACTCAGAGACAAGCCCTCCACCCCAGCCCTTTTTACCTTTAGTGATTTGTTACTATATGTCTGTAGGTCTTCCTTTATATATATTCCTGCCAATTAGGAAACGTTTAGCATAGTAAAAAGAAAATACATTGTAAGTATAAAAATGCCCATGTCTTCAATTGATTGTACACATGTATTCGAGAAATATGGATATAATACAGAAAGAATAACACAACCCAATGTTTAAAACAAAACCCAACCATATCTCAGGAAACTATTTCTGAATAACAGGATCTCAACCCTCAAATTAGCAAAGTCCAATAAAAATTAGGGAAACTGAAAGTTGTGACTGGCAAAGAACAAAGTTGAATATAACAACCTGTTATGAACATGGTATAACCTGATCAGAGTAACATTCACTAAAAGATCATGTATTTTAAACGGAGAATCATGAGTGTGTGAATTAGCAAATCACAAAGACTGCTAGCAACCGAATTTAAAATGTACACTTTTCCTCAGGAAAATCCTAGTTCTTGCATGGGAGCTGTGGTAATAACATTCATGACATGTAACATTTATTAGGTGATTTAAGGCTTAATATTAAAGGTATTATTGCACAACAAGTGGATTGAGTAACAATGGTCCAAAATCAAAAGCACATCCCAAAATCATTTACCAATACCAGCTTCAATTTTATTGTGTTATAGGTTTTCTGACGTATTGACTCAATTCATAAAATAAGAAACCCAGAGAAAGTGATGCAGGGACTCTGAGCTCTGCTTACACGGTGTGTGCAATTTAATCACCAAACCTCAGGTTGTGGCACATCATTACACTGTTGTACAAAAAGATCAGTTGCTAACAAATAGCAACATGCTGTGTATTAAAACATATATTTAAAGTTGTTTCTCAAAACTATGAATTCATAAACAATTTTGAAATGTATGTCCAGAGACTTACATTAACATCAGGAGCAAATTTTGACTTTTTGGAATTTTTAAAGTATTGAAGTGTACTCTGCAAATGTTGTGACTGTTAAAGCTTAGCAGGAGTGCCTACATTTGTATAAATACACTTATGAAACTTAACAGGTGTGCACTTACTCTTAAGTAAATATAGAGAACAACACCATTTGCACTTGCACTTTGTTTTTCTTTATGGATAATACATACTTCCTTGTACAGAGACTAAGGTCCGGATTTAGATTTGACAGATGGGTTACTCCATCACAACAGTGTTGGATATCCCATCTGCCGAAATATAAATCCTATATTTTCCGATGGGATTTATATTTTGAAAGATGGATATCCATCACCGTTGTGACATAGTGACCCGTCAACAGAAATCTAAATTAGAGTCTACGTCTGCCTCAATCCAAACAACATTTGGAGTGTTCCCTCAGAAACTTGACATGGATAAATCTCTCATTAATTCCTGTTTGCAATTACAGCTGGTGAATATTTGTGAATGCCAGCAATCAAGCATGTGTGGGTGTTCACTTAGGTGAGCATTCCTGGACTTGCAAATTAACTACTTGGCCCAGTGAGAAGGTTAACTTGGAAGTACAATGACACCAAATGTGTGGATTACTCCATTTTCAATTGCAAATTCATGTATTTTGAGTGTCAAACATGACATAGCTGATCACAAATTCATATTACATGAAAAATCTTTTTTTCCATGAGAAGGAAACCTTATTATAAAGACATGATTCAAAATGTGTGATGCATTCTGTAGGAATTGTTGTCTATGGGTCATTGTGTCACACTTATGCCAGGGTTAGGTGTGACACTCTAATGTATTTAGAAAGCTGTGTGAATCTCAAAACATTTTTCTGTGAGTAAGCAGGTTTTAGAGGGGCATGACACAGGTACTCTTAGAAAAAGCTTTGTGAATCCTTTCTTCTGAGCTCTTGGTCTAGTAAATGTATAAAATGTATTGAATATCATCATGAACATATGATGTTTGGGGTATATACAACAATTTTATGCATTTCACATAAAACAGTTACATTAAGCCGTACATTGCAACTTCAAAGAATACTTGGTGTTTGAAATATGCTTGTGTTACACCTTTAATTACTGATATAGACATTTGATCACAGTATGGTTGGCAATACAACTGTTTATATTCGTCCCTTTTGTGTACTTCACAAAAAGACAGTATCAATCCACACTTTTGTGCTCCATGAACAATTAAAACTATTTACAACAACAAAAATAGCAATCCTAATAAGAGTGAATAGCAAATTTCATATGATCAATTTGGTATTGAGAATTAATTCCTTACTTATGGTTTGAACCTTTCTGCAATTAGTGGTTACAATACTGTTAAATAATATTCCTAGTCTGTTCAAATATACTGCCATAGCTTAAAATATATGCATCAAAAGCACATCCTCTTTGTACACATGCTTTTTTAGTAAATTATGTAGCAGAATTTTTTTTTTAAATCAAAAGCTTTTTTAATGTATTTGCTTGTTTAAAGTATTTGTATAGTAAGTCCTAGTTGCAAAGCAATAGAGTGCTTCATGCATACAAATGAAAAGTGTACCCTTCTCCTTTTAAAGTGGCTTCCTATAATGTGCTTTTTCAGTTTTCATTTTCCATTATGTGCCATCAAGTCATGATACTGTATTGCATCTCAAGAAAACAACCTTATTGAAACAGAGATTGTATATTTGTTATACTGGAATCCTATGCCCGGAACATGTAGGGCCCTATTTACACATGTAGATTTGCTACAAGTAAAATTGCTCTTAGACTTTTAAATAACTCACCAATTTGGTCTATTCACCTTTCATGAGTGTAAAGTTATTCAAAAAGGGAAGATATGCATATGTTCACCCCCTGAAATAGGGTGTGAGTCAGTAAAAATATCAAATGAACCATGACGTTATTACTATTAGTGATTATATGACCATATTTGATGATTCAGACACTTAGCTGAGACCACTACAATTGGGGCAGATATCTCTCTATGATATAATATAGTATAGTAAAGTTTAAAGTCTCCCATGAGATTCTACCGGGCAGGTTCAGGAACCTGGGGATATAAGGTCAGGTCCTTTCTTTGTTTAAGTATTTCTTGGAGCACAGGATGCAGTCGGTCTGGTATAATCTTTTTCCTCCACTGCAAATCCTCCAGTGTGTGGAGTGCGACAGGGATTGGATCTGAGCGCCACTCTTTTTAATATGTATCTGCAGCCGCTAGTGAATCTAGACCAGACTTGGGATCACTGGGTGATTTCCTATACTGACAATGCCAAATTGCTTTTATCCTTCCAGGAGAAGGATTCTCAGGCCCTCAACTCCCTTTAAATGTGTTTAAAGTCTGAAGGAGATGAGTAATAATTGTCCCAGGCTAAACTCTGATAAAAAAGAGGCCTTCTTTTTTTGTACTAGGGGGCTTCTTGCAATGGCTTAACGATAAATACCCCCGCCATATTATGTTGGCTGGGTATCGCAGCAGTCACAAAGTTCATCTGCCGCTTTTCTGCTGGTTGGCAGTCATTCAGATTGCCGACCGGGTGGTGCTGAGCCAGTACTATGGTGGGGATGCCTAGCAGGCATCGCCAGCCATATTATGATGTGAGTGGTATACTGGCCCTGCAATGGCAGTGATACTGCTAAGGAAGGGCTGGTGGGGATTGGCTCTGGGGGCCCGTTACAGGTTCCTGGGGGATGGGTGCACTTGGGGGTACCATGTACCCTGCAGATCCCTGCACCAATTGGAAGGCATCTTGTGGTGCCTGCCCTGTGGTGCAGCGAAATTCTGTGCATGCCCTTTTACCATTGCGAACAGTGCTGCAGCCAGCTGCAACGTCCGCAATGGTAAAAGGCCAGGATGCACCTGCCAGTATGGTGGGCTCATCCTAATTGGGCCGGTTGGACCACTGCACGTCTGGCGGTCCGTCCCATCACCATTATGGTGGCGGGCGGATTGATGATTTTTGATTCCAGTCAGTCTTTTGTTGCTCAATAACAACTGTATCTGCCAGCTGTTTTGCCACTCTTAAATCTCTAAGGAAAATTTTACATCTTGTGACCAAGGATATGCAATAGATCATTGTTCACTCCGTAGTGACGCCTAAGCCTGACTACGCTATCTTTATTTGGGCTTACCTGTCTTTTTAACTTTTCATTTAAAGATTTTGCAAAATGCTGCTGCTCGACTGATTCTGAAAATTCAGGCTTTTAAATTAGTAATGCCCCACCTACGACATCTTTACTGGATGCTGATTATTAAGTGAGTTCTATTCAAGGAGCTACGTTTGGCCTTCAGAGCCCTGGACCACAGAGGTTTTGCATATTTAAGAAACAGAATTAAGGCTTACTCTCAATCTAGATCTTTGAGATCTAGTAGTCAAAGTCTACTTTAAGATTGCTCTGGTGCGCAAAGCAAGAAGAGGTGGTAGATCCTTTGTATTCCTTACTATGAAGCTTTGGAATGCCCTTCTAGCCAGCCTTCAGTTAGCTTCTTTTGAAGCGATTTTTTTAACTCTGTTGTTTAACTTTCTATCTATATCTATATATATATCTATATCTATATCTATATATATATATATAAATATATATATATATATATATTCACTGAAAAAACCATAGGTTTCACACCAGTTATAGTTAGCTGGAAATTTTACTGATATAAAACCATTGAAATTCCCACGTTATAGTTAGTCGGACTCACTATAACTTGCGCGTACAATGCACTGCTGATGACGTCACATATTACATCACTCATGACATGGTCAGTGACATCACTCATGACATCACTGATGACACCATCCAGTGAATGTGTGTCTTTCTGAAAAATAAATTTGTTTTATATATGTATTTGTAAAGGTCGATGGAAGAATAAATGTTTAAATAAGTGTGTAAATGGATGTTTTTAAAAAAAAAAATTGGTTGGGTAACTGGCTTATTACGTGTATCTTAGTGAATACATATATTAGCGAGTATTGTTTAAATATTTAAATGTTTGTATCAGTGTTTCTCTTTGTGTATAAGTGGCTGCAGGGGTTGGTGACTGACTCACTGTTTGTATGTGTTTTGAAGACAGCATATGTGCAGGACTGTATGGGTGGATGAGTGTGTATATGTGTGTGTTAGTGAGTGAATGACTGTCTCACTAGTGTCTTCATTAGTAACGACATATGTTTTAATCTAGTATATGTGAGTATTGATGTATATAAGTGAGTATAGTATATATAGTGAGAGATTGTAGAAGTTCCTGTTTAAATAAGTATGTGTTTCTATAAGTGATTGTTTAGGAGAGTAAGTATGGGTAAGTTTCCTTAGAAGTAAGGTGGTAGTGTGTGTATAAATGTATATGCAAATAAATGGATGTTCAATAGTTTATTTGCATGTGTGAGTATGTGTGTGAGTAACTTTTGGATGACTGCTGATGTGTAACAGGATGTATAGGTGTATCACTACATATGATGAGTGAGTATATATATGAGTGACTATATAGAACTGTTGGTGAATGAGTGGATGTGTATATAGATGGTGGAATTACTGAATTGGTTGTTGTTACTGGTTTGGGTATCTCCATTTTTTTGAAAATGTTTGTTTCTATTTTTGAATATGTGTTTCAAGCGTTACATTACACTGAAATTAGGTCTGTCACTCTGTCACAAGGATGGTGTCATCAGTGATGTCATGAGTGATGTCACTGACCATGTCATGAGTGATGTAATATGTGACGTCATCAGCAGTGCATTGTACGCGCAAGTTATAGTGAGTCCGACTAACTATAACGTGGGAATTTCAATGGTTTTATATCAGTAAAATTTCCAGCTAACTATAACTGGTGTGAAACCTATGGTTTTTTCAGTGAATTTGTAAGGTTTTTTAAATGCTAATTCCTAACTATAACTGGTGTGAAACCTATGGTTTTTTCAGTGAATTTCATAGGTTTTTTTAATGCTAATTTCTAACTATAACTGGTGTGTAACCTATGGTTTTTTCAGTGAATTTCATAGGTTTTTTTAATGCTAATTCCTAACTTTTTATACAGACTCATACCTATGTGTTTTTTAGTGAATTGCTAAAGTATGTTTTTGTAAAAATGAACACTATAATGTATATTGAGATAATATTTTTAATTTAAAATATTTTTTTTTTATATTTCACTTTGGTGCGCTTTCGGTGCGCGCACCCGTGCGCGTACCGTCAGCGCACTAACAAAAAAAAAGAAAAAAAAAATGAAGGAGGGACTGTGTAATAGATAGTAAGACAGATAAAAAGTGTAAAAGGAAGTAACTGAGAAAAGAAAAATGAATAAGGGAGCAAAAGAAAGAAGAAATAGGAAGAACACTAAAGTAGAGGTTAAGGGAGAATATAAATGGATATTGAAAGTAAAAAGAAGGACAGTTAAGTATGAGAATGACAGGTAGTGACGGGATCAGAGGAAAAGAATAGCAGCGATTGAGGGAAAGTAAATATCAGTGAATATAAGTAAAGAGGGGTGAAAGAGGGTACATATAAGTGAATAAGGGCAACACATGGGGAGTAATAGAGAGAAAGAAGAGAGAGAGTAAAAGAAAGACAAAAGGAAGAACTAACTGAACTACAGTACAATGAGTGTGAAAGAAAAAAAAATGGAGAAAGAGAAAGAGGGTTAGGAAACTAAAGCAGTGGTACTAAGAGAATATAAAAAAGATAAAAAGTGGTGGAAGGAACTGAGGAAATGCAGATAGTTCCTATTAGATTAAGAAGTTGTGAATGAAGTACAGTAAAGAAACAGCAATGAAAAAAGATTGTAAATTATTAAAGAGAGGTAAATAAGGGTGAAAAAGAAAATGAGTGCATAACAATGTGAACACAATATAAATTACATAATGCAAACTACACAATAACTTCTACAATATGTTACATTATTTATTTTTGCTGTTCTCAGAATATATTGAATTCCACTTAAATTAGTGAGTTCAAAGTCTTCATCATATAACAGCGGGAAAAAAAAAACACAATCTAAAAGATTGTGTTTAAAAAAACCCATTCAAACATACATCTCATATATGTACACTAATCTTTGATTCACTTACTTTTCCATGAGGCCAAATAGAAGATAGTGAAGGTCCTTTTGGTAGAAAAAAAGTCTGCTGTTCCTTATGAGTTCCATTTCATCGACTTCCTATGAAAAAAGATCTAAAAACATCATACCATACACAATCCTCACGGCCAATTTGTGTCTGATATATCGGTATTTTTTACTTTGAGATCCACTTAAAGTATCTACATGAGATAAATAATTTCAAATATTAGATTAACTAACTAACTAACTAACTTTTATTAACTATTCCCGTCTTCAAAGGCCAATTCCCTTTACTAAAACTTTGGTTTTAAAAACACTAGATAAGAATTTGTAGAGTCATAAGGCAAACGTTGTTTATAAGTTAAATGAGAATCATTGCAGTAACTCCATCCATTTTCAGATTTTAAGTAGCATGTATAATGTCCTGAGGTGGTCGAAGGTCCATCATGATAAATAATAGCTTCAGTTGTAAAGGTCCTTCCAGAAATTGATAACTGAGAAGCCACAAAATTTTTGATAGAAGTTGTCAATTTAGTTCAATCAGGTCTACATCGTTGGAAAACTAAAATGATATACTGCCCATACCTTTGTATAAATAATGTGGACAGCATTGTACAGTTACATTGGGTACACACCATATTATGATCTGCTGCTTTAACTAGATTTTTAAAAGACACTGATTTACAGTCTGGTAAAGTCAAATATATAAATCTTTCAGTGTCTATTGTAGTAGTACTTGATAAACTACAATTGTGGCAGTCATGCTGCCATTGATAAGAAAGACTGAAAAGATTATCTACATCTACACCTTCATCTTCCAAAACACCAAACATATACATTAAAAATTCCTGACAATCCTGCTGAATGTTCTGTGAAAATTTATCTTGACCAGAACACAAATCTAAAATATTTCGAATTTCTGTTACACTTTCTATTTGTGCTGTAACACTGCTACATTTCTGAAACACAGAATTCAATAAACCACACAATCTTTGATCCCGATTTTCAACAATCTGTTCTTGTAAACTTTTAAGAAAAAAAACAACATTAACCACTACATTAGCATAGCAGTTGACACCAGAACTGTTTTCAAACTGAAATCCAACAACATTTTCTCCACAATTCTTTTTCTTCCTGTTTTCAATTACAGTTTTCTCTACTTTTTGTCTTTTTGCAACTACCTCACTACAATTATCCTCATTTCTTCTTTTTCGGCCTACCACACGTTTTTCAAACAGAGGATATTGAGGCAAATGTGGAGCATACTCTCTTCTTAACCTATTGTATTCTTTAACACAATCTAGATCGGCAGAAATATTTGTCTCATCACATGCAATCAAATACAATCCTGATAAAGTTCTGACTCGAGATAATGCCACATATGCCATACCCTCTTTAAACACAGATCTTCCAATGTTCACCAATGCACTATCTACACTTAAACCTTGAGATTTATGAATTGTCACTGCATACGCCAAACAAACAGGAAACTGTTTTCGGCGAACATATAAGTCTTTTACAAGTAAAAATCTAGCAGAACAACGACTTATTTGTTGTACTTGTTCAATGCCATCAAATTTTATTTTTAAAAATTCAATTCCATCTCTATTTCTGTAATTCACAAAATCAACAACATAACCCATTGCTCCATTTACCAGACCGCTTTCAACATTTAAATTCCTTCTCAAAATGATACGACAATTTAAACACACATTCAGAGTCTTTTCAAAACCAGCTGTTTTTGAAATACTTTTCTCCAATGAATGCAATTTAATTTTCAAATTTTCTGACAAAACAATTGTTGCACCCATATGCTCTATTTTATCTATTGCTTCTAGTTTCACAATCTCTGCATTTTCTAAGTCTAACATTTTTTGGTTGAAGATGGAACATTCTTGCAGAGTTGGCATCAAACATATCCCAGATTTCTTCTCAGTCATTTTTTTAAAAATATTCTCTGGAAGAATGTTTTCATTTGGATACAAATTTGAAATTAATCGACTATGCAAAGCTTTTTTCCCTTTCTCAGTCATTTTTCCAATTCTTACATCTTGTAGAATATTTTTATAATCTTCATCCTTGGCCTGTCGCATATTTTGAAGCAGTTCAGCATATTTAAAATTTAGCCATATATTAACATTTCCAATGCTTCCAAGGGACTTCCTGGTATCTTCATGCGTGAGCATTTTAAACACTGGTTGTCCTTTTACTGGAGTCAACTGCAATAGATCTCCAAAAACAATAATGTGTTTTCCTCCAAATAACACATCATAGTCTGTTTTAAGAATTTCTTGCATTCTCAAATGCACAAAAGCAAGCATTAGATTTGAGACCATGCTTACTTCATCTATGATAAGAAGTTTCATTTTCTTCAAGACTCTTGAAACTTCAGAACACGCATCTCCAGATAGCTTGTTGTAATGCAATTTATTATCATGTTCAACTGGCAGCATCAATAAACGATGTAGAGTAATCCCTTTAATGTTATGTGCTGCCAGACCAGTTGGAGCAGTTACAACACAAGACAGTGGTGAATCAGTCCTTTTCTGCAGATAACTTGCAACGGCTTTAATTAGAAAACTTTTTCCTGTCCCCGCTTCTCCACTTACATACAGTCGGACAGGGTCAAATAATATACATGAGCACTCTTTTTTCTCATGTCTGAATCCATGTTCAATCTGCTCTGTGACTTCATCATATATCTTTTTCTGCTCAATGTTTAGTTGCGTTACCAAATCTTCTAAGTTAACTCCATCCTCTTGAGCTTGTTCCATAGCTCTTTCCACCTCATCCATGGCAGTGGCAGCTTCATTTTGGATAATTGGTCCTCCTAGTGGATCCTGGCTCAATGAAGTAGAACTCTGACTATCTTGAGAACTGTTTCTAGCTATCTCTTCAGCAATTGTGGTTTCTTGCTCCATTTCTTCATTCAACATTTGCAGATAATTTAGAAAAATAGGACATTCTATGGTATCCTTAGTTGCATTAAAAGAGTCTTCATAACAGAGAAAATCTCCAAGTAGTTCCTCTTCTGTACGCCATGGCTTAAAGAGTTGCAAAAGAGCTAAGTAGTAAAATTCTCTTTTGTCTGGAACTTCACAACTCAATTTTCGATGATTAATCAAATGGCCTTTTTTCTGCTTCACTAGACATCCTTCATAGCCAATGAGTGCATATTTTCCATTATTGATATCTTCTGTGATGTTCCTCTTATAACTGTAGTTTTGAAGAACTTCATACAAACATGTGTTCTCAAGGTGAGTACTTCTATTTGGATAGTATGTATCCAACATATTTGTCTTCAAAATATCTGTACTGTTTGGTTCTTTTTCCGCCAAATATTCAATTTCTTGTACAGATTTCAAAACTCGGTTTCGTGTGGCAGCAAGACCAAGACTCACCCAAATGATTGTTCTTGATTTGGCATAGAGACTTGCTGATGATAACCGATCAGAACATTCATATGCTCCAATTTCTCGATGCGACAACATCTTCAGACTGAAACTGTATAATTTCTTGCTTAGACTCTTTTCATGTGAAATGTCCTCCCACATTTCCTTCAGTTCTGTCTTTTCTTTTTTGGTGATGTAAGATGTCACATATCGAGCCACAGCAATAGAGTTGTCAGCAACGAACTGAATATCCATGTTAGCATTCCACATGGACAAAATCACTGGGTTGTAATCGTTTATGTACTTAGATTCTTCATTTCTTTTCAAATTATATGTGTTTTTGGGAGATTTTCTCGTCACAGTATGTCGTAGAGATGACATCAAATTATTTACTCTTCCCTTAGAAATCACTGGTCGAGGAAATGCAAAACGACATTTCGTGTAGTACTTTTCCTTGTTTTTAAATTTTCGACGACAGTACTTTCCACAACGATGAGATTGAAAACGTAAAACTTGTTGCCTTAAATTGTTTTCTTCAGTAGATTTTGGAACAGCACATGTTGAATACTCTTCAATGAAACTCATCACTGTTTCATCTGAATCTGTTCCAAATTTGGGTGCATCTTTAATCCACAACAACATATGTATATGAGGAGCACCTCTCGCTTGATATTCCTTCCTCCAAAAGAAATCCAAAACCTCTCCAAGGGGAGGATTTTTTTTGTTGGTAATAAAAGACATCATAGCTTCAAATCTATGATTAAAATATCTGCAAACATTCACTGGATCTAAAGAACACAGTTCTCCTGGTGTTTTCAATTCTATATTTGGTATGTTTTCATTTGCCTCTCGTAGAAATTGAAGTAAATCGTCCCATGCATACTCAGCACAGCTAAGAGTGAGGAACCATGTAGGAGTTCCTAAGTTTCTTAGCATACATTTCAATTCTCCATGACGACGAAACCAATACTCATTGGTTCCACGTTGACATGCCATGAGATTGATTAGCTGAGATTCCAAAATACTGTCTTGCAGATTAACTTTCTCCATAAAGTCCCTTGCACATACATTTTGCAAATGAGGTCCACTTTTTAATATATGATTAACTGCATAAGAAAGCCCAGACAAATCACTTTCAAACAGTAGATGAAATAAATATGGAATGCATTGACGAAACCTTGGATCTTCTGCATATAATCTTAGAGTCCGGTATTCAGCTGCAGGAATTTGAACTGGTCGATCATCATATCGTCCACCACAACCTGTTGGAAATAATTGTGGAAAACAACGAGCTTCCAAACTTTCTTCCCATACACTAATGGGACTTCCTTTTGCTGCCTTCATTTGAAACAAGTCAATTGCATTTCCCATTACTTCTTTGGAATGCAAAGGATGAACAGTATAATGTTCATATATTTCTTCAGTTCTAGACACATCAACTTTTTCAATTTGACCAACTGAAGAATCACTATCTTCTTCTGTAGCTGTTTCCTCAACTCCAACACTTACATGTTTGTAGTACTCATTGTTTTTAACTAAATACAACGTTGCCTTCTTGACTTTTTTAACATCCACTAAATCTTGCCAAATTTTCTTACTCTTTGTTGGAACCCCATTAACTAGAATAACTAAAGGATCTTCTTCTACTCTTTCTACACCAATTGTATTAATATTTTTCTTTACATCTAGAGGCAAATAAACAACTCTTCCCTTTAATCCTCTCAGTAAATCTGATGGAGGCAATTTCCCTGTCTTAGGCTCCATGCGTACAATAGCCTGAAAAGGATGGACACATTGAATCAAAATAGATTCATAAGTATTTAGATCCATCAATTCAGAAGGAATATCTATCAACTGAAGATTATTATAAACTGCTCTTGCAGGCATTCTATTTTCATTTAATTTTTTCAAACAATAAGTGCAAATACGCTGATCCAAACTCAAATCAAAAGAATTCTCCACCAACAAATAACTTACAAAATCCTCCCATTCACTATTATTTTCCAATTCACTTTTTGCATATAAATCAACTAACCTAGTCTGAATTTTATAATGAGTCCGTCGACAACACACACAAGTTACATTAGGCCTCTCACTTGATTTCACCTTAAACTTGATAATTTCCTCATCAAACTTTTCAATACTTGAAATTTGTCCATTATCTTCTGCATTGCCATCCATTACTATATCTATTTCTACACTGTCCTCTTTGTTCCCAAAATAACAAAACTCAATTTCTTCACAAATAGTCTTCACATCCACTTCAGATCCATGCAAAAGAGCACTATTTAACTGTTTAAGCTTAAGTGCAGGACTTTTTGCATAATACAACTTCCTCACTAATTTCCTTACGTTATTATGATGCACTGCTAACATCCTAAAATGATGAAAAACACTCCGACAAACTTTTCTAGAAAGACATGCTAGTGAATGCCCTTGCAAACCTGTGCTTTCTCTCACTCTGCAAGGATCTAACTCTTGCAGGATCTTCATTTTTTGTTTGAGACTTTTTTTACTATATGTACGTAAGAAATTTCGAAGCAAATCAATTGATTCCTGTCGCACACTACAAATACTACTGCATTTCCATGTGTACACTGGACCCTTAGTACGTCTCCCTAAAACTTCATCAGCTAACACCTCTTCTGCATCTCTAGGTACAAGTTTCTCTTTTTCCATCACACAACTATCTTTCACCTCATAGGCACGACCACTGGTGTCAACCGCATGCACCAAATCATTTTCCTGAAAGTAACTCTCCTCATTAAAAAAAGGCTCAGAACTTGAACTATGCATCCATTCACCAGAAAATACTTCACAAAAATTACTCCGATTAATAATTCTTTTCCATCTACTGTTCGATTTGAAAACATCCATTGCCTTATTAAGTATCCTAATTCTATTGATTATTAAAATAAATAATTTTTTCTTAACTTCAAAAGCCTGATCAACAATCTTTTCTACACTTTTCTTTTTCTTGTAAAAAGCAGCTTTTAGTTTACTTTTCTTTTCATTTTTTAGCAAATTTAAAACTACCCTATTGCGAAACATTCGCCTACGAATGTCCCTAAAAACATTTACCCTTCTATTGCTAACCATTCTCTTCTCTCCTGGTCCAATGGAAACATTTTTTGTGGGCTTCTCTTTCCTTTTTAGATTTGTTGACTTTTTCTGTATATTCACATTAGCAATTTCATTTTTTTTCCTACGACATATGTTACGAAGAAAAGACTTAATTGGCTTACCAGAAGCTTTTCTGGTGTTTTTTGAAGTAGTTGTTGAAGAGGATTCCATAAACTCTGTTGTTGATGTTCTCCTTTTCCGTATGGTATTTTTGATTTTTCTTTGCCTTGAAGGCATTTTTGCTTGCTTTTCAGAAGTTGATTTGAATCTGTTGTTCTGTTAAAAAAACACATGAAAGACCACTATTAGCAAACAACAAAGTAATGTTAAAAAGCAAACAATATAAACAATAAATTGCAACATATTTAAGTTTATACAATAGCAACTCATGGCTTTATTTTTAAAGGCCTTGCGCCACCAGTGCGTCACTTATTACCCATGTTTAAAGTCAAGCATCAGCTGCACATGGCATTCATAAATAAGGGCCAAATGCAAATACCAATCAATTGCACCCAAAAATCGATTTTTCAATAACATGTAAGAAACACTGCGCAAAACCTAAGTACAACCACTCAATATCATCAAACAAAGTCAGGGTCTGATTTATAAAGGCCTTGCGCCACCAGTGCGTCACTTATTATCCATGTTGAAAGTCATGCATCGGCTGCACATGGCAATCATAAATAAGGGCCAAATACATATACCAATCAATTGCACCCAAAAATCGATTTTTGAATAGCATGTAAGAAACACTGCGCAAAACCTAAGTACAACCACTCAATATCATCAAACAAAGTCAGGGCCTTATTTATGAAAGCCTTGCGCCACCAGTGCGTCACGTATTACCCATGTTGAAAGTCATGCATCGGCTGCACATGGCAATCATAAATAAGGGCCAAATACATATACCAATCAATTGCACCCAAAAATCAATTTTTGAATAACATGTAAGAAACACTGCGCAGAACCTATGTACAACCAATCAATATCATCAAACAAAGTCAGGGCCTTATTTATGAAAGCCTTGCGCCACCAGTGCGTCACTTATTACCCATGTTTAAAGTCATGCATCAGCTGCACATGGCAATCATAAATAAGGGCCAAATACATATACCAATCAATTGCACCCAAAAATCGATTTTTGAATAACATGTAAGAAACACGGCGCAGAACCTAAGTACAACCAATCAATATCATCAAACAAAGTCAGGGCCTTATTTATGAAAGCCTTGCGCCACCAGTGCGTCACTTATTACCCATGTTTAAAGTCATGCATCAGCTGCACATGGCAATCATAAATAAGTGCCAAATACATATACCAATCAATTGCACCCAAAAATCGATTTTTGAATAACATGTAAGGAACACTGCACAGAACCTAAGTACAACCACTCAATATCATCAAACAAAGTCAGGCCTTATTTATGAAAGCCTTGCGCCACCAGTGCGTCACTTATTACCCATGTTTAAAGTCATGCATCAGTTGCACATGGCAATCATAAATTAGGGCAAAATACATATACTAATCAATTGCACCCAAAAATCAATTTTACAATAACATGTAAGAAACACGGCGCAGAACCTAAGTACAACCAATCAATATCATCAAACAAAGTCAGGGCCTTATTTATGAAAGCCTTGCGCCACCAGTGCGTCACGTATTACCCATGTTGAAAGTCATGCATCGGCTGCACATGGCAATCATAAATAAGGGCCAAATACATATACCAATCAATTGCACCCAAAAATCGATTTTTGAATAACATGTAAGGAACACTGCACAGAACCTAAGTACAACCACTCAATATCATCAAACAAAGTCAGGGCCTTATTTATGAAAGCCTTGCGCCACCATTGCGTCACGTATTACCCATGTTTAAAGTCATGCATCAGCTGCACATGGCAATCATAAATAAGGGCCAAATACATATACCAATCAATTGCACCCAAAAATCGATTTTTGAATAACATGTAAGAAACACTGTGCAGAACCTATGTACAACCAATCAATATCATCAAACAAAGTCAGAGCCTTATTTATGAAAGCCTTGCGCCACCAGTGTGTCACTTATTACCCATGTTTAAAGTCATGCATCAGCTGCACATGGCAATCATAAATAAGTGCCAAATACATATACCAATCAATTGCACCCAAAAATCGATTTTTCAATAACATGTAAGAAGCACTGTGCAGAACCTATGTACAACCAATCAATATCATCAAACAAAGTCAGAGCCTTATTTATGAAAGCCTTGCGCCACCAGTGCGTCACTTATTACCCATGTTTAAAGTCATGCATCAGCTGCACATGGCAATCATAAATAAGGGCCAAATACATATACCAATCAATTGCACCCAAAAATCGATTTTTGAATAACATGTAAGGAACACTGCACAGAACCTAAGTACAACCACTCAATATCATCAAACAAAGTCAGGCCTTATTTATGAAAGCCTTGCGCCACCAGTGCGTCACTTATTACCCATGTTTAAAGTCATGCATCAGTTGCACATGGCAATCATAAATTAGGGCAAAATACATATACTAATCAATTGCACCCAAAAATCGATTTTTCAATAACATGTAAAAAACACGGCGCAGAACCTAAGTACAACCAATCAATATCATCAAACAAAGTCAGGGCCTTATTTATGAAAGCCTTGCGCCACCAGTGCGTCACTTATTACCCATGTTTAAAGTCATGCATCAGCTGCACATGGCATTCATAAATAAGGGCCAAATACATATACCAATCAATTGCACCCAAAAATCGATTTTTGTTTAACATGTAAGAAGCACTGTGCAGAACCTATGTACAACCAATCAATATCATCAAACAAAGTCAGAGCCTTATTTATGAAAGCCTTGCACCACCAGTGCGTCACTTATTACCCATGTTTAAAGTCATGCATCAGCTGCACATGGCAATCATAAATAAGTGCCAAATACATATACCAATCAATTGCACCCAAAAATCGATTTTTGAATAACATGTAAGGAACACTGCACAGAACCTAAGTACAACCACTCAATATCATCAAACAAAGTCAGGCCTTATTTATGAAAGCCTTGCGCCACCAGTGCGTCACTTATTACCCATGTTTAAAGTCATGCATCAGTTGCACATGGCAATCATAAATTAGGGCAAAATACATATACTAATCAATTGCACCCAAAAATCAATTTTACAATAACATGTAAGAAACACGGCGCAGAACCTAAGTACAACCAATCAATATCATCAAACAAAGTCAGGGCCTTATTTATGAAAGCCTTGCGCCACCAGTGCGTCACGTATTACCCATGTTGAAAGTCATGCATCGGCTGCACATGGCAATCATAAATAAGGGCCAAATACATATACCAATCAATTGCACCCAAAAATCGATTTTTGAATAACATGTAAGGAACACTGCACAGAACCTAAGTACAACCACTCAATATCATCAAACAAAGTCAGGGCCTTATTTATGAAAGCCTTGCGCCACCAGTGCGTCACTTATTACCCATGTTTAAAGTCATGCATCAGCTGCACATGGCATTCATAAATAAGGGCCAAATACATATACCAATCAATTGCACCCAAAAATCGATTTTTCAATAACATGTAAGAAGCACTGTGCAGAACCTATGTACAACCAATCAATATCATCAAACAAAGTCAGAGCCTTATTTATGAAAGCCTTGCGCCACCAGTGCGTCACTTATTACCCATGTTTAAAGTCATGCATCAGCTGCACATGGCAATCATAAATAAGGGCCAAATACATATACCAATCAATTGCACCCAAAAATCGATTTTTGAATAACATGTAAGGAACACTGCACAGAACCTAAGTACAACCACTCAATATCATCAAACAAAGTCAGGCCTTATTTATGAAAGCCTTGCGCCACCAGTGCGTCACTTATTACCCATGTTTAAAGTCATGCATCAGTTGTACATGGCAATCATAAATTAGGGCAAAATACATATACTAATCAATTGCACCCAAAAATCGATTTTTCAATAACATGTAAGAAACACGGCGCAGAACCTAAGTACAACCAATCAATATCATCAAACAAAGTCAGGGCCTTATTTATGAAAGCCTTGCGCCACCAGTGCGTCACTTATTACCCATGTTTAAAGTCATGCATCAGCTGCACATGGCATTCATAAATAAGGGCCAAATACATATACCAATCAATTGCACCCAAAAATCGATTTTTGTTTAACATGTAAGAAGCACTGTGCAGAACCTATGTACAACCAATCAATATCATCAAACAAAGTCAGAGCCTTATTTATGAAAGCCTTGCACCACCAGTGCGTCACTTATTACCCATGTTTAAAGTCATGCATCAGCTGCACATGGCAATCATAAATAAGGGCCAAATACATATACCAATCAATTGCACCCAAAAATCGATTTTTGAATAACATGTAAGGAACACTGCACAGAACCTAAGTACAACCACTCAATATCATCAAACAAAGTCAGGCCTTATTTATGAAAGCCTTGCGCCACCAGTGCGTCACTTATTACCCATGTTTAAAGTCATGCATCAGCTGCACATGGCATTCATAAATAAGGGCCAAATACATATACCAATCAATTGCACCCAAAAATCGATTTTTCAATAACATGTAAAAAACACTGCACAGAACCTAACTACAACCACTCAATATCATCAAACAAAGTCAGGGCCTCATTTATAAAAGCCTGGCGCCACCAGTGCATCACTTATTACCCATGTTTAAAGTCATGCATCAACTGCACATGGCAATCATAAAAAAGGCCAAATAAAAATACCATTCATTTGCACCCAAAATCGATTTTTAAATAACATGTAAAAAACACTGCGCAGGACTTATATACTAACATACAATTTCACTTCTAAAACATAACTATCTGCTTCCAAATATTCTCCATAGAGAAAATAAATCTCTATCTAAATTAAATGAATCATTACTTACCTTTAGAAATGCTTTTGGAGATTGAAAACAGTGTCAGACACACACACCAATTTTTCTTTAGCAGAGGAAAAGGTGTGCTCTCAATACACTGAAACCAAGACTGGCATAGAAAATCTCTATCTTTGTACACATATGCCTTAATTCAACCAATGAAAACTCTTCCCTCACTATTTTCAAACCAACACCCATCCCCCTCTCAAACCTTTCTATCTGTTACCATAGCAACTCCCTCCTAACTGAACTCTAAGGTTCAAAAGTTTATCTTACAATGTTGCAAATTAACTCAGCAAGGATGTTTGACCTGTCAATACAGCAGCCTATACAGGGTATTTTTGCTTTTGGTGACTTTTTTTAAACCATTCAAATTGCTTCTTTCACACAACATAACCATACACCCTAACTTTCAGTTTTCAACTATCTGAATCCACCAATCATTGCTAGTGATTCAAGAGCACAGAAACTCCACAATTATTTTTTTGTGAACTCCTACTGTTCCAACTGCCATTTCATTCCCACACTTCATCTGACTGGACCAGAACCTTCTCACATCATGTACTCTGTTTGGGTTATTGGACAGAGCTACATCCACTGGGCTCAAAGGTATGCAGCTAGCAGAAATTTTCATAACCTTGATTTATCAAATGTGGAAATCAAGTGGATTGGCCACAGAGGATTAAAATGTCACCAATTGATACCATTGGTGAAAACCTTTTTGCATCTGCCAGAACCTGACCTTATAATTGTGCACTGTGGTGGAAACGATCTAGGCACATTAACTGGGGTAGGTCTGGAAATGCTATTAAAGGACACCTTTCATCAATTGATGATACTTTTTCCCCACACTGCCTTGGTATATTCCAATATATGCCAAAGACAGAAATGGAACTGGTCCAACCAATTTGGTCCACAATTTGAGAAAGCACGGAAACATGTAAATAAATCTGTTTCTGCTTACATGAGAGACTATGGAATGGGTTCATTATACAATAATAACTTGCGTTACAACATGCAAGACATCTACAGAGGAGATGGAGTGCACTTCTCAGATGAGGGGAATAGAATATTCCTCCTGAATTTAAGAATGTGTATTGGAACCTACTTGTAGGTACCTAAATCAACCACAGAACCCAAAAGCTCTTTTCAGAGCTACCCTAACTCTGATCATTCAAAGCGTTTATTTTTTTCTAACTTTTTTCACTATTTTTCACCAAAGTACGCGTACGAGTACGCTTAAAGGTGCGCGTACCGGGCGCTTCCCCCGCAAAAAATATCACATATTTTTTTTTTGTTTTCACCTTTATGAGCCTCCTAAGACCCCCTCAGAAAACGTAGAGGGTCAAGAAGTCTCTACTGTGCCCCCTTCTAGCCATACCGAACATTGATTGCCCTCCATCTTGTGACTCGATTGTCCCGAAACACAAAATGGAGGGCTCCCGTTACGCTGCCGGTGCGCGTACTGGAGCGCGCACTAGTAAGCGCAAAATAAAAAAAGGTGGGAAAGTAATTTACGGAAAACCCAATGGAGACACTTTCATCAAATATAGAATACGCCCTACTACATAGCAGTCCCTACCATTTGCCCAAATTTGGTGAAATTCCATTGAGACATTTAGGCTACAGGCCTGTCTAAATATCCTGAGGTAAATTACATGACAAAAACACACTTGTAATGTTAGAATTTACAACCAATTAAAAAGTATCTCTCATTTTCTACGATTTTTTCCTGTCGTTTGATTGGTTAAGTACAACAATATATATAAAAGAAGAGAGGGAAACACAGCAATTTTGACTACTGCTTCCTGAAGTACACTTGAAAACAAATTTCACTGTCAACTTCAACTAATTTCTCTAAGGTAACTTCTAATTATGGAAGTATATTGTACACGTTAAGTTTATTTCTTAAAAAATATTCTGTTAGTGATATGCTATCCCTCTTTAATAGTTAGAGATAGACATAGACTTCTCTGTAATAGTTATGGATTGAGTTAGGCTTCTCTGGTATACTAGCTCTACTAATATAGTTAATTTATATGCAATTTTCAGAAAGAAAATGGAAGGAGAAAATAAGGCAAATGATACTTCTATCAAAGTAAAGGTGGAAAAACCAGAAGATGAAAAAAAAGAAGTTGATTTCATGGATGACTCTTTGGATGAACAGTTTATAGAATGTTTGGAAGAAATTGAATCATGTACATATAATTATGAGGAAATTCCGGACAATATTATGTTAGAAATTTTATTAAATTATGAAAAAGAATCAGAGGAATAAATTTATCTTTAATAATTTCAATTGTTTCAGACAATATTCTTTTTTATATGTAATTCATGAAGTATTACCAAAAATGTTTAAAATATAAAGTGAGACTTATAGTATACTGTTCAACTATTTTTCTGTTACATAGTAAGTTTACTCATAGTTACTACCTTTCTCCCACTATATTATAATTTTTGAAGTGATTATTTTTCCATAGTACCCTCCCCGATACGCTCCCCCGTGCGCGCACCAAGCGCTTCCCCCGCGAAAATCGAAAAAAAAAAAAAATTTTTTGAGGCCCCGCGGGGCCCTTTAATGGCCCCCATATCAAACCTAGGGGGTCAGGGGGGGTCTACCCTGCCCCCTTATGGTCAATTCCACCCTTTGTTTTTGCCACCTCTTATGACTAGATTTTACCGATAGACAAGATGGCGGCCGCTCCGGACTGTTTAGAATGTTTACAGACAACTGAGAGCCAATCAGCTTTCTGCGCGCAAGTCGCGTGGCGCGCCGGGAGCGCTCACGGGTGCGCGCACCCGAGAGCGCATATAGATATATATATTTTTTTGAACGTTAATTTCTCAAAATCCACTGAAGCACATATCTTGAGACATAGCAAAGGCACATCGGGCTACCAGTCCCTACAATTTTGCCAAGTTTGGTGGAAATCCATTCAGCCGTTCGGGCTAAAAGTGAAATCGACCGCCCTATGGAAATTAACATGGGGAAAACGCGTTTTGGGACCCCCCTTTTATCTCGGCCCCCGCTTGACGAATCCCCCCCAAACTTTCAGGGAAGGACCGGACCGCCATGAGACCATTTTCCTGAAAATTTCAGGCAGATTCGACAACCGGCGCCAAAGTTATTCAAAATAGAATGTTGAGATTTAACATTGAAAATTATCCTAACTATAACTACCTACTGGCGACCGCCAGTAGGTAATATATATATATATATTTTTATATGTATATATATATATATATATATTCACTGAAAAAACCATAGGTTATAGACCATATATAGTTAGGAATTAGCATTTACAAAACCTTGAAAATTCACTGAAAAAACCTTAGGTTATAGACCATATATAGTTAGGAATTCGCATTTACAAAACCTTATTTTACTCACACAAAACCATTGAAATTCCATATATAGTTAGTTGCACTAACTATATATCGCGCACCCGCAATCCACTGCTGATGATGTCACATATTACATAATTCATGACATGGTCAGTGACATCACTGATGACATCACTGATGACATCTCAAATGACATCACTGATGACAGCTCAAATGACATCACTGATGACATCACTGATGACATCTCATTTGACATTACTGATCACATCACTGATGATATCATTCATGTGATAATACGATGAACCTCTTCAGACTCTAATATAACCTTAGATACAATCAGTGTAAACAGACACTCACAGACTGTCACTCATCCATGGAGTTACTCACACAACTAGTCAGTCATGCAAAGAATCAATCACACCTCCATTTCCTCAACTATACAGTTATACAAACTTTACTTATTCAAACATATACTAACACATATTTACTCTCTTATACAATCCCTGATACAAGTTCACAATGATCCATACAGCCACTCACACATTCACTGGCTCTTATGCACAGTTATTTATATATGTCAACTCTCACATGTACTGTGTTTTACATATGTACTTACTTTGACATGTAGCACTGAGATATCCATTCACTCACCAATACACTCATGCACACAGTCAACCACCCATACAGCTGTTTCCACATGCACTTTTGAAACCATACATCTAGTGAATCAACTGCTCACACATCTATGCACAGAGTCATACACCTCCCAGCCACCCACACACACACTCAGTCTCCCATACAAATACTTGGGCAACCAATCAATAACCCATATAGTTACTCATATAGCTACTTATCAACACATGCAACAGTTTACAGAACAACAGACATAATGATGCACAAATTAAGACAGTTTAGTCACTAACCCATGCACTCAGTGAGACACATTTAATCACTCACTCATACAGTCAGTCATGCACCTACTAAATCCTTCATCCAGACACTTATACATCCACTCATTCTTCAATATGTAAGACATATTTTAACTTTACAGAAACATACAGTCACTGGATGTTGTCATCAGTGATGTCATCAGTGATGTCATTTGAGATGTCATCAGTGATGTCATCAGTGATGTCACTGACCATGTCATGAATGATGCAATATGTGACATCATCAGCAGTGGATTGCGGGTGCGCGATATATAGTTAGTGCAACTAACTATATATGGAATTTCAATGGTTTTGTGTGAGTAAAATAAGGTTTTGTAAATGCGAATTCCTAACTATATATGGTCTATAACCTATGGTTTTTTCAGTGAATTTTCAAGGTTTTGTAAATGCTAATTCCTAACTATATATGGTCTATAACCTATGGTTTTTTCAGTGAATTTTCAAGGTTTTGTAAATGCTAATTCCTAACTATATATGGTCTATAGCCTATGGTTTTTTCAGTGAATATATATATATATATATATATATATATATATATATATACATACATATATAAACATATATCATCTGTATATCTATATAAATCAAACATAAATGCATGCATACATATACTTATATGCATACAGATGCATGTTATTTACATGAAAGTTGAAAAACCACTAATAAAAGCAAAGCTAAAAAGCCACCTCATTACAAACAGAATGGCTTTAACTTAAACGAGGGCGAGATCTATTGCATTTCAATGCTTGTTTACTTTGGTTCCATCAAGAAGGCATTCAGATGTGTCACACATTTGCCATAAATTCTGAATGTTAGCACTCTAGTTGCACATTAGATCACTGTAGTAAAGCTACTGCTCACCAGGGACGTCTGCTGCTGGTATTCAAAGTGCATGTTTCACTCTGCATGTCAGAATTTTTTAATGAAATAGAAGAGGATTTGAGAAGTAACTCAAAATGATCCCTAATTTTTCTTTCTGAAGCACTAATCATACTTTCTATGGCAAAATTAACCCCCTCATGTTGTTCCTTTTTAAATTGAGTGTTTTCAGACTTACCACTTCATTCCAATCAAGATGGCTTCTGGTGTGCCATACTATTGTCATAAGTAAGACAGTTAGCGCTCTAGTTGTTCTTTAGAACACTCTGGGACATTCTGTCATTGGGCTATACTTGGGGTACATCTGGGTGATATTTGGGCTACATTTAGGCTCTTTTGTCTCTGGTGGCCATCTTGGGAGACTGTATGTCAGAATTTTTTAATGAAATTGAAGAGGATTTGAAAAGTCACTCAAAATGTGCCCTAATTTTTCTTTCTGCAGCACTAATAATACCTTCTATTGCATAATATACCCCCTCATTTTGTTCCTTTTTAAATTAAATGTTTTAAGAGTTACCACTTTATTCCCATCACGATGGCTCCAGGTGTGCTATACCTTTGTAATAAGTAGGACTGTTAGCGCTCTAGTTGTTCTTTAGAACACTCTGGGACATTCTGTCATTGGGCTATACTTGGGCTACATCTGGGTGATATTTGGGCTACATTTGGCTCTTTTGTCACTGGTGGCCATTTTGGGAGACTGCATGTCAGAATGTTTTAATGAAATAGAAAAGGATTTGAGAAGTCACTCAAAATGGGCCCTAATTTTTCATTCTGCAGCACTAATCATACTTTCTATGGCAAAATATACCCCCTCATGTTGTTTCTTTTTAAATTAAATGTTTTAAGAGTTACCACTTTATTCCAATCAAGATGGCTTCAGGTGTGCCATACCTTTGTAATAAGTAGGACTGTTAGCGCTCTAGTTGTTCTTTAGAACACTCTGGGACATTCTGTCATTGGGCTATACTTGGGCTACATCTGGGTGATATTTGGGCTACATTTGGGCTCTTTTGTCCCTGGTGGCCATTTTGGGAGACTGCATGTCAGAATGTTTTAATGAAATAGAAAAGGATTTGAGAAGTCACTCAAAATGTGCCCTAATTTTTCATTCTGCAGCACTAATCATACTTTCTATGGCAAAATATACCCCCTCATGTTGTTTCTTTTTAAATTAAATGTTTTAAGAGTTACCACTTTATTCCAATCAAGATGGCTTCAGGTGTGCCATACCTTTGTAATAAGTAGGACTGTTAGCGCTCTAGTTGTTCTTTAGAACACTCCAGGAGGCTGCAGTAGAACACAAAGGAATCAACTGACAGTCTCTGTCCTTGTTGGATGTACATGTTTTACTGAGAATGTCAGACTTCATTTTCACATGACTAAGAAAGAAAATGTGAATTTACAGAAAATATGCTTTCAGTTTAGCTTATAGATCCCCTTCCAAACCACTGTGGGAAAATCATGAGATATTAGTTTTCTTTCAAACAATATTCATGATATCACAGCAGAAGGTTTTTTCACATGGTAAAATCACCTTAGAACCCACCACAATTCCTAAAACGAGTATGGTACCATCAACAAATGATTTATAATGTAACTAAAGTCCTAAAACCCTCTATTAACTACAATGCTTTTTAATGAGGTGCTATCATGTATATTGGTCCCAAGATGGCTGCCAACACTTCTTGGATGAAGTGCTGACAGCCAATCAGATCAGATGTGTGGTTAGGCTCCGCCCAGATATATATCTTTTTTTGAACCGAAATTACTCAAAATCCACTGGAGCACATATATTGAGACCTAGCAAAGGCACATCGGGCTAACAGTCCCTACAATTTTGCCAAGTTTCGTGCAAATCCATTCAGCCGTTCGAGCTAAAAGTGAGGCCAACCGCCCTATGGAAATTAACATGGGAAAAACGCGTTTTGGGACCCCCCTTTTTTCTCGACCCCCCCTTGATGAAACCCCCCCAAATTGTCAGGGGCTACTCAGAAACAAAATGTTCCATTTTCCTGAAAATTTCAGCCAATTCCGTCCACAAACGCCAAAGTTATTAGACATAGAATTTTCAAAAATCCCATAGAGAAAAAATCCTAACTATATATACCTACTGGCGACCGCCAGTAGGTAATATATATATATATATATTCACTGAAAAAACCATAGGTTTGACACCAGTTATAGTTAGCTGGAAATTTTACTGATATAAAACCAATGAAATTCCACGTTATAGTTAGTTGGACTCACTATAACTTGCGCGTGTAATGCACTGCTGATGACATTACTTATTACATCACTCATGACATGGTCAGTGACATCACTCATGACATCACTGATGACACCATCCTTGTGAGAAAGTGACAGATATCATTTCAGTGTAATGTAACCCTTGAAACACATATTCAAAAATAGAAACTAACATTTTCAAAAAAATGGAGATACCTATACCAGTTACAACAACCAATTCAGTAATTCCAACATTTATATACACATCCACTAATTCAATAACAGTTCTATATAGTCACTCGTATATATGCTTACTGATTATATATAGTGATACAGCTATACATCCTATTATATACCGACAGACATCCAAAAGTAAATCACACACATATTTACACTTGGAAATAAACTAATAAACATCCATTTATTTACATATACAGATATACACACACACTAACACCTTACTTCTAAGTAAACTTTCACTTACTTACTCTTTTAAACAATCACTTATAGAAACACATACTTATTTAAACAGGAACTCTTTCAATCTCTCACTGTCACATATACTCAGTTATATATATCAATACTTACATAAACTACATTAAAACATATGTGGTTACTAATAAACACACTAGTGAAGCAGGTATTCACTCACTAACACACACATATACACACTCAGCCATCCATACAGTCCTGCACATCCATTAAGACACTTATTTAAACATTTATTTTTCCATCAACCTCTACATATACATATATAAAACATATTTATTTTTTAAAAAGACACACATTCACTGAATAGTGTCATCAGTGATGTCATCAGCAGTGCATTACACGCGCAAGTTATAGTGAGTCCAACTAACTATAACGTGGAATTTCATTGGTTTTATATCAGTAAAATTTCCAGCTAACTATAACTGGTGTCAAACCTATGGTTTTTTCAGTGAATTTCATAGGTTTTTCACATGCTACTTCCTAACTATAACGTGTGTAAAACCTATGGTTTTTTCAGTGAATTTCATAGGTTTTTTGAATGCTAGTTCCTAAGTATGAAGCATATACCGAAAATAAATATCGACATACCAATCTTACGTGCACAACCGAGTGCACGCACCCACCTATTTATTTCATGAAGCTTTCCAATTTAAACCTAATGAATTTCTTCATAGACCAATGAAAAAACTTATAGTACGTTAAAGATACTAAACCTAGGCTTTTTTTCTCCTATAAACTTTTTAATTAAATGGAGCCGAATTTTTTTTAATCATTCGTGCGTGACTGATTGTACACACCTTAATATTTATTTTCAAAAAAATAACAGATTTTATAATTTATTAATTCTATACTTAAATGGAGCTGTAAAAATATGTGAAATCCGTATGTGTTTGAATTCACTTCTTTTCACGTTTTTAAACTTCAGTAAAGAACTTCGCTACTTCCAAATCACGTTCGTAACTAGATAGTGTCACCGCCTACACGTCCTAAAAAGCGCATGTAAAGTCATGTGACTTCAAAACAAGACTTCCAATGGGTTCTTAGTAGTTTCTGTTCTGGAATTTACACAAAGCACTCCACCCACTTTCCTCACAATCTTTTCTACTCTGAGGAGACAACAACGTCGAGCATCTTCCGGAAAACTTTGCTGAAATGGCTGCCGTTCTGCATTCATCTTCCGAATCTGAAGGAAATGAGCGACCACCGTTAAGAAGAAAAAAGGAATCTTTCATTTGGCAATTTTTTACTTATCCTGAAGATCAAAAGAAAGTGAATGCGCCAACAGTAACCTGCACGATATGCAATTCGGAGCTCTCAAGGGGAAATCCAAGTAAAAAATATTCGTTTTCTATACACACCATGCTGCGGCATGTTAAACAAAGGCACCCTGAGCATTATGCAAAAGCATCTACAAGAGCCCTGGCAACGCTATTACCATCAGAGGTGGCCAGCACATCTTCTGATGGAGGACCTGTATCTCCATCGAGTGCTGAGATGGACTTGAGACCATATCTTGCGAAAGTACACATGAAATGCAATCAGTGTGCAGAAATTCTTTTGTATGGAGAGCAGAGCCTTGTTCTTATTAAACTCAAAATTGAAAGTCATAAATGCCCCAAGAAAAAATAAATTTCTTCACTTCATTTTCATAGTATTACATAATGAAAAATGTAGTACAAACTTTAAGAAATCGAAACCATCATAACACTTGTTTCCCCCCCCCAAAAAAAAAGTTCTTTTCAGAACTAACTATTGCTATCAAAACATGCTCGAAGAGCATCTTTTGACATGTTTTTTCGCCACTTCATTGTAGTGCGCGATTGGGTGCGCGCACCCTCCTATCGCGTAGAGGGCCTGAGACTTGCATGTGAAGTCATGTGACTTCTAAACAACACTTCTAGCTGATATTTTCTCGCCGCTTTCATTTTGTGCGCGACCGGGTGCGCGCACCCGCTTATCGCGTCGAGACACGCATGTGCAGTCATGTGACTTTAAAATAACACTTCCAATTGGTTCTTACTAGTTTCTATTCTGCAATTTACACGGAACACTCCACCCACTTCCCTAGAAAACCAGTTTATCGAAAAAAATTTAAAGCCTCCCCTTAGGAAACATTCGACATCGTTCACATAGCAGTGTAGTAAATAGCACTAGATACACTCCGTCCCTTAATTATAAAAGACTTATCAGTATGTGAGAAAAACTTTTGTTTTCACGTGATAATGTGAAATGCTGAGCCTGTTACAGAATTTTTTTTCACATATATGTTACTATTCTCCTTCAACCACTAACACCATAGAAAATACCACCAATAGCGGTGATATTTTGTACACCGACAACGGTCGATATCTATCGCTTAGAGCCCTTGCTATTATAAAGTTTTAGGGGCATATTATCAAGCCTGTGCGCTAAAATTATCGCCGCTTTATCGGCCGAAAACGGCCGATAAAGCGGCGATAATGGGCTTGATAATATGCTCTGTGGAATTCCAATCGAAGCCCATGTTAGATGTCTTCACAGGCTTGATAATATGCCCCTTATTTCCTAAGTCTTTGATCTCCAACTGTGGAACGTGACTCCCCTGTGTGTCGTAATGAGTTGCTAAAAGCAGCACGTACACTGTACTGTGACTAAACATCCATAAATTCCGCAGACATTTCTACCCTGCTATCTGCAATTGTGAACATCAAAAGGAGCTAAGCTGCCACCCTTGGAGAGGCCTCACTCCCACTGCTACAAAGGCTTGGCAGTCGCCAAGATACACAAAAACAGCGTCTCGGATCCATTAAACTTCTGTGACGATTTCAATAAAAATAAGCACTAAACAATATTCAAGTATGTAGTATTCTTTCTACTTGATTAGAGACTAGGGGGCATATTATCAAAGGGGTTTATCACCGCTTTTTTGGCTTTAAAAGCCAAGAAAGCGAAGATAACATTATCTCCCTATTACCAAGCTGTCGCTAACACCAGTTAGTGACAGCTAATAGGAGATAGCAACCATCTTGGGCTCCGCTTTACATGTCAGTGATATTTATCACTAATGACATGCAAAGTGTGTATGCCAAGATCTTAGCGACTGGAAACAATCCCTAACATCGCTATCTCCTATTACCAACTTTTGGAGATATTCGCGCTAAGCGCAAATATCTCCGAAAGCTAACACCTGCCATGAGCAGTTCTTAGCCATGTTATCCAATGGGAGGTGGATAACATGGCTAAGAGCATTTGCTCGATAATGCATGAATATCGCTGATTTTTCAGCGATATTCATGCATTGCGGCCGTTTTTTATTGCATTTGCGATAAACCTTCCTAATAGCAAGGTTTATCTGCGATAAAAATCGCCGATGTGCGGCGATAGTTTTTGTCTCTAAACAAGTTAGAGACAAACATTATCGCTAGTTGTTGGTAATATGCCCCTAAACATTTACCGCAGCGCTGCAGCGATTTCTTCCGCAAATAAACCTTGGTATAATGAGCTTTAACGCAAATGCGTTAAAACACGTTGCAAAGCATAAGTATCACAAAAAAATCAGGATTATTCATAGATAGCAACCTAATGCTATTAGCCATGTTATCCACCCCCCATTCGATAACATAGCTAACAACTACTCAGGGGAAGTCTTAGCTTTTAGAAATATTTCCGCTTAGCGCAAATATCTCCAAAAGCTAGTAATAAGACATAACGATGTTAAAGACTATTTTCAGTCGCTAACATCTTGGCAAGCCCACTTTGTATCTCATTAGATATAAATGCAACTGACATGCAAACTGCACCCAAAATGTTCACTATCTTCTACTAAGTGTTGCTAACTGGTGTTAGCAGCAGCTAGGTAATAGAGAGATAATTTTATCTCTGCTTTCTTGATGTTTAAATAAAAAATAACACAGATAAACACCTTTCATAATATACCTCTATATTCAAATTGAAGTAGGCATACGTCTTCACGCAGCAATCACATGCACAGTTTTGAAAGAATATGGCCAAAAAGTCACTGAGTAAAATCTCATAAATGACAGTCAACCACTTTCAATACGCATTACTTCAGAAGAACAGTTCTTTATGATACAGGGCTCTAGAATGACAGACATATCTCGTCTTTATAAAAACCCTTCAGGTTCTTTTAACATCTATTAAATGCTTCCATACTCATCACAAACCTGCTCCATCATGAACATTACCTGATCTGTCCTTAGGACCGACAACATTTGTGATGAACTTGCCGCTGTTCATGCAGAACACTAACATTGTGCTTCCTTAACACGTTCTATTTACTAAGCAGGACCATGACGGAACCACTTTATCATAAACACACTTGAACCATGACTCATAAAAGGAGTACCTCAATCATAACCATGCAAGTCCCACTAAGCCCCCCAGCCCCCTAATCTTGAGTCAGAATTGGAACTGCAACACAGGATTTAAAGTCCTGCAAAGAACACCATGTAACATTTAATACCATATACACCATTGTTTTCATATATCACTTTTCCTAAACTCACTCAGTGAAATATCGCTCATTTTATTTAATCACTTTTAAACCATACCTTCTAACAATGCACCCAATCCTATGTGGAAGTGTTCAATATAAAAGATGCCATTGTTTTAAGAAGGATAGAGAAATAAATAACACAATGTTGTAAAAATTTCTTTATTATATATACTTACCTAATAAAAAGAAAAAAAAAAAATTCTTATGAAAACGTAGCACCTGTGGAAAGAAATAAAAAATAAAATTATAAAGTATATTATTTATACAAAAAACAATACGAAACAATAAGACAGATGCAAACAAAACTGTCAGATATTATTAATTAAACTTACCTTATAAATATAATATCTGTGGAGGAGAGTAAAAAAAAAATCTGTTATAATACATATTTCTGAATGCAATGTAACAAAATAAGTAAACAGCATATTAAATGATTTATTTTTGCTGTCCTCAGAAAACATTGATTTTCACTATCAAGAGTGATTTCAACATTAATCATCATATAACAGCGGGAAAAAAAAACACAATCAAAATGATTGTGTTTAAAAAACCCATACAAAATCTGCATACATATTATAAATACTTGAAAAAAAACATGTCATAAATGTTTTCCTCAAATTCGCAATTTCTTAAGTAAGCACACTACATCTTCCACAGTTACAATCTAATTAAAGTAAACCACTTATTTTTCAAGATATCTCAACAAAATCCCGTGCAGCAATCTCCTATAAAAAATATATTTGAAAGACACAGTTTCTTCTCTCATACCTTTCCGCGTGGCCAAATTGTATAAGCTAACTCATTATCTTTTAAATACCTCTCCCAAACACTTACGTCCATATAAGTTTCTAAATAATTCTCAAAAGTACTCATTTTCTTCTCTCATATTTCTCCACGTGGCCAAATTCTATGAGTTAAGTGGTTTTTTTCTGAATTTTTGTAATCTTAGTCTCATCTTTTATTTTCTCTACTTTTACAATCAAAATTTGTACCATATTTTATACCATCAAACATTAAGTAAATTTGTACCTGATGTTATCAATATGCAAAACACAAATTTCATTTATCAATTTGTACACCCTTATTTACATGATATTTCTAAACTAGTAAGTTTCAGATCTTTATAGTATACATATTCCTACAGCAAACGACTCTACTGAAATTTGGGTTCCAAAAATAACAAATAAGAGTTACTTAAAGCAAAAGGCAAACGTTTTTTAAAAGTCAATTGGCTATCATTGCAAAATGTCCAGCCAGTAGCACACTTCAAATAAGCTGTATAATGTCCTGATGATGTAGAATGCCCTTCATGATAAATAATGGCTACAGTTACAAATGTTCTTCTAGAAATAGAAACTTGAGAAGCCACAAAATGTTTAATTAAAGTGGATAATTTACTCCCATCAGCTCTGCATCGTTGAAACATTAAAATTACATATTGTCCGTATCTATGGATAACTAAAGTTGATAACATTTCAGACTTGCATTGAGAACAGACCATATTTTGATGCGCATCTTTAACTAGTTCTTTGCAGTCTGGTAATGTCAAATATAAAAATCTTTCAGTGGGTATCTCAGTACTACTTAAAAATGAACAATTATCACACTTATGTTCCCATTTATAAGAAAGCCCAAAAAGACTATCAATATCTACACCTTCATCTTCCAAAGCTGTAAACATATACATAATAAATTCCTGACAATCTTGCTGTATATTCTGAGAAAACTGATTTACTTCTGCACATATATCTAAAACATTCCTTAATTCCGAAACACTTCCTATTTCATTATCACCACTACTACACGTTTCAAATATAGAATTTAAAGAATGACAAAAAGTATGCTCCTGATTTTCTATAATCTGTTCCTTAACATTTTTCAAAAAGAAAACAACATTAACTACTACATTTGCATAGCAGTTGACACCACACCTATTTTCCAACTTAAAACCAACAATCTCTTCACTACCAACAGTTTTCCTAGAACTACCAACAACAGCTACATCTTTTTTTTGTCGTTTCTGGACTACTTCAGCACATTTCTCCTCATTTTTCCTTTTCTGACCAACTATACGTCTTTCAATTAAAGGATATTGAGGTAAACTTGGAGCATATTCTCTTCTTAACCTATTGTACTCCTTCACACAATTTAAATCTGCACTAATCTTTGTCTCATCATAATCAATTAGATAAAGTCCACATAAAGTTCTAACACGCGACAGAGCAACATACGCCATACCCTCTTTGAATACAGTACTTCCAATATTTACCAAAGCACAATCTACACTTAAACCTTGAGATTTATGTATAGTCACTGCATATGCCAAACAAATTGGAAATTGCTTACGACGGACATATAAGTCTTTCACAAGCAAAAAACGAGTTGAACATCGACTAATTTGTTGAACTTCCTCAATCCCATCAAATTTTATCCTCAAAAATTCAATCTCATCTCTATTAGTATAATTCACAAAACCAACAACATTACCCATTGCTCTATTTACCAATCCTCTTTCTACATGTAAATTTCTTCTTAAAATTATCCGACAATTTAAACATACATACAGATTTTTCTCTAAACCAGCAGTTTTAGATATAGTTTTTTGAAGAGAATCCAATTTCAATTTCAACTTTTCAGACAAAACAATAGTACTACCTTCATGCTCTATTCTATCTTTAGCTTCCAGTTTCTTAATTTCTTGCTTTTCGAAATTCAACATTTTCTCATTAAAAACTGAACATTCTTTCAGAGTTGGCATCAAGCATATCACTGACTTATCTACAACCTCTTTACTATATATTCTCTCAGGAACATTATCTTCATTAGGAAACAGCTTGGAAAGTAATCGCGTTCGTAGAGTCTGTTTCGCATCTTCAGTTAATTTTCCAATCCTAATATCTTGAAGAATACTTCCATATTTAGTATCCTTTGCCTGTCGCATATTTTGAATCAGTTCAGTATATTTGAAATGTGACCATATATTTACATTTCCAATACTGCCCAGGCACTTTCTGGTCTCCTCATGTGTAACAGTTTCAAATACAGGTTGTCCTTTGACAGGAGTCAGCTGCAGTAGATCTCCAAAAACTATGACATGTTTACCTCCAAATAACACATCATACTCTGTCTTAAGTGTCTGTTGCATTCTTAAATGCACAAAAGCAAGCATTAAATTAGAGACCATGCTTACTTCATCAATAATAAGAAGTTTCATTTTTTTAAGGACTCTAGAAACTTCAAAACAAGCTTCTCCAGATAGCTTCTGATATTGTAATTTATTTTCATGTTCAACTGGCAGCATCAGCAAACGATGTAAAGTTACACCTTTTATATTAGGTGCTGCCAATCCAGTTGGAGCAGTAACAACACACGACAGTGTTGACTGAGTTGTTTGCTGTAAATATGTAGTAATTCCTTTAATAAGGAAACTTTTACCAGTCCCAGCTTCTCCACTTATAGGCTCAAATGACATACATGAGCAATCTTTTCTCTCATGACGAAAGCCATGCTCAATGTGCTCTGTCACTTCATCATATATCTGTCTTTGCTCAACATTAAACTGCTTCTTTAATTCTTCTAAGTCGATAACTTCCTCTTGACCTTGCTGCATTGCGCTTTCCACCTCATCCATGGCGGTGGCTGCTTCATTTTGAATAATTGGTTGTCCCAGTGGATCTTGACTTAATGATGCCGAACTTTGACTATCTTGTGAACTATCTCTAGCAATCTCTGCTGCAATTGTTGCTTCTTGCTCTATTTCGTCATTCAACATTTGGAGATAATTGCTGAAAACAGGACATTCAATACTACTTTTAGATGCGTTGAATGAATCTTCATAACTATCAAACTCTCCAAGTAGTTCTTCTTCTCTACGCCATGGTTTAAAGAGTTGCAAAAGAGCAAAATAGTAAAATTCTCTTTTATCAGGTGTTTCGCAACTCAGTTTCTGATGATTTATCAAATGTCTTTTTCTTTGTTTTACCAGACATCCTTCATGTCCAATTACAGCATGAACACCTTTATCAATATTCTCGGTAACATTTCTCTTAAAAGTATAATTTTGAAGTAGTTCATACAGACAAATGTTTTCAAGCAGAGTACTTCTATTTGGATAGTATGTATCCAACATATTTGTTTTCAAAATGTCTGTACTGTTTGGTTCTTTCTGGGCTAGGTACTCAATTTCTTGCACAGGTTTTAGAACACGGTTTCGTGTTTCTGCTAGGCCCAAACTCACCCAGAGAATAGTCCTTGACTTCGCATAAAGACTTGCTGATGATAATCTATCACAATATTCATATGCTCCAATTTCTCGATGAGACAGCATCTTCAAACTGTACGTATATAATTTCTTGCTCAGGCTCTTTTCATGAGAAATGTCTTCCCACATCTCCTTCAGTTCCGTCTTTTCAGATTTCGTGATGTAAGACGTTACATATCGAGCTACAGCAATAGAGTTGTCTGCAACATATTGTATGTCCATGTTAGCATTCCACATGGACAAAATGACTGGATTATAGTCATTAATATATTTCGATTCTTCACCTCTTCTTAAATTGTACATATTTTTAGGTGACCTCCTTCTGATATTATGTCGCAAACATGACATCAAATTGTTCACTCTTCCTTTTGAAAGTACCGGTCGTGCAAATCCAAAGCGACATTTGGTATAAAATTTGCTCTTCGTTTTGAATTTTCGCCGACAATATTTTCCACAGCGATGACTTTGGAAACGTAACACTTTTCCTCTTAAGTCCTTATCAGTGGTACTATTAGGTATGTCACAAGTGGCATACTGTTCAATAAAAGACAGTACAGTCTCATCCGAGTCTATTCCAAATTTTGGAGCATCCTTGATCCATAGTAGCATATGAATATGAGGAGCACCTCTTGCTTGATATTCTTTTCTCCAAAAGAAATCAAGTACTTCACCAAGAGGCGGATTTTTCTTGTTAGTAATGAAAGACATCATAGCTTCAAATCTATGATTAAAATACCTGCAAACATTAACTGGATCTAATGAACACAGTTCTCCAGGTGTCTTGTAGTTTATATTTTCTATATTTGCATTCGACTCCCGAAGAAATTCAATTAAATCTTCCCAGGCATACTCTGCACAGCTTAGAGTTAAAAACCATGTTGGTGCTCCTAAGTTCCTAAGCATACACTTTAAATCTCCATGACGACGGTACTAATACTCATTAGTACCCCGCTGACAAGCCATTAAATTAATTAAATGAGAATCCAAAACACTATCTTTCTGATGCACTCTATCCATAAATTCCTTTGCTGAAATATTTTGCAGATGTACACCACTTTTTAAGATATGATTTACTGCATAAGACAAACCAGATAAGTCACTCTCAAACAAAAGATGAAACAGATATGGAATACATTGGCGAAACCTTGGATCTTCTGCATATAATCTAGTTGTCCGGTACTCAGATGCAGGAATCTGCATAGGTCGATCATCATATCGTGTACCTTCACCTGTAGGGAATAACTGTGGGAAACAACGACCTTCCAAACTTTCTTCCCACACACTAATAGGATTTCCTTTCGCCTTTCTCATCTGAAATAATTCAATAGCATTCCCTATTGCTTCTTTGGAATGCAATGGATGAACACTGTAATGTTCATAAATTTCTTCAGATCGAGATACATCAACTTTTTCAATATGGCTGAGATACCCGCCACCCCCTCTCAACACACTCCCCAAGGATGGGAAACCGGAAACCGTTCTTGAACTTTTGGAAGTCGGGAAGGGAGTTACCCTTCCCGGCCGTATTTATTAAAAATATGAAACAAAATTAAAACATTAAAATAACAGTTTCATAATATGTACAATTTCATTACCACATTGCGATGTTTGGCTAACCTTAACATATCCTCTAATACAAAGGTTCTCCTAGCCGAACTAACATCCTACAAAACATTTACTTGAAATTTTGAAATTGTACATCCTAACGTTTAAGGGCCAACGGCAAGGTCGTAACCGGTGTCAAGATCCCTAACCCAGACATATCCCCCTCCCTTGTGAGGGGCGGCACAGAGGCATACCTCCAGTGCAAATACCAATTTCCCTTGACTTGACGGGGGCCCCAGTAAAACTCGACGCCACTTAAAGGTCGTACGAGGCTCGTGTGAGGTATCTAGAAGGTAGCGTAGACCCCCCCACACCCCACACAACTTACCACATCTGCCGTCGCAGACGTCCTGGCCCCGGGAAATTCCCCAGGAGGGGGCTGTAACCCCTCCTACCCATAAAGGGGCCTTGACCGCCTTCCCTTTCCTTTCGGCGACCCATCCTTAGAAGGGACCGCCTCCCCGTTGAGGGGCCAATGGCCACCTCCCCCGAGCGCCCCCATCCGTAATGGGTAACGCCCACTCATAGGGATCTTCCAATTAGTGCTCACCGATCATGACCTTACCGCCCGACCAAAATAAATACGACAATGCTAACTAAATACTAAATGACTATATCTAACCAACAGTAGCAACAACAACTTTATTCAAACACATGCGTACTGATGAACACTAAAGCAGACTTACTTTATCCGCAAAACATAACACAAATCGACCATTCTTTATTGCATAGTCAAAATCTTCACGATAATACCACAACCTGTAAATGAAAATCACAGTTATCCATCAAACTTTATTAAAACCACTCGCTGTCTTCAGGGGCTGGTGGGTGGGTCAAAATTGGCTCTTCGTTCCGTCTCGAGCTCACGTGCAGCGAGGAGGTGCAGCTTCAGAGCACAGGAACAAGAGGATGCCTTCTGGTCTTGTTTCTCCTTTTATCCGTCTTCAGGGCGGCCGTAAACCCGCCCCTGCCTGCCCCAAGGGCGTGGCCAGCCGCGTTAGTGTCTAGGCCAACCCACTCGAGGGCGGGAAAAGGCGCGCCCCGGCTACGCCGCTTCGGGCATACCAGCCGAGACTCGCCTCCCGCCCAAGATGGCTTCCTGGGGGGATCGTGGTACTCTGCCATACGTTCGGGGGGACCGATTGGTCGCCCCTTTCCATATGGCTGAGATACCCGCCACCCCCTCTCAACACACTCCCCAAGGATGGGAAACCGGAAACCGTTCTTGAACTTTTGGAAGTCGGGAAGGGAGTTACCCTTCCCGGCCGTATTTATTAAAAATATGAAACAAAATTAAAACATTAAAATAACAGTTTCATAATATGTACAATTTCATTACCACATTGCGATGTTTGGCTAACCTTAACATATCCTCTAATACAAAGGTTCTCCTAGCCGAACTAACATCCTACAAAACATTTACTT
The DNA here is from genome assembly GCF_964263255.1 of Lissotriton vulgaris. Lineage (NCBI taxonomy): Eukaryota > Metazoa > Chordata > Amphibia > Caudata > Salamandridae > Lissotriton > Lissotriton vulgaris. The sequence goes on from NC_141691.1 coordinate 421,844,344, forward strand.
GAAATTTTGAAATTGTACATCCTAACGTTTAAGGGCCAACGGCAAGGTCGTAACCGGTGTCAAGATCCCTAACCCAGACATATCCCCCTCCCTTGTGAGGGGCGGCACGGAGGCATACCTCCAGTGCAAATACCAATTTCCCTTGACTTGACGGGGGCCCCAGTAAAACTCGACGCCACTTAAAGGTCGTACGAGGCTCGTGTGAGGTATCTAGAAGGTAGCGTAGACCCCCCCCACACCCCACACAACTTACCACATCTGCCGTCGCAGACGTCCTGGCCCCGGGAAATTCCCCAGGAGGGGGCTGTAACCCCTCCTACCCATGAAGGGGCCTTGACCGCCTTCCCTTTCCTTTCGGCGACCCATCCTTAGAAGGGACCGCCTCCCCGTTGAGGGGCCAATGGCCACCTCCCCCGAGCGCCCCCATCCGTAATGGGTAACGCCCACTCATAGGGATCTTCCAATTAGTGCTCACCGATCATGACCTTACCGCCACAGGTCCCGATAGTTGACCGGCTATCCGGACCCCCCACCAAACTCCTATCTAAAGGTCATGTTTCAACATCTTTAGCCAAGCTATGAAGTCTCCTATGAGTAACTCATTCCCCACCCGAGACAAATGAACACCGTCCCCCAAATACATACTGTCATCATTAATACACCCATGCGAAATAGAATGCAGTGCATTGGACCGGAACAACCTACTCACTTTGTTATTAATTTTTCTCACCGAGTGATTTAAAGCAGAAACAGAAATAGCCCCCCACCACACTTTTCGTGGGATCATATGGGACCACGCAATTGTGCACCCTGGAACTCTCCTCGCTAACCAACTTACAGTGGAAAGCATCGCCTCCAGGAGAAGTCGTCTACCAGTGGTGACCAAATCATTGCCCCCAAGATGTACTATGACTACAGACGGCGGTGACCTCGTCCGCCCTAGCAAACCCTCGAAAAATGATTGAAACTGGTCAATACAGAGACCGCCCTTTCCGTAGAAGGACACACTGTACCCGTATTCCCCAGCCACGTGCACCATGTCACCTGCTTTGAATACGTCCGCGGCACGCCTCACGTATGAGTGGCCCACGACCCACACCTCCTTTTTCACAGCCGGTGATGTCTGACCGCTGTCCCGGTGTTGGGTCGTCTGCATAGTCCGCCCCGCCTCGCAGGCTTGCGTAACTGAAAACCAAAACAAAACAAGAAGCGTGAGTACATCATTACAGCTTCACAACATGTGCAAACGCACATACCTTTTATAACAATTGGAGGACCAACGCCCCACACGTTTAACTTGTTCTACATTCAGACCCCTGGCTGTAGCCTCTGTAGCAGCCCCTATCCGAAAGGAATGGGTCCCAAACTCGCCCGGGTTCAAGCCCGCAGCTGTAATTGACATCGCAAGCACCCGCTGAAACTGAAACCTTGTCAGTGGGGTGGCGTCCGCGTGTCTCAACAAGGTCCCCCCCCATGATGCCACCCTTTGTGTCAAATAATCCTCTAAACACTTCACTGGGCACATGGACGACCCGGGAATCCTGTGTATAATTATGCAGTCGCCCATCCCGCTTTGATCGGTCTTGGACCTTACAAACGAGACAGTCATCGTCTCCCCTCTGATTTGAACGTGCTCTGCGCACAGCCCTCCCGTAACATCCTGCTTGTTCCTCGCCACTAATTCGCTTACCCGCATAGCTCCATGAAATGCCAGCGTAAAAGCAGCTCGGAATAACACTGTCTCAAAGTGAGATGAACATGTTGTAGGGAGTCTGGATAATAACTGGGCCAACCTATCCAAACCTATCGGGCGCCTCTCGTCTACTCTGCGACCCTCAAGGCGTTGCCACCCTCGTAGCGCTTTTTGCACAGTGAAAGACGCTGTCAGGTCCTGTATCCCATGAGCCCTAGCAACAAAGGAAATGGCAGCCCGATGCCTCTGGGCCGTGGCCACCGATTTCCCTGCCCGATGTAAAGACATCAGAAAGTTCACTACCCATTCCTCCTGCCCCCAAAGCTCCTCTCTAGCAGTCCCCAAAAAGGCTAAATAGGAAAGGAACGCCCCTTCATATGCCTTCCTCGTCCTGGGTGCTAAACTCTCTCCCACGAGGTTACGAAGTTCGGGGCACCGAGAGACCAGAGAGCATCGGGAAAGGGTGCTGGCTCCGGGTCCGCTGTGGGAAGAAAACCCCAGAAAGCCTGCATACGCAAACGAGAAAGGGCATCAGCCGCCTGGTTCATTATCCCCGGGACATGTCTTGCTTTGAATAGCACATTCAATTGCATACATAATAATACAATTTCCTTGAGCAGTCTCAAAATCCGTTTGCATCGTGCTGCCTGGCTATTGATACACTCAACCACGGTCATATTGTCAGACCAGAATACCACAGAGTGATCTCTGAACCCTTCAGGCCACGTTCTCAGGGCCACCAAAATGGGGAAGAGTTCCAGGAAGGCAATGTTACTTGTCAGTCCACTGTCTCGCCACCATGCCGGCCATTTTTGTGCAGACCATCGAGTACCGAAAATGGCACCAAAACCTATACTCCCTGCCGAATCTGTCCATAGCCCCAGTTCCTCAGAGGACACGGCCGGTTTGTTCCAGACGACTCGACCATTGAAATCCGCCAGAAATGCCAACCAAATGCGCATGTCCTGGCGGACCTCGGCCGATAGCCTTGTGCGATGATGGCCCTCCTTCAGTCCGACCATGGCTTGAGCGATCGAACGGGAAAAGGGGCGGGCCATTGGTATAACTCTTAGGGCAAAATTCAACTGCCCCACTAACTGCTGTAATTGATGCAGCTTAACCTTAGCTTCACTCATACACATTTGCAGGGATGCCCTGAACTTTAACACTTTATCACCTGGTAAACGGAAACAACCTTCTCCGGAGTCTAACTCGATCCCCAGAAACTCGAGGCAAGTCGAAGGACCCACCGTCTTACCTGGTGCCAATGGCACGCCAAACTGCTTCATTAAAACACAAAATGCAGCCAAAGCTTGCCCACATTCCGGATCCCCGGCTGCCCCCAGGAACAAAAAATCATCGAGATAATGCATCACATGTTGAAAACCCGTCTTCGTAGTGAAGACCCATTGTAGGAAACTACTGAATTTCTCGAAATAGGCACAAGAAATAGAGCATCCCATCGGCATACACCTATCCATGTAAAACTGACCCTGAAACATGAAACCCAGTAGACGCTGATCGTCTGGATGTACCGGGAGCAACCGGAACGCTGACTCGATATCAGATTTTGCCATCAGCGCCCCGGGCCCCAGGCGATTCAAAATGGCCACGGCCTCATCGAAAGATGCGTACCGTACCGAACACATTTCCGGGTCTATCGCTTCGTTTACGGAAAGACCACGTGGGGCTGACAAATTATGTATCAGCCGAAACTCACCCGGGTCCTTCTTGGGGACCACTCCTAACGGCGAACAAACAAAGTTAGCCACCGGGGGTACACTAAACGGACCGGCGACTCGACCTCGAGTAACCTCCTTCCGGATCTTTTCCTGTACCACGGTCGTATGCTGCAAGACCGATATCTGATTTTTGCATTTTTCCACACCCTGAAAGTCCCCCACTGGGATGCGGAAACCATATGAAAACCCGTTCCGCAACACCCCAGCAGAAGTACGATCCGGGTATTCACTGAGCCAGGGAATCATTGCCAAGGTATCAATCGGGGTAGGTAAAGGCGCCCCTCGGACTATGTTAGACCTGTTTGGCACCTCCTCTACCCCCGTTATCACCCGTTTTGGCTCTGCACGTGGACTCAGGATGGGATGATTGCCCGCACCCACTACATTCGTGTCTAAATTTGCACGATCCCTGGGGCCTAGTACATTTACCCCTGTTAAAGTTCCAACAAACCCCTTTTTTACCTGCATTACCGGTAGGCCTCGAGTGATTGTCGGTACCCGTACTTGATCGAAAGGGCGTCCCCGCATACTGACGGGAGGATTCGCCCACGTTACTCCCTACTAATGGCACTTTCAACATACCAGTATCCTTCATTTTGGACCAGGACACAGAATCATAACAATCCCAAGTCAAGTTTTTATCATGTTCTTTTGCCTTTCTGAAAAGATTATCATAGCAAAACCAATGATTACCCTCGTGTGATACCGAGTACCCCATGATCCGTGACTGATAACTCGGCAATTCGGGTAGCAATTCGGGCTTCCGTTCTCCCAAGATCGATGTGAAAATCCCCCATGCCTTGCCCCAATTGCCAATGTTTTCATTAACCTTAAAGGCGGCCATCTTTGCGCGCCAAACACTTGGATGCATGAGGTCCTTCTGACTTTTAACATGTTCCATCTCATAATGATCAGTAAGCAACGAGAAGATGTTTACATATTCCCCTGCCCATATCTTTTCTTGAATAGCTAAAGGGACATGCTGACCCAACCTCTCCCTTCGAGAGGGTGCCGACTCTTCCCTCGCAATCGGCAATGGCCGCTTACCTGAACCGGACACTGTCTCTGCGACTAAAACCGTCCCCTGTGGCTTCTCTACGGCCGCGGCCGGCGTGGATACCCCCGCTGCTTCTCGAGTTTCCCGCAGTTGCTTCATCAACACCTGCGCGTCGACAGCCGTGGCGCCCTCGCTACCTTTACCCAACCACGCTGCTAAATGTGCTGCCAGCTCGGGCGGCATATCTTCCCCGGACACGGGGGTGACCACCACGGGAATCGGATTCCTTTCCTCCGGCACAGGAGTGGGTGCTTCGAGCGGGACACTGGGACCCGGGATATCTCCCCCAGCTGCTCCCCTTCTGGGCCTCTTGCCTTTTCCTCCCGGGGCCGTTCCCTCCAAAGGACGTTTCGGGGCCCCTTCCTCATTTTTATCCATTTGCCTCTTTAGGTCGGTCACCTCTTTCATGAGAACACGCAGCATCTGGTCGGTAGTCATTCGCTTTCCCGCCTTCTTCGGCATTCTCCAGCAGATTATCTAGAAAACAAACAAAAAGATTACAACGCTCAAAATTGGCTCTTCGTTCCGTCTCGAGCTCACGTGCAGCGAGGAGGTGCAGCTTCAGAGCACAGGAACAAGAGGATGCCTTCTGGTCTTGTTTCTCCTTTTATCCGTCTTCAGGGCGGGCGTAAACCCGCCCCTGCCTGCCCCAAGGGCGTGGCCAGCCGCGTTAGTGTCTAGGCCAACCCACTCGAGGGCGGGAAAAGGCGCGCCCCGGCTACGCCGCTTCGGGCATACCAGCCGAGACTCGCCTCCCGCCCAAGATGGCTTCCCGGGGGGATCGTGGTACTCTGCCATACGTTCGGGGGGACCGATTGGTCGCCCCTTTCCATTTGTCCACTACACAAATCACTATCCTCTTCTTCACTTACATCTTCTTGTTCTACATATATATCTTTGTAATACTTATTATTTTGCACTAAATACAACGTTGCCTTTTTCACTTTCCTAACATCCACTAAATCTTGCCAGATTTTCTTACTCTTTGTGGGTACACCATTCACTAGAATAACTAGAGGTTCCTCTTCTACATTTTCAACACCAATTGTTTCCATATTTTTTTTAAGATCAAGAGGCAAATACACAACTCTACCCTTTAATCCTCTTAGTAAATCTGAAGGATTTAATTTACCAGTCTTAGGCTCCATTCGAACAATAGCCTGAAAAGGATGTACACATTGAATCAGAATTGTCTCATAAGTATTTAAATTCATCAATTCAGATGGAATATTTACCAACTCTAAATTATTGTGAACAGCTCTAGCAGGCATTTTATTTTCATCTAATTTATTATAACAATATTTACAAACACGTTGCTCAAAACCCAAATCAAAATAGTTTTCCACCAACAAATAAGTTGCAAAATCTTTCCATTGACCATTACTTTCATCTTCACTTTTTAAATATAAATCAACTAACCTCGTTTGACTTTTGTAATGAATTCGTCGACAACAGACACAAGAAAAATTTGGTTTCTCACCTGTAATTACCTTAAACTTTATTATTTCTTGTTCAAAGTTTTCAATATTTACATTCCCAACATTTTCAAACACATTTCCTTCTATAATTACATCACCTTCTACATTATCTTCCTCGGGACCAAAATAACTTACCTCAATTTCTGCACAAATCTTCTTAACATCTAATTCACATCCATACAAAAGAGCACTATTTAACTGTTTAAGTTTAAGTGCTGGACTTTTTGCATAGTACAACTTTCTCACTAATTTTCTCATTTTAGTGTGATGCACTGCTAACATCCGGAAGTGATGAAATACACTCTGACATATTTTTTTAGAGAGACAAGCCAGAGAATGGCCTTGCAGACCTATTTTCTCACGTACTCTGCATTCATCTAATTCTTGCAACATTTTAATTTTTGTCTAACATCTAACATGGGCTTCGATTGGAATTCCACAGAGCATATTATCAAACCCATTATCGCCGCTTTATCGGCCGTTTTCGGCCGATAAAGCGGCGATAATTTTAGCGCACAGGCTTGATAATATGCCCCCTAGTCTTTCAACAAAATTTCAATTATTACTAGTGCTGTATTTCAAATGCAATACTGCAACCTTCAAAAGATATCTCAATACAGTAGTTCTCCTCAATAGTGATTTGCGCAGCATCCAACAGATTACATACATGCACCTCTCGCCATTTTGTCACTTTTGGTGCCTTTTTTTCCCCCTCACATACATTCACCTCTCGCCATTTTGTCGCTTTTGGCGCCTTTTTTTTCCCCTCACATACATTCACCTCTCGCCATTTTGTCGCTTTTGGCGCCTTTTTTTTCCCCTCACATACATGCACCTCTCGCCATTTTGTCGCTTTTGGCGCCTTTTTTTTCACCTCACACAGTAACATAACACAAACTTGATAGTGCTTCGTATGTAGACAGCTGATTCATAAAGTAATTATGTATAACAACTTGCATTTTTATATATCCTTCCTAAACTAAAAGACCAGACACCTTCTTCCACTTATTAAAATATAATATAGTTCCTTATAAGAATGTACAATGTTTTTTTCCAACTATATTCATTTTTCTTCAACTATAGCATTTGTATTGCATGTAATTTTTATACTCATGTTACATAATGATTTGCCTTTAAAACAGTACATTTCCAAATAAACATTTCAAATATTCACGGTTTCTATACTCATGTTACATAATGATTTGCCTTTAAAACAGGACATTTCCAAATAAATATTTCAAATATTCACGGTTTCTCTTTTAATCCATAATCTCAACTGAAATGATTTCATATTGAAAAACTATTCATGGGTTCCACATAACCTTAACTGTAGACACTGAGGACCTTATTTATGAAGACCTTCCGCCGCCGGTGCCTCATTTTTTAAAATGAGAAAAAGTGACTCACCGGTGGCGCAAGGTCTTCATAAATAAAATCCTGAATGTTTTCTTTTCTCGACCTCACTTACTGATACTAGAACCTGCAAGCCAATTACGGCCTGTGAACTCTTTCTTAGTAGGTCGCGCACCGTAAAGACAGTTATACCACTGTTAAAAAATTTTTTTTACTGTTACCAACCACCGACACAGTTCCGCTTCACTCAGAGTTAATCACTGCTCCCACGCTTCTACAGGCCAGTCGCTATGTCGTATTTCTCTCCTTATCACCCTTTCATCTCTACAATAACAAACAGTTCTCCGCCAGCCACCAGAGAACAGACTCAGATGCAGAGGCACCAAAGAGTGAAATACGACATACCCTCTGCTCTGAGAAAGCAACCAAGCGGTACTTGAGAACGAAAACATTCAGTAACGCTTTAAAACTACCAATGCAATTATATAATTATTTTTTGAAAACGTTCAAATCACTTTAATAGGACTATCTGTGTGTGCCTCCACAGCAAACTTCCTCAGGCCGGATTGAAGGCAAACACACAGACAATAAGATAACACAGGGCAACGGAGATGCAAAACAGAAGGGACATGAAGATGGAGTCAAACAGCAGAACTGAGAGAGATATTTTTATGCTCCGTTTGCAACCTCAATGTACGAACACATTTACTACACAAATCTCTATACAACCTCATGTTCAAAACTTTTCATGTTATTTCACTCAACCACCTCCCTCACCCCACCAGTGCAAACGACGACCAGAAACCACACTATAATTTTGACGTCTAACAGAAACTTTGTCAATACCTTAATCATTACCACTTTAACCCCCTTCCCCGACCCTCTCGCCCCACCCCCACCAGTGCAGGCCACGGCCACCAACCAGCCTGAAATGTTGTCGACTGACAAAAAGTTTACGAATTCATTAACCATTACCATTTTTTCACAACGGTTTCACTAGTAATTTACCATTTCTCTCTCTTTCTGCATTGTCTGTGTCTGTGCTAATATTATTTCTTCATATCCTCAACAACTTCTCTCATTATATATAAACGCTTCAAAATTACAAAACTAATTACTCTATATTAAAAATATTTTTTACTGCGTATTCAACATTTAAATGGAACAAATTACTTTTACAAATACAACACATTACGACAGTCATAAATTAGTTTTCACATGAAAAATCAATGATTGTTTCTGATTAAACTATATTATACGGTACATGACAAAACAAACAGTTACGCACTTACCTTTACCAATGCTTTGAACGATGTAGAACAGTGAAAGTTACAAAACAGATATTCGTTAGCGGAACTCTGAATATTGCTTCTATCACTGCACCCAAAATTCAATGGCACAGATATCCAGTCAATACACACTCATATAACTCTCTTCAACCAATCACATTTCCTGACGCAAAATTGTCAAATCAAATTTACATTTCAATTGGTTGTCCTTCACAATATTTTCAGACTCACATGAGAGACACCCATCACCAACTGACATCTCCGGCTCTTTCCATGGTAACACCTCATTCTGCACCTTGCTGAAGGCACAGGTCAAAAGTTCATATCTCAACGGCCTACAACAAACTAAGAAGACTGTTTTCCCTCCAGAAACACCTGCCAATCCACAACTCAGTTACATGTCTTTTTTTCACACCCAATATTACTTTTCGTTTAACATAAACATTAACATGCAGCATACTCTTCAATCTCCACTTATTATAATCAACCAATCATTTTTATTTTATTAACCACACCCACCCTCTTCCTTTTTTTTATTTAGAATTTCAACTTTTAGCTACCATTCCACTTCCAGAACCGATCGGACGACGACTACAAATTCATTAAAAATGAAGGTCTGTCTAATAGGACACAGTTATATTCACTAGAGTGGAAAAAATACAGTAAGCAGATACCACATGCAAGACGTCTATAGGAGAGACGGTGTTCATTTCATGAATAAGGGAAACACAATCTTCCTCTGCAACATCAGGCTCTGCATCGATACTTACTTATAAATGCAGAAAACACTCAATTAACACAAGGGCTCTTTTCAAAGGCACTTTATATCTAAGCACTCAAACTTCTAATTTATCTCCATTTTCATACTCTTGTGAATAGGTGTGCGCGAATAGGTGTGCGCGACCGAGTGCGCGCACCCCGTTATTTTTTTCCCGATAAAAAAAAAAATTTTTTTGCGTTTAAGGGCCTTACTACACACCCCGAGAAAACCTACGCAGCAAAACAATCTCTACCTTCTCCCCTTTCCATGTTTCAACACTTTGAAATTAACAATATATTTACTCGCAGTGACAAAATGGCGGACAAAACTTCCTGATTTCCTTCGAATCGAACGTTAACAGACGTCACGCAGCCAAAAAAAATTCCGCTCACGCGCAGCCACTTGGGTGCGCGCACGCATGCGCACCTATAGATATATAATTGACTTTAACTTTAATTTTCTCAACAACTACTGAACGGATTTACACCATTCCAAAAAAAGCGTAATCTGCGATCAAGACTCTACAGTTTTGCCAAATTTCTTATAAATCCATTCAGCCGTTCGACCTGTAGCCGAGTCTAAAGGTCCTATGGAAAATAACATGGAGAAAACACGTTTTGGGACCCCCCGTATATCTCAGCCCCCACTTGACCAATCCCCCCCAAACTTTCAGGGAAGGAGCGCAGCGGACCGAGCCATCTTCTTTGAGAAATTCACAAACATTCATCCACCAGTGCCAAAGTTATTCCAAATAGAATGTTGAGGATTTCCTATGGAAAACAATCCTAACTATAACTACCTACTGGCGACCGCCAGAAGGTAATATATATATATATATATATATATATATATATATATATATATATATATATATATATATATATATATATATATATATATATATATATATATATATATATGCTCCCAGGTTCCTTAACGTTAAAGAACCACTCAGACACCTCAAGTGCTGTAACTTTGATTTAATAGCAAAGGGAAAAACGACGCGTTTCGGGGATTAGCCCTTGATCACGCTCGTAAACAATCAGTGCCACCATGTTTTTTTTTTTTTCACAACCAATTTTATTGAGCAAATGAGCAATAAAAAACGTGGCACCCCCAAGACCGGAGATCACCACGACAATATCGGTACAATAGATCACATAGGTAGCAAATGTTCAAGCAGGTCTTAAGAATAGGCTCAGTATGAAAAACCCCCCCAACCTACCCCACCCCCCAACCCTGACCCCCCCAACACCCAAACTCCCCCCCCCTACCCCCCAACCACACGTGTACATATAGCAATAGAATAAAAGGTGTAGGTGCAGCGCAACTGGAGCGTCGCGGCCTCGGGCCAACAATGTCTCTGCCATCAAATGTCCTCCTCTCGCTCCGCTGGGGGATCCAGTGACTGACCCCGGTAGTCGGCCCATCGCTTCCAAATTTTGTAGTGTTTGCGCGGGCAGCCCCTCGCCTCAAAGATCGGCCTTTCCAGGCCCATGAAATAGTCCACCCCAGCTTTCCACGCAGACAGGGGGGGGGCCCTCACCGCTTTCCATGCCCGGGCCAGGTCCCGCTTGGCAACAACAAGCCCCAAGAGCAGCAGATGGCGCTTATAAATGTTCCCACCAATGCCATCCATGACGTGCAATAATCCCAGCCGATGGGTGCGCGGAAGGTCCCAGCCCAGGACCTCGGACAGACAACTCCACACACCCCTCCAGAAACCAGACAACCGACCACACGACCACACAGTATGTATCAAGGACCCAGGCACCGCCCCACAGCGCAAACATTCCGGGGATGCTATCAACCCAGCTCTCCACAATCGTTCACGAGTATAGTAGGCCCGATGCAAGTATTTAAATTGGATGAGTCGGAGCCGGACAGTAATGGCGGTCCCACGTGGGGATTCTAGCGCCTCCCTCCAATCGTCCTCATCAAGAGGGCCAACGTCCACCTCCCATGCCGCCCGAAGAGAGGATAGGGTAGAGGAGCAATGAATGACCAGCGTCTGGTATATCCGAGAAACCTTCCTGTCCCCCAGATCCCCCATAAACACTTTTGCCTCAACCGGGCTGAACTCCGGCAGGGAGTCTAGATTGGCGATGCTCAGGGCGAGGGCATGGCGCAGCTGCAAGTAACGGAAGAACTGGGACTGAGGCATTTGGAACTCTGTGCGGAGTTCCTCAAACGATTTAAGGGTAGTGCCGGACATGACCTGGCCCAGTAGCGTGATACCTATGGCTTCCCAGCCCTCAAAACCAGTCAGGGCCACCAGCTCCGGGAGCAAACCATTGTGCCAGAGCGGTGTCTCGGCCGTTAACTTGCCCCACCAGCCCATGCGGCGTAGGGCCTGCCTCCACACAGCAAAGGCCACTCTGGTAACCGACGGCAGTACGCGGCGCAGGCGAGCCGAATACAGAATGGTGTGGAGTGTATTATCGCCCATAAGCGACCGTTCCAAGGCATACGCCGGGTCCCCCCTATCACTGTACCACCATTCATTAAGAATAAGCAGTTGGGAAGCCTGATAGTAGGAGAGGAGGTCAGAGGTGGCCAGGCCAGCACAATAAGTAGACAAGAAGCACGTTTTCAACGCCACCCTGGCCGCACCGCCAGCCCATAGGAATCGACCCAGCACTTGCAACTTGACGAAACCACTGTGGGCCGATAGGGTACGGGAAATTCTGAAGTTGATACAGGAGACGCGGAAGCGCCACCATCTTGAAGATGGCCGATCTTCCAAAGATAGTAAGCGGCATTCTGGACCAAGGACCGTTCCCACACTGGCAGGACGCCACGAGCCCAAGCCACGACGCGCGACTCCGATAAGAATATGCCTAGATACTTCAGACCATCCGTCGCCACCCGCAGTCCCTCAGCCCAGGGGTCAGTCACAACTCCGCCGCCCAGCACCCACAGGGTCGACTTATGAAGGTTGAGTCGAAGGCCGGAGATCTCGCCAAAGACGCGCATGACCTCCAGAAACCGAGGACCCGAGCGATGTAGGTCGGTGAGAAAGAAGAGGACATCGTCCGCATAGAGTGCGATCCTATCCACCAGGTCGTCGTTCCAGACAAACCCGCGTAGCTGAGCATCCGCCCTCACTCGGGACGCCAGGGGCTCCATTGCAAGAGCGAACAAGTACGGGGACAATGGGCAACCCTGCCGAGTGCCCCGACCAATTCGAAAACGCCCAGAGGTGGCCCCGGCCACTCGGACAGAGGCCGTGACGTTGGTGTACAGCAATCGCAAGTACGACAGGAACACCGGGCCAAGGTTAAGGCGGGTCAATAGGGTAAACAGGTATGCCCAGCTCACAGAGTCGAAGGCCCTGTCCATATCTGCCAGTAGGAGTGCCGCCCGCTCATCCCGAGCGCCCATGGCGTCAACCGCCGCCTGCGCCCGCCGAATATTATGGCGAGGGGCCCTACGGGGCATGAATCCGGCCTGGTCAGGATGGACCAGGTCAGTAATAAGGGGCAGCAATCGGTTCGCCAATGCCTTAGCCAGAATTTTGGCCTCGATATTTAAAAGAGAAATGGTCCGGTACGAGTCGTGCCTGTCCGGCGCCCTGCCCGGTTTCAGGAAAACTACGATCTCAGCATGGCGCCAGTCGGGCGGCAGTTCCCCTTGGGCCCGCGCCGCCTCCAGCGCGCGCCTATACTGAGGCCTCAACTGGAGGTGGAACTTTTTGTAGAATTCGCACGGGTAGCCGCTCGGGCCCGGTGCCTTCCCTGTATTTAGTTGTCCCAGAGCCTCCCCGAGCTCCTCAGCCGTGAGCGGGGCGTCCAGCGCAGTCCTAGTTTCATCAGAGACGGCCTGCGGCAGCAGGTCATCGAGATAGGTAGAGATCTCCGCCGACTCTAGGTGGTCCTGGGAGGCGTACTGCATCTCATAATAATGAGCAAAGCTAGCTGTAAGTATGGCCGGGTCTGTCACTACCGAACCGTCTTCCTCCGTGAGACCCGGTAACGTGAGAGGCTGGAAGGTCGCCTGGCACAACCTGTGACGCATCGTGCAGGACTTGTCGCCCCATTGATAAACCCTGCTGCGCGTGGCGAGCCACGCCTGCTTGGCCTCGTCATATAGGACCGAGGCGTACAGTTGCTGTGCCTGCAAGAGGTGCCGTACCGCGCCCTTGCCGCCCCCATCTCGGCCACGCTGTTCCAACTCCACCACTCGAGCGGCGGCGGCTGTAATGGCCTCTCAGTGCTTCTGCTGTGCAGCCGCACACCAAGCAATATCAATGCCCCGTATCGTGGGCTTCAGCGCCTCCCACACCACCATTGCATCCACATCTCCCACTAGGTTGTCTCGCCAATAATTATCAATCGCTTCACGCAGGTGATGCACATACTCGGCTGCTGTAAATGCCACGAAGACATCCGCCAACGAAACGGCTGCCGCTTTGAGGGGAGGTCTATAGTAGCCACAACAGGGGAGTGATCAGACAGACCTCTGGGGAGTATCGCAGCGTCCCTTACACGACTCAAACAGGCACCAGGCATGAACAGATAGTCAAGTCTCGAGAAGGAACCATGCACCGCCGACACATACGTGAATTCACGCGCAGCAGGATGAAAGTGGCGCCAAACATCGACCCAGCCCAAGCTATCCGCCGTTGCACGCAATCTAGTGTGTGCAGCTGCAGGGGAGGGATCCACAGCAACAGGCACCCGTCTCTGGCGGTCCGAGCCCACATCCATAACCTCGTTCCAATCACCCCCAACCACAGTCAGCACATCCGGGATTTCGTCCCATAACGTAAACAGTCTCTCAGACAGGGCCCACTGCATGGGGGGGGCATAAACGCTACCAAAGACCACTGGCTCGGCACCCATCAGCCCCCTAATGAAAACATATCGGCCCTGAGGGTCAATCCATTGCTTTTCATGCACATATGCCACCCTGCGATGAACCAATATAGCCACCCCTCGTGAGCCCCTCGCGAAGCCTGCATGATACACTTGCTGGAAGCCAAATCTCTGGAGGCTAAGGACCTTGGAGCCCAACATATGGGTCTCCTGAAGCAACAGCACATCTACAGCCTCCCTTTTCCCCCAGCGCAACACAGCCCACGTTTGATTTTATCAAGGATCCCCCTCACATTCCACGTCACAACACGAATGGCCTTATTAGGAGACACGGTCGTACGATCAGCCATCATCAAAGCAGTCCCCTCCACCAGGCCCTCCGCGCCACCCCGGTGCACCCCACCATCCACTCTATTCAGCAGCAATATACAAGTGTGGTCCAATCGCCCAGCCCCAACACCCACCAGTCCACCCTCGGTCTGAGCCCCCCCAAACACCAACAACAGAACAACACCCCCCCTCGCCCGCTCCCCCCACCCCTATACCTCAGAGAACATTGAAGTATCTGTCGCGGCATGGAGAGTCCCGGGTCCAAAACAGAGGACCCAGGGCCCGCCATACCAATGGATCCCAACACCCCGATCATCACACACTCACCACCCCCCCAACAACACCCACAACTCGTGAGGGTCTAAGGCCCATAGAAGCCGCCTCCCGAGCCCCACAGCATTCCCACCCATAGTCTTAGAGTGTCTCAGACGTATACAGACCGGCATGAACAAAGTCTCAATATGACAGTCTCACCAGCAGATCCATCACAATGTAGGGCAACACATTACCAGACAGGAATAAGGTCCAGGCCCCACTAGATTTCAACTGCCAGCATCGGAGTGTTCAGAATCCCTCGTGCCATTGGTCTGCGTTGCACTAGCGGAGGCTGACCGTTTCCGCGATCTGGACCTCCGATGTCGTCCTTTTCGGTTTGGGCGGTTTGTCCGCTCCGGCGACGATCCCTGGGACCCGCCCGGGTCCAGCCCCGGTTGGGCGTGCGGCCTGAGTCTCACTGCTTCGTCGGTCCAACGAAATACCTCCTCAGGCGTATCAAATAAGTGTGTCCGGGACTGGTATACCACCCGCAGGCGGGCCGGGTACAGGAGAGAGTACTGGAGCTTCAGGCCCCGCAACTTGGCTTTGGCGGCCACAAAGGATTGTCTCTGTTGCTGCACCATTTTCATATAATCCGGGAAGGTCATAATGGTGTGGTTTTCATAAGTGAGCGAACCCTTGTTCCTCGCCTCCCGCAGTATTACATCGCGGTCGTGGTAATTCAAAAGCCGAGCAATAACAGGCCCAGGACGCTTACCCTCCGGCGGCCGCTGAGTCAAGGCCCTGTGCGCTCGCTCGATCACCAAGCACGCGGACAGTGTCCCTTCGGGGAGCCAGCTCTCCAGCCATCGGGTCAGAAACCGCTCCATGCCATCCTTCTCACACCGCTCCGGAAAACCAATAAAACGGAGGTTGTTGCTCCGTGCGCGCCCTTGGGCATCTTCCACTCGGGCTGCTAGTGTCTTTTGGATACACTCCACCTCCGCCATTCTCTTCTTCAGGGCGCCAATGTCCGTTTCGGTCACCGAGATTCCAGATTCGGTCTCAGTGATCCGCTCCACCGCATTGCGGAGGTCTTGGCACAGCAGTGTAACGTCCGCCCCCACCGCCCCGATTTTAGCATCAAGCATGTCCCGGGATTGGGTGATGGCAGCCAGAATTGTTGCATTGTCCGGCCCTGACCCGCCACCGCCGCCAGATGCCCCGGAGCCACCACTGAGCCCCATACATTTATCAATAGGGCCATGCTTAGGCGGGCCTCCTCCACCAGCTCTGGTCATGACCGCTCTCAGGCTCAGCGGGCCCTCTCCTTGGGCGGGCGGACACCACCCGTGACGATTCTCAGTAGACCCTCGGGAGCAAGTCCGCAGCTATGGGCGCAGGAGGCCTTCGGCCCCGGTCGGGACGTCGGCACTGGTGCCCTCAAAGGAAGGAGTGACAGGGGCAGCCCCCAGGCCAGTGCAGTCCCGGTGTCGCGAAACTCGAGGCCCCGGCTTCACGAGGGCGGGGCAGGCCTCCACCACACCGTGTCGCCTACAAGTGTCCTCCCAAGGCACAGCACAGGAATACAGGGCACCTCTGCGATCCGTGGGCAACTGAAGCTGCAGGGCCGGGCCGAAATCCACGCCGTCGATGCCACCTTCAGCAGCGTGCCTGCAACCGCCACTCGGCGTCCTGAAAATCGAGGTCCCCGGTTCGCGGCTGGTCACTAGGCCTCACGTCGCCGCCGTCGCCTCAGGGTCCCAGAAAAGATGGAATCACGGGATCAAGACACCGGAGAAGGCAAGACACTCTCCTGAACCGATGCCACTCATAAGGTACCAACTGCGGGCTCGGGGGCCAGGATAAATGAGCAAATTAAGTCCGGGCCGGCGGGAGCTCTACAAGGCTGCGACCGCCATCTTCGCCCGCCAAGCCACGCCCCCCAGTGCCACCATGTTTAAATACATTTCATAAAAACTTAACACCTCATGTGACTCTCATACACAACTGTGGCGGCCATCTAGTACGGTGCATTTTGTGCTCCTATAACATGTGTAATGTGATATAATTATATCAATCACTGACATACTGAATCCATATAACATTAATTAAGGATGTCATAATGCAGCTGATTGTATATGTAGATATGTACAATTCATGCGATTTTCAAAACGTTTGCGCATTTCAGCGTGTAGTTTCACTAGCTATATACAGTATTTTGCTAGAACATCCACATTTCTCTCGTATTGCCCAAGTGGGCGAGACAGTTCTTCTGGTATTGCCCAAGTGGGCTTTCAAAAGTTCATATGTCAAAAAATATATATATAGTCCATTACTACATGTTCATGATGCCTTGGCCTTGATCTTCTAACCATCAGTTGTTCTTAAATATATCAGTGCTCAAACAATCTGGAATAAAAAACATGATATCATTACACTCAGCAAACTGTATTCAGACTAAAATCATATCATTCATATAAATGAATTGCTAGCTCTTCACTGATGTTCAGCCCATTCGGGGCAAGACTTTCCAAATCAACAATATATCTGGATTCCAATTTACGCAGGGACAGTTCTCGATTCCCCCCTCTCACACCTAGATCGACACTGTCAATCACCACTATTCGTACCTGGTTCTCATCACTGTAGTTATTTTCAGCAAAGTGGCGAGACACAGGGTACTGCTTGTTCTTATTCTTGATTGCTCTCAAATGCTCCAACACACGTTTTTTTGCTTCGTGTTTGGTGCTGCCAATATACCATTTCTGACAGGGGCAAATTAAAACATATATACAGTGTGTGGTGTTGCATGTGAGATTTTTCCTAATCACAAATTCTGTTAGAGTTCGGTATTTTCAAAGATTTAAAATCCACACTGTTTCTACAGGCTTTGCATTTCTTACAACACCGGAATCCAACCGGTTTACCGGTGTTAGATGTACTTGTAGAGCGAACATGATTGTGACTAAGTTCGTCTCTCAGTGTTTTACTTTTTTTAAAAGTAATCTGAGGATTGCTGCCCAGATTTTTACTGAGATGAGTGTCTGTAAGTAACACATGCCAGTGTTTTTTCAATATGTGCCGTACAGAGTTAGCCTGTCCTGAGAATGTGGTAATGAATCTGACAGAGTCATCTTTCTTGTTGTCTAGCACTTTGGGATACAATAGGTCATTTCTGGTTTTGGATTGTACACTGAGTTTAGCTTTATTGATAATATTTTTGCTATAGCCTCTCTCAAGGAATCTTTTACACATAATCTCTTGTTCATGTTCGAATGATGAGTCATTGCTGCAGTTTCTTTTTGCACGCAGTAATTCGCCATATGGTATACTGCGTACCAAATTGGAAGGGTGACTGCTATTTGCGTTTAATATGCTGTTACCGGCTGTACTTTTCCGGAACAGTTTTGAAGTTATTTTGTCATTCTTCACTTCCAATAGAACATCCAGGAATTCAATGGACTCCCTACTGATGTTACTTGTGAACTGCAGATTTAAATTGTTCACATTCAGTTTCTCTATAAAGGATATTGCAGCATCTTCTGCGCCACACCAAATGAAAAAAATATCATCAATATAGCGCAGCCACAGGGCAATGTTGGAAAATTCAGCCATCTCCATGACAACCTGCTCCTCCCACCAGCCCATGAAAAGATTTGCGTAGCTGGGGGCGAAGCAGGTTCCCATGGCTGTGCCCTGTGACTGTCTATAGATGTCCTCATCAAAATAAAAGAAATTATCCGTTAGACAGATTTCAATCATTTTCACCAGCATTTGTGAATGATGGTAATAAGTCATAGACCTTGTTTTGAAGAAATGCTGTATAGCCTCTAGTCCGAGCTCATGTTTAATGCAGGTGTATAGGCTGCTCACATCTAATGAGACAAGTATAAAGTCCTCCCAATGCATCCCATCAATTACCGTTAAAAAATGGGTTGTATCTCGTAGGTAAGATGGTAATGCATTGACATACGGTCTAAGATGGTAATCAATAAACCTCAAGGTGTTTTCTAGCAGTGATCCTATTGAGGAAACTATAGGTCTCCCCGGGGGATCTGTCATGCTTTTATGAAGTTTTGGGAGTAAGTAAAGGACAGGGATTCTGGGGTGGGCACAATACAGATATTTATATTCCTCATCCTCCAATAATCCTCTGTCCAACCAGTCTGACAATAGGCTTCTATACTTAATATATGATCCCAGTACCTCTGTCACAGTGCATTTGGGTTAACAGTCTTTATGACTTAATTGTCTCTGGCCTTCTGCTATGTATTTTTGTATGTCAAGAATGACCACATTGCCACCCTTGTCTGATTGTTGAATGACAATACTAGAGTCACATTTCAAATCCATAAGTGCATTCATTTGTGTATCAGTGAGATTTTTCTTCTTCCATGGGGTTTTAACATTTCTCATTGTTTTCAAGTCCTTCAACACCCCTTTCTCGAATACATCAATCGCCTCACTTTGGACATTAGGGAGGAAGATGGATTTGGGCTTGAATTTGCTGCCAGGATTCCCACTTAAATCATCTACCCATCCTTCCCATTCGTGAGTTCCGACTGCTTCATTTACAGGTCTATCTTGTGTGGGATACATTTCATTTAGCAGTTCAATATCACCCACAGCAATAGAACTAATTGTGCTTGGATTACTCACGTTTTCAGGGTTGCGTACTGCAGTGTTGAACCATTTTTTCAGTTTCAGTTTTCGGGAAAACAGGAAGAGGTCAATCCTGGTTTGGGCATAGTTTAAATTGGACGAGGGGCAAAAGGATAGGCCAAGTGCTAGTGTCTCAATTTCTTCTTTTGAAAGAGACCTTTTGGAGGGATTCACAACGGTCATATTCTCTGTGTGCGACTCCTGGTGTCCATTCCCATGGGAGTTTTTTCTCCGTTTGTTCCTCCTCCGTTTGGCTTGCCTGTTCCTCTGGTTTTTCCTCTGTTTTCTCGTCCATGTCCCCTCTGAGCCCCTCCATCCTGTTGGAATTCTGTCTGATTTTGGCTCATCAGCTGGAACTGTAATAAAAAATTATTCGATTTCTTCTGTTGGTTGGGAGTAGCTTCTTGGCTGATAGCTGATGTTGAGGCATCTGATAAGTTACCATCCGAGACATCGCTTTCGGTTATTTCTTCTGTGGGTTTTAGACCACCCACTTTGGGGGCGTTGGATGCGCCCCTTTTCTCAAAGAGATGGTCGTATTTGCGATGGAATGTCAGCATTCTTCCAGCTTGATAGTCCTTATAATCTCTCAAGAATTTCCGCTGTTTTTTGGCTGTTATTTCTTCCTCCCATTTCTCCACTTTTTTCATCAGATTAGTCATATGCTCTTCCAATGCCTCTTTGCTGATAATTTTACCTATTTCTTTCAATGTTTTCTCTATTTCGGCAACCAATTTAGCTCGATCCTTTTGGGCATATTTGACTAAAATCTGCATCATGGTCATCGATCACGCTGAGGAGTTGTTTGACCATTCCTCAAGCATCTCTTCATCTGGGTTTTCGTACGTGGGAATTGTAAATATACGAAGTCCACATGGTACACATTTCACCTCAATGTACCTCTGGAGTGATTCAGCCTCCCACCACTTTGAAAATTACTTTTTATACAGAGAAATATTTTGTACTTTAAAATGGCTACAGTAGCAGCAGCAGCTGGAGCATCTGCACCACCACCACCACCAAGAGGACCACCACAACATCACATTGGTGGTCAAGAAGAAGAGGAGGAGGAGGAGGAGGAGGAGGGGAGGAGGTGGCTGACAATACCCCATACAGGCCAAAGCAGCACATTGTATGGGAGTTTTTTCCATCCCAGAGGGCAAGAAGAAAGTGAATGCGCCAAAGGTGACTTGCCAAATCTGTGGCATTGAACTTTCAAGGGGGAACCCTAATAAAAAATATTCATTTGGTAATAACACCATGATTAGGCACATGCAGGCAAGCATCCGAACAACTATGCTGCCGCAGAGGTGAGAGAACTGGCCAGTAACCCTCCCCAATCTTCACCCAGCACCTCCAAAAGAAAGCAACACACTCCATCGAGACCAGAGAAAAGGGAGACGATCCCTTGCATACAACCACGGTTTGGTGAGTTCAGGATCACATGTATTTTTTGTGTAAGACCATCTCCTATGGTGAGCAGAGAATAAAGCTCATCCTCCTTGCTGGTGGCAACCACAATTGCCCCAAAAAAACATAATTTTTTCCTGATTTTATTTTGCTCCAGGTGAGCCATTTTCAATTCCCTGTTTTTTGTTTCTCCCCATAAAAATAACAAAAAAATATAAAATAGTTCATAAAAGCAAAAAAAGGACAAAATGTTCAAAAAACATTAAAAAAATATAAAACAACAAAAAGAAGAAAAAAAAACAGTTCTTTTTAGAACTACCTCCAAATTCTAAAAAAATGCTACATTTTTTAAAAACTCTATCATTCTTTTTTCCCCAAGGTACGCTCCCCGGTACGCTCCGCGGTACGCGTACCGGGCGCTCCCCCTGCGCAAATCAAAAAAATATGTTTTTTTTGCTCCGCGGGGCCCTTTTATAGCCCCCATATCAAACCTAGGGGTCAGGCGGGGTCTACTCTGCCCCCTTATGGTCATTTCCCCCTTTGTTTTTGCCACCTCTTGTGTCTCGATCCTACCGAGACACAAGATGACGGCCACTCTGGACTGTTTGGAATGTTGACAGACACCTGAGAGCCAATCAGCTTTCTGCGCGCGAACTCACGTAGCACGCTGGTTAGTGCCCCGGCGCGCGTACCGGGGAGTGCTTATAGATATATATATTTTTTTGAACTTAAATTACTCAAAATCCACTGGAGCACATATCTTGAGACATAGCAAAGGCTAAGCATGGGCGGAAAATCCGTTACGCTCGCGGATTTTGCGGATTTTCGGGAAATCCGCAATCCGCGAGATTTGCGGATTTCCCGCAAAATCCGCAAATTCGCACGCAGCGGATTTTTTTGGCGGCGCGCGGCGTTGGTGATACAATTGTTGCGGCGCGCGGCGTTTATCATCGTTTGCCGAGTTGTTTTTTTCGATAGTTTGCGAGTGCTGCGCCATTTTGGATCTTGCTGTGTGATCCCGCGGGAATTGGCGAGCGCGATTACGTCATCGCGGCTTGCCAGCGATAGTTTGTCAACGCGAGTACGGCGAGATCAAGTCTCGCGGTACTTCGCAATTGCGAGATTTGAGATGCGGCGAGCGAAAATATAAATTTGCAATTCTGCACAAGAAATCCACCAGCAAGCAGCATAAACCTTCTAGAAATGATGATTTTTATCTGAATAACTCCTTAGTTTGACATTTGCCTGCACTTTTTTAGCGAGGAGTCCATTTTGGGGAGGGGGGCAGGGGGGTGGGAGGAAGGAAGTGCCCCACAGTCTTCAACTTCCTGTTCCTGTTCAGCAGGCTCCTCCCAGTGCTTTGTCCATCTCCTGGTCACTTTTCATTTGGGTCTGGAGCTGGAAGGATTACTTTTTGTGGATGCTGCTGGATATTTGGATTTGAGGCCTTTTTGACTTTCTTTGGATCACTGTTGGATTAGAAATTTTACAAGTAAGTTTGTTTGGGGCAATACAGTTGCTGCAATTAAAATTTTGGAATTTTCGATTTTTGGGCTGTTTGGGGGCCTTTTGCCCAGGGGTACTCAGTGGTGGGTGGACTGAGTCTTTCTGTGGGGTGTCTTGAATTTAAACATCATGGAGGGGCTGGATGGCTTGGGATTGTGCTTATTTTTCAGTGATTTTCGTTTTTTTGGGCTGTACTTGTGGCCTTTTCACCAGGGGTAGTGAGTGTTGCATGGGCCTAGTCTTTCTGTGGGGTGTCTTGAATTTAAACATCATGGAGGGCATGGATGGAATGGGATTGTGCTGATTTTTCTGTGTTTTTCGATTTTTGACCTGTTGTTGGGGCCTTGACCAGGGGTAGTGAGTGGTGCATGGGCCTAGTCTTTCTGTGGGCTGTCTTGAACTTTAACATCATGGAGGGCATGGATGGAATGGGATTGTGCTGATTTTGCAGTGTTTTTCGATTTTTGGGGGTGTTCATGGGGAGGGACATGCCATGTGGCTGGTGGCCATTTTGAGTGCAGCTACAGGCACTGGCCATGTGCTGGCAGGCAAGTGGCCATTTTGAATGCAGGCTTTGTTGTTAGGCCTCCAACCATTTTGCCTACTTTTCAACCTTTATTTATGCCCAGGGGTAGTGAGTCTTGCATGGGCCTAGTCTTTCTGTGGGTTGTCTTGAATTTAAACATCATGGAGGCCATGGATGGAATGGGATTGTGCTGATTTTGCAGTGTTTTTCGATTTTTGGGGGTGTTCATGGGGAGGGACATGCCATGTGGCTGGTGGCCATTTTGAGTGCAGCTACAGGCACTGGCCATGTGCTGGCAGGCAAGTGGCCATTTTGAATGCAGGCTTTGTTGTTAGGCCTCCAACCATTTTGCCTACTTTTCAACCTTTATTTATGCCCAGGGGTAGTGAGTCTTGCATGGGCCTAGTCTTTCTGTGAGTTGTCTTGAATTTAAACATCATGGAGGCCATGGATGGAATGGGATTGTGCTGATTTTGCAGTGTTTTTCGATTTTTGGGGGTGTTCATGGGGAGGGACATGCCATGTGGCTGGTGGCCATTTTGAGTGCAGCTACAGGCACTGGCCATGTGCTGGCAGGCAAGTGGCCATTTTGAATGCAGGCTTTGTTGTTAGGCCTCCAACCATTTTGCCTACTTTTCAACCTTTATTTATGCCCAGGGGTAGTGAGTCTTGCATGGGCCTAGTCTTTCTGTGGGTTGTCCTGAATTTAAACATCATGGAGGCCATGGATGGAATGGGATTGTGCTGATTTTTCTGTGTTTTTCGATTTTTGACCTGTTGTTGGGGCCTTGACCAGGGGTAGTGAGTGGTGCATGGGCCTAGTCTTTCTGTAGGGTGTCTTGAATTTAAACATCATGGAGGGCATGGATGGAATGGGATTGTGCTGATTTTGCAGTGTTTTTCGATTTTTGGGGGTGTTCATGGGGACAGGCCATGTGGGTGGGGGCCATTTTGAGTGCTGGTACAGGCAGGCCCTGGCCATGTGCTAGGAGGCAAGTGGCCATTTTGAATGCAGGCTTTGTTGTTAGGCCTCCAACCATTTTGCCTACTTGTCAACCTTTATTTATGCCCAGGGGTAGTGAGTCTTGCATGGGCCTAGTCTTTCTGTGGGTTGTCTTGAATTTAAACATCATGGAGGGCATGGATGGAATGGGATTGTGCAGATTTTTCAGTGTTTTTCGATTTTTGGGGGTGTTCATGGGGAGGGACATGCCATGTGGCTGGTGGCCATTTTGAGTGCAGCTACAGGCACTGGCCATGTGCTGGCACTGGCAGGCAAGTGGCCATTTTGAATGCAGGCTTTGTTGTTAGGCCTCCAACCATTTTGCCTACTTTTCAACCTTTATTTATGCCCAGGGGTAGTGAGTCTTGCATGGGCCTAGTCTTTCTGTGGGTTGTCTTGAATTTAAACATCATGGAGACCATGGATGGAATGGGATTGTGCAGATTTTTCAGTGATTTTCGTTTTTTGGGCCTGTACTTGTGGCCTTTTCACCAGGGGTATTTGAGTCTAGCCTGGGCCTAGTCTTTCTGTGGGCTGTCTTCAACTTAAACATCATGGAGGGCATGGATTGAATGGGATTGTGCTGATTTTTCTGTGTTTTTCGATTTTTGACCTGTTGTTGGGGCCTTGACCAGGGGTAGTGAGTGGTGCATGGGCCTAGTCTTTCTGTGGGGTGTCTTGAATTTAAACATCATGGAGGGCATGGATGGAATGGGATTGTGCTGATTTTGCAGTGTTTTTCGATTTTTGGGGGTGTTCATGGGGACAGGCCATGTGGGTGGGGGCCATTTTGAGTGCTGGTACAGGCAGGCCCTGGCCATGTGCTAGGAGGCAAGTGGCCATTTTGAATGCAGGCTTTGTTGTTAGGCCTCCAACCATTTTGCCTACTTTTCAACCTTTATTTATGCCCAGGGGTAGTGAGTCTTGCATGGGCCTAGTCTTTCTGTGGGTTGTCTTGAATTTAAACATTATGGAGGGCATGGATGGATTGGGATTGTGCTGATTTTGCAGTGTTTTTCGATTTTTTTTGTGCTCTATAACTGAACTGATGTTCCTCTGTCTTCCATTTTTTTTAGGTGCACAAGACTCAAGAGAACCACCAGTGCCAGGAAGAAGTCCTGCAGCGGTGTGTGTGTGCAGCATAACGTCACGCGACGTCACGTCTGGCCTCAGACAACTCTACAATTCGTGCAACTGCGGCCTGCTGTCTGACCTGCTCTGAAGAAGATGGCCCCGCCCCCAAAGAAAGTTCTCCGTAGCTCCTCTAGCAAGAAAGTTGCTAGTAAGGAGCAGAAGAAGCAAGTTACCAAGGAGGCTGGAATGCCACCCGCCACGTTTTTTGGGAGCAAAAAAAAAAGTACGCCTGCAGCAGCAGGTTCTGCTGGGGACCAAGCTGGGAGCAGCACCCCTGCTCCATTGGGTTCAGTGCCTCCACCACCACGCCAACTTAAGTCAAAGCCCTTGAGTGCTTCAGAGGCAGTCAGTGTACTTCTCCAATCACCATCGACCAGTGATGTTGGCTCATCGCAAGAAAGTAGCAGCAATGTCCCTGAATCAACACAGGTTGTTGTAACTCATCTGACAAGTGTTGAACAACCACAGCCGCAACAACAACACCATGTGCAAGTACACGCCCAAGTACATGTGGAAGGAGAGGCAGCAAAAGGAGATGCGCAAGCAAAGGTGCATGGAGGTTCACAAGTGCCCACAATAGTTGTTCCTCCCGAAGTAGGGGCACATCAGGAAATCGACAATGAAGCCGAGGTATCATTGGAAGCCACTCCTCCTGATGATCATTCATTGTCTTCCACATCCCTAGCAAGGAAAAGATCAAGGGGGGTGTCTACATCTTCTTCAAGCCCACCTCGTTCTGATGCAAGTGATCTGTCTTGGGAACCACAACTGCGGTCTGACAGTGAGGCACACCATGATCTGACACCGGTACCTAAGCGTAAAAGGAAGGTCGTCCAAAAACTCAAACCTATGGAGTGTGATGAGGCTCAACAAGAAGTGACAGATACTGCTGGTGATGAAGCCTCTCACGATGACGACGAGCCAGTCATCACAAAGGTCACTGCAGCCCCACCGGGCATGCAGCAAAGAGACATTTTGACCCTATCCCGAGAAGCTGCTGAGCGTGATGATGATGTCGGCGAGGAGGCAATGGAAATGGAATCATTAGATTTGGAGTTAAGTAGTACACCAAAACCTACCGCTTCCATATTTCTTCGCAAGAAGGTACCCACCTCGTCCTCGACCTCAATTCGTGGTGGTGAAAGTGCAAAACGTACTGAAGTTTGGCAATCCACATCCTCCACTTCATCTGGCATTAGCAGCAGGACCACCACCACCAGTATCGCCACCTCCTCCGGCCCCCGAAGACATTTCAAGTCTCCAGTTTGGGACTTCTTTTGTGTTTGCCCAAAAAAAGGAAAACGTAGCCATTTGTAGCCTTTGTAAGCTTCGATTTAGTCGTGGTAAGCTTGGTTCTAACTATGGTACCGGAGGCCAGAGAGGTCATCTTGAGAGAAGGCACGCTGTCCAATGGTTTCCGCACCTAGAGGCGGTCAAGAAAGCCGGAATTGCACGTAATGAAAACGTTGATTTTTCATCTGCTGATGACGAGGAGGTAGAAGAAGACGATTCAAACACTTCACTTACACCCAGTTCCCATGTCAGCAGCACACCCCATGGGAGCCACACTAAGAGTGTGGGAGAGAGTGAGACATCAATGCGGAAAAGTTCATCAGCGAGCGTAACTGGGTCGAAGAGATCATCATCATCCCGTAAATCATTGGTCCAGGGCAACATTAAAAAGATGTTGTTTACAGAAGCGCAATATGAACGCAACCACCCAATGACCCGTCTGTATAACACTAAGCTGGCTAAAATGCTAGCTCTGGACCTTCTCCCTTTTTCTTTTGTAGAAGGGGTTGGTTTTCTAGAATTAGTGACAGCGCTCTGCCCTAAATGGAAGGTTCCTAGCCGGTTATATTTTGCCCGAGTTGCGGTTCCAGCACTACATGAAGATGTTCTGAAGGTGATTGGGGCAGCTTTGCAGAAGAGTGCTGTTCACACTATACATCTGACAACAGACATGTGGACCAGTGGCGCAGGCGCTGATTACATGTGCATCACTGCACACTGGGTCTCTTTTTCAGGGGCTAAAGCAAAGCTAAACACAGGTGTTGACACGGACATTGTTTTTAAAGCTGCTCGGAAACATGCAACACTAGCCATGTTTGGTTTGGAGAAACGTCACACAGCAGAAAACATTTTGGATGTCTTTAACACAAAGGTCCTTAACTGGCTGTCCCCACTAAAACGCAAGGTTGGTTATGTTTCCACGGACAATGGCGCCAATATAGTTAAGGCCATGAGGGACGGTTACTATTTCAGAGTGCCGTGTTTGGCGCACTGTATAAACCTGGTTGTCCAAAAATTCTTGGGTAATAAAGGCAGTGCAGCGTAGAGTGTATTGGACACTTGCCGAAAAATGTGCAAGCATTTCAGCCATTCTTTTAAGGCCCGGAAGCAGCTGAGGAGCCTGCTATATCAACATCAAATGCCAGTGAAAGCACTCATCCAGGAGGTGGTAACACGTTGGAACTCAACCTTCTACATGCTTGAGCGTCTGTATGAGCAGTATACGGAACTCGATCAATATTTCCTTAAAGAGGGTGCAGAGGAGCTGAGGATGGGTGGGCCGCAATGGAACATAGTTGAAAGCCTGACACGCATGCTTCGTCCTTTTGAGTTCTTCACGCGTGCAGTCAGCAAGGAGGACTCTAATTTGGGAAAAGCTATCCCATTGTTGTACATGCTGGAGGACCAACTGAAGGAGGTGTGTTCTGTGTTTGGAAAAGATAAAAACCAAGACTCTTTGCTTCTGGCCGAGCAATTATTAGAGCTCCTACAAGGTGATGAACGTCTTAAAAAGATCCACTCAGAACAGCATTACATTTGTGCTACTATTCTGGATCCACGCTACAAAAAGGCGCTGGCAGGCCAAGCATTCTTTCCTTTTGATGATGAACATGTTCCAAAGTACAAACGTTGGCTAGCCTTGTCAGCCAAGAAGTTTGAAACAGAACGGCTGGAAATTGAAGGAAATGGCAGTACATCAGCAGGCCATCCCCAGTCAAAACAATCCACTTCTGCACCTGTGGCTGTGGCACAAGTGACCTCTCAGCCGTTAAAGACACCGGCAACCGGATCATCTGCACGAAAGACAACAGAAACATTGGAGGCTGAAGAGGATTGGCTAGCTCTGCGTGGGTTTGGTTCTCAAAAGGTCAGAGGCACAGCAAGAGCTAAGCAAAGTGGAGGAACCTTGAATGAGGACCTTGAGTCGATGGTGAAGGACTATCTGAATGACTCAACAGAGGTCTATGTTAATTCTGACCCATTGGCGTATTGGCATGGGAAAAAAGAATTGTGGCCACAGCTCACCAACCTGGCTTTAAACTACTTGTCTTGCCCACTCACAAGCGTGTCTTCTGAACGGGTTTTCAGTGCGGCTGGTGGGATTGTAACTCCCAAACGGAGCCGCCTCTCGCCCAAAAATGTGGAGAGGTTAACAATGATCAAGATGAATCAGCACCTCATACCACCAGATTTCAGAGTACGAGAGAGCGTGCCGGATGAAGAGGAGGTGGGCAGCAACATAGATGAGGGAATTTCTACTCTGTCAGGTGACACTGAGCTCACCCTGCCTGAATTCGCAGAGTATGATGACGAAGCCTTATTCTTATTCCTGGACCGTGATACCGAGCCCTGAAAATGAGACAACGAATCAATAACTTTCTTTTTCATCCTTATTCACTTTTATTCCTTTGTGTCTGTCTTTCTTTGTTGTGCACAGTTAATATAATTCAAACTTTAATCAGATAATCACAAAAACAAGCCCATCAGCAGAACTGTCTTCACTGGTTTGCTAATTGATTTGAAGGTGCCGCAGTCTGCATTCCTCAGGTTCACAAGTTCAGAAGAACATGCTCCTCTATCCTCCTCCTCCAGACTACTATTTCCATCAAAGCAGAGGGCTGGTTTACGCCCAATGAAGAAAGACTCATCACTTGTGGGGGTCTTGTTCTACCTCTTTGCAGGTGAGTTGACGGGTCTGGGGCCATTGCTGGGAAGCACTAAAAGTGGTTTGGACCAAATTGATGACTTGCTTGCCTTTGAGGTGCTCTTAGGGGGGGTTCCGTCTGTTTGTGGGTGAGTTTCGTGGTCTGGGAGCATTGCTGGGACACTCTAATCTTGATCGCATTTGCTTTTCAGGAAATCCGTCGTGCCAACCCCGACTTATGGCCTAGCTACGCAGCGCGTTTGGACCGAAGGCCCAGAAATATTGCAAGTATGAGATTTTGCTTTTGGCCTGTTTGGGGGTGTTATGCTTCTTGGCGGGTGGGTTGCCGGGTCTTGGGGCATTCCTGGGAAGGTCTAATACTGGGTAGAAGTGGTTGGGACAAAATCCAGGCCGATTTTTTTTTTGGCTATTTCTGACATTTTGCTCTATGTAGCGTTTTCGGGGGCCTGTTTGGGGGGCTTCCTGGTGTTTGTGGGTGAGTTTCATGGTCTGGGAGCACTGCTGGGACACTCTAATCTTGATTGCATTTGCTTTTCAGGAAATCCGTCGTGGCAACCCCGACTTATGGCCTAGCTACGCAGCGCGTTTGGACCGAAGGCCCAGAAATATTGCAAGCATGAGATTTTGCTTTTGGCCTGTTTGGGGGTGTTATGCTTCTTGGCGGGTGGGTTGCCGGGTCTTGGGGCATTCCTGGGAAGGTCTAATACCGGGTAGAAGTGGTTGGGACAAAATCCGCGCGGAAAAGCCTTTAGTTTTGGCACTTTTTGTAACTTAGGGTTCGTTAGGGTTAGCCCTAGCAGCAGGATTGCATGTGTTTCGGGGTGTTCTAGATTTTTCCAACTGAGTTCTGGGGTCTTAGAGCACTCGTGAGAATGTGTAATTTTGGTTGCAAGTCATTTGAAGAAAATCCATGGTGGGAAAGGGGGGATTTGGCATAGTTAAAGAAAGCCTTTGCCACTATTCTTAACTTAGGGTTCGTTAGGGTTAGCAGTATTTCTATTGCATGTGTTTGAGTGGGGGGGATTTCGAGTCTTGGAGGGATGCTGGCTATGGCTACTTTTGCTTGGTTGCTTGCAAGTAGTTTGAATGCAATCCACGGTGGGTAATGGGTAATTAGGAAGGGGGTACTTCGGCCTACTTTTACTTTCAAAGTAAGTTTTGTCACCAGTTTTCTGCTAGGCCTCGTTTTTTGAGATTTGATTGGGGGTCTTCTACATTTTTGCGACTGGCTTTAGTAAGGGTCTGGGTGGGAGCACTGCTAGGAAGATCTAATTTTGTTCTAAAACACAGTTTACAGTACACCTAGCTTGAGGGGCAAGATCCGCTACATTAATTTGCCCATACTTATTTATCCTTCAAAAGGTGACTCAGAGTACGCACTTTCAAAAATATTGTACTGTCTACTAGGAAAATCAAATTGTGACTTTTTGCACTCCACAGCCTACATACCTTATATTTATTTATCAGTGGTGTTGTAATATTAGATCACTTCCTGTTTTTCGTTGAATAATTACAGGCCGGGTTTCAGTCTCTGCAATGGGGAAAAAAGGATGGAATCAGGCTTCACAGTAGCGAGCCACAATTCAGCATCAGGCAGGCAGTGGACAGGGTGTCTTCTGGTGACCAACATCGATGGACGAAGCGTCGGCTGCAATGGAGGAGTGCCGCTAATAGGAGGATTTTTTTTCTGCAGCCAACTTACTTACCACTTCCAACAGGACCACTACAACCACATAGATACAGTATCCCTTGCCTTTTTCTCTGACTGTGACTGCATTTCTTGGCTCTCTCTCGGCTTCTAAATTGATCCCTTAACACATCACTTAGTCCACTCCACTATCACATCTGCACCACACATAGTCATTTGTAAGTGCTCCTACGTAATTCGCAAGTCGCAGCACGCCCCAGGCCGTAGAGGACTGGGATGGCCCCAATGATGAAGCATGTCACCAAGGGGCAACCCTGGTGAGTGAGGGGACACCTAGAAAAAAAGCAATTTCTCCTTTTCTATCTACTATACCTTCCAGACCAACCCCACTGAGTGTTGTTGTGAATGGATTTATAGTGACCAGCAAGGCTCTCGGGTATCTGGCTACAGAGACCTTATGTTGAATATCGTTATCAATAATTTACACATAGGCCCTTTACTGTTGCATTCTTTCTTCCACAGTTGTCGAATGTACTACTTACTTTTCACTGACATGCATGCAGTAGTGCATGCACTTTCAAAGATTGATGGATAGGTTTGTACCCAAAGAATTGTTTATGTTCAATTGTTTGTCTATGCTGTGCTTTTTTTTACAGGGTGTCTTCTGGTGACCAACATCGATGGACGAAGCGTCGGCTGCAATGGAGGAGTGCCGCTAATAGGAGGATTTTTTTTCTGCAGCCAACTTACTTACCACTTCCAACAGGACCACTACAACCACATAGATACAGTATCCCTTGCCTTTTTCTCTGACTGTGACTGCATTTCTTGGCTCTCTCTCGGCTTCTAAATTGATCCCTTAACACATCACTTAGTCCACTCCACTATCACATCTGCACCACACATAGTCATTTGTAAGTGCTCCTACGTAATTCGCAAGTCGCAGCACGCCCCAGGCCGTAGAGGACTGGGATGGCCCCAATGATGAAGCATGTCACCAAGGGGCAACCCTGGTGAGTGAGGGGACACCTAGAAAAAAAGCAATTTCTCCTTTTCTATCTACTATACCTTCTGTCAGGTTACGCAGCCCCTAAGCGCCTACCGTACTATGAAACTACATTTCCCATGAGTAGGCAGGAGACTTGCAGGAAGTTTATCTGGGGAACAGACGCGCTTCCTGTTGCGCGTTATTCTGGTTTCTGTTCTGCACCGGCATGCTTTTCTATCGTGTCTCCTGTGGACTATCACCTTCCCCCCCCCCCCCCCCCTGAGGCTCAGTG
The DNA here is from genome assembly GCF_964263255.1 of Lissotriton vulgaris. Classification (NCBI taxonomy): domain Eukaryota; kingdom Metazoa; phylum Chordata; class Amphibia; order Caudata; family Salamandridae; genus Lissotriton; species Lissotriton vulgaris. Next base: position 421,876,248 of record NC_141691.1, read on the forward strand.
GGGAGCGCTTCCGTGTTCTGTCCTTGGCGGTAGACGGACTTCACACGCGTCTTCAGGTAAAGCCGCTCTAAACTCTTCGGCCGCCCGTGCGGTCAGCTGATTACTGCCTGAACGGATTGTTAAGGGAGGTTCTGTGACTGTTTTCTAACAGAATTCTACCTTTGCTGAATTCCTGTTTGGTTGAATTGTGTGTGGCGGAGCACAGTGGCGGTCTATACCACGTGTTACCGTTCACATCGGGGATCGTTTTTGTACTATTAAAACGGAGCGCGGTAGTAAGGACAACTACGCGTCTCCGTTGTATAACTGTGTATTTCAAAGGACCTCCATAACTGGGCATGTAGTGAGGTAACTACAGGCTACCCCAGTTCTCTTTGTGTAGTGCACCGTGGGGTGTGTTGTTGGCAGAATTCAGTGGTGGTCGCAACTACGTTTTTCTGTTTGACCTTCACCAAAGATTCTCTACTGGGTCATTACTTAGAGAGCGCAGTGTTGTAGTTCTTGCTTCCTACACACTACCGTTTCCCTCTTCCTTTTTGTTGGACCATACATCTTTGCTTTGACTATTTGGAACCCCCTTTGTACATTGAGTCCTCTACCATGTTTGTGGTATGTTGTGAGTAGTGGGTTTGATGTCTTAGTATAACGCGAGTGTGTTTGGTGCGACAGGAGTGTGTTCGTTAACTATATGTTTATGTGTTTCTTAGGCCTTCCTCACAGATTGTGGCAGAAGGGCTATAGTATTTCCTATCCAAGGTCATGTTTTCTTGGTGCTCAGGTACTTGTCTACTTCCTTGGTTATTTAGTGAGACTATATGAGAGTAGCCTTGTATGTTAGGACAGCACTTCACTGATGCCTGTCTTGTCTTCTGTTACAGGTATCCTTTCCCTGCTGACCCTACCTTTACCCATCCCACATTTTTTATTTTAGTTTGTTATTTTTCTCCCCCGCCTAATGGCTCGAACACCCTGTGTTTACACTTCTGGGTGTTGGTGACATTTGGAGGTGGAACCATATTTGCATCGACTGGATCACGGGGCGTAAACCTGACACCTTCCAGACCAACCCCATTGAGTGTTGTTGTGAATGGATTTATAGTGACCAGCAAGGCTCTCGGGTATCTGGCTACAGAGACCTTATGTTGAATATCGTTATCAATAATTCCACACAGGCCCTGTACTGTCGCATTCTTTCTTTCCACAGTTGTCGAATGTACTACTTACTTTTCACTGACATGCATGCAGTAGTGCATGCACTTTCAAAGATTGATGGATAGGTTTGTACCCAAAGATTTGTTTATGTTCACAATTGTTTGTCTATGCTGTGCTATTTTTTCTTGTCTCCCAAAACCTTTCCCAAAAACCCCCGTACCCATCCATTTTTCAAACCCTAACCCTCTTCCCCCGGGCTGTGTGGTTTTGATTGATGTGTGACTAAATTATTATTACAGCAATAAATCCACACACTTGCTGGGGAGGATAAGGTGATAGCAACAGGCTGGTGAAGAAATCCGAGGATATATTCTTACTCTGCTTGACAAAGAACCATTGCTAATGTGAAAGAACTTCAACCGAATTAGTAGTTATACTTTACCATTTGTTAGGCTACAATGTGGCACTGTTCTACTGTACTTCTGTCACCTGCTATATTCTCAGTTGTACCGTTGAATTGCTCAGGAGGACAAACCAGATTTCATTTTCTTTTTTTTCATAGGCATGCAACTGCCACTGTGTCACACCACTAGTACCACCGCTATGAGGAAATTTTATCCGACCAAGATTGCCAACCTTATTCGGTGTTTCCCGTGGAGCCAGCCCTGGGTCTAGCCCTACTTTCAAACACAAATTACAGGTAAGATAAGCGTTTGGTGGTTTGGGGGTATAATGGAGTATTAGTACGAGAGACGAGAGACTGAAGGTAGTACTACTAAAGTCCTAGGACTCTTGGATTCACTTCACTTAGTCTGTGAGAGGCACTTAGTGTTGAAAACATTTGGGCATTTACACTTAAAGGAAGAAAATGGAACTAAACTTTCAGGAAAACAGTCAACGGTAAACCCCCACCCACCAGGCAAGCAGTAAAAAACAGGTATGCTCAGATAAAGTTTGAAAAAGTATATTTATATCCCTAACAAAATAATCTCCCGCAAGACTCTCCCTAACCCCAACGATTGTCCTTCAAAAGTCCCCAAAAACCCAACTCCCAATTCCCACCCCCCAAAAGTCTCTAAAAAAGGGGCAAGGGACACTATGGGTGGATGCTGTTAACTTTTTGGGCCAGGGCATCATGCTCCTCGCGGAGCAAGGCGAGCTCCTGCTGAAGGCGGGACACCATCAGGGTAGTGCGGCGCAGGCGTGCCTTCACTGCCTTGCAGGTGCAATGCCTGTGAGAGGCAGCTGTTGGCCTTGCTGCTCGGCGGTGGCGTTTGCCTTTGGCAGCCCGGCTCAGTCTGGGTGGACCACTGTGCTGGGTGGCAGCCCGTGGGGCCACGGAGGCCGATGCAGACGACGTTGTTGTTGTTGTCGACTGCACACTTTCCTCGTCCTCCAGGGCCACCAGCCGCCGATATTCCGCAACAGTGGCCTCGATCCTCCGTTGCCGGGCCGCTCTAGCCAGCTCCTTCCTCCTTGTTCGTTTGGAAGGAGCATCTATATGAAGAAAGAAAGACATAGTCTGTAACCAATGCTCTTTAAGATTAACTCAATCATTCAGCAGAAATTTGTGTTGCAGTACAACTAGCAACTTGCAAGCGCATTACATAACTATTGAGGCCAGTATCTATCTAACCTCACACTTCTTCATCCTTGCTCTAACATTAGTGGGAGTTTAAGGAACAAATTCTACGGGCACTGTGGACTTCCATTGGAGTCGACTATGAAAGTACACCAGTCTTATTCTTCTTCTTATCTCTTGTTTTGAAAAATTGGTACGTTATTTTCTGCAAGCCGGCATAATGCCAGCGCAGTAAACTTGCACCCGAGAAAAAGAGACGCACGCCATGAGGAGTGACCTAGACTTGCGTTGCGTTACTGTACCCGTCCAGTACATGCAGGTGGTGAAGCTCTTACTTTTCTATTACGGGTGGCACTGAGAATACTCTGTTACAACTCAAGGGCTACTGCTTAATTAATTTAACTTTCACCCTACAGTGGAAATGAGTACTAGAAATGGAAAATTGAAGAAGATAAATAATCTGATTATCTATCACTTCACATGGGATGTTTTTGCTTATATATGGGATGACTTTAGGTGCTTTGCTTTTTATTGAGTGACCAGTGATACATCCACACATGAATGACTGAGTACTACTAAACTTATTAAGAGAGGTAGGGAGTGGCCACCGTAATAACCGGATCTATGCAGTGCTTGCAATACAAACTACTGCTACTATTTATGGTAGTATTTGGACAAAATTAAAAGTTCTTTTCCTTGCCTTTCCTACACTGGAACGGACGTGCGGGTGCAGTGTTACATGCTCTTCAAAGTTACACTTAGTTCATCCACTGACCGTCTACTCTCTCTAGATCATGGGTACTCACAAACTTTCTCTCAGGGGCTACATTTACAGTGTAGTTTGGGGCCGAGGGCCGCACTGGTGGGGGCGGAGTCAGAGGGGGCGGGGCTAAAGCAAAACGATAACTTGTGACCATGAGGTTGCACACAGGTCCCTGCAGCAGATGCCCTCATCCACTGAGCCACCAGACCCAGCATTTACATACATCTCTCTCCCTCCTGCTCTCCCTCCTGCCCTCCCTCCATCTCTCTCTCCCTCCTGCCCTCCCTCTCCCTCCCCCTCTGTCATCTCACTGTGTGTGTGTCTATCTGTGTCAGCCTTCAGCCCGGGTTGAGACCGCTTCCTCAACGCGCACACACAGACAACAACACCAAAGTACTTAACAGGTCTTTAAAAGACCATTAACATATTATTGAGGCTTTGTTTGTTGTAGCGCCCCTGCTTCTCCACCCTGACAATCACTGCTTGCCCGGCCCCACAGAGCAGAGGCTTTGTTCTATTTCACCTCTTTGTGGCCTTGCATCTCCACTCTGCTCTGTGGGGGCCGGGGGAGCAGTGATTGTCAGAGTGGAGATGCAGGGGCGCTAACAGGTGAAATACAAAAAAGCCTCTGCTCTGTGGGGGCCGGGGGAGCAGTGATTGTCTGCAAGGTCTGCGCACCGCCAAGGAAGGCTTGCCGGGCCACCACCGGCCTGCGGGCCGTACTATGAGTACCCCTGCTCTAGATACACATATGCTATCTAAGAGTCAGATAGTAGCATGATCCAGGTATATGGACACATACACTTTCTGTGTCACCCACCCAGGCTGTTGTCCTTCCACCCATCATTGCTTCATCATTCACCCAGCCATGCATCTCATATTCTTGCCTTCCCAGCTAGTCTTCAATCTCAATAAGTAAGGAATATATAAGAGCTTACCTCTGGCCGCCACCACCACCGTCTCAACTCTCACAGCCGCCGCCTCCTCCCCTGAAGAATCGCCCTCCGCCTCCGTGTCGAGCACCACCACCTCCACACTGGCCCCGCCACCAGATGTTCCACCTACAAAGTACATTTAAGAATGTTAGAATAAAGCACTCACTAGTCTTTGGTCTAGGAATGAAGACATGTGAAAACAATGTAATTTGTGACTGTCTACGTTAAAGTTAAAAAAAATGTCCCTTTTTCCAGGGAAGGTTGTCTTGCTGCACTTTTTGGCACAACTGATGAAGGCTGTTTTTTTAACACGCACCATTTTTCTCCACACAGACAAAAGATGGACTTCTAACAACAAGATCAAGTTGAAACCAGGTGAGAGCTCGGCTCGACCACAAGAAATGTCTTCAATTAATCGTCAGCACTAACCACTTTTCCATTATCAGTTAAACGTTTAGTTTTATTATGACTTCATTTTAATAAATGTGTTTACTTTTAATAAAGCTTTTAAACTTAAATACAATCTGTGTTTTTTGGTCCAGACTAGAGTGACTGAGCGAAAGGTTTTGCAATTTTTGCAAGCATGAGTCCAGATAGAACACTTCAAAAGACATTATGGACAATCCCAGAGGACTGCACTAAGTTGATAGAGCTATTGCTGACTAGAATCATGGGAGTTTCGCCAACCGTGCAATCTTAGTTAGCTACACAGACAGACTAATAAGAATAATCTAGTAATACCACAGGGAGTCATAGTAGAGGCAGGATAAGAATTTAGATACAGTCTACAAGAAGAGCAAAGACAATTTTGAAAAAAGTCAAATGAGGAACGCTAGGAAAAATAGGTACTAGTGTAAAATGAAAACTTACTGGGGCCAGCAGAGGAGCCCTCGCCTGCCCGATCCTGGCCCTGTTGAACAGCATCCGCCGCCTGCTGCTCCTGTGTCCTCCTCTCGCCCCTGGGGGGAGCTGACGTACAACATGAAAGAAAGAACAGAAAACATGGATGATTGTTGCTTGTCAATGTCAACCAAATCAAACATTTCAAAAGAACAATAACAAAATATTTCCGCGAAATTATATTGATTATGGTTAGTTTTCATTTATTTGCGGACCTGTGACTTCGAAAGTCATGTAACTCACTATACAAAGTACTGAAACGTTCACCTAGGACTGGCAGGCAGCAGTCCGCAGGCAAGACGCAAAGTGACAGACAAACTCCATTGTGATTTCAGTCAGATCAGTGACAACACTAACAGTTGCCTGCTACATTACCAGTCATTTAAATAGTCAAACTATCAATCCACCGCCACTATTTTTCTTATTGTCAGGGGTACAAAGGAAGGGGCAGATTTATGCCCTTGCGGCTCTTTTGCACCGTTCTTGCGTGACTTTTGTGATGCAGCAGCTAAACAAAAAAGGGCGCCATGGTGCGGCGTATAATATTATAACAACGTGACGCATTTGGGAGATGCATCCCGTTATAAAGCCCTGCGCCATCAGCGGGCGTTCCGGCGCAAGGGAGGGCATTCCTGCGCTGGAACACATCCTAATAGTGGCTGAGGGAAATCTACAAAATTTCAATCAGTCACCTTTAGGACAATGATGCGTCACACAAACCCTGCACCTGCTTGAAGCAGACGTACGGCTTGACCCAGCATTGGGGAGATAGGGTACCCCAGAGCATTGATGGAGCTGCGCCATCGTTGCGACGCAACTCCAGCAGTAAAGCGTGACGTTTTGGGCCCATGGTGCGCCGCATTGCAAATACGGCGCACCATGTTTGGTGGTGGTAGCGGGCCGCACAATTAATGGCGCATCCCTGCTACTTTGCAGGGATGCGACGGTAATTGCAATTCTGCCCCTTAGGGGCATACTTACTTACGCGTTCTGGCGCATCTCCAGAGATGCGCCAGATCAAATGCGTCACGCAAAACTACCCTTGCGACACGGCAGATGTGCCTCATTTACAATGCGGCGCACCCTGGCGCAAGGGTAGGCACTTGCGTGACGCATCTCGTCACGTAAGAGCGGCGCATCGCTGGAGTCACGTCGCCAACGCAATGCAACTCCAGTAATGCTCAGGGCCACCCAATACTCAACATGCTGTGTCAGTCCTTTCGCCTGCTTCGAGCAGACATAAGGAATTGAATTGACGTAGCAGCGTCGCAGAAGTGCCTGCGTTAAATCTTGTAGATTTCACGCAGGCAATTTTGCGAGGCGCACAGCCGCTGGACCGGCCACCCTGCGTACTAGGAACGCACCCATTGTGGTGCAGGCCCATGGCTTTATAACGTGACGCATCTCCCTAGATGCGTCATGCTGTAAATGACTCGCAGGGATGCGGCACCTTTACGCCGCTGTTGCGTCACGCAAGGCAACGTAAACGTGGCGCAAGGGGCTTGTAAATGTAATCTGCCCCCTAGTGTCTAGCATTACGCAGTTCTGTAAAGTACACTCATACATAATAGTTACTCAGGCCAATGAGACCACGAAATAGAAAACAAATAAGCATAGTAGCAACGCCACTGAGAAGGAGAGCAGTGCACCTGAAATGCACAGAAGATTTTGAAATATAATTTAACTACAATGTAATCGTCATCAGCGGCATTATTGGCTTGCTCCATGTAAAAAACAAATATTTGCAATACAACAACACAGAGCAGAAGAAAACATCATAGCAGTGAGTGATTAAATGGCTACTACTACTCACCAAGCCCGGGGATCTCCAAGCCGAGCTGGTCCAGCAGGTCGCGCTCGCGGTCCAGGAGGTCCGTCCAGCGATGGGTGACCTGGCTGTAGGTGCGCTGGACCCCGTAGAGGTGGGGTATGGCCCAGCACACCTTCTCCCACCGCTTCCGGCGCTCCCGCATGTTGTAGCCGCCGGCCGCGATCCTGCCGCCTCCCGCGATGGTCCTGGGCAGGCGGCGCTGGACGAAGTAGACCAGCGCGCCCACTTCCTCCGGGCTGAATATCTCCCGTCGCGTCACCTGCTCCCCCCTCAATCTCCCGCATGCTGTCCTGGCACTGGGTCCAGCACTACTCCCGCCGCCGCTGCGGCCCTCAAGTGCCTGGGCAGCTTCACGGCGCCTGGCTTGACCATGGTCTGGGCAGGTAAGGTAGGAAGAAGTAGAAAATTAAGAAAGAATAGGATAGGGAAGAAGAAAAGAAAAGAGTTTAAAAAAGTAGTTTAAAAGTAAAGAAAAATAGCAGAAAAGACAAAAATATACAGCTAGGAAAAGAGAGGGATAGATAAGAAGCAAAATCGTAAAAAAAAAACTGAAAACAAGCAAAGGATGGCAAAGATACCAAGAGGATTAAACACCATGCCCAGACACAGGAAATGAATGAAAAACAAGATGGCCGGCGCCCGTTCACGAGCGCGAAAGTAAGTTCGCGCGAGATTTTCCTCGCGATCTCGTGCGAACCTTTAGATTTCCCGCGCGATCTCGTGCGAACCTCTACTCGCAATGCGCTTACTGCGCGAGATTATACATAGCGGGCGGAAACGGAAATACGTCACGCAAACAAAATGGCCGCGCCCGTACTCGACCTTGGGGTAAATTCGCGTGTTGCGCTGCAAGCGGCTCGCGAATACTGCAAAAAAACTCGCGAAACAACAAGCCGCAAAAAAATAAAATGCTCATTCGCACGAATTGGCTGCTTCCGCGGTCGGTTTCGCACGACGCCGCGCCCCGCGAATAGCGCGAAAAAAAACGAAAAACGATTTCAGCAAAAGCAAAAGCAATGAGCAGGTGCAAAAGGTCAACCTCATGATTTGTAACGATTCTTTGTAGTGCTTCCTGAGGGGGCCCTCCAGAATTCCGTTGCCTGCTTGCAACTATTGTGTGACCCTGCTCTGACCTTAACTGTATGCCACAAAGGTCCTGATTTACAGCTAAAGGAGCAGACAAGCAGGTGCCAGGCTGGAACTTGAAATTCTTTCAGTGACACATTAATTAGCCCCTAATTCATTATTGTCAGTTGGGGCAGGGCAGGTGTTGTTAATAAACTAACCCCAAATTAATTCATGTCAGTTCAAGCAGGGCAGGTGGGCTTGCTTTTCCCCCCCATCTTCTACAGTGATGATGAACCAGAGGGTGGCAATGATGTAACAGAGGGTGGCATGGGTCAAAGAGAGGGTGCCAGTGGTGAAACAGAGGGTGCTGGGAGGCTGTGATGATGAACCAGACGTAGAAACAACATAGTCGCGACCGTTGCGAGCCGACAAGTAAGTTCGCAATTGCGAACTAGTACCAAATCCTCGCGAACTGGCAGAAACAATTGCGAACACAAAAAAAAAAAAAAACGCTAATTCGCGGGAATTCGCGGATTTTGCGGATTGCGAGTTCGCAAATCCGCAAAATTCGCGAACGCGAGATCCGCAAAATTCGCCCATGCTTAGCAAAGGCACATCGGGCTACCAGTCCCTACAATTTTGCCAAGTTTGGTGGAAATCCATTCAGCCGTTCGGGCTAAAAGTGAGGTTGCCCGGCCTATGGAAATTAACATGGGGAAAACACGTTTTGAGACCCCCCTTTTATCTCGGCCCCCGCTTGACAAATCCCCCCAAACTTTCAGGGAAGGACCGGGGCGCCGCGAGGCAAATTTGAGGACATTTTCAGGCAGATTCCTCAACCGGCGCCAAAGTTATTCACAATAGAATGTTGAGATTTTATATTGAAAATAATCCTAACTATAACTACCTACTGGCGACCGCCAGTAGGTAATATATATATATATATATATATATATATATATATTACCTACTGGCGGTCGCCAGTAGGTAGTTATAGTTACGATTTTTTTCAATGTTAAATCTCAAAATTCTATTTGGAATAACTTTGGCACCGGTTGACGAATCTGCCTGAAAATTTTCAGAAAATGGCCTCGTCGAGCTCCGGTCCTTCCTTGAAAGTTTGGGGGGGATACGTCAAGCGGGGGCCGAGATAAAAGGGGGGTCCCAAAACGCGTTTTCCCCATGTAAATTTACATAGGGCGGTCGATTTCACTTTTAGCCCGAACGGCTGAATGGATTTCCAGCAAACTTGGCAAAATTGAAGGGACTGGTAGCCCGATGTGCCTTTGCTATGTCTCAAGATATGTGCTCCAGTGGATTTTGATTAATTTAGGTTCAAAAAAATATATATATCTATAGGCGCTCTCCGGTGCGCGCACCGGAGAGCGCTCCAGGCGCGACACGCGACTTGTGCGCAGAAAGCTGATTGGCTCTTGGGTGTCTGTAAACATTCTAAACAGTCTGGAGCTGCCGCAATCTTGTGTCTCGGTAAAATCGAGACACAAGGGGTTTGAAAAAAAAAGGGGCAAATGACCATGAGGGGGAAGAGTAGATCCCCTCTGACCCCCTAGGTTTGATGTAGGGGCTAAAATAGGGTCCTGCGGGGCATTAAATTTTTAATTTTTTTTTCGTTTTGCGCGGGGGAAGCGCATGGTACGCGCACCGGCGAAGCACGGGGAAAATCCAGGACCATATTTATGAAGGCCTTGCGCTGCCAGTTTTGCGCTTCCTGTGCGTCAATTTTTGTGTCGCACCAGCGGTGTAAAAAAATGCGCATTGTTACGCAAAAAAAAAGGGGCAAATGACCATAAGGGGGAAGAGTAGACCCCCTCTAACCCCCTAGGTTTGATGTAGGGGCTAAAATAGGGTCCTGCGGGGCATTAATTTTTTTTTTTTTTCGTTTTGCGCGGGGGAAGCGCATGGTACGCGCACCGGCGAAGCACGGGGAAAATCCAGGACCATATTTATGAAGGCCTTGCGCTGCCAGTTTTGCGCTTCCTGTGCGTCAATTTTTGTGACGCACCAGCGGTGTAAAAAAATGCGCATTGTTACGCAATATTTAAAAAGTGACGCATCTATCTAGATGCGTCACTTTTTAAATATAGTGCAACGAGGCACATTTTTTTACACTGCTGGTGCGATGCGTCACTTTTCTGTGCGCACTCCTTATGACATTCCAGATGTGTCATATTTAATGTATGACGAATCATGTTGCAAGGAGTTACAGATACATCAGTATTTCTGACATATCTGTAAACATAAAAGTGACGCGAGGCAGGCGCAAGATTTTGACGCAACAGCATCCTAAAAGTGACGCAGAGAAATCTCATAGATTTCAGTACGTCGTTATTACCAAGCTTTTTGCGGGGGAATGCCCCCTCTGCATACATTATACCTGACGCAGATATAATGTGGCGCAGAGTTTTAAAAAGTGACCCATGTACCTAGATGCGTCACTTTTTAAAAATAGCGTCAGGTATAATGCATGCAGAGGGGGTGTTCTCCCCCGCAAAAAGCTTTGTAATAGCGACGCAGTGAAATCTTTGAGATTTCACTGCGTCACTTTTAGGATGCTGTTGCGTCAAAATCTTGCGCCTGCTTTACAGCAGGTGTTAGACTGACGCAAGACCTTTCACATGGTGCTTTTTCCATGTGAAAGGACACATTACTGGAGTTGCGTCACTTTTGTGACGCACTCCAGCAATGCGTTACTTGGAATGTCATAAGGAGTGCGCACAGAAAAGTGACGCATCGCACCAGTGGTGTAAAAAAATGTGCCTCGTTGCGTTATATTTAAAAAGTGACGTATCTAGGTAGATGGGTCACTTTTTAAAATCAAGCGCCACATTATGTCTGCGTGAGGTATAATGCATGCAGAGGGGGTGTTCCCCCGCAAAAAGCTTTGTAATAGCGACGCAGTGAAATGTTTGAGATTTCACTGCGTCACTTTTAGGATGCTGTTGCGTCCTTTAAATATAGTGCAACGAGGCACATTTAATTACACTGCTGGTGTGATGCGTCACTTTTCTGTGCGCACTCCTTATGACATTCCAGATGTGTCATATTTAATGTATGATGAATCATGTTGCAAGGAGTTACAGATACGTCAGTATTTCTGACATATCTGTAAACATGAAAGTGACGCGAGGCAGGCGCAAGATTTTGACGCAACAGCATCCTAAAAGTGACGCAGAGAAATCTCATAGATTTCAGTACGTCGTTATTACAAAGCTTTTTGCGAGGGATTGCCCCCTCTGCATACATTATACCTGATGCAGATATAATGTGGCGCAGAGTTTTAAAAAGTGACCCATGTACCTAGATGCGTCACTTTTTAAAAGTAGTGTCAGGTATAATGCATGCAGAGGGGGTGTTCCCCTGCAAAAAGCTTGGTAATAATGACGCAGTGCGTCACTTTTAGGATGCTGTTGCGTCAAAATCTTGCGCCTGCTTCAAAGCAAACCTTTCACATGGTGCTTTTTCCATGTGAAAGGACACATTACTGGAGTTGCGTCACTTTTGTGACGCACTCCAGCAATGCGTTACTTTTGTGTTTACAGATACGTCAGAAATACTGACATATCTGTAACTCCTTGCGAATTGATTAGTCATATATTAAATATGACATATCTGGAATGTCATAAGGAGTGCGTCCAAAAAAGTGAAGCATTGCTGTTTTCACGTAGCGATGCGTCACTTTTCAGAAATGAGGCCTCCAGTTTATTCACTGTGTCATAACTTTCTTTTCTAACACTCACCTTCTTTCATTCCTCCTACTTCACTTCCTTTCACCTCTCATACCTTTCTGTTCTTTCTTACTCATTCTCCTTTCAATTATCAATGCACTATATTTCACTTACTCTTCATTTTTTTAAGAATATAGCTCTTTGATGAGAATTGGAGGTAGTTCTGAAAAGAACTTTTGTTTTTCTTCTTTTAACTGAACAGGAACAAAAACAGGGAATGGAAACTGCTCAACAGGAGCAAAAAGAAAACAAAAAAATTAGGGGTGGGAAGGGCAGCGATGGTTCTCCAATGCTCGAACCATGAGCAGGACACTTTGCTCCCCATAGGTGAGGAGTTGATTGCAGTATCTGCATCTGAGGACCCCATGGTTAAATGCAGGTTGTATGTTTGCCACCTGCTCCTGCGATTGCTCTCTCCCAGAAGAAGTTGCTCCTCCGGTTGATGTAGAGGCCCCATCTCTGGGAACCTCTTGTGCCAGAGCCCTGACACTTTCCCGGGCAAAATTCTGGGGGTGCCTCCTCTCCACATGGCGAATCATGGTAAAGTTGCCAAAAGAGTACTTTTTTGGGGGGTTACCCCGTGACAGGACCTGTTTGCAGATCCTGCACTCCACTTTTGGTGCATTCACCTTTTTCTGGTCTGCTGGAAACTTAAAAAATTTCCAGATGAAATGCTCTTTGACCTTCAGCTGAGGAGGCTCTTCATCAATGAATTCAGGCTCATCTTCACTGCTGGATGGTCTGGCAGCCATGATTATCCAAGAAATATGCAAGAGCAAAAAGGCAGGTCTTTCAGTCACAAAAGTGAAAGAAGAAGTGAAGGAAATGGGTGGGGATTTCATTCATTGTAAAAAAAAACTGTTAGCAACCAATGAAAACTGTTATTTTAGGGTCACATGACCCGACGCGTTTACGCTACGCGCTCCGGAGCACTTCCGGTGCGTTTACGCAGCGCGATCGTAGGCGCTTCCGGGGCGCAAACGTGGCGCGATCGTAGGCGCTTTTGCGTGCGTTTACGCGCCGCGAACGTAGGCGCTTCCGAGGGCACTTACGTTGCGCGCCGAAGTGACGTCATCAAACTTTTACAGAAATGCATAATCATTTTCCTTATTAAAAAAAACTAATTTTATTTGTATGGTACGAAATGTTTTGCATTATTATTAACTTTTCATTCATATTTTTTTTCACGAACGACAGTAGCGCTCTGGGTGCGCTTTCAGATGAGCTCATGGAAAAGCTTACCGGAGAGCTTATCTGAAAGCTTCCCGGAGCGCGCACCCAGAGCGCAAAAGAAAAAAATTATATAAAAAAAAAGAATACTTTAAAAAAAACAGCAAATTGTAAAAAAAAAAAAAAAGGTTAGAAACTCGATATACAAAGGAATTAGCATTTAAAAAACCTATGAAATTCACTGAAAAAACCATAGGTTTCACACCAGTTATAGTTAGGAATTAGCATTTAAAAAACCTATTAAATTCAATGAAAAAAACATAGGTTTCACACCAGTTATAGTTAGCTGGAAATTTTACTGATATAAAACCATTGAAATTCCCACGTTATAGTTAGATGGACTCACTATAACTTGCGCGTGCAATGCACTGCTGATGACGTCACATATTACATCACTCATGACATTGTCAGTGACATCACTCATGACATCACTGATGACACCATCCAGTGAATGTATGTCTTTCTGAAAAATAAATTTGTTTTCTATATGTATTTGTAAAGGTCGATGGGAGAATAAATGTTTAAATAAGTGTGTAAATGGATGTTTTTAAAAAAAAAAAATGGTTGTTTAACTGGCTTATTAAGTGTATCTTAGTGAATACATATATTAGCGAGTATTGTTTAAATATTTAAATGTTTGTATCAGTGTTTCTCTTTGTGTATAAGTGGCTGCAGGGGTTGGTGACTGACTCACTGTTTGTATGTGTTTTGAAGACAGCATATGTGCAGGACTGTATGGGTGGATGAGTGTGTATATGTGTGTGTTAGTGAGTGAATGACTGTCTCACTAGTGTCTTCATTAGTAACAACATATGTTTTAATCTAGAATATGTGAGTATTGATGTATATAAGTGAGTATAGTATATATAGTGAGAGATTGTAGGAGTTCCTGTTTGAATAAATATGTGTTTCTATAAGTGATTGTTTAAGAGAGTAAGTATGTGTAAGTTTCCTTAGAAGTAAGGTGGTAGTGTGTGTATAAATGTATATGCAAATAAATGGATGTTCAATAGTTTATTTGCATGTGTGAGTATGTGTGTGAGTAACTTTTGGATGACAACTGATGTGTAACAGGATGTATAGGTGTATCACTACATATGATGAGTGACTATATATATGAGTGACTATATAGAACTGTTGGTGAATGAGTGGATGTGTATATAGATGGTGGAATTACTGAATTGGTTGTTGTTATTGGTTTGGGTATCTCCATTTTTTTGAAAATGTTTGTTTCTATTTTTGAATATGTGTTTCAAGCGTTACATTACACTGAAATTAGGTCTGTCACTCTGTCACAAGGATGGTGTCATCAGTGATGTCATGAGTGATGTCACTGACCATGTCATGAGTGATGTAATATGTGACGTCATCAGCAGTGCATTGCACGCGCAAGTTATAGTGAGTCCATCTAACTATAACGTGGGAATTTCAATGGTTTTATATCAGTAAAATTTCCAGCTAACTATAACTGGTGTGAAACCTATGTTTTTTTCATTGAATTTAATAGGTTTTTTAAATGCTAATTCCTAACTATAACTGGTGTGAAACCTATGGTTTTTTCAGTGAATATATATATATATATATATATACATATATATATATATATATATATATATATATATAACTTATAGGGCTCCCGGTTTTCCGTTTAAACAGATTTTTACATATAAATACAGACGGAAAACAATTTTTCCTTTGTCTGTATTTATATGTAAAAACTGGAAAATACTAGTAAATGGCCGTGCTTCAGCCCAGAGTTGCCATGCTCCTGTTCCTTTTGTTGCTGCCCCAGCCCTTCTTTTGAACTCCCCATCTGTTGACAAGTCTCTTTCTGTGGCCTCAGGGGACAGATTAATGGCGGGCAGCGCCACGGGGCTCAAAGAGCTTCAGACCTGTGACACCCACTGTCCCCCCCCTGTGTGTTAGCCCGGCTTCCCGGGGTCACACACAGCTGCACAAGTACTTCAGAGGTCTTTAAAAGACCATTTATTTAATAACGAGGCTTTGTTGTGTTTTCTCTCCCCTTCACTTCATAGCGTCCTTGCATCTCTGTTCTGCAAATTGCTGGGATAATCAGCCCTCACCCCCCCCGAAATTCTTCGTAGCACTCACCCCGTCATTTGGCTCTACATCCCAGCCCAGGTAGAAGGGAGCAGGGCATTAGCAAAACAAAGGATTCTTGGCAGGGCACATTAGCGAGCAATCACTGAGGTGTTACTCATGCAGCACCAAAGAAAGGCAACCTATGTCTTCAATCTCCATAAAACGGGGAATAGGCCACTCGAAAATCAAACAATGACACTCACACAGAAACCTGCTTTATCTCACTGTTGTGGTTTATGCTCGCTATTTCCAGAGGTGTAAAACAATTTGCGTAAACTCAAGTGTAAAGGTTTAAAATGCCTTTCATACTTTACTGGGTGCTATTACCCTGGACCGTGTATTTAATGGCCAAGGGTTGTTTCATGAAAAATAAAGGGCCCTCTTTGCCAATGTTCTTCTTCCTCACAGACACTGCTAGAGTGGACGGGTCTCGACTCTGCCACCACCAACAAAAGGCCCACAAGTACACATTGCACCGAGAGCACCTGCAATACCTGGAAATCACATTTCATGACGCCTGACATCATTGATGAGTCACAGAAATGTTGTCATGAAATGTGAGAGAATGTCACAAGCAGCGTTGTGCAAATTGTTAACTTTACTAAAATTATGAGAAATTAGAAAAGTTTTCAGAACCATTTACTGCCTCCATCTTGCAGTCCCGTGAACCAAGTGTCTGCCAGCCCAGAGTGGCAGTGGGCAAACACACTAACTCATCAACTGAAAAGGCATCAGTTATTTCATGTCAGGATCCATTACATAGTTTGTATCTGCACTTTAAATTCTGCAACCATGCTGTGATGACACTGAACAGCACTGTGTTTTTATAATGCCAAATAATACACTGCAGGATGAATAGTTTTTGGCCAAGCAGCATTTGTTTTACATCAAGAGCTGGTATTCTACATGTACATATTACGTTAAAAAAATGTTAATAAACGTTATTGCGCAAACGCAGTTACACAGAGGAAAAAATAAATTCTTAAATTAAGAGTACTCGATAGTTAAGTAGACAGGTGCAGCCTGTGAGAGGTGATAGGTTTTGAATTGCCCCAATCACTGTTTCCACTCCTATATTTGATGACAATATTCCCCAGCATAAAACGTTTTCTCTCATTACCCCGAGAACACCTTCTATTGCAAATACCTAGAGTTCAGCGCAGCAATCTCTCAATAGGCCCTTCCTTTGCTGCATGTGCCTGTACAGTGTTCAGTGCTGAGGGCTGTCCGAAATAATGTGGTCAGGCCCAGAATGGTGGGAAAGCATTAGCCTATGTTATCTCATGTTCTGGGTCTGCAACAACTAGTCCTAGATCCAACTTTTGTAGCTGGACGCACACTTAACCCCATGTCTGTCTACAGCCTGGTGGCTTGTGGTGTCCCTTTTGCATTGTGGTCGTTGTATGTTGAGTTTGTTGCCATGTAGTTTGTTGTTCCCTCAGCTCTTGTGTCCGTGTTTTTTGGGGACTGAAATAAATGTGGACAAATACTAGCTGTAGCTTCATTTTTTGCTTGTGGCAAAAATAAATGCGGATAAATACAGAAAAAATGCCCAAAAAATAAATATGGATAAATACGACGGAAATGGTAAAAGAAATAAATACCATAAAAACGGGAGCCCTAACCTATTTACTTATAGAAGCTTCGGGGGGATTCGTGAAGTGGGGGCCGAGAAAAAAGGGGAGTCCCAAAACGTGTTTTCCCCGGGAGTGCGCGAGCGGAAAACTGATTGGCTCTCGAATGTCTGTCAACATTCTAAACAGTTTGGAGAGTCCGCCATCTTGTGTCTCGGTAGAATAGAGACACAAGAGATGAAAATAAAAAAGGGGAAATTATTAAAAGGAGGCAGGGTAGACACCCTCTGACCCCCTAGGTTTTCTGAGGGGTGCCTAGAAGGACCCTGAAGGGAAAAAAAAGCATTTTTTATTTTTTTTAATTTTTTTTTGCAGGGTTAGCGTTGGGTGCGTTCCCATGTGCGCTTCCCTGTACGCGCACCCTGAGTGCACCACGGGGAAAAACAGTGTAAAATATTATAGTAAAAACATAATTTAGATTGCTTAGAGGTAGGGTAGCTCTGAAAAGAGCTGATGTGTTATGTGGGTGTTTTTCGTACCTACAAGTAGGTACCAACGCAGAATATCAAATTCAAGAGGAAGTCTCCATTCCCCTCATCTGTAAAATGTACACCATCTCTCCTATAGATGCCTTGCATGTTGTAACGCAAGTTGTTGTGGTATATGGAACCCATACCATAGTCTCTGAGGAAAGCAGAAACAGATTTATTCACATGTTTCCTTGCTTTCTCAATCTGTGGACAAAATTGGTTGGACCAGTTCCATTTTTGCCTTTGGCATATATTAGAAAATACCAAGGCAGTTTTTTGGAAAAAGTGCCATCAATTGCCCAAAGATGTCCTTTAAAAGCATTTCTAGACCTACCCCAGTCAAAGTGCCCAGGTCATTGCCACCAGAGTGCACAATTATGAGGTCAGGGTGTGATAGGTGCATAATGGATTTCACCAATGGTATCAATTGGTGACTTCTCAATCCTCTCTGTCCAATCCATACAATGTCCACATTTGGTAAATCAAGGTTGTAAATACCTCTGTTACTTGCAAATTTTTCACTCCAGTAGACAAAGCTATGACCCACAAACCAGACTTTTGGCATCTTGAAGGTAGATGTGCTTGTATTCAGATGAGTTGTGGAAATGAAATGGTAGTTTGAAAGTAGGAGTTATGAAAAAATGTGGTTGAGATTCAGTGCACTTGAAAAACAAGAAATGATTGGTGGTTTCTTAGAATTCTCCATTGTAAATTAGGATTCATGCTTTTGTTTTTTGAAAGAAGTCATTTTAATGGTTGAGAAAAAGTCATTGAAAGAAACAATGCATATGATTAGCTAGTACATTGAGAGGTCAAATATCCTTGCTAGATTCTTTTGCAACATAGTATGATGAACTTTTCAACTGTGTGCTGAGTTAGGTGGGAGTTACCATGGTAACAGGGTGAATAAGCACTGGGGGATGGGTGAATACTAAGGGGCCGATCAGGATAGCGGTTTTTCCGCATCCTCGGGGCCGGCGGAAGCCACCGCCGGCCCCGAGGATGCGGAAAAACCGCAGCGGACTGACCAAGGACCCACCGCCACATTAGGATGGCTGGTGGGTCCTGGTTTCCGTCCGCAGCTTTTCCGCCGCGGTTGGCTTACAACCGCGGCGGAAAAGCTCTAATATGGTGACGGTGTCTCTCAGACACCGTCCACCATATTAGGATGGGCAGTGAATTATGCTTTTCCGCGGCGCGTTTCCCGCCGTGGAAAAGCATACGGAACTTCACTGCGGGGGCCCGTTGCGGGCCCCCTAGGTGAAGGGGGGGTGGGGGGTGCACATGGGGGGTACCTATGGTACCCCCCTGCATTTGCATGCAGAAAGCGGCAGGCACCGCACGGTGCCTGCCTCTTTCTGCATACAAATGCAATGCGTGCATTTTTAACATTGCCGCGGGTGCAGCTTGAAGCTGCACCCGCCGCAATGTTAAAAATAGAGGATGTGACCGCCAGGGTGGCGGTCACATCCTAATTGCACAGGAGGGAACTCCGCATGCCCATGCGGAGGTTCCCTCCTGCTCTGGGGTCGCGGACGGACGCAAGTCCGTCCGCGATCCTGATCGGCCCCTTAGTGAGTTTGAAAGGTTTGTAATGCACAACCAATTAAAATGTGCAGTTTGGTTTTGAATTTGTGTGGGAAGAATTTTCATTGGTTATGTACAAGAATATGGGCCTGAAATTAGAGGGAATCTGTGCCATTTTCTGAGGCTGCAGTGACAGAAGCATTATTCAGAGATTCTGCTTAAGAAAATCTGGTGTGTGTGACTGACACTGTTCTAAATCTTCCAAAGCATTTTTAAAGGTGAGTAATGATTCTTTTTAATAAAGAAAGTCTGCTGTATGCTCTATGGGGAAGATTAAGAAGCATATTGTGCTTCTTTATTCTTGAATTGTGTGTAATTTTTTTTGTAATGCTGTTTAAAAAATTAAATGGTGCATATTGGAAATGTATGTTGGAAATGAGTTAGGTTTTTGCTTTGTTTTGTAGTTGTCATTTAAATGGGCTGTGCTCTGTGTTAAAAATGATTTACTATGGAAACCTAATTGTAATGTCCGTAAAAACAGGCTGAATATTTGGTATCAACTCGACTGATCTTCCTCTCCCCGATGATGTTGCTCCTCTGGTGGAAGTCGAGGTGCCATCTCTCGGTGCATTCTGTGCCAGGTCCCTGACACTCTCCCGGGCATAGTTCTGGGGTCCCTTCTTTGCACATGTCTGATCATGGTGGAGTTCCCAAAGCTGTATTTTTTTCTGGGGTCACCACGTGACAGAATAGTGTGGCAGATCTTACATTCCACCTTAGGAGCATTTACCTTCTTCTCCCCTTCTGGAATGCTAAAAAACTTCCAGATGAAGTGCTCCTTCGTTTTTGGCTGAGGAGGGTCCTCATGAAGAAACTCATCAGAGTCACTGCTGCTTGGTGCTCTTGCAGCCATTCTTTCTAAACAATTGAACAGGAGAAAAATGGAACAGGTCTTGCTCTCTTCAAAGTGAAAGAGGTAGTGGAGGAAATGGGTGGGGTTTTCATTAGTTCTAAAAAAAACTGTTAACCACCAATAAAAAGTGTTATTTTAAGGTCACATGACTTGACGCATTTACGCTATGCGCTCCGGAGCGCTTCCGGGTGCGCTTACGCGGCACGTACGTAGGCGCTACAGGGGGCTCTTATGCGGCGCGCCTGAATGACGTTTTGTTCAATTTTAGGAAATGCGTTTATAGTTAAAATACGGCTATTTAAAATCAAAAATACTACTTTTATAAGTGTGCCACTGAATGTCTTGCATTATTATTTACTTTCAATACATACTTATATTTTTTTCCCACGCGGGTATAGCACTCTCGCTACGTGTACGGGTGCGTTTACGGGTGCGCACACCCTGAGCGCTCCGAGGTCAAATGTAAAAAAAAAAAAAAAAAAAGGAAAAATACATTGGAAAATTTATTTTAGAAAAAAATTTGGGGGGGGAAATATTATAATTAATAGTTATAAAAACAGTTATTAAAAAAACAGAATAATTTACTTTAAAAATCTTAGGTTACAAACTCGTTATAGTAAGGAATTAACTTTTAAAAAACCTTTGAAATTCACTGAAAAAACCATAAGTTTCACACTCGTTATAGTTAGGAATTGGCATTTAAAAAACCTTTGAAATTCACTGAAAAAACCATAGGTTTCACACCAGTTATAGTTAGCTGAACATTTTACTCATACAAAACCATTGAAATTCCCACGTTATAGTTAGTTTTACTCACTATAACTCGCGCGCCCGCAATCCACTGCTGATGATGTCACATATTACATCATTCATGACATGGTCAGTGACATCACTGATGACATCACTGATGACATCTCAAATGACATCACTGATGACATCACTGATGACATCTCAAATGACATACTTTTAAAATCATGCTTCTGATATCAGAATCAAAAAGTTTAAAACAATATGAAGGTGGATCAACTAAAACTGCAATACTGAGATAGGCAGATATCAACAAAAGGTACTTGGATTCTTCCACTGAATCAGACGTTCTTGGAAATAGGCAAAGCTTGCTCAGATAAAACAAAATCACCAGCTCTTCCTGTTGATAATGAAAAAGTTAGTTTAAAACAGTTTTTTTTCTCGAATCTGGAATTTATTGGTTGTTAATAGTACACTACCGATAAAAATAATGCTGTCAGGCTTTGGTTTGCATACAATACAATTTTGAACAAAATGTATCAACTCAGTGCTTCTATGTTTGCCTGCCGGACCTTCACCACTTGAATTTCAACTGCATTATATTCAAATGAGGAATCTTCACAATGAAAACATAATCCTGAATCCTGTTGTTAGAAACAGATCTGACTGGCTGGAAATAGCCAAGTGTTTAAGGAGCACTTATATGACTGTCTGTAAATTGACATTTGCAGGAAGTTTTGTAAAAAGAATAACCTAGATTGTCTTTGATTCCTTTGAAGTATGCCTCAATGTAAGTGGAGAGCCAATTGTGCACTTTGGGAGGAGACATGAGCAATCTGGGCAAAGAACACAGTCAAATACACAACAGCAATATCAATGGGTCCAATGCAAATATGTAGGATCTCATAGAACCTCAAGACTGTACTACTTTACCTAAAAAGCCTATACAACTCTAATGAGCTAAAAAAGGAAATATCCTTTATTAGGACGGATTCCCATCATTCACCAAGGTGACATGCTTCATCATCTGGGTCTCCTCCTAATGTCATACTAGTGACACTAAGGGCTACTACCCTTTCAAAAGGAAGGGGGAGCTCACAGATGTTTTCAATGCTATGCAGTTTGTAGTGATAGCGCTATGTTTGGACCTCAAGGTGTGAATGGAAAAGTAGTGTGGGAATGTAAGTGCTGTGCAAAAGTGTATTTAAAGTTAAATAAAACTGACCGATTGGAGAAAACACCTGTTAATATTATCCCCCTCCGATCAGAGCTAAAAACAGTGCAAAGGACAGTGTTAACAAATAACTGTCTAGATCCGTGGTTCCCAAACTGTGCGCCGCGGCACCCCGGGGCACCGCAATGAGTGGCCAGGGGCGCCGCGCACGATTTGGGAACCTACGGTAGATTTAGAAATGCCCTCCTTCATCATCCTGTATGATGGTTTGGGTGATGAGCGGCATGCCTATGCACACATTGTACGTGCTTTCCGAAGGTATAGTCTCTGCCATTACTGGCATACGGCCATACCTGTTGTGTGCAGCGTTTGAGTCTCGTTTCTGCTGCCTGCCGGCCGTGCCTCGTGGAGACCCTCTGCTCAACTCTAGGAAATTGGTAAGTGAAGTCCGCTGCCGTAATTGAACAAAAATGCATATAAAAGGTGACTTGTGAGGGTAAATTATAGTCCGGTTCTCATAGCTGCCATGGTTCAGATTGCTTTGTGTGACATATTCATAATTTAGCCGGCACTCGTGATTTATTCAACTAAAGTGCACAAAAGTGACTTGGGGGGGTAAAATATAGTCCGGTTCTCATAGCTGCCATGGTTTCAGATTGCATGTGTGACATATTCATAATTTTGGGGGCACTCGTGATTTAGTGAACTAAAGTGCACAAATGTGACTTATGAGGGTAAATTATAGTCCGGTTCTCATAGCTGCCATGGTTTCAGATTGCTTTGTGTGACATATTCATAATTTTGCCGGCACTCGTGATTTATTCAACTAAAGTGCACAAAAGTGACATGTGAGGGTAAATTATAGTCCGGTTCTCATACCTGCCATGGTTTCAGATTGCTTTGTGTGACATATTCATAATTTTGCCGGCACTCGTGATTTATTCAACTAAAGTGCACAAAAGTGACTTGTGAGGGTAAATTATAGTCCGGTTCTCATAGCTGCCATGGTTTCAGATTGCTTTGTGTGACATATTCATAATTTTGCAGGCACTCGTGATTTATTGAACAAAAATGCATATAAAAGGTGACTTGGGAGGGTAAATTATAGTCCGGTTCTCATAGCTGCCATGGGTTCAGATACCTTTGTGTGACATATTCATAATATTTCCGGCACTCTTGGTCGGCTTCCATCCCGCCCACCAGTAAGAAAATGGCGGGGAGCCACGGCCAACTGCCGATTAGGTCAAGGGAGCGACGGGCCAAAAAGGTTTGGGAACCAATGGTCTAGATGTAAAGGGTCAACATATTTCAGCACACGTTGATTATTATCCTATGCCTTCTTCAAGATCACTTGATTTTTGCTACTGCCATACAGTCAAAAATATTCAAAAAAGTGTATGTAAAAGGTTGGACTGATACAACCTCCTTACCTGTAATCAGGAATAACTGATCCTCTGTAAGTACAGACCATTAATAATATCTGCAACAAAATAAGACTTACAATGTAACAGTGGTACAGTCTCTCAAGGAACTCAAAGGTCCATAAATAATATAATGGCCAGTCAAAATAAATTCCATGTGCCATATTATCAATATATGAAAATGTATAATCTTACCCATCTTAACTGAGGATAAGACTTCACCTCACCTGGCCGCGGCTCGGGACAAAGGAGGCAACACTCTATAAGAGAATAGGAAACCAAAATGTTTGGTAAACTGAATCTCACTCTTATCTCTTTCTAATCTCAATATAGCAGGTAACCAATCGTGCACCTACCTACCACAACACTATGGACTAACTGGTTAAGAAGAAATGAGCTTTCCATATTCAAGGTGCTATACATCATCACGTATTGTTTTTAGAGGAATGACTGAGCAAACGTTAACAGTATCCTCTCGCAGTGGCTAACTCAACGCTCTGTGTGTATATAGCGTGAGCTCTGTCGAATAGCATGCCAGAATTAAAAGCAGAAACAAAACTATGAAGCCCCAAATCTCATGAGGTCTGTCAGATGTTTATGGATAATGCTAGATCACCTCAAAGGTTGCATACTTATACAAGCACTGGAGCGAATGACCATCTGCCAAGGAGACTCTGGAAAAAGTCACGCCCCAATGTCAAGGTATCGTGTTAAAAATGGTATTGCGTCAAGAACACAAACAAGGCACCGTACCAATTGTCGATACACACCCAAAATGGACCTGAAGGTGTTTGTGGAAGGAGGAACTCTGCATACAGCTTCATTCAGTAAAGCCACCGCTGGCAACTCTACGTTATATGCCAGTAGCAACCATCCCCCTAAACTCATCCAGAGTAACCCATATGGGGAGCTTTTAAGATTAAAAAGGAACAGTTCCAAGGAGCAGGATTTTGAGGAGGCTGGCTCATAATGCAATATAAGAATAAGTGCAAGGGGTTATTAAACCAATAATTTGGAAAAAACTCTGACCAAAGTAATCGGGATAACAAGAGAGAAATTACAAGCAGCAAAAGATAACAACAAAAAGAAAGAACAAGGCATGAGTCAATTCCGCATGACCACTCCCTAATAATTTGAAGCTACTCATCTTAGGAAAATGTCAAAAAGAACTGGCACATATTAAAAACTGATGCCGTCATTAAGGACAATATACCTACACATCCACTAGTGAAGTTTAGAAAAGCAAGATCATTGAGAGACATGCTTGTCAGGAGTCATCTAGAAGCCATACCAGGGAAATCCAATACTCCGTATGAAAGGTTTTTTTCCATTATATTTTGTCATCAGTGTGAGTATGCATGATTTTGAGTGAATGATTGGAATGATTGATGGATAGATTGACAGCACTTTATAGTTTCTTTGTGGGGTTCATATCAAATTCATTATTGTAAACAATGAATTTCTTGCACTGAATTATTTATTTGCTGTGGTTTTAAAAAATATGAAAAATGTTACAAAATGGTTTTCTCTACTTCAAATTATGAAAATGAAAATAAATGGAATACTAAAGAATAACATGCTATTTTGAACATCTTTATTCATGTTGCATCCTATATGAATTGATTAGATTCAGTCTATGCTTTGAAAAATAAATAGGTTAGTTTAGAGGCTCCAGTTTTTCAGTTTTTGTATTTTCACTCCCCCCTGTAGACCTAAAATTAAATTTGGGAGTACCCTTGTCTAAATTTCTTGTAGTAGAAAACAATTCCATGAGTTCAGATACCACTTTGGCGAAGGACTGCTGAAATGGATTTGCTTCTTTGGAGAAGAACCTGTATTAAAGAGATAGTGGTTCACGTGGACAATGTACAGAAAACCTAATATTATTGATGCACAGTGGCAATTACCATTGGTATAGTGATGCTGAATAAGAAGACCAATCACACAGAATGCAATAGACAGGACACCAATATTTGTGCAAATGATATGCTCATATTATAGTACCATAGGAAAAAGTGTGCTTAGTGCCCCAAGCGAACTTAGAACCTATACTACCAGAGTGGCAATTTATAACATACATTGAGGTTTCAAAATCAATGAAAATTACCATGGTTCAATACATAGTACTTATTCCTAGCCTTCTACCACTTATGGGTAATGAATTGTCAGTCAGATGTGCATACCAGTCATGTGAGTGAAAACAAAGGGAGTGAGGATTCACATTGGGCCCAGCTAGTCACCCAGTGAGGAGAGAGCAAACAATTTCTATGGCGCATCTCACAATATTGCACTGCAAAGATGTAGATAAATGCAAGCGCACTAATTAAAGCTCCTCTTAATATCACAGGATACGGCAATAGGTCATCGTATTCATTCAGGAAAAAAGAGCTGCAATCAGTCAGCTCCTTGACATGGTAGTATGAGTCATCTAATATCCACGTTGAAGAAAAGGTCAGCCTCTTTCATTCCGATGTTGGACATTCCAACTTAGCCGTCAAAATGGAAGTTGAAAATCTCTAGTGGGAAGAGGCAGAGGGCTAAAGCAAAAGACAATTCCATGAAGTCAGAAACCACTTTGGCAAAGGACTGCTGAAATGCATTTGCTGATGTGGAGAAGAACCTAGCAGGAGAAGCTGTGAAATCAATTTACCTGACATTGAACTTCAAGTGGATGGGCGAGCAGGTTGGTCCCGGTGTTATCCTGATTCTAAGTCCTTTTTCTAAGTCCTCAGTTTTTGGATTTGGCCATCTGGGCAGCTTTAGCACCACAACCAAGGGTTATGGCCTTAAGGGAAATCTATTGGGGTTCAGGACTCACTCAGGGTGGGTCTGAAATTACTATTTGTATACCCTGGTGTCATTTTCTGAAAAGTGGGAGAAGCTTCTGAAAAGTTTCTATGTAGTGCATGGAATTTTCATACTCCCCTGCCCTTGGTCTTGTTGTTGTTGGTCTTAGAACATGCAATTTACCACTGCCAACCAGTGCTAACGTTTTTGTGCTCACTCTCCTAAACATGCTTTGATTGGCATACACCTAACAGACATATTGAATTTACTTATAAGTCATTTGTAGAGCAGCATACCACATACCGAGGGCCTGTAAATTAAATTCTACCAGTGGACCTTCAGCACTTATTGTAACACCCACTTTAGAAGCACTTTAAAACATGCCCCAGATCTGCCACTGCTGCCTCAATGCAGTTTTAAACTGCCATCTTAACTTGCCATTTAATCCCTCTTCTTAAACCGTACACCCTCTTTTATTACATAAAAGTAACCCCTAAGATAGGTCCTATGCAGCCTACAGGACAGGGTGTTGTGTAACATAAAGTTTAGATATGTACTTTTATGTTTTACTTGTCCTGATAGTGAAAAATGCCTACATTTATTTTTCATCACCGTGAGGCCAGGGCAGGGGAGTCTGGAAATTCCATGCACTACAGAGAAACTTTTCAGAAGCTTCTCCCACCTTCCATAAAATGGCACCATATTTAACAGCTATATTTGTCAGCAATTGGAATCGTCAATATATCAGCTATTCCTCTGTAAACAGTGGATGAAATTAGACCACCATTTCAAACAAATGTGGATGACGATGAGACCACCTTAAGGATGCCAGGTTTAACAGTATCCTATTTGTGTGTTGACCCACTATAAATAGTTTCTTTGAAACATGTAAGATTTATGCTTAGAGATTTTTAGTGTGTAATACTGCATCTGAGTTTCTAATCCCTATCTCTTGCTATGTTAAAGTGTATCTGCTCAGCCACTTCCACAATGAATAATAAAATATACAAAAGTTGTTTTGCAATTATAAATGAATATTATTGAACCAAGGGACTTCAGGACCCAATTGAACCTAATGCAAACCATTCACTATTACTTACCCCAATATCACAGGAAACTGGCTCACACATCCACAAACACTGGATATCCTCATGGCAAAATCCATATATTCAATTAACTACATACCCCCCACACCCTATTCTGCATGAGACTCAAGACAATGAGTAGTCATTTGCTCCTTCTTCCCTTGAAACTGGAAAGTGCTAACCATGCTTTCTGATTATCTCAGTCTCTGCAACATGCTGGAAAATACCTCTCTTTGGCAATCTGTGTTCTGCCAACACTCAAATGCGTTCTATGTAATTGAGGAGACAAAGGAAAGATGTGTACTAAGCTGAGATACCCTCATTTTTCTGTCTTCTAATCACCTACTGTGTGCCTTTTCGCCACCCTCAATCCTGCATTATGCTCCTCACCTAAAACTCCCCATTTCAGAAATGTAATATTTGTATGTACTGCATGAGCCATGTAATGGCTTTCATATGCCCTCTCCAATCAGGCATATGAGACAAATAATACTGTTGAAATGTAAATCAGTCTTTTTTCCTTTCAGGCCTGGCTCAATAGCACTGGGTATCCATGTAATGCCCAACATACTATATCAACTCCAAAATGGAAGGTTTTCTAATTTAAGTACTATATTCCAAGTCTTCGATGTGCTTGAGTAAGAAGCATTTTCACATTTCAATCTGTTAAAGTACTTGGAATGTGTTGCTCCTACTCCATGTCCAATATAGGATCCAGGATTTAGAAATTCTGGAAAATAGTTTGAGTGCAAAACATTGAGCACCAGTTTCTCCTATTACATCATAAAAATAAAGTATTCAATTTGCTATGACCACAACTAGAAATGTGTCCTAAATGAATCAAAATAAGGAGCCCAAAGTGTTGCACAGCTACAATCACTGGAGTTTCGGCTTCTCCTGTGATATGATTCCTGCTGAATGGTGGTCTCATTTTATACACTGTTTACATAGGACTAGCTAATATACTGACAATTCCAATTGCCTGCAAGTATAGGTGTAAAATAATAGTAACAGGAATTCAATTATTTGGCTGCACCACTGCAGGTCTATCCTGCAGGGCCGGACTGGGAACCAGAACCGGCCCTGGCAAAGTGCTCGGCCGGCCCCCCTCCGGGAGGAGAGGGGAGGGGGGGAGGTGCGACCGCGCTCTGTGACAGGGCCGCTTTTCGGCCGTTTTTGTTACAGGGCCGTTTTTGCAGCATAACGGCCCTGTAACAAAAACGGCCCCAGAGGCCCAAAACCGGCCCCCAACCATGCGGCCCACCGGGGAATTGCCCAGTGCCCTCAACGGCCAGTCCGGGCCTGCTATCCTGTTTGCTTGCACTTACATTTCTGTAGAGTATGATAGTCTTCTGGAGTCAGGATTCTTCCTTTCAATTGCTTACAGTGCCAGATTTTCATCACATCCCTTTTCAGGCTTCCACACCACCTTTCTGTTACATCATGGTATTTTTAGGGTCCTCTTTATACAAACTCAGTGTAGATCAGTGTTGGTCGTGGTAGTTTGTTGGCTATCTCGGCACCTGGAGCCTACAATTATTCTGACCCTTTTACTCATGCATTCGGGACCTTTTTCCTTTCTCAGCTCTGATGTGTACTCCAAATATGGCTTTCCTATTTCCCTTCTAGTGCCTTCCGGTTTTCCTGGTCTTTCCCTTACCAAGTACCAGAGCAGCCATCCTTGCATTTGTGGGTCACTTATTCCTAGCGCATGGGTTATTACTCACAACTAGTTTTCTCCCTGCACCTGTGCTACTTCCCTGAGCCTGCAAGTTTTACTTCCCATGGAACTTAGTTTTCAGTGGTTCTCAATGGTCTTACTGCAGAAGATCCTTGTTACCTGACTCATTCCTGTTGCGTGGTTTCCAGTCTTACTCTCTGATTCTGTGTGCTTTGGTTTACCTTACTATTTGTTCCCATGTTCCTATTTAGAACAATTAGTCGTTTAAGTTTCTATCTCTTGTTATTTATGCCTCTCTACCCTGTAGTTTTCATTGGTTCTTATTCTGTCTGCTCAGTTGTTGCCCTTTTTGTGTTACATGCATATTCCGTGCTTGTTCTCCAGTGTTTCCTGACCTTTGTTCATACTTACATCCTGCTCCAGTTTGAATGCAGATTTCTAAGTCTTGCCTCCAGCGTACATTGATGTGTGCACCAGTGGCGGCCAATGCAAAGGAAACAGGTGAGGTGACTGACAGGCATTGATAAAAAGAAAAACAGTGCCGTTAGGTTCAGCACTCAAGCTCTCAATCATGGCCTATTTTAAACAGTGTTTATAAGGGGCACTAATGAAAGCCCTGGAGTAGAGGCGGAAGGCACTGCGAGTTTCTCACAGTGCCTGTCAGTGACTTAATGTAAAGAAAAGATTCACGTACCTCGTTTGTTTATTTTCAGTTTTAAATAGCGCAAAGTCCACCTGAGCACCAGGTACATTACACAAGGATACATTTATTTTATTTGTGGTAGATAGAGGGAGATTAAGTGACTTGCTCAGAATCACAGGATGTTGAGCTGACACCAAGACTCAAACCCGGCTCTCCTGCTCCAAAGCCAGCAGTTCTGTGCATTACGCAACATTCTCTCCATGGATGCTTTGAAGGCTGACCGGTAGCAATATGTCTAATGTCTAAATCAATCTCAGGCTTGCAGCCCACCTATGGATACTACAATGCATGGCTTGGTAGTTAACAAGAAGATCGCACACAGGATGCGTGTGTCTAGAGGTCGTTGTCTGCTATCATGTTTAAAATATATATTCTTACTCTGAAAGTCCCTTTCCTGTCACAACTTATCTCTAGAGGTGTCAGGGCTTGTTGTAGCTAATGAAGGCCAGTCCTCTTGTCACCGAAGCAGTCCTTCCTAGGGACAGCCTCGTCGGGGTAACTGCTGCCAAACATTCCGATTCCTGTAGAGGAAGAGGCAGGACCCGATCCAAGGACGTCTTTAACTATTATCTATCAAATCTAAGGAGTACCACAGGGACTAATTCTCTCCTTTGTGTGCACACTGCATGTCTCTCTGGCTGTTCAGAGAAAGGGTTTGAATTCTCACAAATGGAATTGAAGTGGGCAGACTGTAGGACTTGGTGAGAGGATAATGCAGCCCAAGGTAATTGTCTTACAGATGACCACCAGCTCCACTTAAGCCCATGTTTATGCCAGGTTTGTGTGCTTCAGTAATAATTTTTATCTGTGCTGCTAGATGCAAATAAATACACGCACTACATTGAGGCACTTTTGTTGCAAGGATTCGGCACAATTACAGAACTATGTGCAGAAATATTGAACCTTAGTGTATAGGGACTGAGTCTTCCTATCACCTTTGTACCCACGAGTTCAGGACCAACTAGCTATAGTGTCTCACTTTCTCTTCTACTCACTCACAGAGAAACAAATGATTAGACCCCCCAGAAAACAACATTTCCAGATCTCTCAGGAATCATGGTAACAAGACACACCCTTTCGCTCGCACTCTTGTTCTTGTCCAAAATAAGATTTGACAATGACACGAAGCAGTTTAAAATAATTTTTTTAACTAACGTGCAGTATATGTGCCACAACAAGCAGGAAAATGCATAGTATACATACAGTCAGCATAGCGTTAGTACATATATCATGAAGGGAGATTTCATCATTAAAGCCAATGGAGAAAAGACTATAGTGCATAACCTCGCTCCACTTGCTAAGAAGAAGTATTATTATATAATAGAAGAACTCTAGGCTTTGTCAGCAGACCCCATACCTAAGCCTATATGTTGTAGATCTACATCACAGGTGCTGTCTCACTCTTCTCCAGGGAAAGGTCCCTCTCTAAGTGTGTATTGCCTATTCATGTATTCTAAAAAAACAGAGTGCATTTCTACAAACAACAGCTGCATCTGTATGTTTAGTCTAAGAGCTACGGCCTAGCCGGAACAAAATAACAAGGGGCATTTTTGTTTGACCTTGAACATAATGTTCAGTCAAAATCACAGGAACATGAGTTCTCATGTGAAAGCAGCCATAGAAAATATTGTAAAATAAAAAGATGTGTAGTAATGTGCACAAAGCAGCAGGCAAGCTGTGACATGTTCATGCTAACTTAATGAAGACGACAATGTCCCTATGGACCATGTGACACTTCCATAGGATAACCTTCAGAGGCACACTCTTGTAACGAAGGACACCCAGAAAGTCATATGCTTACCATCCGTAAATTCGTATCAGCAACTCCTAAGGAGGAGAAAGTGCTTTATAAATACTCATATAACCCATTACAGTTATAAGAAAGTATCTACCACTGTGGTAAACTTCCTCTGAGAATAATTGATATTTGAGGAAATTGCAGTCCTCCTCTTCTCTCTTGGTACTTGGAGTCTCGATCTCAGGCAGCATGAGAGCAGCACTATGATTGGCTGGAGTGTGCTACTTTGATGCTCTTTGCAGCACAGGGGGCCAGTGCGTGCTCTCCACCCAACTGTCTAAGACAGCTTGGGTTGGAGTATTCAAAGTGCCCATGTCAGGCTGACTCTCTCAAGACTGCTGGCCAAAGTGACAATCATTCTTTAAACTGAAGCGTACCCTTCCTCACTGATGCTGGTCCTGCCTGCACACTCAGCTGCAGCCATTATGGAAAATCAAATTAGTTTTCTCTGCACTGACAGTGGGGGCGATGCTCCTCTGCCCTAATGGAGACACTACCTCTGGTGTGCAGGTCCAGTCTCTTGTTCAGGTTCTTTTTCCAGTACTGCTTTTTCATGTGCCTAGTTTTGTATTCAGTTTTTCCTGCTCTATTTCCTTTTGTCTTTTCATGTGTCTGAGTTGAAACCTTGATCATTTCCAACTATCGTATCATAAATGAATGTGTTACTGTGAACATAACAATTAAAAGTGCCATCAATATGTTCTGGTCATTATGAAATATTAATTGGGTTAAAAATATGTGTTAATTATCATGGCAGAAACACATAAGAGTAGTAAAATCTGTCCATTTCATTGAAAATATTGTTTTAAGAAATGGGATGTTGCTTGGCTCCAATGATACTACTGGGTTATCAGACTGGTTATTGTTGGGTCACGCAGAGTAAAGAAGGACATGGGATGTTATAAAATAATGATCACTGTGCTTGATGTAGCGCTCTAGTGCTCCGAGGGTCTCCCCGGAGCCCTGGAAGCACTGCCGCACAATGTATCACCTTCTGGCCAGGCGTGGCCAGAAGGCTATAAATAAACGGACGGAGGTCGCACGTGACTTCCTGTCCATACTAGTATCTCTTGCCTCCGTGTCAATTCTTTTGCACAGCAGCTTAGGCCTATCTCACCAAATACGTGCAGTCAAGTACCCCACGTCTGGGACTGCACCGTGAGACCCCCACACTGGCGACCAGGGTGGGATCACGTCATTCCCCTGACCCACGAGGACCGAATACCCCAGGCATCAACCGCCTGAGTGCGGTCCTAAGCAGCGCCGAAGCCGAAGAACGAAGAAACCGGGACTGGCCCGCAAGACGAGTGATATTTGCACCTACCGGTTAGCAGCATATGTGAGAAGCTGCGTGGTGCAC
Organism: Lissotriton vulgaris; assembly: GCF_964263255.1. Lineage (NCBI taxonomy): Eukaryota > Metazoa > Chordata > Amphibia > Caudata > Salamandridae > Lissotriton > Lissotriton vulgaris. The sequence continues at coordinate 421,908,858 of NC_141691.1, forward strand.
CGGCAACAGAGGTCCCCACCCGCAACGGCAACTAAGGCAGAAGTGCCGAGCTGAAGCGCTCCACCGACGGGCCCAAGCAGTGCGCGCATGCGCAGAAGAGGCCCGGTTGACGCCAGAAGAGACGAACCCAGAGCAAGAGTGAGCGAGGGAATAGACGCGCGCAGACAGGAGCGCGGAACAGCCATCAGTCTACAGAACAACGCGCGGAGAAGGGGGCAGACAACTAAGCCGATCACCACAAGTAAACAAGCACAAGCAAGTGCAAGGACAAAACGACACACAACAGGGGAAAGAAAGCACCTGCAGCACAAGAACTGTAAACCCTCAGATAACTAAGGAGGGGGCCCCACACCAGACACGCTGGAGAGCGTAGCCAAGCAAACAAGCAGAGGCAAAAGCAAGTGAAGAGGAAAAAAAACATCAACTATGTCCAACCCTCCTAATGCAGCAGCAGGAGGAGCGCAGAAAGCAGCAGCCCCAGTGTAACAAGCAGCACCACCTGCCCCAGCAGTTGTGCCCCTAGCACAACCACCGATTCCATCGGCACACTCTCAGATACAAGCCATACCACCATTCAGTGAACTGATTGACCCAGGCACGGCGGCGCCACATTGGACAGTATGGCTAGGACAACTCAATAACTACTTCACGGCTACCCGGGAAAAAGACAATGAGGTTAAAAGGTCACTACTGCTACACTTTGGAGGCACGGAGCTATACAAGCTATTCAAACACCTGCCGAACACCGGGGCGGACACAGATTATGACGCAGCAGTCACAGCGCTGAATGCGCACTTTGATCCCCAATTGAACCTGCATTATGAACGCTTCAAATTTTGACAATCGAAACAGAGAGAAGGTGAGACGATGGACGCTTTTCATGCGCGCCTGAGAGATTTCATAAGCACTTGCACAGAAGATGACCAAACTAAGGAAGTAACTGCACAACTCATTCAGGTGTGTCGCAATAAACACCTGAGGACCCTGATACTGAGACAACCATGCATATCTCTCGAAGAAATACTGATCCTCGCAAGCTCACACAAGCTCTCAGATGCTCGAGCCACTGCCATGGAAGCTGCACTCACCCCACGCCCAGACACAGGAACAGTGGTAAAGACGGAGAGAGTAGACGCAGCCCGCAACACTAGCCGAGGAGGCAGAGGAAGATGGCCGACCAGAACGCAGCGCCGACCACCATGCGGTTACTGTGGACAAGATGAGCATAATCAAGATTGCTGCCCGGCACGTGGGAAGACCTGTTCCAAATTTGGTGTGTCAAACCATTTTGCGAGCGTGTGCAGGGGAGGTTTTCGCGGACAAAGCTTCTCAGGGAAGAAAACAGCCAATGGTGCCATCAGACAACTCTCCCTAGATGACGCATCATTGTCACAGTCATCCAAAATGCAATGACAACCACAGACACGTTATGATGATTCATCCACCGAGGAGGATGACAAATGCTACTACGTGTCATTTGTCAACGAACTGAAGAAAAGACGAAGACCACAGCCAAAATACCAAAAAGAAATCGACGGGTCACCAGTGACGGGAGTCATTGACACCGGCGCCACAGTAAATGTCATGGGCATCCAACACTATAAATCCCTAAAGCCAAGGCCAAAACTAGTGGCCTCCAGAGCCTGAATCCTCACATATGGCAGCCAGGAACAGCTCCCACTGCTAGGGAAAATGCTTGTGCAGGTCAAAGCTGAGGACCACGAGGTAACGACGACATTCCATGTAATAGACAAAGAAGCAGACTTGCTAGTCGGGAGCAACACCGCAGAAGACCTCCGGCTCATCGCTTTTGCGAACGCAGTAAAAGCGCTCCAGACAGAAGACATCTTGCAAATGTTTCCCTCATTATTCAAAGGTCTCGGGACCATCAAACGGCCACTCGTCAAGTTGCACATAGACCCCGCAATACAACCAGTTTTGTTGAGACACCGGAGGATCCCGTTTCACCTCCGCGCTGCCGTAGATCAAGAACTAACCCAGTTAGAAGCACAGGGGGTGATAGAAAAGGTGTCTGGCCCGATGCCATGGGTATCACCCATGGTAATAGCAGAAAAACCTCACCGCCAACCAGGAAAAATCAGAATATGCATTGAAATGAGGATTCCCAACAAAGCCATATGGCGTGAACAACATCTCACCCCACCGTGGATGATATCCTGACAGACTTGAATGGAGCTCAGTGGTTCTCCAAACTGGACCTTAATGCAGGGTACCACCAGCTAAGACTAGATGAGGAAAGCCGCTACATAACTACATACTCGACACACATAGGCCTAAGAAGATACAAGAGGGTAAATTTCGGCATATCGTCCGCTGACCAAATCTTCCAAAACACTATCAAGGAGATACTATCAGGACTCCAAGGAGTGCTAAATGTCAGTGACGACATTTTAATACATGCCAAGATGAGCGAAGAACACCACTACAGACTGAAAGCCACACTACAAAGACTAGCTCAATACGGCGTGACACTACACAAATACAAATGCCAATTTTTCAAAAAGTCAATAGAATTCTTTGGTTACGTATTTGATGCCGAAGGAGTTTAGGTGGACCTGCGTAAGTCTCACGCAATCAAAAACGCTCCCGCACCTACCACTGCGTCGGAAGTGAGAAGTTTTCTGGGCATGGCCCAATACTGCACAAGGTTCATTCTCAATCTAGCCACGATTGCGGAGCTGTTAAGAAACTTGACAAAGAAGGAAAATCCATGGTGATGGACAGACACTGAAGACAAGGCATTCCACCAAATCAAGTCAGCCCTACTGGATGGAACCACCATGGCCTACTTCAACACTGCCAAACCCACAAAAATACTAGTGGATGCGAGCCTAGGAACCCTACTCTCGCAAGAGACGGAGCCCGGGGTATGGGCCCCGCTATCATTCGCAAGCAAAGCACTCACAGCGACAGAATCAAGAAACTCACAAATCGAAAGAGAGGCCCTAGCAGTGAAATGGGCCTGAAATCATTTTCACCTCTACATTTCCGGACACCCTTTTAGAATGGTCACAGACCACCAGCCCTTATTACCACTATTCAGAGGCACCGCCCCTCATCATCCACCACGGATAGATCGATGGGCTATCCAAGTCCAACAATACCAAATGGAACTAGTATACCGCCCAGTATCGAAGAACTCGGCGGATTTTCTATTGCGTCACCCCTCTCAGGAAGACAGTCACGCCACTGAACAGGAAATACAGACAGAGGCTTTTGTGAACATGTTTTCCACAGGAGCGTGCCCCAGAGCCCTCACGGCAGAGTCCATTGTCACTTAATATACCAACGACGCCGTCATTCAATGTGTGAAGGAAGCAATAAGGACAGGATCGTGGGAAAATTTCCTGAAAAACGTAGGTGGTTGGAATGAGACAGACCGTATGCGCCTGACACAGTTCTGGAGAGTTCACAATAACCTTAGCAGCGCAGATAATGGGCTCATACTTAGAGGATCCCAAGTAGTAATGCCCAAAACACTGCAAGAGCGAGCAACTATCTTAGCACACGAGAGGCACCAGGGCACCCGAAGGATGAAGGCCAGGATGCGCGAGAAAGTATGGTTTCCCAACCTAGAAGAGAGCGTAGATACTGTAGTGCGACAATGCCGAGCGTGCCAAATAACTGGCACCCCAGACGCCCCTGCTCCAGTAATCACGGAAGACCCTGCCCCATCCCCATGGTCGTGGGTCAGTCTGGACTTTGGGAGTTTCCCGGATGGGAGAGTCACCATAGTGCTAGTTGACAGCTACACCAAGTACCCTATTGTGGACCTGGCCGCCTCCACCAGCTTTGCGAACATACAACCCATTATCACCAAGTCATTCGCCATGTTTGGCATCCCTTGTGTCATCAAAACAGATAATGGTCCTCCGTTCCAAGGGAGTGATTTCAAAGAGTTTCTACAAAACCTAGGCATAAGACACCACAAAATTACGCCCCAATGGCCTCAAGCCAATGGAGAGGTGGAAAGGTTTATGAGGACAATAAGCAAAATTCAGCGGATAGCCATGTCCGAGGGAAGCGATCCTGAAGAAGCACTCCAGAAGTTCTTAAGAGAATACAGGAGTACCCCTCATAGCACCACGCAATGCTCACCATGGGCGTTAATGTTAGCCGGGCCAAGAAGAGACTTACTCCCTATGGCGGACAACTGGGCACCGGCACCATACTCTCCAGCAAACACTCAGGAGCGGAGAAGGAGAACTAACGACAAGGCGAGTCAAGTTCAAGTTCAAAAAGTACTTTATTCAGTTAAAAGACAATAACCATAAAAGCAACAGCATGAAATTTACAGTTTTTACACAGGGAAATTTAAAAAAGTGACAAATCTATTATATTTCATCAGCACCAATTGTTTTCTGTAATTTAAATACATATTTAAAAAAGCTTAAAACTACAGCAATGGTTAAAACTGTGTCCATTCTCTGAAATTCTAAAAAAGCTGGGCAACATCTATTTAAATTCATTTCTTTAAGGAATGGGATTATGAATTTCCTACGTGGCATAATATAAAATTTACAAAAAAATAAAATATGGATATCAGATTGGGGCGAGGGATCATCACACGGGCAAGTAGATAAATTTCGTGACCATGAATTCATTTCTGGAAAGGACAAGAGTCTAAAAAAAATATTTAATCTAAAACGGGTCAAGAGAAATTGATCATAGTTATACATCGGCAGAGTTAAGTATGGCTGTACTTTATTGCCAGTTAATAACAAGATATGCAAGGTAACTGTTTATTTATTCATTTCCTCTCGCCTTCTCTTGTCTTCCAGGTATTCTAAACACAGTTTTTTCAGCAGTTTTCTGGGTATATTTCCCATTGTGAGTGGGTCCTCGTAGTATTGCCGGCAACCAAATTGGAGCATAAAACGTTTAACGTAATCTAGCCAATCAAAACTACCCACGTTTTCCATTTTTAATACGTCCTGCAACATACCCCGATTCATGACACATTCGTTAGTTGTCCATACCCTATGCCACAGGAGGATGAGTTGTGTTCTAATTAAATCCGAAATATGAGGTTGACCCAGTTCAGTATGACAAATGTAGGCTGAAACACTTTGTGGTACTGCTAGGAAGTCCCTCATAAATTTAATTTCGGCTATTTGAATTGGTTCTATATTCGAATATCCCCAAAGACCTGCGCCATACAGGGCTACCAATGTACACGTGGCATTATATATAGTCAAGATTTCTCTTATTGTTTTTTTGCCCAACTTTTTTATAAAAGTCTTTATGGTCATTATTGTTTTTTGGAACAAAAGAGTTCTGGCCTTTACAGCACTTGTCCAAACCCCAGATTCATGGAACAAAATACCCAGGTAAGGGAAAGTAGTGGTATTTTCCAAAGGGACGTTATTTATAAACATTCTTTTCATCTGCTTTCCAGATCTTGTGCCACAGTTCATGGAGAAAGTTTTACTACAATTGATTTTTAGATCTAGATTCAACATAAACTTCTCAAATTATATTTATTTATTATATTTGTAGGGCCAAGGGAGTAGGTGCCATTAAGACTGCATCATCCGCATAAAAGAGTGCAGGGATAGATCTCTTACCAACCCTAGGCATATCCCTGCACTCCTGCAGGAGACAATGCTCAAGTCCATTTATATAAAGCAGAAATAGGAAAGGGGCCAGAACACACCCATGGCGTACTCCACGTCCCACTCCGAATTTTCTGGTACATTCTCCCCCCCCTACCATAGCGGACTGAAGCTGTAGCTCCTGAGTGTAATACTCTCAGAAAGCGGATGATAGGATCTTCAACGCCCAGCCCTTTCAGGATTGCCCACAATTTAGTATGTGACACACAGTCGAACGCCGGTGAAAGGTCGACAAACGTGAGGAGCAGACGTTCACCTTTCACCCTGGTATACTTTTGTTGAACAATCATTAAATTTAAGCATTGTTCAACGGTTCCAATGCCCTTCTGGAATGCATACTGTAGGTCGCTCATTATTTCATTCTCCTCCGCCCAGCTTTGGAGTCTTGCCAGGATGATTCTTCGAAGGAGAGAGATTGGCCTATAACAAGCACAATTTTGTCTATCTCCCTTCTTATATATCGGTACAATAATCAAGTTAAACCAAGACGGATTTAAACCCCTTGCTAGTGCTGCATTAAAAAGCTGCACCAGCATGGGGCCCCATATCTCAATGTTTGCTTTATATGGATCTGCTGGGATCCCATCAGGACCTGCGGCCTTGCCTCCCTTCGTTGCTTTCAAACTCATCATGACTTCCTCCAGAGTTATCACCAATTTTTCAGCCCCTGCTCCACTATTACCCATTATGAGAGGATCTATAGTGTGGGGTTCATCTTAGGACCTATAAAGGTTTGAAAAATGCTCCACCCAGTCCTCCTCAGTAATTGCTATCTCCATGCGGGCCCTGAGATTGTCGAAGAGGAAAGGGGTATTAACGGCCCCCCAGAATGCAGATGAATCCTTAGACTGTGAAGCATTGCAAAGGGCTTCTAGGGCCTCCTTTTTTATGGCATTTTTTCTATTCTTTAAAGCCTCGCTATAAGTTTTTCCTCAACCCTCTTATTTCTAGCGGGTCTCGGGGTGACCTGTGAATAGCATATTTCAAGTCAGTCAGTGCCCTTGTGCATGCGTTGTCGAACCAACTTTTATTGCCCTTTGTCCTTTTTTTTGCCTCCACCCGCAGACTATTTTTAATTTCAGAAGCTTTTATGTTAAAATGCTCTATTATCTGCTCGCTATGAGACTTCTCCCCTAGACAAATTGCGAAACTATCTAAACAAGCGTTCTGCAGTTTCGTGAGGAACATTTCTGGAACGACATAACCCCATTTTAGAGTGTACCCATTCTGCCTCCCCATCCCCACATCAGGGACTGTACATAGGGAGAGCACGTCTTCATGATGTTCAAAAAAAGGGTTTGCAAACTCTATTATTTGGGGCAGATTATCACTTAAGGGTAACTCTATAGTCTTTGTCCTATTGATCTTATGACTATAACTATTCGAGGTAATGATGAAATCAATAGTGGACGATGCTCCTCTACCAATAAATGTAGGCCCGAAGGGAGTAGGTTTTTGGGCTATTTCGTTAGCATATCCCAGCTTGTACATAAACAGTATTTCATTTAGTAAATCCCCGATCAAGGAGTGGTCAAAATGTGTTAGATTGATATCCTGCTCTAACATTAGGCCACATATCCCCTGTTTACCCTTTGTACAGAGTGGACAATTAAAATCCCCCCCCATAAAATTATCATTTCTCTATTGTTTTTGTCGATTGCATGTTGTATATCGTCCCTCAGCATTTTTAGAGTGTTGGGAATTTCATTTTTCAGAATATTATTGTAAAAGTTTATGACAACAACATTGATTCCCTTCTTAGTGCTTAGGGTTATTACTTGATAGTAGCTAGATTTAGGGATAAAATAAACTTTCTCGTACTTGAGCTAGTTTGATAGAAATGTAATTAAGCCTCCCCTTGCTCTTCCATGTTGACCCGACACAGCCGGAGTAAAAAAGCTTCTATAGCCGCTTATATACACTGGGTCAGTAGACCAGGTTTCCTGGAGGGCCAAAATATCCCGACCATTTATGACAGTTTCCCAGGATGGGTTTTTAATTTTATTCCTTACTGCCACATTCCAAAATAGGAGTGTACAGGATTTCCTATTCTCATTTACTGCAAAATCACCCAAGGAAATATTACCCAGAACCTTTTCAACAGGGGAACTTACTCCACCACAGTTATCCCCCTCTTTTAACTCTGGGGTGCTCGAGGTCTTACAGCAATCCTCTTCAGTATCACCATGAGTCATTTTTGGGAACAATTCTGCTTGCAAGGTAACCTCATTACCCTCCCCTAGCATATGTTCTTTTAGATTCCCCTTGAAATCACCAGTGTAGTCCCCTGATCCTAATGTTGTGGTCTGGCGAGTATCCTTCTTGTATCAATCAACATATTTAAGGCCTGAGAAGGCGTCAAATCGATTATGGGTTGGTATATTATAAGCAGGTAAGGCAAAACCTCTATTGTCCCAAAAGTAGTTATTTCCAAATTTAGGTTCTGCGGTTGATGGATAAAAATGACTTGGATGGAAATTCAATGATCTCTGTGTTTGGGAAAAAGGAGTCTGACTGTATCCATGTTGGTTAAAGCCAGACCTGTTTACAGGCTGCCTTACTGCATCCCCATTTTTAGAATGTTGCACTGGAAAATATGGGTAGAAGTAGCTAAGATAATGAGTGGGAATGGAATCGCTACTTCTTGAAACATACCAATCCCCAATATGCCTGACAGCTCTATGATCTTTAAAATTTACAATAAGTACATCCCCTTTCTTATCTTTGGGTTGTGGGCCCACCCATATTGAATGCCTAACATTTAGAATTTCCCCATAAAAATGGGCAGGCAGGGGTTTATTATTGCGTAGCCAATGGGTCACTTTATTTCTTAAAGCACGGTGATCTTCCCTGGTGCCCATAGGAAGCTCAGGGACACCCGCCATGACTATTGCGTAAGGAGCAGCTTCTGGTGGTAAATCGACTATTCTATGTGAATGCCAGTTTGTATTATGGGAATTCCCTGTCCCATTTTCCTTAATAGCCTTATTTTGCGAAGGCTCTGCCCTTTCCTCCACGATCAAATTATCCCCCACTTGGGCGCCTGCTCTACTTAAGGTTTGAATTTCAGGCGCAGGCTTCTTTTTCAACAAAGGGGGTGTCGGAACTTTTTTCGGGGAAGGACTGGTTGGCTTTTTCCTAACTTGATTTGATTTTATGGAGGGAGTGGGACATAGTCGGGCTTGTTTAGTTGCTGACATCAGTGTGGCAGATGTTCCTCTATTTTATGATACTTACCCCCTTCGCCAAATCTGCTAATAAAAGTATATTTTTTTCTACCTTTTTATCGATCAGGTCTAGGTGAGTGTTACACAAAATAATCTTTTCTAACAGAGGCTGTATTAGTGATTTTACCAGACTTTCAATTTTTCCCAAGAGGCCACCCTCACTAAAAGAACAATGAGTTGTCGTGAAAGGGACCACGTCCACCAGTGTTGAAGTAGAACTCCTCTTCTGTATTTTGGCTTGCCGGATCTTTAATGGACCACCCCCTCTTTTTTTGATTTTGACGTTGGGTGGTGACACATAGTTTGTATTAGGGGGAGATGCAGCAGAGAATCTATGGGAATTTAATAACCCTTCATCATCATAACTATTATACGGACGCAACAAGGACACACGAGTACTAATAGGAGTACTCAACAGGGAAACCTCAGTACTAGAATATTCTGACGCTTCCCCTTTGTCCTCTCTGTCTCCAGTGTTTACTAGCCCAGTGTGTTCTGTACTAGTATGTCTTTGGGTTGGCGATGGTACTGTCCCTGTATGCCCCAAAGAGGATCGTTTGTCTGTCATTGAGTCCGGAGGAGAACCCCTTTTAAGCTTAGCTATATCTGCTTTTTTTATTATGCTTCCCCCTTCTTCTTGGTTTTGCTTTTTTGAATATTCTAGCCGATCGTGGGGGAGACAGGGCATGCTCTATTTCCACGATAGGGATATCTGGCCGATCATCAAACCTTTCAGCATGCACCTGGGCTATAGCCGTCACAACTTTCCCAAGAGCAGTAGGGGGATTGTTGGTCATAGGTGTGTCCACCACTAACAGTGACGCCTCTTCCTGTGTCATTCTAGGACTCCCCTGGCCTAGAGAGGCCCTTCTTTCATTATTGATCTGGTTAATCTTCTTAATCAGATAATTATCCATGGGACTTTTGTCTTTTTTATCTTTGGACATCATACCAACTTAGTTCCTCACACAGTCTAAAAGGTTATTGTGACAGAACAGGCCTGAAGCAATCAGCGCTCTTTACCTGCAACAAGTACTTAAAATATGAATTCACAGGGAATACATATATACAGGTCTTCCCTTCAGGACCAAAGTCTATGGCCCAGTCCAGTCTCCTCAGGCCTCTGAGGGCCACAGAGGGCCTGCCCTTTGCCCGGGCTTAGCCCGGCGCATCCCGCGTGCGGTCCCACGACGCGGGGGAAGGCGTTGTAATTTATGCGCCGGTTGGCGCGCTGGAGCCAGGTGGGACTTTGAGCCGCAAGGGACGCCGGGAATTGAAGTCCCCCCTTCTCCGCTCGGCGGCCTCACAGAGCTGTCCTGACTGCGAGGCGGCGGGAGTTGGGAGGTTGCCTGGGTCAACAGGTATGGGCAGGTATGGCCAACGCAACCACAAGCAGGCAGGTGTTCCAGTCTCTGCTCACACAATGCCAGGTAGCGAAAGTCCCCCACCCTGCTGGGGAAGGCGTTGTAATTTATGCGCCGGTTGGCGCGCTGGAGCCAGGTGCAACTTTGAGCCGCAAAGGACGCCAGGAATTGAAGTCCCCCCTTCTTTGCTCGGCGGCCTCACAGAGCTGTCCTGACTGCGAGGCGGCGGGAGTCGGGAGGTTGCCTGGGTCAACAGGTATGGGCAGGTATGGCCAACGCAACCACAAGCAGGCAGGTATCCCAGTCTCTGCTCACACAATGCCGGGTAGCGAAAGTCTCCAGACAAGGCGAGTCACAAGAGGCGAGCTCAGCCGAGGAGTTTGATTCCTGGGGAAACAGTACTCATCCGGACTCGAAGACCAGGAGGAAAATTCCGTACACCATATGAACCAGAACCCTGGGCAGTCAAGGAAACCAAAGGCCTTCAATAACCGTCAGCCGGAATGGAGAACAAGTGGTTTAAATACATCCCACCGGCACAAGACCAAACAACTCCATCTGAAGAGGCCGTGGTCCGAGAAGAGGTTATAGGAACTGAAGAAGCGGTCACTCCATTGCCCGTAGTCGCGACAGAGTCAGCACCTCCACCGTCACCGAGGGGTCCTCAAGAGTGCACACCCGCCAGAGGCAGATGGCGGTACAACCTCAGACCCAACCCCAGGCCGAGTCAGAAACTTGCAGACTTCGCGTGTTGAACTTTTGATCTGTGACTTTTCAAATCTCCAAGTTGGGAAGGGATGTAGCGCTCTAGTGCTCTGAGGGTCTCCCCTGAGCCCCGGAAGCACTGCCGCACAATGTATCACCTTCTGGCCAGGTGTGGCCAGAAGGCTATAAATAAACGGACGGAGGTCGCACGTGACTTCCTGTCCATACTAGTATCTCTTGCCTCCGTGTCAATTCTTTTGCACAGCAGCGTAGGCCTATCTTACCAAATTTGTGCAGTCAAGTACCCCACGTCTGGGACTGCACCGTGAGACCCCCACACTTAGGGAAAGACCCATTTGATGGCATCTTCCCAAAACGCATTTCCCACTTTCTGTGTTTTATGTGCATTTAGTCCGATTACATTTATAATTAATGGATTGAAGAACGTAACTGATGGTGAGGAGTATCATTTTTTAACCGAGAAATCTGTGCTGCCTAAGCCGCCGAGAAAAGGACTCCAGGGGGAGGAGAGACATGTCTCCTGTACGTAAAATCACTTGTTCTTCGTATATTAACCACCTAATCGATCTCTCTTTGTACACATGAGTGCATAACGTCTGTGCATAATAATTACAGAAAACCTCACCGTTTTCTAAAGGTGCGGTTTTCTGGCATGCCTGGCAGCCAATCCTTCATGTGGTAGACTGGCCGATGCATTCTGTCACAGTCACTGATAGTATGAAGAATGTGTTTGCGCATCGTCTTGCTTTTGATTTGCCTGCTACCACAGAAAGAAGGCATGGCTCTTTGCTTCCTTGCTTTCCTAAACCATACAGGGATCTTGATTTACTTCATATCTTGAAAGTATATATTATTGAATACCATTTCATTGAGCATATTTTAAGAAATCATAACAGAATCAAGAACGTTAAAGTTCACCCTTTTAATCAGCTACAGTGATAGCTTAAGCTCAAGGACTCCAATGGGTTTGTTAAAAGAAAGTACAGTTTTGTCAATCAAGGTTACGATTCTCAAGTTGACTGCTATGGTAATCCAATATTTGCTTTATATAAATGTGGTTTCTGGCATATCTGAAAGACATTTCAGCTTCAATAAATATGCCTGAAGAGACAAAAGTGCGGAAAATTAGTGGTGTAAAGAACCTCACATTCTTCTCAAATTGTTCTCACAAATTCCCCATTGAAAGTGTGCATTTCTTCACCCTTCTTCTACCACTGCGAACATTATAAGATTATGAGGAATAAATGCGAAGGTCAAACACATTTTTCCTCAAATTCCACCGATTTATATTGCACCTCCAGCCAGTATAAAATAGCCTGTATGTAGTAATAGTTAAGGTTTCCAAAGATAGGAATTCTTTGAATTTTTCACCATTAATAAATTAGTGCCCCTTAGATGAATCTCCACAGATCTTTGCAGACCTATTTGTCCTTATACAGGGGTGGATGAAACAAGGTTTTGCAGTGAGGGTTCAAAGATAAAAAAGGGGGTCCCATAATGCGTTTTTCCACCTATGCATTTTCTATAGACTTTTGTATCTCGTGAAGTATGCAAATGGCTAAACGGATTTACATGAAACTTGGTAGGGTTACACATTACAGTGCACAGATCATCGTTTGTGGTAGCACGGGTAAGCAGTGTAAGGAGTTTTGAAGTTTTAAGGCATTAAACATGGTGAATTCTGTGGTATTTCAAGGCTATACTGCAGTACATATCAATGACAAGTTATTATGTGATTGGCTAATGACTGCCTTCACAAAATTTAAAGGCAGGTATGTTGTTCTGAGGTACACTTTGTCTGTGTTCTTCGTTTCACACCTGTATATAGGTAAGCATTATGTTTGATATTTTATTAAGGTGGTAATAGGTACAGAAAATATTTATACATTTTTATATATTTTAAAAGAATGTACAGAGTACCTCAATACTGTCTCAGGAGTACCACAGTATTAAAAAAGTATGAAAAATAAATATGGTGAGAAAAATTAAAAACACTGTACTACCCTATATTGTTCAAATATAGGGTAGTACAGTGTATTTTAAATTGTTAATATATTTAAATCTGTACAGAAAAGTCTACTCTGTATCGCAGTTATACCTACAAATACTGCTCTACTCAAAATATGTTTTATAAAATGACCAGCTCTCCCCAAACTGCTGTCAAAATATATAGACAAACCCGTACTTACCTATACCTAAGATCCTAACCCAAAACGCAGCGAAACACAGAAAGCAGCCAAACTGTGCTGAACACTACATGGTTACTATTTATATTGGTAAACACAGCCAGTATCCAATTGCATACTGCCTTATCATGGACCACAGTATACCACGAACCTGACACGTTATACTGCAGCTCGGTATATAACTAAGTATTTTAAAATGCATAACATTAACACTACTTACACTATGTACACAATCTGTGTAACTCTATACTAAACAAAAATGTACTCATCTTAATGCCACTGTACAGCATTCTACTTTACTTTATAGCACTTTATATTTATTTATTATTTATTTTAACATTTCTAAAGCGCATGGTTACGCCAGCTGGCGTGTCCCCACGCTAAGCAGACTCAAACTAGGACCTACTTTGAACATTATAGCTATAATTTGCCACTAATCTTATGATTCTCTTATACTTTAGTATGCGGAGGAAAATAGCCAGATTTTTAGCTTCTTCCTAAATTGGCCTTCACATTGTTCCATTCTTATGGTTTCTGGGAGCCCATTCCAATATTTTGCTGCAAGATAGCTGAAGGACTGAGCCCCCATTTTCGTCCTCCGAATTCTTGGAACTTTCACTAGTGACCTGCCTTCTGATCGTAAATTGCGACCTGGGACATATTGGGAAATTAGGGGGTGCAAGTAGCGGGGTCCTTTTTTTGCAAGTATTTTGTGGCAATAGCACATAGACTTAAAAAGGACCCTTTCTTCCACCGGCAGCCAGTGTAGTTCTTTCAGATCTTTCCTTGTGGATGTTCTTCTAGGGAGATTCATCACAAGCAGTGCAGCCGCATTCTGCACCACCTATAATTTGGCTAGCCCCCTTTTAGGTGCTCCCAAATACAGTACATTACCATAGTCCAACACTCTACTCTACTCTACTCCACATAACTCCCTCTGACCTGCTTCTATGAGACATTACTCCACTGCACTCTACTCTACTCCACTACTGCACTCAACACCAATCCACTGTATCTTCCTCTATGCCATTCAACTGTAAGGCAGTCTATCCCACTAATTTCTACCGTACTGTACTGAACTTTACTCTACTCCATGCCACTATAGTGTACAACACTTTAATCCAATCTGTGACAATTTATTCCACCTCACAATACTTCCTGACACTCTACAACACACCAGTGCACACATTGGGCCACACACCACTCCACTATACAACATTTTACTCCATTGTATACTGTGCCACACTACTCTAGTTGACTCCACACCACTTTATTATACAACACGCTACTCCACTCTGTTGTATCCCACACCACCGGACTGGGCTCCATTACACTGTACTCCACTGCACAATACTGTACCCCACTCTTGGCACTGTACAACCCACCATGCTGTGCTGCCCGTCTGTACCACACTAAAGAATGGAAATGCAGGATGAATATTTGCAGTCATTTTTCAGCCCCCTGGCATTGCATTTGCAGCTATTTGCAACGAATGGCAAATTAATTCCTGCATCATACAAATTATTGAGTCCACTGTTTTGTGAGTACATATATGTGAGCTTGTATCCTAATTCTGATTACGACTCCAAAAAGGAATTTCAGGTCACCAGCAGTTGATCTGAAAAAAACAGAGGCTGGATTGCAACCTAATTCTAATATGGCAGGCCCAAAGTGACCACATATTTCCCCTTATCATAATATAGCAGTTGATACACATTACTTGTTGCCTTAATTGTCTGGCAAGTAACTTAGTGAAAATTCCAGCTGACTGGAAACTGCATTTCTCTTGGATCGACGTCCAACATATCAGTTTTTAAACTTTTGGAAATATTTGTCTAAAATCTACTGCTCAAATAAAAACATCAACTAAATCCAATACAAAACATTAAATACATTTCAAACTGGAATTTTCTACATGGAGTTCACTAGGACGTAATACAGAATTACACCTCAGAATGCATACTGGTGCCACACACTGAGTTTAAACATAGCAATGAACAAACCCACAACTCAATGACTGTGAAGTGCCTTCCACCTTATGGGGATCCATAAGTTCCTTAGGAGTGATTGGTGCAAACCAGTCTTCCTGGGTCAGATTGACCAGCTAAGGAGCTAGGATACAGAGATCACAAGAAGAGACGAAGAAAGTCTAACTGTGCTACCTCTCAGAATGTTGGCTTCAGCCCTAAAGGTTTGTTATTTTGGTCTTCTGAATACCGCAACTCACATTTGGGTGAGATGTTTTTGATCAATTGTAGTGCTTTATTGTACAGTACTAGTTATACGCCGCTTCATGTTGAGAAACATCAAGGTACATTGTTGAACAACCAGCACACACCACTGTTGGGGAGTGCATGCTTTGCATAGCTTTGTTCTTGTTATGATCCCAAAATATGGAGGAGAGACATAAGAGCTATAACTCAGATCACTTAGGCCTGGCTTACAGACTGTAAAGACTAGGGGCATATTATCAAGGGGGTTTATCTCCGCTTTTTTGGCTTTAAAAGCCAAGAAAGCGGAGATAAAATTATCTCCCTATTACCTAGCTGTCGCTAACACCAGTTAGTGACAGCTAGTAGGAGATAGCGACCATCTTGGGCCTTACTTTGCATGTCAGTGATATTTATCACTAATGACATGCAAAGTGGGCGTGCCAAGATGTTAGCGACTGGAAACAGTCGCTAACATCGCTATCTCCTATTACCAACTTTTGGAGATATTCGCGCTAAGCGCGAATATCTCCAAAAGCTACCACCTGCCCCGAGCAGTTCTTAGCCATGTTATCCAATGGGAGGTGGATAATATGGCTAAGAGCATTAGCTCGCTAATGCATGACTATCGCTGACTTTTCAGCGAAATTCATGCATTGCGGCCGATTTTTATCGCATTTACGATAAACCTTGGTAATACCAAGGTTTATCTGCGATAAACATCGCCGCAGCTCTGCGATAATTTTTTCACGCTAACCAAGCAATTGGGATAATTATCGCTTTTGCTTGGTAATATGCCCCTAAATTGCTTTAATTCAGGTCACACCAGTCTTGTACGTAAACTATGGGTATAGCAGAGCTATTGCTTTGGTCATACAGGCCTGTAAGGTTAAGTGTAAGGACCTCAGAGTGATTGCTCAGATCACACAGACCTTGCATGTAAAGTGCAGAGAGAGCAGTGTATTGCTCAGGTAACACAGGTGTTGAAGGTAATGTTTAAGGACAGGCATGCTATCATTCAGGTCACTTAGAGTTGGTGGGACAAGTGTAAAGACAGCAGAGCAAGTCACAACAGTTTTGCAGATATGGTGTAAGGACATCAGATCTATCAGTCAGTAATTGATAGTCAAGTATGTAGGGTGTAAGGACAGCAGTGCTATTGATCAGATGACACGCATCTTGAGAGCAGCGTGCACTTGAGAGCAGCGTTATAGCTCAAGACACATTGGTCTTCCAGATAGGGAGCATTAAAGCAGAGCTAATATTTTGGTCACACTGGCCTTGCATGTAGGGTATAAAGATGGAAGAGTCATCCATCAGGTAACAAAGGTCTTAAGGGTAGAGTACAAAATCATCAGAGCTGTTACTCGGGTCACGACAGTATTGTTTGTATGGTGTAAAGACAGCAGAGCTACCATTCACAGCACACTGATCTCACAGGTAGAGTATAAAGACTGCAGCACTTTCTATCTGGTCACACCAGTCTTGGATGGCGAACACTGCAGAGCTATCACTCAAGTTAAAAAAAGTTTGCTGCATTGTACCTCATCTTTGTGCGTTGGAAACATATGCTTTTCTGGTCCATTTTGTACCTGGACTTGAAGAAGGTTTCAATTCCCCATCCTTTGCGACATTTGTGTGTGCTATTGCACCTTCAGCCAGCATTTGCAATATCCAGAAGCCTAACATATTGACATGTACCTGCCCAATACTTATTCTGTGAATGTGCAGAAGAAGTTTGCAATCATAGTATTCTTCTTCTAAACTGCATCGTTTTTCAGGAGTCATAAATGTTATTTAATATTGTCATCGTAAATGTAGGGAGTCCCTAATGCTGCATTTGCAGACTTATAAGTGAAGAACAGTACTTTCTGCATGTCTGCGTGCACAACAGCAGACTAGAAACCTGATTGTTCAACAGTCTTACTTGAGAGAAGTTAAAAGCTATAGTGGGCATCTTTCAGGGTGCCAGGTATGTACTTTAACATTTACAGGGAGAGGAGGGCATCAAAGAGGGAGGTATGTGACTGTAGGACGACACCAGGTGTTATTTATGTAATATTTGCGAGAGGGGCATTTCTTCTTTCAAATATTTCTTGGGGATGGACAAGATGTGTCCAGAAGGTGTGGATAGCAGGTCGCCAATAATTGTCCTTTAATATTTAGAAATAAAGACAGGCGAGGTAAAAGGAAGTGAAAATGAGTTTTTGCGTGGGTCCTCCATCGTTAATCTCTTCTGCATAGTTGAACCATGATCGTGGGCTGACATTCATAGCATACATCTGTAGAGGATTGCCTGTGAATAATGGAGAGTTTTTAAACCTCCGTTTTCCAAGTAGCATCCCTCCCTCTCATTTTCCATAATGCCACTTGGATCACATTATTGATAGCTACTCATCCTCAATTGTTGTTTGGGGCAGATGCTCTTCTAGGATAGGACTGCTTAAAAGACCAGGGTTGGCTGAGCGAAATGCTTTCTTCTGAATAATATTTTATTTGTATTTCTGTAACTTCATTCAGATGACAGCCAAAAGTTTCTCAAACTGATGTTATATGTTTATATCCATTAAAATCTGAAACAGACAATGTTTATTTGTGCAAATCTTGGCCCTATTGCGCAATATGACATGTACACTATTAGAACATCATCTCAGTAGAGTAGCAACGTACGTTTTTGGACGTATTGATGTTGCTTTAATATTGTCAAAATAGTTTCATCATGTATTATCTATAACATGGCTACAATACTCCTCCCACTCTTACGCCTTTTCAGAGACCAATTACATGGTAAATTCAGTTGTCATTTAAAACAGAAATAGGAAGTTATGTTCTATAAAATACTTTAATCAAAAATAACAACAAACAAGCTGAAAAATTGAAGACTAGGCTAGAGTAAATGAGCTCAGATGAGAAGCACTCTTTTGAAAAGTTAGTGTTTAAAGTGATACATTGTTATCATTTTGCAGGCCAGTATAAGTTCATTCATACAATTTGCTCCAATAGCAATGATATGCGCTGTATGGATTGAATTTGTATTTTACGCTATGCTATCAAGATATGTCAAGTTCCTGGGATATCTTACTATGGAATATGGAATATGTTCCAATAGTTTTGTGTTTTGCACTTTTAGATTTACAGATACTGTTTGAACTTCAAAATTCTACCCCTGAAGCACGAAATCACCTGTTTTAGGCGAGGACAGAGAGAGGTGTAGGCACTTCTATTTCTCTAAACAGCCGCATATCACAACCATTTCCATAGGAGCCCTCTGTTGTTTTTTGCACCCCTTAAACTGGTCCCAAAGAAAGGTAGTGTAGGTGTGGCAGTACTATACGATGGTTTCTAAAAAACGTTAGGTCTGTGCAGACCTAACGATTTCTTTACAAGAAAAAGAAAAAAAATTCATTTCAGTGGTAAAACATTTCTTCTTGAATTGCTCATCCACGTTTTGCACATTGTGGAAAACCGGTGTTAGTTAATATTGGCCAGTGGCATTGCTTTTAGAAATCACTGACTCTTGCATATTTCCAGGTGCATTTCTATGGCTGTCTGCCAATCATCCAAATATATGACGTCGACTCAAATCGTAGATTAAACAACATAAACAAAGATAACCTACATTTTTTAAGCTGAACTTTGTCAATTTGATCTGTGGAGAATGGCACCTGCTTGTTGCCTGCTTTAGTAGTATTATGGCATTTACATTTTACTTACCTTAACCTTTTTTTGAATGTTTAGAAAGAATGTATTTGTTTCACACTATCAGATTAAGGGTTCCACTCTCATACTGCTATGTGCTACTACTAATATGCAGGTAAAAGTCTAGCACTGTTTGGTGTTCCGCCAAACAGCTTCAACAAGTGAGCAATAAATATGTGAATTATGCAATCCATAACTTATTAGGTAGAGGTATGCAAACCTTGCCATATTTGCTACTCAAGCCATAACTTCACTTTGGGCAGAGTAGAATTCCCACATGAAGCCTGATCACTTCTGACTCAGTTTTCCCATGCCCAATGTTCTCAGGTGTGGCAACATCAGACGTGACTTTACCAGCCAAAAATGCTGAAATTCACTTAAGGGTTCAACTGCAATAGCACCCAGGTTTAAACTTCTCGCCCACCCTAGGGCAAGAAAGGGGCTTACAATGCTTCCCCCTGCCAAACCACCTCTTCCCCTTCCTTCCTCTGTACTCAAACAAGGGGTGATAGGAAAGTTCTGGCACTCACTTATGTGTTCCAAACAATTTCAGGATTTGCATAATTCTGTAATGCGATAAATTGTACGGAGTCTAATAGAAATTATTTTACAAATTTCAAATGTCATTGATGTTATGTGTCCATTCTTTAATGCGCCACTGCCCACCACCAACACGTTTCATCTTTCATCGATCAGGCGTCTTGTCCCACAACTTCATCTGGGTTAAAGCAAATCAGCCTCCATTTTACACAGGCCAAATACGTGCCCTTTATATGAAAACTATCACCCTGTGAAATGTCATATGTATACACATAATACCTTTTATATATTTTTTATTTTTTATTGAAGTCTTGGAGACAGAAAAGCATAACGTTAATTAACCCGAATGTACACAAAACATAAAAAATTAGAAAACACACATATCACCATGACAGTAAATTTGAGCAATGAAAAAAAAAAAACCTATATGCCCTCAGGCTTAATTAACATCAAAACAGAATGAACCCCATATTTTCTCGAACTTCCGAATCGACCCCACTCTTTGAGCATACACTTGTTCCCTGTTTCTAACTTTTTGCATTTTATAACGCCATTCATGTACGTTGGGGCAATATTGCGATCACCAATTTTGAAGAATTAATGATCTTGCCACAGCCATAGCGATATATATGAATTTAACTAATTGCCTTTCTAGCATTATTTCAGGATCGAATCCATACAAAATCATTTTATAGTTAACAGAAATTGAGATTTCGCACTGGTTTAGCAGAAACGTGAATATATTTTCCCAGAAAGGAACAATTTTAGGACATTTAGCAACCACATGCAACCAATTAGCAGAGTCATGCTGTAAACACCTATAACAATTCGAAGAGCATTTAGGATACATCTTATTAATTTTGACCGGAGTTAAATACAGAAGCCATTTACTGAAAAACAGCATTCTGCGCCAATTAGCCCCTCTCAATGCAGAAAAATTCAACACATTAATTATTTTCCATACGGCGGGCGTTAGTACCATGTTTTCCTGGTCGAGCCATTTATTACTTGCTTTGCCACATAGTTTCGGATCCCTGTTCATGGTTAAACGTCGTTTCCACTCCTCTGGCTTCTTTTCTAGTATTGACAGAAAAAGTTCAGGGAATAGTGAATCAGGGGGGGGGAAAGATGTGTGGGATCTAATTGAAGCAAGACACCATGAATCAGCTTATATGAGCCCAGTAATATAAAGTTGCCCTGAACCCGGGCCGTCAAATCTGACATCCTAATCCAGGTATAATTTTTTTTAAAATCATCCAGTTTCCTGAACCCTATTTTCTGCCATTTTTCTACTAACTCCAAATTAATATCCACCCCAAAGAATGAAAAAACTGAGCTAATGGGAGAGAATATATTGAGAAATGAGAGAGAGTGCCTCTTTAGAAGTGCTGTGCGTCTTTTAAAAAACCAGTGCAAAACCTTATACCTAACTGTTTTTGGTGATTTGAAAACTTGAAGCGGTAAGGGAAACTGAGCTTCTTTACAAATCAAATCAAAGAAAAAATTAATAAAAAGTTGTTGGGTATTGTCCTTAAATCTAGTCAAAAATTGAGCCAAATAAGCATTATAATAGTCTTTCAGATTGGGAAGAGCAAGCCCTCCTTGGGCCTCATTTATGAGGCCTTGCGTCAGTTTTGCGCTGCGGATGCGTCACTTTTTGTGATGCATCGGCAGCGTAAAACATGCGCCTTGTTGTGCCATATTTAAAAAGTGACGCATCTAGGTCGATGCGTCACATTTTAAACCCCTGCGCCACATTATACCTGCGTCAGGTATAATTTATGCAGAGGGGGCGTTCCCCCGCAAAAAGCCTCGTAATAGTGACGCAGTGAAATCTATGAGATTTCACTGCGTCACTTTTAGGATGCGGTTGCGTCAAAACCTTCCGCCTGCCTCACAGCAGGTGTAAGACTGACGCAAGCCCTTTCACATGGGGCTTTCCCCATGTGAAAGGACGCATTGCTGGAGTTGCGTCACTTTTGTGACACACTCCAGCAATGCGTCACTTTTGCGCTTACAGATGCGTCAGAAATACTGACGTATCTGTAACTCCTTGCGACATGATGCGTCATACATTAAATATGACGCATCATTGGTGTCGCAAGGAGTGCGCAGTGAAAAGTGACGCATCGCTGTTTTCACGCAGCGATGCGTCACTTTTCATAAATGAGGCCCCTTGTTCCTTATCCTCAAATAAAGTGTGCAAAGCAATGCGTGGTGTCTTTTTAGCCCATATAAAGGAAGAAAACAAAGATTCAGCCTTAGAGAAAAATGAGCCAGGCAGAGCGCAAGAAATAGTTGAAAATATAAAGTTGAAAAGCGGAAGGACCGACATCTTAATTAGAGCAATACGTCCCATAATAGTTAATGGTAGGGAATTCCATCTTTCAAACATTACTCAGACTTTCTTCAGCATTGGTACAAAATTCAAACTATAAAGATCAGCAACTGAAGATGAAAACCATATCCCCAAGTATCTTTTTGGTTTATTATTAATGCAAGACTTTAACTCTGGATGAATTACAGGCTTAATGCCCCCGCACACTATAATTTCGTTTTTTTTTTAATTTATCCAATATCCCCCCAGAGCCTCAAAGTCTTCGAAAATTTGTAGGGCCTGTGCTTGACATTGTATTTCTGGCCTGATTAGCAGGATTATGTCGTCTGCCTAAAGTTTAATTTTAGGCATTAAGTTAATAGGGGGAAGTAACAATGGAGCTTTCCCAATTGCAGTAGCTAACGGCTCTATGAAAAAAGCAAATAATATCGGGGACAGTGGGCAGCCTTGTCTAGTGCCACGTTTCACCGAAACAAGTCCCACTGATTCTGTATTGATAATGATATTGGCCCTAGCCCCAGAATAAAGATTCCGTATTAGATCTATTATTACATCTGGAATGCCGAAGTGCTGTAAAATAACAAAAAGTGTCTCCCATACCACTAAATCAAAAGCTTTTTCAGCATCAAATAATAAAATTAATGCTGGAATCTTTCGTGCTTCAAAGAAATTAAGAGTCTCAGTTAGAAAATGAGTATTGGTCAACAGTTGCCTTCCAGCAACAAAACCATTTTGATCTCCATGAATCAAATTTGCGGCAAAAGAATTAAAACGAGTGGATACTAGTTTAGTGGTAATTTTATAATCTGTGTTCAATAACGTGATGGGTCTATAAGAGTTCGGGTCTGTCGGGGGTTTGCCCTTTTTATGAAAGCTTACCACTGTTCATTCCCGAAATGAATCCGGAACATGTCCGCCCATCAACATAAAATTTAATAGTTGTATAAAAAAATCCGAAAAGGCGCTGAAAAAAACTTAAAAAAATTCTGAGGGGAACCCATCAGTGCCAGCAGCTTTCCCAAGTGGGAGCTGATGAACTACTTTCTCTACTTCCTCTCGCGAGAAGGGGATCACCATACTCGTTTGATCAAATGAAGAAAGAGTGGGAAGAGATTGTTTTTCCAAGTACTTCAATAAATTTTGATGGTCTATCAACGCTTGGGTATCATAAATTTTCTTATAATGTGCGACCATAATATCGCCAATTTCGATTGGATCCGAAGTGTTTCTAAAAGTCTCAGGAGAGTTCAAAGAATGTATTAAATTTGACGAGGCTTATACTCTGGCCTGCCACGCCAAGAGTTTGCCAGTAAAATTACTCTCTTCATAGATTTTTTGAGAGCTCTTACAAAAAATCTCCTCACTCTGAGTATAGAGCTCCTGAGAGAACTCTCTTTTGGCCGCAATTAGTTGGTCATATAGCGATCTATCTAAGTTATATTGCATACATATAGTCAGATCCTGTATTTTATGTTGAAGCGCTTTATTCCTGTTCTTGGCGGCCAATGAATCGACTGCATCTCTCCCAATGACCAGCCCTCGAATATATGCCTTCAGAGAGTCCCAAACATAGTTGAGGGGGGCTGTACCCACATTCCGTGCGAGAAAATCTGAAATTTCTGTTTTAATACCCTCCACCCAGGTCTCATCAGTCAGATATTTCTTATTAAAGACCCAACGCATCGGGGTTCTTACCCTATCTACCGATCCTACTTCCATAATAATCATATCGTGATCTGAGAATCCGTTATAAAGCATCATCTGTTTGGAGAAAATAATTTGACGTGAAATTATAAAGAAATCAATTAGAGAGGAGGATTTGTACCTGCCGGACCAACAGGTATATTCCCTTTTATCCGGGTTTTGATTGCGCCAGGGGTCCCATAAATTAAAAAGCGCCATATTATTCCTCAACGATCTAAAGGATTTAGGCTTATATTGAACCATCGACTTGCTGGATGAATCCAGCACTTTATTCATCATATTATTAAAAACCCCGCCTATATTAATTTCCCCCCTGACCATTAACGAGGAATGAAAAAGCTCCTCATATACCTCTGGTCTATCCTCCGTTGGAGCGTAAAAACTGACAAACGTCACGGGGTTGTTTCTATTAGGAATAACACAGGTGGCCCAGCACCATCGGCCCATCCCATCATGCTCCACCTGACCCACTTGGGCTTCCAGTTTTTTACTCAAAAATAGTGCAACTCCCTTCTGTGACTCGGAACATGCAGATAATACTCTACAAGATGCCCAACTTTTAAACATTGAAAATTCCTCATTTTTCGACATGGGTATGTGGGTTTCCTGTAACAGAATCACATCCGGCTGTTGCGTTTTAACCCATAGTTCAATTGCTCTCATTTTTTTCCTATTATTTAGACCATTTATGTTAAAGGAAATAATTTTCACCCCCATACTCGAAAATCTAAACAAAGGAAAATCAATACATAACTAATCCCCAAATCTGATACCAGACCATTATTAAACCCAACATTGCCAGGAGTACCACACTTCAGAATTAACGACATTCTTAGACTTCCAGCTGTGTACAAGTAGATATATAGAATCATCTAAGACTTCTTTTTTTTTATTTCTTGCCCCATACCACCCCCCCCCACCCTCTCCCTCTAGTCCCCCCATCCTTATGGCTCTTCCCCCATGCCTGCCATTCAGTCCCTCCTCCACCCATGAGGTGCCTTGAATTAGCACCCCTTAACCTTTCTCGGAGTCCAGTCCCCATCCTCCTCCCCCTCGCACAACAAACAAAAACATTTTTTAAGTATTCAGCGAGATAAGTAATCTCCTCTGCCTGCCGATAGACTTCCATAATTCGAAAAAGTCACCAAAAAAAAAACAAATTCACAATAAAAACTTCTATACCAAAGTTCAAAGGGCAGTCTTACAGCCCAAATTCATTGGTCCTTAGAGATCATGGTTAACAGCCCCTGTCCTTCGTCAATATCCGAAAATAAATGGAATTTGCCCTTAACCAGAACTTTCAGTTTTGATTGCTGAGCAATCTTAGCTCGCGCTCCCCTGTCCTTGAACAATTGTAGCATTTTTACGGATTCCTTCCTCCTTCTAGCTGCTGCAGCGGACATATCCGAGAAGATCCGGCATTTAGTAGAGGGGTTAGCTGAAAATTGCCTCTGCTTGAAGGCCTTAGACAGGATAGTTTCTTTCACTCGGATATCTGCAAAATTAACAAGGATAGTCCGGGGTAGAGAGGAATTTGAAATTGGTTGAGCAGGGACACGATGTGCTCGTGTGATCGTCAAATCCCCATTAAATTCTGGTATGACCTCATGGAGGAAGAAGGAGGTAAGCCACTGTATCATATCGGAACCTTCAATTTTCTCGGGGACTCCCACGATTCTAAGGTTCGACCTCCTATTATAATTTTCCATTTCGTCTAGCTTTATTTCTAGAGACTTAGAGGTCTTAGAAAGAGATGACACCTCCTTTTTAACATCAGACACATGATCCTCCAGATTCGAATTCCTTGTCTCAGCTTCCTGTAATCGTGCAGGAAAGGAAGATATCACTTCTTCAATTTTATCCAGCCTTTGATTAATAAAGGCCAGCTCAGACTGTTGCGAGTTTTTCAATTCCCTCACCTCGCCCAATATCATGTTGAGCATGTCTTTAACTGAAATATTGAATTCACCAGTGGTCTCAGACTCCATTCCTTGAATCAGACTCTGCACTTCAGAGAGAGAAGATACCAATGGCTCCACATAAGTTGACGCTCCATCTACCAAAAGATTACTTTCTTGTGACCCCAATGCCACCAGTGAGGGGGTGTCTTTAACTCCCATTGTAGAGGGGTTTAGAATTGGGCCTCCCCCTGCTGGAGAAGGAAGAGACGCAGGCATCAAATTGTCATTCTTTTTCTCGAATAGGGGAACATTTTTAGAGATTTTCTCTGCCTGTCCTAGCCCCCCATCTTTAGAGGCTCCTGGTTTGATCGTCTCGCCCCTATTCACCTTATGTACAGAATCCTCTTGCACTAAGAGTGGGTTCTCTGGCAAGATTGATTGAGCAGAGATGGGAAGGACAGACTCCGTGGACTCGTCTTCCTCACCCCCAGAGGTTCCAGAAATATCAACTAATAAATCCTCTTTCTCAGCGCTAATGTCAGCATTCTTAGTGGCAGCTGCCTCATCCTTCATCTGCTGGCGTTTGATACGCGCTTTAGCACGTGCATTCAGCTGTTTGCTCATGCCACTGCGTGTTAACTTGTACTTCCAACTGTTTCAGAGAGAAAAAAAGAAAGCCAAAGTTTATACTCTCCACCTGCTACACTCTTTGCGCCTGTCCACTGCAAATGCTGCAAGGTATGCTGGAACTTGAAGTTGGCCCAAAACTGCGGCCGCTGCCCAATTATATGCAGCTTCAGCGGCAGAGGGAACTCTCAGCACGACACTTGAGTGGGCCCCAAGGGTAATATGCAGACAGTATGGAGAATAAGGGCGTATAAAAGCGTAGAGGCGCAGAAGAACAGGTAAGAGAGGCAAGTAGGAAGCACCCTGCCAGCTTTATCCGCATTTACCAGCAATAAGAATAGCAGCAATAACTTCTTCAGTTCTACGCTGATATGATGAAACCAAGATCCGTTATAATGCAGTGCAAGACCGTTGAAATAGAAAACCGCACAACTGATCGCTAATCAACAGCTTTGCACAGAGCTCTCTCTAAGTTCTCCTCGAGGTACGTATTTGCTTAGAAAATGTTTATCTGCTGTGCACCTCAGAAAACAAAAAAAGCTAGCAACGCCAAAAAGATTACGAGAGCTGAAGGTTCATCCAGTCTGCGCATTTGCAGAATTGCGAGTTTATGTGCGATATTGTATGTGGCAGCAGGGTGACTCTCAATATGCCAATAATAGAAGTTCAGGCGTCGCAGTGAAAAAGAGTGCGCAGCTGGCAGATAAACACATGAGAAGTCAGCAAGAGTCAATGAAAACAGAAGCTAGCAGTATGCTCGTTCTCAAAACATTGTTGGCGAAGACGAGAAAAAGTCTTTACTTGTTGCTGCCTGATACAATGTATCCCATGCGTCGCAAAGTACAGAGCTGCTCCTCTCCCTCATATCCCCGTGAGACAGGCACAGATACAGGCGCAGCCCGTACACCGTAACAGTTGAACTCCTCGGCCACAGGACAGGAATTCCGAAGCCTCAGAAGCACCGCACACGGTAGTAGCGAGCAGCACGCCAATCACCGACAGTCACCATCAGACTCGTGGTCAGGGGGAGGAGCCAGGAACAGGAAACCTTTGGCTGCGTGGAGGCGTGGAACTCCACTGTAGCAGCAAATGCAGCACCCTCCTATACACATAATACCTAATGTGTGACATTTGTGAAAACCCTTGCGTAGAGGAATTACATACATGATCAATGTACAGTTTCTGAACATAGGCTAAAGGCTGCCAAGGTTACGGATTTGCACTACTAAATATATACAAGAACATACCAAGCCAGGTGTGGATCACATATATGTCTATACCATAGCTAACTCCAAAGTAAAATCAGGCCATACACGCAGAAAATTGTAGAACACCTTTTAAGAATACACGCATTAATCCTTGTGTAACATGCCAAGTGCTCCTGCATCCAAATTAATCCAGTGCAACTAATCAATGGGTCTCAATTACTAAACCATCCAATGTGTACAAACATACCTTATTGTCGTTACACATTTCTGACATGCAAAATTAATCAAATTACTTCTAAAAACCAAATCCACGAATCACCCCCTTGCACCACACAATGTCAATTGGCTCATATCTCGCAAGAAAAAGGCTGTCACGAGTCTAGCCCAAATGTATGTAAATCAGCTTGAGCATTAGTCAAGTGACAGCTGTGAATAGTGCCAGAAATATATTACAATACATCTTCCATGTGTAGATGCCACTAACAGTACACCCTCACAATCAACAATTGTTATCTACCTGTACTTACAGTTGAAATTCAGCTTTAGGTCATGGCTAGTACACCTTGAAATATCGGCGCCTTTGATGGGTGCCATCTTTCCCTCTATTTATCATTATAAACATAGATGATGTGTGTAAGAAGTTGGCCTAGCATATTCTGTCCACTAGTTCTAGTGGGCGCCTTGCACCAGTCCAAATGACCCTTATTGATGGTAGGTTTAAAGACAACCTATTTAGAATGCTATCCTAGTGGTAGATGTGGAGAGCAGCCTTCAGGCTAAGTCTTGAAGGAATGTAAAGCAGCTTGTTTCACCAGTCTATAATCTCATGCATGACCAAATGAAAGAAGAACCACACCAGGTATATGTATATTTAAGATATATGTATTTATTCTAAACACATCCCTCTAGGCTCTTTATGAGGCTAAAGGCAAAAGTACATTCAGTAAACTTATTTAGCACACAGTAAATTAGCACAATAAACGTTGAGTCCTAGGGGCGTACCAAACCATATATTAAGAAAATGGTATAAGAACCATGACTGACATAGATAGAAGGCCTAGAGCCTGAAGAACAGCTGGGGCCAGCAGGAACCACCCAAGTTAGTGACCCATTGGGGATGCGTGCAGTGTCTGAACACAGCCGTGAATCACCATTAACTTCTATGGGGAAAGTTGCGGTTGGTAATTTAAAGATTAAGGACACTTAGAAGAGCACTTGTAGCAAACCCCTTTAGAACTAAGAAGTTCTAGAGTCAACACCCAGGGAAGCATTGAGTACTCGAATTACCTCACCTAGGGTAGCCGGGTGCATATGTGTCTTTTCGTGTAGGGTTTCATCGTTGATTTCAATGGCGAGCTAGTGCAAAGTGCTGCTGGCGACCAAGTGGAAAGTATCCGGCTGGATCCAAGGGTGGATTGGAGATGTGAAGAGCCTTAAATCAGAGGAGACAGAGTCTGGGTCACTTGCCAGTGACGAGGAAGACGATGAGAAGATGCCAACCGATGTCGAGTGATTTCAGGTGAAGAAAGTGAAGCTTGACTCTTCAACCATGAGGACCAGGAGGCATCGAGGACAACCAGGAGCTAGATTCAAGTTGTGCCATAGAGGATGTCGAGTGCTGCCATGTCAGTTTCCAGATTGGAACTAACAAGCCTTGGCAACAGCAACCCAAGCAGAAAGCAGAGATTGTTTTCGGCGCAGACCAGCAAAGTCTGAGGGACTCACCCTTTGGAGGGGAGTTAGGGCACGTCCAGAGCAACAAGGGAAGCCCAAGAAAAAGAAGAGATACCTTTGTGAGGACCCACCAGTTGAGGGACCAGGGATCTCGAAGGAGCCTTGAGCAGAAATACTAGAAACGGGCTCACGGAACACTCGTGGAGTGTAGGCCTACAATCTTTGGTGCAGATGGTGCTCGGGGCTTGGACTACAAGTAGCCCAAGGCACAACTTCAGGACAACTCAGGAAGTGAATGCACTAGAAAATGTGCACAGTATCCAGGAGTTCCGGTCCCAAGTCACTAGCGAGGGCTGCAGGTCTCAGCTTTTCAGGGATCTTGTGACGGCCTCTGCGAGGTCTGGAAGACTGTGTCATGGGTCATAAATACGTCGGGGTCGGGCAAAAGCCTTGGAAATGCAGACCGGCAAGATGCTTCTTTTGTGCCTGCTTGTGCAGGGGAGTCGCTCCTTGACCCCAAGGGAGATTCTTTAATCTTCTAGTCGTGTAGAATGTCGAGGTTCTTGGATACACGTTGCAGAGTTTCGTCCAGGTGTTATCTGAAGTCCTAAGGATTGGGGTCCCATACTTATACTAAGTTAGGGGGTTAGACATTTTCTGGGGACCCACCTATGGGAGGATCCAGGGAGGGGGTGGCTACACCCCTTTACCCTTGTCCAGTTCCGCACCAGAGCAAGGGCTGAGTGCCCCTGCAACCGGTTGTAACTGGGATGTGCACAAGGACACCAAGTGTGCCCGCAGCACTGTCTGAAAAGCATTCTATGAATGCACCCACCCAACCCCAATACACTAAAGCCTGCCTGGGAGGTGGTTATACCTCCCTGTGACAGAGTGTCGTCCAGCAGCAGGAGGTCAGACTTGTGTCTGTGTCTGCATGCTGGGGCTCTTTTAAACTGTTGGTAAATGTGTACATGTCTTCTCCCTCTAGAAGGGTGGAATTCTACCCCCGCCAGTCCAATGTTTCCATGCAGCCAAACCAAAGGTAGCATTTACAGCAAGGTTATAGTGCACTTATGAGTATATGGTCTGGCTGCAACACAGAACAGCTTCAGAGACTAGTTTCCAAAAGCTGCAGAGGGGTCCTGCTCATGCATGGGCAACTCCCACACAAACCCAAGCACTCTGCCTTCAGGATTGATAAGGCCTGCCATACGAGTGACTTTTTGGATTATATGTGTCAGTGTTTAAAGGTAGATATAGGTAACCTATATCTTAGTAAGGGGTGCATGCACCACCTTAGCCAGGCTGCAGTAGCAGACCTGCCGTGCCATTTTGAAAGGTTTCCTAGGGGTGGCATAATACATGCTTCAGCCCGAGTTAGGCATCTGGGGTAGCTATGCCCTTAGTACCTAAGGTACCATATACTAGGGACTCACAAGGGGTAACCCAGTAACCAATCTGTAGTGTATCTAAAGTGCATGCGATCATTTTAGAGAGGAAGCAGCTAGGCTGAGGTCCTGGTTAGAAGGGCTCCAGCCAGACTAAAGTTGAAAAACAGTGAAACACCAGCAAAAAGTGGAGGTAACCATAGTAAGCAGATCCTACTCTCCTACACAACCCCCAGCCCCCAATGCAGGGATATTAAACTAACCCTGACCAGTTGAGTCTTCATGTTCTAAGTGGAAATACCTGGAGAGTCCATCTGCATTTGCATGGTTACTCCCAGGTCTGTGTTCCACTGTATAGTCCATCCCCTTTAGGGAAATGGACCACCTCAAAAGTTTGGGATTTCACCCTTCATCTGTTTTAGCCGTAAGAGGGGCTTATGGTCAGTCTGAACAGTAAAGTGAATGCCAAACAAGTATGGCCTCAGCTTCTTCAGAGCCCAAACCACAGCAAAGGCCTCCCTCTCAATAGCTGTCCAATATTTTTCTTTAGGGGTCAGCCTTCTGCTAATAAAAGCTACTGGCCGGTCCTGACATTCATCATTCACTTGTGACAGCACAGCCCCTACCCCCAACTCAGATGCATCTGTTTGGACAAGGAATTCTCTGGAGTAGTTAGGACTTTGCAGAATTGGTGCAGTGCACATGGCCTGCTTCAGGCCATCAAATGCCTTTTGACAGCTAACTGTCAAATGAACTTAGTTGCCTTGATAGTTAGGACTGCTTTTTGCAGGGCCTCCAAAACATTTCTCAGGTGGACCAGGTTATCCTCCCAGGTGGAGCTAAAGACACCAATATCATCTATATATGCTGCACAATAGTCTTCCAGGCCTGTTAGGACTTTGCTCACCAACCTTGGAAAAGTGGCAGGTGCATTCTTCAGACCAAAGGGCATTACCACAACTTGAAAGTGCCCACTAGGGGTTGAAAATGGTGTCTCTGCATCATCAGCTAATCTTATCTGCCAGTACCCAGCTGTAAGATCAAATGTGCTCAGAAACTTGGCTGAGGCCAAAGTATCTATAAGCTCATCTGTTTTTGTGATTGGATGGGTGGAGAAGTGTGACTCACTGGTTAGAGGAGGCAGACCTGGAAGCAGAGGTCAGCCCGGGGCCAGGGTTCAATTCCCGGCTCAGCGGGGTCTTGAGTCCTAAAATGTCCATGGACTCGAGAATTCTTGCTCCGGTGCCTACTCGATTCACGGGTTCACACTCTGTGACTCTGGGCAATAGCTTGCTTAATCTCCACAACAGCCACTCACGGCGGGATGCCTCACTTTCACCTTGCGGATACCCTGCCGGGGTTATCTCACAGTGGAATACCAGGACGGGTTCCCTAAGCAAGCACTTAGAAACCGGTTGGTGATTTGCGCTATATAAATTCCTGGACATTTACATTTACATGGGTATCAGTCCTAGTGACTGCATTGAGACCTCTGTAGTCAACACAAAACCTCATCTCTCTCTTACCACCCAGGGTGTGAGGCTTTGGTACGAAGACCACTGGACTAGCCCAGGGGCTATCTGAGGGTTCAATAACTCCCAAATCCATCATTTTCTGGACTCTGATACAGTCCCTGAAATGATCAGGTTGCCTGTAAATCGTATTTTTAACACGCAGACTGACCCCAGTGTCCACTTCATGAGTGCACCAGGTAGTCTGACTTGGAGTCAGTCAGAGAGAACATATGTCTGAACTGACTGAGCACTTATCTGCAATCAGTTTTCTGCTGATCGGTGAGGCTGCCTGCCAAGGCCACACCATCTACTGGTCCATCATCAGGGTTCGGGTGAGAGCAGGTCAGGGAGTGGGTCACTCTCCACCTCTTTTCCCTCATCAGTAGCCATGAGCAACCCCATGTCTGCCCTGTCAACATATGGTTTCAGTCTGTTGACTTTAAGCACCCTATGGGGGCTCCTGGGAGTTCCTAGTTCCACCAAATAGGTGACCTCTCCATGCTGTTCAACAATAGTGTGGGGTCCACTCTACTTGTCTTGGATAGCTGTTGGGCCAACAGGATCCAACACCCTCACTTTCTGTCCTGGCCGGTAAACAATTAGTATAGCCTTTTGGTCATGCCAGGCTTTCTGTAATTCTTGACTAGCCTCAAGGTTTTTAGTTGCCTTTTTCATATACTCAGCCATCCTGGAGCGGAGACCAAGTACAAAGTCCACTATGTCCTATTTAGGGGGTTTGAGAGGTAACTCCTATCCCTCCTTCACCAGACACAATGGGCCTCTTACAGGACGCCCAAACAAAAGTTCAAAAGGGCTGTAGCCAACCCCCTCTGAGGAACCTCCCTGTATGCAAATAAAAAGCAGGGTAGCAGGATGCCCCATCTCCGCTTAAGCTTTTCTGGGAGACCCTTGTTCATACCCTTTAAGGTTTTCTTAATTCTTTCAACTAACCCATTGTATTGTGGGGGATGAGGTGTGGTGAATTTGTAATTCACTCCACACTCCTTTCCCATTGCAGTCAATTAGCTTGTCATAAAGTTTGCATCTCGGTCAGATACTACCTTCTCAGGAAACCCACTCTTGAGAACACTCCCAAGAGGGCTCTTGCCACAACAGGTGCTGAAGTGGTCATAAGGGAAATAGCCTCTGGGTACCTAGTGGCATGGTCCACCACCACCAGGATAAACCTGTGCCCAGATGCTGTCTGAGGATCCATTGGTCCAACAATGTCAATCCCCACTCTCTCAAAAGGAACCCCCACCATAGGTAGTGGTACCAGGGGGGCCTTTGTGGTGCCACCTGCCTTACCACTGGCTTGACAGGTGACACAGGAGCGGCAAAACTCCTTTGTCTCTTCCAACAGGTGGGGCCAATAAAAAAAAGGGACAATTCTGTCCCAAGTCTTGTTTTGGCCCAGGTGTCCTGCTAAATAAAGATCATGGGCTAGTGTCAATAGGAGCTCCTGAACCAACCTCCTGGTTGCACCAGGCTTGAGATCTCTACTCTCTGAATACTGAAGTCCATCATCCCAAAAATTCTTATCGTTGCCACTTGCATTTCCAGCAGACTCAGCAGCAGCTTGCTGTCTGAGGGGTTCAAGAGAAGGGCAGCTCAGCTGCTACTGGCTCAGAACTGCCCTGGAAGGGCCCCCTTTCCCCAAAAACTCAACCTGATCAGGCTCAAGCTCCTCTGGGACAGTTCGTTCTTCAGGGGCACAATCATCTCCCTCAAGAGACTGATCATCACCCCGAGTCAGTGGGGAAGGCACTGCCTTAACACTACTGCTCTTTTTCTTGGAAGGCACCTGGCCCAATAGTCCTGAATCCTGGGCCTGTTCAGTTTTAGACATTTTGGCCTGTGACCTAGTCACAGCAAACACATGTGCAGAGATTCCTAACATTTCTGCATGCGTGCTTAACTCCACTTCTGAACAGGCTGAAGTCTCTAAATCATTACAAAGCAAGCATTCTGCAGGGAGGTCTGCACTTTCTTAAGGCCAGTTACCCCTCCCCAGAAGAAATTAACAACTGTCAGGGCATGGTTGGTCCTGACATTGCTAGCATTGGTCACTTGGTAAAGTTCACCAAGTATGTTTATCCAGGGTCCACAAGGTCTTGTGTCACCATAGTGACACATGGCCCTGTATCCTTGTAGGCCATAGCCTCTTTTCCATTGATCAAAGGCTGCTGTTGTATTTGCCCAACTTACTAGGACTCCCACAGGAAGACATATCCATACATCCATCACAGATCAGAACAGCCTGAGTTGGTACTCTGACTAGGCCAGAACCCATCTCAGTCCCAGGGTTAACCCTACTACACTCTTCTGTTGAGTACCACCACTTGGAGCTGAGCTAGGAGGAACTGTCGCCTTAGGGGCAATGGTAGCTGGAGTTGAGTCTTTATTTCTAGTGCAATCACTCGTTCAATGGCTGTTCTGCTTACTGATTTTGCACCATGGTTTTCTTTGGCCTTTCTGCTTGGAGGATTGGGACTCCCCACCTTTGGAAGCTTTTTGGGGGCCTTGTGAGGACTTCTGGTTTTTACCCTTCTCCCCACCCTTACTAGGATCTTGCTTCTTCTGGTCACGACTATGGATCTGTACCTTCGTCTTCACCCTGGTTCTGACCCATTTGTCTGCCTTCTTTACCAAATCTTGGGGAGAGGTCCGATCAGAGTCTACCAGGTGCTGATTCAACAGCTGATTCTGACAGTTATTAAGGATCTGCTCCCTCATTATCACGTTATACAATCCTGCATAATCACACACTTTACTGCCTAGTAACCAGCCCTCCAGAGCCTTAGTAGCACAATCTACAAAGTCAACCCAGTCCTGAGTCTGTGTCTTTTAGGTATCTCTGTACTGTATTCTATAGTGCTCAGTAGTTAGGCCAAACCCATCTATAAGAACACTCTTCAGGACTTTGTATTTATCAGCATCCTCTTTAATGACAGTGAAGAGCTTGTCTCTACCTTTGTCTGCAAAGGAGAGCCACAAGATTGCTACCCACTGCTCACAAAGGGACCCTCTGTACTTGCAGGCCCTCTCCAGTGCAGTTATCCATGTGTGCATTTCATCTCTACTCTTGTAGGGAGGGACAATCTTGCTCAAGTTTTTATGGTCATAAGACCTATCCCTACCACTAGGGATGTTGCTTCCACCATGGGACTTTAGTTCCATCTTTTTTCTTGCTCTTTCGAGCTCTAGGGACTCCCTTTCTACTGCTGCTCATTGTTTCCTAATCTCCAGTCGTGCTTCCTCAAACCGCAGCTGGTTTTCTCTTTTCTCCTGGGTGGTGTCCCTCCTATGAAAAGAGACAGAGGTCCTTACAGATGTGTCAGAATGGTTAGATTCCACGGAATAAGATATTGGCCTTCTAGGCACACCCCCAATTCTTCCTTGGAGGACAAAGACAGGGTCACCTTGGCCTTCTTCATCTCCAGTTGGAGCTGGCTCTTCCAGGTCTAGATCATTGTCACCTGACATCGGATTCTGAGCACTGTGGGTTTGTACCACTGGCCTCTTCCCCTTCTGTTACTTCCACACCACTGCCTAACCGTCGAGGCTCTGAAGCCTTCCTCTGGTCATCAAGCATTAACACCTCTCTGAGATGTTGGGTGGTGTCATTCTTGCCTGTCTTCAGTTTCCTCATCGTACACAAAGCCCTTAATTCTAAAAAAGGGCATGTGTCATACTGGGATGTCTGTAATATACGGTCATCTAGCAGAGACACACTGGTTCCTGAAGACAAAACTAGTGGGGTGTGGTGTATGCACTACCTAGTCTAGTTGTTTACCTACTAAACTCTCTTGAGTTGTAGAAAGGGTGTGCGTAAGCCCTTAACACACAACTCTAAGTTCAGTAGAACTTACTGTATTTAAGCTTGTATTATA
Organism: Lissotriton vulgaris; assembly: GCF_964263255.1. NCBI lineage: Eukaryota > Metazoa > Chordata > Amphibia > Caudata > Salamandridae > Lissotriton > Lissotriton vulgaris. Next base: position 421,944,693 of record NC_141691.1, read on the forward strand.
TGTACCTCTGGTACCTTTAGTGGTTTTCAAATTATCAATCACTTGAGATTATCTGGAAAAACAATGGCAATCCCACACGCTGCACACCAATTTGTGAAGTTGGCCTGGCATATGCTGTCCACTATTCTAGTGGGCAGCTTGCGCCAGTCCAAACGACCCTTATTGTGGTAGGTTTAAAGAAAACCTATCCTATCCTAGTGGTAGCTGTGGAGAGCAGCCTTCAGGCTAAGTCTTGAAGGAATGTAAAGCAGCTTGTTTTACCATTCTATAATCACATGAATGACCAAATGAAAGGAGATCCACAGCAGGTAATTATATAGAAAATATATGAATGGATTCTAAACATATCCCTCTAGTCTCTTTATGAGGCTAGTGGCAAAAGTGCATTCAGTAAACCTATTTAGCACACAGTAAATTAGCACAATATACGTTGAGCCTGAGGGGCGTACCAAAGCATATATTAAGAAAGTGGTATAAGAACCACGTCTGACATAGATACAAGGCCTAGAGCCTGTAGAACCGCTGGGGCCACCAGGAACCCACCCAAGGTAGTAACACAGGGGACCCAAGGGAGACATGTGCAGTGTCTAATCACAGCCGCAAATCACCATTAACTTCTATGGGGGGGGGGGGAGTCGCGGTTGGAAATTTAAAGATTAAGGACACTTAGAAGAGGACTTGGAGCAAATCCCTTTAGAACTAGGAGGTTCTAGAGTCAACACCCATGGGAGCACCAGAATACTCGAGTTACCACACCCAAAGAAACCGGGTGCATAGGTGTCTTTTTGGTTTTGGGTTCATCGTCGATTTCAATGGCAAGCTGCTGCAAAGTGCTGAGTGCAACCAAGTGGAAGTGTCTGGGTGGATCCAAGGGTGGATTGGAGATGTGAAGAGCATGAAAGCAGATTGGAAAGAATCTGGGTCACTTGGCAGTGACCAGGAAGGTGATGCGAAAATGCCAACTGATGTAAGGTGATTTCAGGTAAAGATGGTGAAGCTTGACTCTTCAGCCACAAGGACCAGGAGGTGTTGAGGGTGACTAGAAGCTGAATTCAAGCTGTCCCACAAAGGATGCTGAGTGCTGCAGTGTCAGACTTGTGTCTGTGGCTGCAGCATCCATTTTGTGATGCTGGGGCTCTTTTAAACTGTTGGTAAATATGTACATGTCATCTCCCTCTAGAAGGGTGGAATTCTACCCCGCCAGTCTCATGTTTCCGGTCAGGTAAGTTTGTACATGGCTTCTCCCTCTAGAAGGGTGGCATTCTACCCCCGCTGCCAGGACTGGCGAGGGGGGTAGGATTTCAAGCTTGGTCTATATTAATGTTCCTTATCCGTAAATTCTCTGGTCGTAATCATTCATTGAATGATTGCGACCAGAGAAGCGTGCAGCCAACAGTAGACGTAGAGGGAACGAATACTCACATTTCTGAGCATGACTTAGGCGCCTCTGGTCCCACACAACGCGATTGAAAGTAAAGCGCCGTGTACCAAGAAAGTTCGGCACTATACTGCCACCCAACTTAACAGGTAGATTTATCAGCAAGGCACAAATAGAAGCCACTACAGAAGGGACAGAAGGAATCATATGTGATACCAAACTCGACTCATTCTGTTGTAAATTTTTAACAATTTACGGATAAGGAACATTAATATAGACCAAGCTTGAAAATTGTTCACGAGTATCCGCGGTTTGAGTAATAACGTCATTAGAGGACGTCTGCACTAACACTATAGATTGGTCCTTCGCACCTAAGAGGAACATATGTATACTATGACAGAAACTGATTCTTTGTTTTGATAAAGGTGGATAGAATTTCAACAAACCACCGAAACGCGTCGACGCCCTAGTACCGTGTGATTCGTGGCTCAGACACTGTTGTTGACACAGTACAATCTTAAAGTGCATAACACCGGCGCCTTAAAAAGAATATCAGAACACACACCTTGTATTGCACAAATTGTATGTCTTACTGTTTTTCTGTCTGTTCTTAGCAATATTGCTGGTCAATATTAAATGTGGGATTGTTATTTTATTGTTATAATTATTTTAACCTGTGTCAAGCAGCTTACTATGTTTTCTGCTTTTTTAACTTTACTGTATACAATAAATGTTGTCAGTTTTTTACTCTAGATTTACTTGTTATAGGTATTGCTTTCTTCCACTTATGGTACTTATGTACATGACCTTGCTCAAGGGAATCTTTGTTTTATATTGGCCATTCCAAAGTTAGCATTTACCGCGAGGTTATAATGCACTTAAGAGTATATGGTCTGGATGCATCACAGAACAGCTTCGGAGAATAGATTCCAAAAGCTGCAGAGGGTCCAGCTCATGCATGGGCACCCTCTCACACAAAACCAAGCACTCTGCCTTCAGGATTGATGAGGCCTGCCATAGGAGTGACTTGTAGGTTTATATGTGTCAGTGTTTAAAGGTAGATATAGGTAACCTATAACGTAGTAAGGGGTGCTTGCACCACTTTACCCAGACTGCTGTAGCAGACCTGTGGTGCCATTTTGGAAGGCTTCCCAGGTGTGGTATAATACATTTTTCAGGCCTCTGGGGTACCTATGCCCTTAGTACCTAAGGTACCATATACTATGGACTCACATGGATCACCCAGTAACCAATCTGGAGTGTACCTAAAGTACATGCAATCATTTTAGAGAGGAAGCAGCTAGGCTGGGGTTCTGGGTAGCAGGGCCCCAGCCAGACTGAAGTCGAAAAACAGTGAAACACCAACAAAAAGTGGGGGTGACCATAGTAAGCTGATCCTACTCTCCTACAATGGGAAATATGGTGGCTGCCATCTTAACACAGTCTAAATTCAACTGTTTTATTGTATCTACAATGTATATATCCTGCATTCATACCTTACTATGGCATCTTATGTATATGATGAACATAAATATCCCATATGGACTATTGTCAGAAAAATTATATAACATTTTCACAATAATCAAGAGAGACCCAAGTACAGTTAAAATCATCAAAAATGGACAATGCCCCTATTTCAGCGGTCATCGGCTGAGACCAATGACCAGGGTGCAGTACAACCCAAAGTCCCTAATGGCGTATAGCGTAATCAATTATACTACAAAATATATAATCCCCATGGATTGGATAAGAAATCTTCAGTACCACTCAAAGAGTTGTTTTCACATCAAACGTGCACTACAGTATAAATCATAGGTCAAATTGAAAATTCATCAAATCTAACAGCACATATTTAAAGCAAAACCATAAAAGTATCCCCATTAATATTAATAAAAGGAAATTTGCTCAAAACTGACACTTGGTCTGCTTTCATCAGTCATCCAATCCCACATCCACCATATAATTAATCTAAACTTCACACTTCCCTTCAAAATGTGCACAGCTCAAATTTAACCCTCAAAATTGTAAAGCAGTACAATTAGACATACATCTAGCATTAAATTGATGGAGACGCAATGACGCATCCATCACATTACAAAGAGAGAACTAATTCAGTACCCCAAAAAGTACTGAAGCTCATGGTCCACATTTAACCCTCTCTCCATTGTTCACACTTTTATGATCCATATGGCTTCACTCAGATTTTAGTTCAATTCTCTATTCCCACCTCGGTTGCCCCCGGCCACATTATCTATGCCAAAGATTTGGAAACTCCTGTATGGCCCCTGTGCTTTACACTTTATGGAATGAATGCTATATGTTATTTTATGTCACCTGATTTCAATGCCTTCATGTTTTCACCAACTCCATCTCTCAGAGCTCTAATCATGCTCCCCACATATATACAGTTGCATTTACTTATCAGTAAGTATACAACAAACTCAGTACCACAGTTAATGTTTGTGTGGATTACAAATTCATCAGCATCCCCATTATTAACACAATTGGTCTTGCTAGTGCCCATCTGCACATCCCGCAGTAACCACTTGTGTAGAACCCTAAAGTATGTTGTGTCAACCAGCTCATCTGTTGTTGCTGTTTCGGATAACTGGAGATCAAAATGGTTCTCAGGAACCTTCGTCTACTGAAGATAATGTTGGGTTAGCTGAAATGTCTTCACTCAGGATCCTAGCAGATTGAATTAATGCCAATATCTCGGAAGACACTTCTGAAATCTATGTGAGCTCTAACTATAGTTAATAATCAGTGATACTTTCTTTGAATTTTGCAATATCCTCTTTTCTAACTCCAAGTGTACTTTTCCAATCTACTTTCAAGATCATATTTCTAGCAGAGTAAACAGTATATATATAATAGCCCCCCTGGACAAATCGGACCTCTATCTTATGAAGACAATGTTGGAATTCATGCTCAACACTTCAATTGTCTGGCCTGCATCATAACCCTGAAAGGGATAGCATTTATCTGGCATGTAGGATGTGAACTATTTACATGCAGAGTTGAGTTGCAGGAAGTTGGCTTAAGAAGTAACCTACTATCGATCCTGTTGTTTCTAATGTTAAGCTCAACATCAAAGAAGACAATCCATTCATCACTATACTGTTATGTGAATTGCATTTTTGAGTCATTCATATTCATAAAATCACAAAAGCTTTTCAATTGCATCTCATCTCCTGTCCAAAGCATAAAGCAATCATCTATAAATTGCCCGAAGTACAGAATAAGGTCACTCCTCCTTACACTACTTGGACCCCAGGTCTGTCCCCAATCAAACCACCCCATTCCCTGCCTTCCCCACCTCCCTCGCTACACCCACATTCATGTGTTCTTCTGATGTTCATTAAGTCCATGTTCAGAAGATACTGCTCCTATTTACCACCTGCTCAGAGTAAAAGGCAAACAGGGATTGTAAAACCCATGCAATTCTGTATGGTTTTATGCCCAGTAGTACGAGGTCACCTCAATTATTTCTCATTCTATGGAATTTAACAAAGTAATTTCAGGGTAGTGTTGGGGTGTTGCCGCACACTGTTATTAATTACTAACGCAGAATTTCCACCCTCCCAGTACCATGCAACTCAGAATTTAGACCTGTGTGTAACATACAGTTAAGCAATCCTATGACCTCATTAATCAGTATATTGATGTGAAATTCAGAACCACAGACAGTCATTTAATACATCTCATAGTGGATCATATGTTCTGAAATTTCAGACATGGTTCGAGCCAAAAATGCTCACCCTTAAAATCGCTTTAGGGTTCACTTGCCGCTCCTGCTCCCATTTCTCACCTGCTCAGAGTAAGTGGCAAACAGCAATGTTAAACCCAATAAAACTTGGTACGCAGTAGTGCAGGGTCGCCACAGTTATTTCCCATTCCATGGAGTTTCAGTAGCAATTTCAGGGTACTGTTGCATTGTTACTTACCACTATTATTAATTACTGGTGTGGGGTTTTCCACCCTGCCATTCCAATTCAAGTCACAATTGGACCCTTATATGGAAGGTTATGCTTACCATCTAGTTAAGCCATTTGACATTGACATTGACATTATCAGACCCTCAGACTGTCATCTAATACATATTGTACTGGACCTATGTTCCTTACTTTCTTTCCAAGAAATGAATGGTGCAGATAAAGTTGATCCGTGCTACATTTGCACACAATTCGTATATACTTTCTAGGATGTATTGCAGCAATTACTGTCTAGTACTCCATAACCCAAAAAGCCTGCATTAGCCATGTTTGTAATACATGGTGTTACCAACCGAAATTGCCATTATTTCTTGACCCACAAGAATAATCAGAATAAAGAGCATTTTTAACAAGAAATACATTTACTTTTTAGGCGACAAAGCAAATTAACACAATGGTAAATTGAATTTGGATGGTGAAAAAGAGATAATGTCCTAATATTTTACTTTACAATCTAAGCTCTTGCCCCAGGTAATCTTTGACTAACATGTACTGTTAATTTCTATTGCTATTTCTATTTCAGAATTCATTACACTTTTCAGACGCTCTTACTTTTTGTTTTAAATAGGTTTACTGTGGTGAGATATAGTATAAACAGACAAGGCATGTCTTGTGTTGTATTGTTAGCCTGCAGGCTGTATTTAGACTTATGCCAGTGCTAACTTTCTAACCTAACATGTTTGATACATTTTTAAAACACATCCTGGTTTTATTTAGAGGTGGGTAAAATTGTTGAATCTTTTCAAATACTTAATTTGGGGTTAGATGGTCTAATGAAGGCACAGAGAGAAGATCTCATCTTTGCCCCTATGATGAGTGACTGTAATCACAGATACTAGGCACCTAATCTGGCTATGCTCAGTCCCTCTGTAGTTTATATATATACTTTTCAAATGCTATTTGAGGTGAATAATAATTCAATATAAATTGTCCAATTATTGAATTGCTTATTGTTAATTTTCTGCATGATAAACCATATTATATACAACATTCATGATGTTATGGCCTTTTCGAGATAATATATATGTCTTATTGAAGAGAGTGTGAGATCTGCCAATCAGTTAAGATCTATAGGAAGTTTGTTACGTGTGTCCTAGTAATGAAATTTTATTATAAAACATTGTGATATAGTAAGTGATATGCTGATACCTGTGCACTTGATCTTGTTTCAGCCACTGACTATTTCCTAACAACGGTTTACAGTTTAATTCTTGGTTTAATTGATTTATATCTCAGTGCTGTATCAACCCTTTCAACAAATATTTCTTGGGTTGCTAGTGTCTTTTTGGAACATTGTTCCCATGACCCACACCTATTGAATCCAATGCATTTAGTTAACATGATGACTTACGCTTCCAAGGCATGGGTGCCCATATCATACGCAAGATATAAACAGAAGGACTCTTGCCTCACTTATGAATTGTTTTGTCACAGGACTTTCAAATAATGAGATTAATTTCGTTTGTTTCCAGTTTTCAATGTGACCTTGTGTTACAAATGTAGTCAATGTACATCACTTAATTCAATAGGCTTTATTGCAACTTTACCCACACACATTCTACCATCACATGCATTTTATGCTGGGCAATTAGTCCTTTCTCATGGATTCACAGATGTGAGTGAATATTACAGAGCCAACAAGGAGAGTATTTTTATATATTCATTTGAAACATCTATATCTACTAGTTGGGAATTCCACAACTTAGAAGGTTGATGTGAAACATTCTTACCATCCTTTCTGGCCTTTTTGTATTCTGGGGACCAGAACCAATCCTGTACTGGCAGACCTCAGACTTCACAGACGCTGGTACCAAGAGAATAGCTTTTGAATGTCTAAGGCACTGCCACTGTAGAGCGCCTTATTCACCAGGCAGAGGGCTTTGAATTTTGCTCTTTCTGGGATGGAAAGCCAATGAAGCTGTCTAATACTAGAAGACGTGGGGTAATGTTTGGGGAGCACGAGCAGCACTCGGACAGCTGCATTCTGCAGTGCTTGTAATTTTGCAGTTTGGCCTTTGTCTATACCTAAGTATAGCTCATTCCCATAATCGATTCAGGAGACTAAAAGGGCTCCTGTTACCAATTTCTTTAAAGTGAATGGGACAAACAACAACATTTTGGTCAGAGTTTTCAATGTGAAAAAGCAGGCGGAGGTTACTTGATTGACTTGCTTCCCCAGCTTTAATTCACTATCGAACATAAAGTCTAAATTCTTAGCCTTGGTCACCGGAACTAGACAACTCCCAGCCTCCGCAGGCCAGCATAGTTAATTCCAAACTGAGGGGCCCTTCCCAAACTCAATGACCTTGGTCTTTTCACTATTGAGTTTGAGGAAGTTTGTGCTCATCCAGGCCATAATTGCATTAAGACAGTTACAGAACCGGGTCTCTGTGATGTCCGCCCTCTGTGAGACAGAAACCACAATCTGGGTGTCGTCAGCAAATGAGACCAGATTAAAACTGTGTTGTTTGATTAATCTGGCCAGAGGGGTAACATAGATATTGAATAGCGTTGGTGACAGAGCTGACCCCTGTGGGACTCCATACGGGAGGTACAGGTTTGCAGACTTAAGTGGATCAATTGTTCCCTGGATGCCAGGAAGGAAGAAAGGCGGGCTAGAGCCGTCCCTCTAATGCCTACCGCCTTCAGCTGGTGCACCAGCACCGCATGTTTAGTGGTGTCAAATGCTGCTGATAGGTCAAGTAGGATGTGGACGGCCCTACCCCCTTGATCAACCAGTTTGTGCAGTTCTTCTGTCACCATTATCAGGGTAGATTCAGTGGAATGTCTTCACCTGAAGCCATGCTGTGTGGAATCAAGAATTAGATTACCATCCAAATAATTAAAAAGTTTTAGATAAATTGTTTTTTCCATAATGTTAGCTGGGAATGGCAGACATGATATTGGGCGTACTTTTAAGTCTCAGTGGGATCCAGTGTGGCTTTCTTGATAATCGTCCTAACCAGTAGCGGTCGGCAGTAGGTGTTTCTATAGGGCGGTGACGTGGGCAGGAGGAGGGGCAGGGTGGGGGGAAATAATGTATGGATTACGGAGTTTTACAGGTAAGTAAACATTTAAATACATAAAACGAATTTCGTTGCGCACACTGCATCGCCAAATGTGATGCAGTGTGCGCAACGAAATTCGTTTTATGTATTTAAATGTTTACTTACCTGTAAAACTCCGTAATCCATACATTATTTCCCCCCACCCTGCCCCTCCTCCTGCCCATTTCACCGCCCTATAGAAACACCTACTGCCGACCGCTACTGGTCCTAACACAAGCCTTTTTCCATAGCTGAGGAAAAACACCAGTGCTAATTACTCCATTGAGCATAGGGGTAAGTTGTAAATTGACTTGCTCTGATACCAAGTGCAATATTGATGGAGGACAGGGATCCAGAGGCGAGACTGATTTTGTCCTTAATAGTATATCATTGACTTTCTCTGCCGCTAAAACAGAGAACTCTGAGAGTGGTTATCCGCCAAGGGATCTGCATTATTATTTACTGTCGGTGTAACTGATTCCTGCAGTTCGTCATATACTGCCAGTACTTTATTTTGAAAAAAGGTGGCCATATTATCCACAAATTTTTGGTCCGGTTTAAAGAGGCTGTCCTGTGGACATTTAGATAGGGCTGTGATTGTTGTAAAGAGTTCCTTCGAGGAGTGTTTGGCTTCGTAGATTTTGGTTGTGAAGTAGGTCGTTTTTGCCTGATTTCTGTCTTCCTTATATTCCTCCAGGGCCAAATTATAGCCCTTTTTATATTTTTCACTGTCGTCTGTCCTCCAAAGCCGCCCTAGGCGCCTACATTTAGCTTTTATGTGTCTAAGTTCTGTCCCATACCAAGGTGCTGACACTCTGTACTTTTTAGGCTGCTTGATTACTTCAGGAGCAAGCTGGTCTATTGAAGACCTGATCCGGTCATCAAAGTTATTTTCTGCATCGTCAGAGTCAAGCATAGTGAAGAGGAATTATCAGCCAAAGTGACTGCCAATTGATTTTTTTGAATATCTTTCCATCAGCGAAATCTGAAAAAAGGCAGTCTATTCCTCTGCTCTCTGCTAGTTCTAGGAAGTGGTGGAGCCTCCTTGGCTTAACGACACAATCCGCCACTTCCGAAACGCAAAGCTGCACCATATTTACAAGAATGTGGTGCAGCCTTGCGCTTCTCCTTGCGATAGCGTTAATTTCAACAACTTAGCGCCAACGTAGGCACCCTTGCACCAGATTGCAAGGGTGTCTGTGTGCAGGGGAGGTTTGTTTATGTACAGGAAGGTGCTCCTTCCTGCAAATAAAAAATCCTAAAATGCATTTTATTTTACTTTCATGTGTGCTGCTTCATGCAGCATACATGAAAGTTACAAAATGGCATTTTTAAAAAAGGTTTGTTTATGTACAGTTAGGGACACCTTCCAGTACATAAACAAACCATGGCCTCCTGCTTCTTCCATGTGTGCTGCACAAGGCAGAACACATTGAAAAAAAAAGAGGAGAAATAATACATTTCTCCTCTTTTCTCCATCTTAAGACCAGGATTTTCCTACTATGTACGCCATCCTTGTACATAGGGGCAGCGTAAAATACAATGGGTGTTGCGGTGGGACGCCCACCACAACACCCAATGCACGTCCCTTTCAAGCTAAGCAAAGCATGAAAGGGTGCCTTATGTACAAGGCAGTGTTAAGCCACGTTAAGGCGTTATACATAAGGCGCAGCCCCTATTGCCATGGTAACATAACAAAAAGTGACGTTCCCGTGGCAATAATTGATTTTCAATAGCTCATCCACACAACAATCTGCTGCCTGTGCAATTGTCACTAAGCTCACATTACCTCAATAGAAACATATATGCCAGATTGCTTATCTTTAATTACACAAGTAGTAATCAACTACGCATATTCTGATGTGTCATACTATTATAACATAATATACATTGTAAGCTTCAGCTCTTTCCAATGTGACTTACAATAAACTTAATATAATATATTTTTAAAACTATTCCCTCTTTTTAAATGTGTTTAATTTCACCTTAGAATACTCTTTTATTCTTTATGTCTACAAACATACTACCTCTTTTGTTTGAAAGGTTGATGGTGTGACCATATATTATAAGGAACAAAACACCCGATACTGTACATTCCGAGCCTATTGTAAGTCACCTTGCAATTCAATGACCATATAAAAGGAACTCAGCATTGGCTTCATTCATCTATATGGTCATAGAATTCCACGGTGCATTTAAATAATCTTATACTGCACAAAAGAGGGACTTTTCCCCAAATATAATATTATATAATATAATATAATATAGTATAATATAATATGATATAATATAATATAATATAACTAGCAGCCCGTCCCGACGTTGTCCATGTATGAATTGCTGCCGGTCAGTAGTAAATTGTTTTGTTGGATTTGGTTTTGATAGCATTTCTTATCTGTGACAGGCCTGTGAAACGCCCCGATTCACAGTGCACTGCTGATGCACTTAAGAGTGCGCGTTCAGTAGTGTGTGAACTCGAGTTTCCCTACTTTATTTTTCCTTGCAATATTATATAGCGCGAACTCGACAACATGGCATGAGCACAATTTACATTACAGAAACACATTCATTTGTGGCAGGCACGGGGAGACAAAGCGATTTGCCTGGAATCACAGGATGTTGAGCTGATGCCGAGATTTCAACGTAGCTCCCCAGCTCTAAAGTTCTAGAACTTGTGGCGGGAGGTGTGTCTAAAAGTGTATGTCGGTGCTGGCCATCAATGAGAGAGACCTGTGCATTTTTCAAATGGGTGGTGAAAAAATATGAGTATGTTGCTGGAGATGTGGGCCACCGTGCCACCAAGGTACTTACCGGAGGAGGGTAAGCACCCATTATTCTGCAACTTTCTTTCTGCATACCATCATTCCGCATACTTTCATTACGAAAGTACCATGACTCCGCAATGCCATTATAATGCATGGCATTAAATTTTATATGCTTTTACCACGCTTACATTTACAACGAAATTCGTTGTAAATGCATGAATGGTAAAAGCATGTCTTTTTATGTGTGGATAAGGTAAGTATGGGTATAGGGGTATATGTTTTGGGGTACTGAGTTATATGTTTTGGGGTGTTTGGGTATTTTAAGGGTTCAGATATAGGTTTGGGTTTTGGTGTACAGGGGTATTTTAGGGTTCTCGGGTAGGTTTGGGTTTTGGGGTACAAGGTTATTTTTAGGGCTCAGGGCTAGGTTTGGGTTTTGGGGTACAGGGGTATTTTAAGGGTTATGGGGTAGGTTTGGGTTTTGGGGTACAGGGGTATTTTAGGGTTCATGGGTAGGTTTGAGTTTTGGGGTACAGTGGTATTTTTAGGGTTCAGGGCTAGGTTTGGGTTTTGGGGTACAGGGGTATTTTTAGGGTTTAGGGGTAGGTTTGGGTTTTGAGGTACAGGGGTATTTATAGGGTTCAGGGCTAGGTTTGGGTTTTGGGGTACAGGGGTATTTTTAGGGTTTAGGGATAGGTTTGGGTTTTAGGGTACAGGGTATGTTTATAGGGTTAAGATGGGTTAGTGTTTGAGGGTGTTGGGGTATTTTAAGGAGTAAGGGTGCGTTATGATTATGGGGTGCAGGGGTATTTAAAGGGAGCAGGGTGGGATTAGCACATGTTATGAGACATGGCATGAAGGGCGAAACGTACCACACGCCCCCAGCGTTTATCACGCCCCCAGCACACGCCCACAGCACATGGCAGACACGCCCACAAGGGACTACTTTGCTGGCACGGTTCTTTTACCTTTCAAATGTATATGGTGGGCGTCTTCATAGCCTATGTCCTTTTGCTGCAACTGCCCTTTCCAACACTGTATTGGGTGTTGTGATTGGTGCTGTGGTTCCTGAGATTACCCGCCTCAAAGATTTGGGCTCTCTCTTTATTATATTAGTATAGATATAATATATTATAATATAATATAATATAATATATAATATAATAATATATAATATATTACAATTCATTACAATATGCTATGATATAAATTAATATATTATAATATTGTATTATATTACAATGTATTACATTGAATTATATATCTTTGTAGCTTCAAATCACGATGTCGTCCATCGGCATTGTAATCATGCCCTTAGTATCCTCCATTTGCCTTTCTTTTATTCAAAGTTCAGAAATCTGCCAGCTAAAAAGGTTTGCTTGCCCTGTGCCAAAATATTAATCAAATGACACTAGTGCTAATTACAAGCGTGGCCTTTGGAAAATACCAAATTAAGTGCCTCATCAATGCAAGATTGTGATCACCAAATTGTCACCTTGGTGTATAAAATGTGAGTTTGAAATTAAAAACCACAAATCCCAATTCAACGATTTTTAAAATTGAAATGCACTTACTAATGCCAATAAGTTACCACCCCCTAAAATGTAAAGCAACACTAGTACTTCTAATGTGAATTCTATTAAATTTAAATACGATTTTGATGGATCCCAGGACAGTTAGAAATATTCTCAAAGCATAGTAACAATTGAATACCTCCATGCAATTATGGCTAAATGCAGGTATTTGTAACAAATATGTACGGGAGTATTGTGCTCGTCTATAAAGTTAATGCCATAATGCACAACGACGGTCTATTTTACTTTTTAGTCTCCGGAAATTATGCTGTTTTGTACATTTCATTTTTTAATCAAAATGGATTAGAGTGCTGATCTAAATCATCCAAGCACAGAGAAAGGCCAAAGAAGCTAACTTATTTGGGGAATAAAAAATGATTTATGATCAACGGTGTCCAAATGGGAAAACAATATGTTTTCCTGCAACTTCCCTCATTCTTGTATTTCAGATCTCTGGCAAGCATGCACTGTACTTTCAGGTCATGATTTATGACTTAAAACTTTGCTGAACAGGGAAACATTTCAAAACAATAATAAAAAGGGTCAAGTTGATCTGAACGTTGACATCGGGAGATAAAGCACCAGATAATATGTAGAAAGTGTATTTTCTGTTTTATTACAGAGGGTGCTTGTTCCACATACAACTAAAGTAGAATCCTCGACGAATAATTCTGTTGTCTAAGACAGATGATGTCCTACTCTTTATAAGAGTAAATTAATCCTGCGTAAGGACTGCAGTAAATAACAGCCATGGGGACGCAAAGGCAATTGACCATAAACATCTTCTTCGAAGTAATATGATTAAAAAAAAGAAAATGTCTGATTTGACATTCTCGGTAGGTGTGTCTGTTTTTCCGTAGGTGCTGTGAATTCTGCCAAGAAATTCACACACAAAATGTAAAAAATATATAGTGAACCATTCGTTATGTGAAAAATGACTATTCAGAAATTCTATTCTGTCTTCAGAGAAACACTGTCATAAAAGGTAGGTGGATAATAACACAGATACATTTCTGAAGCCAGGTTTTAGAATGTGTACATCTGTGATACTCCTGCGACCATCCCATGGGCCTTGGAGAGCTTAGGCGGACAGAAGTGTTAAATAGTTGAAGAGCAGGTTTAGCGCCATTTTACCACCTTAGAAACCGGTAAGAGCTTGCTTTTCACTGGACTTTAAAGTCATGTATTGCTTTTTGCAGTAAATGTAGCAGTGCTTGTTGACATACCTTAAGTAAAAAAACATAACATAACACAATGACGTTCACAAACCAATACAACATAAAGACATAGTAGAACATATCAACACAGACAGGCAAAATAGCCTGAAATTCAACACCCAGGGTAGTCCACAAGAATGTCATGTTGCAGTAAAGCAAGCACTAACACAACAAAATGCTTCACAACACAAAATTGTCATAATTTACATACGTATCACAAATCACCATCACTGCAAACTGATTTCATAATACAGTTATGTAAAGAATTGGATTATTGGTTGATTGGAGTGTTTTACCATCTGGTAGCTCCATAGAAAAGCAGTCAGGCTTAACTTATGGGCAGTGTGTAAAGTATTTTTGCAACACTCCAACACTAATAACGTGAAAACCAAACATAATAACATTCCCAAACTTATTTAGATAAAATGAGTAACTTCTAAGAAATATAATGGTACCATAACGACAAAAAACAATCAGTAGAACCTGAGTTATGAATTTTAAAATTTTCAGGTAAAGATAGTGCTAAAAGATGCAAAGCACCAATTGCAGGTATCTGGTCACACTCGACCAGGACAAAATCAGTTGAGAACAACCTCGCTGGAGTGCAGGCTGGATACAGGACGAAGTTTGTCCTGCTGGAAGTTTCACGCTCTGACTCTGATGCAAGGACAGTAAGGTGCAGCTCTGGCGGACTCTGCGTCATCTTGCTTTGCTTCACTTTGGATCTGGTGAGACTTTTAGATAGAGGCTGCATGGCTATGAAAGGCGTTGTGCCTCTCGAGGCTGAGTCCAATAAAGCCTATGGTGAGGAGCTTTGTGGTGTGACTTTGTGAGGTTCAGTGTAGCTCAACGCCATACTACATTAATTCTAGTGAGGGTTCCAGTCAGGAGTGTGCCACTGAAGGACTTTGCATCGCTTGGCGTTGGGTCTGACAAAGCCTTCTGTTAGAAGCTGCAAGGCTGTATTACGCATCACAACACACTGCATCAGGCCCAGGGAAAACCTTCAGTTAGCAGGGAGAAATACACTTTGACTCCAGCCAAGGTTTCAAGCTCTTGGGGAGAGTGCTTGGAGGCCCGGAGGACTCACTCCTATAAAGAACAGCTGAAGGGGATCAGGTCAGTTTCAGGTGGATCTGGTCAATTGGAGAACAGGAACAGCCTCTGGAAGCTTGTTGTAGCGCTGTAGCTAAAACAGGAGGTCAGCCAACTAACCCTTGAAGTCACTGCTGCGGTCCTGGGATCAAGGCAAGTGGGCCCAGCCTTCCTCTAGGCTTGAGACACCAAAACAGCCCTTCTCCAGAGTCTTCACATATCCAGGGGTGTTCTGATTTCAGGCTATAGGAATGCCACTTTTAATCCATTTTCCAGGCTCTGGGTAGGGTACATCCCCTTAATCAAACCTAAAATGGTTCATGGTTCTGGTGATTTCTTCCCCTTCAGCTGCGTTTGGTTACAGCCAGGCTAGTGAAACAAAGGGCCTGCAGACCCAGGTGTGAGCTGCAACTGCCAGGTTCTGGGTAGGCTTTAGCTGAAGTCAGGAATGGCTGGGTACAGCTCCCCAGGCTACTCTTCGAATTAAAAAAGTGCAGGGGCACAACCTCTACCTTGAAATCATGGCAGGAAGATTGATTTCTCTCTACATCCTGGTCCTTTCTCCACTGACTTGTTCCAATACACATTTACCAGCGGGAGATCCATCAACAGTGTAGATGATCTGGACACTGACAGAAAAGCGCATTGGGTGTAGAAAGGAAAAGAACAATTTTCCAAAACTCCAAAATAGTAATTTGAAATCCAACGTTACCATTGAAGAGGAATTTAAATTACAATTAAATTGAATAAAATAACTATTTCTCAAACTGTTTCCAAACTGTATTTAGAACGCATTAAGTGTAGTAAGGTAAACCAGTGTGAGTGTATGGGAGGCCAGGTTTGCCACAGTGAAAAATGATTTTGGGGATTTTTCAATCGGACATGTAAAATATTAAATATTCATGCCTTACTTTTTAAATACAATTTACCCTGACCTTTGAGCATATATGGACTATCCTACAGGTGACTTACAAGTACTAATAAGGAAGGTTTAGACCTGACAGGAAGTTTATTTTGTCAGGACAAAATGGAAGCTTAAAACTACACTGCAAGCAGCATTAGCAGGCTTGAGTCTATGGACATCATTTGGGGACTGCCAGCGGTTGCAGCTGCAACCCATGGTGTGACCCTTGCAGTCCCTGACACTGTCTTTGCAACCCTTTCTCTCAGAGGTGGAAAAATCAGTGCCAGGAACACAGTGGAAGCTCATCCTTATGGATGTCAGTTGGTTCTGCACTCTCTTTGTATTCTGTCAATTATTATAGTACACTAATAGTTTAATAGTGTAATACAGTTAGGAATTAGCATTTAAAAAACCTTGCAAATTCATTGAAAAAATTATAGGTTTCACACGTTACAGTTAGCTGAACATTTCTATCATACAAAACCTTTGAAATTCCTCCGTTATAGTTAGCTCAGCTTATTAAGTATATCTTACTGAATAGGTGTACTAGTCAAGTCAAGTCAAGTCATAAAATTTATATAGCGCACTACATACCCAGAGGGTTTCAAGGCGCTTAGGAGGGGGAGGATGATTATTTGTCAAAAATCCACGTTTTAAGCTGTTTTCTGAACGCTAGGTGATTCTGGGTGAGGCGAAGGTAAGCGGGGAGTGAGTTCCATGTTCTGGCAGCCAGGTAAGAAAAGGATCTGCCTCCCATGGTGGTCTTGTTGATGCGAGGTACAGTGGCGAGGGCTTGGCTGGAAGAGCGAAGTTGGCGGGAGGGGGTGTAGAAGGACAGTCGAGAGTTGAGGCAATCTGGTCCGATGTCGTAGAGTGATTTGTGTGCGTGGGTAAGCAGACGGAAAGTAATTCTCTTATTGACGGGTAGCCAGTGGAGGTCTTTGAGGTGACCAGAGATGTGTTCGTTGCGTGGGATGTCTAATATGAGCCTGGCTGAGGCGTTTTGGATTCGTTGTAGTTTCTTCTGAAGTTTAGCGGTGGTACCTGCGTAGAGGGTGTTTCCGTAGTCCAGTCGGCTCGTGACCAGGGCATGGGTGACTGTTTTCCTTGTTTCGGTGGGGATCCAGCGAAGAATGTTAAAGCAGGAAGAGGATACGGCGCTGACTTGTTTGTTCATAGAGAGTGAAGAATCCAGGATGACGCCAAGGTTCCGTGCGTGGTCTGTCGGGATGGGTGCATTTCCGAGGGCTTCCGGCCACCAGGAGTCGTCCCATGCAGAGGGGGATTTACCTAAAATGATGACTTCTGTTTTGTCTGAGTTCAGTTTCAGACGGCTTTGTTTCATCCATTCGGCGACTTCTTTCATTCCTTCGTGTAGGTTAGTTTTGGCGGTGCTGGGGTCCTTGGTGAGAGATAGGATCAGTTGAGTGTCATCCGCGTAAGAGATGATGTTGAGGTTGTGTTGGCGGGCGATGGCCGCGAGGGGGCTCATGTATACGTTGAAGAGGGTGGGACTGAGTGAGGATCCTTGTGGTACGCCGCAGATGATTTCAGAGGCCTCGGATTTGAATGGTGGGAGGCGGACTCTCTGGGTTCTTCCGGTGAGGAATGAGGTGATCCATTCCAGTGCCTTTCCTTGGATTCCGATGTTTCTGAGGCGTTGTAAAAGGGTGCTGTGGCAGACTGTGTCGAAGGCTGCAGAGAGGTCGAGGAGGATGAGGGCGACTGTGTCTCCATTGTCCAGTAGAGTTCGAATGTCGTCTGTTGCTGCGATGAGGGCGGTCTCAGTGCTGTGTTTGGCTCGGAAGCCAGATTGTGAGGGGTCGAGAGATTTGTTGGCTTCGATGAAGGCGGCGAGCTGGTTGTTGACAGCTTTCTCGATGACTTTGGCCGGGAATGAAAGAAGCGAGATGGGGCGGTA
Source organism: Lissotriton vulgaris (assembly GCF_964263255.1). Lineage (NCBI taxonomy): Eukaryota > Metazoa > Chordata > Amphibia > Caudata > Salamandridae > Lissotriton > Lissotriton vulgaris. The sequence continues at coordinate 421,962,589 of NC_141691.1, forward strand.
GTTTTTGAGTTCGGTGGGGTCTGCTGTTGGTTTTTTCAGAAGGGCGGTGAGTTCAGCGTGTTTCCAGTCTTCTGGGAAGGTAGCGGAGTTGAAGGAACAGTTGATGACGTCTCGGAGGTGCGGAGCTATGACGGAGTCTGCTTTGTTGAAGATGTGGTGAGGGCAAGGGTCTGTGGGGGATCCAGAGTGGATGGAATTCATCAGGCGGATGGTGTCTTCAGTGGAGATTGGGTTCCAGGCGTTAAGGGTGTTAACGAGGGGAAGATGGTCGGCTGATGGTAGGGTGGGTTGGCTTCCGGGTTGGTTGTCAAAGCTGTTGTGGATGTCAGCAATCTTGTTGTGGAAAAAAGAGGCTAGGGAATCGCAGAGGGTTTGAGAGGGGGTGATGTCGTTGGAGTTGGCCGAGGGGTTGGAAAATTCCTTGACGATGTTGAAAAGTTCCTTGCTGTTGTGGGCGTTGTTGTCAAGACGATCCTTGAATGCTGTTTTCTTGGCTTTTCGGATCAGTTGGTGGTGAGTACGGATGGCGCTTTTGAAGGCGTCTTTGGTGTTGGTGGATGGGTCTTTTTTCCAGGCCTTTTCAAGGGAGCGGCACCGTTTCTTGGACTTCTTGAGGTCATCGTTGAACCATGAGGCCTTCTTGATGCCAGGTTTGTGTTGACGTTTTTTCAGTGGTGCTAAGGTGTCGACGGTGTTGGATAGCCAGAGGGTGAGGTTGGAGGCGGCTTCGTTGGCGTTAGAAGAAAGGGCTGGGGAGGTTTGGAGGAGTGATGTGGAGATCTGGTCGGTGGTGATCTTGTTCCAGTTTCTTTGTAGAGTTGGTTGGAGGTGGATGGTGGGTAATCTTTAAATATTTAAATATCTGTAACAGTGTGTCACTTTGTATATAAGTGGCTGCATGGGTTGGTGAGTAGCTACATGAGTGTGTATATGGGTTATTAGTTGGTTTTTTGAGTACCAAAATGAGTGTTTGTACGGTTCAGTGGGGAGTATTACTTAGTGCACAGATGCATGAATGACTGACTCACTGTTTGTATGTGTTTTGAAGACAGCATGTGTGCGGGACTGTATGGGTGGATGAGTGTGTGTATGGGTGTGTTAGTGAGTGAATGATTGTCTCAATAGTATCTTTATGAGTAATCACATATGTTTTAAACTAGTATATGTGAGTATTGATGTATATAAGTGAGTATATCTGAGAGCGACAGATTCTAAGACTTCCTGTATAAATAGGTATGCTTTTCTATAAGTGATTGTTTAAGAGAGTATGTCTACGATTCTGTAGAAGTTAGTGTAGTGGTGGGTGTATAGCTGTATATGCAAGTAAATGGATATTTGATAGTTTATTTGCATGTGTGAGTATGTGTGTGAGTAACTCTATAGATGAGTGTCGGTGTATAACTGGATATAGGTGTATGAGTACATATGATGAGTCAGTACATGTTTGAGTGGCTATATAGAACTGTTGGTGAATGAGTGGATGTGTATGTAGATTTTGAGATTACTCAATAGGTTGTTCTAACTGGAATTGGTATCTCCATTTTTAAAAAAAAGTTAGTTTCTATTTTTGATCTGTTGTAACATATCTAGGGCTCTAGTGTAATTTTCCCGATTCATGCCCTTATATAGGTATAACTTATCATATCCTTATATAGGCATAAGAATCATAACCATATTTAGACACAGCCAATACAGTCCAAATACGGCATGGCTACTTCCACTAAGCTCCTAGAGTACAACGAGTTCTTGAAGACAGCCAGCCTTCAGCAGTACAGGACTTCCCCCTGCTTCAGTATTGATTTGTCCCAGAACTCCTGGAGCGTGTAAAGAACTGCGAGTTCTTAGTGACGTTATTATGTCCACCCTTACATCAAACTCGGCACCTTCCAGGTATAAATATGCCCACATCTGCCCTAGCAAACACACAGTGGTTTTGGAGCAGATCGACTAACTACTTGCCCGACGCCCTGCTGTTGCAAGCGTCTGAGGAAGCTGACCCTGTCACTGACGCACTGACAGAGACGCTGGCTTTTCTCCTGCCGAGAAATCCAGCTTCAGTGTTTCCCTGATACCCTTGCGGGTTACTAGGAGATGGAGTCCTGAGAGGGAGATACAAGACCTCCTTCATTCTATAACCAAGGTACGGAGCTGATTAGACCCTTAGAGAATTCTTGGATAGATTCTTGGCAGAAACTATTTAACTCAAGCTACACCTCACTTACTTCTTCCCTTGTACTCGGCTTAGGTTAGGTACACCGGGGTAGGCGTATTTTAGATGCACCAGTTGAGTACTTTTAGTCATTATTTATCATTGTATGTATTTTATCTATTTTATGTATCTTATGGCTTAGAAACCATTTAAATCTTTTTACATTATTATCTCATAACGCTCCTTTTACTGTATGCACTTTACTTCATAGCAAGTATTACGATTGTAGCAATTCACTTCTCTTGCATAAGAAAGGAGACTGCTCAATAAATAACCTTTTTATTGAAAACGTCTCTCTATTTCTCTGCAAAAACCCTGGTGAAACGAAGCATACACGATTGACTGAGTGAAACAGCCATCTATTGTTTCCGCGACTCTGGAGATATTACTTATTTCAGGGGGAACAAAGTTGTCATGTTATATGGTTGTCAGAAACTAATCCCTTCTTGTTTGTTCGAGAAAGTTTCTAGTGACCTCTGAGCTAGATGGCACACACAATTAAGTCTAACATATTCAATAGAGACCTAGTCGACCTAAGTCCTACATCTAAACTATCGTTTATGTTATTCCAATGCACAGAGCCTATTGGGAATATAGGAACTACACTACAGATTGTGTGTATCAAAGGGTATATTACAGTAAGAAGAGGTATGCCACAAGGATGATGACATCACTGATGTCATCAGGGATGTCATTTGAGATGTCATCAGTGATGTCATGAGTGATGTCACTGACCATGTCATGAGTGATGTAATAAGTGACGTCATCAGCAGTGAATTGCAGGCGCGCAAGTTATAGTTAGCTGTGCTAACTATAACGGAGGAATTTCAAAGGTTTTGTATGATAGAAATGTTCACCTAACTATAACGTGTGAAACTTATCGTTTTTCAATGAATTTGCAAGGTTTTTTAAATGCTAATTCCTAAGTATAACGTGTGTGAAACCTATGGTTTTTTCAGTGAATTTCATAGGTTTTGTAAATGATAATTTATAAATGATTTAATTATTATGTCTTTCTTTTTATACTAATTTCTTATATTTTTAATATAAAAATTTATATTTATTTTATTTTTTAGATTATATTTCATATTCTTATTATAAAATAATAACAAAACTAAAGTGCAAAGTAATTTTTGGATGAATTATTGCTTGACGTCGGTTGCAAGTATAACACAGCTCCAGCAATTCTCTTGGGGCCCTATTCTCACAATGCTGTATCAATCCTTACACCTGCTTCACGCATTTGCAAGGTTTTGACGCAGCATAAGCTCATAAGTCACTGAATAAAATGTTATACATTTCACTCAGTCACTTTTAGGAGGCCTTGCTACACCCCCTTCTGCCCAAGAAACCCTCTTCTGGCGCAGCGCTTTACAACGGCTGTGTAAAAGAGGCACAGGCGGATAGTAAATCCACCCCTAAGACATACAAATTCACCCAGGCACTTTCACCAGCAACGCAAATTGAAACATAGACTTGTAACATATTTATGTACATATGATACCTTCAAGTGCTTCGGACATACTACAGTATACTATAGATAAACACCTTATAGATTTATGCTGTAGCAGTTCCTTATAGTTCTGCACTTTCACATTCTCCATACACTAGTAACATATTCATTCATTCATTTATGAACTACACATTCATTCTGACAAACTTTTACACACTAATATAGAAATATAGTTCTTTCTTTGACCAGTGAAGATAGTTCTAAAAAGAACAGTTTTTTTTGTTTGGTATTTTTTTCGTGTTTTCTCAACAAATTCCAAGCGGAACAAAAGAATGAAAAAAGAACAACTAATGTCGAGGACAGCAATGATCCTGCATCCTGCGTTTCATCAAGTCTATAGACTGTTCCCCATAACACAAAAGTTTATCGCAATAAATGCATAGAATTTCAACTTTAGCAAAGTCAGAATCAATATGTGGGTGTGGACTGCTTGCTGAAAATGCTGCTGACGCAGTTGATGTGCTAGGTGTAGCAGCAGGTGGGTTCTCGTGCAACCTCCGTCTTGCAGCTCAAGCAAAGTTCTTGGGGTGCAAATTCTTCATGTGCCGCACCATATTTGCTGTGCCAAAGGAGTATTTTTTACATGGATCACCCCTTGAAAGAGCTGTTTTGCAAATTTTACAAGTTACTTTTGGAGCATTAACCTTTTTTTGACCTTCTGGAAAAGTGAAAAAATTCCAAATTAGACCATCTTTCCTCTTCTTTGGAGGTTCTTCAGGAATGAAATCTCCCTCTGACGAACTGCTGGAATATGATTCCATTGCTCTTATTATTGTGATCTTCCTTCTTTTTGAGAAGATTCTCAGAACAAATGCTTCTTCTTAGAAAGTCAAAGTCGAATAACTATAATGGGACTGAACTTTCAACAGTCGCAATAGGAAAAGTTATGAACAAATCAAATCTCTACTTTTTAAGTCACATGGCTTTACGTACGCTTATGATGCACTTGCGCAACTCTTTTAATACGAGTACGCATGATGCTCTACCACGATTTGTGTAATTCTTTTTAAAAGTAATGTATTATTATTACAAGTATGAAAAAAATTATAGTTATCCCAAATGTCTGCCCTTAGTATGTAAATTAAATACATACATGTTTTAAAGCAAGTAGAATCATTGCCCCTTTTCGCATACAGAACGCCGTACATGATGTCACACTGAAGCTTTAATGCGACGCGTAACGTCAAATCATATTCGTACTGTATGCGCGCGTACACGCTGAGTATGATACACAGTACAAACTATGGTGCGATCACCCTCTCAGTGACAAATCAGAGCTCAAGGCGCGCTAAGGAGAATGATTAGAAGTGCTTACTCATTGCAGATCCGACTCTGTGCCTGCCTCTGCGCACATGATAACACCGCCCCCGTCTCTCTCTGTTGTTAATTGTTGGTGCACACACTCACACTTGCACATGTACGGTGCACGCCCGCCCACACTAAACACATGCCACCACCAAGCATTCTTGCTATCATTTATCCTGGAAACCAAAACATTAGCCAATGGGATGTCCCCCAGGGCTACCAATGATGGCCCTGGGCTTGGTTTGGTCTGCCCCTGCGGTTCCCATATAATGCGGGCACTGACATGAGCACACTCTCCTTTGCCTGCCTCTGCTGCGATGACACACAGACTGTCGAAAACACCCCAGACTCAGCGAAACCACAGCCTTTCAAGACACGACAAAAGACGACAAAAACAAAGGTAAGAGAAGACGTCACAACATCAGCCTCCACTGTAAATTGTATATGCATAATACTATTTTTTTATCCTTCATATGGCTTTCCTACCCCTCAATGGTTTTAAATTGTACTTACATAGTTGAAATATTTCTTTATAAGTCACGAGGTCCTATACACCTCTAATCTTAAAAATTGTGCGAGCATAAATTTCTGTGTCGCATTTCTGTACTATGCCACGTGCTTAGCCCTCTATTGTTATAAATTGTGCGTCCATGATAGTATTTTTTTTCTGCATCATGAGGCTGTCCCAAGCTTCTATTAACTTATTGATCTTCCTTTGTTTGCTGTAGCTGCCACACTCTTAACTACGGAATATTAAGAACTCACATTAAAATTCACTTTTGATAGTAGTTACGCAACTCCTTTTACGATGACTAATCAAAATGTCCTTTTGTTTCCTTCAGCAAACATCGTTCAGAAGCAACCACGGCCTATCAAGCAAAAGCAATGCAATTCTCTGCAACATATTGAATATACTTTGACGTATAGAAGCAGAGTTCAAGTGGAGTGGTGAACTCCGGTGGCCGCACTCTTTATACAAGGTAAGCACAGCAGCCAAGATCTACAAAGCCTTCACAGGAATGCATGAGAAATACGTCGCCATAACGGGCGTCAGTAACGCCGTAGGCACTTCCACATAGACACCACTTGAACGCGGCACTGTAACAACTGAAAAATACCAGGTACACTGCACTCGTAAAACTGTAGTGTTAGCTTTGTTTGTGAAATGAGAGAGGGCACAGTACGCTCTCTGTGTCATAATATCAAGCCTGGGCGACAAAATTATCGGCACTTTTTCGGCAGGAAAGTGGTGACAATGGGTTTGACAATATGCTCTATAGAATTCCAATTGAAGCTCATGTTAGATGTGAAGGACATCAGACATGACCTTCGATTGGAATTCCATAGAACATATTATCAAACCCATTATCGCTACTTTAGCGACACTTTCCTGCCAATAAAGTGGCAATAATTTTGTCACCCAGGCTTGATATTATGGCCCAGAGAGCGTACTGTGCAGTAGCTTCTGTTTAAATTCTATAATTACCTCAGAGCAGTGACAAGAGATAGGTTACAACAGTCTGACAAGCAGATCTACAACCTTATTACGCCACTTTAGAGTCGCTTTTAACATGGTTAAAGTGATGCAAGGAAACATCTCAACTCCAGACTCTGCGACACAGTTTTAATGTTGTTTGCTCTCTCTTTCTCTCTCTCTCACTCTCTGTGACATCATTTCTCTTTCTCTCTTAAACTTAGACACTGCTGTCTGCTTAAGCATGTAGAAGAATTGTTGAAATCAAGTTGTCAATCCAAGTGCCTGAAGTGTTTGGCCGCAAGGTTTATACGACGGTAAGCACAGAGGCCTAGATATACAAATCCTTCATAGGAATGCATTAGAAATAATTTGGCATAACGGGCGTTATTAACGTAGTAAGCACTTCCATATAGACACCACTTAAATGCGGCACTATAACAAATAAAATGTACCAGGTACACTGCACACGTAAAACTGTAGTGTAACTTTTATTTATGAAAGGAGAGACGACCATATTATCAAACCTTGGCAACAAAATTATCGCCACTTTATCGGCACCAAACTGCTGCTAAAGTGGCCATAATAGATTTGATAATATGCTCTATTGAATTCCAATCGAAGCTCATGTTAGATGTGAAGGACATCTAACATGACCTTCGATTGGAATTCCATAGAGCATATTATCAAACCCATTATCGCCACTTTAGCGACGCTTTCAGGCCGATAAAGTGGCAATAATTTTGTTGCCCAGGCTTGATATTGTGGCCCAGAGTTTTAATGTTTTCTCTCTCTCTCACTCTCTGTGACATCATTTATCTTTCTCACCTAAACTTAGACACTGCTGTCAGCCTGGACATGTAGAAGAATTGTTGAACTTAAGTTGTGAAGTCTACTTTCTAATGTGTTTGGCCGCAAGGTTTCTACAACGGTAAGCACAGAGGCCTAGATCTACAAATCCTTCATAGGCATGCATTAGAAATAATTCGGCATAACGGGAGTTAGTAACGCAGTAGGCACTTCCATATAGACACCACTTGAACACGGCACTATAACAAGTAAAATGTACCAGGTACGCTGCACTCTTAAAACTGTAGTGTTAGCTTTATTTGTGAAACGAGAGAGGGCCATATTATCAAGCCTTGGCGTCAAAATTATCGCCACTTTTATCGGCAGCAAACTGTCGCTAAAGTGGCTATAATGGGTTTGATCTATAATTACCTCAGAGCAATGACAACAGATAGGTTACAACAGTCTGACAAACAGATCCACAACCTTTTAACGCCACTTTTGAGTCACTTTTAATATGAGGAAAGTGAGGAAAAAATCTCAACTCCAGACTCTGCGACACAGTTTTAATGTTGTTTTCTCTCTCTTTCTCTCTCTCACTCTCTGTGACATCATTTCTCTTTCTCTCTTAAACTTAGACACTGCTGTCTTCGACATGTAGACGTGTAAACGAATTGTTCAGAATAGGTTGTGACACCAACTGCCTAAAATGTTTACCCGGAAGGTTTATACAACGGTAAGCACAAAGGCCTAAATCTACAAAGCCTTCACAGGAATGCATTAGAAATAAGTTGCCATAAAGGGTGTCAGTAAGGCACTAGGCACTTCCAAATAGACACCACTTGAATGCAGCACTATAACAGAACTGGAATATACGAGTCACACCGCACACGTAAAACCGCAGAGTTACCAAAACTTGTTTGGGCATAGTTTCAAGAACAGCGCTAAAACTATCTCGGTTTCAGCTGCATGAAACAGCAGCTAAAGCGGCGATAATGAACTTGATAATATGCCCTTGTAAATTCCCATAGTAGCCCAGGTTAACACCAGAACCTGCACTGCTATGGGAATTCACAACAGCATATTATCAAGCCCAATATCGCCACTTTAGCTGCAGATTCCTGCCGCTGAAATGGCGATAACTTTATCGCCGTTCTTGATAATAGGCCCCGTAATGCTTCAGCTCATTTACTCACATCTACATAATTCTAAACTCTAATTTTCTCTTTTTTTTGTTGCAGATTAACCATTAAACACCTTTTGGATTCCATTTCACAATTTTTTTACAACATTGTTTCAGTTATTTTTCCAGTTCTAATATAGTTATAATTGAGTTTCGTTCATATTTATTGTTTATCCCTTTCCATGCGGCCGCGATTCCTCTAGTGTGCTGTAAACAACACGAACAGGGGCGGGCCGTGACGAACCCCAGCCGTCATCAGCACACGAGCACCGTAGTGCATGACGGCTGGGGTTCATCATCAGCATGGAAGGGGTTAATAAAAGTTAATTAAAAAAACTACATACTTCTTTTATTTTGTGAGGGAGGGGTATGACGGCCCACAATAAAAATAACGTTGAAATACTATAGTAAGATAGTCAAGACTAGCATTGAAAACTACTGAGTTCTACTAAAATGGCAGTGGACGAAGTACGTAATCAACGTTTGGCTCCTCGGCACTACCTTTCAAATAAATATATAAAGAATATGACTATTATTACTGTACAAAGTGCAGCAGCGGATGACACGAACCGGAAAAAGAAAGCGACAGATTTACTAACTGATATAAAGAAAGGCTTGCTTGTTAAACTTGAAGGGAAAAAAAACGTGGGCTTCGAAACGACGCTGAGCATGCGAAGAGAGTACAACTGCTACACCAATAAAAAGGAAACCTTGACATACTATCAAAGAAATAAATGAGCATATCATCAAAAAAAGGCGATATACTATTGCGGCTTTTATCGACAGGAAACTGCTGATAAAGCGGCGATAATGGGCTTGTTAATAGGCCCTTGTAACTTCCCATAGCACCCCAGGTTCTGGTGTTAACCTTGGCTCCTTTGGTTATTCACAAGGGTATATTATAAAGTCCATTATCACCACTTTATCAGCATTTTCCTGCTGATAAAAGCGACGATAATGTATCGCCTTTCGTTGATAATATGGCTCAGTGCTCTTTTTTTGACCAGTAAACTTAGGTGCATATTATCAAGGCCCGGTGTTACAATTATCGCTGTTTTATTGGCAAGAAACTGCTGATAAAATGGCGATAATGACCATGATAATACGGCCTTGTTATTTCCCATAGAAGCCCATGTTAACACCAGAACATAGGCTTCTATGGCAATTAACAAGAATGTATTATCAAGCCCACCCTGAAGGACTGGGTTTTTCTAAGACCCAGTGGTGCCGGGGATAACACCTAAAACCTTCGTGGGTAACCTGTTCCGGCATACAAATGACAGAGACACGGGACACTTCCTTCGGCGTCAAAGATTCAAGGTTTATTACTGCAGGGAACACAGAAGTCACAAAAAGTACAACACGTGCAAGTTCGAGGAGTCTGCTTCAAATTGTATCTGTGGATCGCTCTTCTTATACAGTTTTTAGGCATAGGATAACATGGTGAACAAAAGATTACAACCCGATTCCCACAGTAAAGGTCATAGGGGGTCGCTTTCATGTATTCAGGGCCCGGAACATAATCACAGTAGCATTTGCCAGTTCCCAACTGTAAAAGTACATCTTCCCACCATTAGTACATTTCGTTCGGCTGTAAACAAAATAAAGGAAGAGACAGAAACAGGTGCAGAGGAAGACGAGGACAGTGAACAGATCGAAGAGGGTGTAAAAGGGGTGGTATCAGGAAACACGAGTTGCAGGCATCAAAGGAGACGTGCCTAATGAATGCACAACTAAGACACTAGACCGGCACGGCAAGATGAGTCTCAAGCGGAGCCATCTGCCTTACAGTGTCATCCCCCTCATCATAAAGACACCCTCAAAGGAACACGTGTCTTCCGCAAGAGTTTGGGAATCCCAGGGTCGCGTAGCGGACAGCGTCCGTTCGCTGGCTACTTGAGGGCAAGAGACAAAATGGATGCCGTATCTAAAATGGAACCCGTGGGTTCAGATGAAGAAACCCATGAAACAAACGAACGGTTTAGGCTAGTACAGCGAAAACGCGTACACCCACTAAACTCGTCATTTGCGGTTCATAGATACCAGACTCGACCATATTCGTGCGAGTCGAAAACACGACTTACAATTGTCACGGAACCTCAGACGCTCCTTTTGCCCTCATGTAGGCAAGCACCAGTCGGAATCGGAATCGATCTCGATATTCATCAGACCATCCAGATGCTGTTGTAACATAATTCTATCCACCAGAGTTCCTTTGGTAACAGGCGGCTGCCTTATACACGTCGTAGCACAGAGGCCACATAAGGCAGGGCCACACTGCACACAAAGACAACACGTGAACAGGAATGCTACAACAACCCCAATGATCATCAGAATCTTCCCACCCCAAGTCGACATTAGGCCCCAAAACCACCCTAGTAGCGTCCAATCCCCTACGTCCACGTGTATGGACTCGGAGATCTTATGCAACTTCGAGATGGCTTGATAGACAGTCGGAGCGTTGTCTGGAATGAAAATACAACAACTCGAATGGATCACCTTACATACTCCACCTCGATCTGCTAAGACGACGTCTAAAACCATACATTTTTGTAACGTCATAAGCCTGTCCGCCTGAAGCTCTGCTGTGATGTTGCCAAGGGCACTTGCAGTGATATTAGCTGTCGATTCCACCACTCGAGTCAACTGTCTCAGGTTCCTACTATTGATCATAGGTCCCCAAAACGGCAAGAAACCCTTGAAAAAGTCTCCTGCCTCTTGACCGGCAGTGTCCTCTTTGCTAATCACGCCTCTCACAACTCTGGTCTTGTGATAATCTGAGGCAATCGTAAAGGTCGGTGGCAGTAAATTTGCAATATAACAGGTGCCCGCGAAGTCAAGGGGCAACCATGTATATGCACGATCGTAACAGACAAAGTACGTACCCTTGGCAGTCAGAAGAACAGGGGAAGAGAGCATTGGTAAAACATACGTTTCAGAGCAAGCACTCTCCCCGAGGTGAGCTCTCTGGCTTCGGCCACGACCTTTCAAACAGAAATTACCAAGGTGGGGTACGATCCATATTGGAGATGAACTTTTGAGCTGTCTATCGCCCACGAGCACACTATACTCAGCCTCACTCAGATCCCTATAGGCTCGCACCTCTTCCTCTGGGATATGCGATGGTTCATAGATATCCCTATCTAAATCAGCAATCGCTATTGCCAAAGACTTATGGTACGGACCGGGACCAAAGTGTGGAGAACGTGGCTCTCGATTGGGGTAAGAATCTAGTGCGCTTCGAAACATTGTTTGGAATGCTCGAGCTGAACCCTGGGAACTGTAAGGAAGGACCAAGTACGGAATTCCCTTATCGGTGGTGTGTGGCATTAACCCACACACCCAACAATTGGTAGTGTTCATCACCAACTGATTCTGATGAAGGAGCTGAACAAAGGAATTGTTCATAAATTCCGCACGTCTAACCTGCTCGTGTTGGGGTAAGATGTGGAAGGAATGAGGAGAGACAGGGGAGGTAGGCTTAGGTTCAGAAGAAGAAGTAGGTGAGGCAGAAGGCAACAATGACTGTAGCATGTAATACACCCCACCCACCAATAACGAAGAAACAGTTAGGAATAGAAGGAACACCTGAAACATGAAGCATTTTGTACGTGCAATTCTACGCAGTTCGAATCTTTGGGCTTGAGCCTTTTCCAATTCCGACAGCTTTGAGAAAGCCATCCTCTAAAACCGTCTGCAACGTTCTTGACGCACTTCGTTCTGTGTAGCAGTAGTCAATCCCCAGGAGTTCCTAGGAATCGACGGTCTCCGACCTAGTGTCAGGACCTACTAACCAGAAGGAAGTACCCGCGCTGCCCTACTGTCTACCCGGATGCAAGGTACTTTAATCAACAATATATATATACAAAATCTCCTAGCTGTGGAAGCAAATACACATATAGAAAAAGACTAAAAATTTACAAAATCACAATTATTCAAAAGTGTTCTGACTGAAAAGTGATAATGGGTTAACGTGGATGTCAGGGGAGAAAGCAAAAAATATTTTTTTTATTTGTCTCTGGTATTGGAGCGAAGAAAATATCTGCTTCTCCCGGGACGAGTCTGATCGTCAAACAGTTGGTCCGATGAAACAGAATCCTGTTGACCAGACAATTGTTCAGATCTTGAGTTCTGTGATGACAAATGTTCAACAATATCGTTCGGCTGCACTGAGGTATCTCCGACAGGCTGAGCGTCGCTGAATGGGACAAAGTTTGGTACGATCTCAGCTTCAGACGAGGCGATGCCCTTCCTCACCCACGAGTCCGCTGGCAAAAGTATAGGTACCTTCTTGGTGTGGGTGGCGTGCAGTCCTCGTGGCAAGGAGCACCTGGTAGGGTCCGGTGAATCGAGGCTCAAGATTTCGCTTTCGGCCAAAATTCCTCGTCACCACCCAGTCTCCGGGCTGGAGCTGGTGGCCTGGACCCTCCGTCTGCGTCGGCAGTGCTTCAAAGACCTGTTGGTGAATTAACCTCAGTTTAGCAGTCAGATCATGAAGATAATCGATCAACATTGGATACTCAAGATCAGAGAACACACTGGGTCTAGGGACCCCCCAAACATTGGCAGGACGGCCGAACACAATCTCATAGGGACTGAGCCCTACTCGAGAGTGTACAGTCGCCCTGGTTGACAGAAGAGCTAAGGGCAAAGCGTCAGGCCACGAGAGACCAGTCGTAGCCTGAATCTTCGCGAGTTTTAATTTAAGAGTGCCATTGTACCCTTCAACCAAACCTGCTGACTGGGGATGATTGGCGCTGTGGAACGTTTGTGTAATTCCGAGGCCCTTACACACATTCTTCATCACACTCCCTACAAACTCACTGCCGTTATCGGACCATACAATCCATGGCATTCCATACTGAGGAAAGTATTCCTTCAGTAGGACTTTTGCAGTGGACAGGGCAGTATTGTCCTTAAGAGGGTAGGCTTCGATCCATCGGGAGAATGCGCAAACCACAACTAGAACGTACTTTAGGTGATTGCATCGCTCCATATGGATGAAATCTAACTGAATCACCTCAAAGGGACATGAAGGAGGAGCAAAATGGCCAGGAGGTGTAGGAGTTCCCTTACCAGGATTGTACATCATACATATCATACAATTCTTAACCAATCTCTCAGCACACTTAGCAATACCATCATTCTTCCATAGAGGGGACAACAACTTGCAGATACCTTTCGCACTAATATGTGACAAGCCGTTTGCCATCGTCACAACAGCTAGCACATACGCATCCGGCAACATCCACCTCTTATTCTCCGACAAATCAATTCAGCAGCCATTCGCTTCCAGTTTTCCCGTACTCTCTTTCCACTTCGCCTTTTCAGTCTCGGTGGCCTCATTCTGAATCGCTTTCACACTCTCGATAGTGTCCTCACACATACCAGTTTCTGCAGGCCACCTTACCGAACTCGTCACATACATTCTAGTTGTAAGGTTCCTGGCAGTCTCCTTAGCAATCTCATCAGCGAACGCATTGCCACGACCAACATCATCCGTCACCTTACGGTGTGCACTACATTTAATAATCGCCACCTGCTCGGGCAATGTAATTGCATCCAAAAGATCATTCACAAGCTGTCCGTGCTGGATCTTCGTACCATGCAACGTCATGAAACCTCTCTCTCTCCACAAACGTCCAAAGCTGTGAGCAACACCAAACGCATACTGGCTGTCTGTAAACACATTCACCCGTTTCCCCTTTGACAAAACACACGCTCTAGTCAAGGCAATCAGTTCTGCCGCCTGTGCAGAATTATGATTCAATCTCGCAGTCTCCACAACCGTACTCAACGTCACCACAGCATACGCAGTCGTCACATCACCATTCGGCAACTTAAAACACGAACCATCCACATACAAGGTACCATCGGGGTCTTCCAATGGAGTATTTTTCAGGTCCACACGACCTTTTGTTTCCTCCTCAGTTCGTAAGTAGCAATCATGGGGTGCTACCTCATCTGATTCCATATTGATTGGCAACAAAGTCGCCGGGTTCAGGACATTACAACGCTTTATTTGAATGTGACTTGCCAGAAGCGTCAGCTCATACCCAGACAACCTTGCACTTGTCAAGTGTTGGGTTTTTGTACGATTCAAGAGAGTGTCAACTGCATGCGGAACCATCACCGTAAGCATATTATCCATGACCAATCCTGCAGATTGTCGGATGGACACCGCAGCTGCCGCTGTTGCTCTCAAACAACTCAGCAATGCTCTAGCTACTGGGTCCAAGGTCGAGGAAAAATATGCACATGGACGCTGCTTAACACCGAATTGTTGCGTCAAGACACTCAACGCACAACCTTCCCTCTCGTGAACATATAGTGTAAACGGCTTACTGTAGTCAGGAGTACCTAACACAGGGGCCGAACACAACGCATCACGCAGTTCAGAAAAACTTTTCTGACATTCTTCCGTCCATGGTAAAGGAGTTGGAACATCCTTGCACGTAAGAGCCACTAATGGTTTCGCTAGTAATGAAAAATTTGGAATCCATTGCCTGCAGTATGACGTGATACCTAATAAGGCACGCACATCTCTCTGAGTCGTTGGCACAGTCATTCGAGCAATCGCTGCAATTCTCTCTGGGGTCAACCGTCTTCCCTCCTTTGACAATAAGTGACCTAGATATGTTACTTCTTGACAACAATATTGCAGTTTAGAAGGTGACACCTTGTGATGTAAGTCACAGAGATGCTGCAACAACGACACCGTAGCAATTTTGCAAATGTCCTGAGTGTCCGCAGCCACCAATAAGTCGTCGACATATTGGATCAAGGCCGCACCGGCCGGCAATACAAACGCGTCAAGTTGGCTCTTCAGGGCTTGGCTGTATATCAATGGACTCTCACAGTAGCCCTGAGGAGCGCGTTTAAACCTAAAGCTGCGGCCACCTAGAGAGTAACCGAAAAGGTCCCTACTTTCCTCAGCAATCGGAATGCTAAAGAAAGCATTCTTCAGATCGATCACTGAGAACCAAGATGCAGAGGCTGGAATCAGAGTCAGTAAAGCCGTAATGTCGGGCACCACAGGGAACTGAGGAATCACAATTTTATTCACCTCCCGTAAATCGATGACAAAACGATAAACAGGAGGCTTAGATGGATCAGTGCGTTTCAGAATGGGCAACACAGGGCTATTACACACGTTTCCCCGAGTCTCCTCGATAACATCTTTGTCGATCAAATCGTAGATGATCGCTAACAGTGCCCGCTCACCATCAAGGGAGATACGATACT
The DNA here is from genome assembly GCF_964263255.1 of Lissotriton vulgaris. NCBI lineage: Eukaryota > Metazoa > Chordata > Amphibia > Caudata > Salamandridae > Lissotriton > Lissotriton vulgaris. The sequence continues at coordinate 421,978,307 of NC_141691.1, forward strand.
GGGGAATACGTGGCAAACGCACATTAGATTTCAAGTGAACAACATAAGGGGAGATATCAAGCAGGCCCACGTCATTGGGACCTGTTGCCCACAAAGATGCAGGAAGAGAACTCAATTCCGGTGGGAGCTTATCGATGGACAAATACATAGGAGAGATAACTCTCTCACCCAATGTAAGCTTTACTCCCGCAGGAGAACAATACAGAGTCGCATACAGGCGTTTCAGCAAATCCAGGCCCAAAAGATTTTCACCACAACCAGTAGTCAAAATCAAAGGAGCTTGCAGCTCACGAGGCCCAATTGTAAGGGGCAAAGGGCGTGAAACCGGATTGCTAACAGGGGCGCCGGAGAATCCAACGGAAACATTTGTTAAGCCAGACAAAGGTGCGCCAGGGAGTTTCGAATGCATGATGGAACTTTTTGCTGCACCAGTGTCCAACAGAAAAGGCTCAACTACGCCCGAGGTGGCAACTGCGACGTAAGGCCCTCTCTGATCAACCGGAACTGATACTACTCCCTCTCTTTGTCTATGGCTGTCCTAGTAATTACCGTCGTCAGTGCCCTGATCGACGTAATAATCGTCCACATTGTACTGTGCGGATCTGCCTTGCGACGATCCATGCTGATTGAAACAATTATTAGAATCAGAAGAATTGTTAGAATGATCATTTTGAACACCGTGACCTCTACCTCGTGAGGCCTGTTGAGGACCACTACGGCCTCCTCTAGATGAATTACCACTATTTCGATCACGCAAAACTGGACAATCGAATTTCAAATGACCCTCGTTTCTACAATAGGCACACTGATTGTACCCTAACATAGATCTCTGCGAAGAGGAGTCATTCCGAGATTGCGACCTATTTCACTGAGACTGCGATCGATTCCGCTGCTGCGAATCATTCTGATTCGAACGCGGAGGATACGCTTGTTGCAACAACACTTTCGTTTTGAGCTCTTTCATCTTTTTGTCCGCACGATCACTTTCCTCTTTCTCTCTATTCTCATAATATTGGGCCGTAGCCAATATCTGAGCAGAAGTGGAGACAGCCCACGCACTCTCTGAATTCTTTAATTTGTTGCTGAGGTCCGGCAACAAATTCGACACAAACTTGTCCACAAACAATCTCTGACCTCCCTCTGTGCCCATGTCTTGACCACTGTGATCAATGAATGCCTCCTCAAATCTCGTAAAGAAATCAGAGACACTCTCATCCTTCTTTTGCTTGCAGGCGGACAATTTGTCCCAGTTAACTTTCATAGCTGGCATAAGCGTTTTCATAAGAGTGATTATTCTCTGAGGGAGATTTGCAATCAACTGTTCGGGCTTAGCCCCACCAACTTGCAAGGCATCCGCGGCAAGAAGTGCAGCCCAGTCACCACCTAATTCTGCTGCATGATCTTCCTGACGAATCTTTGCCCATACCGGTTGCGGTACGACATTGCCAAACAACATATCAATGTCGGCAAGATTCATTATCGTAGCATCCACTAGCTGAGACATTTCTTTATAATACCCTGCAGGATTTTTGCGAGGGTCGGGCAAAGTCTGCTTAACCTGCAGAACTTCCGACCGTTTCCATGGAAGATGTATACACACTCTCTGGAAATGTGGCGGAATAGCAGGATTAGCAGCAGGGTCACCTGGCATCCACACTGGCGGAACTTCGCACATGGGATACTGGCCAGGCGTAGCCATCCACTCCTCAGTTTCATCTTTAAACAGTGCTCGGGTTATCACAGTAGGACGAAAAGATAGAAGATGCTCGAGAGCACGTCGAACATTGCTACCCATGAGTATACCACTTGCAAACTGAAGCTGAAGTTCAGTTACGTCAACCGGTACTTCGTTGACCTCGTCATTAGATATTGCTTCACGTAAGAATTTGCACATTTCGTCAAACACAAATCTCTGTGTTGGCACATTGAATTGAGAGAAAGTATCAGCAATTGTGCGCGGAGGATTTTTAAGGGGATACCTAATCCAATTACGCGCCATATTGATTAGTGTATCACGTTCCCTACCACCAGGAAGCTGACTCCGTCATTGGGGAGCATCAGGTTCATCAGACCCAAAAATCGGTCCAAAAGGAGAATAGAGATATGGCTGAGATACCCGCCACCCCCTCTCAACACAATCCCCAAGAATTGGGAAACCGGAAACAGTTCTTGAACTTTTGGAAGGCGGGAAGGGAGTTACCCTTCCCGGCCGTATTTATTAAAATATGAAACAAAATCAAAACATTAAAATAACAGTTTCATATTATGTACAATTTCATTTCCACATTACGATGTTTGGCTAACCTTAACAGATCTCTAATACAAAGGTTCTCCTAGCCGAACTAACATCCTACAAAACATTTGACTTGAAATTGTACATCCTAACGTTAAGGGCCAACGGCAAGGTCGTAACCGGTGTCAGATCCCTAAACCAGAAATACCACCCTCACTTGTGAGGGGAGCGACCGCACAGAGGCATACCTCAAGTGCATCTACCAATTTCCCTTGGACTTGACGGGGGCCCCAATGAACTCGACGCCATTTAACGGTCGTCCGAGGACTCGTGTGAGGTGTCTAAAAGGTAGCGTAAACCCCCTCCCGCACCCCACACAACTTACCCATCTGCCGTCGCAGATGTCCTGGCCCCGGGAAATTCCCCAGGAGGGCCCGTAGCCCCTCCTATCCAGGAAGGGGCCTTGACCACCTTTCCTTTTCTTCCGGCGGCCTATCCTTAGACGGGACCGCCTCCCCGTTGAGGGGCCAATTGGCCACCTCCCCCGAGCGCTCCCATCCGTAATGGGTGACGCCCCCCCATAGGGATCTTCCAATTACTGCTCACCGATCATGACCTTACCGCCACAGGCCGGATAGTTGACCGGCTATCCGGACCCCCCACTCCTGCCTAAAGGTCATGTTTTAAACCCTTCAACCAAGCTATGAGGTCTCCTATGAGTAACTCATTCCCCACCCGGGACAAATGAACCCCGTCCCCCAAATACATACTGTCCCCTTTGATACAACCATGCGAAACAGAATGCAGTGTACTTGAACGAAACAATCTACTCACTTTGTTATTTATTTTCCTTACTGAATGATTCAGAGCAGAAACCGAAATAGCCCCCCGCCACACTTTCCGTGGGATCATATGGGACCATGCAATTGTGCACCCTGGAACTCTTCTTGCCAACCAACTTACTGTGGAAAGCATTGCCTCAAGAAGAAGTCATCTACCAGTGGCCACCAAATCGTTGCCCCCAAGATGGACTATGATTATAGACGGCGGTGACCTTGTCCGCCCTAACAAACCCTCGAAAAAGGATTGAAGCTGGTCAATACAGAGCCCGCCCTTTCCGTAGAAGGACACCCTGTACCCGTATTCCCCAGCCACGTGAATCATATCACCTGCTTTGAATACATCCGCGGCACGCCTCACGTATGAGTGGCCCACGACCCACACCTCTTTTTTCGCAGTCGGTGATTTCTGACCGCTGGTCCCCAGGTGTCGGGTCGACTGCACAGTCCGCCCCGCTTCGTAAGCTTGCGCAACTGAAAACCAAACAAAAACAAGAAGCGTGAGTATATCATTACAGCTTCACAACATGTGCAACCGCACATACCTTTTATAACAGTTCGAGGACCAACGCCCCACACGTTTTACTTCCTCTACACTCAGACCCTTGGCTGTAGCCTCAGTAGCAGCCCCTATCCGAAAGGAATGGGTCCCGAACTCGCCGGGGTTCAAGCCCGCGGCCGAAATCGACATCGCAAGCACCCTCTGGAACTGAAACCTCATCAGTGGGGTGGCGTCAGCGTGTCGCAACAAGGTCCCCCCCCATGCTGCCACCCTCTGTGCTAAGTATTCCTCTACGCACACCACAGGGCACATGGAAGAACCGGGGATCCTCCGAATGATTACGCAGTCCCCGATTGCACCCTGATCGGATTTGGACCTAACAAACGAGACCGTCATCGTCTCCCCCCCTGACCTGAATGTGCTCCCGGCACAGTCCCCCCATCGTATCCCGCTTGTTCTTCGCCACTAATTCGCTTACCCGCATAGCCCCATGGAATGCTAGTGCAAATGCGGCTCGGAACAACACTGCTTCGTACTGGGATGAACACATTGCCGGGAGTACGGACCATAACAGGGTCAGCCTATCCAGACCTATCGGGTGCCTCTCATCTACTCTGCGACCCTCAAGGCGTTGCCACCCACGTAGCGCTTTCTGCACAACGAAAGATGCTGTCGGGTCCTGGATCCCATGAGCCTTTGCCATAAAGGAAATGGCGGCCCGATGCCTCTGGGCCGTAGCTACTGATTTACCTGCCTGACGTAAAGAGAGCAGAAATTTCACTACAAACTCTTCCTGACCCCAAAGTTCCCCCCTAGCAGTACCCAAAAAGGCCCAATAGGAACGGAACGCCCCTTCATATGCCTTCCTCGTCCTGGGTGCTAAACTCTCTCCCACGAGGTTTTGTAGTTCGGGGCACCGAGAGACCAGAGAGCTTCGGGAAAGGGTGCCGCCACCGGGTCCGCTGTGGGCAGAAAACCCCAGAAGGCCTGCATACGGAAACGAGAAAGCGCATCAGCCGCTTGGTTCATCACCCCCGGCACATGTCTTGCCCTAAACAGTACATTCAGTTGCATGCATAACAACACAATTTCCTTGAGCAGTCTCAGAATCAATTTGCATCGTGCTGCCTGACTATTGATACACTCAACCACGGTCATGTTATCAGACCAGAACACCACAGAGTGATCACGGAACCCCTCGGGCCAAGTTTTCAGTGCCACCAAAATAGGGAAAAGTTCGAGAAAAGCAATGTTACTTGTCAACCCGCACTCGTGCCACCATGACGGCCATTTTTGAGCCGACCATTGTGCGCCAAATATGGCACCAAAACCTATACTCCCCGCCGAATCTGTCCACAGCCCCAGCTCCTCGGAGGACACCGCCGGCCTGTTCCAGACAACTCGACCATTGAAATCCGCCAGGAATGCCAACCAAATGCGCATGTCCTGGCGAACCTCTGCCGAGAGCCTCGTGCGATGATGACCTTCCTTCAAGCCGACCATGGCTTGTGCAATCGAGCGGGAAAAGGGGCGCGCCATTGGCATCACTCTCAGGGCAAAATTCAACTGACCCACCACCTGTTGCAATTGATGCAGGTTTACTTTTGTTGCACGAATACATGTCTCAAGGGATAACCTGAATTTTAACACTTTTTCCTTGGGTAATCGAAAACAACCTTCTACCGAGTCGAGCTCGATCCCCAGAAACTCGAGCAAGGTCGAGGGACCCACAGTCTTACCTGGTGCCAATGGCACACCGAATTGATTCATTAAGACACGAAATTCATGTAAAGCCTGTCCACACTCAGGATCCCCGGCTGCCCCCAAAAACAGAAAGTCATCGAGATAGTGCATAACATGTTGAAAACCTGTCTTCCTTGTGAATACCCATTGCAGAAAACAACTGAACTTCTCGAAATAGGCACAGGAAATCGAGCACCCCATTGGCATACATCTATCCATGTAATAGCGACCCTGAAACTGAAAACCAAGGAGACGCTGATCGTCTGGGTGTACCGGGAGCAACCGGAACGCTGACTCGATGTCCGATTTTGCCATCAGCGTCCCGGGCCCCAGGCGATTCAACATGGCAACGGCCTCATCGAAAGATGCGTACCGCACCGAACACACTTCCGGGTCTATCGCGTCATTCACGGAAAGACCACGTGGGGCTGACAAGTTATGTATCAGCCGAAACTCACCCGGGTCCTTCTTGGGGATCACCCCTAGAGGGGAACAAACAAAGTTAGCAACCGGTGGCAAATCGAATGGACCGGCGACACGACCTCGAGTCACCTCTTTCCCAATCTTTACCTGTACCACCGCCGTGTGCTGCAAGACCGACAGTTGATTCTTACAATTTGCTACACCTTGAAAATCCCCCACTGGGATGCGGAAACCATATGAAAACCCGTTTCGTAACACCCCAGCGGAAGCATGATCCGGGTATTCGTTGAGCCAAGGAATTATTGCCATGGTATCAATCGGGGTAGGTAAAGGCGCCCCTCGGACTATATCAGACTTGTTTGGTGCCTCCCTTACCACCGTTATCACCCGTTTTGGCTCTGCACATGGACTCAGGATGGGATGGCTGCCCACACCCCCCACACTCATGTCTGAATTTGCATGACCCCTGGGGCCTCGTACATTTCCCTCTGTTAAAATTCCAACAGATCCCCCTTTTACCTGTGTTGCCAATCGGCTTCGAGTGGTACTCGTTACCTGCACCCGTCCGAAAGGGTGTCCCAGAGTTTTGGCGGGAAGATTACCCCCCGTTACTCCCTACCAATGGTACCTTCAACAATCCTGTACTCTCCATTTTTTGCCATGACACGGAGTCGTAACAATCCCAAGTCAAACATGGGTCGTGTTCCTTAGCTTTTCTAAAAAGATTGTCATAGCAGAATCACTGATTGCCCCCATATGCTACGGAATACTCCATGATACGTGATTGATAAATTGGCAACTCGGTCAACAACTCGGGCCTGCGCTCGCCCATGATGGAGGTAAAAATGCTATTTCTAAACAAAGAGATTCTATCAATGTGTGAACATCTATTTTATTTGTTGGTTTTTCAGTGATGAGAAGATAGTGAAGGTACTCTCTCTTAGGGTGATAAAGATGAGAGCACAATGTGCTTTTTAAAATACCCCTCACACACTAAAAAAATCCAGTAGTGTCATGCTTCATCATTGGGGTCTTCCCGTCCCTCTACGGGGCGGGGCGTGCTACGACCTGACCGACTACGCGGGAGCACTAAAGTGGTGACAGGACTATGTGATGGTGCAAGGTGTCAGTGAAAGTGTAGGGACCTAACAATGTGTGTGAGTACAAAAATTAAAAATCCTCTGGCTAGTAGAAAAAAACAATTTATTAGCTTCTCTAGCTGGGGATATTAAGAAGGGGGTTTTGGGGTTGAGCCGATCGCTGCAACCTGGTCTACATGTTTCGTAGGCAGTCCCCTACTGCCTACTCATCAGGACCTTCTACTGGTCCCTACGGGAATAAGCTCAGTTGCTAAGTATTGTCAGCCTGTCTTCCTAAAAACTAACAGTAAAATTCCACTGCTAGTTTTATGCTTCAGGGCATGAGCTAGCCCCCTGGGAAGCAAAAATTATCAAAAATAGGTGACCCAAATAAGGTCCCTGTAAAGAAAAAGGGAAAAAAAGAAACACAGATATTTACATTTATAGCTGTGAATTTTGCGCTTTCATTCTTGTTTGCGCCACAATTTCACTCATCAAATCCATTCACCCATTATACAGAGAATGACTTTTGAACTTTTATGGACAGAGTGATGGTTCAGTCTGCCATCCCCTGGCTGTACGTAGGTGATACCTAACAGTGGACAAAAAACACACAGATGTTCATAGTGGGAACTGTGGTTTGTCCCTGCGCTTACATAATTATCTGTGCCACAATTCTTCATTTCAAATCTTCATTAAACTATTGCCTAAAGCCCTAATACAAGACTTTATGGACAGAGTGATGATTCAATCTTCCATCCCCTGCCTGTCCGAGTAAATTCCCGAACTTGTACGCGCCCACTGTAATTTGGGCTAGTTCCATCTCCACACACACACGTCAAAGCGACTCAATGCATACAACAACATTTCACAGGATTAAAAAAGAAGAACCCGATCTTTCATATTAGTCATAAGGTTGCGGTCAATGAGACAATAAAACAATGAAAGTCCCCACACAGGGCGTACCCCTGCGTTAGAATGGTAACTATACATACTGTTGTGGCAAGTACGTGGTGCCCCATGAGCTGACAATCGGTAGGATTTCACCGCGGCGCTCTGCAATGAAAGAGAGCCACGCCCTTAGCGTTTTGGTCGAACTGCTTGGGAAGTGGAAAAAAGTGTCTCAAAACCCACTCGTTTTGAGACCTGGGGTAGGGGTCTGTAACTTACTTTGTCCGCATAATCACTAAGTCTTACTTCTACCGATGTTGCCGCTCTGCTGAATGCTCGCGTGTTAGGAGCACTGGATCATTTAAGCGTCAATGCGCGCTGGTGCCGGGTGTGTCTAAACACTAGCGCGCTAACCCAAAATGGCTGCCCGTGATGGGACATTGGAACCACAGAAAAAGATATTGGAAAAAGGCTTGGGATATGTCCCCACTAGTAACATGGATAAATTCCACCTATGCAAGGAAGTACAGGAATTTATGAGGAGACTCAAACTGCAAGTCTTTTTCAAAGACAAAGTGGACACTCAAGAGAAAGGAGACACCGGACTCAAGCCTCGATCAACTTTCACACCAATGAACAACACCCTCCCCATAGAACTCCTGACCTTTGAAAAAGCTGTCATGAAAGATCTGGAAGCTCTCGACCCAACGCAGAAACGCGTTTTCCAAAATGTATCAAATGAAGAACGAAGGGCACTCCGTGACTTAAGCAACAACAAACAATTGGTCATAAAACCAGCAGACAAGGGGGGTGCAACGGTACTAATGAATATAGATCAATATGACAAGGAGTGTACCAGGCTATTACAGGACAAGAGAAACTATGAAATACTCTCATCAGATCCAACTGAGAGGATCTCAATCAAGATAAAGACCATGGTTGAGGAGGCACTGTCGCACGACTGGATCACCACCAAAGAAGGGGAATTTCTGTGTCAAAAAAACCCAAAGACCCCCTACCTGTACATCCTACCCAAGATCCACAAGGACCTTGTGAATCCACCGGGCAGACCGATTGTATCGGGGATCGGGTCGGTCCTCGAACCAGTCTCTAGGTTTGCAGACGCATTCCTGCGTCCAATGGTACAAAGCACATCAACATACCTCAGAGATACGAAAGATGTACTTAATCTGCTCGAAGAAGTGTCATTTGACCCTAACACACAGCTATTAATTAGCTGTGATGTAGAGAGCCTGTATACAAGCTTGCCTCACAATGAAACACTGGCGATAATTGAGGATGTCCTCTTCACAGATGACTGGGAGTACCAAACACCACGAAACGTGGTGATGGAATGCTGCACCCTGGCTCTCAAGGAGAATTTCTTTGAGTATAACGGCATTTTGTACCTCCAAAAGCATGGGACCAGCATGGGAAGCACATTTGCTCCAAGCATAGCTGGTCTCTATGTTCACCATCTGGAGGTTACAAAAATACTAAACAACATTAACCCTTTCCGGCCAAGGATTCTGACCTGGAAGAGGTACATTGACGACATCCTTATCATCTGGGATGGCGATGATAAGAGTGCCCAACAGTTCCTGACATGGCTTAACTATCAGGATGAATTCCTCAAATTCACCAGTGTTACAACAAAAACCAACCTGGTATTCCTGGATTTGAACATCTTCCCCAAGAATGGCAGATTGATGACAACAACTCATTTTAAAAGTACTTCCAAGAACTGTCTCTTGATGTATCAGAGCTTTCACCCGAGACACCTGAGGGATAACCTCCCTTACGGCCAGTTCTTGCGACTTCGCAGGAACTGTACGGAAGTTGCCAATTTTAAAACTCAGTCAGAAGAGCTAAAGGAAAAATTGAAAATGAGGAACTATCCATCAAGGATCATTGATCAAGCCTATAAGAGAGCAAGGAACAATTGCAGAGATAGCCTCCTGGAGGAGAAAGTCAAAAAAGTGGAAGAGCAGAGACCCATATGTGTGACCACGTATAATACCAACTCTGACCAGGTGAGCAAAATAATCAACAAAAACTGGAAGATCCTTAACAGCGGGGGCCTGGAAATTCCAAAACCAATGTTCTCGCACAAAAGAGCACAGAGTGTCAGGGATATTTTGGTCCATACTAGGCCAAAGGCCAACAGGGTGAACAACACTGGTAATCCTAACTTTGTACAAGGGCACTACCCCTGCGGTGGATGCAAGGTATGCTGCCTGACCAGGAAAAGTAAAAAACTGACCTTCAACAACGGGACAACATGGGAACAAAGAACATTCAGCAATTGCAATAGTTCCAATGTTGTGTACCTTATCACATGCCCCTGCAAACTCGAATACATTGGCATGACGAGCAGGGCAGTGAAGTTAAGAATAGGTGAACATAAAAGCACAATCAAGTGCAAAAAGTCCAGTACCAAATTAACAAACCACTTCCTGGTAAGTGGTCACAAACCTGAAGACATACTGTGGACTGTAATTGAACAGATTGACAACGAAAGACATCTCCTTGAAAAAGAACAGAGATGGGTTTTTCGTGTCCAGTCCAACAAAAATGGGTTGAACGATGAAATTCCGTGGGGTCAGTTATAGAACCCCCTTACCCCTAAAGAACCCCCACTCTCTAAGGCACCCCCAACCGTGGCAAAGATAATAACAGAGGTCCTCTATTGGCATGTGGAACCCACCCCCGTTGGAACACAGCACTACGGGTGTATGACTACTGTGCTTCACCTTAGCACAGGGGTCAAGTCTCAACCCACCTAATAATTATGATTTTCATAAATATATTCCACAGCGTATTTCGCTGTTTAATCTTTACACCTTTAATAATTCAAGGTAGAGAACTGCGTAGAAACACCTAGCTAAATTTTATTACTCTTCATACATGTCTTTAGCATCTTGTAAGAACTTCAATACCTCCCAATATAGGTCCACCACTAGTGACCCTTTCATAATATTATGATTTCCGTTTTTCAGTTGAATAATTTCTTCTGGCATTATTTGTGAATAGTGATCTGCATTAAGATTGTTATTATACATTATAAATACAACCTTCCCTGCCACAATTCATGAACAGCCATCATATTCACTTCGCCGTGGGTAATGATAGACATAGAAGGGAGACTTCCGCATTTTGACCCTCCAATGTCCCATCACGGGCAGCCATTTTGGGTTAGCGCGCTAGTGTTTAGACACACCCGGCACCAGCGCGCATTGACGCTTAAATGATCCAGTGCTCCTAACACGCGAGCATTCAGCAGAGCGGCAACATCGGTAGAAGTAAGACTTAGTGATTATGCGGACAAAGTAAGTTACAGACCCCTACCCCAGGTCTCAAAACGAGTGGGTTTTGAGACACTTTTTTCCACTTCCCAAGCAGTTCGACCAAAACGCTAAGGGCGTGGCTCTCTTTCATTGCAGAGCGCCGCGGTGAAATCCTACCGATTGTCAGCTCATGGGGCACCACGTACTTGCCACAACAGTATGTATAGTTACCATTCTAACGCAGGGGTACGCCCTGTGTGGGGACTTTCATTGTTTTATTGTCTCATTGACCGCAACCTTATGACTAATATGAAAGATCGGGTTCTTCTTTTTTAATCCTGTGAAATGTTGTTGTATGCATTGAGTCGCTTTGACGTGTGTGTGTGGAGATGGAACTAGCCCAAATTACAGTGGGCGCGTACAAGTTCGGGAATTTACTCGGACAGGCAGGGGATGGAAGATTGAATCATCACTCTGTCCATAAAGTCTTGTATTAGGGCTTTAGGCAATAGTTTAATGAAGATTTGAAATGAAGAATTGTGGCACAGATAATTATGTAAGCGCAGGGACAAACCACAGTTCCCACTATGAACATCTGTGTGTTTTTTGTCCACTGTTAGGTATCACCTACGTACAGCCAGGGGATGGCAGACTGAACCATCACTCTGTCCATAAAAGTTCAAAAGTCATTCTCTGTATAATGGGTGAATGGATTTGATGAGTGAAATTGTGGCGCAAACAAGAATGAAAGCGCAAAATTCACAGCTATAAATGTAAATATCTGTGTTTCTTTTTTTCCCTTTTTCTTTACAGGGACCTTATTTGGGTCACCTATTTTTGATAATTTTTGCTTCCCAGGGGGCTAGCTCATGCCCTGAAGCATAAAACTAGCAGTGGAATTTTACTGTTAGTTTTTAGGAAGACAGGCTGACAATACTTAGCAACTGAGCTTATTCCCGTAGGGACCAGTAGAAGGTCCTGATGAGTAGGCAGTAGGGGACTGCCTACGAAACATGTAGACCAGGTTGCAGCGATCGGCTCAACCCCAAAACCCCCTTCTTAATATCCCCAGCTAGAGAAGCTAATAAATTGTTTTTTTCTACTAGCCAGAGGATTTTTAATTTTTGTACTCACACACATTGTTAGGTCCCTACACTTTCACTGACACCTTGCACCATCACATAGTCCTGTCACCACTTTAGTGCTCCCGCGTAGTCGGTCAGGTCGTAGCACGCCCCGCCCCGTAGAGGGACGGGAAGACCCCAATGATGAAGCATGACACTACTGGATTTTTTTAGTGTGTGAGGGGTATTTTAAAAAGCACATTGTGCTCTCATCTTTATCACCCTAAGAGAGAGTACCTTCACTATCTTCTCATCACTGAAAAACCAACAAATAAAATAGATGTTCACACATTGATAGAATCTCTTTGTTTAGAAATATCGTTTTGGAGGGTGATTCTATCAACTCCTCTGTACTTCCCTTATTGTTTTGGAGGTAAAAATGCCCCACGCTCTGCCCTAAGTACCAATGTTTTCGTCAACCTTAAAGGCGGCCATTTTTGCGCGCCAAACACTCGGATGCATGAGCTCCTTTTGGCTCTTTACATGCTCCATCTCGTAATGATCGGTAAGCAAAGAAAAAATGTTCACATACTTATTCGCCCAAATCTTTTCCTTAACTTCCAGTGGAACATGCTGAGCCACCTTTTCCTTTCGTGAAGGTACAGACCCCTCCCCCGCAATCGGCAATGGCCGCTTACCTGAACCAGACGCTGCATCTGCCACCGAACCTGGGCCTGATGCGTTAACAGAAGATGGTGCCTTCGCAGCCTCCCTAGATTCCCGCAGTTGCCTCATTACTGCGCGGGCGTCGTCAGCCGTGGTGCCCTCGCTATCTTTTCCCAACCACGCTGCCAATTGTGCCGCTAACTCAGGAGGCATATCCTCCCCGTTCACGGGGGTGACCACCACGGGGATCGGATTCCCTCCTTTCGGCACCGGGGTTGGCTCCTCAAGTGGGGTATCGGGAACCGGGGTTTCCCCCCCGAGTGCCCCCCTTCTGGACCTCTTGCCTCTCCCACCGGGGACTGCTCCCGGCAAAGGCCGTTTCGGTCCACCCTCCCCGTCCTTAGCCGCCATCTGCTTCTTCAAATCGGCTACCTCTTTCATGAGCATGCGGAGCATCTGATCGGTACTGACCCGCTTCCCGACTTTCTTGGGCATTCTCAGACGGAATATCTGTAAGACAAAAAGAAAGATTACAACGCTCAAAATTGGCTCTTCGATCCGTCTCGAGCTCACGTGCAGCGGGGAGGTGCAGCTTCAGAGCACAGGAACAAGAGAATGCTTTCTTGGCTTTTGCTCCTTTTATCCGTCTTCAGGGCGGGCGTAAACCCGCCCCCGCCTGCCTCCGAGGGCGTGGCCGGCCGCGTCAGTGTCTAGGACAACCCACTCTAGGGGGGGAAAAAGGCGCGCCCCGGCTACGCCGCTTCGGGCATACCAGCCGAGACTCGCCTCCCGCCCAAGATGGCTTCCCGGGGGGATCGTGGTACTCCACCATACGTTCGGGGGGACCGAATGGTCGCCCCTTTCCATTAGTGTTAGGAATTCGTCTGCGAACAGACGGAGAAGAGGAGTAAAGTACAGGAGCAACAACATTAGGGCTAAAGACAGGAGCAGCAGGAGCAGTAGGAGTAGCTACAAGAGCAGAAGTAGCGGGAACAACAGCTTGAGAAGGTATAGACGGAGGAGCAGTAGGAACAGGAGCAGGTAAAGGAGCAGGAGCAGGCTGGGGAACAGGAACAGGTTGAGGAACAGGAACAGGAGGAACCACAGGAACCACAGTATCCTGTGCATACGGAGGTGGCGACTTTAATAGATAGGACAACAAAGGGTCCTCTACTGCTTCCTCTCCCTTCTTATCCGTACCCGTCGGTAAAGCAGGATAACACTTATCCGCTGTCATACGCTGCAATCTATAGAAAACTTCCTTTTCCTTCTCCTCCTTATCTCGCTGAAACTGCTCTGCATTTCTCACTGTTGTAACAATCCCTTCTCTCTTATTACGTTTAAGCTGCTTGATTTCTTTCTGCTTGGCTTCTTTACGCCACAGCCAAAAGGAATCAAACATGGCCAGCCTTGCTTTTCTTTGGAACAATTTAGCTTCAAGATTATCTAAAATCGGGGCCTCGAAACTACCATGAGGAGGCCAACTAAGGACACCGTCTTTTTTAGTGTAACAAACCCAACACTCATTGAATGTGATTGGACCCAAACCATGTCGACTATATAGTTCGTAAGTTGGAGTTCCAACCGGAGGTATCGGGCACGAGTCCTCCAGTCGGGAATCCGCACCACAACCTCTGAAAAAACTGAACAAAGTACTACGGCTAGGCATCGCTCACACTAACCGAGTTTCACAAACGTCAAGGGTTATACGATTACAATGTCCCTGCAAAAGAGCAAAAACCCTCGGTTTTTGGCGACTGCAGACGTCAAATAGCACAACAAAGAACAAAATACCAAGAACCACAAATGCAATGGAACCATGCAACAACTAAGCACCTATAACAACAAAGGACTCTGGGAGCGACCCACAAATTCTTAACTCAAAGATCAGTGGCGTCACCAGGAAGGCCCGTCAATCGTCTCGCTGTACCAAGGTCTACGCCAGGCACCAAAACAGGTCTACAGTCAGGGCAGCAGTCCGTCGCAGCTGTCAGGAGGCGGGGATCTTCGCGGGAAAAGTCGTCGGGCCACTTGTTTCGACAACACGATTGATGAAGCGGGGTGCACCTTCCCTCGGAGATTTCACACGAAGTTCCTCACGATCGTCGGGCTTTGGACCGGTACCGCTGATGCAGCCCCACGTGGGGCGCCAACTGAAGGACTGGGTTTTTCTAAGACCCAGCGGTGCCAGGGATAACACCTAAAACCTTCGTGGGTAACCTGTTCCGGCGTACAAATGACAGAGACACGGGACACTTCCTTCGGCGTCAAAGATTTGAGGTTTATTACTGCAGGGAACACAGAAGTCACAAGAAGTACAACACGTGCAAGTTCGAGGAGTCTGCTTCAAATTGTATCTGTGGATCGCTCTTCTTATACAGTTTTTGGGCATAGGATAACATGGTGAACAAAAGATTACAACCCGATTCCCACAGTAAAGGTCATAGGGGGTCGCTTTCATGTATTCAGGGCCCGGAACATAATCACAGTAGCATTTGCCAGTTCCCAACTGTAAAAGTACATCTTCCCACCATTAGTACATTCCGTTCGGCTGTAAACAAAATAAAGGAAGAGACAGAAACAGGTGCAGAGGAAGACGAGGACAGTGAACAGATCGAAGAGGGTGTAAAAGGGGTGGTATCAGGAAACACGAGTTGCAGGCATCAAAGGAGACGTGCCTAATGAATGCACAACTAAGACAATAGACCGGCACGGCAAGATGAGCCTCAAGCGGAGCCATCTGCCTTACAGTGTCATCCCCCTCATCATAAAGACACCCTCAAAGGAACACGTGTCTTCCGCAAGAGTTTGGGAATCCCAGGGTCACGAAGCGCACAGCGTCCGTTCGCTGGCTACTTGAGGGCAAGAGACAAAATGGATGCCTTATCTAAAATGGAACCCGTGGGTTCAGATGAAGAAACCCACGAAACAAACGAACGGTTTAGGCTAGTAGAGCGAAAACGCGTACACCCACTAATTTCGTCATTTGCGGTTCATAGATACCAGACTCGACCATATTCGTGCGAGTCGAAAACACGACTTACAATTGTCACGGAACCTCAACCCTCCCAACATTAATAAAAAACCATAGGCCCTTGTAAATTCCAGGAGCAGCCCAAGTTCTGATGTTAATCTGGGCTGCTATGGTTATTCACAAAGGAATATTATCAAGCCCATTATCGCCGCTCTATCGCCAGTTTCCTGCCAATAAAAGTGACGATAATGTTGATAATATAGCCCATTGCTCTTTTTTTGACCACTAAACTTAGGTGCATATTATCAAGGACCGGTGTTAAAATTATCGCAGTTTTATTGGCAGGAAACTGACGATAAAATGGCGATAATGACCTTCATAATACAGCCTTGTTATTTCCCATAGCAGCCCATGTTAACACCAGAACATAGGCTTCTATGGGAATTAACAAGGACGTATTATCAAGCCCACCCTTCCAACACTAATAAAAAACTCCATATAATGCAGGTACCTGGAGCTAGAAGGTCATTTTACATATCACTGCCCAAGAAATGTGGTGTTCCCTGCGACGTGTACGGGGAGAGAGCGAGAGTGACCTCAAAACATATTTGTTTTTTTAAAAAGACCCGAGGGATGCCGCCCACCGAGACTGCGGGGAGTATGACCGTAACCACCCCGCATACTTCAAAATAAAACCAGAGGAGTTCCATTCCCCAGTGCTCGGGGCACCTTACAAGCCCCCATTATGCAGAAAAATTGCCCCCGTACTTTCCCCTCCGGGACCTAATAAATAAAACAGACTTCTACTTTTTTTCAACTTTTCAACCGCGTACAACTACTGCACGAGTACCCCACCATTTTTTTTTTAAATAAAAGACTATAGGCTCAGAATGTTTCTACCCTGCCCCGTTTCCTTATTTCTCAACTTTGTTTTACTGTTTTCTTCCGAATCTGCTCTCCCGACAAACAACATGGCTGCCAACACTTCCTGGTTTGGAGTATTAACAGCCAATCAGCATGCAGCTCCTGCTCGTAATTGTACGTATTTCCATACACGTACGCCGCGATTTTTCTTAAAAAAAAATAAATAGAGCCTAAACATCCATGTATGATCCCCTGAGAAAGCCTAGAGGGTCAGAATGTCTCTACCCTACCCCCTTCCCTTATTTATCAACTTTGTTTTACTGTTTTCTTGTGACTCGGTTCTAGCGAGGAACAAGATGGCCACCAACACTTCCTGGTTTCGAGTGTTGACAGACAGTTCACAGCCAATCAGCATGCAGCTCGTGCTTGTAACTGAACAGATTTCAGTACGCGTGCTGAATTCCGTCTCTAGATATCGCGATTATTTTACTTGCAATTGTCTCACAAACTATTGAAGGTATTTACACCATTTAACAAAAAGCACAATCTGCAAACAGAACTCTACCTCTCTGCCAAATTTTGTGTAATTCCATTCAGCCGTTTGGGCTGTAGCCCTGGCTAAAGGTCCCCATGAAAAATTGCCTTGGGAACACACATTTTGGGACCCCCCTTTTTCTCGTCCCCCACTTGACGAATCACCCGCAAACTTTCAGGGAAGGAGAGGAACAGAGCAGGCAATTTTCTTGGAGAAATTCATGAAGATTCGTCCATCAGCGCCAAAGTTATTCCAAATAGAATGTTGTGGATTTCCAATGGAAACTAGGTCCTAACTATAACTACCTACTGGCGACCGCCAGTAGGTAATATATATATAATATATATATATATATATATATATATATATATATATATATATATATATATATATATATATATATATATATATATATATATAGATAGATAGATAGATAGATAGATATATAGATATATAGATATATAGATATATATAAAAAAATATATATATATAGATATATATATATATATTCACTGAAAAAAACATAGGTTATAGACCATATATAGTTAGGAATTAGCATTTACAAAACCTTATTTTACTCACACAAAACTATTGAAATTCGCATATATAGTTAGTTGCACTAACTATATATCGCGCACCCGCAATCCACTGCTGATGATGTTACATATTACATCCTTCACGAAGGAATGAAAGAAGTCGCCGAATGGATGAAACAAAGCCGACTGAAACTGAATTCAGACAAAACAGAAGTCCTCATCTTAGGTAAATCCCCCTCTGCATGGGACAACTCCTGGTGGCCGGAAGCCCTCGGAAATGCACCCATCCCGACAGACCATGCACGGAACCTCGGCGTCATCCTGGATGCCTCACTATCAATGAACAGACAAGTCAGCGCCGTATCCTCTTCCTGCTTTAACATTCTTCGCATGCTCAGAAAAACATTTCGCTGGATCCCCACCGAAACAAGGAAAACAGTCACCCATGCTCTGGTCACGAGCCGACTGGACTACGGAAACACCCTCTACGCAGGTACCACCGCTAAACTACAGAAGAAACTACAACGAATCCAAAACGCCTCAGCCAGGCTCATATTAGACATCCCACGCAACGAACACATCTCTGGTCACCTTAAAGACCTCCACTGGCTACCCGTCAATAAGAGGATCACTTTCCGACTGCTCACCCACGCACACAAATCACTCTACGACATCGGACCAGATTGCCTCAACTCTCGACTGTCCTTCTACTCCCCCTCCCGCCAACTCCGCTCTTCCAGCCAAGCCCTCGCCACTGTACCTCGCATCAACAAGACCACCATGGGAGGCAGATCCTTCTCTCACCTGGCTGCCAAAACATGGAAATCACTCCCCGCCTACCTTCGCCTAACCCAGAATCACCTAGCGTTCAGAAAGCAGCTTAAAACGTGGATATTTGACAAATAATCCTCCTCCTCTTCCTAAGCGCCTTGAAACCCTCTGGGTATGTAGTGCGCTATATAAATTTCATGACTTGACTTGACTTGACTTGGTCAGTGACATCACTGATGACATCACTGATGACATCATCCAGTGACTGTATGTTTCTGTAAAGTTATAATATGTTTTACATATTGAATAATGAGTGGATGTATAAGTGTCTGGATGAAGGATTTAGTAGGTGCATGATTGACTGTATGAGAGAGTGAATAAATGTGTCTCACTGAGTGCATGGGTTAGTGACTAAACTGTCTTAATTTGTGCATCATTATATCTGTTGTTATGTAAACTGCTGCATGTGTTGATCAGTAGCAATATGAGTAACTATATGGGTTATTGATTGGTTGCCCAAGTATTTGTATGGGAGAGTGAGTGTGTGTGTGTGTGGGTGGCTGGGAGGTGTGTGACTCTGTGCATAGATGTGTGAACAGTTGATTCACTAGATGAATGGGTTCAAAACTGCATGTGGAAACAGCTGTACAGGTGGTTGACTGTGTGCATGAGTGTATTGGTGAGTGAATGGATATCTCAGTGCTACATGTCAAAGTAAGTACATTTGTAAAACACAATACATGTGAGAGTTGACATATATAAATTACTGTGTATAAGAGCCAGTGAATTTGTGAGTGGCTCCATGGATCATTGAAAACTTGTATCAATGATTGTATAAGAGAGTAAATATGTGTTGAAATATGTTTGAATAAGTAAGGTGTGTATAACTGTATAGTTGAGGAAATGGAGGTGTGATTGATTCTTGCATGACTGACTAGGTGTATGAGTAACTCCATGGATGAGTGACAATCTGTGAGTGTCTGTTTACACCGAGTGTATCTAAGGTTATATTAGAGTGTGAAGACGTTCATCGTATTATCACATGAATGATGTCATCAGTGATATTGTCAGTGATGTCATTTGAGTTGTCATCAGTGATGTCATCAGTGATGTCACTGACCATGTCATGAATGATGTAATATGTGACATCATCAGCAGTGGATTGCGGATGTGTGATATATAGTTAGTGCAACTAACTATGTATGCGAATTTCAATGATTTCGTGTGTGTAAAATAAGGTTTTGTAAATGCTTATTCCTAACTATATATGGTCTACAACCTATGGTTTTTTCAGTGAATTTTCAAGGTTTTGTAAATGCTAATTCCTAACTATATATGGTCTATAACCTATGGTTTTTTCAGTGAATTTCAATGGTTTTTTAATAGCAAATATCAAAAGCTGTAAAATGTATTCTTCTTTTAAAGGAAAAATATATTTTATATGTTTTTAATATACTTTTTTTATGCATCTGCCAAACCCTGACCTCTTAATAGTGCACCGTGGTGGAAATGATTTGGGCACTATGACTGGGGTTGGTCTGGAAATGCTTTTAACCCTTTAATTGCTGCCGTCGGCCAACGTTCGTCACAAGCGCTACATTCCCAGTGCTGCACACGACCGTTGGCCGACGGGCCAGCATTCGTTCTGCGAACGTTCAGCACTGGGCGCGGAACGTTCGACGCTGGGAACGGGTTAAAGGACACTTTTCATCAATTGATGACACTTTTTCCCTAAACTGTCTTGGTATATTCCAATATATGCCAAAGACAGAAATGGAACTGGACCAACCAACTTTGTCCACAATTTGAAAAAGCACGGAAACATGTGAATAAATCCGGTTCTGCTTACATGAGAGACTTTAGAATGGGTTCAATAAACAACAACAACTTGCGTTACAACATGCAAGACATCTACAGAGGAGATGGTGTGCACTTCTCAGATGAGGGGAATAGAATATTCCTCCTGAATTTAAGACTGTGCATTGGAACCTACTTGTAGGTACCTAAATCAGCCACAGAACCCAAAAGCTCTTTTCAGAGCTACCCTACCTCTGATCATTCAAAACGTTTATCTTTTTCTAACTTTTTTCACTATTTTTCACCAAAGTACGCTCCCCGGTACGCTTCCCGGTGCGCGTACCGGGCGCTCCCCATGTGAATTTCTTTTTTTTTTTTGCCTATATGAGCGTCCTAAGCCCCCCTCAGAAAACCTAGAGGGTCAGGAAGTGTCTACCGTGCCCCCTTCTACCCATTCCGAACATTGTTTGCCCTCCATCTTGTGTCTCAATTCTACCGAAACACAAAATGGAGGACTCCCGTAACGCTGCCGGTACGCGTACCGGTAAGCGCACCGGTAAGCGCTTGCAAAAAAAAGGTGGTAAAGTAATTTACAGAAAAACCACTGGAGACACTTTCATCAAATATATAATAGGCCCTACTACATAGCAGTCCCTACCATTTACCCAAATGTGGTGGTATTCCATTGAGCCATTTGGGCTGTAGACCTGTCTAAATATCCTGAGGTAAATTACATGACAAAAACACATATGAAACTGTTTGAATTTTTAACCAATTAAAATGTTACTTACATTTTGTACTTTTATGTGCTGACATTTGATTGGTTAAGTACATGAATATATATAAAAAAAATGAGAGGCAAACACAGCCATTTTAACTAACACTACCTAAGGTACATTTGGAAAAGAATTTCACAGAAAACTTCAACCACTTTGAAGAATGTAAGTTGTTAATTTGAAAGGAGAACTATGTTATGCACTTTAAGTTAATTTTGTAAAACGTTTTCAGATAGTTATATACTGTCCCTCTATAAGAGTTAGACATTGAGAAAGGCGTATTTATTTAAATTATTGATTGAGTTAGGCTTCTGTGGTATAATTATGAATTTACTTAGGCTTCATCACAGGCACTTTTTAATAGTTCTACTTCCTGCCTGAAACCATACAGTGCCCAAAAATAACTTCACTGTTAAAAACTCACAAGTACCTGTCTGAACTTAAACCTAACAGTGCCCTATCTCTACTGATATATTTATTTTTTATGCAATTTACAGCAAGAAAATGGAAGCACAGCAAAATGAAAATAATATTTCATTTCAAATTAATATTGAAAACAATACTAAGGAAGACAAAGAAGAAATAGACTTTTTGGATGACACTGTAGACCAATATTTAATTAAATGTGTTGAAGAATGTGAATCATGGAATGAAAAGGAGGACATACCAGATGAATTAATGTTGCAAATTCTTTTAGATTTTGAAAAATCACAACAATAAATTTAAATTTTAAAAGTTAAAATTGTTTGAGACATTATTCTTTTTTATAAGAAAATTATGAAATAGTACTCAAAAAGATTTATTATAACGTGAGACTTAAAATATACTGTGCAACTTTTTTGTGTTACATAGTAAGTTTGCTCATAGTTACTTCCTTTCTCCAACTATATTATCTCCAATGTGTATTTAACATCTCTTTATCATCTCCTGCCTCGATATTCTTTCTGCTTTCCTGACAGACTATGGTATGAATTCCATATACCACAATAACTTCTGAAACAACATGCAAGATATCTACAAAGGAGACAGTGTGTATTAAATTTTAGACTCTGCATTAGTACCTACATGTTGCTACTTAAATAAAAAAAAACAAAAAAAAACAACAAAAACAACAATCAATAAACATACAATATTTGAAAAGTCTATCATTCTTTTTTCCCCAATGTACGCTCCCCGGACCGCTTCCCGGTGCGCGTACCGGGCGCTCACCCCGCAAAAAAACTGAAAAAAAACATGGTTCCACGGGGTTTAAGGATCTTCACCACACCCACCTACGAAACATCCAACCCAGCCATGCTGAAAGAGTGGTCAGACAACTCCGCTCTGAGCTCAAAACGCATGCTTGAAATCCTGGTAAAGTATGCGTGGATTGATCGAGAGGAACTTCTTAAACAAATCAATGACCTAATGGAAAGCATCAAATCCGAGGTTGATGAAGACACATCCAATAACATGATCACCCCCATGAAAATACGCCTCAAGAAATACGAAGAAGATATAAAAGCAAGAAAGGAACGCAAGCTGGATCGTGACTACAATGATTATGAGAGTGGCAGAATCCTAACGTTCAGCCGGAAATATGATCATTTGTATCAGAGTAAAACCAACGCAACAATCTCCACACCACTCAATGTGGAAACATCTGTGATTTCCAGTGGTACAGAATCGGATGTATCAATAGAAGAAGTCACAGCACCTGATGCACGCCCCCAAAGGGTGAATTTTCTGGAGGAATACCGCCACCTGCGCCGGAGCAGATGGGCGGAAGTGGAGACTCCGGCACCAGAAGTACATACACCGAGGGGCAGAGGACGAGCACGAGGAAGAGGCGGAAGAGGAACAACCAGGGGAAGAGGCTTTTTCAGAGGTGGGAACAAAGACAAGGCAACGGGCGACGCAAGAAACATCGTCACACGCTCCAAGAGAGGCCAATGATCAATGAAGAACTGGTAAATAAAACAGTGATTAATCTTTCAAAAAGAAAAATGTCATATTTAGAAAAATCGACTTTAAGCTTGGGTCTTTCATTTTGTCCCTCCATGCCATTTGATTTTTGCACCACACGCATTGACATTTTTAAGTTTATACGCAAACTTAAATTTAAAAAATGGCACATATTGAAAAGACTGAATCACAATTATGATAAGAGAGGGCACAGTTCAATCATCAGAGATGAAAACTTCTCTATTAGTGATGTGGACAGTTTAATTAATATCATCACTTTAGATAAGGCCCAGCCAGCTAATGAAGATGAAACGGAATTGGGTTCCATTACCCAGATGCTTAATGAGGCGGCATTTGTGACTGATGACAGTACATTATCTGGTTTTAAACCTAAATCAACTTTCATCCCCAGCATGCCGCATGATAATCTTGATACCTTTCATGACTGTGTAAGCAAACAAATCTGCGCACAAAGAAGTAAAAAAGGTAGAGGAGCTAAGAGGGAGCAAAACCTCAATGCACAAGAAAGAAAAGCTCTGACCTCCCTGATGGAGGACAAAACCATAGTCATCCGTCCAGCCGATAAGGGAGGGAACATAGTTATCATGGACCGAGAAATGTATACCAAAGAAGCCTTAAGACAACTGGGTGATGCGAAGTATTACACTACTACTTCCTATGATCTTTATAACAATAGCATACTTACCTTATGGGAAAAACTCACTGAATGCAAAGACCAAGGTATTCTAGAATGGGAAGAGTTTAGGTACCTAAAAAATGACCATCCTATACTACCTGTCCTATATCTTCTTCCCAAACTCCACAAGGACACAACCAATCCACCGGGGAGACCCATTGTGTCTTCAAGGGGATGTGTCTCGGAACACACTTCAAAATATGTGGATTTTTTTCTTAGAGACTGGGTACAAGAACTCCCCAGTTACATTAAGGATACCAAAGACTTTTTGAAGAAATTGTCATCGGTTCAATGGAAAGAGAACAATCTTTTAATAACCATGGATGTACAATCCTTGTACACGATCATTGACCACGAACAAGGCTTACGAGCCTGCGCCAGTTTTTTGGCCGGGCGTCCACTACGTTTTAGAGAACACAGCAAAATGCTAGTGGACATGATGTCGTATTGTCTATGTAATAACTATTTTGTCTTTGATGGTGTCCTGTTTAGACAAACTACTGGGACGGCGATGGGTTCATGCTTTGCTCCCAGTTTTGCAAACCTTTTTTTGGGGCACTGGGAGCAAGGCATCAAATCAGACCCCAATTTGAGATCCTTTTGGCCATTTGTGGATACATGGTGGAGATACATTGACTATCTCTTTGTTATCTGGAGTGGGCCCCCCGAGATGGCCAACGATTTTGTGAATAAACTCAATAGGAATGACCTCAATATTGTACTCACAAGTAACATCAGCAATAGCACTGCAGAATACCTTGACATCAGAGTAGAGGTAGTCAAAGGCAAATTACAGACTTGCCTATTTAGAAAATCCACTGCAGGCAACAGTGTGCTGCATGCCCTGAGTAGTCACCCTGAAACCCTGAAATGGAGCATTCCCTTTGGTGAACTACTCAGGGCAAAAAGAAACTGCAGTACTGACCAGGATTACGAACAGGTCAGCCGTGAAATGATGGCAAGATTTAAAGACAGAGGTTACCCTACATGGGTCATCAGAAGGGCCAAAGCACGTGCTGATGGTATTCTAAATCGTTTCTGGCCACTATAGGTGTGGCAGGGTATACTCAGACATGAGTCCCTTTCTCACTGCTCCATCAGGATTCAAGCAAGCCGGGCCGAAGACAGCTGAAATGCCAGAAACCGGTCCCCGGTAGCTTGTCTCCTTTCTGGTGAAGAATTGGCTTGGTAGTTTAGTCTGCCCTGTTCCCATGATGCACTGGGCCAGGGACAGACTGATTTGCATATAGCCAGGTTCTGAGCCGGGGTGGGGCAGTGAGATAAATAACGGTGATGGATCAAGCCCTGATCTTTGGACTGGGTAAGAGTGGTCTGCTCAATTCAGACACTCTGTTCATCACCACCCCCTTTTCTAGATGGTATTCCCAGAGCAGACACATTACAAGATAGAGACAATGAAACTGATACTGTCAGTGAGGATGATCAAACACGCCTCATCCTCACCTATTTATCCAATGCGCCTCTTAAAGGCAGGTCTTTACGTGATATGTTGGTAAAAAGTGACATTACTGTCTATCCAAAAACCCAGAATTTGGGTTTATCAGGTTTCTTTCCTTGCGGTCACTGCAAGGCCTGCAGGTACAGTACCCATAGAAAATCTGTCACGTACAATGGGATAATGAGAAAATTGACTCAATTTCTGACTTGCAGTACAGATTTTGTCATCTATGCCATTGTCTGCCCATGTGGGTTATGGTATATCGGTAGTAGCACTAAACAAGCAAAAAATAGAGTACTTGAACACTATCGTGCCATTGCCAATAAGAATGAAAAATACCCTGTGGCAAGACATTTTGCTGAAGTACATTTTTCTAATCCAGCCGAAATGAGTTTTCACATATTGGAACAAATTGAAAGAAGTCCCCGGGGGGGAGACAGGACCCTCAAATTGAGACAAAAAGAGTCTAAATATATAATCGAATTCCAAACTAAGACGCCGGGGGGCCTCAACCAGGATGAGGAGCTAGCAGTTCATCTCAAAGTATAGCACATTTACATTGTGTTCGCTTCTTGTTCATGTTATCTGTAACCCTAAGCCTCTTCCTTCGATCAGCATGCACTGTTTATTTAATTAAGATGTTTTTAGTGAGAATTTCAAATGTGTTGAGCACTGATTTTTGGCATTTCATGTCTTTTTTATAGATTGAGTTCCACACAGAATTCGACAGCATTTCACTTTTTTTCACCCGTCCTGCCATGTAATGGACGTTCATCTTTGGGAGCACTTTATTTCTTCTCTTCACTTGACATCTAGGCAGTTTCCGGCAAGGTAGGGCCCAATGTGGGGGGCAACCTTACACCTTGGACTTGGTACTTTGAATTCCCTTTGGAATGTTCGTCTGGGTGCCCTGTGGTATTTGACCTTCACAGCATATCTGACAATATTTGTTTCTCGCCATGTTGCCCCTAGGTATTTTACCGACATAGACCTGTGGTTATTATGTACCAACTGATCAAAACAAGTTTGTGCATTTTCGTTTCTTGTTGTATGTTGGCTCACATTTGCTTACAAAATGTAAATGCATATACCGTGATTACCGACATATACCTGAGGTCAATATGTACTAACTGCACACAACAAGTTTGTATATTTTCACTTCTTGCTGCATGTTGGTTCATATTTGCGTATAATTTGTACATACATATTCTGTGATTTTGTACATCCTCGCAGTATTTCACATCCCCTCTCCAGGCATCTCATACAGTTGATGGGCTGTCATTCAGCCTTCACGATGTGTATTTTCTCACGCCTGGTTGCCGTAGTAACGTGTAGTTCTTAGATTTTGTTTGACTACAATCATGGCGGTGGATGCTCCGGTTATATGTGTCAGTATTGGGGCTAATGTGATTAATGGCTCGGATTCTTACAAAGACCCCTGCCAGAGCCTCGGCCAAACCGGCCCTCAAACTCCTCCACTGGCTTCCCATAAGGGAGCGGGTCAAATTCAAGGCCCTGTGTCTAGCTCACAAATTACTACAAAATCAAGGCCCCCCTATTCTCAGGAAATTCATCACACCCTACAAACCCTCAAGATCCCTCCGATCGGACATGGAAAACCTCATCGCCATCCCCAGATTCAAGAAAGCCCGGTCCGGAGGAAGACGTTTCTCAATCCATACCGCACGACTCTGGAATTCGCTTCCCCGCGACCTGCGACTCGAACCACAATATCTCCGCTTCAGAAAACGGCTTAAAACTCATCTTTTTCTCCAGTGAATCCTACTTCCTCCTTAATACTGATCCTCTCTGCTCCCCCTCCCCTCCCTCTCTCTCTTCCCCTTTTGTTCTCCTCTGTTCCTCCTAATTCAGGAGATAGGATCTTGCCAGCGCCGGGATACCTCCGGGTGACTGCGCGCTTTTTAAAAAAAAAAAAAAAGAATAGTGTCTCCTACCAGTTCTTTTGGATGTAAAGGGGTTATAGTATAATGTTCATAAACTTTTCTTTTCTTGAGTTCTCCACTTTTTCTATTTGTCCACTTGAAATGTGTGTTTCATCTTCTAAACTCATTTCTTCTTTTCTTCTTCTTGGACTTTCGTGACATCTACTAACACTTGCCATATTTTTTGACTCGTTGTGGGTACACCATTACAAGAATGATTACAGGTTTAGTATCCTCTCTTTCTACACCAACAGTTTCAAAATGTTTCTTAAAATCTGAAGGTAAATACACAACTCTTCCTTTTAAACCTCTTTGTAGATCTGATGGAGGCAGCTTACCTGTTTTAGGCTCCATATAAATTATAGCCTAAAACTAGTGCACAGATTGAATAAGGATGGCTTCACATGTATTTAAATATCTAAGTTCTGGAGGTATAGGTACTAATTCTAAGTCATTATGGACAGCTCCAGCTGACATTTTTTTGTCTTTCAATTTATTGTAACAGTATTTACAAATACATTGCGTGGGGGTTTATATCATCATTGCCCACGGCGTTATTTGACCCTTATGCCTGCATATTCCCCAATGGCTACCCGCTCTGGCAGATGCTCGCGTAGAGGGGGAAATTCAACGCTGGGGACCATGGATAACTTCATCACACGCGCTGTCTCTGTTGTGGAGAAGGAAATCATCCTAGCAGAACGTAGACTATCACGCGAATACATGGCGAACAAACGATCCTCTATGGGGTCACTTGCGCAAGCCAAATCTCCGCCAAATATCATCTCATTGGAACCCAACACGCCCTTACCCCTTAGAGACCAGCAACCCTGTGTTGTTGATTCGAGGCCGGACAGTGACCTTCTTCTAATAATGCCAGATCCAGCATTGCCAAACAGTATACCAGCTCATAATGTAGCAAGAATTGAGTCTAATACTTCAGCGCTTGTCCCACCTGTCTTACCCCCAATAATGATACATGATATTCCCAAAGAACAAGCTCTACAATCACCATCTCAGCAAACAAGTAGGGCTACTGCAAAACGGAAAAGACTACTCACCCCACGCAAAGCATATAGATTAAAGGCTCTAAAGCGAATCCGTAGAAACCATATGATTGGGGGAGCCAATTATAAACCAGTAGCCACTGATTCTATGACCAATGGGATAGATCGAAGTACCCCTCATGAGCCTGATTTACTGAATATTTCTGCTGGTACTACCCCGGCTATTGATCTTGCTAACAACTCTGAAGCCCCATTAGCACTGGATTTACTGTTAGAACGGATGCAATCCCTTATGACAAGCTTATTGCTACCAGTAACGGAAAGACTAAATGGATTAACGGAGCGCCTGGACAATTTTGAGCAAAAGTCTTTGGACAATTTCTTTGCTATAAAATCATTGATTAAACTTCACTCTAAGATTGGACAGGAGTCTATAAGGACGGATGGGAGTTCAATGCCCGCTAACCCAGCTCAACCAGCTTGTCCGCCTGGGATTGATAAGGTGGTAGACCTAGGTGGGACAAATGCTGTATTGAGGGGACCGAGAATGGAGCCCACCGAAGCACAATCAATGACTGGTGGACCGGCATTGGCTGCTCCTCCAAAGCCTGCTCCGCGTAGATCCAAACAAATAATCAATACTACCACTTCTTCAACCTCGGTGCTTCCACAACCTACAAATGGGACGGGACTTATAGCCCCCACACCAGCGTGTGACAAGAGTAACAATGCCCAAACATTAGATGGCAATTTAAGAATGCAAATGTTAAAGAAGGTTCCAAATGCACAACTTCCACCCGGGTGCCAACCATATGTGGTAGTACTTACTGGCGTTCCCGTTTTGAAACCTAACAAAAGGGAGACTTACGACGAACTGAAGAACAAGACTTTATATTGGTTAAGGGAAAATAGACCTCTACCGTTCAATGTTAACTGTGAGGTCATTCAAGTCCGAAGAGTTAACTGGTTGGGTTCTAGGCAGAAGGACATTGAAGGGGACTGCATTTTGGTTAATTTCAAAGATCCCTCTGTAGCACAACTCGTGTATAACCAACAGCCACGAAGAAGTAACCGAGGAATTGGGACTTGTGACCTCAGTTATTTTTACCCAAAGCAATGGAACCAAGACAGTAGGGCCCGCCGTCCGCCAGGTTTGATGGATAGTAGATTTTCATTCTTTGACCCCCCGACCCCTGCTGGTTTAGCAAACCCACTAACCAACGAAACGGATAAAAACTGGTCTTGGTGGGGACATTGACAAACAGAAAAAACCTACAAATCCAATGGATTGCCTTCCTCTATGGCTAGTGTGGACCGGTGGGAACCAAGCATATCACCAAATGTAGGTATTGGTGCCTTGCCTTCTGCAATAGAGTTAACCAAATCCACTAGGGATGGAAATCTCTTAAATGTTGAATCTGGGGCCCAGTTATGTGGAAATGAGTTATTGGTGGAACCTATTGAGGGGAACGCATTGAACACAGGGGATAGACACCAAATTAACATAGTACCTAGTAAACCAAAACGAGATCTGAAAATTATGTCATGGAACATTGCGGGGTTGGTAAGAAACCTTTGTGATAGGAACTGGAGCACCTTTTTGGAGGAACATGATGTTATATTCCTACAAGAAACCTGGGCAACCGATATTGTACATAGACTGGGTTACAAAGCTTTTTTTTGTGGTGCTATCGCATCAGTAAGAGGGAGACCATCAGGAGGGTTAATAATCTGGATTAGTATATCTCTGGATGTTGTTATATCACCCTTGTACCTTGCCTCTAAAGATTTGCTCGGGGTAAAGATAGCTACGAAAGATCTGGGCGACATATATATGATAAATGTTTATAATAGACCAAACCCCCCAAAAAAAAAAGGAATCAGTAGTTGTAGAACAACTTAGCTCCTATCTGTGTAATCTAGAGACAGACTCGAAAATAATCATAGGTGGGGATTTCAATTGCCGATTCGAGCCCATATTGGGGCTTGAAAACCTATTGGAAGATGAGGATAGAGCTCATAACATCCCGCCCCTAGATAGTGTTAAGCTAGTAAAAAGTACAGTGGCAGCTATACAAATCTATGAAATGACTGTATCCTATAACCTGAGGGCCTGCAATGGACGATTGGATCCAGATAAGCCAGCTAATGACACATTTAGCAAGGGACAGTCAAAATCACTGATTGACTTTATGCTGATTTCAACCAACCTTTGGCACCTATTGTTGGACTTTAAGGTCGTGAACAGACCAGAAAGTGATCACTTCCCCTTACAATTGGGACTACAATCAGGTCCTTTTTTGATAACTACGAGTGAGACCGAACAAGAAAGAGAGGTGGCTGAGGTTGTAGTTTCCAATAATAGAAAAGCAGTAAAATGGCCTAACATTTTGGCAAAAGAAGATATGCTTGTGGGCATTTACAATACTTGCTCAGATATCATCCCCTTATATGAAAACCTAAAGTTGGGTTCTCATGATGTCTTGTTAATGCATAATCATTTAATAGATTCTTTAACTCCCCTCCTGAGCAAACCATTTAATAACAAACATGGTAATACAAGAAGGCAATTGGAACTAGAGACACCATGGTATAACAGACAGTGTCATCTAGCAAAAACTAACTTAATCAATGCCGTAAAATCCAAAGATCAGATGAGGGTTAGAGAATGCAGACAAGAATATAAAAGACTTTTGCATAATGCAAAAAAGGAATGGGACGATCTAATCTGGGAAGATCTCTTAAATGCCGCTAGGAAGCACGACCAATGCACCTTCTGGAACTTAATAGCTAAAAATAATAAAACAGGCAGTTCGAATAGAGACTTCTTTTTGGATCAAAAAATCTGGGTTGCTCACTTTAAAAATCTCTATGATCAGGCTGGGCCATCTCCTGAGCCCAATTATCTCGGATCTTTTCCTCTGTGTTCTAACATAGAGAAATTTAGCATTAATGAAACACTGTGCGCGATAAAAGCTATCAAGGCAGGAAAGGCTCCGGGGCCAGATAAACTTCCGGGCGATTTATTCACCCATCATATTGAAGTATGGTGTCCCTATATAAACTTCTTGTGTAACTCTATCTTGTTGGGAACCCCGATCCCAGAAACTTGGAAAGGGGCTGAAATAGTCACTATTTACAAAAAAGGGGACCGCTACAATCCGGGTAATTATAGACCAATAAGTCTAATTGATATTTTACAGAAAATCTTTGCCAGACACATTTTAAACAGACTTTTAAATTGGGTAGAGGAATCTGAAATCCTTTCAAAATACCAAGCAGGATTCAGAACTAAAACAAGCACCGTGGATCAAGTGTATAGGTTCATGTGTATCTGCTGGAAATACATCCATATAAAGAAGTGTAGTATATATGTGGCATTTGTGGATCTGCGCTCAGCGTTCGATCTTGTTCCTCGCCACCTCTTATGGGAAACACTACGGAAGATGGGGGTTCCGGATGACTTGTTGATTAACCTTATAAAGCTTCATATTGACAACTTTGCCAAAGTTAGATGGGGAAGAAATGGCGAACTTACCGAAGCCATACCGGTAAAAAGGGGGGTCAGGCAAGGGTGCGTGCTGGCCCCAACCCTTTTTTCCTTATTTGTTAATGATATCCCCCTCTATTTGGCACAATGTAATCATGACTCCCCTAAGTTGTGTAACGAGGCAGTCACAGCATTGTTATTTGCCGATGACACCATTTTAATATCCCAAACGCCAAAAGGCCTGCAAAACTTAATCAACAAATTTAATAGTTATTGTGAGATAAAGGGGTTAGAAATTAATTCTACTAAAACAAAGTACATGGCCATTAATCCCCCTAAAAATTTTAAGAAGAACTTGTCCCTAAACAACATCAAACTTGACTATGTGGATTTCTTTGATTATTTAGGTATTAGGCTGGATAGCAGAATGTCATGGATAAACCAACTAGAAAAAAGTAGGATGACACTCAAGCAAAACTCCCTCCCAATTTTAAAAATCCATGGTGGGAGTAGCTCAAAAGCTATAACTCCTGCGATTGAGGTGTTTAAAGCCAAAGCTCAATCTGCCGCCCTTTACGGGGCTGAGATCTGGGGGCCTTATATAAAGAAAACATTTGATATTGATGAAAATGTTTTTTTTAGACGTCTATTAAGACTACCAGGAAGAACGCCCCTAGTACCAGTATACCTAGATATTAGTTTAAAACGCACTGGCCATTTGAGTTGGCTGAGGCCATTGCTCTACTGGGTAAGATTATGGTCCACCCCGGAACTCGCTGATTATAAAGCAGGACTAATGGAAGTTATGGTGTTAGACTCCTTCAATTCAATCAAGTGGTTTAGACATGTATCCCATTGGCTTAAAAAAATAGGCCTCTCACACTTTTGGGAAACACCTGCGCAATCAATTATTTCGCTAACCACTTGTAAAGAACAAGTAAAATCTGCCTATTGGAACTTTGTGAATACTAATGTATATGAACGCGCTACTGGCGCACTTACGCATAAGTTTTTACAATTTAAGGACCATCCCTCATTTGAATATTTTATGGATGAAATTGAGCCACCCTTGGCAAAAACTGTTTACCTCCTCTATAGATACGGGGTTTTACAGATTAATGCGAATACTTACCGGTGGGGAGGAGCTAAAAATGATCCAATTTGTAAACTGTGTGATCTAAAACAAAGAGAAGACGAGACTCATATTCTCTTTTTTTGTCCGTCATACAGCTTACAACGTAAGAAATGGATCATACCACTTTGTAAAAACCTGGGCACACGCTCTTATAAAGAGGCAGAGCGGATACTTAGGTCCTCAACTGCTAGATTGGTAACATTTGGTGTGAGCAGGTACCTTCATGGTGTTTGTTTAACTAGGAAGAAACTTGGAATGATACTGTAAAAATATTAAACGTTTTTATTGCTGGCTTTTTAATTATTTATAATTGTATAAATATTGTTTTTAATACTGGGTCATGTAATATTGCCGATTGTAGGTTCTTTATATGATCAATGTATCTCCCTAAAATTATAAACAAATTGTAAATATGGATCGGGGTTCGCACTTATTGCACTTCTGTATATATGAATGTTTTGTGATTTGTAAAACAAATTTTTAATTGCGAATATGTTTGCTTGTTTGTATTACATGTCTGTGTTGGCTTAATGACTAAGTGTCGAATAAAAGCTTTTACAACAAAATACATTGTACAGTACCTAACTCAAAACAGCCTTCCCCAAACAGATAAGCAGCAAATTCTCTCCATTTATCATTGTTATCCTTTTCACTTTTTAAAAACACATCTACATTCCAAGTTTGAATTTTATAAAGACGTACGTCTGCAACAAATACAAACATATTTGGGATTTTCAGCAAAAACCACTTTAAACTTTGTTATTTCTCTTTCAAACTTCAAATAAGTAGTATCTTCCATTTCTTCTTCAGCACCTACACTTATCAAACTCTCTCTTTCTCTTCTTCATCAGCAAAGAAACATAACTCTATATCATCACAGACTTTTTTTACATTCAACACTGAACCATGCAAAAGAGCTGTATTAATAGAATTTACACATAATCCAGGACTTCTGCATTTTGGAATGATGTACTACTAACATTCTTAAATGATGAAATCAACTTTGACACACTTTCCTAGAAAGACAAGCTAGAGAATTACCTTGCAACTCTGTATTTCTTCTCACTTTTCAAGGATACAGTCCTTTTAATACCTAAATATTTGTTTCACAGTTTTTTTCCATATTCTCTTAAGAAATGTTGTAAAATATTAATAGATTGTTGACGTATACATACAAATACATGTAAAAAATGAAAGAGGTGGCACTGATGTCCCAAGGGACCGAGCACTCAATAACAATGAAAAAC
Source organism: Lissotriton vulgaris (assembly GCF_964263255.1). Classification (NCBI taxonomy): domain Eukaryota; kingdom Metazoa; phylum Chordata; class Amphibia; order Caudata; family Salamandridae; genus Lissotriton; species Lissotriton vulgaris. The sequence continues at coordinate 422,012,209 of NC_141691.1, forward strand.
ACCTATTTCCCCTGGGCAGGCAGGAACATACACACATGCAGTTTGTCTCCACTCAAACTAGTGACACCTGTTCACATACATTCTCATCATCCTGTTGGAGCACATATCTTTGTTTGGATCAACCTATTAACCACTTTAGAGTAAAACATAAACCCCTCAAATCCAGATGTAGTTCTTACAAGAATACACATTTATTAAAACGATCAATACAGAAAAGTAAAATACAATATCTCTGTACAAGAGAATTTGCAAAGCCCCAAAACAATAATTAAAAATACATTACAATCATCAATACCATACAATTCATAAATGGTAAAAATTATGGAGGTAAAAATATCATCAGTATACACAAGGAAACCCAATGATTTCTAAACTGTTGTCTGAATAGATCCAACTGTTTTATATTCAAGGGAAAAACCTGGTGGGAGTACTACTCCAATCCAAAGAATTCCTACAAGCTGGATTCTGAAAAACAACTGGCTTTGACGCATTTTTGATGGTTATAGGAAAAAGATAATGTAAACCATCTTCTTCAGGACTCAACACATATAGGATTTACTCCTCCACCCAGTATATCTATATTCTATATTCACACGGGGGATAAAAGGAAAAAGAGATATATGTACACAGGATATCATAGCTTATAAACCAAACACAGATGTTATTCTATATCCACCCATTAAAACCATACTCATGCCTCCCAATACCCACTTAATGTTAACAAATTCACTGTTTTACACAGTAGACATCTGTTTTTGCCCATTTGTAGCTAGACATCTAAACTTGCACTATTCAAACCTACCATTATCTTAACATCATCCTCGTGGTTATTAATAGTTGAGCAACAAATGCAATGCGCTACCTCTCAATTCGTGTTACCCAGAGCCTAACCAATCCCCATTTACCAAGAAAAAGAAGAAAGGAAATGCTCCAACTCAACCACCATTCATACTCAGATTGTATGGTGAATTTATAAGTACTTAGGTTGTGGTGGAGTGATAGGACAAGTAGATAGTGCTGGATTGGTGATTAAAAAAGGGCATGTGACTGACAGCATGATTCCTAGACTGCATTGGTACTAACAGGGTATTTATTGGAGTGTACCAATAGTATGTAGTAGGTTAGAGGTATGCATAGATAGTGCACAAACTACTATAGCTGTACTTGTCTTAGTGGCTAGTCCATTCCATAGGATTAAAAAAAGGGGGTAACACTGGGTCCCTCAGAACCTGGGTAATTAATGGTTAAGCAAACAGTTGGTTCTGTTGGGTAAAACAAAATTACTTTTGAAACTGCTAGTACATACAATCTAGGGCAGAAGCGCTCCTATGTTAATGTTAATTTGTTAATTTCGATTTATATAGCGCCAAATCACCGACAGGTCTCTTAGCGCTTGCTTTGGGAACCCGCCCTAGCTTTCCCTGCGAGATAACCCCTACTGGGCATCCCCAAGGTGAAGACCAGTCATCCCATCGCGGTGGGTCGTAGTGGAGATTAAGCAAGCTATTGCCCAGAGTTGCAGAGTGTGAACCCATGATTCGAGTAGGCACAGAGGCGAGAATTATCGAGTCCGTGGACATTTTGAGCTCAAGACCATGCCGCGTCGGGAATTGAACCCTGGTCCCGGGTCTGACATCTGCATCAGGGTCTGCCTCCTCTAACCAGTGAGCCACACTTCTCCTATACACACTTTCTTCAGAAATGTATAATTTAGCAAATAGGTTATGAGATCGACTGGTTTGTACTTTATATTTTTATCAGAATTGCGTTATTCAATGATATGATACAGTACATGTGTGGACTGTCAGCATAAGTGGCAAGGTGCAATTTAGTGACAATTGTATTTGGTGCTTAAAAACGTGAGAGATATATACAGTGAAAGAAATTTCATATGTACAGATATATACAAGGGTTCTTTTGGTGGCCAGCTACTGATTTAGAGCCAAGGATTCTCTTTCTTTCAGTTGGAATCCTGGTCGTGCTGAACCCCAGGACAAGCGTCGAAGTTTCGACCCTAAGTTGCCCCAATCCAGGGTCACGGCGGGTCTTTTTCAAGACAGGAGGGGGGGTTGGTTTTTACTTTGTTGACAATCTGAAATTAAATTAAATGGTGTGTATGAGAGAGGCTTTAGGGGTACTCAGAGTAGCACCTATGAAGAAGGGAAACGCAGGTACTTACTTCTAGTTTCTAGGCCGGGTGCTTGCAGCCTGAACATGTACAGCACAATGGCTAGTATATCTGTGAGGGAGGATAAATCGGATCAATACTTGGCGTTTGGAGCTGCCAAGTGGACACATTTACAACTAGGTGGATTAGCATGCAAATGCTGGAGAGATGGTTTGTGGTCCAGTCTCACATTTGGCGTTTGGACCTGCCAAAAAGACATATTTAAACATGAATGTACTGGCATGCACTTTACTGTGATGAGTTGAAGAGAATCTCATAGTAATAGCGGCCAGTGGCATCATGCTGCGTCCGCCGTGTGCAGGGTGAAGACAGGCCCTATTTGCCTATTACAATAATGGCGGCATCATGCGGCATGCGCCGTGTGCACGGTTAGTGATTGCACTGGTTGCCTCTTTACAACAACCGCGGCGTGTTAAGGGTTGGAGATGGCATTGGGTGCCTGTTATAACGTTCGGGCGGAAGCCAGATGGAGAAGTAAATAATGCTGTGTGGCGCCCGGGTTGACTGACTGCGGGTAAGGGGGGAGGTTGGACGAGGATTACCTTTGTGGCCCGATTAGGTTAAAATTAAATTAAAAACATCCCGTGGTCAAGAGTCGGCGGTATCGCCTGTGCTGCGCACTCACCCAAAGTGTGAAATCCCGTTGTACAAAGACGGCGGTGTGGTTAATCATCCGTCCGCTGCCAAAGAATCAATGCAGCCAATGGTTCCTTTACAGTTCTGATAAAAGATTAGGCAACCGGCACAGAGGCAGGGCCGTGTGCTGGTTTCTAGGCAACCATGTGGCGTCAGTTAATGTATCACGCAGTGTCCGTGGGATGACGTGGTGGTTAGCAATTGGAAGATGGCGGCGTGTGATTGATGATACGAACTATCTGGTTGGGACGGCTGTGGACCTATCCTGTTGTATTCATTGTAAATCGACCATTCTATATTAAGAACGGGATGGCTTAATACATCATTAAGGAGGCATGAACTATTTGAAAAATATCTGTGCAATGAGGCAAATACACCAGAGTGTATAATCACATGTAAAATTGAGTATTCATAAGGTTGTATTGTTGTCTAGCAATTGTTTGAGAACAACGTGAAAAACCATTCAGTATACTGGTGATCTGACTGGTTCAGGTTGTTGTGTAGGAGGAATATTCATATACACAAGGTTATAAAAAATCTACATGAGATAACAAGTGCCGTTTTGAGACAGAAACAAAGTAGGAGAAGCTGGATTTTTACCATCCCTACATCTTTCGCGAGATGGCGGCCGGCTAGGAGGTCCGATCAGGAACTCCGTGCTCGCCGCGACATACATTGACATACATTGAAGAAAAATCGCGGCACTTGCAGATGCGACCTAGCAGAAAACCGCAGTGATCACAACCAACAGAGGAACCTACCTGGGGATTGCGCTGGCAGTGTAGGAGTTTTCCTGGCGACCCGGGGATTTCTGGCGATTCCTGGCGGCAATCTCCGGCGGCCCTGGGATGCGAGTTCCTTCTCCCCAGGTCACCGCTACAGCCAACAGCGTCCTGACAGCTTACTCCGGGCTCTGGGCGGCGGCAGCAGGATCGAGCAGAGGGCGATTGGAAGGATTCCCTTCCTGTTCCGGGGCAGAAGCGGCAGTGCAGGCACAGAAACAACAGACACAGCAGAGCTCCTTCAGATCCGGGTGAAAGGAGAAAGTGCCGCCGGTGAATGTTTGAAAGAAGCGGCTGCAGCAAGTGAAACCAGGGACTACAGAACAGTGGTGAAAGAATTGGCTGCAGCGAGTGACACAGGGGATTTCAGTGCAGCGGAGGCAGAAAGAAAGAAGCTCACAGAGGAAGCGCCTTCTACACTGGCCCAAGCAGAGCCGAGACACCTGGACTACAGGGACCGGCAAAACAAATTCCAGCCTGATCGGAGGTCTGCATACACGCCCATGAGCAAGGTACAGGGGGGGAGAGGTGGAGAGGGTGTTGCCACACTAGACCTGTTAGCTGGATATTGGAAAAACAAGCAAGTGAGAGGTGAAAAGGGGGAAGGAGTAGAGGGAGCGGAGAGAGAAATAGAGACAGAAGCTGTTATTCTACAAACAAACTCAAAGGCTAGGACAAGATCCAGATACTGTCTTAGGAATAGGCAGTTCTCCAAGCAGATTTTCCTCCCCCCCACAATACAAACTGTTTTACCTAGAAGTACAAAAAGGAAGCCGAGAGAGATTTCAAACCTTTGATCACCACCCACAAAAAACAAAAGGTAAAATAGTGAAGGGGAAGGACCCAGGGAAAGATCAAATATAACAAAAAATTTAAGTTACCCCATCTCTATGATCTTTCTTCAAAGTCCAGCAGCTGGTCCAAGCGAGAGATTATCAATCTGCCTTGCAAGACAACAAAAAATCTCCAGGTTTGAACACAATCACTACCCCAAAAACAAACCCTCCTACGAGAGTGGAGCTGAATACCACAGAACCAGACGATAAAACCAGGAACATGAGCAACAGTAAAGATAAAGCTACCCACACAGGCCCACAAGAGGAGGCATCAGGAGATTCCACCATGACAAAACCTGCGGAATCACTGGCAGTCAACTCAGAGGGAGCCCATCCTGTCCTAGAACAAACGGAGAAGCTCATGGAAAAATTCATGGATAAAATGATGTTGGAAATGAGAGAACAATTTGCAGTCTCAGAAGCTAATCAAAACAGATTCAGGAGGTATAAGAGACTCTGGACCAAAAATTGAACGCACTGGGAGAAAGAGAGACTGCAGTCGAGTCAGCGGTAGAAGCTCTTAGTAAAAAAGTAGACACCAATCAAAAGGAGATAAGGACGCTAAGAGACAGAGATAGAAGCATGAAAGAAAAACTCGAATCGCTAGAAAACCAAGCGAGAAGGAACAATCTGAGGGTTTTGAACGTTCCAGAGAACCTGGAAGGGACAGACATCAAAACTTTTACCATCCCACTCCTAGAAGAGTATTTCCCCTGGGCTAAAGAAGCTTATCTAATGGATGACATACAGAGGGGCCACCGGGATCATTTCGGCAAAAACAAAGAGAGGAAGACACCAAGAAAAATCCTAATAAATTTTAAAACGCATACACTGAAAGAGAGAATCTTAAACGAGGGCTTAAAAAGGGGCACCCTAAATAAGGACAACGGGTCCTTTGGAATTTGCTCAGACACGTCCAAAACCACCCAGGACAGACAGTGGGAATTGGGGCAATTCATGCAGAACTAAAGTCCCTTGGGGCCACAGTCCAAATGAAATTCCCTGCTGCTCTGAGGATCATGTGGAGAAACAAAATGCACAACTTCAGGGACCCCAAAGAAGTAGAAACCATTTTAGAACAAATTAAGGATCAACTGCGGACTGCGTCATAAAGTCAAGAAAGGCAAAACTCGTAAACCAGGCAAAGCATGGAGCTCAAAGAGGGCGAACAATACCGCCCAAAAAGAAGAAGGGAACTTCCTCAGGGTGGGAAACGATGAACCTCACAAAAAGTACAAATACAAAATAAAAAGAAAACACGGGTGGGGAGCAAACTAGGGAAAAAAATAAAAAAAATATCCTCACTAATTAAAGTAAAAGGAGCATACAGGGCCCGTAAACATGAAACAAGTCCATTCACCCCCCAACATAATATAAAAAAATTATGACAAACTCCAAAAAAATTAAAATTTTCTCTTGGAACGTCAATGGACTTAGAACAGCTTGTAGAAGGAGAAGGATCCTTGAATACCTAAAGGACGCAGATAACAAGGTAATCATATTACAGGAGACGCACCTTCTAAGTGCGGAGTGGGACCAAGAAATGAAAAATCTTAGCTGGGTTGATGCCTATGTCTGCACCAATCAAGACTGCAACATCAAAGGTATTGCAATAATTTTTAAAAAATCACTCAAAGCCAAGATCGAACACAAGGTAGTAGACAATAAAGGAAGATGGGCTATAACTAAAGTAAGAACAAATGATAACATATTTACTGTTGCAGGCTATTATGGTCCATATTCAGATGACCCAACTCCCCTCCAAAGACTTTACACAGAACATTTATTAACAACTGCACCAACAATACTAGGGGGCGACTACAAAATGATATTAGATCCCAAACTGGATAGATCCCCCCCAGAAAGACAAGCAAACGTACCCAAAATGAGGGAGTGGCTAGGTAACTACAAAAAAGACTTGGATCTGATGGATATGTGGAAAGAAAAGAGCGAGAAAAGACAACCTTCTACCATTCATAATAAAAAACTGAGTCACAGGTCCAGAATTGACTACTTCTTAATAAATAAGAGTTTACTAGGAAATGTTAGGAGCATAGAGCATCTACCAGCTCACCTGTCTGACCACTCGGCAGTCTAATTAACTCTACAAACATCAAAGATCAACACACAACCTAGATGGACGGTTGGTCGCACTATATTATTAGACCCACAGTCAACGGAAGAACTTAGGATTGCTACAGCTAACTTTTTTGAGGATAATCAAACTGGCACTGCAAAGCAAACCACCTGGGATACATATAAGGCAGTTATCAGGGGGAAGTTACTAAGCATGGGAGCCTACAAATCCAAACTCACGAAGCAGGAAATTGGTGACATGGAAAAAGACATAAAATTACTTGACTCACAAATAGCGACAGAGAATACTCCAGCTATCAAAGAAGTACTAGAAAAGGAAAGGCAAGAAATAAAGGAGAAACTAGTTGACCTCCTCGAGAACAAAGTGAGGAAAAAGTGGGAAGCGAGCAAACTATCAAACCATGAGTATGGAGATGGATGAGGTAAAATGCTGGCATGGAAGACGAAGACAGATCAAACCAGAAATAAAATATCCAGCATCCAGCAGCATAACCAAAATAAACCAAGCTCTGAGGACTCAATAATAATGAAGGAGTTCACAAACTTGTTCTCCAACCTATAAAAGGAAGACACAAACCCCTGGAGGAACAGATTGTAAATTGTCTAGATCTCCTACCACTCCCACTACTATCGGAAGAGGAAAAAGAGGAGTTGAACGACAAAATCAGAATTGAAGAAGTAAAATCTGTGATAAAGGGACTGAAAAAACGGAATGCAGCCGGCCCTGGCGCCTTACCTAACGCGTTTTATATAACCCTGAGGGAGATCTTGGCTCCGCCAATAACAGAGTTACTAAATATAATTTATAAAGAACAGGATAAAATTCCAGTCTCATGGAATGACGTGACCATTAGCGTCATCCTAAAACCAGGAAAGATACCAATAATCTGTGAATCATACAGACCTATTTCATTGCTGAACTGCGATTACAAAATTTGTATGCAGATCATGGCAAGGAGGTTAGCCTCGGTAATGACAAAACTGAGTAACCCCGACCAAAAGGGTTTCGTGAAGGGAAGACAAATACAAGAGATAACCCACAAACTCTTTGCCGCAATAGACATAGCAACCTGCGAAAAAGTACCTCTGACTATAATCACCTTCGATGCTGCTAAAGCATTTGACAGAGTCATTTGGATATTCCTGAATAAAGCCATTAGCAAGTACAATCTAGGGGAGAGCTTTAGTCATATGGTGGTGGAAATTTATAAAAGACCAAGAGCGAAGATACTAATCAACAGGAGACTTTCCAGGAATATTGAAATACAAAGATGAACAAGGCAAGGATGCCCATTGTCACCACTACTGTTCAATCTCTATATTGAGCAGCTTGCATGCTCCCTCAGAAACCACAGCTCAATAACGCCCTTTAAATATCATGAACGGTCCAAAAAGGTGGCTTTATACGCAGATTACCTGATGATCTTCACAGATAATTTTCAAAACTCTACTGCAGCAATAGAAAACACAATATCTAATTTCGGCAGAGTGTCAGGATACCTAACAAACCAGGCAAAAACTGAGGCCATTAGCTGGAACAAGCACCCCAGCACCCCATAATCTAAATACAAAATAAAATATCTGGGGATTAACCTGGTTAAGGATCGAGAAAATGTACCACAGATAAAAATCAACAGAATTGTTGGAGAAACTAGGAGACTCCTTGAAGTATGGGACGGGCTACCATTAAGTTTCCTTGGAAGATCTTATATAATAAAAATGTCCATTGTACCCAAACTTACTTACCTCTTTGATACTATACCTATGAAATTCAAGAGAGACGCATTAAAGAAAGTTCAGGGAGAGATAATGAGTTTTATTTGGTCATCTAAAGGAACAAGAATCGCAGGGAGTAAACTAAGGAGGAAAAAAAGAAAAGGGGGAATAGCCAGTCCTAACCTTTTTGAATACTTCAGGGCATTTCAATTTAAAAACATGAGACCTCTTTTAAAGAACTATCAATTTTACCCCGATTTCCTACAAAATATGACAGGTAGAACAGACAACTTTTTATATAAATTCGGACACCCAAAATGTTTGTAAAAGATAAAACTTAAGATCCTAATCAATGCAGCAAAATTATGGTATCAAGTCAAAAGCACACTAAACATACCATATTACAGCACTATGGCCCCAATATGGGAATCTCCGGGCACTCCGGATTGCCTAAAAGACTCTAAGGCCTCTCCATTGAAAGCAGCAGGAATTAAAGGATGGGGCCAACTGATGACAGACTATTTCATAATTCCCTGGGATCAACTAGTCAAAATGTCCAACTCATCCGTATCCAAATTCAAATATTACCAACTCACCAGCTGGGCCAAATCACTCACAGAGAAAAAAAAGGGAAATGAAGATCTAGAGAAAGAAATGATGAAAACCACCCCCATAAAAAAAAGAATTATCTAGGTGGTATTGGGCCCTCATTATAGCTGGGGAAGAAGATTTCCTTATCCCAGAAACAGTTTGGAGAAAAGATATACCAGAGTTAGACCTACAAAACATATGGCAAAGATGCCTGGAAAAGTGCTGGTCCACCATGAAACCGGCCGCCTTGAAGAGAAACCATCTATTTACAATACACCGAGCCAGGGCCCACTGGACCCCCAAAAGGTTATCAAAAATAGGGGAGCCAACATAAAGACCTGCCCCAAATGCGGAATGGAGAAGGCGAAGGATCTACACATGTTCCAGGAATGCCCCCTCCTCGACTCTTTTTGCAGTCGGTAAGACGATAAGCCTGGTATTGGGAAAACAACCAGAAGTAAGTATAACCCTCATTATCTTCGGGATCAACATCACTAACGATCTGGGTAAGTTAACAAAAAAACAGGAAAACCTGCTGTTTGTATTGATACTGCTAGCAAGGAGAGAGATATGCATAAACTGGGTTAAACCAGTACCACCATTACATGGGGACTGGCTGAATTGCATAATAAAAATAAATAAACGGGACAGGAAAGGAAAACCCACCATAAAGCTCAGTTTCTGGGAAATTTGGGAAAATCACTATCAATCAATCATAAGCACTTATGTGGTCTCCGAAAACAAAACCATTGATTAAAGCAGTGACAATAATTCAGACGGGAAATATTCCCGCCTAGTAGCCAGGAGGGATAGATCCACCACAAGTAAACAGAATTATTGATTATGATAAAGGATAAGGGAGACCCCAGACTGAAACAACTGTTAAAGGGAAACTCCCCAACCCAGGATTGCCAATATGGGGCAGTGAAGGCACAAATATTGTAGCAACGGGCTACCGTCAATACTCCTTACACATATAATCGCAAAATGAGGATTCAAAAAAAAATTAGTTAACAAGTGCAATATAGTACTATGTGCAGAGTTTAGGTGGAAGGAATATTCTTTTACAAATTGTTCTAATATTGTGTGAACCTTACAAACCATTCAACATAATGGTACACAGATTTAGACATGTTGTATAGATCATATTGGACAACCTTTTAACATAACTATCAGCAAAATAGTGCACGCATATTACCATTTGTAGGAAATGTCAAGTGCAGGTTTTTTATGGGCAAATAATTACTCGAGATTTACATATTCAGATGGTTAAAAATGTAATACAGCGAGACAGTTTGTCAAAAAAAGTGCTTGAGAATATACCGTGGTCTTATGCAGTTCATGATGGTGTGGTTCTAAACACAGCTGTGAATAATATTCAGTCATGGTGGTGGCGTAAAGGGACTGGTATTAAAAGTGGACCTGTTTCATTACAGCAGACCCATCTGTTTAGCTATTTCTTCATGTTCATTTAGTCCAGAGGCCACAGAGTTTAGAATGTGTATCCATTTGCATTCTTTTCGGATAAGAGCAGATCCCATGGACCACCCACTTGGATTTGCATTGATTGTTTCAAAAACTCTTCATCTCCATACCACTGTATATTCTCAAGCACGTTTTGTGGCCTGGGTATATTCAACACAGAGACACAACCTAACACTTTTCATCACTTATAATCAGTTAGTTTACTAGTGTGAAAAAATCATACAGAATATTTAGTAAAACATTTTTTTTCTTTTCTATCTCCCACACATTTATAAAATATATCTTGTTAAGGAATGCCCCTCTTCACCTTTATTTGGTAAGAACAAGCAATAAATAATCCCTTTAGCAGCATCTAGTCACTAACTACTAACACGGTGCAGTATACCAAATTGTAAAGCACAAACACTATTTAGATTATATCTTAAAGCATCATCAAATGATTCTAACCATGCAGCCATACGGTAAACAGACATAATATCGATTCCAAAATTTCGATTGGACAAAATATCGAGTAAAAAATATAGACTGGACAAAATATAGACTAGACAAAATATAGACAACAAAAATATCGACTAGAATAGCCAAAATATCGAATCAAAAATATAGACTAGACATAATATAGACTAGATAAAATATAGACAACAAAAATATCGAAAAAAAGGTAAGTTATTAATATTTAATAATATTTGTGTAATATAAATCTGTAGCGGGTTGTGGGTTTATAGGGGAATAGGGTGGGAAGTAATTTAATTATAAATAATTAATTATGTAAATTTAATCTAATTGTTAATTAAATAATAATTGGTAATTAATTAAAACATAATTGTTAATTAATTTAAAGTGAATAATTGATAAATAATTAATTGTTAGTAATTGATTTTCTGTAGCGGGTTGTGTGTTTACAGGGTAATAGGGTGGGAAGTAATTTAATTATAATTAATTAATTATGTAAATGTAATCTAATTGTTAGTTAAATAATAATTAGTAATTAATGAAAATATAATTGGTAATTAATTAAAAATAAATAATTGATAAATAATTAAATTTTTGTAATTTATTTTCTGTAGCGGGTTGTGTGTTTATAGGGGAATAGGGTGGGAAGTAATATAATTTTAAATAAATAATTATGTTAATTATTTATAGTTTTCAATTAATTATTAATTGGTAAATAATTAAAATATAATTGGTAATTAATTTAAAATAATTAATTGGGAATAGTAATTTTCACCCCTACGCTATCCAACGCTTTCCCTACTGTTGCACCCACTGGAGTGGGAATAGTAATTTTTACCCCTATGCTATCCAACGCTTTCCCTACTGTAGCACCCACTGGAGTGGGAATAGTAATTTTTACCCCTACGCTATCCAACGCTTTCCCTACTGTTGCAACCACTGGAGTGGGAATAGTAATTTTTACCCCTACGCTATCCAACGCTTTCCCTACTGTAGCACCCACTGGAGTGGGAATAGTAATTTTTACCCCTATGCTATCCAACGCTTTCCCTACTGTTGCATCCACTGGAGTGGGAATAGTAATTTTTACCTCTACGCTATCCAACGCTTTCCCTACTGTAGCACCCACTGGAGTGGGAATAGTAATTTTTACCCCTACGCTATCCAGCGCTTTCCCTACTGTTGCACCCACTGGAGTGGGAATAGTAATTTTTACCCCTAAGCTATCCAACGCTTTCCATACTGTAGCACCCACTGGAGTGGAAATAGTAATTTTTACCCCTACACTATCCAACGCTTTCCCTACTGTAGCACCCACTGGAGTGGGACTAGTAATTTTTACCCCTGCGCTATCCAGCGCTTTCCCTACTGTTGCACTCTTTGGAGTGGGAATAGTAATTTTTACCCCTACGCTATCCAACGCTTTCCCTACTGTTGCACCCACTGGAGTGCGAATAGTAATTTTTACCCCTACGCTATCCAACGATCTCTTTAATGTAGCACCCACTGGAGTGGTTACATGAAATTTAAACCTTTTGCTATGCTATGGTAAAATTCATCTATATGTTTTATTAATAACATGTATGTAAATATATATGTATTATTATTATTAATTTTTAAAGTTACATTAATTATGTAATAATGTTACATTTATTTAATAATTTTAACTATGTTTATATTAAATATATTTAATATTATAATAGTTTTAACTTATTTTAAAGACACTAAAAAAACGATATTTTGACAGTCTATATTTTTAACACTCGATATTTTAAACTCGATATTTTTGTACTTACCTTAGTGAAGATAGAACGTCGATATTATGTCCCTCGATATTTTGGCATCGATATTATGGCAACTCGATATTTTGGCTGTAGATATTATTTCAGTGATCCAGACATACATACAGAAAGCAACATGTGCATTTACTTTGTCCATTTATTCTCCATGTAACCTGTGCACATTCTGAATGGCTTCGCAGTATAACACCTGTATTTACTTCGATTCAAATATACCTCACAGTGTAAAATATAACATCAAAACCTATGCATATGAAATATTTCCAACATAACACAGTACACTTTTCTACCATTGAAACTGATTGCAACATTCTGACTGCTCTGTAAATGCCCAGTGACATTACACTTTCTCCTGGACCCGTGACCCCTGAGAGGCCCTGCAGCACTTTATACACACTCCCTTCAGGACACTACAAGTACAAAGAGCCGGCCACGCTCGCGGGTCATGCATGGGCCAAGCCGGACCCATCTACTCCCGTCATAGACTGGAAGTGGCCGGGCTGGGCCACATCTCCTGGCCCCTTGGTTCAGTAAGAGACTGTAAAAAAGTATTTGTTTTTCTTGCATGTGGTCCATGTATACTCGGGATTGAGACTGTTTCAGTGTCAATAGACCCGGTAAATTACTGTGTTAGTAAACTTCTGGAATCTCTGTAAGCTCAGAGCTGTCTGTATGGGATGGAGCGACGTGTTCAAATGAGTTTTTGATTTCGGTTTATTGAAATTTCCTTGAACATTCCCTCATCTAACTTTTCTGAAATGGGGAAAAGGTTTGCCAGGGTATTTCTAAAACAGTTAGGACAGAAGGCCCCAGGCAGACCTTGTTATCTATTTGACTGGGGCAATGGGGGCCATAGAAAAACAAATTAGTTTAGTGGAGGAAGTTATTAATACAGGGAAATTAATTACAGAGGGAGAGACAGTAGCGGAAGTCACAGTATTAAGCCCTATGACATGTCCATCCACTGTCCCGGCCCCTTACTTAAGCCCTTCAGAAAGGATGGCAAGGTGAATGGCTGCGTTTTAGAAATGATAACATCTCGGGCTGAAAACAGGAAAGAGTGTCACAGCCACCAGATAAATGTCCAAGAAATGTAAAATCTGTATCTGTTTCCTCTTCAAACCTTGACTCTGTGGCTACACTCTCGAGTCGCAAAGTTCCCAAAAACTTAGCAAAGAAAGAAATGACTTATTCTAAACTTAAACAAAGGACATGGGGTGCTTTGGTAGTGGAAAGTGGAAATTCCTTGACTATCGAACTAGAATATGTGAAACTCATATTGGAGTCCTTAGATAAGCTCATTAGAGAATTTATTTCTACAGTTACCACTAAGTTAGATGTTTTGGTGTCATTAATAAGCAAAAAGAGTCTATCATAGAAGCTGGCCAGTTATAGAGCTCTGACGTATCAGGAGGGTCTTTGTCTAGGAGGGCTTCTATAGATAATGGCATGGAAAGTAATATTTCAGCAAAGTTTGACCAGCTGCATAAACCTCAAACGCCTGTACCACTACCTTCGTCTAACGGCCAGAGCTCTGGAGTGCCAAATCACTTTCAAAGGTACCCATTGATTAAAGACCAGATCTTGGCCCACAACCTCTGGTAGTTGCCGATAAGAGTAAAGTTGGAGCAGCCACACCTTATACTGTGATTTTAGCTAATGTCCCGACACTGCCACTGGGGACTGAAGAATCATGGGATTCACTTAGAAATTAAAGTCTAGGATGGTTAGGCACAAAGTGTGGCTACTCTGTGAAAACATTTGCAGAATTTAAGATGGTGAGCAGGATAAGTTGGGTAGGGCTAGGACAAAAAAGGCTAAGTGGTGATTTTGTGGTTCTAACATTTGCTAACCGTTGGTTTGTGCAAATGAATTTGTCCAGGGGTGGCGAACAAGGCATTTCACAAGCCAGTATAAACATTCTCCCCTTGGGTTATTTTTATCAACCAACAAGTGACTTCTATCCAACGATACATAAAGCCCCCCATCCAGTAAACTACAAATAGCAGTACAATGTGCAAGTCCATAACAGATTCGAGGCTCTCCATTGCCTAGATCAGGTAGATTGGCTAACCACATGCAACTCCAGGAACCATATGTTTTTGCCCATTTTTTGTAGCCTAACCCCTGAAAAGCACTCTGAATCTCAGCTCGATAATAATGTAGAAGACTCAAATGGGGCTAGTACTGGGCAGATACATGACTATAAGGAGGATGTGGAGGAGGGAGCATAGTTTTTTGCCCCCTCAACATGGAACTAACCCACTGGAAGACCAGTCCCTTCAACTAACTCCTTTATTAATTAAAATTGGGGTACCTAAAATCCCAAAGAGAGATGATAGGAGGAACTGCCACCAACTATGTTTTTGGAACGTGGCCGGGTTAAAAACAAAGGTGATAGACCATATCTGGATTGATTTTGTCAATGGGTTTGATGTGCTAGCTGTCCAAGAGACCTGGATCCTGGATCCCATACATTTAAATGGGTTTAGAACCTTTCACAGCCCTGCTATCCCATCAGCATATGGGAGAGCCAAGGGAGGTTTATCTTTTTACGTTTCAATCCTCCTGAACTTGGAAAAATCTTTTCTAATTGGCAATGAAGCTAATTATCAGGTCCTGTCACTATATAAAGAAAGGACACTCTGTTTATTGGTGGTTAATTTCTATAACAATATTCTATCCAGTAGTCTTAAGGAGATAGTGAGACATATAAGCACTACTGTACAGAACATTCAAGCCATATCACCTAGAGATGTGTGTATCTGATGGGGAGGTGATTTTAATTGTAACATTTGTGATCATGTTGATAGTGGGTGCTGTGGTATATGCTGGGATAAGGACAATCCCTTCCAGCACTTTGCACATAATGAAACTGGAGACATCTTTAATGAAGTTATGTTTGACTCAGACTTGGGTTTCACCAACATGTTATGCTGTAACCCCGTGCACTTTAACCCCACTTATATTGGGCAGTGAAATCTTCAACAATAGATTTTATTTTGATGTTGTGTAGGTATGCTAATAGAGCTAAGGACTTTGTCACTCATGATATATCGGTGAGTGCCCATTTTCCTTTGAGCATATCCATTAGGTCTCAGGGAAATATACTTAATCGAACATCAGTACTTATGGGGAACCTCAATGTCTCCAGGCAAAAGGGATATGCCCTAAAATGGGACAAGTTGAACCCTGACACTTTCACGCGAAAGGTTATTACAAACTGTTGAGAGGAGGTCATGGCGTGTTTAGATGTAAGCACCACGAACAATGAGATTATTAGTGGGTTTCAGACATTCTCGAGGAACTGTTTGTAAAAGTTAGCAAATCGAATAAAACTAAGCACGGTGGGTTTGATGCAGCATGTTCCAAGGCCCACGCCAAGCTAAAGGAAACACTACATTAAAAGCCTAGAGTTGTGGAGGATGTCAGGCTTGCGAGTAGAGAATATAACGCAGCCTTAAAGCTAAGGAAAACAACCTTTAAAAATGAAGCGTGGCAGAATCTACAGATAGCTTCAAAGTTAAAGGACCCCTCTGCATTTTGGAAGGCGGTCAACGCACCTTTTTTGATGGAGAAGTATAGGGCTACGATTGAGAATGCCATTAGCGACTTGGAGTGGATGGAGCATTTGAAAAAATTATACAGCATTTCCAGTCTCACGCCATTGGCAGCGATGGAGCCTGTAGCCACTACGATTGTTACACAAGGTATAGAGCCTATGAACCTGAAATTTGAGTTGAGTGAAGTTATTTTAGCCATTGAACTGAGTCTGGGAGGTAAGGCACCTGGTCCAGATGGCATCCCAGTTGATCTTTTTAAACATAACATCCTTTTCTGGGGTCCTCTTTTAACCCAAATTCTAAATGCTTGTAGTTCAACCGGCCCTTTAGCTTCTTGGTATGAATCAACCCTGGTCCCCATCATCAAAAAAGGGAATAAGTCAGACCCAGTCTGTTATAGGCCGATATCTTTACTTGACTCAACAATTAAGATTATCGTCAGAGTCCTTTTATTAAGGCTACAAGCCTGGGTGGAAGACCATTTGATTCTTAGCGACCGGCAGCATGGCTTCCGCAAAGGCATGGGCACAATCGACCAGGGGTTACATCTGAATATAATGATCGGTAAATACACCAGAGCCAAAAGGGGAAACTTGTACTTAAAGTTTGTAGATTTAACTGCAGCGTTCGATTCTGTAATTCACAAGGTACTATGGAGAATGTTATCTAATATGGGGGTGGAAAGCTCAATTTTTTTATTTCTGATACAATTATATTTGGGAGCAATTGTAGGGTTCATTATGGGGTGGAAGGGGAATGCACTAAGCACTTTAGGGTAAGAAGAGGGGTGAGACAAGGATGTGTGCTGGCACCCTTTCTATTTATAGTATATATCAACGATTTGGGAGGTATGCTGGTGAAAGAGTGTCAGGACCTTCCACTAATTGGTAAGAGACCCATACAAACATTAATGTATGCTGATGATGCGGTCCTGATGTCCCGTACCCCGATAGGGATGCAGAGGCTTGTGGACTGTTTTGCTGTTTATATGGCCAAACTGGGACTAAAAGTTAATATCTCTAAAACCTTTGTGATGATCTGTGGGACAGGGAATACACATTTCAGGCCAAGTTTACTCAAAAAGAAATACATTGATTGTTGCAAAACCTTTTCCTACCTGGGAATACTTTTTGATAAGAGGGGGACATGGACCCAGGCTAATAGAACTAGGAAGCTACTGTTTTCTAAAGCGGTAGCTGCACTTTTTATTTTTAGTAAGAAATTGGGGAAACAGGCACCAGAGGTCCTAATACAGATCTACAAGGCAAAATACATCTCTACAGCCACCTACGGGACATGTATCTGGGGCAACGAGAATGTCTATCACTTCAATGTATTGAAAACAAGTTTTTAAGATTTTTATTGGCTGTCCCCGATAGCACCTCTACCTATATATGCCACACTGAATTGGGCTTGCCTTATATATCAGATATATGTAAAATCCAACCTGTACTCCAGTGGCACAGAATCTGGACTCAAGACTCGCTGGATCTCAATAGACAGATACTTATATGTTGTAAATTGGATGGGGTGCGAAAGATTAGTTGGCGTGAGTACATTAAAAACTTTGTTGGTAATCTCGGTCATCCTGAATATTTTTTGGAGCCCCTTAGTTTATTAGATGTAAATAGGAATGAATTTAAAACTAGTTCTCTTTTTTATCTGGACAATAAGAGAAGACACACAGAATCCCAAAAAGCTTTGGTTCAAGCCCATCAGTTAAACATGTTTACAAGAGAACATGATAGATTTTTGATTGGGTATTTTTCATAGGCTCGTTACTTTTTCTGCACAAAACAACTGGTCAAAGGAGCTGTATAAATGCTGTTGTGAGGATGTGTCCTTTCAATCGACTATTATAGTTTTGTTTTGCTGTTAATTGTATTCTCACAATAGGCATTGGTGGATTTTGCCATTTTTAAAAACCCAGGGCCTTAGATGTGTTTTAGACCGCGCAGTGGAGGCGTGCAGCGGGCGCGCCAAAGGCAAGCACGTCTGCGCCCGTCAGCGTCCCGGAGGCGGACTAGGCGGGAAACGCTGCCTTTCACAATCAGAAAGTAATCAGGTATGATGAAATAGAACTCAGAAGGTATCAGCCCCTAGATAACTGTAGAAACTGCATTGAACTTGACAGAGTCAACAATACCACCAGTTGCA
This sequence comes from Lissotriton vulgaris, assembly GCF_964263255.1. Lineage (NCBI taxonomy): Eukaryota > Metazoa > Chordata > Amphibia > Caudata > Salamandridae > Lissotriton > Lissotriton vulgaris. The sequence goes on from NC_141691.1 coordinate 422,030,512, forward strand.
GTAAGTGTACCTGGACCTGCGCCACATGTAGAGGTGGGGCGCACAATTCTACCATAAAGAGGAAACATGGGGATACAGGGAGTTTGGAGAGCATTAGAATTTACTTACTCAATGTTCGCTCCCTGAATAAAAACGCCCAGTATATCTCGGACCTGATCTCAGAATCCAACCCAGATATTATTTTCATATCAGAAACCTGACTCTCAGAATGCTCTAACCCCAATCTGGCAATAGCCGTTCCACCAGGCTATTCCATTGTAAAGAAGGACCGCACAACTGGGAAGGGCGGGGCATTGCTATGATCACAAAAAAGATATTTCTGCAAAACTTATCCCTATAGCTGACATTCAAGGGGCCGAAAGTCTAGGCTTTCATTGTATTATATCTGCCCATCAGTCTATGGCAGGAGTCCTGATTTATAGACCCACGGGGTATGCAGGTCCTTTCTTAAAGGATCTGGTTAATGTGCTGACACCTCTCGCCCTCAGATTTAATTACTGCCTAGTCCTAGGAGACTTTAATATCCACATGGAGAGACCTGAAAGCTCAGAAGGTCTGTTACTCTATGAGGCTTTAGCGTCTCTGAATATGTTGCCCCTCATCACTTGTCCTACACAGGAGAAGGGACACTTACTGGACCACTGAATACAGTGCTTTCAGCTCAACCCATCTCCAGAAGTAATGAGAGAGGAAGATGCAATGAACCCGGAAAACTGGATAAAACAAGGCGCTATGCACAATGAATAGATCTGCCCCTTGGTTTCATGACAATTTGCGCAACTGCAAAAGAGCCTGTAAAGAGCATGGAGGAGGAATTTTAGTCTTAATTGCAAGGCATTATATAAAAAAGAACTAAAACGTTATCATTGCAAAATTTTAGAGGAAAAAAAAAAGTTCTTTGCGGCACAGATTGAGGAATCATCCAATAAGAGCAAAGACATTTTTAAAATTGTAAAACAGTTCACGTCACCCACGGCAATCACCTCCAAAGGCGAAGTATCGGAAGTGTGGACCCATCAATTAGCCTCGTACTTCTATAAAAAAATAGCTGGTATTCAAAATCTTTTAAACTCATCTCCCAGTACACTGACTAATCCTCAATTTTTGGATAGTATACCAGCATGCAACTCTTCCTTTCTTCAGTTTCCTCCGATCACTCTGGAACAATCCCTATCGATTATGAAAAGTATAAAAACAGGCTCCCCATCAGACCCCTTCCCTGACAAAATTCTGTCAAAAGTGGCAGACTTTATTAATATGGAGGTTAACAGAATGCTTAATTTGCATCTAAGCAGCGGCAAGGTTCCCTCTACTTGGAAACAGGCCAAAATTATACCACTGTTGAAAAAACCCTCAGCAGACCCATCAGAGGCCTCCGATTATAGACCCATCTCACTGCTTCCTTTCTTCGCAAAATCTATTGAAAAATACGTGAACCAAGTCACCACTGAATATATTGAATCGAATAACCTCTTTCATATGAGCCAATCTGGTTTCCACATAAATTTTAGTATGGAAACGGCTCACCTAGAAATCTCCGACTCCATAAAAGAGACCCTTGACTCTGGCGGAAGTGCAGTTTTAATACTGTTGGATCTGTCAGCCGCATTTGACACTGTGCCCCATGATAGACTACTCCAGAGATTGAGGGATTGCGGGGTATGAGGCACGGTGTTGAAGTGGTTCTCCTCCTTTTTGGAGAACAGAAGGCAGGAAGTCTGGATCCCACCTGTCTCCTCATGTATGCCTCCCATGAAAGTGGGGGTACCCCAGGGGTCTATACTTAGTCCTCTACTGTTCAATGTATACATGACCCCCGTTGCTCTTCTGGCTGAAGAGGCAGGAGCCAAGATTATATCTTATGCTGACAACACGCAGCTATTGTTCACCTGTACAAACGGAGAAGCATTCGACGGTGAGAAAATTAATAACTGCCTGAAGAAAATCTTTTCCTGGTTTAGCTTTAATCAGCTGCAGTCTAATTCAGCAAAATCAGAGGTGATTCTCTTTGGGGATTTTAATCCTTATGAATGGAGGCAGTGGTGGCCATCTGACATGTCCCCTCCCCAGTCCTCGGTAGGAGTGTCCAGAAATCTTGGGGTACAAATGGATGACTCCATGGATATGAAGAAGCAGGTTCAATCAGTGGCAGGGACCTGCTATGGAACTCTGAAAACCATTTGTAAATTTCTACCTCTACTGTCTCTTGACCACAGAAGGACAGTAGTAATGGCTCTCATTACATCTCAACTGGACTAGGCTAATGTCCTCTATTTGGGCCTACCGGAATATCTATTGAATAAACTCCAGGTGGTGCACAATGCTGCAGCCAGAGCCATCCTTGGCATGAAAGATGTCGCGGAATGGATGAAGCTCAGCCGCCTTAAACTGAACTCAGACAAGATGGAGGTCCTCATCCTCGGACAATCCCCTTCAGCCTGGGACAACTCCTGGTGGCCCACGGCGCTGGGCAGCGCACCGACCCCCTCGGACCACGCATGCAACCTCGGATTCAATCTGGACCCCCTCCTCAAGATGACCAAGCAAGTCAACGCCGTCTCGTCATCATGCTTCAACATCCTACGCATGCTTCGTAAGATCTTCAGGTGGATCCCCGCCGAAACCAGAAAGATGGTCACCCATGCCCTCGTCAATAGTCGACTGGATTACGGCAACACCCTATACGCAGGAACTACTGCCAAACTCCAGAAACGACTACAACGCATCCAGAATTGCTCTGCACGCCTCATTCTCGATATTCCACGCCACAGTCACATATCTGCCCACCTGAAACACCTGCACTGGCTCCCCATCAACAAGAGGATCACCTTCAGGCTTCACCTTCAGGCGGCCATATTGCGTGTGGTTTGGGAATATTCGCGCTCTAGTTGCGCATAAAAGGGGACGTCCATGCCTCTGCGCAGCAGACGCGTTCAGCGGATGCGCCCAACTCGCGCCGGAGTCGTGCCAGAGTCCTGCCCGTCTGCGCCCGTCCGCGGCCGGTCGGGTCCAGGGGCCAGGGATGCTGCTGCTCCTCTTATATACTCTGCATCTACCTTAATGAATTTACCCCGTCTGCCTAGATCGTGTTCCATCACTCGGCATCGCGCGCAGAGTATCCCCTCGACGTCCTAGTGTCAAGCCCTCTGCCTGTCCAAGTATCAGTGACACGCGCATATGTGTATTATATTTTAAACACACGCTCATTCGTAAAACATCAGGCCGACCTCTTTCTTCTACTCACTGACGAAAGCCCAGATATCCTCCTACTCACCGAAACCTGGCTGACTGACGACTCTCTCCCTGATATTTTGGCAGCATTGCCCCCAGACTACTACATGCTTAACATTAATCGACCTTCTGGCTGCGCTGGCAGAGGTGTGGCAGCTGTCATACAAAAAGAGCTCAAATTCATCACTACATCTTCTCTTACTCTTGCTGACGTTGACAATCTTATCATTAGTCTGGAAACGGGGGAGGGAGCCCTTACCCTCATTGTTGTTTATCGCCCCCCCTACTCTATGCCTCTGTTTCCCGTCGCCTTCAGCAAACAGCTAGCCAACCTGATCACCTCATCTGCCCGAGCCGCTATCTTTGGTGACTTTAATTACTGGTACAATGACAGCAACGCTGGCCCTCATGCAGCTGAACTATTTGAAGTTCTTGCGAACTTCAATATGACCCAACTTGTCACCTCCCCTACCCATATCAGGGGACATGTATTAGATCATATCTGGACCCACAACCTCACATTCTCCTGTCCTGTGGTCACCCCTTGTATCTGGGCGGACCATCATATGATCGACACAGTGATCACAATCAGGGGTCGTGTCAAGGTCCCTCCCCTTGCAGGTCGGGCCGCTCGCAAATGGAGCGCCCTTGATTCTCAAGGTTTTCTCTCCTTTTTGGGTGAGACCTACCCCCCACCTTGTAATGTCGCAACTGTCCATACTTTGGAGGAGACTTCTCCAGCTGGATCACAAATGCCAGTGACCGTTTTGCCCCCATCTCAGGATTCCTTCGTTCTCGTCACAGCAAATCACACAGGTGGTTTAACTCCTCCCTGAAAACCCAGCAGCTTGAACTACGCCAGATAGAACGTAGGTGGAGACGCAACTACTCGCCTACTGACAGAGAAGCATATGTCGCCGCACTGAAAAAACTATAAAAGTGCAATCATAGCAGCGAAATCCTCACACATCTCTGAAAGGATTCTCGTTGCCCCTAATAAATCCAAGGAGATCTTCAGAGTGATGAGTGAGCTCACGTCTGACGCTAGAACCCTCCCTTCCCTGGCCCTCACCCAAGAGTACTGCAACGCCTTAAATAGTTTCTTCATAGAAAAAATAATTAAGATTAAGAATTCCAACCCCTCCATCTCTCCCGCTGTTAAGTCAGCTTCCTCCCCTGAAAATTAATTTTCACTATCATGCTTCCCTACCCTTGATTCTCCCACCCTGGCAAAACTCGCTGGCTGAGTTAAATCCGGCTCACCTAATGACTGCTGCCCTCCCTCTGTTCTTGGTGACATCTGCAAGGCACTGCTGGACTGCATTCTGCCTCCGTTAAATACCTCCCTTGAAACAGGCACAGTACCCAATTCTTTCAAAGAGGCTGTCCTAGTACCCCTATTGAAAAAACCCAGAGCCGACCTTGCCAACTATCGGCCTATCTCTCTCCTGCCCTACCTATCCAAACTCCTGGAGGCACACGTCACCATCTGCCTCTCTCACTTCATCGAGCATACAGACTTTCTCGAACCCAATCAAGCCGGTTTTAGACCTGCCCACTCCACCGAGGCTGTGATCCTGGCAGTTATGGATTCTTTAAGGGGCAATGCCAACAAAGGGTCTCCCCAGGCGCTCGTCCTACTGGATCTGTCGGCGGCGTTCGACACGGTTGATCATAATATCCTTCTCCACCGTGTCGAACAAGCCGGCATCCGGGGTCTGGCTCTGGCCAGGATTAAATCCTTTCTGATAGGCAGAACCCAGGCGGTGCGTCTAGGCCCTTCCATGGCCAATAAGGAGCCATCCATCTGTGGAGTGCCCCAGGGATCCTCCCTGTCCCCCCTGCTTTTTAATCTTTACCTCCAACCGCTTATTTATTCCCTGAAGAGGTGGGACATCACCGTCTTCAATTATGCAGACGATCTGCAAATCATCTTCCCCCTCAACTCTCCTAATGCAGCTCTGGATTGTCAAGTGGTTATGTCACATATCCAGCAATGGATGAACCTTAACCAGCTCAAGTTGAACCCGGGGAAAACAGAGCTAATCCTCCCGGGTAACAGCCCCACTCACTGGGGCCCACAGTTCTGGCCAGTGGAGCTTGGTTCCCCGCCTGTCCCGGCGAAGTCAGCTAAGAGTCTCGGGGTCGTCATAGACACAGAGCTCTCGCTTAAGCCTCAGGTGGGTGCTGTTGTATCATCTTGCATGTTTCAGCTCAGAAAAATCAGGAAAGTCTCCCATCTCCTTACACCTGAGGCCCTGATTCAAGTCCTGATCGCCCTGGTGCTCTCCCGCCTGAATTTTTCCAACTCTCTGTACCATGGCCTACCCAAATATCTTCTCCATAGGCTTCAAATTGTACAGAACCAGGCGGCTAGACTGGCTTATAAAATCCCGAAATGGCAGTCAGCGAAACCACTACTTCGCAAACTCCACTGGCTGCGGGTCGAGCAGAGGGCTGCTTCAAGATCGGCTGCCTCACATTCAAAGCTGTGTCTAGAACTTCCCCTGCCTTCCTCAAATCCTTAGTCATCCCCTACTGTCCGGTAAGCAACCTACGGTTCTCCCCTCTCCATCTCTTAGCTACACCCCCAATTAAGCTTACAAAATTTGGTGGCTGTAGATTTGCCCACTTGGCCCCCAAATTCTGGAACCCGCGGCCCTTTCCGCTTAAATCTTCTAACTCCCTTCTGGAATTCAGAAAACTCCTGAAAACCAGTCTTTTCACACAGTCTGGCTAGCTCCCCTCCTTTTTACATCTCTCAGCACACAATCAGCGCCAGGAAACTCATTGTGACAGAGCGCTATACAAAACTCCACAACAGGGGCCCAGAATACCTCAACAGCCGCCTCTCATTCTACAGGCCCACCCGTCAGCTAAGCTCAGCCAGCCTCGCCCTCGCCACCGTCCCACGGATCCGCAGAACGACCCCCGGAGGAAGATCATTCTCCTACTTGGCGGCCAAGACATGGAACTCCTTCCCCACACACCTCAGAACTACCCAGGACCACCTCGCCTTCAGGAAGAGCATCAAGACCTGGCTCTTCGAGCAGCAGTAGCCCCCCCCCTCCTCCAGCGCCTTGAGACCCCCACGGGTGAGTAGCGCCCTCTACAAGTGACATGATTGATTGCTTGATCCTTAGGTTGGGTCACCAGGCTCACATCTCTTCCCATCTGAGGAATTTGCACTGGCTTCCCATTCGCCACAGAATCCAGTTTAAGGCCCAGACACTGGCCTTTAAAGCTCTACGTGGCTCTGGTGCTCATTATATCAAGAGAAGAGCGAGCTTCTACACACCCGGGAGAGTCCTTAGATCATCCAATCTTCACTTGATGAGTGTACCCAGAATTGCACGCTCTCGTAAAGGTGGTCGGACCTTTCAAGTTCAAGTTCAAATTGCCCAATTATGGAACAAACTTCCGACCACTTTAAGCGAATTGTCTGACATCTGGCTCTTTAGGAAACAACTAAAAACGTGGCTATTCTTGCAATAATTCTCTCGTATGTCTAGAGTTGCCCTACCTGGTTTTATTTATACGTGGTCTGTTAGCGCCGGGACACTCTTTTTGAGTAGCTGCGTGCTCTATAAATATGTCATAACATAACATAACATAACATGCCGACCTCTTTTCGGTTTTTACAAACACTAGGAGAAGAACAGCTGACCGTTTCAATTTTAATAATTTTAAAGCTGGTGATAGAATGTAGGAATTCAATCATGATATAAAATATATTTCTATCTCTATTTTCTATGAATTGTACTGCTATTTTATGTATTTTCATAATCTAATGTGTGTATATATTGTCTCCAAAATTGTGTTGTGCTTTTATGATTACTTTGATAATCGAATAAAGCTGATTGAATTGAATTGAATTGATTGCAACATTATCTATATAGTACAAACCCTACCAATCTATACTGCTATTATAAAGAGAGAACACAAACCTTTGAGCCAGGTAAACTCGGGAACCACAGTGCCAATCCACACACCCGATACATCGTTGAAAATGTCAGGGTGTGGAGATGGACATAGGCTATATAAAATAAAAATTAAACGTAAATTTAAAAATGTAACTTAAAAAAATAGTAGTTCCCTGGAAGTAGCGCCGGCCGTGACGTAGCGCTGGCTGCAACGTAGCACTGGCTGCGACGTGCGTGATGACAAGGAGGAGCGCGGGGAGGAGCGGCGGACCGGCGGGGAGGATCGGCGGACAGGCGGAAGGAGCGGCGGACTGTCGGGGAGGAGCGGTGACGAGCGGCGAGGAGCGGCGGTGAAGTCAGGAGCGCGGGCAGGAGCGGTGGCTCAGGTAAGGCAAAGGGACACGTAAAATGTCGGGGCGGGGAGTGGCTCCAGGACACGGACAATGTAGGGGAGGGTGGGGGCTGGGGCGGGGGGGTGCTAGGCAGTTGGCCCTGAAGCCTCACTGACCACAGACAACGTCGGGGCGGCCTGCTAGTATAGCTATAAACTTGAAAGTGCTATTTTTATAATACAAACAGCTATATTAGATGATTTTTACCAGTACAGCTGGGGGCACAAAATGGTGGTGGGAGCTGGATATAGTAAATAAAGGTGTATGTCCCAAACTTTGTATGTATCGTCCCTTTACTATACGGATATTAACAGGTTTGAGTGGGATAAAAAATTTGGCAACTGTCTTAAATGGGTGGCGGAGCTCAGTACCGAAAAGACCGAACACTTAAAGGCCTGCGTATATTCAGCAGACAAACACTCCCTAATAATTACCTTCACTAATATTCACATTTACTTTAATACTGTGCACAAAATTGTGCAGAAAATATACATAAAACATTTTCTGTCATTTTGTATCCCTCACATATTTATAAAAATGTCTTCTGAAGAAATGCTTCCCAAGAACTTTTCATAACAACACCATAATCCAGAATCTCCAGTAACACACCAGTCTTGACTGATATTGAAATCTACCTCTCAGTGTAAAAAATGAGACCACAAATTGTGTAAATAATATTTCTGGTTTTACTTCCATCTCTGTTAAGTTAATAACACATGAGTTTTCTACTCCTACCCCTTCCCCACTATTTCCAGACTAAGAATAATTTGGAAAATTGGGATATCCTGTTTATCTCGTTGGAATACAAAACCCAAAGAAACACTACATATAATTTTCAAAACCATACAGTGTTTTACAGATGACACTTACACTATTTCTATCTGAAAAACTCCAAAACATATATAAAGTACTTCTTTAACAACTAGTCACTATTTATCCATGTTTTAGAACCAATGTTAAACATCACATTTAACTAACACTATGTTATTTAGAAATAAAAAATACTTTCAAAGTTAAAAATATCACCTCAAATACTTAACCACTACTGCACAACACATAACACACCTTCTTCATTTGTAACTTACCTTCGAAGTTGGTATGCAGATTCCAAATGTCACAAACGCATGTAATTCTTTCTTTGTCACACAGTACATGTAATGCACCACTCTCATCAAGAATGCAACCAGTAATGGCACAATTTCCCTGTTGCTCCACACATAAATACATGTAAAGAACAAATCAGAATAGTTCCTTGATTTTTCAAATTGCAACTTCTATCTATTGGTTATTTTCCATATAAACAGTTTAAAAAAAAAATTAAGAACACATACAGGTGAGAAGTTCAACGTATTCTATTACCTCACTTTCTAGAACACTCTACGACACATGCAGGTTAAACGTTCATAATTTTTTTAAACCTAACAATATGATTTTGCAACATTTTCTCGAACATTTAATGACAAGTGCAGGTTAAAAGTTCACCATTGCTTTAGGTTGGAACAATGCCTTCCAAATGCAAGTAGCAGGTGTGCATGAACTGAGCAAATGCTATCCTATCACATGTACTCCACATTGAAACTGCTTTTTATTAACCAATGACAAAGATGCTTTCCACAAACTAATATGAACTCTACTTTTTAGAAAACAATGCTTTTCATTTCCCAAGAAGTTATTGTTGTGTATGAGAAAAAAAGTAGTCCCCCATCTTCAACATATCTCTTATTCTATAAACGGACTGCATGAACTTCAGACATCTATCCATACCTCCCAGCCATACCTTCAAAATGCTAGTGTGGATCGTAGGACATTAAATGGTTTGCACAGAGAGGATTGAAGTGTAATCAACTGCTGCCTAAGGGTAAAACCAGTTTGCACCTCCAACACCCTGACCTCATGATTGTGCACTGTGGTGGTAACAACCTAGGCACATTGACTGGGGTAGGTTTGGAAATGCTAATGAAGGACACCTTTAGACAATTAATGTTGCTTTTGCCTCAAACTGTCTTTGTATATTCCAAAGACAGAAGTGGAAATGTTCAGACCAATTTTGTACTCAGATTGAAAAATCTAGGAAGAATGTTAACAAAGCTGTGACTGCATGCATACCTCAGAGACCATGGAATGGGATTGATCTACAACAACAACATATGTTTTGATATGACTGATATCTACTGAAGTGATGGAGGACACTTCACAGATTAGGAAATCAAGTTTTTCTGAATAACCTAAAGCTGTGCATCCGCATTTATATATAGCGTCAACTAATAAACACAATGGCTCTTTTTAGAGCCGCCTTATATTCCCAATATCGGCTTGCCGAGTGACAGCTGTGATCCATCTAGCACAGGGAGACCTGCTGGCGTCAAGCAGGCTTGCAGAGGGAGAGCTGTGGCCTGCTCACACAGGGAGAGCTATGGGCAGTTGGCTCGCAAACGCAGAGAAGCGGGCTGGCTCACAGAGGAAGAGCTCGGGTCTGACTCGCAAAGGGACAGCAACGGGCCAACGGCCCTGCTAGCAGAGACACAGCTATGACCTAACGGACTGGCTCACAGATGTACAGCTGCAGACCCAACGGCTTGCAGATGCAGAGCTGCGAACTGACAGACTGGTACTGTTTTATGGTTTAAGATGTACAGTGGTGTTTGTGAAGTGTAGGGGGTTGTGCTGCAGGTAGTGTTTTAGGGTTTAGGGTAGTGCTGTGGTGTTTCGGTAGAATATTGGGTCGTGCTGGGGGTAGTGCTTTTGGGTTTATGGTAGTACAGTGGTGCTTGTATAGTGTAGGGGGTCATGCTGGGAGCAGTGTATTAGAGTTTAGGGCAGTGCAGTGGTGTTTGGGTAGTGTAGGGGATCGTGCTGATAATAGTGTTTTAGGGATTAGGGTAGTACAGTTGTATTTGGGTAGTGTAGGTGGTCATGCTAGGGATAGTGTTTTAGGGTTTAGGGTAGTGCCATGGTATTTGTGTAGTGTAGGGGGTCTTGCTATGGGTAGTGTTTTAGAGTTTACAACAATGCAGTGGTGTTTGGGTAGTGTAAGGGGTCATGCTGGGAGTAGTGTTTTAATGCTCAGGGTAGTACAGTAGTGTTTGTGTCCTGTAGGAGGTCGTGCTGGAAGTAGTGTTTTAGTGTTTAGGGTAGTGCAGTGGTGTTTGGGTAGTGTAGGGGGTCATGCTGACGGACAGACTCACAGAGGTCCGAGGCGACGGACTGGCTTCTAAAGGCATAGCCGCGACCTGGTGATATGCGGAGAGGCAGCGTGTCACAAGATGGCTGCCAACACTTCCTGCTTTGTAGTCTTCACAGCCAATTACAGTGAAGCTGGTGCTCAGAACTTAGGCTCCACCCAGCTATCAAAACCACTTTTATTTTTCTAATTTATCAGCAGCTACTGAACGGATTTACACCATTTAAAAAAAAGATTGCTTTCTGACCCAAGCACCACCTTTTTGTCAAATTTGGGACAATTCCGTTGAGTAGTTGCAGCTGTAGCCTTGCCCAAAGTTTCCTGTGGGAAATTGATTTTTTGACTTATTTTTTGATTTTTTCAAAAACTACTGAATGGATTAACATCATTTAATAAAAAGGTCGCTTTCCGAACCAAGCTCTGCCTTTTTTCCAAATTTGGGGTAATTCCGTTCAGTAGTTCGGGCTGTAGCCTGTCGCAAAATTTCCTATGGATATTAACATGGGGAAAACGTGTTTTGGGACCCCCCTTTTTTTCAGCCCCCGCTTGATGAATCACCCCCAAACTTTCAGGATATGAGCTGACCTCGATAGACTTTTTTTTGGAGCATTTCGGGAAGATTCGTCAAATGACTCCAAAGTTATTAGCAAAACAAGAAATGCTTTTCCTGTGGAAACTAGGTTCTTACTATAACTACCTACTGGCGATATATATATAAGTGTTGTTTGGAAATGTTTAAAAGAGGGGGCATGACCCGCTCGCCTCACTGCAAGCCTTGGGATTACTGGCGACATTTGAAGCAACGGCGTGAAAGGGAGTCGAGTGTGGTCGATACCTCCGTTTGGCAGGATCCACACACATTGCAGATTGACATTGTGGTGGCGTAGTAAAGTTTGTTTGATGTGCACTAGCCTTTCCCTGGATTTGCCCTACTTACTGCTACATTCTCTTATTTATAATTATCCCTGTTCCTTTAATACTGTGGAATGTTGGCTACTCCACTGTGTGTGTACTTAGGAATGTTAGAGGCAGTTGGAGCTGAGCTTTTCTTGCGGTGACATCTTAGGGTCTTTACCTACAATTAAACTATCAAACTACTCCAGCTTCCTGTGTTTCCTACTTGTAAAACTGGCGACGAGGGAGAAAACAACCCTGCTTGACCCTTGATGTCTTCAAACAAATTTTAACATCGTTTTCAACAAGAAAACTTTACAAAGAAGAAAACAAACTTCACTAAGAAGAAAACCTCCAAGCGATTTCCTGGAAAAGCAGTTTCTCAAGCTGTAATCATATCAAACTGTGAGTTGTGACTATTTCGTTCGTTATCTTATTACTTTAAATTTCCGCTGCTTGTAAATACAGAAAAGCAGTGTTTATCCGAGTTTCTGCAATACTAAAATATTGCCGATATATTCTGGATTTATTTTGAAGGTTATGTTGCCTTTTAACCAAACTCGCAACATGATTCACGAAATACATTCATGTTGCATCTTTTAAAATCACCATCATCTATTCAACTTACGCCGGCAACTGATAGCGCGAGCAAGCGTGTGCGAGCAGAACTCCACGAGCTGAATCTCCTTGCATCCGCGCCATCCCAGCAACGTCAGGCGGAAGAGTGTGGACAACGTCAGGCGGGTGTGACGCAACAACGCTACACCGGCCATTTTGTGTCCCTCGTTACTAGGCAACGCGTTTCACCGACATTCAACGCGTTTTACCGATGTTGATTTATAAATAACAAAACGACATTCAACGAAACAGTGTCCAACAATCTCGCGTTTATTTTATTAAATGAACATTTTAAAACGCACTGCCATTTATCCTCAACTTAACCCAACAAGAATTATACGATCAACACAATACTATTACTAGAATTACAGGATTAACACAATACTCTCACCTGCCACTGTTCTTCATTTTCTTCATTATTTTGCAATGCACTCTGGGAAATTGCCAATGCATTCTGGGATGTATTAAAAAAAAAAAGAAGATACTTTATTAACCTCAGCAACAAACAGTTTTTCAATATTCTCCTTCAATTCAACACAGACAATGGTGACTACTTTTTGTTTGTTAATTTTTTTTTTTTCCTTTCTTCTAATTATTCATATTGCCTTATGCCAATTACTGTTATGTTTATTCTGTATACTGTATTATAATTACATTTTTTTTTTCTCTGAACATGGAAACTAACAATATTCTAGCTCCACCTAAATTCTTGCAAGATCCTGGTATACCTCCTATGAATTGGGAGGATTGGCGCGAATCTTTTGAAACTTATTTGGAGGCAATAGGAGGTGAAGTATTTCTTTCTTCACGAAAATTAGCCTTACTCAAACACAGTCTTGGTGTTGAAGGTAGAAAAGTACTGAAAACATTACCAATTGTATCTTCTGTTAACTCAAAAGTATGTGTGGGCGGAGATGAAGACCTCAGTGAAGAAGAGATTGTATTTGATTGCTCAAAGCTTGAACCAGTTTTATCTGATGAATATCTAGATGCACTTAATGCGTTAGAAGAAAATTTTGGTAAGAAAACCAGTATTGTTGTGGAAAGACATAAATTCTTTTCAAGAGCACAAATGGTTGGTGAAACAGTAGAACAGTATGTTACTGCTTTAAGAAGGTTAGCAGTTACTTGCAAATTTAGAGAATTACATGAGGAAATCATAAGAGATCAGTTCATCAATAGAACTAACAATGTTAAAATTCAGGAGAAATTACTTGACTTGAAAGACCCATCTCTCCATAAAACTATTTCTGTTGCCAGGAGAGTTGAAAACAATTCACGTTATGTTAGAGAGTTAAACAATACACATAGTACAGATCGTAAATTAACTGAAAACAAAGATTCTGGTGAAGTATGTACCGTATCCAGTAAGCCAAAAACTTTTGATAGAAGGTATAATGTTAAGCGTGATAATAGAATTAAACCTCGCAATTTTTCTGGTATCAACAAAAGCACTGTATCATATAACAAATCATCTTCTAGTAAGACTGTGATTCCTAACAATAAGCAATTTTGTTTCAGATGTGGAAATGCCAAGCATACCACTGAAAATTCTTGGTGTCCTGCGTCAAATGTCACTTGCTTCAAGTGTAACAAATCTGGTCATTTTGCAAAAATGTGCAGATCAGGGAATCCTAATGCTTGGAAAAGTTCTGTAAATTTTATTGATGAAGCTGTTTACTCTAATAGCGATAGCGACATTGAAGTTATGACTATTTGGAATGATGATGAAGTTAATCAAATCTCTGAAGAAATTCAACCACCTAAATGTGAGGTCACTATCAATAACCACAAGTTATTTCTTTGGGCTGATTCTTGCTCATTATATACCATTATTGATAAGACCATGTGGGAAACTTGTGGTAAACCCATTTTAGTTCATTCACAAAGATCTCCTGTGGGTTATTTATGCATTAAATTACCTGTGATTGGGTGTTTCACATCTGAAATCATTTTTAAGGATAGGAGTACTATTGGAACTGTCTATGTTGTGGAAAAAGGGAGCGCATTATTAGGGTGGAAGGAACTATGGAATTTAGGGATGACTCTTGATCCAAATCATCCAGACCAAGTTTTACTATCTCCTAATTGGCATAAAAAAACTTCTGAAGAAGTTTTAGTAACTCAGGACGACAATGCTGTGTTAGAATGGCATAAAAAATTCCCTGATTTGTTTAATCCTAAATTAGGATGTCTCAAAAAATTTGAACATAGAATAATTCTTAAACCTGACTGTATTCCTATTGTCCATAAAGTACGTAATGTGCCGTAAGTGTTAAGATCTCAACTCAAATTGGAATTAGATCGCCTTTGTCATCAAAACATTATTGAACCAATTGAGGCATCCGATTGGCTTAGTCCAGTGGTTTTGGCACGTAAACCCAACGGAAAATTGCGCATGTGTGTCGATTTAAGAGATTTGAACAAAAATATTTGGGTGGATCGCTACCCCTTACCCAAAATCAATGAAATGGTTGCTTCTGTTAAAGATGCAAAATTTTTCTCATCCATTGATTTATCCAATGCATACCATCAGATAAAATTACATCCAGAATCCCGCCATCTGACATCTTTCATCACTCCTGAGGGTGCATTTCAGTTCTTGAGAATGCCTTTTGGTTTATCTTCGGCTTCAGCCGTTTTTCAAAGAGTCATGTGCAAGGTCCTTGAAGGCACACCTAATATGTTAGTGTTTCAGGATGACGTACTTGTATGGGGTGCAGATAAAAGCGACCATGACATGATTCTGCATGATGTATTGAGTAAACTTCAAAAGGCTGGATTGACTGTAGCTGCTGAGAAATGCAAATTTGCCACCAATGAAATAGAATATCTTGGGTACACTTTATCTGCCGATGGTGTTAAACCTAAAAAAAATTTGTTAGATGCCATCAAGAACGCTCCAGCACCATCTGATAAAGACCAACTCCGTTCTTTTTTAGGTCTTGCCGAGTACTACTCAAAATTTGTGCCAAATTTTGCTTCAAAAGTCTTTTGCTTAAGGTTGTTAATGAAAAAGGGTGCGAAATTTTTATGGACCACAGAGTGTCAAGCTGTGTTTGATGATGTAAAAAAAGAGATTGCAAATGCTGTTGCACTTAAACCTTATGATCCCAGCAAGAAATCGATCATCGTTGTGGATGCGAGTGCATATGGGCTTGGAGCTGTTTTAATGCAAGGGAAAGACAAATTCGAGTGGGTGGTAGCTTTTGCCTCACGTACATTGAAGGGTGCTGAGCCTTCTTACTCTGTCATTGAGAAAGAAGCTTTAGCTTGCTTTTGGGGTGTGAATTATTTCAGGAATTATGTCTGGGGCACTAACTTTGAGTTAAGAACAGATCATAAACCCCTTGTTGATATTTTTTCTACTAAGGGTGCAGGGAAAGCCACGCCTAGAATTGCTAAATGGATTTATAAGTTACAAGAATATGACTTTTCAATGCAATATGTACCTGGTATCAAAAATGTCAATGCCGATTGTCTATCTCGACTTCCTGTTGGAAGTGAAGATGTTGTGGTTGAACAAGATGAAGACTGGTCTATTGCTACTGTGGATGAAGCTTGTAATGGTGCTATCAGTTTGGAAGTATGGAAACAAGCTGTTCAAGATGATGTGGTATTGAAGGAAGTAATTACACGCTTAACATCACCGTGCAATAATTTCTCTTGGAGTAATTCTGATTTGTCCGAATATAAAACTGTGTGGGCTGAACTTTCGTATGACCTTGAGGTTGGTGTGGTTAGAAGAGCTGACAAACTTGTAGTACCGTCTTCATTACGCAATATGTTACTGGATCTCATGCATGAAGGGCATTCAGGCATGTCAGGCATGAAAAGAAGGTGCAGGTGTGATTTCTGGTGGCCAGGTATGGACAAGGATGTTGAAAGGTGTGTAAGGAATTGTGCCGCTTGCACATGCAGTGATAAATCTCATGTTTCTCAAGAAACTACGATCTCTGCTGTTTCATTTCCTGACGGACCATGGCAGAAATTAGCTATGGATATTTGTGGTCCGTTCAGCGTTGGTAGCATTACTGGGAAGTTTGCCATTGTGTTAATGGATTATTATAGCAAATGGCCAGAGGTTGCATTTGTCAAGGAAGTTAAAGCTTCCAGTATTGTTAACTTTTGTGAAGAGGTTTTCCATAGGGAAGGTTTTCCTGAGAGCATCACAACTGACAATGGTCCCCAGTTCATTGCTTCAGAATTTCAAAGTTATTTGCATTTATGTGGTATAAAACACATTACTACTGCTGTTTATTGTCATAGGGAGAACGGCATGGTAGAAAGGTTCAACCGTGTCTTAAAGGATTGCATACAATTGGCTGTGACAGGTGGAAATGATTGCAAAGTTGCTGTCAAAAATATGGTTTGGAGTTATAGGAATACTCCACATTCTGCTACCTTGGTGTCTCCTTTTCATCTTCTAAAGGGGCGTTCTGCTGGTAATAAGGTAACTCCTGCCTGGATGCTCAAGATTTCTGCTGGCCATGATTATAAAGAAAATCTTAACAGTAGAATGAATACTTACCAGAAAAAGTATGTGGACAGGCATAATGACAAAATTAAGAAATGTGCGAGAGAGTTTCATGTTGGTGATTTAGTAAGATCTTCCCACTTTGGGTTATCAAAGGACGGTTCTTCCAGATGGTCTCGTCCCAAGAAGGTGTTAAAAGTTTTGGGAAATTGTGTACTGCTGGATGATGGGCAAAAATGGAATTTGTGTAATGTTGTTTTATGTAATGATTTGGAACGTAATCTTTGGTTGGGAAAGATGCTTAACAGTTCTCTGGAGAAGTCTGCTTCTGATTCTACTTCAAATTCTGTTCGTCATTCTCTTGTTCAATCCATGTCATCTGATCTCCCAAAAGGGGATGTTCCCAAGCCCAGAAGATTGTCTGGACGAATTATTGTGAAACCAGTTAAGCTCAATGATTACATGCTGTAACTCTGTTTGTAAATAGTAATGATTGTACATTGTTTTTTTTAAAAAAAAAATTTTATTTAGGAAAGAAGGTGTGTTACATTCTCTTATTTATAATTATCCCTGTTCCTTTAATACTGTGGAATGTTGGCTACTCCACTGTGTGTATACTTAGGAATGTTAGAGGCAGTTGGAGCTGAGCTTTTCTTGCGGTGACATCTTAGGGTCTTTACCTACAATTAAACTATCAAACTACTCCAGCTTCCTGTGTTTCCTACTTGTAAAACTTACCTGGAAATACGAATCTGGGTTTTGCGGTGTTAGAAATGCCATCAGGGCAGTACACAAATTTCACTGCGAACCCAAGTGAATTATGGGAATTGTAGTATGGTGTATGCAGGCACGTGACTTTGAGCACTATATATAACACCTGGGACATTGCACAAATTAGTTTTTCATCCTTTAAAAAAGGCATTCCGCCAAAACACATCAGGATAATCATGCTTACTATTGCCTGTGCCTAATGAAAAAATGCAATTTTTTCAGACCTGGGCTGGGGCAACTTCTTTCTTTGGTTCAAACTACGGGAATCTCTGTCTCCCGCCTGCCACAGCTGCCCTGCAAGGTTGGGTGCCCCCGACGACAGTGCTGTTTTGAAATATATATATATATATATATATATATATATATATATATATATATATATATATATATGGTTCCACAACCTTTCCAGTAAAAAAGAGAATTCTTGAGCACTGGAGAGCGGTGACCAACCGTGACTTCAGCTATAGGACATCCAGACACTTCAGTGAAACACATGAGGGGACTGGACGAGGGTAAATACTTTGGCCTGGCCACCATACCTAGAAACCCAAGGGGTGGTAACAGAGTACAGGTTCTATGAAGACTAGAATCTAGACTGATACTGCTGGCTGGCAGTAAGTTCCCTAATGGTATGAACAATGATTAAGAATTATATGTACACCTATAATTTCATGAGTTTGCTTCTCAACCACCAGAAATTAATTTCCATTTGACTATTAACAGAGCTTGTACTGTTATTTTTAACTCACGTTGCCAACTTTTGATGTCAATCTATATATGTATCAGAATGCATTGTATAACTCAACCTCATGTTGGGGGGTGCATTACATAGGGACTTTAGATAGTAATTAGAAACTTACTTTTTACCATTGTTCAAAGGACTGGGTGGAACCTCAATTCACATTAGGTGAGAAGAGGTGGGGTTGTCAATATTAACATGTTATGAAAAATGCTGGTCACTGATCTGATTTGCTTTTATTTTGACAGACCGCCACCCTGACCTGGTTGGAAGGATAGTCACTACAATAATCATAGGAGCACATGAAATCTAGCCTGTTCCCACTGGCCGTCTCTGCTATAGACTCACTTCAGCAACGTGATGTGGCGACTTGTTTTTTATTTTGATTTATACCCCCACTGATACCATCAAAAACCCACCTACCTTTCACATTACAGACACCAGTTCACCTTATGGTCCACTAAGGTACTTTACCTTGATCCACCGACATGTCTGTGCACCACAGTGTATGCACAAACAATGGGATAATTATTATTTCTGTTTTCCCTGAGACTGCCCATCAGAACGAGTGAGCCACTCACTAGATGTGATAATATTTAAATGTACTTGAGAATCACTAATATCTTCACTTCAAAAAGCATTCAATATGTCAATGAATTCATCACTTTATTTCTCATGCCTTGTATCCTTATTTGTAAAATTATGAGGGTTTAAAAACACATTTGTTTTCAATGTATGTGTTTAAATGACATGATTTGGCAATATTTCTTTTATTTCTATGCACCCTGCGTCATGTATTCCACTATCACTTTAAATATGTGGGAAATTCTCGGATGGTTATGTGACCAAGATTTTGGTCGAGATCGAAACGCGTCTTCCCTGTCTGCCTGAATAAACCCGCAACAATTTTTACCTGCATACCTGGTGTGGCTCGTTATTTCTGCACTGATTGGCAGAACATCTCGTGGAATATATATATATGTATTGCAAGTTTTTACCGTAGTAAGTATCACACGCACTCAGAAAGGTACAGCTGGTGAAGGTTTATTTCCAAAGTCACGCTACGCGTTTCAGCACCGAAATGCCTTGTTCACACGTTTAACCGGATTAAAGTGAGGAGCAGGTTTTAAGTACAAACAAACAGATCACAGTGTGTAATAAACATAAAGGAAGTACATTGTGCCCAAGGAAACTTTTGCGGCCATTGTTAAACATACTTATTTTCATGGGTCCTATATAGAAAGGAAGGCTTTATATAATTTAAAAGAAAATTCGAACATACACAATCATGATTTAATAAATGTGAATGAATCAGAAACCATTTTGAATAGTTTTTCATAAGGCTTACTTTGTGCACAGTAGGATCATAGTGTCGCATACATCGAAATTGGCCCAAAGTAGGCGCCATTTTGAAACGGGAAATCTCCTTGGATTCAAATATCCTAGTGAGCTCCGTAAATTTAATCACTTATCATGTGGGGAGTCATCATATGCACCAATGTAATGCATATTTTCCACCATTTGATATATCAAAATACAATCGGTCTAGTGCCCGATTAAAACATATGAAAAATATATATGTTGCAACAAAGATGCACGCAGTCTAGTGACTGATCACATCATATTTAAAGTACAGAAAAATCATACTGTACAAAAATACATTGGCGGTCCGTATACGACAACTTGTCAATTTCTTTTATACTGTAAACCCATCGGAATCAATTCCATAATCATGATAGAGGCGTAACCAGTCTGTTTGAAGGAAACCCAGTCTATGCAGTTAGTGATCCATAGGTAATTGCACTACGATGTTCCCTCACAATGGAACAGAGTGCAAAAAAACAAACAATTCAAAAGAATAAGACGCAAAAAAAGTGAAAGTGAATGTCTTAGCTTTAACGTTGTGAGGTGATAATCTTCAATTCATGGAGGCCATGTGGGATTCAGTGCAGTGCTCAAAAATAATAATGTCCCACATATGCTCCTAGAAGAAAAAATTACAAAGAATTTGTTAAAATTGGTTTAAAATCAAGGATTATACTGATTAATCACATAGGATTACAGAAAATACAGATTACAAAGAGTATAAGAAAAAACATTATTTTCCCACCAAAGACCAGGTACAGCGTACTGTAGTATGGCATAGGAAAAAGTTAATCCATATGGAGATGGGTTGCAAGTTCCTCCTCCTGGTTATGCCCCCCAGGAAATTTAGTTTCCAATTCCAATATCCATTTGGATTGTTTTTGGATTGTTTTTTTCTCAGGGCAAGTTCACGATTACCGCCCCTTTTACCAATTTTAACCTGTTCAATTGCAAAATACCTTAACAGTTCGTTATAGGATTGGTGCATTGCTTGGAAATGTCTGGCAATGGGGTACTTAGGGTCTCTGTTGGTAATTGCCCTCAAGTGTTCTTGAACCCTTTTCTTTGCCATGCAGGATGTACTACCCACATACCTTCTTTGGCATGGACACTCCAATATATAAATAACAAAGGTAGATATACAGGTTAAGAATTGCTTGATTTGTCGTTTATTTTGTGTACCTGGTACTTCAAAGTCTTTAACCATGACACTAGTACGGCAGGCCCTACAGTGACCGCAGGGATAAAATCCCTTTATTCCTTGGATGTGTTGGCCTGTTTTGTCAGTTATGTCACTTTTGACCAACATATCTCTTAGATTACGGCCTCTTCTGTATGTTATAAGGGGTCTCTTTGTCAGTTTTGGGCCTATGATGGTGTCCGCTTTAAGGATTTTCCAGTTGTCAGCCATGATTTTTTGGACCTGATTGGACTTCTGATTGTACGTGGTGATGAGTCTAGGGAATTCAACAGGCTCGATGGATTTAGGTTTAGGGATTAGAGTGTTTGATCTAGGGACTATAGATGTTTTAGTTACTGCCTTAGTGAGTACCCATTCTGGGTAACCTCTTTCTCTAAACCGTTAGAGAATGGTGTTCATTTCCTGTTTGTAATCCTCCTCTCTGGTACAATTTCTTTTGGCCCTGAGGAGTTCTCCATAGGGAATACTCAATTTTAGGGGATCAGGGTGGGCACTCAGGGCATGCAGTAGGCTGTTACCTGCAGTATCCTTCCTATGTAGATGGATATCAGTTTGCCCTCCTGGACCTCAATACTGGTGTCCAAGAATTCAATCCGACTTCTGCTGATATTATAAGTGAGTTGGATATTGAAGCTGTTTTGATTTAATTTGGCAATAAAGTTTACTGCTTCTATTTCTGTGCCTTGCTAAATGACAAAAAGATCGTCTATGTACCTGATCCAAGTATGTACCATCTTAAAGTCCTCACTCAATCCTTCATCTGATCTAATTTCTTCTTCCCACTTGCCCAGAAAGAGATTAGCAAAGTTAGGAGAAAGAGCTGAGCCCATAGCTGCACCGCGAATTTGTTTGAATAGAGCCCCATCAAACATGAATATGTTATTTCGCAGGCATAGTTTCATCATTTCGATGAGCATGACAGTATGGTTGCTAAATCCTAATTCTCGATTTTTTAAGAAATAATAGCAGGCCTCCATACCCTGGATGTTGTCAATGATGGTATACAATGCACTCACATCAATGTAAACCGAAAGGTTTTCATTGACACTTCCTATAGAGGAAATAATGCGTCTCCCTGGATGTTCTGATAGATTTTTTTAGACCTTCGGGAGTAAATAAAATATAGGTAACTTGGGGTAATCACGTTTCAGAAAGCAAAATTCATGCCAAGAGAGTAGTCCCTCTATTTGCCAATGATGTAGTTTATTCCAAGTCTCCTGAATGCTGTTATTATACTCAATGGAGTTGGATCTGGTATAGAAAATATTGCCCTCTAGTTGTCTCAGAGCTTCCTTGACATATAGATCTCTTCCCCATAAAACAATATTGCCTCCCTTATCAGAGGGTCTCAACACTATTGATTTATCTTCAGATAAGGAAAAGATCAAATCTTGTTCTTGTTTGGATAAGTTTCTATTCCAGTGGTTGTTGTTGTGCTGATATGTTTAAGTTTAACAAGTTCTTTGCTAACCACTTCCTGGAAAGTATCAATGGGGTCATGTGGCATGATGGGATAAAAAACTGATTTGGGTTTGAAACTAGTACATGCTGCCTTACTCCTGTTAGTCTCCCTCACACCCACAATTTGGTCATCCTGTTGACTATCAGTAGTGAATTTACCCAGAGCATACACATCCCGTATCAAATCACAATCATTAATTGTGAGTTCAGGTGGGCCCATCTCTACTGCGGGCACTTCACTACATTGTCTGGGTTTAAGTGTGTGCCATTTCTGCAGCTTAAGTTTTCTTACAAAGTTATAAATGTCTATTCTGGTATCAGAATAGCTAAACAGTTCATTAGGACAAAAAGTCAATCCTAGGCAGAGAATGCATTTCTCTTTGAGGGTAAGTGTTCTGGAGGACAAGTTAATTATGGTTTTATTTACCGTTACATCATCCATAGTTAGCGTCTTCTTCTGTAGCATCCCCTTTTGGATCCGATTATTGTGGGTGTGCTTTCCCCTCTTGCTTCCTGAGGTTCAGATGTATCCATGGCTATGTTGCTTTGTTTGTATAAGTAGTCGTATTTGGGGCTGTAGGTTAGTATACGACCACTGTCATAATCCCCACAGTCTCTGTGCAGCTTCCGTTGTTTGCGGTATTTGATGTCTTCTTCATTCTTCTTGAGGCGTCCCTTTAGATCGTCCTTAAATGTATTTATCATATCTTGATTAGGGTGGTTACTGAATTCTTCCTCAAGTTCTTTTATTTGTTTTAGTACTGTCTCACGGTGTTCCCATGCATATTTTATTAGAATGCAGAGCATATTTTTACTGCTGGTGGCTGAATTCTCTGACCATGTTGTTTACAGGAAATGTTTTTATCTGTGTCTTTTATGAATTTTTTTATTCGAAATAAAGACTATTGACCTCTGACCAGTCTTCTAGCATTCTAGCATTGGGGGATTCATGTGACGGGGTTATATAGATTCTTAAACCCCGTGGTATCATATTCTTGTCCACATATTCCTGAAGGGAAGTGGGATCCCACCATTTTGAGGTTTCTTGTTTTCTCAATTTCTCATATTTTCTTAGTTGGGATGTTAGGGAACTGCCATCTGTTTTTTCAAATACCGCCGGACCTATTCCACCTTTGCCTGGTCCTCTCGCAAACAATGTGGCTGCCTCTCTTCTACGTTCATCTTCTTCCTCCATATTATGTTTCAGTAATTCAATTATTTTTCTGTAATTGTAACATGTGTTCACTAGTGAAAGTTGCACTCGTAGGTTATTCTTTGGAAAATGACGGTATGCTTCACCGTGCGATTGTATATTAACAGTGCTGTACACATTCACCGCTTCGATGCTCCGGCGCGCTTACGTTACGGGTTTTGTTTGCGCTGCAGAGCCGATATGTCACGGTTATGCGACGCGTCATGAGGCGTCTCACGTGGCTACGTGATACGTCACGTAATAAAGAATATATTTAACAGCTATAGATATTAGCTTTTAAAAAACCAATGAAATTCACTGAAAAAACCATGGGTTATAGACCATATATAGTTAGGAATTTGCATTTACAAAACCTTGAAAATTCACTGAAAAAACCATAGGTTAGAGACCATATATAGTTAGCTGGACATTTTATTGATATAAAACCAATGAAATTCCATATATAGTTAGTTGCACTAACTATATATTTCGCGCATCCGCCATCCAATGCTGATGATGTCACATATTACATCATTCATGACATGGTCAGTGACATCACTGATGACATCACTGATGACATCTCAAATGACATCACTGATGACATGTGCCCGTCTGTAAATGAACGCTCCCTGTCCCACTGGGAATCGAGGCACTCGCGGGTGGGTGCGGTATGCGGTAATGGGTGACCACAATAACACAACGCTCAGCTTTAGACCTTGTTTCTCTAATGAACCGCACTCGTGGAACCAATATAGCAATATACTTCAAATCAAGGTTACATTTAGAGTCTAATAGAGCGCGTAAGGAATTATATGTATTTACATGTTCCAAGATGGCGCGACCTAAAATAACAACTGAGTCCGTCAACTATGTCTATGTCTGCATTAACCCCCGAGCCATCTCGCACAATGTAATTGACACTGATGAAGGCTTGATGCTGAAACGCGTCTGTTAACTTTGTGATTAAAAACCTATGGTGTGAGCACTGACATCTTAGGTTCCACGAGTGCGGTTCTTTAGAGAAACAAGGTCTAAAGCTGAGAGTTGTGTTATTGTGGTCGCCCATTACCGCATACCGCACCCACCCGCGAGTGCCTTGATTCTTAGTGGGACAGGGAGCGTTCATATATATATATATCACGGATGACTTCTCAGATGACATCCCTGATGGCTTCATGAAGTAAGTGTAAGTGTTTTTTACAGTGTATTGGTATTAAACATATATACTATCCTACTACAAATGTTAAATCGTATAGTAGGTGCACTACTGAGTGATACTACTTCTAATATATATTAGGTGAGTGGCTGTTTGACTGTATTCTTATCTGTATGGGTATGTAAGTGGCTGTATGGGTGTATAAGTCAGAGTTAGAAATGGGGGTCTCTAGTTGTCAAGGGTTTGCAACTTTGTCCAAATAGGGATCCTTCTTCCCAGTCAGCGTAAGGGGGATAGACTTCTAAAATAACCCCTTCTCACCCTTTTGGTAGTTTGGCATGATCAGACAAGCTTATCTCAGAGGCAGTTTGCAAAACATCTGTGCATGCATACAGTAACACAGTAAAAACACTGTAAATGGAGACCACACCAGTTTAGAAAATAAGCAAAACTTTACCTAAACCAACAAGACCATAATCAACAAAAATCAACCATACAATAATATAAAAATAGTTACTGTGCAAAATAACTTTTATATTGCAGAAATAATGGGAAAAAACAGTTCCTCCGACTCGGAAGCTTCGTTGGGGGTAACTGTGATACTGAACACGACAGAGTCTAACAATTGGTTGGTGCCGGCCAGCTAAAGCGTCAACAGTACTTTTCCCTAGCGGTTACAATGTGAGTTGGAGGCATTGAAACGTGCGGTGTCTGCAGGGCTCGTGCAGGCAGTGGCTTGTTCACTGAGTCGGTGAGACCAAGGCTTGCATTGCAGGGTGAGATGGTACTCCATGTGGTGATGGCATGTCATGGTGCACGGACTGAGATAATAGATGTTTGAGTCGGGCATCAATGGAGGCGGTGACATCTGTGCAGCATGTAGCAAAGCGGTGCAGAGTGCAGTGCCTACAGGATGTAGTGCAAACTGCGGTTTGTTGACGGAGTCAGTGAGACCAGGGTTGTATTGCAAAGGTAGGCGGTGCTCTCTATGGGTCTTTCTGGACACAGAATCCTGCAACTAACTTGGTAATAGAGTCGGATGCCCTTGTCTTCTGCGGCAACTGAAACCATAGGTTTCAGAGACGGTGCCAAGAAGGATGGTGAGGTCTTTGCTGTTCCTGAGACATCTTGAACAGGGGGCAAGCTCCACTTGAAGCACTTGGAGATAATTTCTCAAGCAGGATACACACATATTTCCTTTCCTTGGTAAAAACATTTACTGCAGGCCAACCACAGACACCAAACAGCAAAAGGGCAATACTCCTCCTCCAGTTATTCCAGCTCTTCTACTTGGCAGAGGTTACTCTTAAAGTCCAAAAAATAATCTAAAAGTCTGGGGTCCTGGCCTCTCTTTTTATACAGTAAATATTTTTGTTCTCTGAGGCAGAGAAGCCATGTGCCCAGCCAAAACCAGTTTGGTCCTCTCTGGTGCAGCTTCCTGGCAGGAGGTGGAGACAGCATTGTCCTTGGCAGACTATGCCCATTCCGGTGTGAAAGAAATCTCCTACCCCTACTCTGAATGCAGCCCAGGTCTATTCAGCTCAGCTGTGACTCACCCTGGAAAGGTAGGACACACCTCATCCCCCAAGTGGCTGTCTGAACAGAAAGCCCATCCCCAGCCCCTGTCACTCCAAAGCCAGACAGTTAATACACAACCTAGCAGAGGGACACAGTATGGTTAGGCAAGAAAATATCTACTTTCTAAAAGTGGTATTTTCAAACCCAGAATGTAAAAATCATCCTCACTTAAAGATGCATTTTAACCTGCTGAGTTCAGGCATATCAAACATGTTTCCCAGGGCAGTAATACTCATAAAATGCTATGGGGAAGCTCCCAATTCTATCCTATGGGGACAGATAGCCTTAAAATATTGAGAAACAAAAATTGACAGTATTTCCCTATCAGGACATGTCACACGCATCAGGGTATGTCCTAACTTTCACATACCCTGCACCCAGCCCACAGGGGTACCTTGGGCCTATCTTAGGAGTGACCAACATGTAAGGAAAGGGAAGGTTAGGGCCTGGCAAATGGGTGCACTTGCCAGGTCGACATGGCAGTACCAGACTGTACACAGGCTCTGCAATGTTATGTTATGTTATAACAATTTATATAGCACGCTAATACCTGTGCATTTCTCGGCGCTTCTGGTCTTCCAATAATGTGTCAGGGCAAACTAGTTTCTGAAAAGCCATGTCTTGATTAGCTTCCTAAAGTTGATCAAAGAGTAAGTCCTCCTAAGATTGAGAGGAAGGACGTTCCATTCCGTGATAGTATTGTAGTTGAAACTCCCCCCCCCCCAGTTGTTCTTATTAAATCTGGAGGTGGGCATCAGATAGGAATTTGGCTAAGTGTAGCGGTCTATCTGATATATACCAACTAAAAGAATCCCACAGAAATTGTGGTCCGTCTCTGTGCAGTGCCTTATGTGCTATGCAGAGAGCCTAAGATTTAACCCACTGACCAACCAGGAGCCAATGCAATTCCTGAATCCCTGATCTAATGGAATGGTATTTGGGAACGTCCAGAACTAGTCTAGCGGTGGCATTTTGTACCCGCTGTGACCTTCTGAGTAGATTGCATTGTAAGTTGATGTATAAGCCATTGCAATAATTACATTTTGATAAAACCAGGGAGGTCAATACTGTTTTTCTGGTACTAATGGAATGAATGAGAGAATCTTGCGTAACATTTTGATAGTGTGAAAAGAGGAGGACACCACCTTCAAGATGTGAGACTTAAAGTTTAGTTTCACATCTATATGACCCCCAGATTTTTAGAACAGAGTATACTTTGCAACTGAAAAGACTTCAGTTACAAACACTCATTTTTGTACTATATTTCTCTTCACGGGCCGATGTGGATGGTCTCTTGTATTCATAAATATGCATTTTACATTCCCAGTTACAAAACGCACCACTGGTGCATGGACAAAGTAAACCACATTTTGATTTTTTTTTAAACGTTGCAAACGATAGACATCATGTGTATTTTCATTATTATATCTATTGTTGGGTACAAGACAGTTTACAGTTCTTCTAATCAAAACGCCTAAAACAGCATTATAACTATGCCCACTTTATATTGTTTACTACCATATTATTTTAAATACACCCAACCGTACTGTTGTAGTCAAAATACCAGGGAGTATATATCCATCTAATTCAATCAGGAAATTACATCTGGCATTGAAACAACATGAGTTCAGCGTCCAAATGGAGGAGAGCAGTAATTTAGATCTAGTTGGGCCTATTGTAGGAAAATACATCTGGCTTTGGAACAACGTAAGCTCAGTGTCCACATACAGGGGAACAGCAATTTAGACTAAGTTATGCCTATGCCAGAGAGGGATTAGTAGGCCATGGTCCTAAAGGGTCGGCCAGACAGAATCATTGTTATTCAGAAATTAGGCAGGATAGCTGTGCATGGCTCACATCCAACTCGATAAGGCTGTTCTGGATTGATTCCAATAAGTGTATCCATTTGCACTCTCAGACATTCAAGATAGCCTCAATATTGTCCCCTCTGACCCCAAGTGTTGCCTTTTCCAACACCAGCCATTTCAAGTCTTCAGGCATGTGTTGTGCACTTTGGAAATATTCTACAAGGGGAGCACCTTGGGCACCTCAGCAGATCCTGCTGCAATGCTGGAGTATGCAGGTTTTGACTTTCTACTGTGTTTGACCCACATACATCAACACGCAGGGGCAGATAATTCTGTATATTACATCAGATGAATTACAATTTGTGAAGGATTTCAAATCAATAGTACGTTGCTTATGGGTGAACTTATTCCCCTGGATAGTCATCTTGAAAACATTACAATGGCCACATTTGTAGTGTCTAAGGGTTAGTGGAAAACCCCACATTGACTGGATTAATAATTCAATTGCCTGATCCAAAAGTGATCATACTACATGGTCCTTCACACTCTTGGCCTTCTTAAAAGAGTGCATTGGTGGATGCTGTTGTTCCGAGTGATCCACAATTAGACCCCAATGGTAATGATCTTCCTGATCGCATGACTACGAGTTGAGAATGTAGTGACACATATCATCCTCTGTGAAATATCCTGTTCTCTCACTTTAGGTGTTAGCAGTGTTTCTCTAGGACTGAACCACGCTCTCTTGCCTGCTTTTGTCACCAATCTCTTTAGATATCCCCTCGTGGTAAGGTGATCACTCAATTCCGGCAACTCCAACAAGTAGTTTTCTTTCCTAGAGTAATTGCTTCAAATCCTCAGGAATTGCCCAAAGGGCAAGTTGTCTCTTAGGTGGTGGCTATTGTATAAGAGCAATGAATTGCGTTCCGTAGGCTTCCGATAAAGCGTGGTATATAGCTTGTTATTCTCTGTTTAGATGGTAATATCCAGGAAATCAATTTTAGGAGGGTCAGAATGTATTGTGAACTGAACATCCTCACTACGCTGGTTCAGCCATGCATGAAAAAGTTAGTGCACCCCTGGTCCAAACAATCAGGACGTCATCTATGTATTGCCTCCGCAGTGTCACGTGGGCATTGTACGGGCTGTTGGTAGGAAACACATAGGAATTCTGGAAACGGTCCATGTAAATGTTCGCCAGGTCTGGAGCAAAACTTGCCCCATGGCTACTCCTTTTGTTTGGAGATAGAATTTGCTCTGAAAATAAAAGAAGTCATGCTTCATGGCAAATCTGAGCAATTGAATAAGGAAATCTGTTGGTATCCCCATTGGGGCCGTTCTCTGGTCCAGGGCTATGTTCATGACTTCAAGGACTGGTCCTTGTGGTATGCTTGTGTAGAGTGACACAATATCAAGGGTCACTAAAAGTTGTTTATTATGGTCAAAAGGTTGTTGATACACAAGATTCATTGACTACATGGTGTCTCATAAGTATGCCCTCGTCATTTCTGCTATAGGTTTTAGGATGAAGTCCACATATTTACACAACGGCTCAAGTAAGGAACCACATACTGAGACGATTGTTCATCCTGTCCTGTCCTGCATGTTCTTATGTATCTTTGGTAGAGTGTGTATTGTGAGGTGGTGAGGTTGTTTCTGATTCAGAAATTGGAACTCCAGATTGGAGCGTAAACCTTGCTTCAGCCCTACTTTGGTGATTTCAGGATCGTCTTTGCCAAATCTTTAGTTGGGTCAGTCCATGGCTTGGTATAGCTGATTCCATCCTGTAGTTGGTTGTAGATTTCCACCTTATATTTGCTGACATCTTGTACCACAATCTCACCGCCTTTGTCCACGGGCTTGATCACAATGTCCTTATTATGTTTTAATGACATAAGGGCCTCTTGCTCCATTTTAGACACATCGTAATTCACATATTGTTTGTTGTTCAAAGCCTTCACTGTGTCCCTTAAGACAACACTTTACTATGCAAGAATCGAATTTGGCACGAAAGTGGAAGGTTTCCTTAGACCTGTCTGTGAGGGTGTGGGAGAGGCAGGAGATTGTTTAAAAAAGTAGCATAATCGAATCTTCCTAAAAAAACGAAGCAGTTCTGCTTTGAGGGTAAAGTGGTTCGGTGGGCAGTGGGTACGAAAGATAATCCTTTGCCTAAAATCTTCATTTCTTCCTCCTTTCTTCCTCTTTGAGAGTGTATAAGGAGATATTGACTATGGGATTCTACTGTTGTTTCACCACCTGTCGACACGGGTTTGAATTTCCCCATGACTCTCTGGCTGGAAACAGGCTTGCTTCTGTGCTCTCATACGTCCTCTCTCCCAGTTCCTGCCGTATTGTTCCTGTCCCCTTTGGGGTCCTTGTAGCCAATTGGCACTGCTGCCCCCTGGAGGTCTCCATTAGCCTTCGCCTAAAAAAGAAGAAGGTCCCTGAGGTTCGTAACAACTATTGTGATGTCGATATTCTGAACTTGTGCCCGGTTGTTTGCTGTTCGAGCCACAGGACTCCAAGAAGGTGGTAACACTCCTGCAACCCCTATAGCCTCCTCTTCCCTAGTTGAAGAAACAGCCCTAGTTGTCCTGTTTAAAGTAGTCTCCGTGCAAGTAGGTGTCTCTCTTGTCGTAATAACGAATATTCTTTGCCAACTTGTCAAACTTCTTTGCTTGGGTGTTTGTCTCTAAGTCCTTCAGAGTTTTATCCAAACGCTCAAGGGCATCCTTAGCATTTGTCATGGTAGAGTCACCAGAAAATTTCCAATTAAAGAGCAGTTATCTCTCTCTTGAGGGCCTCAACTTGTTCCAACGCTGTCTCTACCACTAACACCATCCAATGGCAGGAGCAATTCTTGACAACAAAGCTGAATTGTTTTTTAAAGTTGGGTAAATCCACAAAAATGGCTGGTTCATTCTTCACTTGTAAGACAATCTGGATTATGTTCAGCTGTAGGTATTTTGTGAGTAAGTGCCCAAGCAGGCGTGTGTGCACTATTTTCTCCTCCAAACGCTTAAGGCTGGCTACTTTATCATTAAGTGTAAAATCAATGTTGGCAGTGGTGGAAGAAAGGAAATTAC
Source organism: Lissotriton vulgaris (assembly GCF_964263255.1). Lineage (NCBI taxonomy): Eukaryota > Metazoa > Chordata > Amphibia > Caudata > Salamandridae > Lissotriton > Lissotriton vulgaris. The sequence goes on from NC_141691.1 coordinate 422,061,582, forward strand.
TGGAGGGGCCCTGTATCAACTGATTGATATATTGATATTAACTGATTGATATATTCCTAAGAGTATGACAAAGTATCGCTCTCTGACATATTCTAATCGGGGGATTGAATCTCCAATATACCTCGCAGGTGAGAACATTCTAGTGTATTCAATATGATTAAATAATACTGAACATACATTTTTAGCTTGAGTGATTTATTATTTGGTGTTGTTTAATTGTTTTCTTTCACCAAAGTTACCCTTCTGGGACCACTCCTTACTGTACTGTCTATTACCCAGGCCGCAGTGGGTTGTTTGGGTTATACCTAACTATGGGCGAAGGACTTCGCTACGCCCACGGAGTGGGCGTAGTGTTGCCTACTTCGCCGTTTGCAAAGTAGGCGTAGCACGCAACACTACGCCCACCCCGTGGGCGTAGCGAAGTTGCCTGCCACCCACCTCCCTCCCGCCCTCCCCTCCATACCTAATTTTTGAAAATATTGAAATAAAAGTAAATAAAAAGGCACTTACCTTGTGGACTGCGTCCCGGGGCTCCCTCTGCTCGTTTGCACCGCCGTCGCAAGAAATGCACATGCACAGGCGGCTGTGCATTGGTATCCAAGATGGCGGCGACGGCGGCACGAACGAGCAGAGGGAGCCCCGGGAAGCAGCGCACAAGGTAAGTGCCTTTTTATTTACTTTTATTTCAATATTTTCAAAAATTAGGTATGGAGGGGAGGGGGCAGGCGGCGCGTAGTGGGGCTAGGCGAAGTGCATAGGTGGGCGTAGTTTCCCGCCCACTTTGCGTAGCTTCGCGTTGCCCCACTACGCATACTACGCCCAGGGTTAGTTACACCCTTTATTTGTAATTTTGTCTGTCTGAGGTTGGTCTGTCAATGTATGAGAAAGAACAAGCAATGCCCACTTGCATTGCGTTTACTTGATTGGTCGATTGTCTGTCAATATATGAGAAGGAACAAGCAATTTCCACTGATAATGTTTACACTTGTTTGTTCAACTGTCTGTCAGGATATGAGAAAAACATCAAGTCATATCCTTGTTACCTAATCAGGGATTTTTCCTTCCGTAAATATTTTGCCCATCCCCAGCTTGTGTCACATCTATATATAACCTTACAGATCTATGTATGATGTCCACTCTTTTCATAGCCATCCTTGTTCTGGGAATATGTACACCCGCACAACAATAATAAATATAAGATACTTTGGAAGACATCCAACTACTTGCCTCCTTGTTTGTGAGGTAGAGACTAAACAAATTGAATTTCCACAGCTGGCTCTTTATATAGTGCACTAAAATGAAGTACAATGTGCAGCGAATCAAGTGAGACCCAGATTGATATACAGAGGCAAAAGTAGATGATATACTCTATTTGTGGTAGTCTGGGCCAACAATTATGCTTATCAGAGGGTAGTGCTCAGCATTTGTTGTATTCACAGCGGCAATAAATATGACACACACTGAAGAATAAATCCAGGACCAATTTGCAAACATAAAATTGATTTTTATATAATTTTTCAGGCTGAGTAATTCATTCTCAATTAAATACTTTTAAAGTTATGATTTCTTCAGTTTGCAAACTAAATCACTTTTGTGCGCACCATTGAAGTCAAAAGGGAAAAACAAAAATGCATGTAAAAGCAAGATTTCTGTAGTTAGCAAGGCCAGGTCCAATGGTCTACCAGCGGATTCTCAGAAGCACTGTAGATTCGGCTGAGACCAAGGTGCTGCAGTTGTTGGTAGCTGGAGCACTACGAAGAAGGGAGCCACCTGAAAACACACTGCACAAGGGCATTGTATGGGGGTCCCAGTCAAGGGAGCACGTCACAACGGCTTCAGGACCATGGGAGCACAGCTGGTTTGTCAGTACTAAGGCTGGGTGGGCTGGGTGCAGGGTAGGTAGGTCATCCGGGTGGCATGCGTCAAGGCGTTCTCATGGTCAGGAGCAGGCAGGCTATAGAGTTGATTCTGGGACAACTGGGCCACTCAAAAAGTGGATATCAGGCATCCCCACATCCCTCAATGGGTGTTTGCTTACTGGGCAGCTGGGGTCTGGAGTGGACTCTGTTTCAGTGAATGCTACAGGGGGTGAAGTACCCCTGGCCTTGGTGCGATACAGCTCTGGTAGACCCTGGTGTCCTTCGCCTGAGTGGGAAGACTGATATGACCCTTTGGAGTTGTTGTACCACTTTTAGTCCAGAGAGCAGTAAGATGTTGAAACCAGAGTTTGTAGTTTAGTGCCTGTTATTGCAGGGGAGCAAAGCTTCTACTCCTAGGCAGGTCTTTTGGCAATTTATGAAAGGATGGAGGGACTTTGGGGTTCTTGGAGTCCTCACAGCTGCAGGATGAGACAGAATACCACAATTATTGAGTCCTTAAGGCAGCAGGAATTGTTTGGCACCAACTTTCTGCAGCAGGTCTTCAGTCCTCGGGTCAGCAGCACTTCTTAGTCATTTTCATTTTTGTGTCCATTAACTCTAAGTTGCAAGGCCCAATTATGTCTCCTGAAAACTGAATTTAGGGACATTAAAGGGGAAGACGGGTAGTAGCCAATGGGCAACTTCCATTTAGTGTGTCTACACTGTCTATGTGACAACTTCCTTTGGGAAGGGGCTCCACCCCAGCCCTAATAGGTTGTTTTCCTTCCATCTCAAGATGGAGGATTTACAAAAGTGAGGTCCACATTGCTTGCCACACCTAAGGGTTGATACTTGCTGAATGTGGGCACACTTCCTTTTCTAACTCATTTTGCCACTTTTCCTCTAGCAAAAGTGGAGCTGAAATTTGTCTTGGAATCCTTCACTATTGAGAAATGCATGGGTTGCATTTCATATGAGGCTTCACCTTTGAATCTTCCTGCAGCTAAAGGCTATCCTCTCCAGGGGGAGGTGTGTAACACTTCCACCTAGAGCAGACTTTGTTCCTGGCCACTGAGAGCTTTGGCCCTCACACCAAGAGGTTTGAAACATGTCCGGTGGTGGCAGACTTGCTAAGACTAGTCAGAGACTGCACCGGTGCTTGATAGATTTTCAGGGGACACTCTTAGGGTACAATGAAGCCGTCAAGGACCTAAGAAACTCCTAATGATAAGTATCCTGTCTATATACGTTCACACATGGGATATAGTGCATCCTACCTTAGGGCTGTAGGGCCTTCAGTAGTGGTGACTTACCTATACCTCATAAAGTGTATGGGGCACAGAGCTGTGTGCCATGTTGACGCTTTGATTTTCTTCATAGTATAACATGTAGCATGCAATGGCAATTTGCATGGTCTTGGTGAGGGATCTCTGGGGTAGCACAATTTGGCCTGCATCCCCGGTAGATCCTCTCCAGTCCCAATGCTCTAGGTACTGGGGGTTTACACGAAAAGCAAACTTCCCTTTTCCTTTTATTCCAGAGGGGAAGGATCAGTATCTTCAAACCCAATTGTCTATCCAGCTAAAGTTGGATCAACATCCATTTTTAAGAATCAAACTTTTACAAGGTCTAATCTTGCCAGGTTGCCAAATGTACATATTAGTTTGTACAATGTACCCCATAGTCAAAAACAATACAGGTAAGTAAGTAAAGTTTTTATTTGCACAATTAATTAAAATCATTGCAAAGTGCACTCACATAAAAGACCATTGCATAGTAAAAAGAAGAGAGGAAGTAAACAGATCAATTACGAACACAGAAGGATTATACATTGAAAGGACAGATGATAATGTCACTGGGGAGGAAACAAACGCAGACTGGTTCAAAAGACAAAATTAGGGGAATTAATTTCTGAAATAAACTTAACAAAACGCGCCACCAGCTGCGGGGAGTCGCCCCTCATGCAAGCGTCTAATACTTCTTGGCAAGTCCTGATGTTAAGAAGCAGCCAAATTGGACGCAGCCAAAAGTTTCTTTGAGCTCGACGTTTTTGACATATGCGCAGGATTTGAATAAGGTTTTCGTCGTCCAGCTTGCAGAAGCGACATTGCGATGATACTTCTTTCTTGTATCCTTGGCCAAACTTGAAGGCCATCAGCGGAATTAGGCCGAATCATAGTCGCATTAGTTGGAATTTTGTGTGGACTTTCGTTGAAGATGCGAGGCAGGACAGAAGAGTTTTCGGGGCATATAGTTTGGAGGCCCAAGGACCATGGGAGAGCTGGGCGACACGTTGCTCATTGAAGTCACTTGATAACATTTTTGCTTGTTTGGTTAGGAGTTTTATTTTCACGTCAATGGGGAGGGAGGATGACTATATGTTCTTTGCTTTGAGGGATTCAAGGCATGATGTCAGGTATTTACTCCAGGAGGTTTTGTGGTTACTAAAGACTGACCATAAACAGCTCTTTAAGGTGTAAGGGTTAGCATGCTTAGTTTTCAAGCAATAACTGATGTCGCCTGCACTCATTATCCATCTCTGGGAGGACAATAAAAATTATTTCCGGATTTGGGCATGGGCGGTTGAAGTTGGCAGTCGAAAGACCCTGCGGTAGCACGACGATTGAGCTCTGTCCAACCAATTGTTCATTTTGCCCTTAAATATTATTGCACCGAAAGAGATTGTGGGAAGAAATTTTGCTGAAATCAGTTTTAATAATGGTAGTAGGTCCTGGGAGTGCAGAGCGCTTTTCGTTCTTATAAAGTCCCCTTCCAGGGAGCGAGCAACAGCCTGCATTTCAGTTATATGCACAGAGGTTCTCCCTTTGTGGTCGATCCACACCCCCAGATACTTATAGGCAGTAACGGTTTCCAATCTCTTCCCTTCGATGAACCACGTTATTTTTTTAGTTTTTCCGGGAGATATTGTCATTGCTTTGGTTTTTGAAACATTTATCTCCAGCATATTCGTGATGCAATACTGAGCAAGGGAATCAAACAGTCTTTGAAGACCCACCTGGGTTGGGTCTAGCAGGATGGTGTCATCAGCATATTGGAGAGTTTGGATCTTTCTTGACTCTTTACCTGGAGGGAAAGCGCAAATGCATGACAACCATTCTGGGAGATCCGCGAGGTACAGGTTGAAGAGCATTGGTGCAAGGGTGCACCCTTGTTTTAATCCTCTGGTGGTATAGATTTTATTAGAGGTCGACCAGCTTGATGTAACTCGCACTTTTACCCATGTGTCAGTATGTGAGGCGAATAATGCTTTCAGCAATGACTGTGGAATGCCCCATCTTGCAAGTTTTTCCTGTCATTTTTGCCGACTTACGCTGTCGAAAGCTTTACGAAAGTTAATGAACCCAAGGTGTAGAGCCTTACCTTTTGAGGCTAGGGTGGATTCCATCAGATGGGCAATACATATCAAGTTGTCCTCGATGTGGCACCCTCTTTGGAAACCAGTTTGGGTGAAGGGGACCAAGTTGTTATTTTCCGCCCATTTGGAGAGTGCAGTTAATAGGATACTAGCATATGCCTTCCCCTCCATGTCTAAAAGGGCTATCATCCGATAGTTTTCAGGGTTGGAACGCAAGCCTTTTTTGTGGAAGGGAACGAGGAGAGATCCTTGCCAAGACTCTGGGATAGGACCACCCAAAATTGCGGCCTCATAAAGGGGTGTCAAAATCTGGGCCCATTTTCTGGCGGAGGCTTTGAAAACTTGGATCGGGATTCCATTGGGACCAGGGGCGCGGCCCGAGCACATTTTCTTTATTATTCTAGTTATATCGTCCGTTAGTGTGTTGATGAGGGCTGTTGTTCCGTCTTGATTAGTTAGTTGATCGAAGGTGGCCGGGCTATTAGCACTCTGACCATCTGGTGCAGAATAAAGCGCTTTGACAAAGGACTCCCACTCCGCGGGGAAGATGTTGGTTGTGGTAGGAAGTTTAGTTGTTTGACTAGCCTTGTTAACCCAATTCCAGAATTTCCTTTAATCTGAAGACTTTATAATCTCAAAGACTGTTGCCCAATTCTGTTCTTCTTCCAATTTCTTTTGAGTAAAGCGAGCCTTCCTGTAAGCTTTTCGTGCAGCGTTAATGTCCTCCTTTAGAAGTTTATGATCACTTTCATTGTAAACGATTGTTCGTTGGAGCTTGTTTAATTTACTTTTGGCAGTGATTGTGTGTTGTTGTTGCACTGACAGAGTTGTGGGGGTTGGGATGTCCTTTGAGCAGGTGTTTAAAGGTTTTGAGGTGAAGTGATCTCTAAAGTTGGTCGATATAGTTTCCCAAGTGGGCGCCGTCACTCGGCTGATATCAGCCAGGGGCCCTCTGGTCATAAGCTTGTCCACTTCCGCTTCGATCCCGTCCTGGTTGCTTACTGACCATCGCCCCTATCGGATTTGTGGTTGGATGTTGAGGGGGGCCCAAAGCAATGCTGCATGTTAGAATGGCGTGATACCTATCTGGAGTGGGCGTTACCAGGAATTGGCGTACCAGATGGAAGGCCATTAACGATATCCATATATAGTCTAGAGTGGCCATTCGAAAGAAGGATGTGTGTGAGTTTGCTACCGGTCGATCAGTGGCGATCCTTCCTTTGAGAGTATGCAGACCAAGATGGTTCAATTTTGTTGCCAATTGTATTCCTTTCACATCCTTTCCGTGGTACTGGGATTTTGTCTCCGGAATTGCCCACATTACATTGAAAGATGTTATTTGGGAGGATCGGGCTAGGTCGGTTTCCATTAAGTTTACATTAAAGTCGCCCATTATCAGCCACAGGCCGGTAGGGTACAGAATTTCAAGATTATGCATTATTGGGAGTATAATACTCAGAGTGAACTCTTGCCTTGCTTTTGTTTGATGTAAATAGACACATCAAAGAATCATTTTTTGTTTTAGGTTCAGTTTTGCATGGCTCTTAATCTCAATACTAATGAAGACGTGGTCACCACCTCTCCTATGAAGGATTTCTATCTTCGTAGTCAGAGAGTTCTTCACGCCAATCAGCACTCCCCCAGACGCGTGGCCGCCTACCTTGGAAGGGTGGCGATAGATTCTATTATCATGTAGTCTTCCCAGATGGTGTTTTCCAGGGCCCAAGTCTCTTGTAGGGCAAAGATTGCATGAGTTTTCAGCATACCTAAGCTTCCTTTGTTAGGCCCCGGATGTTCCAAGAGCAGATGTTTGAATAATGGGCTGTCACATGGGTTGGTTTGTGGCTGTGCGCGGGTGCCGTCGCTTTACCCTAACACCTGGGAGAGCCAGGACCAGTCTTCCGATTTATGCGGTTTTAGTATGTATTTACGTGGGCCGGCTGCTGTGGAGGCAAATACTTGCAGGGGGTGCTCGATCCATAAAGCTATTTTTGGCTCCTGTTGGAATCCCCGGAGCATTGTATGGCTCGGTTAGGTATTTGTCCTGTTTTTGTTCTGGTCTGGTAGTAGCAGTCGTTGCTACGACAGAGGAGATTTGGAGGAAAGTTGGGTAATTGGTGGGGGTATAAGTGTTAGCCTGGATGCCCCATTCGGACAGTTGTTTTTTGCTCTTCATCAGCGTTTCCCCTTTTCCGGGTTGGAAAAGGTTACTAATGTAGACTCATTTCTTTCACCAGATGCGGGATCTATGAAGGCCACCGTCTCAATATCCGTTGAGTTCACACGTTCTAAGCCCGGCAGATTCTGACATAGCCTTAGGATGTTGCCTCTATTTAACCCCTTCCCGGCTCATGACGAGCTCAGCTCGTCATGAGGCACACTGGAGCTGTGCTTATGACGAGCTCAGCTCGTCATGAATAGAGAAGAACAGCAATTTCCAGCACAGGATGGGAATTGCCTTAGCAGCCAAGGTGTTAAAATGTCCCATTGGCCCTGAGACTCGTACTGGGGGTAGAGCAGTATTTTTCTTTGCTGTTGTTGTCCAGGGCAGGGGTCTTGGTCCAATAGAACCGGGTTGGTACTAGGTCCAGCGAGGTCATTGCCCAAGGGCTCAGAATTGGCATGAGTACTTGGTTTAATTGTTAGTGGGCAGACTGTTTTTGAGGGGTGACCACGCGTTGGGGGTTTTTGATGGAAGGGCGCCTTACTGACAGAACTGTCTGTGTTTGTGTTTGCTTTGGACTGTTTTTCTTCCTCTTCTGTTCGTGTCAGCTGGATGTCTCCCTCCGGTGTTCTTGCTTTTGGACTCTGATCCTTGGAGATCGATTTGTGTGTTTTGACCGCTGGGAACCAGGGGCTGTTATCAGAAGGGTTAGCGAGATCATGGTTTTGCTTTGGGCAGTTGCCAGGAGACTTGCGACCCACTGGTGGTGCACGTAATTCGGCATAGTTTCCAGGGATTCAGTGTTTTCCTTTTTGGAGGCTGCTAGTTTTTCGACCTTATTGGTCAGATCGGTAGGCTGCCTGCTTATGTTTTTGCCAAGCCATTGTGTTAGTACATTTCCCTTTCTATTTGCTTTGTTTAGTTTCTTCAGCTTCTTCTTGTTCTTTCTGGAAAGGTAGGTGCCTGCTTTTAAATCGTTATCGGTCTTAATGGCAGGCACATGAGGGCTTAGTGAGGTAAGGAGAGACACTGTGGTATTGAGTTGCATGGTTACTTTTGGAGCACTCGGTGTTTGTAAAGAGGGGTTACAATACAGGTTCAAAGGAATGTTCTATGTTGTCTATTTTATTAATCAGCAAATTGTTTCATCAAAATATTTTAACACAATCTATTAAAAACCACTGATCATCAATCTATACTACTATTATAAAGAGACAACACAACCCTTTGAGCCAGGTAAACTCAGGAACCACAGCGCCCATCCACACACCGGTACATCCTTGAAATTGTCAGGGTGTGTAGATGGACATAGGCTACATAAAATAAAAAAATAATCGTAAATTTAAAAAGTTACCTTTAAAAACAAAGTAGTCCCCTGAAAGAAGCGCCGGCCGCGACATCTGCGTCATGACATTGAGAGCACAGGGAGGAGCGGCGTTCAGGAGCAACAGGAAGAGCGGATAACCTGATCGCGGGGAGGAGCTGCTGACAGGCGGGGAGGAGCGGCGAGCGGCGGACAAGCGGTAATGACCAGCGAGAAGCGGAGGAGTCGTGGAGCAGTAAAATCAGCAGAGCGCAGGAAGCGGCGAGTAAGGTAAGTGAACCATCCAAGAGCCGCGGTAAGTGAACCGTCCAAGAGCCGCGGGTGCCCAACGAGGGACGGGCGGAGGGACGGGCGGGAGCCATGGGTGCACGCAAGCCTGAAATGCTGCCCCCAGCCCCCTTCTTCCCCGGGCAACGCTGCCACAAGCCTGCAGTGCTCCCACTAGCCCCCTTCTGCCCCAGGCAACGCTGGGGCGGGCTGCTAGTATTTATTTAAAATAACATGTTAATAATAAAATATTAATAATAATATTTTAATATTCCAATTTTATTATGTATAATGTATGTTTTAAATAAGATTTGATGATCAATTGTAAACTTGGCAACCTGGCAAGATTAGACCTTGTAAAAGTTTGATTCTTAAAAATTGATGTTGATCCAACTTTAGCTGGATAGACAATTGGGTTTTAAGATACTGATCTTTTCCCCCTGGAATAAAAGGAAAAGGGAAGTTTGTTTTTTGTGTAAATGCTAATACCCATCCTTTTTCAAAAATAAGGGACTAGGTACCAGGGGTACCATTTACTAGGGACTTACAGGTGTTGCTGAAGAGGTGCCAGTCGTAGTACCGTTTTTTGGAAAGATATCTGGCACTGAGAACCTGGTTAGTAAGGACCCAGTGCACTTTTAATGTAAAATCACTTTGGATATCAGGCATAAAGTTGGGACTTAACAAGTAAAAAAAGGCACTTTCCTACACTGTGCCTATCTATGGGTTTGATCAAAAGTTTCCTGCTGACTATTTGCCTGCCAGTTATGCACCTTTCCATATGTGACCCATCCATCAGCAATCAGGGCCTTGATATCAGGGCCTGCTTAACAAGTAGAGGTTGATGTTGAGTTCACAACTGACCATTCTGTAATTAAGAAAGGGATTTCATTTTCATTGATTTTACAACTACACTACCTATCTTATGCATTTTGATATTTACTTTATTTGGGGCCTTCTGTTCCTTATGCTCACTGTTGACAACAATTACCTTCCTATTTACCTGAATTCTTTCCAGTTTGAGGACTGCATGTTTACCACAGATGATCCCCAATTGCATAACCCCACATATCAATAGAAAAGTAGTGATAACTGTCAGCAAATATTTACATAAACTGGATATTCATCATGGGAGCCAGGAGACCCAATTAGAAAGCCACTCCTGCTCAGGGACACCTCCCTCTTTGTTCATGTTTCTTTGCAAATTGCGCAGTGCTTGAATGGCAAGGGTTAGTGTCCCATAATCCATATAATTCCCTGGGATGAAAGTGCAGCAAGCTGCTCCAATCTTGGTACGTATCATTACCTCATTACCTTGAGGCAGATTGCTCGTATTTCATCTTTGATAGATTTCAGACCAAGCTCGGTGCTGTTCATCATTTTGTGCATCACCCGCCATGTTATTTGTAACCAGCATCCATAAGCTTTGTTTGCAGGGTAAAGAAGGGTATCGACACCCCCACCTGCAGCTGTCTCTGTCAACAGTCTAAATTGTTGTGGAATGTCTTTGAATTATTCCAGAAAATAGTTTGCAGCTCTCCTTGCCGAAGCTTGGTGCAGCAAGTCAGTTTTTGTCCTTATCAATGAGTGCTGGTACAAGTCTTCAGTGCTTTTCCAGGAATGACCAGGTTCGGGTGTGCAAAGTGACATGGCAACACAGTCCCCTCCATCCAGGAACATACTTAGTGTAGGCGTCCTTGTGGCATTTCCAGCAGTAGTCCATAAGAGTGGAGGTGGCCCATTGCTTATCCGGAATATATAATATCACTTTTCAGTTACAATCCATGCCCATCGGAAGCATTCCTTTTCCTCTGTACGATTAGGGGCTGCCCTTTCCCTTATAATTAAGTGTATACACCCACCTCGTTGTCCCATAATTCCTGACATGAGGTGGTCATGCTTTCATTCAAATATCACCCATTCCCATTTTTACCTCTGAGCTGGATGGCCCTACAGAGGAATTCCATGTTCCATGTTGGGAGACCATTTGTTGTTTAAGAAAACTGCCCTAGTTACACTAAGAGCTAATCTCGGTCCAGAGATAGACGCTGGAGAAGATGTGATTGTGTACTGAGTAGGGGGTTTTACCACCTCCAAAATTCTTTCTCTGGGAGAATCTCAGGGCCATGTCATATCTTCTCCTGTGTGGCATTCTGTCAAGCTCAGTTTGGATATCATTGGGTTCAGTTGGAATGTATAGAACTGTGGGGTTGAAGTCATATTGAGTTATGTTTACAACTAATCTGTGTGGGTCTATCTTTTTGGGTTGGCTCTCGGCACTTATTCTAAATAGGCAGAGATTAATAAGTTATTTTGCTTTCTCTGGGGCCACTACTTGGGACAAGTAAAAGCCTGTTGGAATCTACTGCATGTGAGATTAATGAAGAGACATAACATTACCTGGCTGAGGACCATGGGAGAGCTGGGCGACACGTTGCTCATTGAAGTCACTTGATAACATTTTTGCTTGTTTGGTTAGGAGTTTTATTTTCACGTCAATGGGGAGGGAGGATGACCATATGTTCTTTGCTTTGAGGGATTCAAGGCATGATGTCAGGTATTTACTCCAGGAGGTTTTGTGGTTACTAAAGACTGACCATAAACAGCTCTTTAAGGTGTAAGGGTTAGCATGCTTAGTTTTCAAGCAATAACTGATGTCGCATGCACTCATTATCCATCTCTGGGAGGACAATGAAAATTATTTCCGGATTTGGCCATGGGCGGTTGAAGTTGGCAGTCGAAAGACCCTGCGGTAGCACGACGATTGAGCTCTGTCCAACCAATTGTTCATTTTGCCCTTAAATATTATTGCACCGAAAGAGATTGTGGGAAGAAATTTAGCTGAAATCAGTTTTAATAATGGTAGTAGGTCCTGGGAGTGCAGAGCGCTTTTCGTTCTTATAAAGTCCCCTTCCAGGGAGCGAGCAACAGCCTGATTTCAGTTATATGCACAGAGGTTCTCCCTTTGTGGTCGATCCACACTCCCAGATACTTATAGGCAGTAACGGTTTCCAATCTCTTCCCTTCGACGAACCACGTTATTTTTTTAGTTTTTCCGGGAGATATTGTCATTGCTTTGGTTTTTGAAACATTTATCTCCAGCATATTCGTGATGCAATACTGAGCAAGGGAATCAAACAGTCTTTGAAGACCCACCTGGGTTGGGTCTAGCAGGATGGTGTCATCAGCATATTGGAGAGTTTGGATCTTTCTTGACTCTTTACCTGGAGGGAAAGCGCAAATGCATGACAACCATTCTGGGAGATCCGCGAGGTACAGGTTGAAGAGCATTGGTGCAAGGGTGCACCCTTGTTTTAATCCTCTGGTGGTATAGATTTTATTAGAGGTCGACCAGCTTGATGTAACTCGCACTTTTACCCATGTGTCAGTATGTGAGGCGAATAATGCTTTCAGCAATGACTGTGGAATGCCCCATCTTGCAAGTTTTTCCTGTCATTTTGGCCGACTTACGCTGTCGAAAGCTTTACGAAAGTCAATGAACCCAAGGTGTAGAGCCTTACCTTTTGAGGCTAGGGTGGATTCCATCAGATGGGCAATACATATCAAGTTGTCCTCGATGTGGCACCCTCTTTGGAAACCAGTTTGGGTGAAGGGGACCAAGTTGTTATTTTCCGCCCATTTGGAGAGTGCAGTTCATAGGATACTAGCATATGCCTTCCCCTCCACGTCTAAAAGGGCTATCATCCGATAGTTTTCAGGGTTGGAACGCAAGCCTTTTTTGTGGAAGGGAACGAGGAGAGATCCTTGCCAAGACTCTGGGATAGGACCACCCAAAATTGCGGCCTCATAAAGGGGTGTCAAAATCTCGGCCCATTTTCTGGCGGAGGCTTTGAAAACTTGGATCGGGATTCCATTGGGACCAGGGGCGCGGCCCGAGCACATTTTCTTTATTATTCTAGTTATATCGTCCGTTAGTGTGTTGATGAGGGCTGTTGTTCCGTCTTGATTAGTTAGTTGATCGAAGGTGGCCGGGCTATTAGCACTCTGACCATCTGGTGCAGAATAAAGCGCTTTGACAAAGGACTCCCACTCCGCGGGGAAGATGTTGGTTGAGGTAGGAAGTTTAGTTGTTTGACTAGCCTTGTTAACCCAATTCCAGAATTTCCTTTAATCTGAAGACTTTATAATCTCAAAGACTGTTGCCCAATTCTGTTCTTCTTCCAATTTCTTTTGAGTAAAGCGAGCCTTCCTGTAAGCTTTTCGTGCAGCGTTAATGTCCTCCTTTAGAAGTTTATGATCACTTTCATTGTAAACGATTGTTCGTTGGAGCTTATTTAATTTACTTTTGGCAGTGATTGTGTGTTGTTGTTGCACTGACAGAGTTGTCGGGGTTGGGATGTCCTTTGAGCAGGTGTTTAAAGGTTTTGAGGTGAAGTGGTCTCTAAAGTTGGTCGATATAGTTTCCCAAGTGGGGGCCGTCACTCGGCTGATATCAGCCAGGGGCCCTCTGGTCATAAGCTTGTCCACTTCCGCTTCGATCCCGTCCTGGTTGCTTACTGACCATCGCCCCTATCGGATTTGTGGTTGGATGTTGAGGGGGGCCCAAAGCAATGCTGCATGTTAGAATGGCGTGATACCTATCTGGAGAGGGCGTTACCAGGAATTGGCGTACCAGATGGAAGGCCATTAACGATATCCATATATAGTCTAGAGTGGCCATTCGAAAGAAGGATGTGTGTGAGTTTGCTGCCGGTCGATCAGTGGCGATCCTTCCTTTGAGAGTACGCAGACCAAGATGGTTCAATTTTGTTGCCAATTGTATTCCTTTCACATCCTTTCCGTGGTACTGGGATTTTGTCTCCGGAATTGCCCACATTACATTGAAAGATGTTATTTGGGAGGATCGGGCTAGGTCGCTTTCCATTAAGTTTACATTAAAGTCGCCCATTATCAGCCACAGGCCGGTAGGGTACAGAACTTCAAGATTATGCATTATTGGGAGTATAATACTCAGAGTGAACTCTTGCCTTGCTTTTGTTTGATGTAAATAGACACATCAAAGAATCATTTTTTGTTTTAGGTTCAGTTTTGCATGGCTCTTAATCTCAATACTAATGAAGACGTGGTCACCACCTCTCCTATGAAGGATTTCTATCTTCGTAGTCAGAGAGTTCTTCACGCCAATCAGCACTCCCCCAGACGCGTGGCCGCCTACCTTGGACGGGGTGGCGATAGATTCTATTATCATGAAGTCTTCCCAGATGGTTTTTTCCAGGGCCCAAGTCTCTTGTAGGGCAAAGATTGCATGAGTTTTCAGCATACCTAAGCTTCCTTTGTTAGTCCCCGGATGTTCCAAGAGCAGATGTTTGAATAATGGGCTGTCACATGGGTTGGTTTGTGGCTGTGCGCGGGTGCCGTCGCTTTACCCTAACACCTGGGAGAGCCAGGACCAGTCTTCCGATTTATGCGGTTTTAGTATGTATTTACGTGGGCCGCCTGCTGTGGAAGCAAATACTTGCAGGGGGTGCTCGATCCATAAAGCTATTTTTGGCTCCTGTTGGAATCCCCGGAGCATTGTATGGCTCGGTTAGGTATTTGTCCTGTTTTTGATCTGGTCTGGTAGTAGCAGTCGTTGCTACGACAGAGGAGATTTGGAGGAAAGTTGGGTAATTGGTGGGGGTATAAGTGTTAGCCTGGATGCCCCATTCGGACAGTTGTTTTTTGCTCTTCATCAGCGTTTCCCCCGTTCCGGGTTGGAAAAGGTTACTAATGTAGACTCATTTCTTTCACCAGATGCGGGATCTATGAAGGCCACCGTCTCAATATCCGTTGAGTTCACACGTTCTAAGCCCGGCAGATTCTGACATAGCCTTAGGATGTTGCCTCTATTTAACCCCTTCCCTGCTCATGACGAGCTCAGCTCGTCATGAGGCACACTGGAGCTGTGCTTATGACGAGCTCAGCTCGTCATGAATAGAGAAGAACAGCAATTTCCAGCACAGGATGGGAATTGCCATAGCAGCCAAGGTGTTAAAATGTCCCATTGGCCCTGAGACTCGTACTGGGGGTAGAGCAGTATTTTTCTTTGCTGTTGTTGTCCAGGGCAGGGGTCTTGGTCCAATAGAACCGGGTTGGTACTAGGTCCAGCGAGGTCATTGCCCAAGGGCTCAGAATTGGCATGAGTACTTGGTTTAATTGTTAGTGGGCAGACTGTTTTTGAGGGGTGACCACGCGTTGGGGGTTTTTGATGGAAGGGCGCCTTACTGACAGAACTGTCTGTGTTTGTGTTTGCTTTGGACTGTTTTTCTTCCTCTTCTGTTCGTGTCAGCTGGATGTCTCCCTCCGGTGTTCTTGCTTTTGGACTCTGATCCTTGGAGATCGATTTGTGTGTTTTGACCGCTGGGAACCAGGGGCTGTTATCAGAAGGGTTAGCGAGATCATGGTTTTGCTTTGGGCAGTTGCCAGGAGACTTGCGACACACTGGTGGTGCACGTAATTCGGCATAGTTTCCAGGGATTCAGTGTTTTCCTTTTTGGAGGCTGCTAGTTTTTCGACCTTATTGGTCAGATCGGTAGGCTGCCTGCTTATGTTTTTGCCAAGCCATTGTGTTAGTACATTTCCCTTTCTATTTGCTTTGTTTAGTTTCTTCAGCTTCTTCTTGTTCTTTCTGGAAAGGTAGGTGCCTGCTTTTAAATCGTTATCGGTCTTAATGGC
This sequence comes from Lissotriton vulgaris, assembly GCF_964263255.1. NCBI lineage: Eukaryota > Metazoa > Chordata > Amphibia > Caudata > Salamandridae > Lissotriton > Lissotriton vulgaris. The sequence goes on from NC_141691.1 coordinate 422,077,247, forward strand.
AGGCACATGAGGGCTTAGTGAGGTAAGGAGAGACACTGTGGTATTGAGTTGCATGGTTACTTTTGGAGCACTCGGTGTTTGTAAAGAGGGGTTACAATACAGGTTCAAAGGAATGTTCTATGTTTTCTATTTTATTAATCAGCAAATTGTTTCATCAAAATATTTTAACACAATCTATTAAAAACCACTGATCATCAATCTATACTACTATTATAAAGAGACAACACAACCCTTTGAGCCAGGTAAACTCAGGAACCACAGCGCCCATCCACACACCGGTACATCCTTGAAATTGTCAGGGTGTGTAGATGGACATAGGCTACATAAAATAAAAAAATAAACGTAAATTTAAAAAGTTACCTTTAAAAACAAAGTAGTCCCCTGAAAGAAGCGCCGGCCGCGACATCTGCGTCATGACATTGAGAGCACAGGGAGGAGCGGCGTTCAGGAGCAACAGGAAGAGCGGATAACCTGATCGCGGGGAGGAGCTGCTGACAGGCGGGGAGGAGCGGCGAGCGGCGGACAAGCGGTAATGACCAGCGAGAAGCGGAAGAGTAGTGGAGCGGTAAAATCAGCAGAGCGAGGAGGAGCGGCGAGTAAGGTAAGTGAACCATCCAAGAGCCGCGGTAAGTGAACCGTCCAAGAGCCGCGGGTGCGCAATGAGGGACGGGCGGAGGGACGGGCGGGAGCCATGGGTGCACGCAAGCCTGAAATGCTGCCCCCAGCCCCCTTCTTCCCCGGGCAACGCTGCCACAAGCCTGCAGTGCTCCCACTAGCCCCCTTCTGCCCCAGGCAACGCTGGGTCGGGCTGCTAGTATTTATTTAAAATAACATGTTAATAATAAAATATTAATAATAATATTTTAATATTCCAATTTTATTATGTATAATGTATGTTTTAAATAAAATTTGATGATCAATTGTAAATTTGGCAACCTGGCAAGATTAGACCTTGTAAAAGTTTGATTCTTAAAAATTGATGTTGATCCAACTTTAGCTGGATAGACAATTGGGTTTTAAGATACTGATCTTTTCCCCCTGGAATAAAAGGAAAAGGGAAGTTTGTTTTTTGTGTAAATGCTAATACCCATCCTTTTTCAAAAATAAGGGACTAGGTACCAGGGGTACCATTTACTAGGGACTTACAGGTGTTGCTGAAGAGGTGCCAGTCGTAGTACCGTTTTTTGGAAAGCTATCTGGCACTGAGAACCTGGTTAGTAAGGACCCAGTGCACTTTTAATGTAAAATCACTTTGGATATCAGGCATAAAGTTGGGACTTAACAAGTAAAAAAAGGCACTTTCCTACACTGTGCCTATCTATGGGTTTGATCAAAAGTTTCCTGCTGACTATTTGCCTGCCAGTTATGCACCTTTCCATATGTGACCCATCCATCAGCAATCAGGGCCTTGATATCAGGGCCTGCTTAACAAGTAGAGGTTGATGTTGAGTTCACAACTGACCATTCTGTAATTAAGAAAGGGATTTCATTTTCATTGATTTTACAACTACACTACCTATCTTATGCATTTTGATATTTACTTTATTTGGGGCCTTCTGTTCCTTATGCTCACTGTTGACAACAATTACCTTCCTATTTACCTGAATTCTTTCCAGTTTGAGGACTGCATGTTTACCACAGATGATCCCCAATTGCATAACCCCACATATCAATAGAAAAGTAGTGATAACTGTCAGCAAATATTTACATAAACTGGATATTCATCATGGGAGCCAGGAGACCCAATTAGAAAGCCACTCCTGCTCAAGGACACCTCCCTCTTTATTCATGTTTCTTTGCAAATTGCGCAGTGCTTGAATGGCAAGGGTTAGTGTCCCATAATCCATATAATTCCCTGGGATGAAAGTGCAGCAAGCTGCTCCAATCTTGGTACGTATCATTACCTCATTACCTTGAGGCAGATTGCTCGTATTTCATCTTTGATAGATTTCAGACCAAGCTCGGTGCTGTTCATCATTTTGTGCATCACCCGCCATGTTATTTGTAACCAGCATCCATAAGCTTTGTTTGCAGGGTAAAGAAGGGTATCGACACCCCCACCTGCAGCTGTCTCTGTCAACAGTCTAAATTGTTGTGGAATGTCTTTGAATTATTCCAGAAAATAGTTTGCAGCTCTCCTTGCCGAAGCTTGGTGCAGCAAGTCAGTCTTTGTCCTTATCAATGAGTGCTGGTACAAGTCTTCAGTGCTTTTCCAGGAATGACCAGGTTCGGGTGTGCAAAGTGACATGGGAACACAGTCCCCTCCATCCAGGAACATACTTAGTGTAGGCGTCCTTGTGGCATTTCCAGCAGTAGTCCATAAGAGTGGAGGTGGCCCATTGCTTATCCGGAATATATAATATCACTTTTCAGTTACAATCCATGCCCATCGGAAGCATTCCTTTTCCTCTGTACGATTAGGGGCTGCCCTTTCCCTTATAATTAAGTGTATACACCCACCTCGTTGTCCCATAATTCCTGACATGAGGTGGTCATGCTTTCATTCAAATATCACCCATTCCCATTTTTACCTCTGAGCTGGATGGCCCTACAGAGGAATTCCATGTTCCATGTTGGGAGACCATTTGTTGTTTAAGAAAACTGCCCTAGTTACACTAAGAGCTAATCTCGGTCCAGAGATAGACGCTGGAGAAGATGTGATTGTGTACTGAGTAGGGGGTTTTACCACCTCCAAAATTCTTTCTCTGGGAGAATCTCAGGGCCATGTCATATCTTCTCCTGTGTGGCATTCTGTCAAGCTCAGTTTGGATATCATTGGGTTCAGTTGGAATGTATAGAACTGTGGGGTTGAAGTCATATTGAGTTATGTTTACAACTAATCTGTGTGGGTCTATCTTTTTGGGTTGGCTCTCTGCACTTATTCTAAATAGGCAGAGATTAATAAGTTATTTTGCTTTCTCTGGGGCCACTACTTGGGACAAGTAAAAGCCTGTTGGAATCTACTGCATGTGAGATTAATGAAGAGACATAACATTACCTGGCTGAGGACCATGGGAGAGCTGGGCGACACGTTGCTCATTGAAGTCACTTGATAACATTTTTGCTTGTTTGGTTAGGAGTTTTATTTTCACGTCAATGGGGAGGGAGGATGAGCATATGTTCTTTGCTTTGAGGGATTCAAGGCATGATGTCAGGTATTTACTCCAGGAGGTTTTGTGGTTACTAAAGACTGACCATAAACAGCTCTTTAAGGTGTAAGGGTTAGCATGCTTAGTTTTCAAGCAATAACTGATGTCGCATGCACTCATTATCCATCTCTGGGAGGACAATGAAAATTATTTCCGGATTTGGCCATCGGCGGTTGAAGTTGGCAGTCGAAAGACCCTGCGGTAGCACGACGATTGAGCTCTGTCCAACCAATTGTTCATTTTGCCCTTAAATATTATTGCACCGAAAGAGATTGTGGGAAGAAATTTTGCTGAAATCAGTTTTAATAATGGTAGTAGGTCCTGGGAGTGCAGAGCGCTTTTCGTTCTTATAAAGTCCCCTTCCAGGGAGCGAGCAACAGCCTGCATTTCAGTTATATGCACAGAGGTTCTCCCTTTGTGGTCGATCCACACTCCCAGATACTTATAGGCAGTAACGGTTTCCAATCTCTTCCCTTCGACGAACCACGTTATTTTTTTAGTTTTTCCGGGAGATATTGTCACTGCTTTGGTTTTTGAAACATTTATCTCCAGCATATTCGTGATGCAATACTGAGCAAGGGAATCAAACAGTCTTTGAAGACCCACCTGGGTTGGGTCTAGCAGGATGGTGTCATCAGCATATTGGAGAGTTTGGATCTTTCTTGACTCTTTACCTGGAGGGAAAGCGCAAATGCATGACAACCATTCTGGGAGATCCGCGAGGTACAGGTTGAAGAGCATTGGTGCAAGGGTGCACCCTTGTTTTAATCCTCTGGTGGTATAGATTTTATTAGAGGTCGACCAGCTTGATGTAACTCGCACTTTTACCCATGTGTCAGTATGTGAGGCGAATAATGCTTTCAGCAATGACTGTGGAATGCCCCATCTTGCAAGTTTTTCCTGTCATTTTGGCCGACTTACGCTGTCGAAAGCTTTACGAAAGTCAATGAACCCAAGGTGTAGAGCCTTACCTTTTGAGGCTAGGGTGGATTCCATCAGATGGGCAATACATATCAAGTTGTCCTTGATGTGCCACCCTCTTTGGAAACCAGTTTGGGTGAAGGGGACCAAGTTGTTATTTTCCGCCCATTTGGAGAGTGCAGTTAATAGGATACTAGCATATGCCTTCCCCTCCACGTCTAAAAGGGCTATCATCCGATAGTTTTCAGGGTTGGAACGCAAGCCTTTTTTGTGGAAGGGAACGAGGAGAGATCCTTGCCAAGACTCTGGGATAGGACCACCCAAAATTGCGGCCTCATAAAGGGGTGTCAAAATCTGGGCCCATTTTCTGGCGGAGGCTTTGAAAACTTGGATCGGGATTCCATTGGGACCAGGGGCGCGGCCCGAGCACATTTTCTTTATTATTCTAGTTATATCGTCCGTTAGTGTGTTGATGAGGGCTGTTGTTCCGTCTTGATTAGTTAGTTGATCGAAGGTGGCCGGGCTATTAGCACTCTGACCATCTGGTGCAGAATAAAGCGCTTTGACAAAGGACTCCCACTCCGCGGGGAAGATGTTGGTTGAGGTAGGAAGTTTAGTTGTTTGACTAGCCTTGTTAACCCAATTCCAGAATTTCCTTTAATCTGAAGACTTTATAATCTCAAAGACTGTTGCCCAATTCTGTTCTTCTTCCAATTTCTTTTGAGTAAAGCGAGCCTTCCTGTAAGCTTTTCGTGCAGCGTTAATGTCCTCCTTTAGAAGTTTATGATCACTTTCATTGTAAACGATTGTTCGTTGGAGCTTGTTTAATTTACTTTTGGCAGTGATTGTGTGTTGTTGTTGCACTGACAGAGTTGTCGGGGTTGGGATGTCCTTTGAGCAGGTGTTTAAAGGTTTTGAGGTGAAGTGGTCTCTAAAGTTGGTCGATATAGTTTCCCAAGTGGGGGCCGTCACTCGGCTGATATCAGCCAGGGGCCCTCTGGTCATAAGCTTGTCCACTTCCACTTCGATCCCGTCCTGGTTGCTTACTGACCATCGCCCCTATCGGATTTGTGGTTGGATGTTGAGGGGGGCCCAAAGCAATGCTGCATGTTAGAATGGCGTGATACCTATCTGGAGAGGGCGTTACCAGGAATTGGCGTACCAGATGGAAGGCCATTAACGATATCCATATATAGTCTAGAGTGGCCATTCGAAAGAAGGATGTGTGTGAGTTTGCTGCCGGTCGATCAGTGGCGATCCTTCCTTTGAGAGTACGCAGACCAAGATGGTTCAATTTTGTTGCCAATTGTATTCCTTTCACATCCTTTCCGTGGTACTGGGATTTTGTCTCCGGAATTGCCCACATTACATTGAAAGATGTTATTTGGGAGGATCGGGCTAGGTCGCTTTCCATTAAGTTTACATTAAAGTCGCCCATTATCAGCCACAGGCCGGTAGGGTACAGAATTTCAAGATTATGCATTATTGGGAGTATAATACTCAGAGTGAACTCTTGCCTTGCTTTTGTTTGATGTAAATAGACACATCAAAGAATCATTTTTTGTTTTAGGTTCAGTTTTGCATGGCTCTTAATCTCAATACTAATGAAGACGTGGTCACCACCTCTCCTATGAAGGATTTCTATCTTCGTAGTCAGAGAGTTCTTCACGCCAATCAGCACTCCCCCAGACGCGTGGCCGCCTACCTTGGACGGGGTGGCGATAGATTCTATTATCATGAAGTCTTCCCAGATGGTTTTTTCCAGGGCCCAAGTCTCTTGTAGGGCAAAGATTGCATGAGTTTTCAGCATACCTAAGCTTCCTTTGTTAGTCCCCGGATGTTCCAAGAGCAGATGTTTGAATAATGGGCTGTCACATGGGTTGGTTTGTGGCTGTGCGCGGGTGCCGTCGCTTTACCCTAACACCTGGGAGAGCCAGGACCAGTCTTCCGATTTATGCGGTTTTAGTATGTATTTACGTGGGCCGCCTGCTGTGGAAGCAAATACTTGCAGGGGGTGCTCGATCCATAAAGCTATTTTTGGCTCCTGTTGGAATCCCCGGAGCATTGTATGGCTCGGTTAGGTATTTGTCCTGTTTTTGATCTGGTCTGGTAGTAGCAGTCGTTGCTATGACAGAGGAGATTTGGAGGAAAGTTGGGTAATTGGTGGGGGTATAAGTGTTAGCCTGGATGCCCCATTCGGACAGTTGTTTTTTGCTCTTCATCAGCGTTTCCCCCGTTCCGGGTTGGAAAAGGTTACTAATGTAGACTCATTTCTTTCACCAGATGCGGGATCTATGAAGGCCACCGTCTCAATATCCGTTGAGTTCACACGTTCTAAGCCCGGCAGATTCTGACATAGCCTTAGGATGTTGCCTCTATTTAACCCCTTCCCTGCTCATGACGAGCTCAGCTCGTCATGAGGCACACTGGAGCTGTGCTTATGACGAGCTCAGCTCGTCATGAATAGAGAAGAACAGCAATTTCCAGCACAGGATGGGAATTGCCTTAGCAGCCAAGGTGTTAAAATGTCCCATTGGCCCTGAGACTCGTACTGGGGGTAGAGCAGTATTTTTCTTTGCTGTTGTTGTCCAGGGCAGGGGTCTTGGTCCAATAGAACCGGGTTGGTACTAGGTCGAGCGAGGTCATTGCCCAAGGGCTCAGAATTGGCATGAGTACTTGGTTTAATTGTTAGTGGGCAGACTGTTTTTGAGGGGTGACCACGCGTTGGGGGTTTTTGATGGAAGGGCGCCTTACTGACAGAACTGTCTGTGTTTGTGTTTGCTTTGGACTGTTTTTCTTCCTCTTCTGTTCGTGTCAGCTGGATGTCTCCCTCCGGTGTTCTTGCTTTTGGACTCTGATCCTTGGAGATCGATTTGTGTGTTTTGACCGCTGGGAACCAGGGGCTGTTATCAGAAGGGTTAGCGAGATCATGGTTTTGCTTTGGGCAGTTGCCAGGAGACTTGCGACACACTGGTGGTGCACGTAATTCGGCATAGTTTCCAGGGATTCAGTGTTTTCCTTTTTGGAGGCTGCTAGTTTTTCGACCTTATTGGTCAGATCGGTAGGCTGCCTGCTTATGTTTTTGCCAAGCCATTGTGTTAGTACATTTCCCTTTCTATTTGCTTTGTTTAGTTTCTTCAGCTTCTTCTTGTTCTTTCTGGAAAGGTAGGTGCCTGCTTTTAAATCGTTATCGGTCTTAATGGCAGGCACATGAGGGCTTAGTGAGGTAAGGAGAGACACTGTGGTATTGAGTTGCATGGTTACTTTTGGAGCACTCGGTGTTTGTAAAGAGGGGTTACAATACAGGTTCAAAGGAATGTTCTATGTTTTCTATTTTATTAATCAGCAAATTGTTTCATCAAAATATTTTAACACAATCTATTAAAAACCACTGATCATCAATCTATACTACTATTATAAAGAGACAACACAACCCTTTGAGCCAGGTAAACTCAGGAACCACAGCGCCCATCCACACACCGGTACATCCTTGAAATTGTCAGGGTGTGTAGATGGACATAGGCTACATAAAATAAAAAAATAAACGTAAATTTAAAAAGTTACCTTTAAAAACAAAGTAGTCCCCTGAAAGAAGCGCCGGCCGCGACATCTGCGTCATGACATTGAGAGCACAGGGAGGAGCGGCGTTCAGGAGCAACAGGAAGAGCGGATAACCTGATCGCGGGGAGGAGCTGCTGACAGGCGGGGAGGAGCGGCGAGCGGGCGAGCGGCGGACAAGCGGTAATGACCAGCGAGAAGCGGAGGAGTAGTGGAGCGGTAAAATCAGCAAAGCGAGGAGGAGCGGCGAGTAAGGTAAGTGAACCATCCAAGAGCCGCGGTAAGTGAACCGTCCAAGAGCCGCGGGTGCGCAACGAGGGACGGGCAGAGGGACGGGCGGGAGCCATGGGTGCACGCAAGCCTGAAATGCTGCCCCCAGCCCCCTTCTTCCCCGGGCAACGCTGCCACAAGCCTGCAGTGCTCCCACTAGCCCCCTTCTGCCCCAGGCAACGCTGGGGCGGGCTGCTAGTATTTATTTAAAATAACATGTTAATAATAAAATATTAATAATAATATTTTAATATTCCAATTTTATTATGTATAATGTATGTTTTAAATAAAATTTGATGATCAATTGTAAATTTGGCAACCTGGCAAGATTAGACCTTGTAAAAGTTTGATTCTTAAAAATTGATGTTGATCCAACTTTAGCTGGATAGACAATTGGGTTTTAAGATACTGATCTTTTCCCCCTGGAATAAAAGGAAAAGGGAAGTTTGTTTTTTGTGTAAATGCTAATACCCATCCTTTTTCAAAAATAAGGGACTAGGTACCAGGGGTACCATTTACTAGGGACTTACAGGTGTTGCTGAAGAGGTGCCAGTCGTAGTACCGTTTTTTGGAAAGATATCTGGCACTGAGAACCTGGTTAGTAAGGACCCAGTGCACTTTTAATGTAAAATCACATTGAATATCAGGCATAAAGTTGGGACTTAACAAGTAAAAAAAGGCACTTTCCTACACTGTGCCTATCTATGGGTTTGATCAAAAGTTTCCTGCTGACTATTTGCCTGCCAGTTATGCACCTTTCCATCTGTGACCCATCCATCAGCAATCAGGGCCTTGATATCAGGGCCTGCTTAACAAGTAGAGGTTGATGTTGAGTTCACAACTGACCATTCTGTAATTAAGAAAGGGATTTCATTTTCATTGATTTTTCAACTACACTACCTATCTTATGCATTTTGATATTTACTTTATTTGGGGCCTTCTGTTCCTTATGCTCACTGTTGACAACAATTACCTTCCTATTTACCTGAATTCTTTCCAGTTTTAGGACTGCATGTTTACCACAGATGATCCCCAATTGCATAACCCCACATATCAATAGAAAAGTAGTGATAACTGTCAGCAAATATTTACATAAACTGGATATTCATCATGGGAGCCAGGAGACCCAATTAGAAAGCCACTCCTGCTCAGGGACACCTCCCTCTTTGTTCATGTTTCTTTGCAAATTGCGCAGTGCTTGAATGGCAAGGGTTAGTGTCCCATAATGCATATAATTCCCTGGGATGAAAGTGCAGCAAGCTGCTCCAATCTTGGTACGTATCATTACCTCATTACCTTGAGGCAGATTGCTCGTATTTCATCTTTGATAGATTTCAGACCAAGCTCGGTGCTGTTCATCATTTTGTGCATCACCCGCCATGTTATTTGTAACCAGCATCCATAAGCTTTGTTTGCAGGGTAAAGAAGGGTATCGACACCCCCACCCGCAGCTGTCTCTGTCAACAGTCTAAATTGTTGTGGAATGTCTTTGAATTATTCCAGAAAATAGTTTGCAGCTCTCCTTGCCGAAGCTTGGTGCAGCAAGTCAGTCTTTGTCCTTATCAATGAGTGCTGGTACAAGTCTTCAGTGCTTTTCCAGGAATGACCAGGTTCGGGTGTGCAAAGTGACATGGGAACACAGTCCCCTCCATCCAGGAACATACTTAGTGTAGGCGTCCTTGTGGCATTTCCAGCAGTAGTCCATAAGAGTGGAGGTGGCCCATTGCTTATCCGGAATATATAATATCACTTTTCAGTTACAATCCATGCCCATCGGAAGCATTCCTTTTCCTCTGTACGATTAGGGGCTGCCCTTTCCCTTATAATTAAGTGTATACACCCACCTCGTTGTCCCATAATTCCTGACATGAGGTGGTCATGCTTTCATTCAAATATCACCCATTCCCATTTTTACCTCTGAGCTGGATGGCCCTACAGAGGAATTCCATGTTCCATGTTGGGAGACCATTTGTTGTTTAAGAAAACTGCCCTAGTTACACTAAGAGCTAATCTCGGTCCAGAGATGGACGCTGGAGAAGATGTGATTGTGTACTGAGTAGGGGGTTTTACCACCTCCAAAATTGTTTCTCTGGGAGAATCTCAGGGCCATGTCATATCTTCTCCTGTGTGGCATTCTGTCAAGCTCAGTTTGGATATCATTGGGCTCAGTTGGAATGTATAGAGCTGTGGGGTTGAAGTCATATTGAGTTATGTTTACAACTAATCTGTGTGGGTCTATCTTTTTGGGTTGGCTCTCGGCACTTATTCTAAATAGGTAGAGAATAATACGTTATTTTGCTTTCTCTGGGGCCACTACTTGGGACAAGTAAAAGCCTGTTGGAATCTACTGCATGTGAGATTAATGAAGAGACATATCATTACCTGGCTGAAGCTTGGGAGACAACTGTGGTCATGTGCTGGTACCATGAACTGTGTAAAAGGGAGCTGTGCAGTACATGTGGGATGCTGGAATTCTATTTGGTTCAAATGTAGGTAATGTAGGAGAGATCCCAACTTTAGGTGCTGTAGTTTCTTTTTAGTGAACTTATTTTGACTCAGCAGTTCCTCAGCAGCTCATAAGTTTGGGACTGCCAATAGTAGGCAGATCTTACATAACCATATAAATAACTTTTATTGCAACACTGCAGTTCTAGGTATGGGTACCATGGGAGTCATCTGCAATCCTCCGGTGGCTGTTCCTTTTGACCAGTTCATAAAAGTTTGCAGGTTTTAGTTCTAGGGTGATAATGCCATGGAAGGGTTCAACTGCACATTGGAATGGAGCACCCACACACTTGTCCCCTAATCTTTGTGGGCCGTCGGTGTTAAGCAGACCCATCTCTAATAGCCCATGGTTTTTCCTCTTTCCATGTGTACAAGTTAAGTAATATTCTTTTTTCATTCGTATTGTGGGGGTTGATGACAAGGCAGTGTTGGTGCACTTTCTTGTCCTTGCGGCGACCTATTTTTTAAAAAGAACTTTGTTGACACATTACTTTTTTGTTAGGCACATGGAGATTAAGTGATTTGCCCAGAATCACAGGATGTTGAGCGTCCTTGCAGACATTCAAACCCGGTTCCCCAGCTTTGACCTCAACCGCTCTCGCTGTAAGGCTACATCCTCTCCCCATTATTGTACCTCGAGTAGTACATTTATTATCCGACTGGTAGGAATAAATTAATTTGCACAAGTAAGGCCTTTGTTGTTGATTTTATAAATGTTATCTTCCCCTAAGATTTGTTTTGGGGTCACAAGCTTCCTTTCTGGAGCCCTCGGACAGAGGAAAAAGCTGTATAAGGAATAGAGGGACCCCTAACGAGTCTTGTCCCGATTTACAAAAGTGAGACAAAATCCTAACTTTACAACTTTGGGTATTCACAAAAGGCGTTTAGGAGTAGTAAAGATAAGGAATCCTATCTTTACTACTCCTAAATGCCTTTTGTGAATACCCAAAGTGTACTACTCCTAAACTGAGACAAAATCCTAACTTTACTACTCCTAAATGCCTTTTGAGAATACAGGAAGTTGTAAAGTTAGCATTTTTGTCTCAGATTACTTTCATGAATCAGGCCCTATGTCAATTCAGGTTAATACACAAATAGATTCAATTTTGGTATTTTACTGTAAAGGTCTGAGCCTTTCAAGTATATTCTAAATTTCCAGGCCATAATCTCAGTTTTATCTTCTTTAACGCATAACCTGACACAGCCCCAAATTTCTTCGTCAATTTTTGAAGACCCTCCATTGACCGTTTAAACTTGGGGGTATAAATGATAATATCATCCGCATATAACCCAATTTTGTTTGGACCAACCTTCCAACTCAAATAGGAGGATCTTCTCTGTAGCTCTTATCTTACAGGCTAGGTAATGGTGACAGCGGACACCCTTGTCTGGTGCCACACATAATTGTAACAGGCTGGGTCAATATCCCAATAACTAACACCTCGGAGATAGGGGAGTGATATAAAGATGCGAGAGAGCTAGTGAAATTTTTGCCTAATTTAAAATGTTCTACCAAAGCCTGTAAGAAAACCCAGTTTACACGATCAAATGCCTTAGCGGCATCAAGTGCGATAACCGCCAGGGGAAGACCATAAACCAAGGCCATGTCTATTGCACCAATAATCGTAAACGTTAACTCTTTCAAAAATCTACCCTTTATAAAGCCCTTATGGTCCTCATGGACTAAATTTGGAGTGACAATACTCAACCTATCGGCCATAATTTTTGCAAAACCTTTGTAATCACAATTTATTAGCGAAATGGAATTATAGGAGTCCATTCACTTTGGTGATTTCCCCGGCTTTGATAGAAGTTTTATAGTTGCATCATTCCATGAAGGGGGTAGTGAGACCTTACCCATGAAAATTTGATTAAATAGTTGAAACATAATTGGTACAAAGATATCTACCATTGATTTATATACTTCGACCGGAAGGCCGTCTGGGCCCAGAGCCTTACCTCTCTTTCCCCTTTAATGACCCCTTTCACCTCTGAGCACGCAATTTCCTGGTTTAATATCTCCTGTAGGACTTCAGGTAGCGGCTCCAAGAGATCTAACCAAGCCTTTAACACTAACTTATCTGGGCTAAGACCTTCCTTATATACTTTCACAAAATAATCATGAAAGGCCTCTATTCCTTTGCTATCTGAGATAGTTAAACCTGACTCCACTACTCTTACTTCCTTGATCTGGTTTTGAACTTGATCTTTTTTTTGCTTTCCAAGCTAAGAGTTTGCTAGACCCCTCACTATAGTTAAAATGTGCAAGCTGACTAGCATTCCATTTCTCCTTAACTCTTTGAGTCAATACTTCCACCAAATCTGATTTTAGCTCTGGCAACTCATGTAGTATACGTTCCTCCGTCTCAGGTTTGCCATGGTTTACAATGCTAGCCTTGCATAAATAATTTTTTTCCTCCAGTTCAAAAACCTTGCTGTAATGAATTCACCTTTTCATTGCTCCCATAGCACCTAACCTTCCTCTAAAAAAGCCTTAGAAGTGTCCCACACAATCTCTATCCTAGCTGAACATATATTTTCATCAAAAAATGCCTCTGCCTCTTCACTCAGAACTTTTAGGGCTTCCTGATCATAGAGGACCGTATGATCTAACCTCCAGGTTGAACCCGACAAGCCAACTCCCAGTTCCAAAGACAATGAGATAGCTGAGTGATCAGAGAGATATTTATGACAGGCAATATGTTTGTTGTTCATATTGTAACATACAACCAAATTGTGCTCCTTCTGAGATAACCAACTTGTCCGCCACGCACATATGTAGAACTCAGACCCGTATTTTGCATTCACTAGTAGAGACAGAAATAAATTATATCCAAGGACTTTAGTGCCTTCACCAACTTGACTGCATTACAGCTGCAGTCAGGACCATATTCCTTTGTCTTGGTCCTGCTTTTCTGCACTGCTTCACAGACACCTCAACTGAGAAGGTCTTCACTCATTTACCGTCTCTTGCACATTTGTCCTTAATGTGATACATTTGGACTACAGTGTCCCTTGAAGGTTAATCCATTGATCATAACATCCTCAAATCCATCTTACTGGCCTGCAGAGTGTTGTGTACCAGAAGGTCCCTTTCTGGAGTTCTAGCCCAGCAGAAGGTTTGCAGATTTGAGCTATTATCTCTGAAAAAGAGTGAAGCAGATCAAAAGGTAATATTGCTGAAAAATAATTGGGACTCTCTAGAGGGGTTATGGCTACTACTTGACAGACTTGAGCATCTTTGCACTGAAGGTCTCTGTCTGGCATGTGTATAGGTATTTGTTTAAAACAGATTATTGTGCCATCAGTAGATAGTTGTTTTTTAGATCACTTTCCATTCTTCCTATATTTTCCAATAACGCTGTATGGTGTTGAGTTTTTCCTGCACTAAAGCCATATTTGTCTGATAGGCCCTATATTACTTACCTGTATAAAAATAGAGCTACAAGATTTTAGTTAGCTGAAAAATGTGTTTCCTTAAGTCTGACACTGTATCATGTGTATATCAATGTATTGTAACTGTTCTCGACCTCGAGTAATAGTCAAATACATTCCTGATAAAAAATTTCTAATTTACCTTCCTGCTTCCCATCACAGTGATTAGTTTCTCCACCATAATCACACTGCTGGCTCTTAGCCGGCGTTGGTTCAGCCAGTGGCGGCTCCTTTCCACGGCGGAGGAGAGCGCTCTCACCTGCCATTATTGTTTTTTTTCTTCTTTCCTGCTGAGTGTTTAAGGGTGAGGATATGGGGATGGCCGGTTGAAGAAGGAGTGGTAGGTGTACTGTGATCAGTGTGCATGACGGTTTGGCCAACCATCTCAGGCCGGCCAAACTGTCATTTGTACTTAAGCAGTCTCCAACCTGAGCAGCTTTGCTGAGTTTGAGAAAGCAATGCACAGGCTCCCAGTCTCACTAGGAGTGCATATTCAGAGGACTCAGGCCAATCCTGAAGCTGCGTTCAGGATCATGAGAGCAGCATCAGGATTGGATGCAGTGGAGCATGGGAGCCTGTGACTGCAGAGGAGGGGAAGCAGAAGAGCACAATGCAGCCTGCTGCAGGTGAGTTCTTATTATTTTGTCTTGTTTTGTAATTTGTCTTCCGTCATACCCTAACCCAACCCGCCACCCCATCCACTCTTTGAAAACACCAGCCGCTACTGGGTTTAGCTCAATTGCCGTTGGAACCTTGAGCCCATAACCAGCCAGCTGTCATGTGGATTAAGCCTTCTACCCTCACCCTAGCGTTATGCATAAAGAGCTAAAAACAAAGCATTACCATTTGAGTTAAAATTAGAGACAATTATGTGCACCATTAGTGTCTGATTTTTACCAAGTGAAACTAGAAAGCCTGGGTTCATTGCAGCTTCACCCCTTAGCCAAACTTTGTGGTCTTAGGCAAATATTTTCTTTTACTTAACCTTCCTTTTTTCACTATCGCTTATGGAGGCACCTTCACTTAAGTGAGTTGAGAATACCATGTGGGGAAAAACCTAGGGGCCCATTAGGATGGCGGGCGGATTGCCCCCGCCAGGCTGGCGGTAGCCAACGCCGGCCTGGCGGTGCAATCGGCCCGCCATCCGCATCTATATTCCCCCCGCTATATAAGTATGGCGGGGGGACCGCGGCAGACGAAAAGACCGTCTACCGCTTTTCCGCCACGGTCACCTTGAGCCCGGGGCGGAAAAGGATTAATATGGTGGCGTTGTCTATTAGATACCCCCAGCCATATTACAGTGGGCTCAGTCAGATGCCGCCACGGAAAGGCATGCGGTCTTCACTCTGGGGGCACCCTGTGGGCCCCCAGAGTGAAGGAGAGGTGGGGAGTGCACACAGGGGGTACCTGTGGTACCCCCCAGCATTTTGCATACACGAAGCGTCAGGCACCACGCAGTGCCTGCCGCTTCTTGTATGCAAATGCATACATGCATTTTTAGCATTGTGGTGGGCGGTGCAGAGAGCACCGCCTGCCACAATGTTAAAAATGAGGAATGGGCCCGCCACTGTGGCGAGCGCATCCTAATCCCCACCACGGGACCCCCGCCCTTATGGCGGTTGGTCACAATCCCCATGAGGATGGCGGGCGGGCAAAGTCCACCCGCCATCCTAATGACCTCCCAAGTGTCTAATGGAATATACTGTAATTTGCATTATTTATAAGAAGATGGGCTACATTCAGGGTTCACATGACAACTGTCTTGCCTCTTAGTTTACTAATGACACTGTGGCCAAGGTGGGTCTAAACTCATGTTTAAAACTTATCACTTTTAATAAGAACTTCTCAGTGTAATGCTATATTATAAAGGATCAATTTCAAAGCTTTCCTGTTAAAGAAATACACTTTTTAGAATTTTCAAAAGCCTTTATCATATTTAGCATGATGTTATTTGTATATTTTGCATAGCAAACATATTCAGGTTTCGACTTGTAAGCGTGCTCTAGGAGAAAAGGCAGACTCCTTGCCTTAGCTCTAACTCGGATTGCCTGCCTCTATGTGTTAGGACAGTGTAAAGTTTTAGAGTGATAGATTTAGGTGAGTGTATAGTTCAGAGCTGGATGGAATTAATCAGCGAAAAGTTCTCCTCTATGAGGGTATGTTATGGTGAAGGAAATTCTCCCCGTTGATTCATCCGCAGAGTTCTGATGCTTGGTTTTTGATTATATTCTTTCTCTGTCTTCATATCACTATTGCAAGTTCTTTTCATAGGTGCGTTCTCCCTGTGTTAATATTATCCTATGCTTCCTTCAGACTTCTATGAGCTTTTTTCTTTTGTTCCGGGTCAATGTCTGATGATAAAAAAAAGGATGTCTGGTGTCATGCCCAGGAAGTGGATAATACGACCCTGGGGTCAAGGTGTGAAGAAGGGGACACCGGACACCACATCCGGTCAAGGGGCAGGGTGAGGCATTAGATGACCAAGGGGACAAGAGGCAGGACGCAAGAACAAGCTTTAAGCAGAATGAACAATAAAGGTTTCTGAAAGAAGCAATTGTGTCGTGCAGATTCGTGGGGGGCTATCACAACACTACAACTCGCAACAAAGGAGAAAGAACACACGTGTGTGTTGCCTGCTTCGCAATTTTAAACCAGGAGCCCACCCTGGATCGCGTCTGGTGCCGAGCGACGATCACAGCGAAGCCAGGAGCCCACCCTGGTTCACCCCACAGTGAAGAGCAACGACGCCTGACCGCCGCAGAAGAAAAGTTCTAAATGCCTGGTAAGCGCCGAGCCTGAGTGCGAGATTTAAAGAAAGTGAGTCTCAGCGGCCATTTGAGGACAGGCAAAAGAACCAATCAGCGTGCGAGAATACCCAGCGGCCATCATTAAACCAGGCAACACTCGGATTGGTCGAGAAGTCTTGCAAGAGTTTCGGCATCTATTTTTAAGTCAGGCAAAAGGACCAATAGGAAAGCGGAAAGGGCCGGCGGCCATTTTGGGACCAGGCAAAGTCAAAAAAGAGTGAAAAAGTGCCTGGAAGAGCACCAGGAGGGTGTAGCAAACACAGCAATCGAACGGGAAAGACACCCTGGACCTCATCTTGATGATATGATCAGCTGCCTAACAGGAACAAGACGGTTCTCCAAACTAGACTTGTGCAAAGGATATCACCAGTTAGAGCTCGACCCTCAGTCCAGGTATATCACGATGTTCTCCATGTACCTGGGTCTGTTCCGATATAATCGTTTGAGCTTTGGAATCTCATTTGCTGCTGAAATATTTCAAGAAACAATAAGGCAGATAATAAGGGCAGTAAAGAAGAGCCTGAATTACAGTGATTCTGTTTTTTGGCAAGTCGGATAAGGAACATGCAGGCACTGTGAGAGGTGTGCTCCCAATTAGAACTGGCAGGGTTCACGATAAATGAAGACAAGTGTGAGCTGGGGCGAGATGAACTGGTATTCTTTGGACACATTTTTTCCAAAAAAGGAATGCGGCCAGATCCCAGTAAAGTAGACACACTAAAAAAAGCAAAACAGCCAAGCGATGTCACAGAAGTGAGGTCATTCCTTGGCCTTGCCAGTTACAGCGCAAGGTACATACAAGACTTTGCCAAAGTGAGCACACCGTTGCGAGAACTGACAAAAAAAGGACAGAGGTTTGCATGGACAAAGGAATGCAGCAAAACTTTTGAAGAGATCAGAGAAGCTGTGACCGCAGTAGATCACCTGGCCTTCTTTGATCCGCTACTATGCACCGAACTGACGGTAGATGCCAGCCCAGTGGGGCTGGGGGCGATATTGGCGCAACACAAACCAGGAAAGGACTCACCAAGATGTGTAGTGGCCTACGGAAGTAAAAGCCTATCGGACGTTGAGCCAGCATACTCTCAACAGGTGAAAGAGAGTTTGGCAGTTGTGTGCGCCTGTGAACACTATCAAATGTTCATCTATGGGAAACCATTCACGATAATAACAGATCACCAAGCACTAACAACAATCCATGGAAATCCCAATGCAAAAATACCACCCTGGATAGAGAGGTGGGGAATAAGACTAATGGACTACAATTTCAAGATAATACATAAGCCTGGAAAGGAACACAACCCGGCTGACTATATGTCAAGACATCCTCTGCCACATGCAGTTGAGGCAACGACAATGGCAGATGAGTACCTAAACTTTATACTGAAGCACAACACACCAGCATCAATAACGATGGCAGAGCTGGAGCACGAGACAAAGTGAGATCCCACCATGCAAGCAATACAGAAAGTGACAAGACAGAAAAGGTGGAGACACATCAACAACAACAGCATCCTGGATGAAGGAGTTATAAAAGAGGAACTGTTGGCATTCAAGAAGATCCACGAAGAGCTCTCAGAGACCGAAAATGGCATCATGATGAAAGGAACAAGAATAGTGATGCCTGAGCGCTGAGGAGACAGACAATAGAACTGGTGCACGAGTCACACCGAGGGATGGTCGCAACTAAGAAAATAAAATGCTATGAGAAAAAGTGTGGTTCCCGGGACTGGTCGGTATGGTCGAGGCGACTGTCATGCACTGCCAAGTCTGCCAAGTGACGGGGCTGCCGCCCAAGCCGGAGCCACTACAGATGTCTGAACTACCGAAAGCAGTGTGGACAAAATTTGCAGCGGATTTCTATGGACCCCTGGAGACGGGAAACTACCTGTTGGTAATAATAGATGAGTTCTCCCGATTTCCAATTGTAAGACAAGTAGCGTCAATGTCAGCAAGTGCAACACTGCCAGTCATGGATGATGTCTTTGCAGCGTGGGGCTCTCCTGAAACGCTAAAGACTGAAAATGGCCCACCATTCTCCGGAGAAGAGTTCCGGAAATTTATGGAGTACCTAGGAATCAGCCACCGGAAAATAACACCTTTGTGGCTACAAGCAAATGGGATTGCGGAAAGCTTCATGGGGACAATAAAGAAGGCAGTACAGAGAGCAAAGATAACATAGATATCTATAGGACAAGCGCTGTGCCAGATACTGAGAGACTACAGGAACACCCCCCCACAGCTCGACAGGCCGATGCCCGGCCGAGCTCGTGCTCCGACGCTCGAGCAGGACACGGCTACCGCAGATGGAAATGATGACAACTGTGGGGTGAAGCAATATAGCAGCCAAAGACGAAGAGTCAAAAGCAAAAATGAAGGCAGACGCGGATCAAAGGAGGCACACCACCAAGGCAAAACTAAAAGAAGGAGACACGATGGTGGTGCGGCAAAGACAGCAGAGGAAATCGGACAGTGCGTTCTCAAAGTACCCACTGACAGTGACGGAGGTGAAGGGACCTATGACAACTGCATCAGCAGGGCGGTATCACAACACCAGAAACAGCTCGTATTTCAAAAAACTGAGAACAAAAGAAGAAGAAGAACAAACGGTACAAGCGCCGGAGGTAATCAAGGAGGAAGAAAATGCACAGATGGACAACAAAGAAACAAGGCCGAGAAGAACATGCAAGAAACGACAGAGACTAATTGAAGAGATGTAGTAGGACGTGGGCCAGTGAGGATCTCTCTCTCTCTCTCTCTCTCTCTCTCTCTCTCTCTCTCTCTCTCTCTCTCTCTCTCACACTCTCTCTCTCTACCCTCTCTACCATCTATCAGCACTCACCGACTAGTGACCACAGGCAGCGTCAAGGGAAATGTATTTTTGCAACAAAGGGGGAGATGTCATGCCCAGGCAGTGGGCACTAGGACCCTGGGGTCAAGGGTGTGGGGAAGGGGACACCGGACACCACATCCGGTCAAGGGGCAGAGCGAGGCATTAGATAACCAAGGGGACAAGATCAGGACGCGAGAACAAGCTATAAGTAGAATGAACAATAAAGGTACCTGAAAGAAGCAATCGTGTCGTGCAGATTCTTGGGGGGGCCATCACAACACTACATCCGGATACCTAAAAAATTGAGTCGGGCCACTGCTTGCAACCAGTGCACAAACTGGGCACGGATCATCATTGTGTTTAATGTTTATTCAGATTCCGCTTGGCCTGGATTTACAGACTCTTTTGTGACTCAACACACTACTTTAGAGGAACGTTCACATCAGTAGCAAAATCCGTTACAGATCTGTATGTGAAACAAATTTTACAGTCTTAAGCGAGTAACTAAAACTTAGAATTATGGACGCGGCAGGTTTAATCATTGTATCCGTTCTTTGATAGCACAGATGTCTGAAATCTTCTGGGCAACCTGGAACAAGGCTAAACATTATTGATGAGCGCATTTGTTCACTGTAATAAAATCTCACAGTACTACATTTATGTTGAAACTTATCTCACGTTTACACAGTGGAACCCTGTGGAGCTCTGCATCCCAATTTGCCAACCTTTTGGACAATCAATAGATAAGTGAGCGCAGACGCGGCTGCTCTTTGTCAGGTAATTCTGTTAATTAAGATTCTAAGATATAGGGGACTGTGCTGGGTCGTTTCAAAGCTATCATTATATAGAAGGAATGCCATCTTCCAGATAGGCTTTCTACTGTTAAAAATGGAGCGTTACCATTTTGAAATAAAAGACACTTAATTATAAAAAAAAAAATATGTCGGCTGAATAAAGGAGAACGAAAAACTGCAATGATGCACAAATTGAAATTCTGTAGATCTCCCAAATAACAAAGGTCATTTGACTAAAAATGTATTTAATACTACTACATCCTCATACCTCTCGACAGTGGGCGATGCGGATTTTAAATCCCCATTCCAGAATGACTGGTCGCAGCCAAAATATATTAAGGGCCTCATTTATGAGGCTGTGCGTCACTTTTAAGTCACCGGTGCGTCACTTTTTGTGACGCACCAGTGGCGTAGAAAATGTGCCTTGCTGCGCCATATTTACAAAGTTGCGCATGTAGGTAGATGCGTCACTTTGTAAACCCCCTGCACCACATTATACCTGCGCCAGGTATAATGTATGCAAGGGGGGGCGTTTTGACGCAAGAAAGGGTCATGGAAGTGACTGATGCAGTGAAATCTATAAGATTTCCCTGCGTCATTTCTTGGCCGCTAATGCGTCAAAATCTTACGCCTGCTTCATGGCAGGCGTAAGACTGACGCAGTCACTAACAACATGGGACTTGCCCATGTGAAAGTACACATTGCTGGAGTTGCGTCACTTTTGTGACACACTCCAGCCATGCATCACTTTTGCGCCTACAGATACGTCAGAAATACTGACGTATCTGTAACTCCTTGCGACATGATGGGTCATATTATAAATATGACACATCAATCATGACGCAAGGAGTGCGCACTGAGAAGTGATGCATCATTTCTCATAAATGAGGCCCTACATCTTTTCTCTCCTTTAAAAAAATGCATTTATTGAGATTCGTGATAATCAAAATCCCTTCAGTCCTTGGAAGCTTTCACACTTCCTGCTGCTCATTTTTCAGGTGTCACCGGGCACGTGCAGCCATGGCACCAACTGACATGAATAGAGGACAGAACCTGTGCAAAAATAGAGGGTCAAATGTTCACAACCCATGCCTGTTCCTTAGTTCTGCGAAATTGTTTAACTTCTTTTGGAAAGCTAGTGGGAGGGACAGGAGCTGTGGAATCTTACCATTCTCTGCTGTCGAATACGAGTCATGGGATGAGGTTATATTGCCTGAATTCCTTCTCCAATAGATTCTAGCAGCCTCACCCCTCTGCATACCTCCCCAAATCTTGAGGAGAGACCAAGAAGGGGAAGCAAATTTAAAAATACAATTTCCAGTCCAGTCAGGGATGAAAGTTGTGGATAAATTTGAAAAGCTTTATGTAAAGATGAGGCGGAGGCAGGAGGTTGTAGTTCAGGATTTATTCAGGAGAAGAGAGCCGTCCAGCTTGAGGGGAAGACACAGCAGCAGCAACTGCCAAGCAGGGAACACTGGGGAGGAATCTTCGGTACAAGGGAATCCAAAGGGTGACATCACAGGGTGATGGGATGACAGCAATAGCAATACAGATCACCAAACACCTCCCCCCTTTTTAAAAAAAAACAATTTAAGGAACATAGTAAAACAATAAGGAAAAGCAAATCAGATATAATCACGGTATTTGTTGGGCCTCACAATTGCCCTCGAACTTTTCCTTAAACCATTATCAACACTGACATTAGAATCTTCTTTTAAGCCATTACCAACATTGATATTCGATGAGGGAGCAGTTGCACGGGAGGGATCTTTAGCAACCCGAGAAGTGCTCCACCAATTGCCATTAGACAGTGTGACAGCATTCTTGCGAACATCAACAACCTGTTGGGATTCAAGAAACCTCGAAAAACCCTTCTTAACTATGACAGGATTCTTGATTCTAACCCAATCACCAGCATGAATGTTATGAGAAGACTTTTTTTTAGACTCGGCAGAGCAAGGCAGGGAACTAGAAGATTTTTTGTTGGCACATTCCCACACTGCTTCCAAATCACAGCCTCGGTGGAGGCTCTTGACCATCCAAAAGGGGAAATCTTGGGAGCAAGCTTTTCTTCCTCTCATCAGTTCGAAAGGAGAAAAACCTGTGGCAACATGGGGAGAAATCCGATAAGACCATATAAGATCTTTTACAGCTTGGAAGATACAGTTATTTGACCTGAAAGCAGCTTGCACACATTCGACAATAACTCTGTTAAATCTCTCGGTTTTGCCATTGCTTTGGGGATGGTACAACGGAGTTCTGGTATGTCTAATACAGCAATTGTTAAGGAAGACACCCATTTCTTTAGAAATTAATTGTACCCCGTTGTCAGTGAGAATTTCTTCTGGACACCCCTCCCTGAGGAAGATTCTGCTTAAACAATCAATAACACTCTTGGAGTTGAGAACATTGATGGGCTCAACTTCGACCCACCTGGAAAGATGATCAACAAGGACCAGGAAGTATTTGGAGGTATTGGGAAGGACATGGAACGGACCTAAAAAGTCCAGACCAATTTTTTGCCAGGCCCTAACGGGAGGGGGAACAACAGTATTAGAAACACCTTCTAAGATAAGAACCTTGTCACTGGTGTTGCAGCGTGAACAGAGTTTGATGGCTTCAACAATCTGGTTGTCCATTTTTGGCCACCAAAAATTCGATCTGACGTTTCTCTTGGTGATGGTGGCACCTAAATGTCCAGAATGTGCATCAGTAATAATTTTCTCTCTGTAAACAGAAGGGGGAATGAATTTATCACCCCTAACAATTTTGCCATTTTCCAAAGAAAGTTCAGAGTTAATTTTCCAATAAATTTGAAGCTCAGGAGAAAGGGATTTTTCTTTGGGCAAACCTTTTTGTATGAAAGAAATGACATCTTTGAGGATGGCATCATTCTCAACAGCCTTGATCCAGTCACATTCAGCGAAAGAAACGGAGGTTTGAGAGATATTGAACACAAAACATTCCTCAATGTCAGTTTCGTCATTCTCATCAGGTTCTTGTAAGGGTAACCTGGACAAGCAGTCAGCCCGTCTGTTTTTACCACCAGGGATATAAACAGCCTTGAAATTGAATTCCAATAGTGTAGTGGAAAGTCTAGCCAATCGTGCAGTAGTGCGATTGACGTTTCTGCCTGACAAAATATCAACAAGGGGACGATGGTCGGTTTGAAGAATAAACGGTCTACCCCATAGGTAAGACTTGAATTTCTCAACACTCCAAGCACAAGCAAGCAGTTCCTTCTCTATAACTGAATATTTCCTTTCGACAGGGCGGAGAGTCCTGGAGGCAAATCCGACAGTAAATTCTTTACCATAAGCCACTTGAGAAAGAACAGCTCCTAAGCCATATTCGCAAGCATCAACAGTGACAACAGTTTCTCTGTTGCCATTGAAAGGTTGAAGAGCAGGAGCGTTAGTAATGTGCCTTTTGATAAGCTGAAAACCTTTTTCGCACTCATCAGACCAGCTGAAGGTGGCACCTTTTTTTAGTAAGAGCCTAAAACATTCGGTGGTCTTGGCATAGTCTCTCATGAATTTTGAGTAAAACTCACAAAGACCAAGAAAGGACAAAAGCTGTTCCTTGTTGGAAGGGGCGGGAGCTTCAATGATGCTTTTCACAAGACCAGATCTAGGCCTGATGCCACTTTCAGAAATGATATGACCAAGGTATTCCACTTCTCTGGTTTTGAAAACACACTTACTCTTTTGTAAGGTCACACCTCTATGTTCCAGAATGTGAAAGACCTGGTCAATGACTTTGTCATGTTCGCTCTCAGATTGAGTGAAAATAAGAATATCATCTTGAAAGACGACTACATTGGAGAGTTCCTCAAACATTTCTGACATGATGCGCTGGAAAACAGCGGCAGCAGAAGCCAACCCGAAAGGAAGGCGACAAAATTGGAATACGCCATCAGGTGTGACAAAGGCAGTGAGGTGTCGTGAGAGAGGATGCAACTCAATCTGGTGGTAGGCCGCCTTTAAGTCAAATTTTGAAAACCAAGTGGATGAACCTACTTTTGCTAATAAATCCTCAATACGAGGAAGGGGAAAGCCATCAACCCAGATAGCCTGATTGAGACTGCGTAAATCCACACACATCCTAAGGTCACCGGACCTTTTCCTAGCAAGAACAATAGGAGAAAGCCATAATGTCGATTCAACCTTTTCAATAATTTCTTGTTCGCACAGGGATTTTAAATGTTTGGACAAGTCCGCTCTGATACTGAGTGGGACATTTCTAAGTTTGTGTTTGACTGGAGTAATGCCATCTTTGACTTTGATGAAATGTTGAAAATTGGTGATCTTACCGAGACGATCTTCAAAAACTTTTTTATATTTGTGTTCCCACAACTTGTCATTCAAAATGTTACAAACAGGGGCAGAGGATGAAGACATAGAACAAGGAATATTGCACTCTTCAATAAATACAGGATTGGGTAGACCAGGTTTAATGGTAACACCAAATTCTGCCTGATGAATGAGACCCAGCACGTTGATGCTACGTTTAGCAACATAAACCTTCCCTTTGATAAATTTGCCAAAGATGGAAATCTCAGCCCAGAAATAACCTAGAAGGTTAATTCTACTTCCCTCAAAGGCTACAGAAAGAACATCAGGAGGACGTAAACACTTGTCATGCCAGAAGTGAGAATACTTTTCGTGGGAAACAATAGTGATACGGGCACCGGTGTCTACAAGTAGTTGAACATGACATTTATCAATGGTAGCATCGACTTCAGGATCAGGAACAAGAAAAGTACGACTAACAATATCATTGTCTTTCACAACAACTACATATTCTTGATTGGTTACATCACATTCTGAATATTCAATTGAATGCTCAAGAGAATTTAAATCAGGGGAAGAATCATTCTCATTCATGACACAACGTACATCACCTCTTCTACCTCTCATACAGACCTTTGAGAAATGACCATTTTTGCCACATTGACTGCATTGTTGGTTGGCTGCAGGACAATTTTTGAAATTAGAAAAATGGTAAGAAGAACCACATCTAAAACAGAAAGTGTTTTGGCTAAATTGTCTATTGGGCATAAAGGGTCTTCTGGTGCTGGTATTTCCCATTCTTCTAAAATAACCACGTGAATCACGAGGAACAAAATTAGAAGTCTTGATGGGAGCAGGCATTTTAGTGGAAACAGCACCAGAAATAGAAGTATTGGAAAGGGAAACCTCTAATTGTTTGGAATCTTCCAAGGATGTCTCAATACTCTTGGCTATGTCAATAGCTTTATCAAGAGAAGGATCCTTGCAGGATAACAATTTTCCTTGGATTTGTTTGCAAGAACAGCAAGCAACAAGTTGATCCCTAATAAGTTGAGCGGTGAAATTGTCAAATTCGCATTTAGAAGCAAGAATTTTCAAAGCAGTAACGAATGTGTCAATGCTTTCTTCAGGTTTTTGAGCCCTGGTGAAGAATTTGTAACGATGAACAACCATGTTTTTGGTTTTAACAAAGTATTTGTCTAACTTGGCTATGGCTATGTCGAATTCGTCAGGAGCTTCACCAGGAGGGGGAACATAAGGCGGAAGATGGTCAAAGACATTCTGGCCTTCCACACCAAGATGATAGTACATTAAACTCTTTTTCCTTTCAGCACGATATCTAAGACCATCAATTGCGCCTAAGTAGGCCATGAAGGATCTTAACCATAGCTTCCATTCGAGAGGAGGATCACCAGGAGTCTGAAGAAATGGAGCTGGAGGAGAAACGCTTTGCATTGTGGTATCTTCTATTTTCCCTTGGAATAAAGAGTTTTAAATAAAAGAAATAAGCTAACAAAACAAAAACAAAAAAAAACTATTATAACAATGACAATGCAAATAATGTACACAATAGCTTGCAAAAACTGTGCACATCAGTGTGCAAATGCTGTGCACATCAGCGTGTAAATGAAGATGTTGTAGATATTAGCGTATAAAACATTAATGTGGAAATGTTGATGAGAAGCGTGAAAGCTGTGCGCATCAGCGCGAAGTTGAAGTTGAAGTTTTTTTATAACATGTAAGCAAAACTTGAGCACATAAGCGTGAAGAGAAGTAAATGATTTGAAAAGTGCTTAATCAGCTGTGTGCTGTTTAATCCGCTGTGCGCTTGAGCTGTGCGCATCAGCGTAATGAGTGAAGCAAAATACAAAAAGTTGCATCGGCGAAGGAAAAGGCTGAAAGACTGAACAGCTGTGCACAGGAGAAGCCTTTGTGACGTTTCGAGGCTCAATGACTGAACAGCTGAGTGCAGCAAGGAGAAGCCTTTGTGACGTTTCGAAACCAAGCAGTGACTGGCAAGCAGGAGGAGCGTCTAAGTTGCCATGGTGACCGGTATGCGTAATACGTGAAGACGCTTGGTTGCTTGAGGCGTGAAGGCATTCGATTGCTTGACGGAGCCTGAACGTGAAAGTTCTACCACGTCATCATTCTGAGGCGCAGTCCGAGGGGAGAAATGCACGCAGTGTTGAAAGCGTGAGGAAAAAAGGTAGGAAAGTCTTAGAAATGTGGCGGAAAAGTCTAGCGAGAGTCAGCTGGTGGGAGCGGTGCGGGCTGGCACAGAGAATAAAGCAGATAGCACAAAGCTGGGTAACGCGCAGTGAGGAGGCGTGCAGATGAATTTAATTGGCAGAATGTAGCAGGGCCAATTAAGATGAAAAGAGTTCTGCAGCTGCGACGTCTCTCAGTGAGTACAGCGGAGAAAATAATCTGTAAATGTACTCACATGGCGATGAAGGTCGGAAGGAAAACAAAAAATCCTGAATTTCAAAACGCTTTCCGTGATGAAGTTGTTTTGAAGATTGAAACAGCAGCTGAAGAACTGCTGACCATCCTCTGTCGCCAATGTAAAGATGAGGCGGAGGCAGGAGGTTGTAGTTCAGGATTTATTCAGGAGAAGAGAGCCGTCCAGCTTGAGGGGAAGACACAGCAGCAGCAACTGCCAAGCAGGGAACACTGGGGAGGAATCTTCGGTACAAGGGAATCCAAAGGGTGACATCACAGGGTGATGGGATGACAGCAATAGCAATACAGATCACCACACTTTATTCAGAGATCACCCATATTACTTCAATAAATCTTAGGTGAGTTTACTGCAATCTCATAAAAAGGTTTGGTTAGAATCACACTGATGAAATATTGCATTAACCATGTTCCATGAAGGAATACACCTCCTGAAGTTTGGACTGGAATTTCGGAATTACTAGAGCCCATTAAGGGTTCAAGTTCAAAGGAAAAGAGTGAGATTAAAGGTAGATAAAGCACAAACTCAAAATTAGACAGCAGAACTTCCCGTTTAGAGTAGTTCATGAAACTCAGCCTAGTCTCAATCAATCTAGCAGATGATCATCAATGACGGTAACAATCTGTAAAAATAAAGCGTTAAAAGTAAATATAAACAGAAGCAGCCGTCAGTCCAGGATGAAATGGTAGGACGAAAAAGCATAGCCTCTACCTCGGAACATGCACTAATATAAAAAGATACACATTCATGTTCCAGACATTGTATCTGACATGCTCCTCCCTAGACTAATCAAAAAGTAGCTTCTATGTGAGCAGGTACGATTCTTCCTTTCCCACGAAAATACATGTGGATTACAAATCTGTATCACAAGGTAGCTGGAGACATTCTTATGTAGTTAAATTCTGGAAAGGCAAGCCTCAATTTCCATAGGCATCAATCTCAGGTTGGCCTTGTAAATTAATTTCTTTCACTGCGCACACAATGATCTATGCTAAAGAGAAGAAACAACATCTTTGCAAAAGTACTATTTTATAATGTATTTCATTATTACTACCAAAAAATATTGTTTTGAATTTGCACCTATTCTATTCCATTCAGGCACTATAAACAATCTGTTGCTTAGTAAATTAATACATTTGATTAAAACTGGAACATTCTGTAGTTATGATGAGTATTTCTCAACATGTTTTATTAAGGTCAGACTTCAATAAAACAGGATTTATAAAGCGTAGCAAATCACCTGATACTGATAGGGCATCCAGGCACTTGTCTACTAAATTATTTGTACTCAGATCACCAAAATAAAGTTCACTTCTAGTTAGAGGAATACTTCTGTGGTCTATACACATTGCTCTGACTGCCTATTGCAGATTACACATTATAAATGTGTGTCATACTACCTTTAAATTTGACATTAATCGTTGCACATTTTTAACTGGTATTCTAAAAAAATTGCATTTTAATTTGTTAATCTCATCACCTCTCAATGTTTCAGTAAAGAAAAGTTGTATTTTCTCATGCCACTCTCTCACTCTTTTCTGAAATTGCCTGGTTTACACTTGCCTGTCAGCACTATTCCACCCTGCATTTGTTGGGAATGAAGTGAGCCAGCCTAAAGAACAAAACAAAAAAATATTGTTTCCTATTTATTTTTGGCAAATTTGCCTTCGCTTGCATCAAAACTAGGGGGCGGAGCCTTCACAGCCATATGTCAAACTGACTGTTTCAGAAGAAGCTGAGGGAGCTCCAGATGCCGGGCAAGTCCTGCAGTACTCCCCTTTTGCACACAGCACACTGGAGGGATGCAGGGAGCTGGCCAGCTCAGATAGGGTGCCTACGTGGGCCTGTAATGTTTGAAGTAGCTACCATTGGGGCATTGTGATTGGCTGGCCAGCTACCAAAATTCCACCCTAAGTGCTAACATAATTAATCCATTTAATTTTTCTCCATTTACTTACTGAGCCAGAGCCAAACCAAGGGTCAGACTTTGCTCTGAGAGTACGTTCAAGATGTCGAGCCCTGCATGTGTCTACTATACAAATCAAACGTTCCTGTTCACGCCAGGAGGCGCTTATCTACCAGCCAGGGCTCCTGCAGAGGAGAACGCACATGGGCGTGCACGGGCCGTCCATGCCCATTGGAGCCCAGGGGAGGCTGGGCCATCCCTCTACCAGCGGGACATTAGATCTTGGCTCTTCAATCTCTGTGGCATATCTTCGCAGTTTATTTTTTAATACCTGTGTCCTTGGTGTCCGTGGTGTTGTTCAGGGGCGTAGGAGACACTAAAATTCTGGGGGGGACAGGGACAACCTTGTGGACTTTCCGGTGACCCTATAGAAATCACTGCCCGTTAAATGAATACAATTGCATACATTTGAAAAGGAAATGAATGAAAAGCTGACTTAGGGTGGGGGCATTGTGTTTGCAAGTGCATTATGGATTGAAAAGTACCTGCTGCTGCTGTATTCCTGGTCTCCAGCAATTTTCAGGCAACAATAAAAATGTGAAGATAACCTTGTTCTTTATTGAGAGAGATCAGAGGTTTGCCTAGTGGAAGTGTTGACTCATGGTAAGGTAGCCACAGTGGGGTAATATGCCTACTGCAAAGAATGTGTACCACGCAGATCACAAAATGCATATCATGCAAATAGAGCAAACAGAAGGAGATGATGGATGGGGTGCTGAAACTTTTTAGACACTCAACCCCAGTCACAGATGTGGGTTGAATGCATCATCGTTTTTTGGCTCACTTTGCCACCCCAGTTCAGACACAGCTATATGCAAATCAGTCCCAGGATGCTTGTTTCCGGTCCAGGGAAGACATGGCTTGGCAGTTCGGGCTGGACTGTTCTCATGAGGCACACGGTCAAGACTGATTTGCATATAGCTGTGTCTGAACTAGGGTGGCCAAGTGAGCTAAAGAATGATGATGGATTCCACCCAGATCTGTGACTGGGGTGAGTGACTGCAAAGTATCAGCACTCCATCCATCATCTCCGTGTGTTTGCTTTGTTCACCCTAAGTTGGCAGGGTATGCCCAGATGTGGGACCCTTGCTCACTTTGCCACTGGATTCAAGCTAGCCTGGTTGATGAGGGCTGTTAGCCCGAAACCGGACCCAGGATGCTTGTTTTTGGTCCAGGGAAGACATGGCTAGGCAGTACGGGCTGGACCGTTCTCACGAGGCACAGGGTCAAGACTGATTTGCATATAGCTGTGTCTGAACTGGGGTGGCAAAGTGAGTTAAAGAACAGTGATGGATTCAACCCAGATCTGTGACTAGGGGTGAGTGTCTGAAAAGTTTCAGCACTCCGTCCATCATCTCCTTCTGTTTGCTTTGTTCACCCTAAGTTGGCAGGGTATGCCCAGACATTGGTCCCTTGCTCACTTTGCCACTGGATTCAAACCTGACTGATGAGGGCTGATAGGCCAACACTGGTCCCAGGATGCTTGTTTCTGGTCCAGGGAAGACATGACTTGGCAGTTCGATGGATTCAACCCAGATCTGTGACTGGTGGTCAGTGGTTCGACCATCATCTCCTTGTGCTTGCTTTGTTCGCCCTAAGTTGGCAGGGTATGCCCATACATGGGTCCCTTGCTCACTTCGCCACTTGATTCAAGCTAGCCTGGCTGATGAGGGCTGTTAGCCTGAAACCGGTCCCAGTATGAAAGTTTCTGGTCCAGGTAAGACATGGCTTGGCAGTTCGGGCTGGACTGTTCACATGAGGCACAGGGTCAAGAGTGATTTGCCTATATCTGTGTCTGAACTGGGGTGGCAAAATGATCTAAAGAACGATGATGGATTCAACCCAGATCTCTGACTGGGGGTGAGTGTCTGAAAAGTTTCAGCTCTCCGTCCATCAGCTCCTTTTGCTTTATCATGTAAATAGGTCAGTGAGTTACTGCTTTTGTCTGAGAAATTCTTTTGGTATTTGCAGTTTATAAGTTAAAATCTTAACAGTGATCAGTAAGCTATTAACCGTCATCAAAGAACTGCATGAAAACCTCAAGGTATAGATTAAAATGTTATGACTTTACCCCTGTCTTTCCTTATCCTAATATTTGAAAATGGGTTCATGAGGATACAAATTAATTCTGATTATTAAAGAGAACCCCCCAAATATGGTGTTATGTTTTTAATTCTGAATTTGTACTTCTCTAGTGTTGCAAAGCCATCCTGTGCCCTGGGCACTCCCCAACGTTTTGCTGACTGATACTGGTGGTACCTGACTCTGACTGACCCTGGCCTCTGCCTAACCAGGCCCAGGACCAGTGCTATGCTGAAAGTGACACTTAAAAATACATTGTAAACACCTACATGCACTAGGGTGCACTATGGGTTAGGGTACCCCTATGATTGGCATGACCTATAAGGCCCTAGTACATAATAGGGCAGGGGGATGAGAACTACCTTTAAGTCCCTAGAATATAATAGGACATGGCAGTTTAGAGGCCAGCAGCCTTTCTGCACCTGCATGTGTGCACTGCTGAAGCCTGAGGACAGTTTAAAAGTAGCCCTGTGTTGTAGGACTGCTTTTAAAATGCAAATTGTGCCCAAAATCGACTTTTGCGTTTGGGGAACTTACAAAATTATGAACTACAATGTTGGGGCAACATTAGGTTGAGTGGAAAAATGTTTCCACTTAACTATGGCTGTATCATATATGCCACATAATACATCATTTGCTGCATAATCTAACAATTTCACCCAAAACAATTTTGTAGCTCAAACTGATCAAAAATGACTAAAAGAAATGTGACTTACGTTGCTGTGGAGTGTAGGGCCCTTTGCAAAGGTTGACTGGTCACCTTTCCCACTGCTGCATTTGTATGTTACACAGGTACTAATGAGGCAAAAGCTCTGCAGAGGCTCTTAGTATGTATAAATATGTCAAAATATTAAAGTATCATAAAATGTACCGCATTATGCTGCAGACTTTTTATTGTTGCATAATTTAGTCAACACTGCAACATCATTTTGCTCTCCATTGCTGCATAACTCCAGTGGCCCGAAAATAGGTTGTACATGTTAAAAGTGTTTGTGCATGAAGCAGAGACCATGACGTTTGAAAACTTAGGGGCTGATTACGATGGCAGGTGGACTTCAGCCCGTCTGCCATCGAATCGGGGAATGGGACCGGTGGCCTGCAAGGTGGCGGCCCCACGATAGGCATTACAATGCGACCGCCACTATCGCGTTCGCAGTGCCTATCTTGTACTTTGCAGCAGGTGCTGCTGGCTGCATCATCCACTGCAATGTAAAAAAGAGACAGGTTACATATATCAATGCACTACGTGGCAGGCACAATGCGGTGCCCGCCTCATGATGCAGTGATATGTAAGGGGGCATCATAGGTGACCCCCGGGTCCGATGTCGGGGGGCTGGGGGGAAAGGTGTACAAACCCCCAATGTCCCTTTCCGTCATCTTTTCCATGGTGTGTGAACCGCCATGGATAGGCTGGCGGGTAAGAGACATCGTAATCCCTACTGCGGTGCACCACCACCAGGACTGTAGGAACCACAAGCTCCTCCGCTGCACTGGCGGGCTCAAGGTGCCCATCGGGTTTGTGGTGGTTGGTCTTTCCGACCGCCAGGGAATAGCCTGCCATTATAATATGGCGGGCGGTGATGCAGTCACCGATGGCGGCGCCACCAATGGGGTGACGTGGTGGTCCCACTGCCATTATAATCACCCCTTAAGTTTGGTGTGCGTGCAAATCCTACATTGCCAACCTCTGGTAAGTTGCACTACTACTGCTGAAAAAGGCCAAAGAAGGTACCAATGGGTGAGGTGGACTGGCCTCAAGGGTCTTGTGACCTCAGTGACAGAGTCACTGCCGCTCTAGGGTGTGCTGCTTCGTAGGTCTGCCCGCAAGACTGGAGGTGAACTGCAGTATGGATTGTTGTGGACAGGCCTTCAAGGTTAACTCACACTTGCCACTGTTAGGGTCCACCTGCGGATGCTAAGACACCAGGGCTTCTAAGGTCTATCGGGCCTTCTAAGGTGTAGCATCGGAATAAGCTCTGTCAGGAGTGTGGTCTGATGTACTGGTCATGAAGGCTGAACATGGTTCTCCAGTTCCAAATTCAGCAGCTCTGGACAGAGTGCCACATCCTCTCCCACACTGAACACCATACTGCCCCACAGAGAGAATCTCACACTGCCTTCGGCTACATCTCAATTGTGCTGCGTTTAAATTCAAATGATGCACTAGACAACAGTATAATTCTGCCTGAAATTTCTTTTTATAACACCTTGGAAAAAGCAAACACTCATAAGGAATGCAAGAATAAGCAAAGCATGTGAACTGTAATCAGTAACAACATGGTTACCTTAACAGTTTTAAACTCCTATATGACTACAGGACCATGAAGGGACCAGTTTTAATGTCCATTGCTTATATCCTTACAAAATGTAAGAAGTTTGGATTAAAAAAAAAAAAGACTACCTCCCCAAACACAGAGCCACTGTACACATTTTATAAGCTAAAATAATTAAAACAGTTGAAAACGATCATATTAAACGTTTCTACTCCACCCATCGACCAGGTATTGCAGTCCCTTTATGAATGGTGCACTTCCCCACCCTGGAAAAATAATGTTGTTTAAAGAAAGAAGATAAAAAGAAAGTAGCGCTTTTACTGGCAAACTCTGCAAAGTGGTACTAATGTGTGTGGGTGTAAATAACAATCTGGCCAGTCTGCTGACCACTCTGTATTGTTTTATATAGGTATTTAATAATATTTTCTCTCCTAGGTTGTTCTTTGGAGTAAAAAACTGTCAGAAAATGAGGACATTTCCAGCCAAAGTGTTCCGCTCTTTTCTTGGATCCATTTCACAGGGGAACAAATAAAGAAAAGGAGAGGCAAGAGAGAGTAGTAAGAGTGGTCTCTTCAAATCACACAAGTGAGGAAGAGCGAGACGGAGAGAGAGCATGAATAGAGAGAGAGAGGGCAGGAGGGCGCTGCCAGAGGCAGATCAGGAGAAGTGGACACTGTCCTTGCCTTCTCTGGGCATGAAGGCAAATAGTTTTTTTTACCTTATCGGCCCTTCCCAGAACCGGAGCCTTACTACAGCATAACAAAGGGCAGAGGGCGGGTGGCGTCTTTGACTGCAGCAGGGCAAGTGCAGGGCCATTAGGTAGTGCTTTCACTCGCTAATGGCCCTGCGATTAACAGGAGGGCGAGGGGTAATTATTTTGTCCCCTCGCCCGTCCCCCGTGTCCCCCCCACTCCAAAATCTGGTGGGGACATATCCCCCGCGTCCCCCACACTTCCTACGCCCATGGTGTTGTTTATTCGGGACTTTCCAATGTGCAAATGTAAGGGAGTAGCGGGAACCTTGGACGCTTTCATTGTCAGGGCCGAATCAATGCTCAGCCACGAGATAGAACTGACAGAGAGGCGACTCTCTTTAGAACCTTTACCCCTGCAGAAGCGCTCTTCATTAGGTACTATCACCTTGGGTGGTGCCCCTTAATTCTGTTCATCCCCTACCTCTCAAGGCAAGCTTCAGTCTTCTCCCAAACCTGACCTGGGAGTATCCTATATGGACGTTTTAAAAGTATATACATTAGGACACGCACCCCTAAACCCCATAGTGAGGACAAGTCGAGAGAGCCACCAGTGAAGCAAGGGAGGGGTGGGGACACCCAAAAATTAAAACAAAAATGGCCCCTGCACGCTATTTCTAAGGTGATACAAACCAGTTCCATCAGCACACAGACCAATGATGTTCCTTCCGTACCAACATGCAGTACTCCTGGAGATTCTGCTCTTGTTATTGTTGGGGAGACTGTTCTAGATTTCGCTCTAGCGCGGATTAAAGAACTAATGTACAATAGCTTAGCCTTTCTCCAGGGCTGTTTAGAAAACCTGGCCATTGCTTTGAATAAAATGATTGGTCAAATAGAGACTTCTCAAAGTGCTGCTATTGTAGCAGAGGTTTCCTGTATAGATGCACATCATTAAACAGT
This sequence comes from Lissotriton vulgaris, assembly GCF_964263255.1. Lineage (NCBI taxonomy): Eukaryota > Metazoa > Chordata > Amphibia > Caudata > Salamandridae > Lissotriton > Lissotriton vulgaris. The sequence goes on from NC_141691.1 coordinate 422,112,247, forward strand.
CACAGCCCATCTAGAGAAATTGTTGGACAGGGTAATAGTTATTGAGGTGTTATTGAGAAAAAGGCCTGGTGTAGGTCCCAAATAGCCCTTGAAGAACAATATCGTAATCTATGATGGTAAGGTAGCTCTTCAATCCCAGGGTGAAACCTTGCAAACTTTAGACGAAGCACCTGTAGGATATAAGAACACTTTTAACATAACTCGTAATGATGCCCTAGCCCACAACAAGCCCAGAGTTACCAAGCCAGGGAATGCCTTGGAGGAAGCTAACTTTGAAAATAGGATCCCTGTTGGACTTGGCCCTTTTTGGCTAAAGTTCCTTAAACTTTTTGCTTTCCCTCTAGACCCTTTTTCTCACATAGTGTTGGCAACTTAGATGCTTTGGGCACTTTACCACTACTGATCAGTGTCAAAATGCAAGTGCTCCCTGTGTAAAGTATGATGGTAATTGATTGTCCATGATTGGTATGTTTGCCTTACTAGGAAAGTGCACTGTGTGTGCCAGGGCTAGTAATGCAAATGCTAGTAGTGGGCCTGCAGCACTAATTGTGCCACCCACACCAGTAGACTTAAAGAGAAAACTCAGGCCTGCCACTGCACTGCATGGCAGTTTGTTAAACAGCCATGTTATCCTGACAAGTGCACCCACTTGCCAGGCCTTACCCTTTTCCTCTATCAATCAATCAATCACTAAGCATTTATATAGCGCGCTACTCACCCGGAGGGTCTCAAGGCGCTTGGGGAGGGGGGGTGCGCTACTGCTCGAACAGCCAGGTCTTGAGTTGCTTCCTGAAGGCGAGGTGGTCTTGGGTCAGGTGGAGGTGGGTCGGGAGGGAGTTCCACGTCTTGGCGGCGAGGTAGGAGAAAGATCTTCCTCCTGTGGTGGCTCTTCGGATGCGGGGGACAGCAGCGAGGGCGTGGTTGGTTGATCGAAGCTGGCGTGTGGGAGTATAGAAGTTGAGGCGGCTGTTGAGGTATCCTGGGCCTTGGTTTTGTAGGGCTTTGTGTGTGTGGGTGAGGAGTCGGAACATGATTCTCTTGTTGACCGGGAGCCAGTGCAGGTCTCTCAGGTGTCCGGAGATGTGGCTGTGTCGGGGGATGTCCAGGATGAGTCTTGCTGAGGCGTTCTGGATTCGCTGGAGTCTCTTCTGGAGTCTGGCAGTGGTTCCGGCGTAGAGGGCTTTGCCGTAGTCCAGTCGGCTGGTGACGAGGGTCTGGGTGACCGTCTTCCTGGTCTCGGTGGGGATCCACCGGAAGCTCTTACGTAGCATGCGCAGGATGTTCAATCATGACGAAGAGACGGCGTTGACTTGTCTGGTCATGGCGAGGGAGGAGTCCAGGATGAAGCCCAGGTTGCGTGCATGGTCTGTTGGTTTGGGTGCGCTGCCCAGGGCGGGGGGCCACCAGGAGTCGTCCCAGGCAGAGGGCGAGGATCCCAGGATGAGGACTTCTGTTTTGTCTGAGTTCAGTTTCAGGCGGCTGTTCTTCATCCACTCGGCTACGTCTTTCATCCCCTCGTGTAGGCTGGCTCTGGCGGTGGCGGGGTCATTGGTGAGGGAGAGGATCAGCTGGGTGTCGTCTGCGTAGGAGATGATGTTGAGGTTGTGTTGGCGTGTCTATGCACATCAGACAGCCCTATGGTAGGTACAAGGTACCCCCTGGGCAGGGTGCAGTGTATGTGAAAGACAGGATATGTATTGTATCTATATTGGATTTATATAGCGCTTATCACCCAGGGGTCTCTAAGCGCTTGCCTTGGGAACCCGTCCTGGCTTTTCCCTGTGAGATAGACCCTACAGGGCATCCCCAAGGTGAAAGCCAGGCATCCCACCGTGGGGGGCCGTTGTGGATATTAAGCAAGCTTAATGCCCAGAGTTGCAGAGTGTGAACCCATGATTAGGTCAGGCACTGAAGCGAGAATTATCGAGTTCGTGGACATTTGAGCTCAAGACCCTGCCGCGTCGGGAATTGAACCCTGGTCCCGGGTCTGACCTCTGCTTCAGGGTCTGCCTGCTCTAACCAGTGAGCCACACTTCTCCATGCTGTGCACCATGTCCTGACAGTGAAATACCCTCCATTTCGTTTCTCACTGTTGAAAGGCCATCTTGCCTCTAGGTCAGAATGGGGAGGCTGTGTGATATGTTTTCTAGCCTATCTTCTCAAAGTCTTCAGATTAAGAGGTGATGTTTAGAATGCCGAACTCACAATGTAATAACACATCTATTTATGAAGGTGGGTTTTGCATTGTGCGTTTAGAAACTACTCTTTTAGAAGTGGCTGGGATTTTGTGCTCAAACATTTCTTTGTGTCTCTGCCTGGTTTTGGAGTGACTGTCAGTATTTGGAAAGTGATAGGATCTGGGAAATATCTTGACAGAGGGGAGGAGGTGAGACAGCAACAGGCTGACCTGCATCTGGAGTGCAGGGGGGAGGAGTAGCCCCTAGTGGTGAAGGAATCTATGACAGAATTTCGATAGACAGAATTTCGACCTACACAAATATCGGCGTGATTATATCGATAGCAAAAATATCGACGCCCTATGTACAACATGGTAAGTACCAAAATATCGAAAAAATAATATCGATGTTAAAAATATCGTTGTTAAATATATCGATTTTTTTTTTAAATAACATAAAAAATACTGTAAATAATACTTATTAATTACTTAAACATATTTAAATATATATAATAATGGAAACAAACATAATAATACATATTTAATTTAAAAAATAATAATTAAAAATCATATATAATATATAATTACTTAACAATAATTACTATTCCCACTCCAGTGGGTGCAACAGTAGGGAAAACTGACCCTGAACCCTAAAAATACCCCTTTACCCAAAAACTGAAAACTGACCCTGAACCCTAAAATTACCCCTTTACCCAAAAACTGAAAACTGACCCTGAACCCCAAAAATACCCCTTTACCCAAAAACTAAAAACTGACCCTGAACCCTTAAAAAAACCCTTTACCAACAAACTGAAAACTGACCCTGAACCTAAAAAATACACCTTTACCCAATAACTGAAAACTGACCCTGAACCCTTAAAAATCTCTTTACCCACAAACTGAAAACTGACCCTGAACCCTAAAAATACCCCTTTACCCAAAAACTAAAAACTGACCCTGAACCCTTAAAAAACCCCTTTACCAACAAACTGAAAACTGACCCTGAACCCAAAAAATACACCTTTACCCAAGAACTGAAAACTGACCCTGAACCCTTAAAAATCTCTTTACCCACAAACTGAAAACTGACCCTGAACCCTAAAAATATCCCTTTACCCAAAAACTGAAAACTGACCCTGAATCCAAAAAATACCCCTTTACCCCAAAAACCAAAACTGACCCAGAACACTAAAAGTACCCCTTTACCCAAAAACCCAAAACTGACCCTGAACCCTAAAAATACTCATTTACCCAAAATAAATTAATATTACAATTAAATTACTTCCCACCCTATTCCCCTATAAACCCACAACCCGCTCCAGCAGTAAAACATATAATTTAGTTAAAAATATACATAAATTATCAATTAATTATTCTATTAATCAATTAAAATAAATCATTGCCAATTAATATTCCATAGCAAAATAAATTAATCATTAAAAAATATTTTTTTCATTACAAATAAATTACTTCTCACCCTATTCCCCTACAAACCCACAACCCACTCCAGTAGTAAAACATATAATTTACTTAAAAAATACATAAATTAGCAATTAATTAATCAATTAATCAATGAAAATAAATCATTGCCAATTAATATAGAATTGCAAAATAAATTAATCATTAAAAAAAATTATTTAATTACAAATAAATTACTTCCCACCCTATTCCCCTAAAAACCCACAACCCGCTCCAGTAGTAAAACATATAATTTACTTAGAAAAATACATAAATTAGCAATTAATTAATCAATTAATCAATTAAAATAATTAATTGCCAATTACTATTGAATAGCAAAATAAAATAATCATTAAAAAATAATTATTTAATTACAAATAAATTACTTCCCACCCTATTCCCCTATAAACCCACAACCCGCTCTGGTAGTAAAACATATTATTTACTTTTATATATTTTATTTTTATAAAAACATATTAAACACATATTATAACAATTAATTTAAATACTTAACTAATATTTCTAACACATATTAGTAAATCGAAATTACTTACATCGATATATATGCTATCAATATAAGTAATTTCGATATTACTTACCTTAGGGTCGATATTCTGGCCATCGATATTCTGGACATCGATATTCTGTCCCATCGATATTAGCAACTCGATATAAGTGTAAGTCGAAATAACAAAATCGATATTTTGACTGTGTACCGTGGTGAAGAGGCCTGGGTTGCTGCCATAAAACAATGGTCCCATCTCCTGCTGAGTGATTGAGAATCCAGACCCCCACCAATCACGGGAAGAAGGTGTCACTGGCAGGGAGACACCCAGAACTGGTTTGAACAGGAGTCAGTGCCCACCTGAACAAAAAGACTTCAAAGACATTTTGGGGTATAACTTATAACTATGAGAACTGAAGCCCCTGAACATTGGAATGGAGAAATGGAGTGAGCAAGACTGTCAAGGATTGAACCACTTCGTGGTCAAGAGGAACCTCTGTCAAGGAAGAAACAGCTGAAGAGAATGAAGGAAAGGACTGACTCTTGCTGTGTGTTCTGGGGCTGGCCTGCAGTTTGCTGCTTCAACCAAGGAGAGGGTAATTGGACTTTGCTTTGTGCTGTGTCCCCCTGCTTGAAAGGACTTTGCTTTCTGCTGTGGTCGGAAGTAACGTATCCCCAAGGGCCGAGGTGAGCTGGCTCCCTGTTGCTGAAACTCAGGAACACAAAAGTTTCCAGGAAAGTCTCAGCGACTCTGTGTGCGTGTGCTTTTTGAAGACTGAGACCCTCATAAGAATTGCCCTCTGATCGTGGGCACCTGGAATCCAAGCGAGTCTCAGTGACGCTGAGTGTGTGTGCTTTTTTCAGCCTAAGACCTTCATGACGATTTCCCTGTTATCCGGCAAACCCGGAGTCCAAGTGAGTCTCAGCAACGCTGTGTGCGTGTGCTTTGAGCAGCCTGAGACCTTCTTGAGAATTGTCCTGGGATTGTGTGAACGGATGTATGACATTACAACGCATACTTTTACCACGCATACCATTACAACGCAGTATTTACAATGCACACCGTTACAACGCATAGCGCTTAGAGGTGCTGGATAGTGGTAAGTATAATTTTATATTCCAACTCCAGTCCCCGTGGACACTAGGGAAGGTGTTGGATATAAAATTATACTTATTCCCTATCCTAGAGCGCCCCCCAGCGCAATGCGTTGTAATGGTATGCGTGATAATGCTTGCGTTGTAGTGGTAGTGCGTGGTAAAAACTTCGTTGTAAACGTTGTATACCTGTGTGAACTGGAGTCCAAGTGAGTCTCAGCGACGCTGTGTGCCTGTGCTTCGTGCAGCCTGAGACCTTCGGGAGGAGTGCCCTGTGATAATGCACAACCTAAGTACAACTGAATCTCAGCGATGCTGTGTGCATGTGCCCTGTTGCAGCCTGAGAACTTTGTAGCATCAGCGGCCCGGACTGGCAGCCCCAGAGGAGCTGAGCCACTGGCCCAAGCCCGCCATTGCCAGAGCAGGACCTCGAACAAACCCCATCGAGGTAGGGCCCGAGTTCCACTGCCCGGAATCCACAAGTTGCATCGGACGTCCAAGTCGCAGGAGGAGAGGAGAGGAGAGTAAGGTCACACCCCCCAGGTAACGTGTGTCACCGCTTGGGGCGGGGTGCAGGCTTTCCTCCAGCACGAGCCTCTGCTTCGGCGCATATTGCAGCCTGTACTTGCCAAGTAGTGGCAGTACCGGGGCCGGAGTGTGGAGTTGCACTTTTGGTTTAAATTATACCCATATGGGGGCATCTGTTGATAAAAGCTGACCGCAAGTCAGTACTATGGGCGGAGAGACCGCCTAAGGGTCTGTGATCGATGCTGGAGTGTATTACGCTTTGCAATATTTCTGCATTACAAATTACCTGATTGTTTTAATACGCATGGAATTATTTCTGCATTATGAACTACCTGAGGTGTATTACGCATAGCAGTATTTCTGCATTACCAACTGCCTGATTAGTGTATTAAGCATTACATTATTATTGCATTCAGAACTACCTGATGGTTGCATTAAGCATTGCATAATTTCTGGATCACGAACTGCCTGATTGTTGCATTACGCATTGTCCTGTTTTTTGCATAGCAGACTACCTGATTGTTGCATTAAGCATTGTGTTAGTTTCATACCAATCTATCTGATTGTTGCGTTACACATTGCACTATTCGGCTTTACGAACTGCTTGATTGTTGCATGACGAACTGATTTATTTTTATATTGGAAAGTGCCTGATTCTTGCATTACGAACTGCATAGCATTATATTTGGACTGAAGTGGATCATTTAGATTTGCTCTTTAATATCACCAGAATTTACAAGGGCTGGCTGGCCTAATAACCGCCAAGGAGGAATATTACAAATATGCATATATTGGATTTATATTGTGTGGTCTCATCGTACATCTTTTTATATAAATGTATACTTGTTTTTATGAAACTCGTACGGAGTCCATTTGTGGTGTCATCATTGAGTTACTGAGAGCGTGGTTGCAAATACTTTACACACTTGCCTTGAAGATAAGCTCGGCTGCTTGTGCCAAGCTACCAAGGGGGTGAGCGGGGCTATCTGAGAAGGTGTCCTTCCTTTTCCTGACATGGAAGCAAGGGTCCCTATTTTGCCTAAGGTACCTACCTAAGCCAACTAGCGACCCCCAGGTAGAACACTCCCTGAGTATATTAGTCAGTAACGACTGCAGAGTCACTGTTGGTAGGCCTAGGTCTGATATTCTGCATTCTGATGCTCCTCAAAAGGGGAACAGTCCATTGAGGCAGATACCCAGTCAGTCAAACGCTGTGGCCCTTTCTGCTAATTTACCACACAAGGCTATTCTGGATCTGACTCTGGAATCTTGTCCCTATGTTGTTATACTACCTAATGTCCTCCGCTTCAGGACAATTTTCAAGAATCTGCAGGCCAGCTAAAAAATAAGGTTTGTCACTGGCTATCCCACTGGGTGGAGTATGATAACTCACGTTACAAAGACATCCTGATGTTAAGAAGGGTAGGATGGGTTGGTCCCCTACGCAAGTCCATAGATGGAGTAGATGGAGATTGTGTTGTGTATAAAGTGTCAAAGTCCAGATCTTGCAGGATCTATAATCAGGAGCGGGAGAAATGTTTTCAGAGGGGGTCCAGCACAGGGGGTAGCAGTTTTTTTTATAGACATCTTATACCTAGCGGCCCACCATACTTACAAAATCCACAACCAACATGACACGACCAGATGAGAAAGATACAACTCCTTATTGAAATTAGCAATAGATACGAGGCATTATCTGTCATGGAAAAGCTAGACTGACTGTAGCTTGCGAAGATGTCCCTGTGATACTTCAGTGCCCCGTTCAGGCAGACTCGCTAGCAGAGGTGCAGATACTTTCCCACCCTAATTTATTAGAGATTTATACTCCAGTTAGCCCATCTGACAATAGGGTAATCCATACACCCACAACAAGGGCTAGCCCTGAAGTAAGACAGATATGGAAGGGAAGATCCTCTATTGATCAGCAGCTATATATACTCTCATGGAACATTACAGGGCTACATTCAAAACTCAATGACCCTGAGTGGGGTACACTTGTGGACAAGTGTCATATTTGTCTTTTTCAAGAAATCTGGGCTATCAAACCGATTTATGGGGTGGGTTTCAACTCTTTTAGCATAGAAGCAAAACATTCATCATCTGGCAGACCTGCAGGAGGTATGCTGATTTGGGCCAAAACAACACTTGCTTGTTAAATAAAGAGCTTAGATATAGATTCCCAGGAGATTCTGGCCATTGACATGGCTTCGCTTAAAGGGGATATCCATGCTAGGAGTTTTAACATTTATAATAGGTTTAAAAGTCCACTTAAACCCTGAGACATCATGTCAACGTTAATTCATTTCATGGAAACCAGCAATAATGAATTCCCCCTCATTATAGCTGGAGATTTTAGTACTACATATGAGCCAGTGGATTATGTGCAGGAATTAGTCCGGGAGAAGGAAGGAGCTAGAGGCATTAAAAGGCTCCAAATTCCAACACTTAAAAGATCTCACTGTGTAGCACATCAGGTTTAAGCATTTACTCTTACTCAGGGGGTGTGGGCATGCAACAGGAGGACTCTCTCAGACCCTTGTGCAGATCACACATTTAAGAGGGGGAGCACTGGAAGTAGAATAGATTACAAGTAAGTGATATGGCCGTTCTTAACCAAAATGACAACAACCACAATGCCCTACTCCTAAGCTTTTTAGGGTTACCGGTTTTCAAATCTCAGCAAAATCTAACAAGGACCCAGGTAGTAACAACTAACAAAAATGGGAGAATCAAGTGGGCTAATGTAGTTTCTGATAGTAAGCTTCTTACGGAAGTTTAGAAAGAGGTGATGCAGTTTCTCGTGAAGACGTCTAATGCCACCATAAATGATGATGCTATTTTAGCCAGCTACCAAGATCTCTCGAATAATATCTTGCCTTTTGTTTTATTAAGTGAGGCAAGGTCACTTCCTCGAAAATGTAAAAATGCTCCCTGGTACAATTAGGAAATCAGGAAGTCAAGAGTTGAACTCACGGAGGCAGTAAAGGAGGGGATGAGGCCCGAGATACATAATAAAAGGAAGTCTTTTGAGAGAATTCAAAGGGAAGCCAAACGCAATTGGGAAACAGAGAGTTGGCGTACCTTGGCTGAGGCATCCAGGCAAAAGGAATGCAGGTTGTTCTGGCATCTTTCCTCTAAGGGGGTTATTCACCAGGTTGTTGAAAATGATTTCCACATACAGCCGCACATCTGGGAAAGGTATTTTTAGGCACTATAATCTGTAGAGGACGGTGAGGTCGTGGGAGGTGCAGGGGAGGAACCTAGGGTACACAATGATGTGTTTGTTTGTAATGAGGAAGTGAGGTTTCCCCTTGTGGAAGGTAAAAATGCAATTACATGTCTCCAAACCGGCAAAGCCCCAGGGTTAGATAGACTCCCTGGAGACCTACATAAATCAGAACCCAATATCTGGGGCCCACTGCTTCATTCAGTTTTTAATGCCATTACCCGTGGAGTTGTGATACTGGCTACATAGAAGGGAGCCAAAATAATCTCAATTTTGGAAACAGTAGACAAAGGGGACCCTGCAAATTATAGGCCCATTAACCGCACAGATGTGTCCCCAAAAATGTTTGGCAAATTCATTTTAACAAGCATCCAACATTGGGCAGAGGACAATGACATACTTTCTCACTTGCAGGTGGGGTTCAGAGCCACTACTAGCACTCTGGACCAAGTGTTTTTCTTTTTAATTCTCATTTGGAAAAAGGTCAAACTCAAGAAAGGCCACCTCTATGTAGTGTTTGTTGACCTTCAAACAGTTTTTGACTCCATCGACCACACTAAGCTCTGGACTGCCCTGATAGACATGGGCCATCTCCCTGCCCTATTCCATCTTTTAACCAGCTTACGCCACGATAATTATGCCAGAGTCAGATTGAGTCACGATGGGAGGGTGTCTGAAAATTTTCTAATTGGGAAAGGAGTGCACCAGAGGTGTGTGCTGGCCCCAACTATGTTTACCTTATTTATGTATGAGATTATAAATGAGTTGTAAGATTGTGGAGTTGACTCACCAAAATTGGGGGGCAAGCAAATACCATCAATCCTGTTTGCTGATGATATTTTGCTCATATCTAAAACCTCAATAGGCATCCAGAATGTTTTAACTAAATTTTCTAACGCTTGCAAATCCTGGGGTCTGAAAATAAATTGTATGACAACCAAGTATATGCTTTTCATCCCTTTTAAATCTGCCAAGGGGAAAGTGCTGTTGAAAGGCTAACCTTTAGAGCAGGTCAATGCCTTTCACTATCTAGGCGTTAGAATTTTTTTATACCCTGGCATGGTCCCCACAAATTTAAAAAAGTGCCCTGACACTCCAACATGTGAATTGTGCATTAGGGAAAAGAGCCAAACTCTCAGCGTTTCACCCTATTTCCCCCATGTTAGAAATATACAGGGCAAAAGGCTTGGGCGCAGCACTATAGGGGGCAGAAATATGGGGTTTTGAGGATATCAAACAATTAGAAGTTGCTGAAAATACCTTTTATGGGGCTCTTCCAAATATTCCAAAGAACACCCCCCTATCTCCACTATGCCTCGACCTTGGGCTAAAATTGATCTCCCACTGTGCTGTCCTGAGGGTGCATTTATTCTGGGTGAGGCTCTGGACTAGTAATCCCATTATACCCGTAAAAGATGGTGTGTAGGAATTACTTTCTCTCCAAAATAAATGAGGTCTTTTGCCCTGGTTTGGGAAAGTTAAGGGGTGGCTCTTTAAAGTAGGGTTGGGTACCCTGTGGGACGATCCTCGATCCATAACAAAAAAAGTTCCCCCAGTTGAAAACAATGTATTGGAACTTGTTTAATACTGTTTGCACTGAATCTAGGCACTTTAACTACACATTTTTTAAATGTTAAAAGTTGTTCAAGATTTGAAACGTATTTGGATGATGTAGAACCACCGCAGGCACGTGCACTTTATATACAGTTCATATTTGGCACTCTTCTGTTAAACACTGTTAGAAGTAGATGGACACATTCAACCATTACTCTAATGTGCCCGTCCTGTAACTCTGCTGTAGACACCTTGGATCATTATTTGCTCTTCTGCCCTGTTTATGCTATTTTGAGGAAAAAATTGATTAATCCTGTATGCCGGGTGTTGTCATTTTCCCGTCCTTCAGAAGGCTTGCGTGTATTTTGCTCTGACACTACCAAATGGCCTGCTTTTACTTTACCCAGATATCTTTTATTTGCTTGATGGTTGAGGTCCAAGGCGATTACGCGATCCCTTCCCACTGAAGTAGGGGAAAAATCTAGTGAGGGCTCTGACCCAAGTTTAGAGTCGTAAGCCAAATATGTTTAGCTCTTACCAGTATGTAATTGATCCCACATATTTTAAATCCACCTTTTCATTATTTTTTAATCTTTGAAAAAGTGACACATCCTGTTATATTTTACATACTGTATATATATATAAGTGATGAATTTATATACTGAGATTTTTTTAATAAGTGTTGTGTTTTTATTATATGTGTGTATGATCATGCTATTGATCAAATAAATAAACTAAGAAGATTAAATAGGGCATCAGTATCCTGCACAGTTGCATACAATAATGGAACAGAAAGCATGACTCTACCCTCCATGAACGACAATGCTCCTAACTTACACGCATTTCTATTGTAGATAATTTCATGGCTAAGTCAGTGTAAATGTGGCTGTTACTGACCAAAGGGAAATAAATACCTCTCAGAATGAAGGTTGTGGTAGTCTATGTAATGCCCTAAAAAGACATCCATAATTGTTTTTAAAACTACAAAATGTCCTATTTCATGAATATTTTCAAAATTCTCAAAATTAGGATATGAAAATTTAGACATTTTTCAGAAGTTTTTATATAGTGCAAACTTGACTCAAAGGTATTGGAGCATTTTACATGAGCACCAGTTACATTACAGAAGAACACATTCATTTTTTGGAGGTTAAGTGCATTTCCCAGAATCAAGGGATGTTGAACCGATTTAAAGACTCAGACCGGTTTCCCCAGGTCCAAAGTCAGCAGCTCTGGCAGTTACTTCACATCCTCTCCTCATTATATAATTAACTTCAGAAATCCTTTAACTCACATTGACAATCCTTGTGACACATCTATGAGGATACTCACAATAAAAAAGTTAAGAGAAACAAAGGAGTTCTTAAGTCAAACATACTAGGCCTGATATGGAAATGAGTAACCAAGACGTAAGGCTGTCTCATAACGTTCTTGAGCTGGGTAAGAAGACCTGATTTTTGAAGCGTTTAATTCTGAGTTTATACAGTCTTAAAAGTGGCTTTCTTAGTTCATGATAATCTTAGGACTGTTAAACCTGATTTACAAAGGACTTTCCTGACATAAGACAGAGTTAAGACTATCTTTCAAAACTTAAAACAGTACTATGATTTTCATAAGTCGCACTAAAACCGTTGTATATTGATCCATCTAACCTTGGCTACATCTACTCATATTCTGCTTGCTTTTATCCAGGTAATGAACTCTTTATCCTACCAACTTAATATATCTGACTTGGATTTGCAAAATTGCCAGTTCCAAAAATCCTGAGTAAGCTCCTAATAAAGCCTTCAAATTAATTTTTCTGTACTTATACTCTCCTTGAGCAACACCTTTACCATTTATCCATGTCCATCGGGATCATCTGGGAGGCATAATGAGTCTAACATTCCACTATGGACTGGGGTCCAGTTTTACTAAGATTTTGTGTTGGATTGCATCACTTTTTTGGCACAGAGCTAAGGTAACCTCCATTTCTAAATTTACTGAGCTACTCAAAGTCGATTTGCTTGGCCTTGTTTGGCTTAGTAATCCAAAGTAACTCAAAGAAATGCATAGGGCTTCCTTGCTTTACCTTGTGTGGCAGAGTTGTTCTATGAGGGGTGAGTATGCTTGTTAAATTATGATGCTAACACAATTCTCTCTAATATTTCAAAGCTGCTTACAAAAGTTAGTATGAATGACGTAGAATCTTTCTCCTGTTGCAAACTTTTTTTCTGTCAACTGTCACTCGAACACAGAGTTACTTTTGAATGCAAACATTTACAACGTGCTCAATACCTCTACACAGCTATAGTGCTTTAGGAGCACATGTGTTTTGTACACGTACACCAAATAGCTGCACTCAAGTTGTACATAATTACATAGAATTCACTTAGCAACTGCTAGCCACTATATAAACAATAAACAATCTAACACACTCACTGACTCATGTCATCAGTGATTTTACCATTTATGTAATTTAAGATGTCATAAATGATGTCATAGAACATGTGAAGTTATATATGAGGTCATAAGCAGTGCATGGCAGAGTGCAAATTAAACCTAGTGTTGCTAATTATACCTGGTGACTTTCTGTGTTATTCAAAATTCAAAACTTTAATGTTCTCACTCAAAATTTCTATACTTTTATACAATGTTACTTTAGCCTTTGGTTTCTCAGGGAATTTCTAAAGTTTTTCAATTGAAAAATTATAGTTGTATTACTCCTAGCTATAATATTACTTTCAAATTTCTTTTTTTCAGTGAATTTCTACTTTTTTTGAAAGTTGAATTATGTATTGTGCTCTCCCTCAGATGAAAGCTGTGCATAGTAGGGTGTGGGGAGAGATTACCCTCTCCTTCTAGACCTCACTCTCAAATGACAGGTTTGTGTAGAAGGGTGAAGGGAGAGGGGTTGACCTCCCAACTGGTAATCTCTGTTACATGATTGGTGTTTACATTAGGGTGTGTACATAGGCTGGCCTTTTCTGTCAGACTTGTCTCTCAGATGACGGGTTAGCCTAGGAAGGTGAGTACATGGACTGGCCTCTCCTTTCAGTCCCTTCATTAAGATGACAACTGTACATAGTAGGTTGTATAGTGAGAGACTGGCACCTCCACTGAGGCCTCCCTCTTGGATGACAGGTGTGCATAGTATGCTCTGTCCATAGACTTTCGTCTCTGCTAATTCCCCTCTCTCTAATAATGTGTTTGCATAGTAGTGCATAGTAAGTCGTCAAATGGTACTCTGCTCACAACTCTTACCAAGCTGATGCTCATAAATAGTAGCCTCTTATGAACACCATCTCCAGTAACCCTCTTCCTACAGTAACAAGTGTGCATACTGCAGTGTATTTCAAAGACCCCTTATACCTTTTTGATTTTCACAATCCCACGAGAGACTCATGAGATCTTAACATTTTTTAAAGATAAGAATTAAGCAGCTCTTATCACAGTACTTATATTTGACACAAGGACCACTATATTCATTCCTACTAATGGAGTGTATTGAGAACTCATCTACCTCTTTTAACGATTTGTGATCCTGTGAGATTGTAAAGATTAAATAAAAACAATATACACTTATTTTTTTCATAGTAGTTATTCCCTTGATACCTTCTTTATAAACATAGGGTGCCTGCATGACTTTCTTCTCTACCTTTATATGACTGTTTTCCATTTCCACAACACCTCTAATTTTTCAAAGCAAACAGTAACGGCAGCCATTTCATTTCTAGCATTCAATCAGCCAGCTAATCAGAGTGCTCTCTCGCAAGACCTGCGGAGCAAGAGAGTGAAGGCTTATGGAAAAAACAGGCCTCTCGACAGGGTTCCATTTCTGATTTCTCACTCTTGCGTAATACCCGTGGGACTCTTGTGAGCTCAACTGCACTACTATATAGTTATTATAACATCTCAGAAACTATTGAAAGGATTTCCCCCTACCACAAAAAGTCCAGTCTGTGGATGAAGCTCTAGTTTCCTGACGAACATGGGGTAGTTGTGTTTAGCAGTTTTTGCTAAAACCTGTCTTAAAGAAGTCTATGGAAAATGCTTAGGGAGTTTATGTTGTGGGACCCCACTATTTATTTCCTCCCACTTGAGGATCACCATAAAAACTTCCCACAAAGAACCCAAAGTGGATGCAGGTTTTTATTGTAATGTTTCATGCAGATTTGCCAAAAGATATTAGCAAACCGGAAAAGGCAAAGTCTATTGAATATATATATATATATATATATATATATATATATATATATATATATATATATATATATATATATATATATATATATATATATATATATATATATATATATATATATATATATATATATATATATATATATATATATATATAATATAGATATAGATAGATAGATAGATAGATAGATAGATAGATAGATAGATAGATAGATAGATAGATAGATAGATAGATAGATATACAAGTCCGTCCAACTGTTCCCCTATTACGCCACAGCCTCGCACCCAGAAGATCCAATGTGCAGGGATCAAATATGCTGTCAGCACAATGTCCAAATCGAGGTAAAATACCTCACTGTGCCGGGTCCTCTGTTAGCAAAGCGGGAACTGGATTATCCCTGCCGGAAAGACGTGAATGCCGTGAGGCGAAAGCCAGCAGTTATCCAGAATCCAAGCGTGGCGGGACTCCTGAATTGTGCCACTGGCAGACACCAGAAGTATGAACGGAAGCCTTCCTCCACAAGAAAAGAAGCAGGAGCCCAGGAGAACAGGAAAGACGGGTTTTATTAACACAAAGGCAGACCCAGGTGCGGCAGATGCATTTCGGCGGGAAGCCTTCTTCGGTACACAACACCGGGAGCCCTCATCAGTATTCTGTTCCTGCTGCCTCTGATGAAAAGTTAGCATGGTCCGCTCCTCCCCCTGACAATGAGGCACACCTGTCGCAGTCCGTTTTAACTTCAGGGACTGCAACTCCCAAAAGGCCATGTAATAGCGGCAAGTCGGGTCCGTGTGATAGGGAGGGTGTGAAGATAATCTCCACCGCGGTCACACAGCAGGTCACGATGACTGAGCCTTCCCCTGCCATCATGCTAACAAGTCCGTCCAACTGTTCCCCTATTTCGCCACAGCCTCGCACCCAGAAGATCCAATGTGCAGGGATCAAATATGCTGTCAGCACAATGTCCAAATCGAGGTAAAATACCTCACTGCGCCGGGTCCTCTGTAAGCAAAGTGGGAACTGGATTATCCTTCCCGGGAAGACATGAATGCTGTGAGGCGGAAGGCAGCAGTTATCCAAAACCCAAGCGTGGCGGGACTCCTGAATTGTGCCATTGGCAGACACAAGAAGTATGAACGGAAGCCTTCCTCCACAAGAAAAGAAGCAGGAGCCCAGGAGAACAGGAAAGACAGGTTTTATTAACACAAAGGCAGACCCAGGTGCGGCAGATGCATTTCGGCGGGAAGCCTTCTTCGGTACCCAACACCGGGAGCCCTCATCAGTATTCTGTTCCTGCTGCTCTGAGGAAAAGTTAGCGTGGTCCGCTCCTCCCCCTGACAATGAGGCAGACCTGTCGCAGTCCGTTTTAACTTCAGGGACTGCAACTCCCAAAAGGCCATGTAATAGCGGCAAGTCGGGTCCGTGAGATAGGGAGGGTGTGAAGATATCTCCACCGTGGTCACACAGCAGGACACGATGACTGAGCCTTCCCCTGCCGTCATGCTAACAAGTCCGTCCAACTGTTCCCCTATTACGCCACAGCCTCGCACCCAGAAGATCCAATGTGCAGGGATCAAATATGCTGTCAGCACAATGTCCAAATCGAGGTAAAATACCTCACTGCGCTGGGTCCTCTGTTAGCAAAGCGGGAACTGTATTATCCTTCCCGGGAAGACGTGAATGCTGTGAGGCGGTAACCAGCAGTTATCCAGAACCCAAGCGTGGCGGGACTCCTGAATTGTGCCACTGGCAGACACAAGAAATATGAACGGAAGCCTTCCTTCACAAGAAAAGAAGCAGGAGCCCAGGAGAACAGGTAAGACAGGTTTTATTAACACAAAGGCAGACCCAGTTGCGGCAGATGCATTTCGGCGTGGAGCCTTCTTCAGTACCCAACACCGGGAGCCCTCATCAGTATTCTGTTCCTGCTGTTTCTGATGAAAAGTTAGCGTGGTCCGCTCCTCCCCCTGACAATGAGGCACACCTGTCGCAGTCCGTTTTAACTTCAGAGACTGCAACTCCCAAAAGGCCATGTAATAGCAGCAATTCGGGACCGTGAGATAGGGAGGGTGTGAAGATAATCTCCACCGCGGTCACACAGCAGGACACGATGACTGAGCCTTCCCCTGCCGTCATGCTAACAAGTCCGTCCAACTGTTCCCCTATTACGCCACAGCCTCGCACCCAGAAGATCCAATGTGCAGGGATCAAATATGCTGTCAGCACAATTTCCAAATCGAGGTAAAATACCTCACTGCGCTGGGTCCTCTGTTAGCAAAGCGGGAACTGGATTATCCTTCCCGGGAAGACGTGAATGCTGTGAGGCGGTAACCAGCAGTTATCCAGAACCCAAGCGTGGCGGGACTCATGAATTGTGCCACTGGCAGACACAAGAAATATGAACGGAAGCCTTCCTTCACAAGAAAAGAAGCAGGAGCCCAGGAGAACAGGTAAGACAGGTTTTATTAACACAAAGGCAGACCCAGTTGCGGCAGATGCATTTCGGCGTGGAGCCTTCTTCAGTACCCAACACCGGGAGCCCTCATCAGTATTCTGTTCCTGCTGTCTCTGATGAAAAGTTAGCGTGGTCCGCTCCTCCCCCTGACAATGAGGCACACCTGTCGCAGTCCGTTTTAACTTCAGAGACTGCAACTCCCAAAAGGCCATGTAATAGCAGCAATTCGGGACCGTGAGATAGGGTGGGTGTGAAGATAATCTCCACCGCGGTCACACAGCAGGACACGATGACTGAGCCTTCCCCTGCCGTCATGCTAACAAGTCCGTCCAACTGTTCCCCTATTACGCCACAGCCTCGCACCCAGAAGATCCAATGTGCAGGGATCAAATACGCTGTCTGCACAATGTCCAAATCGAGGTAAAATACCTCACTGCGCCGGGTCCTCTGTTAGCAAAACGGGAACTGGATTATCCCTCACGGGAAGACGCGAATGCCGTGAGGTGGAAGCCAGCAGTTATCCAGAACCCAAGCATGGCGGGACTCCTGAATTGTGCCACAGGCAGACACAAGAAATATGAAAGGAATCCTTCCTCCACAAGAAAAGAAGCAGGAGAACAGGTAAGACTGATTTTATTAACAGAAAGGCAGACCCAGTTGCGGCAGATGCATTTCGGCGTGAAGCCTTCTTCGGTACCCAACACCGGGAGCCCTCATCAGTATTCAGTTCCTGCTGCCTCTGATGAAAAGTTAGAGTGGTCCACTCCTCCCCCTGACAATGAGGCACACCTGTCACAGTCCATTTTAACTTCAGGGATGCAACTCCCAAAAGGCCATGTAATAGTGGCAATTCGGGTCCGTGAGATGGGGAGGGTGTGAAGATAATCTCCACCGCGGTCACACAGCAGGACACGATGACTGAGCCTTCCCCTGCCGTCATACTAACAAGTCCGTCCAACTGTTCCCCTATTACGCCACATCCTCAGACCCAGAAGATCCAATGTGCAGGGATCAAATATGCTGTCAGCACAATGTCCAAATCGAGGTAAAATACCTCACTGCGCCGGGTCCTCTGTTAGCAAAGCGGGAACTGGATTATCCCTCCAGGGAAGACGTGAATGCCGTGAGGCGGAAGCCAGCAGTTATCCAGAACCCAAGCGTGGCGGGATTCCTGAAATGTGCCACTGGCAGACACAAGAAATATGAACGGAAGCCTTCCTCCACAAGAAAAGAAGCAGTAGCCCAGGAGAACAGGTAAGACGGGTTTTATTAACACAAAGGCAGACCCAGTTGCGGCAGATGCATTTCGGCGTGAAGCCTTCTTCGGTACCCAACACCGGGAGCCCTCATCACTATTCTGTTCCTGCTGCCTCTGATGAAAAGTTAGCGTAGTCCGCTCCTCCCCCTGACAATGAGGCACACCTGTCGCAGTCCGTTTTAACTTCAGGGACTGCAACTCCCAAAAGGCCATGTAATAGCGGCAATTCGGGTCCGTGAGATAGGGAGGGTGTGAAGATAATCTCCACCCCGGTCACATAGCAGGACACGATGACTGAGCCTTCCCCTGCCGTCATGCTAACAAGTCCATCCAACTGTTCCCCTATTACGCCACAGCCTCGCACCCAGAAGATCCAATGTGCAGGGATCAAATATGCTGTCAGCACAATGTCCAAATCGAGGTAAAATACCTCACTGATATATATATATATATATATATATATATATATATATATATATATATATATATATATATATATATATATATATATATATATATATATATATATATATATATATATATATATATATATATATATATATATATATATATATATATATATATATATATATATATTATATATATATATATTACCTACTGGCGGTCGCCAGTAGGTAGTTATAGTTAGCATAGTTTTGCATAGGAAATCCTCAACATTCTATTTGGATTAACTTTGGCCCTGGTGGATGAATCTTTGTGAATTTCTCAAAGAAGATGGCTCGGTCCGCTGCGCTCCTTTCCTGAAAGTTTGGGGGGGATTGGTGAAGTAGGGGCTGAGATATAAGGGGGGTCCCAAAACGTGTTTTCCCCATGTTATTTTCCATAGGACCTTTAGACTCGGCTACAGGTCGAACGGCTGAATGGATTTATAAGAAATTTGGCAAAACTGTAGAGTCCGGTTCGCAGATTACGCTTTTTTTGGAATGGTGTAAATCCGTTCAGTAGTTGTTGAGAAAATTAAAGTTAAAGTCAATTATATATATATAGGCGCGCACGCGTGCGCGCACGCGTGCGCGCACTGCAGCGGCTGCGCGTGAGCGGAATTTTTTTTTGCTGCTTGACGTCTGTTAACGTTGGATTCGAAGGAAATCAGGAAGTTTTGTTCGCCATTTTGTCACTGCGAGTAAATATATTGTTCATTTCAAAGCGTTGAAACATGGAAAGGGGAGAAGGTAGAGATTGTTTTGCTGCGTAGCTTTTCTCGGGGTGTGCAGTAAGGCCCTTAAACGCAAAAAAATATAATTTTGTCCCGAAAAAAAATACCGGGTGCGTGCACCCGGTCGTGCACACCTATTTACAAGAGTGTGAAAATGGAGATAAATCAGAAGTTTGAGTGCTTAGATATAAGGTGGCTCTGAAAAGAGCCATTGTGTTAATTGAGTGTTTTCTGCATTTATAAGTAAGTACCGATGCAGAGCCTGATGTTGCAGAGGAAGATTCTGTTTCCCTCATTCATGACATGAACACCGTCTCTCCTATAGACGTCTTGCATGTGGTATCGCAAGTTGTTGTGGTAAATAGAACCCATGCTATAATCTCTGAGGAACGCAGAAACAGATTTATTTACATGTCTCCTTGCTTTCTCAAATTGTGCACAATGTTGATTGGACCAATTCCATTTCTGTCTTTGGCATATATTGGAATATACCAAGGCAGATCGAGGAAAAAGTGTCATCAATTGTCGAAAGGTGTCTTTTAGAAGAATTTCCAGACCTACCCCAGTGATTGTGCCTAGATCGTTTCCACCACAGTGCACAATTATAAGGTCTGGTTCTGGGAGATGCATAAAAGTTTTCACCAATGGAATAAATTGGTGACATTTCAATCCTCTTTTGGCAATCCATGTTATGTGTACATTTGGTAAGCCGAGGTTGCAAATTTGTCTGCTTACTGCATATTTTTCACTCCAGTGAATATAACTGTGTCCTATAAGCCAGACCTTCATTTCCAAGGGATTTGTAGTCGTCCTCCGATCGGTTTTGGAAGTGGAATGGTAGTTAGAAGTTGAAATTCTAAATAAAGAAAAAGGAAGAGGCTGGGTGTGGTTAAAAAAATAAAAATGATTGGTTGATTGTAATAAGTGGAGATTGAAGAGTACGTTGCATGTTAATGTTTATGTTAAACGAGAAGTACTATTGGGTGTGAAAAAACAAGACATGTAACAGAGCTGTGGATTGGCAGGTGTTTTTGGAGGGAAAATAGTCTTCTTAATTTGTTGTAGAACGTTGAGACATGAACTTTTGACCTGTGCCTTCAGCAAGGTGCAGAATGAGGTGTAACCATGGAAACAGCCGGAGATGGCAGTTGGTGATGGGTTCACTCTTTGGTGCCTCTGTGTCTGACTCTGTTCTGTGGTGGCAGGCGGACAACTGTTTGTTATTGTAGAGATGAAAGAGTGATAAGGAGAGAAATACGACATAGCGTTTGGCCTGTAGAAGCGTGGGAGCAGTGATTAACTCTGAGTGAAGCGGAACCGTGGCGGTGCTTGGTAACAATAAAAAAATTTTTTTAACAGTGGTATAACTGTCTGTACGGTGCGCGACCTACTAAGAAAAAGTTCACGGGCCGTAATTGGCTTGCAGGTTCTAGTATCAGTAAGTGAGGTCGAGAAAAGAAAACATTCAGGACTTTATTTATGAAGGCCTTGCGCCACCGGTGCGTCACTGTTTCCCATTTTAAAAAATGAGGCACCGGCGGCGGAAGGTCTTCATGAATAAGGTCCTCAGTGACTACAGTTAAGGTTATGTGGAACCCATGAATAGTTTTTCAATATGAAATCATTTCAGTTGAGATTATGGATTAAAAGAGAAACCGTGAATATTTGAAATGTTTATTTAGAAATGTACTGTTTTAAAGGCAAATCATTATGTAATATGAGTACAGAAATTGCAAAAAACACAGTAATTGGTATTGTCAGTAGTACATGGAATACATGGAAATAAGCAGTTGAGATGCGAAATGACGTTTACAGTTATAAAAAACTTGTTTATAATTTACACATTAATTAGGGTACATGGAGCATATATTAGCGAGTTTTGCATCGAGTACGTTTTAAATAACCTTAGATAAGATATGCAATAGAATTGTTGAGATTAGACTGTAAAAAAAACAAGTTGAAAATCGAGTAGCTGAAGAAACAAATGTAGTCCACATAAAAGACCAAAATTTAAACAACACAAAATCATAATGTCCACTGTTAGTAAAGCCAATAGGTCTGTTCTTCAAAAGAAAATATGGAAAAGAACGTGAAGCATATAGGGAAGCAAAAGGAAATGAGGACGTCAATGGCTTGTATAAGAGTTATTGAAGCATTGTTTAGGCAAAATAGGTAACTTCTGCTTGTAACAGGAAATCACTTTTATGATTTGAAAATATGTCAGCTATCCAATGGAAAAGAGTAAAGCAGTACTGATGATCTGTTAAAATCGGAGCCTCTTTTATTATCAGAGGGCAGCTCGGTGGGTTTTCGATGTAGTTCTCTGTTAGGAAAGAGTTAACCGTCCATTGTGTAGGCAAAGTATGCAGCAAGTGCTTCTAACAGGAAATCATTGTTATCATCTGAAAACATGTCAGCCATCCAATTGAGAAGATCAAAGGAGCATTCATGATCTGTCATTATTGGAGCGTCTTTTACCATCATTGGGCAGCTCAGTGGGTTTTCGATGTAGCTCTCTGTTAGGAAATCTTGCGCCGCTGCGAATATATTCCAATGACCCAGAACTCCTTGTATCGCTGCAAAGGCCATAAACCCTCCGTTGTAACAAAGCTGTTCATGATCAAGTAACGGATTCATGAGGTGACTGTAATTCGGTTCAGGAGGTACCAAATTGCAGAGACATAAATCCAGGTCCCACGTGAAATCACAGCTCAGGCAATGAAATACAGGCTGCACACAGGTGAAATACGAATATCGAAATGTTAATCGATATGAAGTATTCAAAGTTGAGAGTGGTAAGGTGCCGTAGTACAGAAGCATTCTCTGTCGAAATAGTTCTAAGTAGTCCGGCTCTTTTGCGAAGGCAGGAGGGACATCCATTTTGAATTTCCCAAGATGGTAAAGGAAACGGCGCAGCACTGCCGGTTGTATAGCAACTCCACAGAATTAGGTCGCCGGCTATGCAGTGGAGAGGAGCAGAATGACTTGATAAATTTTTTAGGAGTCAAGTCACTTATATATTGCTTAGTAGTTATCAAAAAAGTAGCTTTTCTTGAAGTGGAGGATCCGTTAAAAAATAAGGGAGTTATTTGACCAAGTTGTAAAGCAAGGTCAATTTTTTTTTACATCAATGCTGTTTTCTGTGAATGTTAGCTAAGTGAAAGATATGTGTGTGAGCAGATGCAACGTTCAGTTTTAAATGTGACAATGGAGGTCTTGTTCATGTCTTCCGATTCAAGGTCGGTATTCGCTGCCAAATACAAAGATCAAGAAACGCATGCGTGGGGTAGATAGTCTGCATTCTTAAAGGAAAGGAAATGAAGGGTTATTTTTACCGCGTTAGCATTGTCGTTTAAAAAGTTACAGTGATTTTCATTATATGTTAAGAAAGTGTCACTGATGAAGACTGAAAATAAATCCTTATAAATAACAGGGACTGGTGTATTTTAGAAAAGGTGTGTAACATTACATGAATTGTAAAAAAAAAAAATGTAATTGAAAGTGTATGGTTTGAAAATGAAAAGTAGAGGTTTATAGTTCACGTTTTGAAAGCGGTTCTAGAGGGTCAGATGCATGATAGATTTATAAAAAATAGAACATGTTTTTCAATAGTATTATGGAAAAAATATGTGCCTTTATGTACTATTTAGATTATCTGCCTGTTGCCTATTCTTTGAGTTTTAGTAATCCTGTGTCTTATAAGTTTTGCAGGGGCGGTTTGAGGTTCATGGTGGGTTTGGGCAGGGAGGGTAGGTTGGGGGTTTGTAATAAGGGGTCCGGGTGGGGTGGAGTGTGGAGTTTAGTGAAGAGTGAGGGGGCGGGGCGTTAGGGTGTTTGGTAATGAAGCAAAGTCAGAGGACGCCAAATTTCTTTTATGGGGTGCCACGGAAATATGTATTTATTCTCAGAGGTTTATTATATTAAGGATATATATTAACATGGTGGCTCTTGTCGTTTTGTGGTTCTGTGCATGTGTATAATGCTGGCCCTGTAGTTTTTGTTTATGGACCTTATTACGACACACAGGGGAGCCACGTTGCACAGTGTGAGATCAGAGACTTAGGAAATAAAACTTCATAATTGTAAGGGCTCTAAGCGATACAAATCGCCCGTTCTCGGTGTAAAAAATATCACCGCTATTGGTGGTATTTTCTACGGTGTTAGTGCTCGAAGGAGAATAGTAACATATATGTGAAATAAAATTCTGTAACAGGCTCAGCATTTCACATTATCGCGTGAAAACAAAAGTTGTTCTCACATAGCAATAAGTCTCTTATATTTAAGGGACGGAGTGTATATAGTGCTATTTACTACTCTGCTATGTGAACGATGTCGAATATTTCATAAGAGGAGGCTTTAAAAGTTTTTTGATAAACTGGTTTTCCAGGGAAGTAGGTGGAGTGTTCCGTGTAAATTGCAGAATAGAAACTAGTAAGAACCAATTGGAAGTGTTGTTTTAAAGTCACATGACTGCACATGCGTGTCTTGACGCCTGTACGCGATAGGTGGGTGCGCGCACCCGGTCGCGCACTAAATGTAAGCGGTGAAAAAACATCCTATAATATGCTCTTGGAGCACGTTTTGGTAGAAAGAGTTAGTTCTGAAAATAACTTTTTTTTTTTTTTTTTTTTTGGAAACAAGTGTTATGATGCTTTTGATTTCTTAAAGTTGCTACGACATTTTTCAGTATGTCATACTATCCATATAAAGTGAAGAAATTTAACTTTTCTTGGAGCATTTATGACTCTCAATTTTGTGTTAAATTAGAGTAAAGCTTTGCTCTCCGTATACAAGAAGTTTTCCACAGTTGTTGCATTTTATGTGCACGTTCGCCAGACATGGTTTCAAGTCCATTTCAGCACTCGATGGAGATACAGGTCGTCCACCGGAAGATGTGCTGATTACTTCTGATGGTAATAGCGTGGCCTCCGTTTTTCTTGTCAAAGGTGGTCGCTCATTTCCTTCAGATTCGGAAGATGAATGCGGAACGGTAGCCATTGCAGCGAAGTTTTATGGAAGATGTTCCGACGTTGTTCTCTCTTGAGAGTAGAAAAGAAAGTGATGGAAGTGGGTGGAGTGCTGCGTGTAAATTCCAGAATAGAAACTACCAAGAACCAATTAGAAGTGTTGTTTTGAAGTCACATGACTTCACATGCAAGTGTCAGGTCCTGTACGCAATAGGAGGGTGCGCGCACCCAGTCTCGCACTAAAATAAAGTGGCGAAAAAACATCTCATAATATGCTCTTGGAGCACGTTTTGGTAGAAAGAGGTAGTTCTGAAAAGAACTTTTTTTCTTTTTTTTTTTGGGAAACAAGTGTTATGATGCTTTCGATTTCTTAAAGTTGCTACTACATTTTTCAGTATGTAATACTATGAAAATGAAGTAAAGAAATTTATCTTTTCTTGGGGCATTTATGACTTTCAATTTTGAGTTGAATAAGAACGAGGCTCTGCTTTCCGTACAAAAGAATTTCTCCACACTCGTTGCATTTCATGTGCACCTTCGCAAGATATGGTCTCAAGTCCATCTCAGCACTCGATGGAGATACAGGTCGTCCACCAGAAGATGTGCTGGCCACCTCTGATGGTAATAGCGTGGCCAGGGCTCTTGTCGATGCTTTTGCATAATGATCAGGGTGCCTTTGTTTAACATGCCGCTGCATGGTGTGTATAGAAAAGGAATATTTTATATTTGGATTTCCCCTTGAGAGCTCCGAATTGCATATTGTGCAGGTTGCTTTTGGCGTATTCGCTTTCTTTTGATCTTTAGGATAAGTAAAAAATTGCCAAATGAAAGATTCCTTTTTTCTTCTTAACGGTGGTCGCTCATTTCCTTCAGATTCGGAAGGTGAATGCGAAAGGGCAGCCATTTCAGCAAAGTTTTCCGGAAGATGCTCGACGTTGTTGTCTCTTGAGAGTAGAAAAGATTGTGAGGAAAGTGGGTGGAGTGCTTCGTGTAAATTCCAGAACAGAAACTACTAAGAACCAATTGGAAGTCTTGTTTTCAAGTCACATGAGTTTACATGCGCTTCTCAGGACGTGTAGGCGGTGACACTATCTAGTTACGAACGTGATTACATACTTAGGAACTAGCATTCAAAAAAACTATGAAATTCACTGAAAAAACCATAAGTTTTACACACGTTATAGTTAGGAAATAGGATTTGAAAAACCTATGAAATTCACTGAAAAAACCATAGGTTTGACACCAGTTATAGTTAGCTGGAAATTTTACTGACATAAAACCAATGAAATTCCATGTTATAGTTAGTTGGACTCACTATAACTTGCGCGTGTAATGCACTGCTGATGACATCACATATTACATCACTCATGACATCACTGATGACACCATCCTTGTGACACAGTGACTGATCTCCTTTCACTGTAAAGTAACCCTTGAAACACATATTCAAAAATAGAAACTAACATTTTCAAAAAAGTGGATATACCCATACCAGTTACAACAACGAATTCAGTAATTTCACCATCTATGTACACATTCACCAACAGTTTTATATAGTCACTCATACATATACTCACTCATCATATGTAGTGATACACCTATTGTTCCTGTTACACACCGACAGTCATCAACAAGTTACTCACACATATACTCACATATGCAAATAAACTAATAAACATCCATTTATTTGCATATACAGATATACACACACTACCATCTTACTTCTAAGGAAACTTATACATATGTACTCTTTTAAACAATCACTTATAGAAACACATACTTATTTAAACAGGAACTCTTACAATCTCTCACTTTCACATATACTGACTTATATACATCAATACTCACATATACTAGATTAAAATGTATCTTGTTACTGATAAACACACTACTGAGATAGGCATTCAATCACTAACACACACATATACACACTCATCTACTCATACAGTCCTGCACATATACTGTTTTCAAAAAACATACAAACAGTGAGTCAGTCTTTGATGCATCTATGTGCTAAGTAACACCCCCACCAAACCATACAGACACTCATACTGATACTAAAAAAAACATATAATAACCCATATACACACACATGTAGCTACTCACCAACCCATACAGCCAATTATACACAAAGTGAAACACTGATACATATATTTAAATTTTTAAACATTACTCGCTAATATATGTATTCACTAAGATACACTTAATAAGCCAGTTAACCAATCAATTTTTTTTTTAAAAACATCCATTTAGACACTTATTTAAACATTTATTCTTCCATCGACCTTTACATATACATATATAAAACATATTTATTTTTCAGAAAGACACACATTCACTGGATGGTGTCATCAGTGATGTCATGAGTGATGTAACTGACCATGTCATGAGTGATGTAATATGTGATGTCATCAGCAGTGCATTACACGTGCAAGTTATAGTGAGTCCAACTAACTATAACGTGGAATTTCATTGGTTTTATGTCAGTAAAATTTCCAGCTAACTATAACTGGTGTCAAACCTATGGTTTTTTCAGTGAATATAGATATATATATAGATATATATATATAGATATATATATAGATATAGATATAGATATATATATATATATTTCCACACAATCCACTCCAATTTTTGGCTAGAAGAATGACCAGCACACCAATATCATAGATGATAAATTTTAATCTAAGCCCCTACCCCAACAGACGTGTTTCGCCAGAAAGCTTCGTCAGTGTCAACCTGTGCAATATTACAAGGCGCCATTTAAAGCCACTTTCCGCATTACCTTCAACGACATAGAAAACGGTTTACTTGCATTAAGAAGGTAAACGTGGCTGCCATCTTAGAGTGTACAAATGTGCAAACAATTCATGTTCGCTGAACGGCGCTATGTACAATAAAGTGCTCTAGTGCAATTTAAAAACGTTTGCAGCAACAAGTTACTATTTCATCATATATACATACAGATTGAGACACGTGAATTGAGCATTTCAACCAAAAGGCACGGGTTTTGGCAACAATATATTCGGTAAAATACCCATTTTCTGCCGTACTCCCGTCTTTCATAAAGACATATTGCCCAAAATGGGCCTGTCTTGATTCACATTTGGGACAGTATTTAATTGAGCCCTGAATGGGCAAATTCAGTCCCTAAAAATAATCGAGCATCGCTCTAAATTGAATTTTGCAAGCTTGTACCAACATAATTGTATTATTGCATTCTAAGTTAATGTTTTAAATGCTCTTTCTGAATGGTTCCCAGTTCACATCTACAGATGTACCCACATTTCTTCATTGTTGTTTAATCCCCAGGGGGCCATCGTTTTTATACCGATGATGTACTTTGACTCTAAAGTACGCAGTGATCTTTCTCTGTCTCCTCCCCTTTCAGTGCGCTCCACTTGATCTATACAATAGAAGCTGAGCAGATCCCTGTCGCTTTGGTGGAGTTCTGCGAAATGTCGTGCCACAGGGTACGACTTGTCTTTATTCGCAATCGCATGCATGTGCTCAAGGATTCGCATCTTTGTGGGTTTGATTGTACTACCTATGTAGCGCTTCCCGCACGGACAAAGGAGACAATAAATAGTGTATTCAGAGTTGCAGTTAAGCAGTTTTTTGATGGTTCTGTCTGGCTCATTTTTATCAGTTCTCCCTGGGTATGTTTTAATTCTTTTGCTATTTTTACAGGCCTTGCAGCCTGGACATGGGAAAAATCCTTTTGATATGGAGAGTTCTTTAGGTTTTTTCTTGGACGTGAAGTGACTGTGGACAAGATGGTCCGCCAGCGATTGACTGCGTTTGTATGTTAGTGGTCGCTCTGGAAGGACTCTTTTCATTATATGGTCAGTGCCTAGGATATGCCAATTTTTTTGAAAAATATGCATAATCCTTCCTGACTTCACATTGAAAGTTGTGATCATTCTAGGAATCTCCTCTTGTTTTTGTACAGGTTTAACCACCAGAAGTTCCTCTCTCCGGATTCTATTGGATTTCTCCTCAGCCACGTTTAGTATGTTGTGGGAGTATCCTCTAATCTGGAATCTTTTTTTTTTTTTTTGGCTTCATCCTTTGCCTGAACGTACTCCCCCTCGTCCGAGCAGTTTCTTTTCAGGCGTAGGAATTCGCCAAAGGGGACGTTACCGATAAGGCATTTGGGATGATGACTTGCTTCATGCAGAACAGCATTCTCTGCCGTGGGTTTCCTGTATAATCGGGTTTGAATCTTCCCCCTGTTGACATAAACTTCTAGGTCTAGGTAGTAAACACTAGTGTCACTTATTGTGCTTGTAAATTTGAGATTCCACTCATTGCTATTCAGAGCGGCTATATAGTCCTCAGCCGAGGCTCTATTCCCGCACCAAACTACAAAGAGATCATCTATGCACCTTGTCCATAGTAAGATGTTGTCTGTCCACTGGTCATTGGCCTCCCCCCAGGCCTCGTGCTTTTCCCACCAGCCCACGAACAAGTTCGCGTAGCTGGGAGAAAAGCACGAGCCCATAGATGTACCTCTAACCTGCCTGTACAATTGCCCTGCAAAGAGAAATATATTGTTATACAAACAGAATCTCATCATCTGTAATAACATTTCATTATGTTCCCAATATTGATCATGTTTTTTATCGAGGAACCACTTTGCTGCTGCCAGGCCGTTCTCATGAGCAATGCAAGTATAGAGGTTCACAACGTCAAGAGTTATTAGGAGGAAACCGGGTTCCCAAGCAATATTGTCGATTAACCTCAAAAAGTCTTGTGTGTCCCTCACATATGAGGGAAGTTCTTTTACAATCGGTGCAATATATCTGTCAATAAATCTGGATGCATTCTCAAGTAGGCTGCCAATCGATGAGACGATTGGTCGTCCTGGTGGTCTTTTTGAATTCTTATGGACCTTTGGTAGGTGGTAGAACGTTGGTATAATGGGTGCTTCACATTGTAGGTATAAGAATTCGTCCATATTTAGCATTCCTTGTTGTTTCCAATCCAGCAGCAATTTCTGGAAGTCTATGGTGCTTTTGACGTATTCTGCCCAGTTGATTACAGTGTAGCAATCCACGTCCTTCAGTTGTCTGAGGGCCTCTTGCTGGTAATGATCTTTCTGGAAGATAACGACATTTCCACCCTTATCGGAGGGTTTTATCTCGATGGACTGATCGTTTTCCAAAGATTTGATTGCTTCCTACTCTCTGGGTGTAATATTTGAATCCTTAACGTTCATTTTTTTTTTTGCCAGCTTTTCAAGGTCCATGTGAACTGCATCGTTAAAGACATCAATCGCATCATTTTGGGCTTTTGGGAGTTTTTTAGATTTATTCTTCATGTTACTCGGATCTCTGATCTGTTTAATGCCACTTTGTGAGGGTTGTGGATTATCACTCGCGTTATTGGATGTAAAAGATACTGTGCTGTTCATTGTATCTAGCAGTTGTGTCAAGGATCCGGTTGGGATGTCATTATTAGTAATTTCGGGCTCTTCATTGGGAGGTTTACTAGGATGCATTGCAAAGATTTTCTGGAATTTCAGCTTTCTGATATATCTGAAAAGGTCAACTTTCGTGTCGACTAGATTGAAGTCGTTAGACGGACAGAAGCTTAAACCTCTTTTGAGTACATTCTTCTCTTCCTTTGTAAGTATCCTTGTGGAGAGGTTAATGATGTTTTGATCTTCTGTTACTTTCACCATTTTGTGCGTCTGGAGACGCTCCTCGTCACTCTTGGCGAGGCGGTAGCAGCGTTTCCCCCTCTTGCCCCTCCTTGTTTTCCTCTTTGATTTTGTACAGGGGGGTGATTTTGTTGCTGCGGCCTCTGTCTCGTTTCTTGTATGACCTGAAATTCGCCAAAAAAAGCATTCTCTTTCTGTGCATCTCTGGCTTTTTCTTTATTCGCCTGTGCCTCCACTCGTTCCTCATCCGAGATTTCTCCTTCAGATTCAGAGGTTTCAATATTGCTCGGGCCGGCAAAACATTGCGCAAGGCGTTTTCTCGTGGTGTCAAATTTCCGAGCAAAAGTCAGAATTCTCCCCGACATGTAATCTTGCTCGTCTCTTTGAAACTTATTTTGTTTTCTCTTCCTGATTCCCAGTTCATAATCCTTTAATCTTTTTAGCATGGTTGATCTTAAATCATCACTTGTTTTGGTGTCTTTTTCATTTGCGATCATTTTTTCTAGGTCCGCTATTTCCTTAAGACATTCTTCTCTGTCTATCCATGCGTATTTTATGAGCATCTTTACCATCCCTTTTGCTGTTTCTGCCCGGTATTCTGCCCATTCCTTCAAGAGGGCTGGGTTTGTCCTTTCATATGATGGTACTGTAAAAATACGCAGACCTCTCGGAATCAGTCCTGCCAAGCGTCACGCAACAGGTGTGACACTCCTGCATTTCAGTGCATTGATCCGCATCACCGCACTGAAATGCATTGTCACGCATTTCTGCCACCAGTGCGAGGCGCGCTCCTGTGCCCGGGCTCTCTGCTGCTCGACTCGTGCTGTTTGCTGAGCCCCGGCCCGAGTTCCTAAATAGTTAATAACCATCTGCTCTCAGCCTCTGTGGAGTGGCTGAGAGTGCTACAATGTATCTGAACTCTGTCCAGGGCTGCCTGCTGTGTTCGGTGCCAGAGGTTCGGGTTTACTCATCTCACACACAGTGACACTGCAGAGGGAGGGAGGGGCTGCCCTCTCAGCAAACTATAGTGCTCGTGTCAATCACTGGCGTGGCACCATGGGGGCCGGGATAATAATCCGGATGTGCTGTCACTTCCGGACTCGGAAGAAGTAAGCAGAAAGCGGCGGGGGATTAATCTAGTGCAGACTGGAGACAGAGACTCTCTATCTCATGCCCCATAGCCGCCCGCCGAGGCGCGGCGCGGCAATACTCGAGGGGGTATGATGAAAATCATTGATTGCGGCGCCGACACCAGAAAGAGTGACGGTATGTTTTTAAGTATTAGGAAACACTTCTGTGCAATATTATGTGATTTTAGACTACTCTTTTTTTTGTGCCTTTCAAAATGAAAGATATTTTAATAGGAAAAGAAGAACGCATTGTTGGTGGGAGTAAAAGTTTGCACCACAGTTTAGAAATCACAGAATAGAGTTATTTTTTATCAGCCTTTTCATCATTCAGGGAAAGGACTGCGTGAACACAGACTTCAGACTACAAGAATCACATTCACTTACCAATCCATGGTCACTCACCAATTAAGTGCATAAAAATTTGAGTTGAAAAATTAAACTGACGCCAATGTATACAGAGCAAGTGCAGAGGGAACACGTGATAGGCAATGCAAGGCTTCAATGGAGTGAGCATTTAGGTGGATTAGGCGTTGGGATTGTTGTTCATGAGCTGCACATCGGCGTCTACCATTTCTTTCATCAGCTCATCAAAAGTGACCTTCGCTTTTCAGCCTAGCTTCTCGTATGCTTTGGTGCAGTCCCCTTGGAGAAAGTTCACTTCAGTCGGCCTGTAGTACTTGTGGGCAGCGGCTACGTGGATCTTGCCAGTTTCCTTGCACAGGCCTACTTTGTTCTCATCCTTCCCTTGCCATACAATAGTTTTTCCGATGTGCTTGAAGGCTTTTCCACAAACTCGCGCACGCTGTGTACTTCCCTCGTTGCTATGACAAAATCTTCAGGTTTATTGGATTGCAGCATCATCCACACAGCCTCAACGTAGTCCTTGGCGTGGCCCCAATCCCGCTTGGAGTCCAGATTGCCCAAGCTGAAGAATTCCAGCTGTCCAAGATTAATTTTCGCTACAGATCGGCTAATTTTTCGGGTTACAAAATTAGCCCCTCTCGTAGGGCTTTTTCATGATTGAAGAGGATGCCATTCACAGCAAACAGATTGTAGGCCTCCCTGAAGTTCACCACTATCCAGTATGCATAGAGCTTGGCTGCTACTCTTACAGCCTGCACATGACACACACTGGTGCAAGTACTCTTAGGTAGCACGGACCCCGGACAGGGAGGCCGCTCAGCTATTTATGAATTATTATGGCTCACTGTATCTTTTTGAGATAATACTGCCAGACTGTGAACTAGGTTAGTCAGCCTCTCCCTCCTCCTGAGGCTTGCCCTGACCCCCTGTCCCCCGATGCCTCATTGTGTTAATGGCCTAGAATACCCATGTAACTTATTCTCAGCCTCAGTTTAATAATAATTTACGGGCGGTGCTGCACGCCCTTCTGTAATCAGCTAATTGATTTTTTATTAAACTGCTGTTTTTTAAATAAATTACAGTCTGTGGCCAGGTTGTGACCCTTGGGCTATGTGTGTACCCTTACATTTTTGGTGCATTACAGCAGTTTTAAGGTCTTCTTAGAGTTTCTCTATGCTCAAATAAGTGTGATTTCTGATATGTAAAAGTGTCACTCATCGTTGATGAAATGTCACTCATATTTACACTGAAATTATAAAAATGTCACACATAGCAATCTGTAACCTGGCAGCTATGCGGAATACGGTCGCAATCAACGTAACGTTGACAGGAGGTGGCTTCCCACCATTTTCTTACTTCTCTCTCCATCAGCTTTTCCAGCCTTTGGTACAACATTTTCAAGTTGCTGGGGGGAGCCGTTGTTGTCCCTGCGCTCGCCGCTTTTGCCGGCTTGTCCTTTGCTGATTTAAACATAATGTCAGCAGCCGACTCCCTCTCCTGTAAGAGCTCTCCTGTGCTCAACATTATTGCTCGTTACAAGTGTCTCAATCTGTAGCGCTTATCCTTAAGTTAGCGGGTGGTGTTTGTAGATACACACTCTTTTGTGGGGCTAGCGGTGTTAATAGCGATATGTTTACGGGACAGAGGCTCACAGGGAAAATGTTCATAAACGTTGCCGCTTCACTCACCAGTTCAAAGCGGGTCACTCGGGTCCTCCGCCGAAGCCTCAGCAGGCACGCCCCAGCTCCTCGCTCTGCACTGCGGGTCCGCGGTATGGTTTAATTCCGTTCTCCTTTCAGGTTGAGCAACCAATTCTGCTCAATCTCTCTGTTGCATACTTGTAGCCTGGGGGCTAACGGCCATCGTAATTTGCAGCACCGAGTCCTCACCGCCGTCGCTCCTCTCAGTCCCGGGTGCTTGGTCAGCGGTGGTGAGCCACTTCTGTATTTCCACACAATCCACTCCAATTTTCGGCTAGAAGAATGACCAGCACACCAATATCATAGATGATAAATTTTAATCTAAGCCCCTACCCCAACAGACGCGTTTTGCCAGAAAGCTTTGTCAGTGTCAACCTGTGCAATATTACAAGGCGCCATTTAAAGCCACTTTCCGCATTTCCTTCAACAACATAGAAAACGGTTTACTTGCATTAAAACGGTAAACGTGGCGGCCATCTTAGAGTGTACAAATGTGCAAACAATTCATGTTAGCTGAACAGCGCTATGTACAATAAAGTGCTCTAGTGCAATTTAAAAACGTTTGTAGCAACAAGTTACTATTTCATCATATATACATACAGATTGAGACACGTGAATTGAGCATTTAAACCAAAAGGCACGGATTTTGGCAACAATATATTCAGTAAAATACCCATTTTCCGCCGTAATCCCGCCTTTCATAAAGACATATTGCCCAAAATGGGCCTGTCTTGATTCACATTTGGGACAGTATTTTTTTTTTTTTTAATTCTGTTTTATTAACAGCTTTTTACAATGTATTTCTCCCCCCCCCCCCCCCCCCCCCCCCCCCCTAAGCCGGGAGGGGGTGAGGAACAAATTACTAAATCAATTCAATCATATTTCCACCCTGGAAATGTAGCAACAATATATAATCTTAAAGTATAAACAACATATGACACATTATTACTTATATAACACCTGAAGCTCCTCCCTCCTACCTTAGTATTTCCACACACCATATTTAACGCAAATACAATATATACATTATACATCTACTATTTAGATATTTACATATAAACAAATCATACATCACTTTATTTCTTTTTAATGCTAATGACACTCCCTTATATCCCAGTAATCTTTACAGCCTTTTATACATTATATACATTATGTTTCTTCCTTCCATTTCATTATTGGCTCCCATATTTTCAATCCTAGC
The DNA here is from genome assembly GCF_964263255.1 of Lissotriton vulgaris. Lineage (NCBI taxonomy): Eukaryota > Metazoa > Chordata > Amphibia > Caudata > Salamandridae > Lissotriton > Lissotriton vulgaris. Next base: position 422,146,888 of record NC_141691.1, read on the forward strand.
TTCCTCCCATTCTTTCCTCTTCTTGAATATATTGCTTTTTCCAAATTATATATACTTAAAACCTTAGCTAGCCATTGCTGAAATACTGGTGCAGACTGTTCTAGCCAGGCTGAGGCAATACATAATCAAAAAACTGCCATAGCAACAAAGATAAAATAGTTACCCTCTCCATACTCATTTCCCGAATCTACACCCAATAATACAATTGCAGGTGTTAAATTGATAGTTAATTTCAATGCCCTTTGAAGAAACGTTTCTATTTCGTTCAATATTGTCGATAGGCATGGGCATGTTGCAAAAATATGGATCACATCTGCCTCTAGGCTTCTACATCTAGTTTTGCTGGAGTGTAGTATAACCGATAAATAGTTTTATAATGCTGAGCCTGCAAAGACGCAGAGCACAAAATGTTCTTTCCTAATTCTACTGATGTACTAAAACATTCCTGCTCTATATCCAGCTTCGCCGACCAGCTTTCCCCCCACTTTACCATATCGTCCGGTTTTGATTCAATTAGCTCTGCATAAAACCTTTTGATTGTACAATCTACTCCATTATGTATTGCCTCTAGTATACAATTTTTCTCAAATGGCTAAAAGAGAATAACCCACAGTCCCCCCCTTTTATTTTGCAAAAAACTTCTTACTTGTAAATATTTGAAAAAGTGCCTTGTTGCCAAATCATATTTCTCCTGTAATTTTGCAAATTGTTTCATCCCCTGTGGAGCCATCAGATCCCCTACTTTTGTTATCCCCTTCCGGTACCATTCTATATACACTAACTCAGAAAATATATCTTCAGAAAATGCTGTATTATCTTTTATTCTCGTATATCTATTAATTTTCCCCAGTTCAAATTTCTTAGTAAAGACCTTCCAAATATTGTGTGCACCCCAAATAGTCTTAAATCGTGTTCTTTTAAAATAAGCTGTGTCAAAATGTTTCAAAAATATATTTTTAACTTCTTCTCCCATCAATATACCATATATCGCTAGTGAACCCAGATCATCTTCTCCTTCCACTTCTGCTCCACCTATTAATCCGACCATATATTGTAAGGCTGCAGCCCAATAGTAAAATTTCAGATCCGGTAGTGCCCATCCTCCTCTCTCCCGTGGGAGTACCATATATCTTGCTGCTCTCCTAGTTTTACCTTTAGACCAGATAAATCTATTAATCATTCTTTCGATTTTTTTAAACCATAAGTTGTCAAACCATAACGGGATTGTCCTAAATAAATATAAAAATTTCGGCAATATTAGCATTTTTATGATGTTTACTCTGCCAACTATTGTAAGGTGTAAATTATTAAGTCTGTCTAAATCTTGCCCCACCTTTCGTATAATGGGGTCTATATTTAACTATACTAGTTTTTCCAATTCTGCAGTTATAATTATGCCCAGATAAGTTCCTGTCTGTACCACTCGTGGGTCCTGGCATACAGCCTTACTATTTTTTATAATTTGTGTTTTCCCAGTATTCAAGGAATATCCTGACACTTTTCCAAATTTTATGGCCTCCAGCTCCACATGTCTAATAGCCTCTGTGGGTATTGGTGTTACGACAGCCACGTCATCGGCATAAGCAAGTATCTTGCAATCGCCCCTAGGTGTGACAACTGGGGGTATACTCTAATTTGCTTCCATTCTGCGTATTAGTGGATCCAAGTATATTGCAAAAAGTAGAGGGGAACACGGGCATCCCTGCCTAGTACCTCTATTAATTTTCACTTGTTCATTTGTTCCCGAATTTATGCTAATCGTAGCTACTGGGTCTCTATACAAAGACTTTATTGCTGTGAGGAAACCATTTCCAAACCCCATTCTTTCTAGAACACTCCACAAATATACCCAAGATACACGGTCGAATGCTTTCTCAGCATCTAACAATAAGACCGAAAATGGTTCCCCAATAACCTCCATTTTATCCATAAGGGTTATTAATTTTCGTATATGGTGCGTAGTTCCTCGTCCAGGTATAAATCCGTGCTGACTAATAGTGACTAATGGTGTTATTACGCTGGCGAATCTTATTGCCAGTGCTTTTGAATAGATCTTTGTGTCAGTGTTCATAAGCGTAATTGGTCTATACGATCCCGGATCTGTAGGTATCTTTCCTTTCTTTAAAATAACAACTATTTCTGCCCCAGACCAAGAGTTTGGTATTGACAATCCCAGCTGTGCTTGTTTCATAGTGCGTACCATATCTTCCCCTATCTCCTCCCAGAACACCTTATAGAACTCTTGCGGGATCTTATCTGGCCCGGCCGCTTTCCCGGATGGAAGATTCTTCAAAGCACCTCTTATCTCCTCTTGATCTATTGGGTTGTCTATCCTCTTTTTCTCTGTTTCATCCAGCTCAGCCCCTTCATAATAATTCAAATAATCCGCTATCTCTTCAGGATCTTTTACATCGTTTTCGTGATATAAATTCGTATAGAAATTCCTAAAAACTTCTCTAATTTGTTGCACACTTGTTACAACTTCTCCTGAACTATCTTGTATTGCTTTTATCTCTCCAAGTGATACTTTTTGCCTTGCTCTGATTGCTAGCATTTTACCAACTCGTTCACTCATCTCATAGCAATTTTCCCTATTAACCACATACTGTTTTGCTGCCTTCACTGCTATATATTCTTCTGCTTCCATTCGCAATTTTGCTAGCTTCATACAGGCAGGATCTAGTACACCTCCATTACTGTTAGAAGGATCTGAGCTATTACTTACTTCTTCCTCAGCTAAGAGTATTTCCCTCTTTAAGGCATCACTTCTCTCTTTCTCCTGTTTCCTTCTCCTAACTCCAAAACTAATAGTCTCTCCCCTCACCCCTGCCTTAAAACAGTCCCATACCGTCCCTACAGATGCTGTATCTCTATTTATTATCATGAATTCAGTTATCCAGCTCTTCATATGTTGGATATATGCCTCGTCTTCCAGCAGTGCTCTTTCAAAGGTCCACACTGAGACCCCCCTTGCCACTACCAATCCTTTTAAGGTAACAATTAAAGGATTATGATCCGCCAGTAGTCTTGGTAGTCTCTCAATACATGCACCATCGATGCCTTGACTGCTGATTAAAAAATAGTCTAGTCTTGCACTTACTCTGTGTGGTGCTGAATAATACGTATACCCATCTTCTCCTGACTGAAGAGTATCCCAGACATCCAGTAGCCCATTATTCCTCGCTAAGGAGCAAACTGCTTGAAACACTCTTTTCTTCCTTCCTTTATATTTAACTGGAGGTCCTAACCACAGACCCAATCCACCTGCACCATTAATATTAAAATCCCCTCCTATTACTACATATGGGGCCCAGGTCGCCAGCTCAATATCAATCTGTTCAAAGATTTCCGCATCATCTCCTGTAGACCCATAAATAGAGCCAAGGGTTACCCATTGTTCTCCTACCAGACATTCTATTAAAGCCCATCACCCCCAGGCATCATCCCATTTTTTCCTAGTAGTGATGTCTCTTTGTCTTGCCATTACAGCCACCCCCCTATTCCTAGCCCCCTGTCTAGAATACGCTATCACAGTAAGACCTAGTTGATCAAGTAGTTGAATTTCAGACGCCTGTATGTGTGTCTCCTGCAGTATTAGAAAATCTAGTCTAAGACTTTTAATCAAAATAGCAACCTTCTGCCTCTTTAATTTATCATTTAGTCCGCAAACATTCCACGTCAATATTCGAGTATTCATCCTGGATTTTCAGGTAAGTCATCATTAATTATGCAAATGCACAGCTCATTACTTATATATAGTGGACTATCAGCCATATACAACTCATATGTTTTCTCTATTTTACTGATCCTTATGTTCCAGGTTGCTTCCTTCTTCCCTCTGCGATAATACCAACTTTTTTGTTGTTCCTCATCCCCCCCCTTTCCCCCCCTGAGTCCCCACCCTGACTGTCCCACCCCCCCTACAGGCAAATAGGTCCATAAGACCTATATGTGACAGCTGTGACTGTGCGGGACCACCGTGCCCCCCCTCCCCCTTTCTTATTAACAACCTGTAGAAACAAGGTGATACCATCCTATAACATATATATATACAAGTTTCATACAATACCTTACTCTATTCTTTGTAGTTCTTATCTGTTTTATACATATATATGTTCTGACTTGTATTTTCCTTTGGCAACCAAAGCTACTGCTCGTTCTCTATCAGCCTGTGACCGAGACTGTGGGTTATTCTCTTTTAGCCATGTCAGAAACTCATATGCTTTAATTTCAGAGTAAAACATTTTAAACTGACCATCCCTTACCACTTTCAGTCTGCTAGGAAACATCAAGTAAGCCTCGCATCCCATTTTTTGAAATGGTGATATCAATTCCCGCAATCTCCACCTCCTTTCTACCGTTGTATGGCAGAAGTCAGGCCTAGCAAAGAACTCAACATCTTTGTATCTACACTTAGCCTGTGGTTTCGCCTTTGCCATTATCTCCTCCCTCAACAAGTAATTTCCAACATATATAAGTATTGCTCCAGGCTTGTTTGAGACATCCCCCTTTCTCTGTGTGAATGGGAATCTGTGTGCACGCTGAATCTCTGACTCCCAATCCCAACCTTTTATGTTGGGAAGTGCACCCTTGAGAAGCTCTATAACATAGGATCTCACATCTTCCCCCTCTCTGCCTTCCGCAATACCCAAAAGTCTAATGTTGTTTCTGCGTTGCCTGTTCTCAAAATCTTCCAACTTCCATAACATATCGGTGGTAGTCTTCTCTTGCTCCTGCCTGAATTCCTTCCAACCCTTCATTTCGTCCTCCAACACCCCAGTTCTTTCTTCTACCTCCGTGACTCTCCCTGCCAGATCTGCATATAATTTATTTACTTTACGGAGAGATCCTTGTATCTTTTTACTTTCCTGCCTGGCTCTACGACTTTCCACTCTCGCCTCAGTTTGTATTTGCTTCAACATTGAAAACATCATTTCAAACCCTTTTGGTGATGTTTGCCCCTGGGATTGACTTTGACTCTGACTCTGACTCTGGCTCTGGTTCTGGCTTTGGCTCTGTCTAGATCTTTGTTCCATACTTTGCTCAAATATCCCTAAATTGCCCATATTTTTATCTGCTGACCCCCCAACAGTCTCTTGGTACATCTGTGATGTGGCGGAATAATCCCAGTCAAGTCTCTTTGCAACGTCGATATTTATAGGACTCACAATGCCTTTTGATTTCCTTCGTTTTTTGGTCAAAATTTTAGATTTACGCTTTGCAGATAACTCTTGAGCTGAAGCCTCTCCAGACTCTGATGTGGCTACTGTTTCTGTTACTAACCCCGACATTGTTTGGTCACTCTCCGTCTCCTCAACACTAGAAGGGTCCTCTGACTCCCCCCCCTCTCCATCCACCACCTCATCCTTGTCCTCCTCGCCCTCTCCCTCATTTACAGAAAAAAAACATTCATCAGTTGGAGAACCTGGTATTACCAGAGAGCCATCAATATTTGTAGTAGCCATATTGTTCCCTACTGTCACCGGGCTATTCATATTAAGTCCGAAGTTCGTCTCTCCTTCAATAACTACCAGGTTTCGAGTGGTTACTTCATCCGGGATATCCGGGATATCAGCTCTATGTCCCTCTATTGATACCTCTGCCAATACCTCTGTTAACGCAGAGATCTTATCGGCGCCTGTACACATAGTACTCTCCTCAGCCTGACGGCTATCGCTGCCAACATTAACTGCCGCTTCCTTTTCCTTTTCCTTTTCCTGTGGAGCCAGCACTTCTTCAACACAAGTTATATTATTCATTTGCTCCACTCGAGCGTCAGTCTCTCTCCTGACTTTCCCTTGTTCTACTTCCTCCGCATGCTCCTGCTCCTGTATCGTTACCCCTCCTAACAGCTCAGCAGCCACATGTCCCGCCCTTTGCTCATTCACAACACCAGTTACCTCAACGTTTGCCTTGAAGCCTTCCATTTCTGGATCCGTTGTTGTGAGCCCGTCTTGAACCAAATGCTGCGCTGCGGGAGCACCGCCGCTTGATAAACTCGCAGCAGGGTCTACTAGGGACGACTCAGCAGCTGATATCCCACGCAAAGTAGCAGTAACAGCAGGTAGGAACGCCTCATACACTGAAGGCTGCCTCATATTTGCCTGCTCTGAAGGTTTTCCTTTTTTAGTGGATGCCGCCTTGCTCTTCTCCTTCTTCTTCTTTTTTTCCCCCATCGTATTGTCAGTTTCATTATTCCTGCCGGCGCTCTTCCCCTGTTCGGCAGCGCGTAATTCCTCCCGCTCTTCCTGCGCCCGCAGCAGCTTCTTTGCTCGAAGATTAGCCGCCGGAGCATCCGACTCGCTCCAGGCAGCTTTCTCTTTCTCTTCCCTCAGGCTCTTAGCGGTCTTCGGAGCCATCAATCGCCACAAACTGAATGCGGCGTCTACCGCCCTCTGGTAACGCTGTTGTCTCCAAACAGAAACCTTCACCATCAGCTGACTCGTGTGAGCCAATGTCCACGCCAGCGCTGATCCCACCGTTAGGGAGGTTAGAGCCTTAGCACACAGCCTGTATTCCGTTGCAGATAAAGTTGAGGAAATAACCTTCGAACTATGCACCATATCTTCTTTTCCTCTCTCGTGCATCCAATGTTTGTAAAAAACGCTGTCCACCAGTTATCGGACCCGCATCACCTTTCACTCGGTAAACGGCCTCAGGGAGAGAAGGGAGAACACGTCCTCTCCCTACAGTCTGTCAGCGGCCATCTTGCCCTCCGAAGAAGAATGTTACCCTTTTAATTTTTGGGACAGTATTTAATTGAAAAAAAAATATATATATATAGATATATAGATAGATGGATATACCATGCACTTTGCACATACAGAAAATAAATAAATAAACCTGAAGGAAATCCACTTGCATGTTTGTGTCTCATTTTTCCTGTGGTTGGCCATGTTTTAACCTTTGAGGAAATTAGGTTGACGGAGACAGTGATCAGGAAATGTTCATCTATGTATGTATATTCACTGAAAAAACCATAGGTTTCATAAGTGTTATAGTCAGCTGGACATTTCACTCGTACAAAACCATAGAAATTCCTCTGTTATAGTTAGTTGTGCTAACTATAACTCGCGCGCCTGCAATGCACTGCTGATGTTGTCACATATTACATCATTCATGACATGATCAGTGACATCACTGATGATATCACTGATGACATCTCGAATGACATCACTGATGACATCATCCAGTGAATATGGTTTTGTTTGAAATTTAATTATCTATTATATATATACCAATCGGTATTGAAGATTGAGTGGATATGTAACTGTCTGGATGGACGATTTAGTAGCTGTCTGACTGTTTGTTTAAGTGAGTAATTAAAGTAAACTAAATATATGGGTTAGTAACCAAACTATGTGAATGTGTGTATCACTGTCTCTGTTGTTGTATAACCTGCTGCATTAATTGGTCACTAACTACATGAATGTCTATATTAGTTATTGATTAGTTGGCTGAATATTTGTAAGGGAGACTGAGTGTATCTGTGCTTGGGTGGGGGAGTTGTAACTCTATGCATAGATGTGTGAGTGGTTGATTGTCTAGGTATATGGATTTAGGAGTGTATATGGAAACAGTTGTTTGGGTGTCTGATTGTGTATATTTGTGTGTTGGTAAGTGAATATATGTGTCAGTGGTACATCTCCAATAAAGTAGAAAAATAAAAGGCATTGTATGTGAGAGTTGGTATATATAAATAAGTATAGATAAGAGTCAGTGATTGTGAGAGTAACTGTATGAATGAGTGTATAATTGTAATAGTGATTTTTTAACATAGTAACTATGATTTACTATGTGTATAATGCTCACTTTTCCACTGTATTCAAGCAAGCCTGGCTGAAGAAGGCTGTAATGCCAAAAACTGGTCCTAGGAAGCTTGTTTCCGGTTCAGGGAAGGCATGGCTTGGCAGTTCGGGCCGGACTGTTCCCATGAGGCACAGGGTCAGACTGATTTGCATTTCACCATGTATGAACTGGGGTGGCAGAGTGGGCTAAAGAATGGTCATGGAATAAGATCTATTTACTGGGTGTGAGTGTTTGATTGGTTCAGATGGTCTGTCCATCACCACCCCCTTTTGTACCGCTTTGTTCGCAATAAGTTGGCAGTGTATGCTCAGACGTGAGTCCCTGGCTCACTTTGCCGCTGGATTCAAGCAAGCCTGGATGAAGACAGCTGTAATGCCAGAAACCGGTCCTAGGAACCTTGTTTCCGGTCCAGGGAAGACATGGCTTGGCATTTCTGGCTGGACTGTTCCCATGAGGCACAGGGTCAGACTGATTTGCATATGGTCATTTCTCAACTGGGGTGGCAGAGTGGGCTAAAGAACGGTGATGGATTAAACCCAGATCTGTTGACTAGGTGTGAGTGTTTGATTAGTGAAGATGCTCCGTCCATCACCACCCCCTTTTTTACTGCTTTGTTCGCCATAAGTTGGCAGGGTATGCTCAGATGTGAGTCCCTTACTCACTTTGCCACTGGCTTCAAGCAAGCCTTGCTGAAGATGGCTGTAATGCCAGAAACAGGTCCTAGGAAGCTTGTTTCCGGTCCAGGGAAGACATGGCTTGGCAGTTCGGGCTGTACTGTTCCCATGAGGCACAAGGTCAGACTGATTTGCATATGGCCATGTCTCAACTGGGGTGGCAGAGTGGGCTAAAAAACGGTGATGTATTAAACCCAGATCTGTTGACTGGGCATGAGTGTTTGCTTGGTTCAGATGCTCCGTCCATCACCACCCCCTTTTGTACCGCTTTGTTTGCCATAAGTTTGCAGGATATGCTCAGACGTGAGTCCCTTGCTCACTTTGCCACTGGATTCAAGCAAGCCTGACTGAAGACGACTGTAATGTCAGGAACCGGTCCTAGCAAGCATGTTTCCGGTCCAGGGAATGCATGGCTTGGCAGTTCGGGCTGGACTGTTCCCATGAGGCACAGGGTCTGACTGATTTGCATATCACCATGTATGAACTGGGGTGGCAGAGTGGGCTAAAGAACGTTGATGGAATAAACCCAGATCTGTTTACTGGGTGTGAGTGTTTGATTGGTTCAGATGATCTATCCATCACCACCGCCTTTTGTACCACTTTGTTCGCAATAAGTTGGCAGGTTATGCTCAGACTTGAGTCCCTGGCTCACTTTGCCACTGGATTCAAGCAAGCCTGGCTGAAGACGGCTGTAATGCCAGAAACCGGTCCTAGGAACCTTGTTTCCGGTCCAGGGAAGACATGGCTTGGCAGTTCTGGCTGGACTGTTCCCATGAGGCACAGGATCAGACTGATTTGCATATGGTCATGTCTCAACTGGGGTGGCAGAGTGGGCTAAAGAACAGTGATGGATTAAACCCAGATCTGTTGACTGGGTGTGAGTGTTTGATTAGTTCAGATGCTCCGTCCACACCACCCCCTTTTTTACCGCTTTGTCCGCCATAAGTTGGCAGGGTATGCTCAGAAGTGAGTCCCTTGCTCACTTTGCTACTGGATTCAAGCAAGCCTGGCTGAAGATGTCTTAATGCCAGAAACAGGTCCTAGGAAGCTTGTTTACGGTCCAATGAAGGCATGGCTTGGCAGTTCGGGCTGGACTGGTCCCATGAGGCTCAGGGTCAGACTGATTTGCATATGGCCATGTCTGAACTGGGGTTGCAGATTAGGTTAAAGAACGGTGATGGATTAAACCCAGATCTGTTGACTGGGTGTGAGTGTTTGATTGGTTCAGATGCTCCGTCCATCACCACCCCCTTTTGTACATCTTTGTTTGCCATAAGTTGGCAGGGTATGCTCAGATGTGAGTCCCTTGCTCACTTTTCCACTGGATTCAAGCAAGCCTGGCTCAAGACGGCTGTAATGCCAGAAACCGGTCCTAGGAATCGTGTTTCCGGTTCAGGGAAGGCATGGCTTGGCAGTTCGGGCTAGACTGTTCTCATGAGGCACAGGGTCAGACTGATTTGCATATGGCCATGTCTGAACTGGGGTGGGAGAGTGGGCTAAAGAACGGTGATGGATTAAAACCAGATCTGTTGATTGGGTGTGAGTGTTTGCTTGGTTCAGATGCTCCGTCCATCACCACCCCCTTTTGTACTGCTTTGTTCGCCATAAGTTGGCAGGTATGCTCAGATGTGAGTCCCTTGGTCACTTTGCCACTGGATTCAAGCAAGCCTGGCTGAAGACGGCTGTAATGCCAGAAACCGGTCCTAGAAAGCTTGTTTCCGGTCCAGGGAAGACATGGCTTGGCAGTTCGGGCTGTACTGTTCCCATGAGGCACAGGGTCAGACTGACTTGCATATGGCCATGTCTCAACTGGGGTGGCAGAGTGGGCTCAAGAATGGTGATGGATTAAACCCAGATCTGTTGACTGGGCGTGAGTGTTTGCTTGGTTCAGATGCTCCGTCCATCACCACCCCTTTTGTACCGCTTTGTTTGCCATAAGTTTACAGGACATGCTCAGACGTGAGTCCCTTGCTCACTTCGCCACTGGATTGAAGCAAGCCTGACTGAAGACGGCTGTAATGCCAGAAACCGGTCCTAGCAAGCTTGTTTCCGGTCCAGGGAAGGCATGGCTCGGCAGTTCGAGCTGGAATGTTCCCATGAGGCACATGGTCAGACTGATTTGCATATGGCCATGTCTGAACTGGGGTGGCAGAGTGGGCTAAAGAACGGTGATGGATTAAACCCAGATCTGTTGACTGGTTGTGAGTGTTTGATTGGTTGCAATGCTCTGTCCATCACCACCCCCTAATTGTAGTGCTTTGTTTGCCATACATTGGCAAGGTGTGCTCAGATGTGAGTCCCTGGCACACTTTGCCACTGGATTCAAGCAAGCCTGGCTGAAGACGGCTGTAATGCCAGAAACCGGTCCTAGGAACCTTGTTTCTGGTCCAGGGAAGACATGGCTTGGCAGTTCTGGCTTGACTGTTCCCATGAGGCACAGGGTCAGACTGATTTGCATATGGTCATGTCTGAACTGGGGTGGCAGAGTGGGCTAAAGAACGGTGATGGATTAAACCCAGATCTGTTGACTGGGTGTGAGTGTTTGATTGGTGAAGATGCTCCATCCATCACCACCCCCTTTTGTACTGCTTTGTTCACCATAAATTGGCAGGGTATGCTCAGACGTGAGTCCCTTGCTACTTTTGCCACTGGCTTCAAGCAAGCCTGGCTGAAGATGGCTTAATGCCAGAAACAGGTCCTAGGAAGCTTGTTTCCGGTCCAGGGAAGACATGGCTTGGCAGTTCGGCCTGTACTGTTCCCATGAGGCACAAGGTCAGACTGATTTGCATGTGGCCATGCCTCAACTGGGGTGGCAGAGTGGGCTAAAGAACGGTGATGTATTAAAACTAGATCTGTTGACTGGGCGTGAGTGTTTTCTTGGTTCAGATGCTCCGTCCATCACCACCCCCTTTTGTACCGCTTTGTTTGCCATAAGTTTGCAGGAAATGCTCAGACGTGAGTCCCTTGCTAACTTTGCCACTGGATTCAAGCAAGCCTGGCTGAAGACGGCTGTAATGTCAGAAACTGGTCCTAGCAAGCGTGTTTCTGGTCCAGGGAAGGCATGGCTTGGCAGTTCGGCCTGGACTGTTCCCATGAGGCACAGGGTCAGACTGATTTGCATATCGCCATGTATGAACTGGGGTGGCAGAGTGGGCTAAAGAACGGTGATGGAATAAACCCAGATCTGTTTCCTGGGTGTGAGTGTTTGATTGCTTCAGATCGTCTGTCCATCACCACCCCCTTTTGTACCACTTTGTTCGCAATAAGTTGGCAGGTTATGCTCAGACGTGAGTCCCTGGCTCACTTTGCCACTGGATTCAAGAAAGCCTGGCTGAAGACAGCTGTAATGCCAGAAACCGGTCCTAGGAACCTTGTTTCCGGTCCAGGGAAGACATGGCTTGGCAGTTCTGGCTGAATTGTTCTCATGAGGCACAGGGTCAGACTGATTTGCATATGGCCATGTCTAAACGGGGGTGGCCGAGTGGGCTTAAGAATGGTGATGGATTAAACCCAGATTTGTTGACTGGGTGTGAGTGTTTGATTGGTTCAGATGCTCAGTCCATTACCACCCCCTTTTGTACCACTTTTTTTGCCATAAGTTGGTACGGTATGCTCAGACATGAGTCCCTTGCTCACTTTTCCACTGGATTCAAGCAAGCCTGGCTGAAGACGGCTGTAATTCCAGAAACCTGTCCTAGGAAGCTTGTTTCCAGTCCAGGGAAGGCATGGCTTGGCAGTTGGGGCTGGACTGTTCCCATGAGGCACGGGGTCAGACTGATTTGCATATGGCCATGTCTGAACTGTGGTGGCAGAGTGGACTAAAGAAAGGTGATTGATTAAACCGAGATCTGTTGACTGGGTGTGAGTGTTTGATTGGTGAAGATGCTCCATCCATCACCACCCCCTTTTGTATTTTTTTTCACCATAAATTGGCAGGGTATGCTCTGACGTGTGTCCCTTGCTACTTTTGCCACTGGCTTCAAGCAAGCCTGGCTGAAGACGGCTGTAATGCCAGAAACCGGTCCTAGGAACCTTGTTTCTGGTCCAGGGAAGACATGGCTTGGCAGTTCTGGCTTGACTGTTCCCATGAGGCACAGGGTCAGACTGATTTGCATATGGTCATGTCTGAACTGGGGTGGCAGAGTGGGCTAAAGAACGGTGATGGATTAAACCCAGATCTGTTGACTGGGTGTGAGTGTTTGATTGGTGAAGATGCTCCATCCATCACCACCCCCTTTTGTACTGCTTTGTTCACCATAAATTGGCAGGGTATGCTCAGACGTGAGTCCCTTGCTACTTTTGCCACTGGCTTCAAGCAAGCCTGGCTGAAGATGGCTTAATGCCAGAAACAGGTCCTAGGAAGCTTGTTTCCGGTCCAGGGAAGACATGGCTTGGCAGTTCGGCCTGTACTGTTCCCATGAGGCACAAGGTCAGACTGATTTGCATGTGGCCATGCCTCAACTGGGGTGGCAGAGTGGGCTAAAGAACGCTGATGTATTAAAACTAGATCTGTTGACTGGGCGTGAGTGTTTTCTTGGTTCAGATGCTCCGTCCATCACCACCCCCTTTTGTACCGCTTTGTTTGCCATAAATTTGCAGGAAATGCTCAGACGTGAGTCCCTTGCTAACTTTGCCACTGGATTCAAGCAAGCCTGGCTGAAGACGGCTGTAATGTCAGAAACTGGTCCTAGCAAGCGTGTTTCTGGTCCAGGGAAGGCATGGCTTGGCAGTTCGGCCTGGACTGTTCCCATGAGGCACAGGGTCAGACTGATTTGCATATCGCCATGTATGAACTGGGGTGGCAGAGTGGGCTAAAGAACGGTGATGGAATAAACCCAGATCTGTTTCCTGGGTGTGAGTGTTTGATTGCTTCAGATCGTCTGTCCATCACCACCCCTTTTTGTACCACTTTGTTCGCAATAAGTTGGCAGGTTATGCTCAGACGTGAGTCCCTGGCTCACTTTGCCACTGGATTCAAGAAAGCCTGGCTGAAGACGGCTGTAATGCCAGAAACCGGTCCTAGGAACCTTGTTTCCGGTCCAGGGAAGACATGGCTTGGCAGTTCTGGCTGAATTGTTCCATGAGGCACATGGTCAGACTGATTTGCATATGGTCATGTCTTAACTGGGGTGGCAGAGTGGGCTAAAGAACGGTGATGGATTAAACCCAGATCTTTTGACTGGGTGTGAGTGTTTGATTAGTTCAGATGCTCCGTCCATCACCACCCCCTTTTGTACCGCTTTGTCCGCCATAAGTTGGCAGGGTATGCTCAGAAGTGAGTCCCTTGCTCACTTTGCTACTGGATTCAAGCAAACCTGGCTGAAGACGGCTGCAATGCCAGAAACCGGTCCTAGGAAGCTTGTTTCCGGTCCAGGGAAGGCATGGCTTGGCAGTTCGGGCTAGACTGTTCCCATGAGGCATGCGGTCAGACTGATTTGCATATGGCCATGTCTGAACTGTGGTGGCAGAGTGGACTAAAGAACGGTGATGGATTAAACCCAGATCTGTTGACTGGGTGTGAGTGTTTCGTTGGTGAAGATGCTCCGTCCATCACCACCCCCTTTTGTACTGCTTTGTTCACCATAAATTGGCAGGGTATGCTCAGACGTGAGTCCCTTGCTACTTTTGCCACTGGCTTCAAGCAAGCCGGCTGAAGACGGCTGTAATGCCAGGAACAGGTCCTAGGAAGCTTGTTTCCGGTCCAGGGAAGGCATGGCTTGGCAGTTCGGGATGGACTGGTCCCATGAGGCTCAGGGTCAGACTAATTTGCATATTGCCATGTCTGAACTGGGGTGGCAGAGTGGGCTAAAGAACGGTGATGGATTAAACCCAGATCTGTTGACTGGTTGTGAGTGTTTGATTGGTTGCAATGCTCTGTCCATCACCACCCCCTAATTGTATTGCTTTGTTTGCCATACATTGGCAAGGTGTGCTCAGATGTGAGTCCCTGGCTCACTTTGCCACTGGATTCAAGCAAGCCTGGCTGAAGACGGCTGTAATGCCAGAAACCGGTCCTAGGAACCTTGTTTCTGGTCCAGGGAAGACATGGCTTGGCAGTTCTGGCTGAACTGTTCCCATGAGGCACAAGGTCAGACTGATTTGCATATGGTCATGTCTGAACTGGGGTGGCAAAGTGGGCTAAAGAACGGTGATGGATTAAACCCAGATCTGTTGACTGGGTGTGAGTGTTTTATTGGTGAAGATGCTCCATCCATCACCACCCCCTTTTGTACTGCTTTGTTCACCATAAATTGGCAGGGTATGCTCAGACGTGAGTCCCTTGCTACTTTTGCCACTGGCTTCAAGCAAGCCTGGCTGAAGATGGCTTAATGCCAGAAACAGGTCCTAGGAAGCTTGTTTCCGGTCCAGGGAAGACATGGCTTGGCAGTTCGGCCTGTACTGCTCCCATGAGGCACAAGGTCAGACTGATTTGCATATGGCCATGCCTCAACTGGGGTGGCAGAGTGGGCTAAAGAACGGTGATGTATTAAAACTAGATCTGTTGACTGGGCGTGAGTGTTTTCTTGGTTCAGATGCTCCGTCCATCACCACCCCCTTTTGTACCGCTTTGTTTGCCATAAGTTTGCAGGAAATGCTCAGACGTGAGTCCCTTGCTAACTTTGCCACTGGATTCAAGCAAGCCTGACTGAAGACGGCTGTAATGTCAGAAACCGGTCCTAGCAAGCGTGTTTCCGGTCCAGGGAAGGCATGGCTTGGCAGTTCGGCCTGGACTGTTCCCATGAGGCACAGGGTCAGACTGATTTGCATATCGCCATGTATGAACTGGGGTGGCAGAGTGGGCTAAAGAACGGTGATGGAATAAACCCAGATCTGTTTACTGGGTGTGAGTGTTTGATTGCTTCAGATCGTCTGTCCATCACCACCCCCTTTTGTACCACTTTGTTCGCAATAAGTTGGCAGGTTATGCTCAGACGTGAGTCCCTGGCTCACTTTGCCACTGGATTCAAGAAAGCCTGGCTGAAGACGGCTGTAATGCCAGAAACCGGTCCTAGGAACCTTGTTTCCGGTCCAGGGACGACATGGCTTGGCAGTTCTGGCTGAACTGTTCCATGAGGCACATGGTCAGACTGATTTGCATATGGTCATGTCTCAACTGGGGTGGCAGAGTGGGCTAAAGAACGGTGATGGATTAAACCCAGATCTGTTGACTGGGTGTGAGTGTTTGATTAGTTCAGATGCTCCGTCCATCACCACCCCCTTTTGTACCGCTTTGTCCGCCATAAGTTGGCAGGGTATGCTCAGAAGTGAGTCCCTTGCTCACTTTGCTACTGGATTCAAGCAAACCTGGCTGAAGACGGCTGCAATGCCAGAAACCGGTCCTAGGAAGCTTGTTTCCGGTCCAGGGAAGGCATGGCTTGGCAGTTCGGGCTAGACTGTTCACATGAGGCATGCGGTCAGACTGATTTGCATATGGCCATGTCTGAACTGTGGTGGCAGAGTGGACTAAAGAACGGTGATGGATTAAACCCAGATCTGTTGACTTAGTGTGAGTGTTTCATTGGTGATGATGCTCCGTCCATCACCACCCCCTTTTGTACTGCTTTGTTCACCATAAATTGGCAGGGTATGCTCAGACGTGAGTCCCTTGCTACTTTTGTCACTGGCTTCAAGCAAGCCTGGCTGAAGATGGCTGTATTGCCAGAAACGGGTCCTAGGAAGCTTGTTTCCGGTCCAGTGAAGGCATGGCTTGGCAGTTCGGGCTGGACTGGTCCCATGAGGCTCAGGGTCAGACTGATTTGCATATGGCCATGTCTGAACTGGGGTGGCAGATTGGGTTAAAGAACTGTGATGGATTAAACCCAGATCTGTTGACTGGGTGTGAGTGTTTGATTGGTTCAGATGCTCCGTCCATCACCACCCCCTACTGTACTGCTTTGCTCGCCATAAGTGGGCAGGGTATGCTCAGATGTGAGTCCCTTCCTCACTTTGCCACTGGATTCAAGCAAGCCTGGCTGAAGACGGCTGTAATGCCAGAAACTGGTCCTAGGAAGCTTGTTTCCGGTCCAGGGAAGACATGGCTTGGCAGTTCGGGCTGTACTGTTCCCATGAGGCACAGGGTCAGACTGATTTGAATATGGCCATGTCTCAACTGGGGTGGCAGAGTGGGCTCAAGAACGGTGATGGATTAAACCCAGATCTGTTGACTGGGCGTGAGTGTTTGATTGGTTCCGATGCTCCGTCCATCACCACCCCCTATTGTACTGCTTTGTTCACCATAAATTGGCAGGGTGTGCTCAGACGTGAGTCCCTTGCTACTTTTGCCACTGGCTTCAAGCAAGCCTGGCTGAAGACGGCTGTAATGCCAGAAACAGGTCCTAGGAAGCTTGTTTCCGGTCCAGGGAAGGCATGGCTTGGCAGTTCGGGCTGGACTGGTCCCATGAGGCTCAGGGTCAGACTAATTTGCATATTGCCATGTCTGAACAGGGGTGGCAGATTGGGCTAAAGAACGGTGATGAATTAAACCCAGATCTGTTGACTGGGTGTGAGTGTTTGATTGGTTCAGATGCTCGGTCCATCACCACCCCCTTTTGTACTTCTTTGTTTGCCATAAGTTGGCATTGTATGCTCAGACGTGAGTCCCTTGCTCCCTTTTCCACTGGATTCAAGCAGGCCTGGCTGAAGACTGCTGTAATGCCAGACACCGGTCCTAGGAAGCTTGTTTCCGGTTCAGGGAAGGCATGGCTTGGCAGTTCTGGCTGTACTGTTCCCATGAGGCACAGGGTCAGACTGATTTGAATATGGCCATGTCTGAACTGGGGTTGGAGAGTGGTCCAAAGAATGGTGATGGATTAAAGCAGATCTGTTGACTGGGTGTGAGTGTTTGCTTGGTTCAGGTGCTCCGTCCATCACCACCCCCTTATGTACTGCTTTGTTTGCCATAAGTTGGCAGGGTATGCTCAGATGTGAGTCCCTTGCTCACTTTGCCACTGGATTCAAGCAAGCCTGGCTGAAGACGGCTGTAATGTCAGAAACCGGTCCTAGGAAGCTTGTTTCCGGTCCAGGGAAGACATGGCTTGGCAGTTCTGGCTGTACTGTTCCCATGAGGCACAGGGTCAGACTGATTTGAATATGGCCATGTCTCAACTGGGGTGGCAGAGTGGGCTCAAGAACGGTGATGGATTAAACCCAGATCTGTTGACTGGGCGTGAGTTTTTGATTGGTTCCGATGCTCTGTCCATCACCACCCCCTTTTGTACTGCTTTGTTTGCCATACGTTGGCACGGTGTGCTCAGATGTGAGTCCCTTGCTCACTTTGCCACTGGATTCAAGCAACCCTGGCTGAAGACGGCTGTAATGACAGAATCCAGTTCTAAGAAGCTTTTTACCAGTCCAGGGAAGGCATGGCTTGGCAGTTCAGGCTGGACTGTTCCCATGTGGCACAGGTTCAGACTGATTTGCATATCGCCATGTATGAACCGAGGTGGCAGAGTGGGCTAAAGAACGGTGATGGATTAAACCCAGATCTGTTTACTGGGTGTCAGTGTTTGATTGTTTCAGATGGTCGGTCCATCACCAGCCCCTTTGTACCGCTTTGTTCGCAATAAGTTGGCAGGGTATGCTCAGACGTTAGTCCCTGGCTCACTTTGCCACTGGATTCAAGCAAGCCTGGCTGAAGACGGCTGTAATGCCAGAAACCGGTCCTAGGAACCTTGTTTGTGCTCCAGGGAAGACATGGCTTGGCAGTTCAGGCTGGACAGTTCCCATGAGGCACAGGGTCTGACTGATTTGCATATGGTAATGTCTCAACTGGGGTGGCAGAGTGGGCTAAAGAACGGTGATGGATTAAACCCAGATCTGTTGACTGGGTGTGAGTGTTTGATTGGTTCAGATGCTCTGTCTATCACCACCCCCTTTTGTACCGCTTTGTTAGCCATAAATTGGCAGGGTATGCTCAGAAGTGAGTCCAATGCTCACTTTTCTACTGGATTCAAGCAAGCCTGGCCGAAGACTGCTGTAATGCCAGAAACCGGTCCTAGGAAGCTTGTTTTCGGACCAGGGAAGGCGTGGCTTGGCAGTTTGGGCTGGACTGTTCCCATGAGGCACAGGGTCATACTGATTTGCATATGGCATGTCTGAACTGTGGTGGCAGAGTGGGCTAAAGAACGGTGATGGATTAAACCCAGATCTGTTGACTGGGTGTGAGTGTTTGATTGGTGAAGATGCTCCGTCCATCACCACCCCCTTTGTTTGCCATAAGTTGGCAGGGTATGGTCAGACAGGAGTCCCTTGCTCACTTTTCCACTGGATTCAAGCAAGCTTGGCTGAAGACGGCTGTAATGTCAGAAACCGGTCCTAGGAAGCTTGTTTCCGGTCCAGGGAAGACATGGCTTGGCAGTTCTGGCTGTACTGTTCCCATGAGGCACAGGGTCAGACTGATTTGCATATGGCCATGTCTGAACTGGGGTGGCAGAGTGGGCTAAAGAAAGGTGATGGATTAAACCCAGATCTATTGACTGGGAGTGAGTGTTTGATTGGTTCAGAAGCTCTGTCCATTACCATCCCCTTTTGTACCACTTTCTTTGCCATAAGTTCGTAGGGTATGCTCAGACGTGAGTGCCTTGCCCACTTTCCCACTGGATTCAAGCAATCCTGGCTGAAGACAGCTGTAATGCCAGAAACCGGTCCTATGAAGCTTGTTTCCGGTACAGGGAAGGCATGGCTTGGCAGTTCGGGCCGGACTGTTCTCATGAGGCACAGGGTCAGACTGATTTGCATGTGGCCATGTCTAAACGGGGGTGGCCGAGTGGGCTTAAGAATGGTGATGGATTAAACCCAGATTTGTTGACTGGGTGTGAGTGTTTGATTGGTTCAGATGCTCAGTCCATTACCACCCCCTTTTGTACCACTTTCTTTGCCATAAGTTGGTACGGTATGCTCAGACATGAGTCCCTTGCTCACTTTTCCACTGGCTTCAAGCAAGCCTGGCTGAAGACGGCTGTAATGCCAGAAACAGGTCCTAGGAAGCTTGTATCCGGTCCAGGGAAGGCATGGCTTGGCAGTTCGGGCTGGACTGGTCCCATGAGGCTCAGGGTCAGACTGATTTGCATATTGCCATGTCTAAACTGGGGTGGCAGATTGGGCTAAAGAACGGTGATGGATTAAACCCAGATATGTTGACTGGGTGTGAGTGTTTGATTGGTTCAGATGCTCTGTCCATCACCACCCCCTTTTGTACCACTTTGTTCGCCATAAGTTGGTAGGGTATGCTCAGACATGAGTCCCTTGCTTACTTTTCCACTGGATTCAAGCAACCCTGGCTGAAGACGGCTGTAATGCCAGAAACCGGTCCTAGGGAGCTTGTTTCTGGTTCAGGGAAGGCATGGCTTGGCAGTTCGGGCTGGACTGTTCCCATGAGGCACAGGGTCAGACTGATTTGCAGATGGCCATGTCTCAACTGGGGTGGCAGAGTGGGCTAAAGAACGGTAATGGATTAAACCAAGATCTGTTGACTGGGTGTGAGTGTTTGCTTGGTTCAGATGCTCCCTCCATCACCACCCTCTTTTGTACTGCTTTGTCCGCCATAAGTTGGCAGGGTATGCTCAGATGTGAGGCCCTTGCTCACTTTCCCACTGGATTCAAGCAAGCATGGCTGAAGACAGCTGTAATGCCAGAAACCAGTCCTAGGAAGCTTGTTTCCGGTCCAGGGAAGACATGGCTTGGCAGTTCGGGCTGGACTGGTCCCATGAGGCACAGGGTCAGACTGATTTGCATATGGCCATGTCTGAACTGGGGTGGCAGAGTGGGCTAAAGAAAGGTGATTGATTAAACCCATGTCTGTTGACAGTGAGTGAGTGTTTGATTGGTTCAGAAGCTCCGTCCATCACCATCACTTTTGTACCGCTTTGTTCATTATAAGTTGGCAGAGTATGCTCAGACGTGAGTGCCTTGCCCACTTTGCCACTGGATTCAAGCAATCCTGGCTGAAGACGGCTGTAATGCTAGAAACCTGTCCTAGGAAGCTTGTTTCCGGTCCACAGAAGGCATGGCTTGTTAGTTCGGGCTGGTCTGTTCCCATGAGGCACAGGGTCAGACTGATTTGCATATGGCCATGTCTGAACTGGGGTGGCAGAGTGAGCTAAAGAACGGTGATGGATTAAACTCAGATCTGTTGACTGGGCGTGAGTGTTTGATTGGTTCAGATGTTCCATCCGTCACCACCCCCTTTTGTACCACTTTGTTCTCCATAAGTTGGCAAGGTATGCTCAGACGTGAGTCCCTTGCTCACTTTGCCACTGGATTCAAGCAAGCCTGGCTGAAGACGGCTGTAATACCAGAAACCAGTCCTAGGAAGCTTGTTTCCGGTCCAGGGAAGGCATGGCTTGGCAGTTCGGACTGGACTGTTCACATGAGGCACAGGGTCAGACTGATTTGCAAATGGCCATGTCTGAACTGGGGTGGCAGAGTGGGCTAAAGAACGGTGATGGATTAAACTCAGATCTGTTGACTAGTTGTGAGTGTTTGATTGGTTTAGATGCTCCGTCCATCACCACTCCCTTTTTTTACCGCTTTGTTCGCCATAAGTTTATCAGGGTATGCTCAGACGTGAATCCCTTGCTTACTTTGCCACTGGATTCAAGCAAGCCTTGCTGAAGACAGCTGTAATGCCAGAAACCAGTCCTAGGAAGCTTGTTTCCGGTCCAGGGAAGGCATGGCTTGCCAGTTCTGGCTGGACTGTTCACATGAGGCACATGATCAGACTGATTTGCATATGGCCATGTCTGAACTGGGGTGGCAGAGTGGGCTAAAGAAAGGTGATTGATTAAACCCATGTCTGTTGACAGTGAGTGAGTGTTTGATTGGTTCAGAAGCTCCGTCCATCACCATCACTTTTGTACCGCTTTGTTCATTATAAGTTGGCAGAGTATGCTCAGACGTGAGTGCCTTGCCCACTTTGCCACTGGATTCAAGCAATCCTGGCTGAAGACGGCTGTAATGCCAGAAACCTGTCCTAGGAAGCTTGTTTCCGGTCCACAGAAGGCATGGCTTGTTAGTTCGGGCTGGTCTGTTCCCATGAGGCACAGGGTCAGACTGATTTGCATATGGCCATGTCTGAACTGGGGTGGCCGAGTGAGCTAAAGAACGGTGATGGATTAAACCCAGATCTGTTGACTGGGCGTGAGTGTTTGATTGGTTCAGATGTTCCATCCGTCACCACCCCCTTTTGTACCGCTTTGTTCTCCATAAGTTGGCAAGGTATGCTCAGACGTGAGTCCCTTGCTCACTTTGCCACTGGATTCAAGCAAGCCTGGCTGAAGACGGCTGTAATGCCAGAAACCAGTCCTAGGAAGCTTGTTTCCGGTCCAGGGAAGGCATGGCTTGGCAGTTCGGACTGGACTGTTCACATGAGGCACAGGGTCAGACTGATTTGCAAATGGCCATGTCTGAACTGGGGTGGCAGAGTGGGCTAAAGAACGGTGATGGATTAAACTCGGATCTGTTGACTAGTTGTGAGTGTTTGATTGGTTTAGATGCTCCGTCCATCACCACTCCCTTTTTTTACCGCTTTGTTCGCCATAAGTTTATCAGGGTATGCTCAGACGTGAACCCCTTGCTTACTTTGCCACTGGATTCAAGCAAGCCTTGCTGAAGACAGCTGTAATGCCAGAAACCAGTCCTAGGAAGCTTGTTTCCGGTCCAGGGAAGGCATGGCTTGCCAGTTCTGGCTGGACTGTTCACATGAGGCACATGATCAGACTGATTTGCATATGGCCATGTCTGAACTGGGGTGGGAGAGTGGACTAAAGAACAGTGATGGATTAAACCCAGATGTGTTGACTGGGTGTGAGTGTTTGATTGGCTCTGATGTCCATCCATCACCACCCCCTTTTGTACTACTTTGTTCTCCATAACCACTGTTGGTTCTTTCTGCACATTTCTTGCTTCTTTCTGTACCCCTCTTCTCTCTTTTGGTACCCCTCTCCCCACCTTTCTGTAACTCTATGCCTCTTTCTGCACTTATCTTGCCTCTTTCTGCACAACTTTTGCCTATTTCTGTACCTCTGTTGCCCCTTTCTGCACTTCTCTTGCTTCTTTCTGCTCCCCTCTTGCGTCTTTCTGCACCCCTCTTTCCTCACCTCTGTTGGTTCTTTCTGAACTTTTCTTGCTTATTTCTGCACCTCTCTTCCGCTTTCTGCACATCTCTTCTTTTTGCACCTCTGTTGCTTTTTTCTGCACCTCTCTTGCTTTTTTATTTTGTACCTATTTTGCCTCTTTAAGCACCTATCTTACTTCCTTCTGAACTTCCCTGCCACTTTCTGCACCCATCTTGCCTCTTTCTGCACCTCTCTTGTCTCTTTTTGTCCTTCTCTTGCCTTTTACTGCATCTTGCTTGCTGCTTTCTGTACTTCCTTGCTTCTTTCTGCACTTCGCTTGCTTCTTTCTCCACCATTTTTGCCTCTTTCTGCAAGTCTGTTGCTTATTTCTGCACTTCTATTGCTTCTTTCTGCACCTCTCTTGCTTCTTTCTGTACCCCTCTGCCCTTGGCACGGTCGATCATAACATACTGATCGACAGTGTCAGCAGGGCTGGCATAGGGGGCTTGGCACTAAGTTGGATCCATTCCTTTTTGTCGGACAGATCTCAATCAGTCTGATTAGGAAACTTCTGTTCACCAAAAGGAAAACTTCTTTGTGGAGTCCCCAGGGCTCTTCTCTTTCGCCTCTTTTATTTAATTTATATTTAAAACCTTTGATTTGTGCACTACAGGACATGGACGTTCTGGTTTTTAACTATGGAGATGATCTGCAACTCAATTTTAACATACAACCCACTACTGCCTCGGAGGTCAATCTGCAGTCTGTTATGACGAACATTAGCAACTGGATGAGCCTGAACCAGTTGAAATTGAACCGGACAAAACAGAGCTAATTTTGATAGGCGGTGCCTCTAATCCATGGAGCTCCAACTTTTGGCCCCATTGTTTGGGCTCCCCTCCTGTCTCCACCCCTATGGTAAAAAGTTTGGGGGTAAAAATCAGCAACAATCTGTCAATGCAACCCCAGATCAGCTCTGTGGTGTCTGTCTGCTTCTTTGGTCTGCGGAAAATCAAAAGAATAAAAAGATTCCTTTCCTCAGAATCACTAACCCTGGTTATTTTAGCCCTCATAATATCCTGTTTAGATTATGCTAACTCCCTTTATGTGGGCATCCCGGCATATCAAACCAGGGCCTTCAACTCATTCAAAATCAGGTGGCCAGATTAATTTTGCACCTCCCTACCCGCCAGCATGTAAAACCCTCTTTGAAGAAACTGCATTGACTCCTGGTGAGCCAACGTGGTGCCTTTAAGCTTGGCTGTATTACATATAAGGCACTGTCTGACGCCCGCCCAAAGTTCATTCACAACAGTCTCAAGAAATACACTCCCCTTCGCACTCTCCGATCTGCTGGACAATCCCTATTGACCATTCCCAGGTCCAGGCTCAGAAAACACAGAGGCATTCGCTTCTCGACACTTGCCCCTCAACTCTGGAACTCTATTCCCCTTGCAATTCGCACTACCGGTACCTTTTCCCAGTTTAGAAAGCAACTAAAAACCTGGCTCTTTCAACAAGCCTACCTTTAATCTGAACCACTGATTTATCAGGAGCCTGTCCCCTCTAGCGCCAAGAAACCTATCCGGTGAACGTTGCGCTTTACAAATATTTTTCAACATTAAGATTAACATTAACATTCTTTCTCCACCACTATTGCCTCTTTCTGGAAGTCTGTTGCTTATTTCTGCACTTCTCTTGCTTCTTTCTGCAAATCTCTTGCTTCTTTCTGCACCCCTCGTCTCTCTTTCAATACCCCTCCTTCCTCACCTCTGTTGGTTCTTTCTTACTAATGTCTTACTTCTTTCTGTACCTCTCTTGCTTCTTTCTGCACCTCTCTTGCTTCTTTCTGTACCCCTCTTCCCTCTTCCTGTACCTCTGTTGCCCGTTTCTGCACCTCTCTGCCTCTATCTGCACTTCTCTTTCCTCACTTCTCTTGCCTCTTTCTGCATCTATGTTGCTTCTTTCTGCACTTATCATGCCTCTTTCTTCATAACACTGGCCTACTTGTGCACCTCTGTTGCCCCTGTCTGCACTTCTCTTGCTTCTTTGTGCACCCTCTTGCGTCTTTCTGCATCCCGCTTTCCTCACCTCTGTTGGTACATTCTGCACTTCTCTTGCTTCTTTCTGTACCTCTCTTCCTTCTTTCAGCACCCTTGTTGCATCCTTCTGCACCCCTCTTCCTTCTTTCTCCACCTCTCCTGCCTCTTTCTGTACCCCTCTTCCCTTTTTCTGCACCTCTCTTGCCTGTTCCTGCACCTCTCTCTTGCTTCTTTCTGTTGCTCTCTTTCTTGTTTCTGCACCCCTTTTGCCTCTTTCTGCACCCCTTTTACCCTTTTCTACACCTCTCTTCCCTCCTTAAATACCTCTCGTCCCTCTTTCTGCACCTTTCTAGCCTATTTATGTACTTGTCATCCCTCTTTCTGCACCTCTCTTGTCTCTTTCTGCACTTCTCTTGCCTATTTCTGCATCTTGCTTGCTGCTTTCTGTACTTCCCTTGCTTCTTCCTGCACCTCTCTTGCTTCTTTCGGTACCCCTCTTCCCTCTATTGGTAACCCTCTTCCCTCTTTCTGCACCTCTCTGCCTCTTTCTGCACCTCTCTACCTCTTTTCGCACTTCTCATGCCTCTTTCTGTACAACCCTTGCCTGTTTCTGCACTACTGTTGCCCCTTTCTGCACTTCTTTTACTTCTTTCTGCACCTTTATTGCCTCATTCCGCACCCTCTTCCCTCTTCCTCCACCTCTCTCGCCTCTTTCTGCACCCCTGTTGCTTATTTCTGCACTTCTCTTGCTTCTTTCTGCAGCTCGCTTGCTTCTTTCTGTATCCCTCTTTTGGTACCCTTCTTTATGTACCTCTGTTGCCTGTTTCTGCACTTCTCTGGCTCTTTCTGCACCTCTCTCTCTCTTCCTGCACTTCTTTTCCTCTTTCTACACTTCCCTTGCCTCTTTCTGTATCTCTGTTGCCACTTTCCACATCCTCTTGCCTCTTTCCTCACCTCTGTTGGTTCTTTCTGCACATTTCTTACTTCTTTCTGTACCTCTCTAGCTTCTTTTTGAACCTCTCTTGCTTCTTTCTGTACACCTCTTTCCTCTTTTGGTACCCCTCTATCCTCTTTCTTTACCTCTGTTGCCTGTTTCTGCAACTCTCTGCCTCTTTCCACACTTCTCTAGCCTCTTTCAGCATCTATGTTGCTTCTTTCTGCACTTATCTTTCCTCTTTCTGCACAACTCCTGCCTATTTTTGCACCTCTGTTGTCCCTTTCTGCACTTCTCTTTCTTCTTTCTGCACACCTCTTGCTTCTTTCTGCACACCTCTTGCTTGTTTCCGCACCCCTCTTTCCTCACCTCTGTTGGTTCATTCTGCACTTCTCTTGTTTCTTACTGCCCATCTCTTCCTTCCTTCTGCACCCTTTTGCCTCATTCTGTACCCCTCTTCCCTATTTCTCCACCTCTCTTCCCTCGTTCTGTACCCCTCTTCCCTATTTCTCCACCTCTCCTCCCTCTTTATGTACCCTTCTTCCCTTTTTCTGCACTTCTCTTGCCTGTTCCTGCACCTCTCCTGCCTCTTTCAGCACTCCTCTTGCCTCTATCCGCACCACTTTTTCCTCTTTCTACACCCCTCTTCCCCCTTTTTGTACCTCTCTTCCCTCTTTCTGCACCTTTATTCCCTATTTCTGCACTTGTCATGCCTCTTTCTGAAACTCTGTTGCTTCTTTTTGCACTTCTCTTACCTCTTTCTGCACTTCTCTGGCCTCTTTTTGTACAACACTTGCTTCTTTCTGCACCTCTGATGCTTCTCCTACATTTCTCCTGCTTCTTTCTGCATTTCTCCTGTTTCTTTCTGCAACTCGCTTGCTTCTTTCTGCACCTCTTTTGCTTCTATTTGCATCGCTTCTCCATCTTTCTACACCTCTTTTGCCATTTTCTGCACCTTTCTTGCTTCTTTCTGTATCCCTCTTCCCTCTTTTGTTGCCACTCATCCCTCTTTCTGTACCTCTGTTACCTGTTTCTACACTTCTCTTACATCTTTCTGCACTTCTTTTGCCTCTTTCTGCATCTCTGTTGCTTCTTTCAGCACTTATCTTGCCTCTTTCTGCACAACTCTTGCCTATTTCTGCACCTGTAAAGCCCCTTTCTGCACTTCTTTTGCTTCTTTCTGCACCCCTCTTGCTTCTTTCTACACCACTCTTGCCTCTTTTCTCACCCCCGTTGCTTCTTTCTGCAATTCTCTTGTTTCTTTCTGCATCTATGTTGCTTCTTTCTGCACTTATCTTGCCTCTTTCTGCACAACTCTTGCCTATTTTTACGCCTCTGTTGCCCCTTTCTGCACTTCTCTTGCTTCTTTCTACACAGCTCTTGCTTCTTTCTGCACCCCTCTTTCTGCACCTCTGTTGGTTCTTTCTGCACTTCTCTAGCTTCTTTCTGGACATCTCTTCCTTCTTTCTGCACCCTTATTGCCTAATTCTGTACCCCTCTTCCCTCTTTCTTCACCTCTCCTCCCTCTTTCTGTACCCCGCTTCCCTTTATCTACACCTCCCTTGCCTCTTTCTGCACCCCTTTTTCCTATTTTCACACCCCTCTTCCCTCTTCATGTACATCTCTTCCCTCTTTCTGCCCCTTTATTGCCTATTTCTGCACTTGTCATGCCTCTTTCTGCAACTCTGTTGCTTCTTTTTGCACTTCTATGACCACTTTCTGCACTTCTCTGGCCTCTTTCTGAACAACCCTTCCCTCTTTCTGCACCTCTGATGCTTTCTGCACCTCTGATGCATTTCTCCTGCTTCTTTCTATTTTTCTGCATTTCTCCTACTTCTTTCTGCACCTCTCTTGCTACTTTCTGCACCTCTTTTGCTTCTGTTTGCACCGCTCCTCCCTCTTTCCGCACCTTTCTTAGCTCTTTCTGCACCTCTCTTGCTTCTTTATGCAACCCTCTTCCCTCTTTTGGTACCCCTCTTTTCCCTTTCTGTACCTCTGTTACCTGTTTCTGCACTTCTCTTACCTCTTTCTGCACTTCTCATGCCTCTTTCGGCATCTCTGTTGCTTCTTTCTGTACTTATCTTGCCTCTTTCTGCACAACTCTTGCCTATTTCTGCACCTCTGTTACTCCTTTCTGCACTTCTTCTGCTTCTTTCTCCACCTCTCTTGCTTCTTTCTGCACCACTCTTACCTCTTTCCTCACCCCTGTTGCTTCTTTCCGAACTTCTCTTGCTTCTTTCTGCACCTCACTTGTTTCTTTCTGTATCCCTCTTCCCTCTTTTGGTACCCCTCTTCCCTATTTCTGTACCTCTGTTGCCTGTTTCTGTACCTTTCTGCCGCTTTCTGTACTTCTCTTCCCTCTTTCTGCAATACTCTTGCCTCTTTCTGCAACTCTATTGCTTCTTTTTGCACTTCTCTGTCCTCTTTCTGCAGTTTTCTAGCCTCTTTCTGCACAACACTTGCCTCTTTCTGCACCTCTGATGCTTCTTTCTTCATTTCTCCTGCTTTTTTCTGCACCATTCTTGTTTCTTTCTGTACCTTTTTTGCTTGTTTCTGGACTGCTCCTCCCTCTTTCTGCATCTCTCTTGCCTGCCCTAGTTCTCTTGCAAATTTCTGCACCTCTGCTGCTTCCTTCTGCACTTCTCTTAGCCTCTTTCTGCACCCTCTTGCCTCTTTCTTCACCTCTGTTGGTTCTTTCTTTACTTCTCTTGCTTCTTTCTGCACCTCTCTTTCTTTTTACTGTATCACTCTAGCATCTTTCTATACCCCTCTTTCCTCTTTCTGCACCCCTCTTGCCTATTTCTGCATGCCCTTTCCCTCTTTCTGAACCTTTCTTGCCTGTTTCTGCTGCACCTCTCTTGCCTCTTTCAGCAGTTGTCTTGCCTCTTCCTTCACATCTGTTGCTTTTTCTGTACTTCTCTTCCCTCTTACAGCAACCCTCTTGCCTCTTTCTGCACCTCTATTGGTTCTTTCTGCACTTGTCTTACTTCTTTCTTGCTTCTTTCTGCATCCCTCTTCCCTCTTTTGGCACCCCTCTTCCATCTTTCTGCACCTATCTTGCCTCTTGATACACATCTCTAGCCTCTTTATGCATCCCTCTTCCTTCTTTCTGCACCCCTCTTCCCTCTTTCTGTACCTCTGTTGGTTCTTACTATACTTCTCTTGCTTCTTTCTGCACCTCTCTCGCTTCTTTCCAAATCCCTCTTGCATCTTTCTACACCCCTCTTCCCTCTTTCTCCACCTCTCTTGCCTATTTTTACACGCCCTTTCCCTCTTTCTGCACCTCTCTTGCCTGTGTCTGCACCTCTCTTGCCTCTTCCTGCATATCTATTGCTTCTCTCTGTATTTCTCTTCCCTCTTTCAGCAACCCTCTTGCCTCATTCTGCATCTCTATTGGTTCTTTCTGCCCTTCTCTTGATTCTTTCTACACCTTTCTTGTTTCTTTCTGCACTTCTCTTAGCCTCTTTCTGCTCCTCTTTTGCTTCTTTCTATATCCCTTTTGCATCTTTCTACACCACTCTTCCCTTTCTCCACCTCTCGTGCCTATTTTTGCACGACTGTTCCCTCTTTCTGCACCTTTCTTGCCTGTGTCTGCACCTCTCTTGCCTCTTTTAGCAGTACGCCTGCCTCTTCCTGCATATCTGTTGCTTCTTTCTGTATTTCTTTTCCTCTTTCAGCAAACTTCTTGCCTCTTTCTGCACCTCTATTGGTTCTTTCTGCACTTCTCTTGATTCTTTCTACACCTCTCTTGCTTCTTTCTGCACTTCTCTTAGCCTCTTCCTGCACCTCGCTTTCCTCTTTCTGTACCTATCATCCCCTTTTCTGCAACCCTCTTGCCTTTTGCTACACCTTTCTTGCCTCTTTCTGCAGCCCTCTTCCTTCTGTCTGCACCTCTCTTGCCTCTTAGTCCACCTCTCTTGCATCTTTCTGCACCTCTCGTGCTTCTTTCTGTACCTCACTTGCCTCTTACTACACTTTTTTTTCTACCTGTACTTCTCTTGGTGTTTTCTGCACCTTTATTTCTCTTTCTGCAGTTCTGTTGCTTCTTTCTGCACTTGTCTTGCCTTTTTCTGCACCTTTATTGCATCTTTCTGTACCTGCATTGCCACTTTCTGTACCTCCCCTGCCTCTTTCTGAACTTCACTAGCTTCCTTCCGTACCTTTCTTCTGCTTTTTGTACTCTCTTTCTGCACCTCTCATAACTCTTTCTGTACCTTTCTTCCTCTTTCGGCCATTCTCTTGATTCTTTCTGCACCTCTGTTGCTTCTATCTGCGCCAATCTTGCCTTTTTCTGCACCCCTCTTCCCACTTTCTGCACCTCTCTTGCCTCTTGCTGCATCTATTTTGCCTCTTTCTGCACCCCTCTTCCCTCTGTCTGCATATCTCTTGCCTCTTATTGCACATTTCTTACCTCTTCCTGCACCTCTCTTGCCTCTTTCTGTACCTTTCTTAATCTTTCTGAGCCTTTCTTCCACTTCCTGCTCCTCCCTTGTCTCTTTCAGTACATCTCTTGCCTCTTTCTGCATATCACTTGCCTCTTTCTACACTTCTCTTGCTTCGTTTTGCACTTCGTTTGCTTCTTTCTACACCTTTCTTCCTCTTGAAGGCACTCCTCTTGTTTTTTTCAGTACCTCTCTTGCTTATTGCTGCACTTGTCTTGCTTCTTTCCTCACACATCTACTGTCTTTCTGCAGCTCTCCTGCCTCTTTCTGCACTCTCTTGCCTCTTCTTGTACTATTCTTGCCTCTTTCTATACCTCAGTTGCTTCTTTCTGCATAACTGTTGCTTCTTTTGGCATCTCTCTTGCATCTTTCTACACCCCTCTTCCCTATTTTTGCACACTCTTCCTTGTTTCTGTACCACTCTTGCCTCTTTCTGCACCCATCTTGGATCTTTCTGCACTTCTGTTGAATGTTTTTGCACTCCTCTTGCCTCTTTAGTTACTCCGCTTCCCACCTCTTTTGCCACTTTCAACACATCTCTTGCCTCTTTCTGCACTTTTCTTGCCTCTTTCTTCACATCTTAAACCTCTGTTTGCAGTTCTCTTGCATCTTTCTGCACCCTTAATCCCTCATTCTGCCCCTCTCTTCCCTCTTTCTCCACCTCTCCTGCCTCTTTCTGTACCTCTCTTGCCTTTTTCTGCACTTCTCTTGCCTGTTACTGCACCTCTCTTGCCTCTTTCTGCTCCTCTGTTTCTTCTTTCTACACTTCTCTTGCTTGTTTCTGTTCCTCTCTTGCTTCTTTCTGTACCTCTCTTCCCTCTTTCTGCACCTCTCTTGCCTATTTCTGCACTTGTCTTGCCTCTTTCTGCAACTCTGTTGCTTCTTTTTGCACTTCTCCTGCCTCTTTTTGCACTTCTCTAGCCGGTTTCTGCACAACATTTGCCTCTTTCTGCACCGCTGATGCTTCTTTCTGCATTTCTCCTGCTTCTTTCTGCACCCCTGCTGCTTCCTTTTGTACTTCTCTTGCTTCTTTCTGCACCTCTCTTGCTTCTTTCTGTAGCCCTCTTCCCTTTTTTGGTAACCCTCTCCCCTCTTTCTGTACATCGGTTGCCTGTTTCTGCACCAATCTACCTCTTTCTGCACTTCTCTTTCCTCTTCCAGCACTTCTCTTGCCTCTTTCTGCATCTCTGTTGCTTCTTTCTGCACTTATCTTGCCTCTTTCTGCACAACTCTTGCCTATTTCTGCACCCCTGTTGCCCCTTTCTGCACTTCTCTTGCTTCTTTCTGCAGCCCTCTTGATTCTTTCGATACCACTCTTGTCTCTTTCCTCGCCTCTGTTGGTACTTTTTGCACTTTTCTTGCTTCTTTCTGCACCTTTCTTCGTTCTTTCTTCACCCTTATTGCCTCATTTGACATGCCTCTTCCCTCTTTCTCCACGTCTATTTCCTCTTTCTGCACCCCTGTTGCTTCTTTCTGCACTTCTCTTGCTGCTTTCTGTTCCTCTTTTGCTTTTTTCTGTACCCCTCTTGCCTTTTTCCATACCCCTCTTCCCCCTTTCTACACCCCTCTTTCCTCTTTCTGCACCTCTCTTCCCTCCTTCTGCACCTCTCTTGCCTTTTTCTGCACTTGTCTTGCCTCTTTACGCAACTCTGTTGCTTCTTTTTGCACTTCTCTTGCCTCTTTCTGTACTTTTCCAGCCTCTTTCTGCACCACACTTGCGTCTTTCTGCACCTCTGATGCTTCTTTCTGCATTTCTCTTCATTTTTCAGCACCTCTCTTGTTTCTCTCTGCACCCCTTTTGATTCTTTCTGCACTGTTCCTCCCTCTTTCTGTACCTCTCTTGCCTTTCTCTAGTTCTCTTGCAACTTTCTGCATCTGTGCTGCTTCATTCTGCACTTCTCTTAGGCTCTTTCTGCATCCCTCTTGCCTCTTTCTTCACCTCTGTTGGTTCTTTCTTTACTTCTCTTGCTTCTTTCTGCATCTCTCTATCTTCTTTCTTTATCCTTCTTGGATCTTTCTACACCCCTCTTCCCCCTTTCTCCACATCTCTTGCCTATTTCTACATGCGTGTACCCTCTTTCTGCACCTCTCTTGCCTGTTTCTCCACCTCTCTTGCCTCTTTCAGCAGTTCTATTGCCTCTTCCTTCATATCTGTTGCTTCATTCTGTACTTCTTTTCCCTCTTTCAGCAACCCTCTTGCCTCTTTCTGCACCTCTATTGGTTCTTGCTGCATTTCTCTTACTTCTTTTGCTCCGCTCTTGCTTCTTTCTGTACCCCTCTTAGCTCTTTCTGCATCGCTATTCCCTCTTTCTACACCCTTCTTCTAACTTTCTGCTCCGCTCTTGCCTCCTTCTACATCTCTCTTGCCTGTTTCAGCAGTTATCTTTCATCTTTCTGCAACACTGTTGCTTTTTTCTGCACTTCTCCTGCCTCTTTCCGTACCTCTCTTGCCTCTTTCTATACCTTTCTTCCTCTTGCTGCATCTTTCTTCTTCTTTCTGCACCTCTTTCTTCTGTCTGTACCTCTCTTGCCTCTTTCTGCACCGCTCTTGCCTCTTTCTGTACCCCTTGTGCTCCTTTCTGTATCTCACTTGCCTCTTACTGTACTTTTCTTTCTTCTATCTGCCATTCTCTTGCTTTGTTCTTCACCTTTCTTCCTCTTTCTGCAGTTCTGTTGCTTCTTTCTTCACTTCTCTTGCCTCTTTCTATACCTTTCTTGCATCTCTCTGCACCTGTATTGTATCTTTCTGTACCTCTCTTGCCTCTTTCTGCACATCTCTTGCTTCTTTGCTTACCTTTCTTCTGCTTTTTGTACCTCGCTTGCTTCTTTCTGCACCTCGCTTACCTCTTTCTGCACCTTTCTTCTTCTTTCTACAGTTCTCTTGCTTCTTTCCGCACATCTCTAGCCACTTCCTGCTTCTCTTTTGCTTCTTTCTGCAATTCTCTTCCCTGTTTCTGTTCCCATCTTGCCTCTTTCTGTACCTCTGTTGGTTTTTTCTGCACCTCTCTTGCCTCTTGCTGCACCTCCCTTGCCTCTTTCTGTACCCTTATTGCCTCTTTTTGTACCTATCTTCCTCTTTCTGAGCCTTTCTACCACTTTCTGCTCCTCTCTTGCCTCTTTCAGAACCTCTCTTACCACTGCCCAGCTGCCGAGCAAAGCACCACCCCTTAACCGAAGGGGGCCACGAAGACTGATTCACTACCCTCTGTGTGGTGATAGGATGCAGCAGGATGAGGACCTTTTCATGTGCTGGGGCTCATTTTGAGCTTTGAACAAACAGAAAATACAGTGCGCTGTAATTTGGTAACAGAATTCGAACACTTCAACTGGTATATATATATATATATATATATATATTCACTGAAAAAACCATAGGTTTCACACCAGTTATAGTTAGGAATTAGCATTTAAAAAACCTTACAAATTCACTGAAAAAACCATAGGTTTCACACCAGTTATAGTTAGCTGGAAATTTTACTGATATAAAACCATTGAAATTCCCACGTTATAGTTAGTCGGACTCACTATAACTTGCGCGTACAATGCACTGCTGATGACGTCACATATTACATCACTCATGACATGGTCAGTGACATCACTCATGACATCACTGATGACACCATCCAGTGAATGTGTGTCTTTCTGAAAAATAAATTTGTTTTATATATGTATTTGTAAAGGTCGATGGAAGAATAAATGTTTAAATAAGTGTGTAAATGGATGTTTTTAAAAAAAAAAATTGGTTGGGTAACTGGCTTATTACGTGTATCTTAGTGAATACATATATTAGCGAGTATTGTTTAAATATTTAAATGTTTGTATCAGTGTTTCTCTTTGTGTATAAGTGGCTGCAGGGGTTGGTGACTGACTCACTGTTTGTATGTGTTTTGAAGACAGCATATGTGCAGGACTGTATGGGTGGATGAGTGTGTATATGTGTGTGTTAGTGAGTGAATGACTGTCTCACTAGTGTCTTCATTAGTAACGACATATGTTTTAATCTAGTATATGTGAGTATTGATGTATATAAGTGAGTATAGTATATATAGTGAGAGATTGTAGAAGTTCCTGTTTAAATAAGTATGTGTTTCTATAAGTGATTGTTTAGGAGAGTAAGTATGGGTAAGTTTCCTTAGAAGTAAGGTGGTAGTGTGTGTATAAATGTATATGCAAATAAATGGATGTTCAATAGTTTATTTGCATGTGTGAGTATGTGTGTGAGTAACTTTTGGATGACTGCTGATGTGTAACAGGATGTATAGGTGTATCACTACATATGATGAGTGAGTATATATATGAGTGACTATATAGAACTGTTGGTGAATGAGTGGATGTGTATATAGATGGTGGAATTACTGAATTGGTTGTTGTTACTGGTTTGGGTATCTCCATTTTTTTGAAAATGTTTGTTTCTATTTTTGAATATGTGTTTCAAGCGTTACATTACACTGAAATTAGGTCTGTCACTCTGTCACAAGGATGGTGTCATCAGTGATGTCATGAGTGATGTCACTGACCATGTCATGAGTGATGTAATATGTGACGTCATCAGCAGTGCATTGTACGCGCAAGTTATAGTGAGTCCGACTAACTATAACGTGGGAATTTCAATGGTTTTATATCAGTAAAATTTCCAGCTAACTATAACTGGTGTGAAACCTATGGTTTTTTCAGTGAATTTGTAAGGTTTTTTAAATGCTAATTCCTAACTATAACTGGTGTGAAACCTATGGTTTTTTCAGTGAATTTCATAGGTTTTTTTAATGCTAATTTCTAACTATAACTGGTGTGTAACCTATGGTTTTTTCAGTGAATTTCATAGGTTTTTTTAATGCTAATTCCTAACTTTTTATACAGACTCATACCTATGTGTTTTTTAGTGAATTGCTAAAGTATGTTTTTGTAAAAATGAACACTATAATGTATATTGAGATAATATTTTTAATTTAAAATATTTTTTTTTTATATTTCACTTTGGTGCGCTTTCGGTGCGCGCACCCGTGCGCGTACCGTCAGCGCACTAACAAAAAAAAAGAAAAAAAAAATGAAGGAGGGACTGTGTAATAGATAGTAAGACAGATAAAAAGTGTAAAAGGAAGTAACTGAGAAAAGAAAAATGAATAAGGGAGCAAAAGAAAGAAGAAATAGGAAGAACACTAAAGTAGAGGTTAAGGGAGAATATAAATGGATATTGAAAGTAAAAAGAAGGACAGTTAAGTATGAGAATGACAGGTAGTGACGGGATCAGAGGAAAAGAATAGCAGCGATTGAGGGAAAGTAAATATCAGTGAATATAAGTAAAGAGGGGTGAAAGAGGGTACATATAAGTGAATAAGGGCAACACATGGGGAGTAATAGAGAGAAAGAAGAGAGAGAGTAAAAGAAAGACAAAAGGAAGAACTAACTGAACTACAGTACAATGAGTGTGAAAGAAAAAAAAATGGAGAAAGAGAAAGAGGGTTAGGAAACTAAAGCAGTGGTACTAAGAGAATATAAAAAAGATAAAAAGTGGTGGAAGGAACTGAGGAAATGCAGATAGTTCCTATTAGATTAAGAAGTTGTGAATGAAGTACAGTAAAGAAACAGCAATGAAAAAAGATTGTAAATTATTAAAGAGAGGTAAATAAGGGTGAAAAAGAAAATGAGTGCATAACAATGTGAACACAATATAAATTACATAATGCAAACTACACAATAACTTCTACAATATGTTACATTATTTATTTTTGCTGTTCTCAGAATATATTGAATTCCACTTAAATTAGTGAGTTCAAAGTCTTCATCATATAACAGCGGGAAAAAAAAAACACAATCTAAAAGATTGTGTTTAAAAAAACCCATTCAAACATACATCTCATATATGTACACTAATCTTTGATTCACTTACTTTTCCATGAGGCCAAATAGAAGATAGTGAAGGTCCTTTTGGTAGAAAAAAAGTCTGCTGTTCCTTATGAGTTCCATTTCATCGACTTCCTATGAAAAAAGATCTAAAAACATCATACCATACACAATCCTCACGGCCAATTTGTGTCTGATATATCGGTATTTTTTACTTTGAGATCCACTTAAAGTATCTACATGAGATAAATAATTTCAAATATTAGATTAACTAACTAACTAACTAACTTTTATTAACTATTCCCGTCTTCAAAGGCCAATTCCCTTTACTAAAACTTTGGTTTTAAAAACACTAGATAAGAATTTGTAGAGTCATAAGGCAAACGTTGTTTATAAGTTAAATGAGAATCATTGCAGTAACTCCATCCATTTTCAGATTTTAAGTAGCATGTATAATGTCCTGAGGTGGTCGAAGGTCCATCATGATAAATAATAGCTTCAGTTGTAAAGGTCCTTCCAGAAATTGATAACTGAGAAGCCACAAAATTTTTGATAGAAGTTGTCAATTTAGTTCCATCAGGTCTACATCGTTGGAAAACTAAAATGATATACTGCCCATACCTTTGTATAAATAATGTGGACAGCATTGTACAGTTACATTGGGTACACACCATATTATGATCTGCTGCTTTAACTAGATTTTTAAAAGACACTGATTTACAGTCTGGTAAAGTCAAATATATAAATCTTTCAGTGTCTATTGTAGTAGTACTTGATAAACTACAATTGTGGCAGTCATGCTGCCATTGATAAGAAAGACTGAAAAGATTATCTACATCTACACCTTCATCTTCCAAAACACCAAACATATACATTAAAAATTCCTGACAATCCTGCTGAATGTTCTGTGAAAATTTATCTTGACCAGAACACAAATCTAAAATATTTCGAATTTCTGTTACACTTTCTATTTGTGCTGTAACACTGCTACATTTCTGAAACACAGAATTCAATAAACCACACAATCTTTGATCCCGATTTTCAACAATCTGTTCTTGTAAACTTTTAAGAAAAAAAACAACATTAACCACTACATTAGCATAGCAGTTGACACCAGAACTGTTTTCAAACTGAAATCCAACAACATTTTCTCCACAATTCTTTTTCTTCCTGTTTTCAATTACAGTTTTCTCTACTTTTTGTCTTTTTGCAACTACCTCACTACAATTATCCTCATTTCTTCTTTTTCGGCCTACCACACGTTTTTCAAACAGAGGATATTGAGGCAAATGTGGAGCATACTCTCTTCTTAACCTATTGTATTCTTTAACACAATCTAGATCGGCAGAAATATTTGTCTCATCACATGCAATCAAATACAATCCTGATAAAGTTCTGACTCGAGATAATGCCACATATGCCATACCCTCTTTAAACACAGATCTTCCAATGTTCACCAATGCACTATCTACACTTAAACCTTGAGATTTATGAATTGTCACTGCATACGCCAAACAAACAGGAAACTGTTTTCGGCGAACATATAAGTCTTTTACAAGTAAAAATCTAGCAGAACAACGACTTATTTGTTGTACTTGTTCAATGCCATCAAATTTTATTTTTAAAAATTCAATTCCATCTCTATTTCTGTAATTCACAAAATCAACAACATAACCCATTGCTCCATTTACCAGACCGCTTTCAATATTTAAATTCCTTCTCAAAATGATACGACAATTTAAACACACATTCAGAGTCTTTTCAAAACCAGCTGTTTTTGAAATACTTTTCTCCAATGAATGCAATTTAATTTTCAAATTTTCTGACAAAACAATTGTTGCACCCATATGCTCTATTTTATCTATTGCTTCTAGTTTCACAATCTCTTCATTTTCTAAGTCTAACATTTTTTGGTTGAAGATGGAACATTCTTGCAGAGTTGGCATCAAACATATCCCAGATTTCTTCTCAGTCATTTTTTTAAAAATATTCTCTGGAAGAATGTTTTCATTTGGATACAAATTTGAAATTAATCGACTATGCAAAGCTTTTTTCCCTTTCTCAGTCATTTTTCCAATTCTTACATCTTGTAGAATATTTTTATAATCTTCATCCTTGGCCTGTCGCATATTTTGAAGCAGTTCAGCATATTTAAAATTTAGCCATATATTAACATTTCCAATGCTTCCAAGGGACTTCCTGGTATCTTCATGCGTGAGCATTTTAAACACTGGTTGTCCTTTTACTGGAGTCAACTGCAATAGATCTCCAAAAACAATAATGTGTTTTCCTCCAAATAACACATCATAGTCTGTTTTAAGAATTTCTTGCATTCTCAAATGCACAAAAGCAAGCATTAGATTTGAGACCATGCTTACTTCATCTATGATAAGAAGTTTCATTTTCTTCAAGACTCTTGAAACTTCAGAACACGCATCTCCAGATAGCTTGTTGTAATGCAATTTATTATCATGTTCAACTGGCAGCATCAATAAACGATGTAGAGTAATCCCTTTAATGTTATGTGCTGCCAGACCAGTTGGAGCAGTTACAACACAAGACAGTGGTGAATCAGTCCTTTTCTGCAGATAACTTGCAACGGCTTTAATTAGAAAACTTTTTCCTGTCCCCGCTTCTCCACTTACATACAGTCGGACAGGGTCAAATAATATACATGAGCACTCTTTTTTCTCATGTCTGAATCCATGTTCAATCTGCTCTGTGACTTCATCATATATCTTTTTCTGCTCAATGTTTAGTTGCGTTACCAAATCTTCTAAGTTAACTCCATCCTCTTGAGCTTGTTCCATAGCTCTTTCCACCTCATCCATGGCAGTGGCAGCTTCATTTTGGATAATTGGTCCTCCTAGTGGATCCTGGCTCAATGAAGTAGAACTCTGACTATCTTGAGAACTGTTTCTAGCTATCTCTTCAGCAATTGTGGTTTCTTGCTCCATTTCTTCATTCAACATTTGCAGATAATTTAGAAAAATAGGACATTCTATGGTATCCTTAGTTGCATTAAAAGAGTCTTCATAACAGAGAAAATCTCCAAGTAGTTCCTCTTCTGTACGCCATGGCTTAAAGAGTTGCAAAAGAGCTAAGTAGTAAAATTCTCTTTTGTCTGGAACTTCACAACTCAATTTTCGATGATTAATCAAATGGCCTTTTTTCTGCTTCACTAGACATCCTTCATAGCCAATGAGTGCATATTTTCCATTATTGATATCTTCTGTGATGTTCCTCTTATAACTGTAGTTTTGAAGAACTTCATACAAACATGTGTTCTCAAGGTGAGTACTTCTATTTGGATAGTATGTATCCAACATATTTGTCTTCAAAATATCTGTACTGTTTGGTTCTTTTTCCGCCAAATATTCAATTTCTTGTACAGATTTCAAAACTCGGTTTCGTGTGGCAGCAAGACCAAGACTCACCCAAATGATTGTTCTTGATTTGGCATAGAGACTTGCTGATGATAACCGATCAGAACATTCATATGCTCCAATTTCTCGATGCGACAACATCTTCAGACTGAAACTGTATAATTTCTTGCTTAGACTCTTTTCATGTGAAATGTCCTCCCACATTTCCTTCAGTTCTGTCTTTTCTTTTTTGGTGATGTAAGATGTCACATATCGAGCCACAGCAATAGAGTTGTCAGCAACGAACTGAATATCCATGTTAGCATTCCACATGGACAAAATCACTGGGTTGTAATCGTTTATGTACTTAGATTCTTCATTTCTTTTCAAATTATATGTGTTTTTGGGAGATTTTCTCGTCACAGTATGTCGTAGAGATGACATCAAATTATTTACTCTTCCCTTAGAAATCACTGGTCGAGGAAATGCAAAACGACATTTCGTGTAGTACTTTTCCTTGTTTTTAAATTTTCGACGACAGTACTTTCCACAACGATGAGATTGAAAACGTAAAACTTGTTGCCTTAAATTGTTTTCTTCAGTAGATTTTGGAACAGCACATGTTGAATACTCTTCAATGAAACTCATCACTGTTTCATCTGAATCTGTTCCAAATTTGGGTGCATCTTTAATCCACAACAACATATGTATATGAGGAGCACCTCT
The DNA here is from genome assembly GCF_964263255.1 of Lissotriton vulgaris. Taxonomy (NCBI): domain Eukaryota; kingdom Metazoa; phylum Chordata; class Amphibia; order Caudata; family Salamandridae; genus Lissotriton; species Lissotriton vulgaris. The sequence continues at coordinate 422,186,775 of NC_141691.1, forward strand.
CGCTTGATATTCCTTCCTCCAAAAGAAATCCAAAACCTCTCCAAGGGGAGGATTTTTTTTGTTGGTAATAAAAGACATCATAGCTTCAAATCTATGATTAAAATATCTGCAAACATTCACTGGATCTAAAGAACACAGTTCTCCTGGTGTTTTCAATTCTATATTTGGTATGTTTTCATTTGCCTCTCGTAGAAATTGAAGTAAATCGTCCCATGCATACTCAGCACAGCTAAGAGTGAGGAACCATGTAGGAGTTCCTAAGTTTCTTAGCATACATTTCAATTCTCCATGACGACGAAACCAATACTCATTGGTTCCACGTTGACATGCCATGAGATTGATTAGCTGAGATTCCAAAATACTGTCTTGCAGATTAACTTTCTCCATAAAGTCCCTTGCACATACATTTTGCAAATGAGGTCCACTTTTTAATATATGATTAACTGCATAAGAAAGCCCAGACAAATCACTTTCAAACAGTAGATGAAATAAATATGGAATGCATTGACGAAACCTTGGATCTTCTGCATATAATCTTAGAGTCCGGTATTCAGCTGCAGGAATTTGAACTGGTCGATCATCATATCGTCCACCACAACCTGTTGGAAATAATTGTGGAAAACAACGAGCTTCCAAACTTTCTTCCCATACACTAATGGGACTTCCTTTTGCTGCCTTCATTTGAAACAAGTCAATTGCATTTCCCATTACTTCTTTGGAATGCAAAGGATGAACAGTATAATGTTCATATATTTCTTCAGTTCTAGACACATCAACTTTTTCAATTTGACCAACTGAAGAATCACTATCTTCTTCTGTAGCTGTTTCCTCAACTCCAACACTTACATGTTTGTAGTACTCATTGTTTTTAACTAAATACAACGTTGCCTTCTTGACTTTTTTAACATCCACTAAATCTTGCCAAATTTTCTTACTCTTTGTTGGAACCCCATTAACTAGAATAACTAAAGGATCTTCTTCTACTCTTTCTACACCAATTGTATTAATATTTTTCTTTACATCTAGAGGCAAATAAACAACTCTTCCCTTTAATCCTCTCAGTAAATCTGATGGAGGCAATTTCCCTGTCTTAGGCTCCATGCGTACAATAGCCTGAAAAGGATGGACACATTGAATCAAAATAGATTCATAAGTATTTAGATCCATCAATTCAGAAGGAATATCTATCAACTGAAGATTATTATAAACTGCTCTTGCAGGCATTCTATTTTCATTTAATTTTTTCAAACAATAAGTGCAAATACGCTGATCCAAACTCAAATCAAAAGAATTCTCCACCAACAAATAACTTACAAAATCCTCCCATTCACTATTATTTTCCAATTCACTTTTTGCATATAAATCAACTAACCTAGTCTGAATTTTATAATGAGTCCGTCGACAACACACACAAGTTACATTAGGCCTCTCACTTGATTTCACCTTAAACTTGATAATTTCCTCATCAAACTTTTCAATACTTGAAATTTGTCCATTATCTTCTGCATTGCCATCCATTACTATATCTATTTCTACACTGTCCTCTTTGTTCCCAAAATAACAAAACTCAATTTCTTCACAAATAGTCTTCACATCCACTTCAGATCCATGCAAAAGAGCACTATTTAACTGTTTAAGCTTAAGTGCAGGACTTTTTGCATAATACAACTTCCTCACTAATTTCCTTACGTTATTATGATGCACTGCTAACATCCTAAAATGATGAAAAACACTCCGACAAACTTTTCTAGAAAGACATGCTAGTGAATGCCCTTGCAAACCTGTGCTTTCTCTCACTCTGCAAGGATCTAACTCTTGCAGGATCTTCATTTTTTGTTTGAGACTTTTTTTACTATATGTACGTAAGAAATTTCGAAGCAAATCAATTGATTCCTGTCGCACACTACAAATACTACTGCATTTCCATGTGTACACTGGACCCTTAGTACGTCTCCCTAAAACTTCATCAGCTAACACCTCTTCTGCATCTCTAGGTACAAGTTTCTCTTTTTCCATCACACAACTATCTTTCACCTCATAGGCACGACCACTGGTGTCAACCGCATGCACCAAATCATTTTCCTGAAAGTAACTCTCCTCATTAAAAAAAGGCTCAGAACTTGAACTATGCATCCATTCACCAGAAAATACTTCACAAAAATTACTCCGATTAATAATTCTTTTCCATCTACTGTTCGATTTGAAAACATCCATTGCCTTATTAAGTATCCTAATTCTATTGATTATTAAAATAAATAATTTTTTCTTAACTTCAAAAGCCTGATCAACAATCTTTTCTACACTTTTCTTTTTCTTGTAAAAAGCAGCTTTTAGTTTACTTTTCTTTTCATTTTTTAGCAAATTTAAAACTACCCTATTGCGAAACATTCGCCTACGAATGTCCCTAAAAACATTTACCCTTCTATTGCTAACCATTCTCTTCTCTCCTGGTCCAATGGAAACATTTTTTGTGGGCTTCTCTTTCCTTTTTAGATTTGTTGACTTTTTCTGTATATTCACATTAGCAATTTCATTTTTTTTCCTACGACATATGTTACGAAGAAAAGACTTAATTGGCTTACCAGAAGCTTTTCTGGTGTTTTTTGAAGTAGTTGTTGAAGAGGATTCCATAAACTCTGTTGTTGATGTTCTCCTTTTCCGTATGGTATTTTTGATTTTTCTTTGCCTTGAAGGCATTTTTGCTTGCTTTTCAGAAGTTGATTTGAATCTGTTGTTCTGTTAAAAAAACACATGAAAGACCACTATTAGCAAACAACAAAGTAATGTTAAAAAGCAAACAATATAAACAATAAATTGCAACATATTTAAGTTTATACAATAGCAACTCATGGCTTTATTTTTAAAGGCCTTGCGCCACCAGTGCGTCACTTATTACCCATGTTTAAAGTCAAGCATCAGCTGCACATGGCATTCATAAATAAGGGCCAAATGCAAATACCAATCAATTGCACCCAAAAATCGATTTTTCAATAACATGTAAGAAACACTGCGCAAAACCTAAGTACAACCACTCAATATCATCAAACAAAGTCAGGGTCTGATTTATAAAGGCCTTGCGCCACCAGTGCGTCACTTATTATCCATGTTGAAAGTCATGCATCGGCTGCACATGGCAATCATAAATAAGGGCCAAATACATATACCAATCAATTGCACCCAAAAATCGATTTTTGAATAGCATGTAAGAAACACTGCGCAAAACCTAAGTACAACCACTCAATATCATCAAACAAAGTCAGGGCCTTATTTATGAAAGCCTTGCGCCACCAGTGCGTCACGTATTACCCATGTTGAAAGTCATGCATCGGCTGCACATGGCAATCATAAATAAGGGCCAAATACATATACCAATCAATTGCACCCAAAAATCAATTTTTGAATAACATGTAAGAAACACTGCGCAGAACCTATGTACAACCAATCAATATCATCAAACAAAGTCAGGGCCTTATTTATGAAAGCCTTGCGCCACCAGTGCGTCACTTATTACCCATGTTTAAAGTCATGCATCAGCTGCACATGGCAATCATAAATAAGGGCCAAATACATATACCAATCAATTGCACCCAAAAATCGATTTTTGAATAACATGTAAGAAACACGGCGCAGAACCTAAGTACAACCAATCAATATCATCAAACAAAGTCAGGGCCTTATTTATGAAAGCCTTGCGCCACCAGTGCGTCACTTATTACCCATGTTTAAAGTCATGCATCAGCTGCACATGGCAATCATAAATAAGTGCCAAATACATATACCAATCAATTGCACCCAAAAATCGATTTTTGAATAACATGTAAGGAACACTGCACAGAACCTAAGTACAACCACTCAATATCATCAAACAAAGTCAGGCCTTATTTATGAAAGCCTTGCGCCACCAGTGCGTCACTTATTACCCATGTTTAAAGTCATGCATCAGTTGCACATGGCAATCATAAATTAGGGCAAAATACATATACTAATCAATTGCACCCAAAAATCAATTTTACAATAACATGTAAGAAACACGGCGCAGAACCTAAGTACAACCAATCAATATCATCAAACAAAGTCAGGGCCTTATTTATGAAAGCCTTGCGCCACCAGTGCGTCACGTATTACCCATGTTGAAAGTCATGCATCGGCTGCACATGGCAATCATAAATAAGGGCCAAATACATATACCAATCAATTGCACCCAAAAATCGATTTTTGAATAACATGTAAGGAACACTGCACAGAACCTAAGTACAACCACTCAATATCATCAAACAAAGTCAGGGCCTTATTTATGAAAGCCTTGCGCCACCATTGCGTCACGTATTACCCATGTTTAAAGTCATGCATCAGCTGCACATGGCAATCATAAATAAGGGCCAAATACATATACCAATCAATTGCACCCAAAAATCGATTTTTGAATAACATGTAAGAAACACTGTGCAGAACCTATGTACAACCAATCAATATCATCAAACAAAGTCAGAGCCTTATTTATGAAAGCCTTGCGCCACCAGTGTGTCACTTATTACCCATGTTTAAAGTCATGCATCAGCTGCACATGGCAATCATAAATAAGTGCCAAATACATATACCAATCAATTGCACCCAAAAATCGATTTTTCAATAACATGTAAGAAGCACTGTGCAGAACCTATGTACAACCAATCAATATCATCAAACAAAGTCAGAGCCTTATTTATGAAAGCCTTGCGCCACCAGTGCGTCACTTATTACCCATGTTTAAAGTCATGCATCAGCTGCACATGGCAATCATAAATAAGGGCCAAATACATATACCAATCAATTGCACCCAAAAATCGATTTTTGAATAACATGTAAGGAACACTGCACAGAACCTAAGTACAACCACTCAATATCATCAAACAAAGTCAGGCCTTATTTATGAAAGCCTTGCGCCACCAGTGCGTCACTTATTACCCATGTTTAAAGTCATGCATCAGTTGCACATGGCAATCATAAATTAGGGCAAAATACATATACTAATCAATTGCACCCAAAAATCGATTTTTCAATAACATGTAAGAAACACGGCGCAGAACCTAAGTACAACCAATCAATATCATCAAACAAAGTCAGGGCCTTATTTATGAAAGCCTTGCGCCACCAGTGCGTCACTTATTACCCATGTTTAAAGTCATGCATCAGCTGCACATGGCATTCATAAATAAGGGCCAAATACATATACCAATCAATTGCACCCAAAAATCGATTTTTGTTTAACATGTAAGAAGCACTGTGCAGAACCTATGTACAACCAATCAATATCATCAAACAAAGTCAGAGCCTTATTTATGAAAGCCTTGCACCACCAGTGCGTCACTTATTACCCATGTTTAAAGTCATGCATCAGCTGCACATGGCAATCATAAATAAGTGCCAAATACATATACCAATCAATTGCACCCAAAAATCGATTTTTGAATAACATGTAAGGAACACTGCACAGAACCTAAGTACAACCACTCAATATCATCAAACAAAGTCAGGCCTTATTTATGAAAGCCTTGCGCCACCAGTGCGTCACTTATTACCCATGTTTAAAGTCATGCATCAGTTGCACATGGCAATCATAAATTAGGGCAAAATACATATACTAATCAATTGCACCCAAAAATCAATTTTACAATAACATGTAAGAAACACGGCGCAGAACCTAAGTACAACCAATCAATATCATCAAACAAAGTCAGGGCCTTATTTATGAAAGCCTTGCGCCACCAGTGCGTCACGTATTACCCATGTTGAAAGTCATGCATCGGCTGCACATGGCAATCATAAATAAGGGCCAAATACATATACCAATCAATTGCACCCAAAAATCGATTTTTGAATAACATGTAAGGAACACTGCACAGAACCTAAGTACAACCACTCAATATCATCAAACAAAGTCAGGGCCTTATTTATGAAAGCCTTGCGCCACCAGTGCGTCACTTATTACCCATGTTTAAAGTCATGCATCAGCTGCACATGGCATTCATAAATAAGGGCCAAATACATATACCAATCAATTGCACCCAAAAATCGATTTTTCAATAACATGTAAGAAGCACTGTGCAGAACCTATGTACAACCAATCAATATCATCAAACAAAGTCAGAGCCTTATTTATGAAAGCCTTGCGCCACCAGTGCGTCACTTATTACCCATGTTTAAAGTCATGCATCAGCTGCACATGGCAATCATAAATAAGGGCCAAATACATATACCAATCAATTGCACCCAAAAATCGATTTTTGAATAACATGTAAGGAACACTGCACAGAACCTAAGTACAACCACTCAATATCATCAAACAAAGTCAGGCCTTATTTATGAAAGCCTTGCGCCACCAGTGCGTCACTTATTACCCATGTTTAAAGTCATGCATCAGTTGCACATGGCAATCATAAATTAGGGCAAAATACATATACTAATCAATTGCACCCAAAAATCGATTTTTCAATAACATGTAAGAAACACGGCGCAGAACCTAAGTACAACCAATCAATATCATCAAACAAAGTCAGGGCCTTATTTATGAAAGCCTTGCGCCACCAGTGCGTCACTTATTACCCATGTTTAAAGTCATGCATCAGCTGCACATGGCATTCATAAATAAGGGCCAAATACATATACCAATCAATTGCACCCAAAAATCGATTTTTGTTTAACATGTAAGAAGCACTGTGCAGAACCTATGTACAACCAATCAATATCATCAAACAAAGTCAGAGCCTTATTTATGAAAGCCTTGCACCACCAGTGCGTCACTTATTACCCATGTTTAAAGTCATGCATCAGCTGCACATGGCAATCATAAATAAGGGCCAAATACATATACCAATCAATTGCACCCAAAAATCGATTTTTGAATAACATGTAAGGAACACTGCACAGAACCTAAGTACAACCACTCAATATCATCAAACAAAGTCAGGCCTTATTTATGAAAGCCTTGCGCCACCAGTGCGTCACTTATTACCCATGTTTAAAGTCATGCATCAGCTGCACATGGCATTCATAAATAAGGGCCAAATACATATACCAATCAATTGCACCCAAAAATCGATTTTTCAATAACATGTAAAAAACACTGCACAGAACCTAACTACAACCACTCAATATCATCAAACAAAGTCAGGGCCTCATTTATAAAAGCCTGGCGCCACCAGTGCATCACTTATTACCCATGTTTAAAGTCATGCATCAACTGCACATGGCAATCATAAAAAAGGCCAAATAAAAATACCATTCATTTGCACCCAAAATCGATTTTTAAATAACATGTAAAAAACACTGCGCAGGACTTATATACTAACATACAATTTCACTTCTAAAACATAACTATCTGCTTCCAAATATTCTCCATAGAGAAAATAAATCTCTATCTAAATTAAATGAATCATTACTTACCTTTAGAAATGCTTTTGGAGATTGAAAACAGTGTCAGACACACACACCAATTTTTCTTTAGCAGAGGAAAAGGTGTGCTCTCAATACACTGAAACCAAGACTGGCATAGAAAATCTCTATCTTTGTACACATATGCCTTAATTCAACCAATGAAAACTCTTCCCTCACTATTTTCAAACCAACACCCATCCCCCTCTCAAACCTTTCTATCTGTTACCATAGCAACTCCCTCCTAACTGAACTCTAAGGTTCAAAAGTTTATCTTACAATGTTGCAAATTAACTCAGCAAGGATGTTTGACCTGTCAATACAGCAGCCTATACAGGGTATTTTTGCTTTTGGTGACTTTTTTTAAACCATTCAAATTGCTTCTTTCACACAACATAACCATACACCCTAACTTTCAGTTTTCAACTATCTGAATCCACCAATCATTGCTAGTGATTCAAGAGCACAGAAACTCCACAATTATTTTTTTGTGAACTCCTACTGTTCCAACTGCCATTTCATTCCCACACTTCATCTGACTGGACCAGAACCTTCTCACATCATGTACTCTGTTTGGGTTATTGGACATAGCTACATCCACTGGGCTCAAAGGTATGCAGCTAGCAGAAATTTTCATAACCTTGATTTATCAAATGTGGAAATCAAGTGGATTGGCCACAGAGGATTAAAATGTCACCAATTGATACCATTGGTGAAAACCTTTTTGCATCTGCCAGAACCTGACCTTATAATTGTGCACTGTGGTGGAAACGATCTAGGCACATTAACTGGGGTAGGTCTGGAAATGCTATTAAAGGACACCTTTCATCAATTGATGATACTTTTTCCCCACACTGCCTTGGTATATTCCAATATATGCCAAAGACAGAAATGGAACTGGTCCAACCAATTTGGTCCACAATTTGAGAAAGCACGGAAACATGTAAATAAATCTGTTTCTGCTTACATGAGAGACTATGGAATGGGTTCATTATACAATAATAACTTGCGTTACAACATGCAAGACATCTACAGAGGAGATGGAGTGCACTTCTCAGATGAGGGGAATAGAATATTCCTCCTGAATTTAAGAATGTGTATTGGAACCTACTTGTAGGTACCTAAATCAACCACAGAACCCAAAAGCTCTTTTCAGAGCTACCCTAACTCTGATCATTCAAAGCGTTTATTTTTTTCTAACTTTTTTCACTATTTTTCACCAAAGTACGCGTACGAGTACGCTTAAAGGTGTGCGTACCGGGCGCTTCCCCCGCAAAAAATATCACATATTTTTTTTTTGTTTTCACCTTTATGAGCCTCCTAAGACCCCCTCAGAAAACGTAGAGGGTCAAGAAGTCTCTACTGTGCCCCCTTCTAGCCATACCGAACATTGATTGCCCTCCATCTTGTGACTCGATTGTCCCGAAACACAAAATGGAGGGCTCCCGTTACGCTGCCGGTGCGCGTACTGGAGCGCGCACTAGTAAGCGCAAAATAAAAAAAGGTGGGAAAGTAATTTACGGAAAACCCAATGGAGACACTTTCATCAAATATAGAATACGCCCTACTACATAGCAGTCCCTACCATTTGCCCAAATTTGGTGAAATTCCATTGAGACATTTAGGCTACAGGCCTGTCTAAATATCCTGAGGTAAATTACATGACAAAAACACACTTGTAATGTTAGAATTTACAACCAATTAAAAAGTATCTCTCATTTTCTACGATTTTTTCCTGTCGTTTGATTGGTTAAGTACAACAATATATATAAAAGAAGAGAGGGAAACACAGCAATTTTGACTACTGCTTCCTGAAGTACACTTGAAAACAAATTTCACTGTCAACTTCAACTAATTTCTCTAAGGTAACTTCTAATTATGGAAGTATATTGTACACGTTAAGTTTATTTCTTAAAAAATATTCTGTTAGTGATATGCTATCCCTCTTTAATAGTTAGAGATAGACATAGACTTCTCTGTAATAGTTATGGATTGAGTTAGGCTTCTCTGGTATACTAGCTCTACTAATATAGTTAATTTATATGCAATTTTCAGAAAGAAAATGGAAGGAGAAAATAAGGCAAATGATACTTCTATCAAAGTAAAGGTGGAAAAACCAGAAGATGAAAAAAAAGAAGTTGATTTCATGGATGACTCTTTGGATGAACAGTTTATAGAATGTTTGGAAGAAATTGAATCATGTACATATAATTATGAGGAAATTCCGGACAATATTATGTTAGAAATTTTATTAAATTATGAAAAAGAATCAGAGGAATAAATTTATCTTTAATAATTTCAATTGTTTCAGACAATATTCTTTTTTATATGTAATTCATGAAGTATTACCAAAAATGTTTAAAATATAAAGTGAGACTTATAGTATACTGTTCAACTATTTTTCTGTTACATAGTAAGTTTACTCATAGTTACTACCTTTCTCCCACTATATTATAATTTTTGAAGTGATTATTTTTCCATAGTACCCTCCCCGATACGCTCCCCCGTGCGCGCACCAAGCGCTTCCCCCGCGAAAATCGAAAAAAAAAAAAAAAATTTTGAGGCCCCGCGGGGCCCTTTAATGGCCCCCATATCAAACCTAGGGGGTCAGGGGGGGTCTACCCTGCCCCCTTATGGTCAATTCCACCCTTTGTTTTTGCCACCTCTTATGACTAGATTTTACCGATAGACAAGATGGCGGCCGCTCCGGACTGTTTAGAATGTTTACAGACAACTGAGAGCCAATCAGCTTTCTGCGCGCAAGTCGCGTGGCGCGCCGGGAGCGCTCACGGGTGCGCGCACCCGAGAGCGCATATAGATATATATATTTTTTTGAACGTTAATTTCTCAAAATCCACTGAAGCACATATCTTGAGACATAGCAAAGGCACATCGGGCTACCAGTCCCTACAATTTTGCCAAGTTTGGTGGAAATCCATTCAGCCGTTCGGGCTAAAAGTGAAATCGACCGCCCTATGGAAATTAACATGGGGAAAACGCGTTTTGGGACCCCCCTTTTATCTCGGCCCCCGCTTGACGAATCCCCCCCAAACTTTCAGGGAAGGACCGGACCGCCATGAGACCATTTTCCTGAAAATTTCAGGCAGATTCGACAACCGGCGCCAAAGTTATTCAAAATAGAATGTTGAGATTTAACATTGAAAATTATCCTAACTATAACTACCTACTGGCGACCGCCAGTAGGTAATATATATATATATATATATATATATATATATATATATATATATATATATATATATATATATTCAATGAAAAAACCATAGGTTATAGAGAATATATAGTTAGGAATTAGCATTTACAAAACCTTAAAAAATCACTGAAAAAACCATAGGTTATAAACCATATATAGTTAGGGATTAGCATTTTCAAAACCTTATTTTACTCGCATAAAACCATTGAAATTCCATATATAGTTAGTTGCACTAACCATATATCGCGCACCCGCAATCCACTGCCAATGATGTCACACATTACATCATTCATGACATGGTCAGTGACATCACTGATGACATCACTGATGACATCTCAAATGACATCACTGATGACAACATCCAGTGACTGTTTATTTCTGTAAAGTTAAAATATGTCTTACATATTGAAGAATGAGTGGATGTATAAGTGTCTGGATGAAGGATTTAGTAGGTGCATGACTGACTGTATGAGTGAGTGATTAAATGTGTCTCACTGAGTGCATGGGTTAGTGACTAAACTGTCTTAATTTGTGCATCATTATGTCTGTTGTTCTGTAAACTGTTGCATGTGTTGATAAGTAGCTATATGAGTAACTATATGGGTTATTGATTGGTTGCCCAAGTATTTGTATGGGAGACTGAGTGTGTGTGTGGGTGGCTGGGAGGTGTATGACTCTGTGCATAGATGTGTGAGCAGTTGATTCACTAGATGTATGGTTTCAAAAGTGCATGTGGAAACAGCTGTATGGGCGGTTGACTGTGTGCATGAGTGTATTGGTGAGTGAATGGATATCTCAGTGCTACATGTCAAAGTAAGTACATATGTAAAACACAGTACATGTGAGAGTTGACATATATAAATAACTGTGCATAAGAGCCAGTGAATGTGCGAGTGGCTGTATGGATCATTGTGAACTTGAATCAGGGATTGTATAAGAGAGTAAATATGTGTTAGTATATGTTTGAATAAGTAAAGTTTGTATAACTGTATAGTTGAGGAAATGGAGGTGTGAATGATTCTTTGCATGACTGACTAGGTGTGTGAGTAACTCCACGGATGAGTGACAGTCTATGACTGTCTGTTTACAGTGATTGTATCTAAGGTTTTATTAGAGTCTGAAGAGGTTCATCAAATTATCATATGAATAATGTCATCAGTGATGTGATCAGTAATATCAAATGATATGTCATCAGTGATGTCATTTGAGATGTCATCAGTGATGTCATCAGTGTTGTCATCAGTAATGTCATCAGTGATGTCATTTGAGATGTCATCAGTGATGTCATCAGTGATGTCACTGACCATGTCATGAATGATGTAATGTGTGACATCATCGGCAGTGGATTGCGGGTGCGCGATATATAGTTAGTGCAACTAACTATATATGGAATTTCAATGGTTTTATGCGAGTAAAATAAGGTTTTGAAAATGCTAATCCCTAACTATATATGGTTTATAACCTATGGTTTTTTCAGTGAATTTTTAAGGTTTTGTAAATGCTAATTCCTAACTATATATTCTCTATATCCTATGGTTTTTTCATTGAATTTCAATGGTTTTTTGAAAGCTAATATCTGTAGCTGTAAAATGGAAAGGGGCGACCAACTCGGTCCCCCCGAACGTATGGCCGAGTGCCTCGATCCCCCCGGGAAGCCATTTTTGGGCGGGAGGCGCGTCTCAGCTGGTATGCCCGAAGCGGCGTAGCTGGGGCGCGCCCGTTCCCGCCCTAGAGTGGGCTGGCCTAGACACTGACGCAGCCAGCCACGCCCTCGGGGCAGGCAGGGGCGGGTATACGCCCGCCCTGAAGACGGATAAAAAGGGACGCAAGACCAGAAGACATCCTCTTGTTCTTGTGCTCTGAAGCTGCACCTCCTCGCTGCACGTGAGCTCGGGACAGAACGAAGAGCCAATTTTGAGCGTTTTAATATTTCTTTTTGTCTTCTAGATACTTCGTCTGAAAGATGCCCAAGAAAGGCGCGAAGAGAATGTCGACTGACCAGATGGTCCGGGTCCTCATGAAGGAAATGTCCGAAATAAAGAAGCAGTTGGCGGGGCGAGACGGAGAGGAGGGATCGGGGCGTCCACCGGCCGGAGGGAGGCCGAAGAGGCCGAGAAGGGGGCCGGTCGGGGGAGACGTCCCGGTTCCCTGTTCCCCGCTCGAGGCGCCAGCCCCGGTACCGGCCCCGGTACCGAAGGAAGGGAATCCGATTCCCGTCGTAGTCACCCCGACATCCGCTGAGGATATGCCTCCCGAGTTGGCGGCACAGTTAGCGGCGTGGTTGGGGGATAGTAGTGAGGGCGCCACGGCTGCCGAAGCGCAAGCACTCATGAAACAGTTGCGCGAGAAACGTGATACAGCCAAGGTGCCCGCGCCGGATGCGGTGATAGACAAGCCACGAGGGGCGGAAGCAGCGTCCGGTGCAGGTAAGCGGCCATTGCCGATCGCGAGGGATGAGTCAACACCCTCTCGTAGAGAAAAATTGGGGCAACATGTTCCTTTGGCAATAAAGGAAAAGATTTGGGCTGGGGAATACGTAAACATTTTCTCCTTGCTTGTTGATCATTATGAGGTTGAAACTGTTAAGAGTCAAAAGGATCTGATGCATCCAAGTGTTTGGCGCGCAAAAATGGCCGCCTTTAAAGTGAATGAGAATATTGGCAATTGGGGCAATGCATGGGGAATTTTTACGTCAATTTTGGGGGAACGTAGGCCTGAATTGCTCCCTGAGTTTCCAGTATATCAGTCACGAATTATGGGGTACTCGACATCGCACCAAGGTAACCAATGGTTCTGTTATGACAACCTTTTCAGGAAAGCGATGGAGCATAACAAAAGTTTAACCTGGGACTGTTATGATTCTTTGACATGGGATAAAATGAAAGAGTCAGGGATGTTGAAAATGCCGTTGGTGGGGAGTACTGTTGGTGAGTCCTCCCGCCAATATGGGGGGACGCCCTTTCGGTCGGGTACGGGTACCGATGATTATCCGAGACCCGCCGGCAATACAGGGAAGAGGGGTTTCTGTTTCAATTTCAACAAAGGTAAATGTACTAGGCCCCCGGGATCTTGCAAATTCAAGCACGAATGTAGTGGTTGCGGGGCACCCCATCCTGAGTCCTCGTGCAGAGCCAAAACGGGTGAAAATGGGGGTAGAGGAGGCGCCAAACAGGTCTAATATAGTCCGAGGGGCGCCCTTACCAACCCCGATTGATACCTTGGCGATGATTCCGTGGCTCAGCGAATACCCAGATCGTACTTCTGCTGGGGTGCTGCGAAACGGTTTTTCATATGGTTTCCGCATCCCGGTGGGGGACTTTCAGGGTGTCGGGACGTGCAAAAACCAACTTTCTGTCTTGCAGCATACGACTGTAGTACAGGATAAGATCCGGAAAGAGGTTATCCGAGGTCGGGTTGCCGGCCCGTTTAGTGTTCCCCCGGTACAGAATTTTGTCTGTTCTCCTTTAGGGGTGGTCCCCAAGAAGGACCCAGGTGAGTTTCGATTGATCCACAATTTATCAGCTCCTCATGGCCTTTCTGTGAACGATGCAATTGATCCAGGGGTATGTTCGGTGCGGTACGCATCATTTGATGAGGCCGTAGCCATTTTGAATCGCCTGGGGCCCGGGACGCTGATGGCGAAATCAGATATCGAGTCAGCGTTCCGTTTGCTCCCGGTATACCCGGACGACCAACGTCTTCTGGGATTCATGTTTCAAGGTTCGTATTACATGGATAGGTGTATGCCGATGGGGTGCTCTATATCTTGTGCATATTTCGAGAAATTCAGTAGTTTTCTACAATGGGTTTACACGAAGGAAACGGGTTTTCGAAATGTGATGCATTATCTTGATGACTTTCTGTTCCTTGGGCCCGCTGGGGATGACGAATGTGCCCGGGCCTTGACTGAATTTTGTGTATTAATGGATCGATTTGGCGTGCCATTGGCACCAGGTAAAACTGTGGGTCCCACGACTTGCCTCGAGTTTCTGGGGATCGAGTTGGACTCTAGTGAGGGTTGTTTTCGTTTACCAGCTGCCAAAGTGTCGAAATTCAGGGCAGCCCTGCAAATGTGTATAAATGCATCTAAAGTTACGCTGCATCAATTGCAGCAATTGGTGGGGAAGTTGAACTTTGCTCTAAGGGTGATCCCGATGGCCCGCCCCTTTTCCCGTTCAATTGCCCAGGCGATGGTCGGCCTAAAGGAGGGTCATCATCGCACGAGATTATCGGCTGAGGTCCGCCAAGACATGCGTATTTGGTTAGCATTTTTGACGGATTTCAATGGTCGAGTCGTCTGGAACAAACCGGCCTTGTCCTCTGAAGAGCTTGGTCTATGGACGGATTCAGCGGGAAGCATGGGTTTTGGCGCCATCTTCGGCACAAAATGGTCGGCACAAAGGTGGCCAACATGGTGGCATGAAGAGGGGCTGACGAGTAATATTGCTTTCCTTGAACTGTTTCCCATTTTGGTGGCCCTCAGAACCTGGCCCGATGGATTCAAAAATCACTCTGTCGTATTTTGGTCTGACAATATGACCGTTGTAGAATGCATCAATAGTCAGGCAGCACGTTGTAAAATGATTTTAAGGCTGCTTAAAGAAATTGTCTTACTGTGTATGCAACTGAACGTGGTATTCAGAGCGAAACATGTCCCAGGGGTGATGAATCAGGCGGCTGATGCACTGTCTCGTTTTCAAATGCAGGCTTTCTCGGGTTTCCTTCCCTCAGCGGACCCAGAGCCGGCACCCTTTCCCGAAGCTCTCTGGTCTCTCGGTGCCCCGAACTTCGTTACCTCGTGGGAGAGAGTCTAGCACCAAGGACGAGGAAGGCATACGAAGGGGCGTTTCGGGCCTATTTAGCCTTTTTGGGGACTGAGAGAGGGGGGCTTTGGGGGCAGGAGGATTGGGTAGTACATTTTCTGATGTCCTTGCGTAGGGCTGGGAAGTCGGTGGCTACAGCCCAGAGGCATCGTGCTGCCATTTCCTTTGTTGCCAGGGCTCATAATATCCAGGACCCGACAGCGTCTTTTGTGGTACAGAAAGCGCTGCGTGGGTGGCAACGCCTTGAGGGTCGCAGAGTAGACGAGAGGCGCCCGATAGGTCTGGATAGGTTGTCCCAGTTGCTGGCCACACTCCCCGCCACATGCTCGTCTCAGTTCGAGGCCTGTTTGTTCCGAGCTGCTTTTACGCTTGCATTTCACGGGGCAATGAGGATAAGTGAGCTGGTGGCAAGGAACAAGCAGGATGTGGCGGGGGGTTTGTGCCGGGAACACGTTCAGATCAGGGGTGAGACGATGACCGTATCCTTTGTCAGGTCCAAAACCGATCAAGATGGGATAGGGGACTGCATAGTCATTCGCAGGATTCCAGGGTCCTCCATGTGTCCGGTAAAGTGTTTAGAGGATTACCTAGCACGAAGGGTGGCATCATGGGGAGGGACATTGTTGAGACACGCTGACGCCACCCCACTGACGAAATTTCAGTTTCAGCGGGTGCTTGCGATGTCAATTACCGCAGCGGGCTTGGACCCGGGCGAGTTTGGGACCCATTCCTTTCGGATAGGGGCTGCCACTGAAGCTACAGCCAGGGGTCTTAATGTGGAACAAGTAAAACGAGTGGGGCGTTGGTCCTCCAATTGTTATAAGAGGTATGTGCGGTTGCACATGTTGTGAAGCTGTAATAATGTACTCACGCTTCTTGTCTTTGTTTGGTTTTCAGTTACGCAAGCCTTCGAGGCGGGGCGGACTATGCAGTCGACCCAACACCAGGCCAGCGGTCAGACATCACCGGCTGTGAGAAAGGAGGTGTGGGTCGTGGGCCACTCATACGTGAGGCGTGCCGCAGACGTATTCGAAGCAGGTGACATGATTCACGTAGCTGGGGAATACGGGTACAGAATGTCCTTCTACGGAAGGGGCGGTCTCTGTATTGACCAGTTTCAAGCATTCTTTGAGGGTTTGTTAGGGCGGACGAGGTCACCGCCGTCTATAGTCATAGTACATTTAGGGGGCAATGATTTGGTCACCACCGGTAGACGACTTCTCCTAGAGGCAATGCTTTCCACTGTAAGTTGGTTGGCAAGGAAAGTTCCGGGGTGCATAATTGCGTGGTCTCATATGATCCCACGAAAAGTGTGGCGGGGGGCTGTTTCGATTCGTGCTTTGAACCATTCTGTTAGAAAACTTAATAACAAAGTGAGTAGGTTGTTCCGTTCCAAGACATTGCATTCTATCTCGCATGGTTGTATTAATGATGACAGTATGTATTTAGGGGATGGTGTGCATTTGTCTCGGGTGGGGAATGAGTTACTCATAGGAGACTTCTTAGCATGGTTAAAAACGTTGAAACATGACCTTTAGGTAGGACTTTTGTGGGGGGCCCGGATAGCCGGTCAACTATCCGGGCCTGTGGCGGTAAGGTCATGATCGGTGAGCACTAATTAGTAGATCCCTATGAGTGGGCGTCACCCAACACGGATGGGAGCGCTCGGGAGAGGTGGCCATTGGCCCCTCAATGGGGAGGCGGTCCCTTCTAAGGATGGGTCGCCGGAAGTAAAGGAAAGGCGGTCAAGGCCCCTTCCTTTGTAGGAGGGGTTACAGCCCCCTCCTGGGGAATTTCCCGGGGCCAGTGACATCTGCGACGGCAGATGCGGTAAGTTGTGTGGGGTTGGGATACGGTCTACGATACCTTCGAGATACCTCACACGAGTATTCGAACGACCTTTAACTGGCGTCGAGTCTTTAGGTGCCCCCGTCAAGTCAAGGGAAATTGGTAGTAGTTGCACTTGAGGTACGCCTCCGTGCTGTCGCCCATCCCAAGTGGGAGGGGTAAGTCTGGTTAGGGATCTTGACACCGGTTATGACCTTGCCGTTGGCCCTTAAACGTTAGGTTGTACAATTTCAATATGTCAAGAAATGTTTTGTAGGATGCTAGTTCGGCTAGGAGAACCTCTGTATTAGAGAATCTGTTAAGGTTAGCCAAACATCGCAATATGGTAATGAAATTGTACATAACATGAAACGTTTAATGTTTTAATTTTGTTTTAATAAATACGGCCGGGATGGTCACTCCATCCCACTTCCAAAAAACTTCAAGAACTGTTTCCGGTTTCCCTCCTTTTGGGGATTGTGTTGAGAGGGGGTGGCGGGTATCTCGGCCATATGGAAAGGGGCGACCAACTCGGTCCCCCCGAACGTATGGCCGAGTGCCTCGATCCCCCCGGGAAGCCATTTTTGGACGGGAGGCGCGTCTCAGCTGGTATGCCCGAAGCGGCGTAGCTGGGGCGCGCCCGTTCCCGCCCTAGAGTGGGCTGGCCTAGACACTGACGCAGCCAGCCACGCCCTCGGGGCAGGCAGGGGCGGGTATACGCCCGCCCTGAAGACGGATAAAAAGGGACGCAAGACCAGAAGACATCCTCTTGTTCTTGTGCTCTGAAGCTGCACCTCCTCGCTGCACGTGAGCTCGGGACAGAACGAAGAGCCAATTTTGACCCACCCACCAGCCCCTGAAGACAGCCAGTTGTGTATAATAAAGTTGATTAATTTTGCTTCTGTTTTCGTTTACAGGTTGTAGTGCCATGTTGATGTTGAGTTAATAAAGAATGGTCGGTTTGAGTACGTTTGCCATTAAAGAGATTCAGATTTAGTGTTGAATTTTGATGCATGCTCTTTCGGTCATAGTGGCCAATGTATTCTTAGGTTTAATTAGCACTGTCGTATTTATTTTGGTAGGCGGTAAGGTCATGATCGGTGAGCACTAATTAGTAGATCCCTATGAGTGGGCGTCACCCAACACGGATGGGAGCGCTCGGGAGAGGTGGCCATTGGCCCCTCAATGGGGAGGCGGTCCCTTCTAAGGATGGGTCGCCGGAAGTAAAGGAAAGGCGGTCAAGGCCCCTTCCTTTGTAGGAGGGGTTACAGCCCCCTCCTGGGGAATTTCCCGGGGCCAGTGACATCTGCGACGGCAGATGCGGTAAGTTGTGTGGGGTTGGGATAAGGTCTACGATACCTTCGAGATACCTCACACGAGTATTCGAACGACCTTTAACTGGCGTCGAGTCTTTAGGTGCCCCCGTCAAGTCAAGGGAAATTGGTAGTAGTTGCACTTGAGGTACGCCTCCGTGCTGTCGCCCATCCCAAGTGGGAGGGGTAAGTCTGGTTAGGGATCTTGACACCGGTTATGACCTTGCCGTTGGCCCTTAAACGTTAGGTTGTACAATTTCAATATGTCAAGAAATGTTTTGTAGGATGCTAGTTCGGCTAGGAGAACCTCTGTATTAGAGAATCTGTTAAGGTTAGCCAAACATCGCAATATGGTAATGAAATTGTACATAACATGAAACGTTTAATGTTTTAATTTTGTTTTAATAAATACGGCCGGGATGGTCACTCCATCCCACTTCCAAAAAACTTCAAGAACTGTTTCCGGTTTCCCTCCTTTTGGGGATTGTGTTGAGAGGGGGTGGCGGGTATCTCGGCCATATGTATTCTTCTTTAAATCTTAAAATATATTTTACATGTTTTTTATACATTTTTAAAAAAAATATTTTTTTGTTCCGCTCCCAGTCCGCGAACCGGTAAACGTTCTTTTAGCGTAACTGTTACGTTAGAATGACGTTTTGCGTTGTCGCGTAATACGTCATCGGACGCGCCAAGTTAGCGGACCCGGAAGCGGACCGGAAAGCGGAGCAAAGCGCGAAACGTAAACACAACAGGTCATGTGACTCGGTAATAACACTTTTCATTGGTTCATTTCACCTTTGGTTTCCTAATGATGTAATACTAGGTCATGTGATCTAAAATTAACACTTTTCATTGGTTTAGAACTTTGGCTTTTCCCAAATGATGAAAACCCCTCCTTCTTTCCTCACTCTGACTTTCATCTTGGTGAGAGAAAGACCCTTTTACATTTCAGAGAAATGGCTTCAGTTGTTGCTTCTGGTAGTGTTCCCCCACCACCACCTCCACCTTCTCATGGAAAGAAAGGACCACCAACTCAACCAATCTTTCAAGAAGAGGAAGATGAGGAAGAGGAGGAAGTACCTGAATATTTGCCAGAGGAGCCCAGGAGGTACAACAGGAAGGAAAATTTAATCTGGCAATTTTTTAAATTTCCACCAGGTCAAAAGAAAGTGAACGCAAGATATGTTTTTTGCCGAATCTGTGATGATCGCCTTTCAAGGGGTACGGACAAAAAATATAGTTTTGGAAATTTTACAATGCACAGGCACATGAGTAGGTGGCACCCAAATAATTATAGTGCTGCTCAGCTTCGGGACGAACAACAAAATTCCCCAGCAATAGCCAGAAGATCGGTCGTGCCAGAAGTTTCGGGACCAGAAGCAAGGGAGTTGATCCCAAATATTCAAATGGACATGGGGGAAGTGAAACAAGTCTGCGTGAGGTGCAATCAAATATTATGCTACCGCGAAAGTAGCATAACTCTTATAATCAGAGCAATCAAAAATCATGTATGTCCAAAACACCCCCAAAAATAAATTCTTCTTTTTTTTGTTGCTCCTGTTGAGCCCTCTTCGATGAATCATTTTTGTTTCCCCCCTCCCCCCAAAAAGTAAAAAAAAATACAAAATGTTCTGAAAAAAACAAAAAAATATAAAAAATGTTCAGAAAAATAATAAAAAAAATTTAAAACAACAAAAAGCCAAAAAAAAGTTCTTTTCAGAACTACCTCCCCATTATAAAAAAAAATTGGTAGAATTCTTGGAACTCTGCCAAGCTCTATTTTTTTTAGTTCGCTCCCAGTTCGCACTCCGGTACGCGAACCAGGAGCGAACCCAAAATTTTTTTTTTTTAAAAAAACAGTAAGTATAAGGAAAGGAAACAGACAGTTATATTACAAGAAAGACAGCTATAGGGAGTAAAGAAAAGATACTGTTAGCCGCAAATCACTTCTGATCATGTCATATATTACATCATTTTTGACATGGTCAGTGACATCATCAGCAGTGGATTGCGAGTAACAGTATCTTTTGTTGACTTCCTATAGCTGTCTTTGTTGAAATATAAATGTCTGTTTCCTATCCTTATACTTACTGTTCTTGTTTTAAAAAATTTTTAAGATCATTCAGAAACATTAACATTAATAGAGACAGAATGAGTGAATAAGAATGAAGAAGTATGAGAAGAGAGGGACTGAAAAAAATACTGGAAGGAGTAGAATAATTAAGTAATAGAGAAAGGAATGAGAGAAGTAGCAAACACAGGAAAGTAAGGATTAAAGAAATGAAGCAGTAGAACTAATAGATGTTAAATGTGATAGAGTAAATGATTGATTGAGGGTGACGATAAGATGTGTCCTCTCTAAAAGTTTGTTTAAGGTGAGGCGTACTCAGGGTTGCATATCAAATTTATGCTTGTTGAAGAATACAGAGGAGATAATACATGTAAAGACCTACCATTGTAGTAAAACATGCCCACTTATTACATCATTCATGACATAGTCAGTGACATCATCAGCAGTGGAATGCGGGTTAAAAAAGTAGAAAACATTTACCTTATAATTCTTGTTAACTTTTAAAGAAAATTTTTCATACTTTCAATCTGTAAAAGAGAGAATAAACATTTCCAAAAATATTAAAACATGTATTTAAAAATAAAAAAAGAAGGGAAAAGGTTCAAGAAGAAACAATTTTTAAACAACTTTGACACTTACAGAAGCCTCTGCTTCTCTACGACCCCTACACAATCCTAAAGATATTTATTTTAAACAAATAGTATCTTCATGCTGATGAAGTGAGGCCTATTTTGGAACATGGTGCTTCTTTTGCATTGCTGATGTCTCACAATAGTGATGCAATAGCAGCGCAAAAGACATGTAAAGCCATCATAAAATTGTGTGTAACATTGTAAATGATTGTTTCAGGATGCAAATAAGATATGTCCTTTCAAGAGGTTTCTTTAATGTGAGGTCTATTCAGTTTTCAAAAAAAAAACAGTACCCAGAAGTACTGCACTGTATGCATTAAAATTGACACTTACAGAAGACTCAGTTTCTCCATATCTACCTCACATTTCTAAATGTATATCATAAGTACAAAAAGGAGAACATTAATTATACATGTTAAATGGTTTATTTTTGCTGTTCTCAGAATGTATCAAATTTCACTTAAATCAGTGACTTGAAGATATTCATCATGTAACAGCGGGGAAAAAAAACACAATCAAAATGATTGTGTTTAAAAAACCATACAACCTAAGAAATCTGAATTCTAAACTCCTTAAAATTAACTTACTTTCAATGACGTCGAAGGATGTCCTATGAACAGCGTCCACTCTGTTGTGCTATAAATATTTTCAGCCCGCCACTTTCTGAAAGAAACCCTCAATCTTATCGAAAAATATGTTACATACAAGAAAAGACTTCTCACATTCTACCACATGTTTCCACTAGGCCAAATCATGTTGCAGCGATTCACAAGTCTTGTAATTCTTCCAATCAAATCCCGTCATTTTCTATTTTCGCAACTTTCAAAAAGAAAACATTTAAGATTATTTTCACAATCCTGGACTACTAATATCTTACCCTTCTTTGTCACTCATGTTCTCCTTTTCATATGACACTGATACTGCTTACTATGAAGCAGACTTAGTTGCATCAGGTTTATATAGTTGGATTTTTAAATTGACATTATACTTGCGTTACTACATGCAAGATATCTACAGAGGAGATGGAGTTCACTTCTCAGATGAGGGCAACAGAATTTTCATTCTGAATTTAAGACTGTGCATTGGTACCTACTTATAAGTACCTAAATGTACCATAAACCCAAAAGCTCTTTTCAGAGCTACCCTTAATCTAATCACTCACAATTATTATTTTTTTTCTAACTTTTTTCTGTAATTTTCAACAAACTACGCTCAAAGAGCGCTATCCGGTACGCGAACTGGACATTTTACAACCTCACAGATTGCAAACAATATTTCAAGAAAATAATGACATTTCAGACACTGAAATGTTAGAAAGTTTAATAAATTATGAAAAACAATCAAAATAAAAAAAAACTTTAAAAATAAAGAAAAAAAAAAAAACCAACAAAAACAACAAACAATTAACATACAGTATTTGAAAAGTGTATCATTCTATTATCCTTATAGTACGCTGCCCAGAACGCTTTCCGGTTCGCGTACTAGGCGCTCATCGCGCAAACAAAAAAAATAAAAATATTTTTTTTTTACCCTGCTGGGCCCTTTTAAAACCTCCACATAAAACCTAGGGGGTCAACGAGGATCTACTATGCCCCCTTATGGTAATTTCCCCCTTTGTTTTGGCCTCCTCTTGTCTCTCGATCCTACCGAGAGACAAGATGGCGGCCGCTCCGGACTGTTTAGAATGTTGACAGACACCGGAGAACCAATCAGCTTCGCATCGCAAAGTTCCGATACGCGAAAAGTACGCGAACCGGATCGCTGCCCGGAGCGCTGTTACAGATATATATCTTACTTTGAACGTTAATTTTTCAAAATCCACTGGAGCACATATATTGAGACCTAGCAAAGGCACATCGGGCTAACAGTCCCTACAATTTTGCCAAGTTTCGTGTAAATCCATTCAGCCGTTCGAGCTAAAAGTGAGTCCAACCGCCCTATGGAAATTAACATGGGAAAAATGCGTTTTGGGACCCCCCTTTTATCTCAGCCCCCCCTTGCCGAAACCCCCCCATATTTCCAAGAGCTGCTCAGAAACAAAATGTGCCATTTTCCTGAAATTTTCAGCCAATTCCGTCCACAAACGCCAAAGTTATTAGACATAGAATTTTCAGAAATCCCATAGGGAAAAAATCCTAACTATATATACCTACTGGCGACCGCCAGTAGGTAATATATATATATATATATATATATATATATATATATATATATATATATATATATATATATATATATATATATATATATATATTATTCCAAAGTCTTTCCTTGCAGAAAGGAGTCGAGGCGCACACACTGCAGGAAGGGAAACATCCTTTAATTACACATATTGAAACACTCCGTTTTCCTGTTCCTGATGCATTTCGGCCGCATCGGCCTTCTTCGGAGGGAGGAGGGGGGGAGGGTTTGTTTCACAATCATTCGCCTTTTGAATACGCACGCATGCTCTTCATAGTGCTTGCAATAATTACCCTCAGGTGGGTGCTTGATTTATACTTGCCTGAGGAGCATGCCGGTCTTTGTAGTGCGTTTGCTGGCAGATAGTTCATAAAATACGGTGATTCCTGTGTCCCTTTGTGAACTATTTTGGAGTTAACATGGGGCCCATTCCAAGGTCAGGTCCCTGGTTGCTACCGCTGCCCCGCTTTGGTTTGCACCGTCTGTTCAAAATGGTCCTGTGTGTGGGCAGAGCCGGCGCACTTTGCTGGGGGTGCGTTTCCTCTCGGCCAGGACCCAGGCCGTGTAAAATTATTCCAAAGTCTTTCCTTGCAGAAAGGAGTCGAGGCGCACACAATGCAGGAAGGGAAACATCCTTTAAATACACCAATTGAAACACTCCGTTTTCCTGTTCCTGATGCATTTCGGCCGCATCGGCCTTCTTCGGAGGGAGGAGGGAGGGAGGGTTTGTTTCACAATCATTCGCCTTTTGAAAACGCACGCATGCTCTTCATAGTGCTTGCAATAATTACCCTCAGGTGGGTGCTTGATTTATACTTGCCTGAGGAGCATGCTGGTCTTTGTAGTGCGTTTGCTGGCAGATAGTTCATAAAATACGGTGATTCCTGTGTCCCTTTGTGAACTATTTTGGAGTTAACATGGGGCCCATTCCAAGGTCAGGTCCCTGGTGGCTACCGCTGCCCTGCTTTGGTTTGCACCGTCTGTTCAAAATGGTTCTGTGTGTGGGCAGAGCCGGCGCACTTTGCTGGGGGTGCGTTTCCTCTCGGCCAGGACCCAGGCCGTGTAAAATTATTCCAAAGTCTTTCCTTGCAGAAAGGAGTCGAGGCGCACACACTGCAGGAAGGGAAACATCCTTTAATTACACCAATTGAAACACTCCGTTTTCCTGTTCCTGATGCATTTCGGCCGCATCGGCCTTCTTCGGAGGGAGGAGGGAGGGAGGGTTTGTTTCACAATCATTCGCCTTTTGAAAACGCACGCATGCTCTTCATAGTGCTTGCAATAATTACCCTCAGGTGGGTGCTTGATTTATACTTGCCTGAGGAGCATGCCGGTCTTTGTAGTGCGTTTGCTGGCAGATAGTTCATAAAATACGGTGATTCCTGTGTCCCTTTGTGAACTATTTTGGAGTTAACATGGGGCCCATTCCAAGGTCAGGCCCCTGGTGGCTACCACTGCCCCGCTTTGGTTTGCACCGTCTGTTCAAAATGGTCCTGTGTGTGGGCAGAGCCGGCGCACTTTGCTGGGGGTGCGTTTCCTCTCGGCCAGGACCCAGGCCGTGTAAAATTATTCCAAAGTCTTTCCTTGCAGAAAGGAGTCGAGGCGCACACACTGCAGGAAGGGAAACATCCTTTAATTACACCAATTGAAACACTCCGTTTTCCTGTTCCTGATGCATTTCGGCCGCATCAGCCTTCTTCGGAGGGAGGAGGGAGGGAGGGTTTGTTTCACAATCATTCGCCTTTTGAAAACGCACGCATGCTCTTCATAGTGCTTGCAATAATTACCCTCAGGTGGGTGCTTGATTTATACTTGCCTGAGGAGCATGCCGGTCTTTGTAGTGCGTTTGCTGGCAGATAGTTCATAAAATACGGTGATTCCTGTGTCCCTTTGTGAACTATTTTGGAGTTAACATGGGGCCCATTCCAAGGTCAGGTCCCTGGTGGCTACCGCTGCCCCGCTTTGGTTTGCACCGTCTGTTCAAAATGGTCCTGTGTGTGGGCAGAGCCGGCGCACTTTGCTGGGGGTGCGTTTCCTCTCGGCCAGGACCCAGGCCGTGTAAAATTATTCCAAAGTCTTTCCTTGCAGAAAGGAGTCGAGGCGCACACACTGCAGGAAGGGAAACATCCTTTAATTACACCAATTGAAACACTTCATTTTCCTGTTCCTGATGCATTTAGGCCGCATCGGCCTTCTTCGGAGGGAGGAGGGAGGGAGGGTTTGTTTCACAATCATTCGCCTTTTGAAAACGCATGCATGCTCTTCATAGTGCTTGCAATAATTACCCTCAGGTGGGTGCTTGATTTATACTTGCCTGAGGAGCATGCCGGTCTTTGTAGTGCGTTTGCTGGCAGATAGTTCATAAAATACGGTGATTCCTGTGTCCCTTTGTGAACTATTTTGGAGTTAACATGGGGCCCATTCCAAGGTCAGGTCCCTGGTGGCTAACGCTGCCCCGCTTTGGTTTGCACCGTCTGTTCAAAATGGTCCTGTGTGTGGGCAGAGCCGGCCCACTTTGCTGGGGGTGCGTTTCCTCTCGGCCAGGACCCAGGCCGTGTAAAATTATTCCAAAGTCTTTCCTTGCAGAAAGGAGTCGAGGCGCACACACTGCAGGAAGGGAAACATCCTTTAATTACACCAATTGAAACACTCCATTTTCCTGTTCCTGATGCATTTCGGCCGCATCGGCCTTCTTCGGAGGGAGGAGGGAGGGAGGGTTTGTTTCACAATCATTCGCCTTTTGAAAACGCACGCATGCTCTTCATAGTGCTTGCAATAATTACCCTCAGGTGGGTGCTTGATTTATACTTGCCTGAGGAGCATGCCGGTCTTTGTAGTGCATTTGCTGGCAGATAGTTCATAAAATACGGTGATTCCTGTGTCCCTTTGTGAACTATTTTGGAGTTAACATGGGGCCCATTCCAAGGTCAGGTCCCTGGTGGCTACCGCTGCCCCGCTTTGGTTTGCACCGTCTGTTCAAAATGGTCCTGTGTGTGGGCAGAGCCGGCGCACTTTGCTGGGGGTGCGTTTCCTCTCGGCCAGGACCCAGGCCGTGTAAAATTATTCCAAAGTCTTTCCTTGCAGAAAGGAGTCGAGGCGCACACACTGCAGGAAGGGAAACATCCTTTAATTACACCAATTGAAACACTCCGTTTTCCTGTTCCTGATGCATTTCGGCCGCATCAGCCTTCTTCGGAGGGAGGAGGGAGGGAGGGTTTGTTTCACAATCATTCGCCTTTTGAAAACGCACGCATGCTCTTCATAGTGCTTGCAATAATTACCCTCGGGTGGGTGCTTGACAGTAAGGTGTGTATAGCTGTATAGTTGAGAAAATGGAGGTGTGATTGATTCTTTGCATGACTGACTAGGTGTGTGAGTAACTCCATGGATAAGTGACAGTCTGTGAGTGTCTGTTTACACTGATTGTATCTAATGTTATATTTAGGCTGTCCTGTTTTCAGTTTCTATTTTTGGTAAATTCTGGTGGGGTTTTTTCAGTGTTTTCAATGTCTTAAAAAACAGTTGTTATCAGTGGTTACACATTTTCACGCCACTAAAAACAACAGAAAAAGTGTTTTTCCGGTGTTTATGGAACGTTTTGCTTTCATCATTGCTTGCTTTCTGCACTGAAAGAACATGGTATATAGACAGTGTACGTATAGTGTATATGAGGTCCAAAGAGATTTTTGCAAATTAATCTTATTGTAGCACACCATACAATACTTCTTCAATGAGTCTTTGGTCATGTGCGCTTGCACTTTCCTTCCCATGTAAACTTCTGAGAAAAGGCCCTCTCAGCATTCATAGCCACTTGGGCTGAGAACCGTCAGCTAAGGGGCACATTTGCGATGACTCTTTCTTTGATGCCACATAAAGCACAAAATGATAAATATTTGCATTTTAGTTCCTGGTCATAAGAAAACAGTGCACCAGAATGGACTAAAAAGTCAATAGCATCCCTCATTAACTCTGAAGATTGTAAAGATGCTTTCAGCATACCATCTAAGAAGTGGCAAGGATCTCCTACAGGGAATCACTTCAGCTCGGGTATCAATTTTGACAAGTCATCACACACATTTTTTATTTACGTAGCTGAATTACTACAAATACAAACAATATCACTCCAATTTTTGTTGAACTTGGAAAGAACCTTTTTGCAGAGCATAACAAGTGACACTGCGTTCCATATTTTCCAGAAGTCTGGTGTCACGTTTTCACCACTATCCCATATGCTTAGTGATATATATACTTGTCACTATACCTTGCATTTAATGTTTAAAGCCTGAGGTGTTGGCAATTACCCTACTATCAATACTGACCCACTAGAAACTATGGTCTGATATATTAAGGGTTTTTACCCATTCTCTGTGGGCAAATGTGATGACACATATTAGGAAAGATTTTTATGAAACTAGCCATTTTGCCTATCAGTGAAAGTATCAAGTGCAGCCAAAATATCAAATGTGAGTTTGATATGTCCTGATTCTCTACAGTTTATATAATAATTAAACTAAACCTAAAACGTAAAACTAAACCCTGTATCTTTAGAACAAAGGCCATAAAACTGAAAAAAGTAAAAGGAAGAAAAAACAATATTTTTGTGGCATCATTAAAGAACAATACTCAAGCAGAATATTGTTAGCCAGTCTTTCTTACTGCTAGCTTGTAAAGCAAAGTTTTATTGACTCCTTCGGTAAGAACAAAATGACTCTTTCACTTTCTTTTTCCTTTCTTTGAATGGCATTTAGTTTGTGGTTGTGCAGGTGTTTTTTCAGTGTTTATATGTTTTCACCGGTGAGGGCTATTTTTCTTTCAGTGGGGTTTTATCAGTTAAAATAGGTTTAAACCTAAAACCCCACAGCCTAGTTATATTATAGTCGGAAGAGGTTCATCGTATTATCACATGAATGATATCATCAGTGATGTGATCAGTAATGTCTAATGAGATGTCATCAGTGATGTCATCAGTGATGTCATTTGAGATGTCATCAGTGATGTCATCAGTGATGTCACTGACCATGTCATGAATGATGTAATATGTGACATCATCAGCAGTGGATTGCGGGTGCGCGATATATAGTTAGTGCAACTAACTATATATGGAATTTCAATGGTTTTGTGTGAGTAAAATAAGGTTTTGTAAATGCTAATTCCTAACTATATATGGTCTATAACCTATGGTTTTTTCAGTGAATTTTCAAGGTTTTGTAAATGCTAATTCCTAACTATATATGGTCTATAACCTATGGTTTTTTCAGTGAATTTCAATGTTTTTTTAAAAGCTAATATCTGTAGCTGTAAAATGTATTCTTCTTTAAATCTTAAAATATATTTTACATGTTTTTTATACAATTTAAAAAAAAAAAAAAAAAAGTTTCGCTCCCAGTCCGCGAACCGGTCAGCTTCCCGTTAGCTCAATTTAAAGCCGCGACTCGGTCCGCGAACCGGTAAACGTTTCTTTTAGCGTAACTGTTACGTTAGCATGACGTTTTGCGTTGTCGCTTAATACGTCATTTGACGCGCCAAGTTAGCGGACCCGGAAGCGGACCGGAAAGCGGAGCAAAGCGCGAAACGTAAACACAGCAGGTCATGTGACTCGGTAATAACACTTTTCATTGGTTCATTTCACTTTTGGTTTCCTAATGATGTAATACTAGGTCATGTGATCTAAAATTAACACTTTTCATTGGTTTAGAACTTTTACTTTTCCCAAATGATGAAAACCCCTCCTTCTTTCCTCACTCTGACTTTCATCTTGGTGAGAGAAAGACCCTTTATTAACATTGTGATATAGCTTCATTAGTAGCTTCAGCTGGTTCTAACCCACCACCTCCACCAGATTCAAGGAAGAGAGGACCACCTGCTGAAGTAATTATACAACAAGAAGAGGAAGAACAGGAAGAGGAGGAAGAGCAGGAAGAGACACAGTTTTTGCCAGAGGAGCCCAGGAGGTATAATCGAAAAGAGAACTACATTTGGCAATTTTTTTAATTTCCTGAGGGGCAAAAAAAAGTGAATGCACGCTACGTGTTTTGCCGTATATGCGATGATAGACTGTCAAGGGGGACTGATAAAAAATACAGTTACGGCAACTACACTATGCATCGGCATATGAGTAGGTGGCATCCAAACAACTATAGTGCTAGCCAGCTACGTGATGAGCAACAAAATCCCCCTGCGATGGCAAGAAGATCAGTTTTTCAAGAAGTGTCGGGACCAGAGGCGAGGGAGATGGTCCCAAACATTCAAATGAAGTTTGGGGAAGTGAAGCAAGTGTGCGTGCGCTGTAATCAACTCATTTGCTACAGGGAAAGTAGCATTACTCTAATTATGAAAGCTATTGATAATCATGTTTGCCCGAAATGCCCCAAACAATAAATTCTTCTTTTTTTCGTTGCTCCTGTTGAGCCCTTTTCAATGAATCGTTTTTGTTTCCCCCCTCCCCCCAAAAAAACAAAAAAATATCAAAATGTTCAGAAAATACAAAAAAAATAAAAAAAATGTTCTGAAAAATAATAAAAAAAATTTAAAACAACAAAAACAACAAAAAAAAGTTCTTTTCAGAACTACCTCCCCATTATAAAAAAATTGGTAGAATTTTTGAAACGCTGCCAACCTCTATTTCTTTTAGTTTGCTTCCCGGTTCGCACTCCGGTACGCGAACCGGGAGCGAACCAAACATTTTTTTTTAAAAAAAGAACAGTAAGTATAAGTGAAGGAAACCGACAGTTATGTTAAAAGAAAGACAGCTATAGGGAGTAAACAAAAGATACTGTTACCCGCAATCCACTGCTGATCATGTCACATATTACATCATTCTTGACATGGTCAATGACATCATCAGCAGTGGATTGCGAGTAACAGTATCTTTTGTTTACTTCCTATAGCTGTCTTTCTTGTAACATAACTGTCTGTTTCCTTCCCTTATACTTACTGTTCTTGTTTTAAAAATGTTTTGAGATCAATCAGAAACAGTAACATTAATAGAGACAGAATGAGTGAATAGGAATGAAGAAGTATGAGAAGAGAGGGACTGAGAAAAATAGTGGAAGGAGTAGAATAATTAAGTAATAGAGAAAGGAATGAGGGAAGTAGCAAACGCAGGAAAGTAAGGATTAAAGAAATGAAGCAGTAGAACTAATAGATGTTAAATGTGATAGATTAAATGATTGATTCAGGATGACGATAAGGTGTGGCCTCTCCAAAAGTTTGTTTAAGGTGAGGCCTACTCAGGGTTGCATTTCAAATTTATGCTTGTTGAAGAATACAGAGGAGATAATACAAGTGAAGGCCTACCATTGAAGTAAAACATGTCCACTTCACTCTTAAACAACGGCCAGACCTCTTCTGTGTCCATAGACAGACCTAAACTTCATCTGCACAATGTCATTCATAAACTTAGAAAACACAAGTAATGTAATTGAAAAACGTGGAGTTCCTTTACTCATTTCACAATCACATCACCTGTGTTGCCTTTGCTTAGGTATCTCATAGTGCAGATGTAGTCCAGGATAAAAAAACAGTACCCAGAAGTGCAGCAGTGTATGCATTAACTTTGATATTTACAGAAGCCTCAGTTTCTCCATGTCTACCTCACATTTCTAAATGTATATCATAAGTACAAAAAGTAGAACATTAATTATACATGTTAAATGGTTTATTTTTGCTGTTCTCAGAATGTATCAAATTTCACTTAAATCAGTGACTTGAAGGTATTCATCATGTAACAGCGGGAAAAAAAAAACACAATCAAAATGATTGTGTTTAAAAAACCCATACAACATAAGAAATCTGAATTCAAAACTCCTTAAAATTAACTTACTTTCCATAACGTCGAAGGATGTCCTTTGAACAGCGTACACTCTGTTGTGCTATTAATATTTTCAGCCCGCCACTTTCTGAAAGAAAACCTCCATCGTTTTGATACAATAAAAGACTTCTCACATTCTACCACATGTTTCCACTTGGCCAAATCATGTTGCAGCGATTTACAACTCTTGTAATTCTTGTAATCAAATCCCGTCATTTTCTATTTTCGCAACTTTCAAAAAGAAAACATTTAAGATTACTTTCACAATCCTGGACTACTAATATCTTACCCTTCTTGCTCACTCATGTTCTACTTTTCCTATGACACTGATACTGCTTACATCAGGTTTATATAGTTGGATTTTTAAAATGACATTATAATTAAAAGTTTTGGACCAATAATCTAGACAGCATTGCAGACTTACATTCCCTCTACTTCATGAACCTTTTGCAATTCCTCAGAGGAAATCCCGAGATTCTTTCCTTAAAATTTTGGTTTTAAAAACACCAGGTAAGAATTTTTAAGGTCAAACGGCAATTTTTTTTGAAAGTTACAACAGAATCGTTGCAGAATGACCAGCCGTTTCTAGACTTTAAATAAGCTGTGTAATGTCCTGATGTTGTTGAAGGACCATCGTGATAGATAATTGCTACAGTTACAAAAGTCCTTCCTGATATTGACAGCTGAGAAGCAACACATTTTTTTATTAAAGTTGACAATTTTGATCCATCAGGCCTACATCGTTGGATCATTAAAATGACATACTGGCCATATCTACGTATAAATAATGTTGACATCATTTCAGACTTACATTGGCTACACTCCATGTTGTGATCCGCTGCATTTACTAGCTTATTAAAGGAGACTGATTTACTGTCTGGCAAAGTTAAATATATAAACAGTTCTCGCAGTCATGCTGCCATTGATAAGAAATCCCAAACAGGTGATCTACATCTACACCCTCATCTTGCAATACATCAAGCATATACATTAAAAACTCCTGACAATCCTGCTGATTATTTTCAGAGAAGTCTGTTTGACCTGAACATTCATCTAACAGATAACGAACTTCAGACACACTTTCTACTTTTGTTCGATCAGTGCTACATTTCTCTAACACAGAATTCAACAAACAGCATAAACTTTGTTCCGAATTGAACACAATCTGTTCTTTTAAAGTCTCTAGTGAAAAGAGAACATTAACCACTACATTTGCATAGCAGTTGACACCAGAACTGTTTTCAAATTGAAAACCGACAACATCTTCAACAGAATCCGTTTTCTTTCTGCTTACAATTTTCGGTTCATCGACTTTTCGGCTTTTTGCTACAACCTCCCTACTATTAGTGATATTTCTTCGTTTACGGCCTACCACACGTTTCTCAAACAAAGGATATTGAGGCAAATGTGGCGCATATTCTCTTCTTAATCTATTGTATTCCTTAACACAATCTAGATCCGCACAAATGTTTGTGACATCACAATCAATCAAGTACAATCCCGATAAAGTTCTAACTCGTGACAATGCCACATATGCCATACCCTCTTTGAACACAGAACTGCCAATATTCACCAATGCACTATCTACACTTAAACCTTGCGATTTATGGATTGTCATCGCATATGCCAAGCAAACAGGAAACTGTTTACGGCGAACATTTAAGTCTTTAACAAGCAAAAACCTAGCAGAACAACGACCAATTAGCTGTACTTCCTCAATGCCATCAAATTTAATTTTTAAAAATTCAATACCATCACTACTTCTGTCTTTCTTAAAATCAACAACATTACCCATTGATCCATTTACCAGGCCTCTTTCAACATGTAAATTCCTTCTCAAAATGATTCAGCAATTTAAACACACATTCAAAGTCTTTTCAAAACCCGCTGTTTTAGATATAGTCTTCTCTAATGAATCCAATTTTGATTTCAAATTCTCAGACAAAATAATTGTTGATCCCATATGCTCTATTCTGTCAATAGCTTCAAGTTTCACAATCTCTTGCTTTTCTAAATTCAACATTTTGTTGTTGAAGATGGCACATTCTGCAAGAGTTGGCATCAAACATATTCCGGATTTCTTCTCAGTAATTTTCTGAAAAATATTCTCAGGCACAACGTCTTGTTCTGGATATAAATTTGACAGTAATCGTGCATTTAAAGCTTCTTTCACATGCTCGGTCACTTTTCCAATTCTAATATCTTGTAGAATATTCTTGTAATCTTCATCCTTTGCCTGACGCATATTTTCATGCAGTTCAGCATAATTGAAGTTTAACCATATATTGACGTTGCCAATGCTCCCTAGGCACTTCCTGGTATCTTCATGCGTGAGTATTTTGAACACAGGTTGTCCTTTTACTGGTGTCAGCTGCAGAAGATCTCCGAAAACAATGATGTGTTTGCCACCAAATAACACATCATGCTCAGTTTTAAGAACTTCTTGCATTCTCAAATGCACAAAGGCAAGCATGACATTGGAAACCATGCTTACTTCGTCAATGATAAGAAGTTTCATTTTCCTCAAGACTCTTGAAACTTCACAACAAGCATCCCCAGATAACTTGTGGTATTGTAATTTGTTGTCATGCTCCACTGGCAGCATCAGTAGACGATGCAAAGTAATACCTTTAATGTTATGTGCTGCCAGTCCAGTAGGAGCGGTAACAACACAAGACAGCGATGACTCAGTCCTTTCCTGCAAATAACAAGAAATTGCTTTAATAAGGAAACTTTTTCCAGTTCCCGCTTCTCCACTCACATACAGTCGGACAGGCTTCAACGACGTACATGAGCACTCTTTCTTCTCATGACTTAATCCATGATCAATTTGCTTGGTAAATTCGTCATATATTTTCCTCTGCTCAACGTTGAGTTGTTTTTCCAAGTCTTCTAAGTTAACCGCATCCTCCTGAGCATGTGCCATGGCTCTTTCCACTTCATTCATAGCAGTGGCAGCTTCATTTTCGATAATAGGTCCTCCTAGTGGATCCTGACTCAATGAAACAGAACTCTGACTGTCCTGAGAACTGTCTCTGGCAATCTCGGCTGCAATCGTTGCTTCCTGCTCAATTTCCAAAGTCAACATTTCTTGATATTTGGGAAAAGCAGGACATTCTATGGTCTCCTTAGCAGCAGTGAAAGAGTCTTCGTAACAGAGGAAATCTCCAAGCAGTTCCTCTTCTGCACGCCAAGGCTTGAAAAGTTGCAAAAGTGCTAAATAGAAAAACTCCTTTTTTTCTGGAGATTCGCCACTCAATTTTCGATGGTTTACTAATTGGCATTTTCTTTGCTTGACCAGACATCCCTCACTTCCAATTACAGCATACACTCCTTTCTCAATATCTTCTTTGATGTTCCTCTTGAATATATAATTTTGTAGAACCTCATATAGACAAACATTCTCAAGGTGACTGCTTCGATTTGGATAATATGTATCCAACATGTTGGTCTTCAAAATGTCTGTACTGTTTGGTTCCTTTTCCGCCAAATACTCAATTTCCCGGACAGGTTTTAGAACTCGATTTCGCGTTGCAGTAAGACCAAGACTCGCCCAAACGATACTCCTGGATTTGGCATAGAGACTTGCTGAAGACAACCGGTCAGAACATTCGTAAGCTCCAATTTCTCGATGCGACAACATCTTCAAACTGAAACTGTACAACTTCTTGCTGAGGCTTTTTTCATGGGAAATATCCTCCCACATATCCTTCAATTCTGTCTTTTCTTTTTTGGTGATGTAAGATGTCACATACCGAGCCACAGCCATACAGTTGTCAGCCACAAACTGTATATCCATGTTAGCATTCCACATGGACAAAATCACTGGGTTGTAGTCGTTGATGTACTTGGACTCTTCGTTCCTTTTCAAATTGTATGTATTTTTGGGTGATTTCCTCGTCACATTATGTCGCAGAGAAGACATCAATTTGTTCACTCTTCCTTTAGAAATCACCGGTCGTGGAAAGTTGAAACGACATTTGGTGTAGAACTTGTCCTTGTTTCTGAATTTATGACGACAGTACTTTCCACAACGATGGCTTTGGAAACGTAGAACTTGTTCTCTTAGGCTTTTCTTCTCCATTGCGTTTGGAACAGCACACGTAGAATACTGTTCTATGAAATTCATCACTAAGTCATCCGGATCTGTTCCAAATTTAGGTGCATCCTTGATCCACAGCAACATATGTATATGAGGAGCACCTCTTGCTTGGTACTCCTTTCTCCAGAAGAAATCCAACACCTCTCCAAGAGGTGGATTCTTCTTATTTGTGATGAAAGACATCATAGCTTCAAATCTATGATTGAAGTACCTGCATACATTCACTGGATCCAAAGAACACAGTTCTCCAGGTGTCTTGAATTCAATGTTTTCAATATTTCCATTTGCCTCTCGTAGAAATTCAAGTAAGTCTTCCCAGCCATACTCGGCACAGCTCAGAGTGAGGAACCATGTTGGAGTTCCTAAGTTCCTCAGCATACATTTTAAATCACCATGACGACGGTACCAGTACTCATTAGTACCACGCTGACACGCCATGAGATTAATTAGGTGAGAATCCAAAATACTGTCTTGGACATTGACTTTATGCATAAAGTCACTTGCCGAGATGTTTCGCATCTGTATACCACTTTTTAAGATGTGATTCACTGCATATGACAGTCCAGACAGATCGCTTTCAAACAGGAGATGAAACAAATAGGGAATGCATTGACGAAACCTAGGATCTTCTGCATACAATCGTAAAGTCTGGTATTCAGACGCAGGAATTTGATGAGGTCGCTCATCATATCTTCCTCCTTGACCTGTTGGAAATAGCTGTGGGAAACACCGAGCTTCCAAACTTTCCTCCTAAACACTAATGGGACTCCCTTTGGCTTGTTTCATTTGAAACAACTCAATAGCATTCCCCATGACTTCCTTGGAATGCAAAGGATGAACACTATAATGTTCATATATTTCTTCATTTTTAGAGGCCTCTACTTTCTCAATTTGGCCAGC
The DNA here is from genome assembly GCF_964263255.1 of Lissotriton vulgaris. Lineage (NCBI taxonomy): Eukaryota > Metazoa > Chordata > Amphibia > Caudata > Salamandridae > Lissotriton > Lissotriton vulgaris. Next base: position 422,223,058 of record NC_141691.1, read on the forward strand.
ACACAAATCGCTATCCTCTTCATCACTTACTTCCTCTTCTGCAACATATACATTCTTATAGTACTTATTATTTTTCTTCAAATACAATGTTGCCTTTTTGACTTTCCTAAATCCACTAAATCTTGCCATATTTTCTTATTCTTTGTCGGAACCCCATTAACCAAGATAACCAGAGGTTCCTCTTCCACTTTTTCTACTCCAATTGTGTTAATGTTTTTGTTCAAATCTAGAGGCAAATAAACAACTCTTCCCTTTAATCCTCTCTGTAAATCTGATGGAGGCAACTTCCCTGTCTTTGGCTCCATTCTTACAATAGCCTGAAAGGGATGGATACTTTGAATCAAAATAGATTCATAAGTATTTAAATTCTTCAATTCAGAAGGAATCTCAACCAATTCCAGATTATTATGAACCGCCCTGGCAGGCATCTGGTTTTGGTTTAATTTGTTACAACAATAAGTACACACACGTTGATCCGATCCCAAATCAAAATAATTTTCTACCACCAAGTATGTGGCAAAATCCTTCCATTCACTATTATTTTCCCTTTCACTTTTTGCATATAAATCCACTAACTTAATCTGATTCTTGTAATAAGTGCGTCGACAACACGCACAAGTGAAATTAGGCCTCTCACGTGATTTCATCTGAAACGTGGCAATTTCCTTCTGAAATTTATCTGTACTGGAAACCTGTACATTATCTTCAACATTACCCTCTACTTCTGGGTCAATTTGAACATTCTCATCTTTACTTCCAAAGTAACAAAACTCAATTTCTTCACAAATATTCTTGACATCTATTTCAGAACCATGCAAAAGAGCAGCACATAATTGTTTAAGCATAATTGCTGGACTCTTAGCATGATACAACATTCTCACTATTTTCCTCACTTTATTATGATGCACTGCTAGCATCCTGAAATGATGAAAAAACTCTGGCATACTCTCCTGGAAAGACAAGCCAGTGAATGACCACGCAAACCTGTCATTTGTCTCACTCTGCAAGGATCTAATTCTTGCAACAACTTCATTTTCTGCTTCAAACTTTTCTTGTTAAATGTCCGTACAAAATCACAAAGCAAATTGATGGAATCCTGTCGCACACTGCAAATAGAACTACACTTCCAAATGTACACAGGACCCTTAGGACGTCTTCCTAAAACCTCATTACCTAGCACCTCGTCTGTCTCTGTTGTCACAAGTTTTTCTTTTTCAACTGGACAACCATCCTTCACTTCATAAGCTCGACCACTGGTGTCAACTGCAAACACCAAATCATTATCCTGAAAATAACTCTCCTCATTAAAAAATGCCTCACAACTTGAACTATGCATCCATTCTCCGGAAAAAACTTCACAAAAGTAATAATAATAATAATAAAAGGGATCTTATCATGCGCAAACATAGCCCAATGGGCGTCAAGGCGCCTAATTCCAAATCCAGCTCATAACAAAGCCCCTGCAGCTCAACCTGTGTAAGCTCTAGAAAAGCACCACATTTTTAGGGCCTTTTTAAACAGCGCTAGAGAGGGTAAGGTCTTCATCTCCATCGGCAAGATGTTCCAGAGTTGTGGAGCAACGACTGAAAAAGCCCTGGCTCCCCATCTGGTGAGCTTAAAACGAGGGACAACAAGTTGGAAAAGTCCCGAAGAGCGCAAACACCTTGTGGGGTGGTAACGGGTAAGCAGGGAGCTGATAGCGCCTTTAGATCCATCCTCGAGTGCTCTATAGGTCAGACACAGAATTTTGAAATAAATTCTGTGCTGAATAGGCAGCCAATGGAGGTCTCTCCTTGCAGCAGTAGCAGAAGAGGCCCTGGGAAGATCCAGGACAAAACGTGCAGCAGCGTTCTGCACGATTTGCAGTCGATGTATGAGGCCCTTGTTGGATTCCATGTAGAGAGAGTTGCAATAGTCCAACCTGGAACCAACAAGGGCGACTGCAATCTGCTTGCGTGCTTGAAGAGACAGATAGCTGCGAATTCTGTTGAGCGTCCTGATCACGCCCCAGCAGGTCGAAACAGTCCGATTCACCTGTAAGGACATCGAGAGTGAAGTATCGAACACTACACCCAGATTTCTGGCAGATTGAGAGGGAGTGGGGCAGGTGCCAAGAGAGGAGGGCCACCACTCACTCGACCAGATATCTTGGTCCTTCCCAAAGATCAAGACCTCAGTCTTGTCGCCATTTAGCTTCAGGGAGTTGGTAACCATCCAATCTGCAACGTGTTGCATACAGGACCTGAAGCTAAAGGCAGATGTTATGACAGAGGACTGAGTGAGTGAGACCATAATCTGGGTGTCATCGGCGTATGATACCACCTCCATCCCCTGCGATCTTACTAGCCTAGCAAGGGGGGCCACGTAGATGTTGAACAGGGTCGGTCTTAATGCCGACCCCTGTGGCACCCCACATTGCAAAGACTTTGCTGGGGAGAGGTGGTTGCCGAGCATCACTCTCTGTTCCCTATCAAGGAGAAAGGAGTTGAGGAGACTCAGGGCCGAGCCAGTGACACCTGCCTCCCTAAGCCGAGATGTTAGAATGGCAGGAGACAGAGTGTCGAATGCGGCCGTGAGGTCCAATAGCACAAGAACAGTAGTTTGTCCAGCATCAACCTTGCGTCGGATGTTGTCGACTACAGAGGTGAGGGCAGATTCTGTGCTATGATGTTTTCGAAATCCATGCTGGGTAATGTCAAGATACTCTGAAGCTTCAAGGAAAGAGGATAAATGGCGATTCAGGTGTGCTTCTAGAATTTTAGCAGGTGCAGGGAGCAGAGAGATGGGTCTGAAATTTTTCAAGAGGCCGGGATCGAGTGAGGGCTTCTTAAGGAGCGGCTTCACAATGGCCTTCTTCCATATTGATGGAAAAGTACCTTGAACAATTGCCTTGTTCATCACCTCAAGTAGGGGAGGAAGGAGGCTATTCCTACATTCTTTTAGCTTTTTGAGAGGCAATGGGTCTAGTGGAGAGGAGGATTACGTCTTGTCTAGAAGAAGATTCAATCCCTCCAGAGACATAGAAGGAAAAACAGAAAGGAGGCTGGAAGGGACTATATCCAGTGTCTCAAAAGAACTTATGCCTGGAGGGAGATTTTCAGCCAAGGAGAGACGTTGTACTTCCAAGGAAGTATGAATATCAAGGATTTTTGTATGAAAAAAGTCTGCAATGTCGTCACAAAGACGTTGAGAGCTGACTACGGGATCTGGAAGTTGGAGGGAGCACAGCGAGTCAGCAATTTTAAAAAGCTCCCTAGAGGAAGTGAGTGAACTGGTAAGGTTGGAGAAGTATTCCTGCTTCTCCATTATCACTTTCTGCTTATACTCCCGTAGAGCAGACTTGTGGGCCTCCCTATCCATGGGATTCCAGGATTTCCTCCATCTCCTCTCACTGCTTCTGCAACCCTGTCTTAATACTCTAAGATGGTCCGAGAACCATGGCGCTGATGGTTTCCGCCGGGCTACATATCGCAGGGATGCAGGGGAAAGTTTTTCTACTGCATTAGTGATGGAATCCTGCAAATCTTGTGCTGCCTCATCCGCGTCTTTTAGGGAGAAAGCCTCTGGTGTAGGAACAAAAGGAGCAAAAGCCTCATTCGTAAGGTTTCTAAAATTTCTTCTAGAAACGAAAGGGGTAGTCCCTTTCTTAATCGAATGAGAAGTAGAAAAGGCTAACTGCAGAGGAACCGCAAGATGATCTGTCCACACCAACGGTAAAGGTGTGCCGCTGGAGAGTCTTAGATCATTAGAGAAAACCCCATCAAGGATGTGACCTGCTGTGTGAGTAGCATTGGTAACAAGCTGAATGAGATCACAAGCTCCGAGTGATTCAACCAATGATATGGTATCCTTAGAGTGAATCTCATCGAGATGGAAATTGAGGTCACCTAAAATGGTGAAGGAGGGCTTTCCGAAGTAAGGTTCAAGGATTCTCAATATGTCCGAGGCAAAATTAGCTCTGTAACCAGGCGGCCTGTAGATCAATATACCCATAAAAGAGACTGAAGGGGCACATGTAATACAGAAGTATAGAGCTTCAAAGCGATCTTGGGGCGAGGAAAGTGGATTAACCGTACATAGCAAGGAGGATTTAAAAAGAATGGCAATGCCTCCTCCTCTACGTTTAGGTCTGTCATGCCTATGTAAGGAGTAGCCCTCAGGAATGGATAGAAGAAGGTCATGACCCGAGGAGTCAGTGGCCCAGGTCTCTGTGATAAAAACCCAGTCTGGCTGCCTTTCGTCCACAAAATCGTGGAAGGCAAGATTATGTTTGATTAGCGAGTGCGCATTTAATAGAAACCCAGTGTTATGAAAAGCTGTGGACCTAAAGGAAGAAGAACAGAAGCTAGTAGAACAGGTGACAAGGGGATGGAAAGAGGAAGAGCAGGCCGTACAGCGGCGAGAATGTAATAACCCCAGTGGAGTAAAACAATGTAGAGAAGGGCATATGGGAGGTCTGAGAGCCAAAAGCGCAGATGAAGAATAACGCATAAATGTCTTACCAGGGAGCGAAGGTACGAAAACCGGGTCCAGCCCGACCTGCAGCCCGTCCTCAGCGCGGACGGGCGCAGACGGGCTGAACTCTGGCGTAACTCCGGCGGAAGACCGGCGACCCCGCTGCGCGATGCCGCTGCGCGTCTGCATGACTGCAATATATGGAGGTCGAGCCTCCTAGATGAAGACTAGAGCGCGAAATGGATCGCTCCTCACGCAAGATGGCCGCCACCGTGACAAGGGCGAGGGACCCGCAAAAAAATGCGGTGAGATAGTCCAATTAGAGTGCAAGTTGAGGTGACAGCAGTGCAGGTAAGCAAGGGCAATTATTAAAAGCAGGGAATACTTTAAAAAAGAAAACGAACCAAGATATACAAAACGGGGGTTTAAAAACAGCAGTAGCTGTACAATGGTCGAGCGCTGCACGCTAATGCGCTGAGCTGCACGCTAATGCGCTAAGCTGGTAGGCAAGGGTGATTATTAAGAGCAGGGAATACAATAAAAACGAAAACAAACCAAAATACACAAAACGGGTGTTTAAAAGCAGCAGTAGCTGTACACTGGTCAAGCGCTGCACGCTAATGCGCTAAGCTGGAGTAGGGACGAGCCCTAAAATTACCTGCCATTTATGGAGGTCGAGCCTCCTAGATGAAGACTAGAGCGCGAAATGGATCGCTCCTCACGCAAGATGGCCGCGACCGTGACAAGGGCGAGGGACCCGCAAAAAAATGCGGTGAGATAGTCCAATTAGAGTGCAAGTTGAGGTGACAGCAGTGCAGGTAAGCAAGGGCAATTATTAAAAGCAGGGAATACTTTAAAAACGAAAACGAACCAAGATATACAAAACGGGGGTTTAAAAACAGCAGTAGCTGTACAATGGTCGAGCGCTGCACGCTAATGCGCTGAGCTGCACGCTAATGCGCTAAGCTGGTAGGCAAGGGTGATTATTAAGAGCAGGGAATACAATAAAAACGAAAACAAACCAAAAAGTTACTACGATTAACTACTCTCTTCCATCTACTATTTGATTTGAAATCAGAAATTACCTTGTTTAGTGTCCTAATTCTATTGATTACCAAAATAAACAACTTTCGCTTAATTTCGAAAGCATGATCAATAATTTTCTCTACATTTTTCTTTTTCTTATAAAATGCCACTTTCTGTTGGCCTTTCTTAATATTTTTTAATAAATTAACTATTATCCTGTTGCGGAACATTCATTTTCGAATGTCCCTAAACTGTTGTTTCCTTCTACTATCATGCACAGAGTTATCTCTTGCTCTAGCAGTAACATTTTTGATTGATGTTTCCTTTCCATTTAAATTGCTTCTCTTTTTCTGGACTGAAACATTTTTTGTTGAAATACTTTTTTTACTACAAATATTTCTTATGAATGATTTCGTGCTCTTACCCGGAGCTTTCTTGGTGATTTCCCAAGTTTTTTGGGGAGAGGACTGCTGCAATAATAGATGATCCTGCTGTCTTTGACGTTTTCTAGCCTTTCTAATTCGATTCTTAGTTGGCATTTTTCAAATTTTGAAATGATCTACAGTTGAATCTGTGGAAAAATATAATAAAAAATGTTATTAACCACTATTACCAAACAGTAAATGAATAACAGTCATCAAAAACTTAACACCCTACTTATTATTTAACATAGCAAATCTTTTGCACCACCACTGCGTCACAAAAGTGACGCACAGTGGTACAAAACAGGCATACACCTTTCATAAATCTCTCCCTAACATTTTAAATGATTGATTCAGGATGACGATAAGGTGTGGCCTATCTAGAGGTTTGTTTGGGCCCAGATCTTTGGACTGGGGTGAATGTGTGACATTGATCCACATTCGGTCCATCACCTGTTTTGTTTGTTTGAGGTGAGGCCAACACACGGTTGCAGATGAGATTTTCACTTGTTGAAGAAAACAAAGGAGATAATACATGTGAAGGCCTACCAATGAAGTAAGTTATGTCCACTTCACTCTTGAACAAAGGGCAGACCTCTTTTGAATCTGTAGTCAGACCTAAACTTCATCTGCACAATGTCATTCATAAACTTAGGAAACACTAGTGATGTAATTGAAAAATGTGGAGTTTCTTTTCCTCATTTCAGAATTACATCACCTGTGTTTCCTCATTGACTTAAAATGTCCCTAATACACATGAAAGCGTTTTTTTGATTGCCCTTGCACCATTTTTGGGACATTTTTAACATGGCTATGTAACTCCCATAATCAAAATCTAAATTTGCCAAGCACAGGTGGGAGCGTATTTACAAGAAACTTGCCCCATGAAGAACGCTTTCCATTTAAAAAGGGAAAAATAACATCATAGACACTCAAATGCCTTATAAATATGGCCCAAACAACCTATGAAGCTCTAGCAGTACATATCCAGAAATGTAATTGATTTCAAAAAATCGTTTTTAAACACAACATATAAATCAATTGTATACCTACATTCAGTTGGAAATGACTGTAAATGTCCTTAAGACACATGAAAGCGTTTTTTTGATTGCCCTTGCACCATTTTTGGGACATTTTTAACATGGCTATGTAACTCCCATAATCAAAATCTAAATTTGCCAAGCACAGGTGGGAGCGTATTTACAAGAAACTTGCCCCATGAAGAACGCTTTCCATTTAAAAAGGGAAAAATAACATCATAGACACTCAAATGCCTTATAAATATGGCCCAAACAACCTATGAATCTCTAGCAGTACATATCCAGAAATGTAATTGATTTCAAAAAATCGTTTTTAAACACAACATATAAATCAATTGTATACCTACATTCAGTTGGAAATGACTGTAAATGTCCTTAAGACACATGAAAGCGTTTTTTTGATTGCCCTTGCACCATTTTTGGGACATTTTTAACATGGCTATGTAACTCCCATAATCAAAATCTAAATTTGCCAAGCACAGGTGGGAGCGTATTTACAAGAAACTTGCCCCATGAAGAACGCTTTCCATTTAAAAAGGGAAAAATAACATCATAGACACTCAAATGCCTTATAAATATGGCCCAAACAACCTATGAAGCTCTAGCAGTACATATCCAGAAATGTAATTGATTTCAAAAAATCGTTTTTAAACACAACATATAAATCAATTGTATACCTACATTCAGTTGGAAATGACTGTAAATGCCCTTAAGACACATGAAAGCGTTTTTTTGATTGCCCTTGCACCATTTTTGGGACATTTTTAACATGGCTATGTAACTCCCATAATCAAAATCTAAATTTGCCAAGCACAGGTGGGAGCGTATTTACAAGAAACTTGCCCCATGAAGAACGCTTTCCATTTAAAAAGGGAAAAATAACATCATAGACACTCAAATGCCTTATAAATATGGCCCAAACAACCTATGAAGCTCTAGCAGTACATATCCAGAAATGTAATTGATTTCAAAAAATCGTTTTTAAACACAACATATAAATCAATTGTATACCTACATTCAGTTGGAAATTACTGTAAATGTCCTTAAGACACATGAAAGCGTTTTTTTGATTGCCCTTGCACCATTTTTGGGACATTTTTAACATGGCTATGTAACTCCCATAATCAAAATCTAAATTTGCCAAGCACAGGTGGGAGCGTATTTACAAGAAACTTGCCCCATGAAGAACGCTTTCCATTTAAAAAGGGAAAAATAACATCATAGACACTCAAATGCCTTATAAATATGGCCCAAACAACCTATGAAGCTCTAGCAGTACATATCCAGAAATGTAATTGATTTCAAAAAATCGTTTTTAAACACAACATATAAATCAATTGTATACCTACATTCAGTTGGAAATGACTGTAAATGTCCTTAAGACACATGAAAGCGTTTTTTTGATTGCCCTTGCACCATTTTTGGGACATTTTTAACATGGCTATGTAACTCCCATAATCAAAATCTAAATTTGCCAAGCACAGGTGGGAGCGTATTTACAAGAAACTTGCCCCATGAAGAACGCTTTCCATTTAAAAAGGGAAAAATAACATCATAGACACTCAAATGCCTTATAAATATGACCCAAACAACCTATGAAGCTCTAGCAGTACATATCCAGAAATGTAATTGATTTCAAAAAATCGTTTTTAAACACAGCATATAAATCAATTGTATACCTACATTCAAGAGGAAATGACTAAAAATGTCATTAAGACACATGAAAACGTTTTTTTGATTGCCCTTGCACCATTTTTGGGACATTTTTAACATGGCTATGTAACTCCCATAATCAAAATCTAAATTTACCAAGCACAGGTGGGAGCGTATTTACAAGAAACTAGCCCCATGAAGAAAGCTCTTCAATTAAAATGGGAACAATAACATCAGAGACACTCAAATGCCTTATAAATATGGCCCAAACAACCTATGAAGCTCTTGCAGAACATATCCAGAAATGTAATTGTTTTCAAAAATCGTTTTTAAACACAACATATCTGTTTCAGCTTACATGAGAGACCATGGAATGGGCTCCATGTACAACAATAACTTGTGTTACTGCATGCCAGATTGCTACACAGAATATGCTATTACAATTTCTCAAAGAAACAAAATCTATTTGTATATCACTTGAGACAAAGCCACATTTTAAAAACACAGCTTTCTTCATCATTTTCTCCTTAAATCATACTATTCTCTATCTAAATTAAATAAATCTTTTCTCACCTTAGCAAATACTTTTTGAGTTTCAAAACAGTCTCAGAAATACTCCAAATTGTCTTCAGCAGAACAAAGAGGATGCACTCCAGAGGCTGCAGCTATAGAAAGCACAGAAATGCTGATATTCATTACACATATCTCTCATATTAGCCAATTATAACTCTTCCCTCACTTTTTTCAAATCAAAACCCTACCCCCCTCTGCCCTCTCTGCCTTTTTTGCTTAGCAACCACCTCATGAAAGACCTCTCATGTTTGCAAGTTCACACAACAATGTTTCAATTGAACTCTGAACTCTCAGTGCACCGGCGTATCCAGTGCAATCTTTCATTAAATGTTTTTTCCTTGACCATTCAAATTACATCTTTCAAAGAACACATCCATGCACCCTAACTTTCTGTTTTCAGAAATGGAAATGCACCAATCACTGCTAATGAATCATTAGCACTGGAAATCCACAGTTTTTTTTCTTTACAAACTCCTACTGTTTCAACTGCCCTTTCATTACCACACTTCATCTGACTGCAGCCCAACCTTCTCTCACCATGTTTAATGTCTGGATTGTTGGACATAGTTACATCTACTGGGCTCAAAGGTATGCTGAGAACAGAAATTTACCTAACCTCAATTTACAAGATGTGGAAATTAAGTGGTTGGGCCAAAGAGGATTAAAATGTCACCAATTGATACCATTGGTGAAAACCTTTGTGCATTTGCCAAAACCTGACCTGTTAATTGTGCACTGTGGAGGTAATGATTTGGGCACTTTGACTGGGGTAGGTCTGGAAATGCTTTTAAAGGACACCTTTGAGCAATTAATGGCACTTTTTCCTCAAACTGCCTTGGTATATTCCAATATATGCCAAAGACAGAAATGGAGGTGGTCCAACCAATTTTGTCCACAAATTGAGAAGTCGAGGAAGCATGTAAACAAATCTGTTTCAGCTTACACGAGAGACCATGGAATGGGCTCCATGTACAACAATAACTTGCGTTACTACATGCAAGATATCTACAGAGGAGATGGAGTTCACTTCTCAGATGAGGGCAACAGAATTTTCATTTTGAATTTAAGACTGTGCATTGGTACCTACTTATAAGTACCAAAATGTACCATAAACCCAAAAGCTCTTCTCAGAGCTACCCTACATCTGATCACTCACAATTATTATTTTTCTCTAACTTTTTTCTCTAATTTTCAACAAACTACGCTCCCCGGAGTGCTACCCGGTACGCGAACTGGAAGCTAACCGCGCAAAATTAAAAAAAAAAATGTTTTTTTCCCGAACATATGGTCCTCCTCAGCCACCCTCAGAAAACCTAGGGGGTCAAGATACATCTACCGTGCCCCCTTCTACCCATTCTGAACATTATTTGCCCTCCATCTTGTATCTTAATTCGAACGAAACACAAAATGGTGGACTCCCGTTACGCTGCTGGTTCGCGGACCGGGACGCATACCGGGAAGCGGTCCAATTAAAAAGGTGGGAAAGTAATTCACAGAAAAACGACTGGAGACACTCTCACCAAATATACATTAGCTCATACTACATAACAATCCCTTTCATTTTCACAAATTTGATTGAAATTCCATTTAGCCATTAAGCCTGTAGACCTCTCTAAATACCGTGAGGTAAATTACTTCACAAAACACATCTGAAGTGTTGGAATTGACAACCAATGAAAATGTTACTTTCATTTTCTACTTTTATTACCTGACATTTGATTGGTTATATACCTGAATATATATAAAGGAAGAGAAGAAAACACAGCCATTTTGACTGCTACTTCTTGTTGTACATTACATTTGAATTGTCACTAAACACTTCAACTTGTTTGTGAAGGTAAGTTGTTATTTTTAAAACTGAAGTATATTGTGCACTATAAGTTAATATGGTAAACTTTTTCTGATAGTTATATGCTATCCCTCTGTAGTAGTTATAGATTTAGATAGACTTCTCTGTTATAGTTATGGATGGAGTTAGGCTTCTCTTGGTTAAATCACATACACTTTTTTATAGTCCTACTTCCACTCTGATACTATACACTGCCAAAAGATAAATTCACTGATAAAAACTGCCTATCTAAAATTAATCCCAACAGTGCCCTATCTCTACTAATATATTTTTTTTTAATCCAAATTTCAGGCAAAATGGAAGGCGAGCAGCAAGTTCAATTTAAAATTGTACTGCAAGAGAGCAGCCAAGGAAACATTGATGAAAATGAAAATGAATTTATGGATGAAAGTAGGGACCAGGAACTACTGCAATGTGTGGAAGCAGTGGATAACCTGCTTAAAAATGAGGACATTTTACACCCTCATAGACTACAAAATATATTCAATGACAATTATGAAATTTCTGACAATGAAATGTTAGAAAATGTAATAAATTATGAAACACAATCAAAATAAAAAAAAAATGCTTAAAAAATAAAGAAAATAAAAAATAATCAACAAAAACAACAAACAATTAACATACAGTATTTGAAAAGTCTATCATTCTTTTTTCCTTATAGTACGCTTCCCAGAACGCTTTCCGGTTCGCTGACTGGGCGCTCCCCACGCAAAAAAAAATTTTTTTTTTTTTTTGCCCTGCTGGGCCCTTTTAAAACCTCCACATAAAACCTAGGGGGTCAACGAGGATCTACTATGCCCCCTTATGGTAATTTCCCCCTTTGTTTTGGCTTCCTCTTGTCTCTCGATCCTACCGAGAGACAAGATGGCGGCCGCTCCGGACTGTTTAGAATGTTGACAGACACCAGAGAGCCAATCAGCTTCGCATCGCAAAGTTCCGTTACGCGAAAAGTACGCGAACCGGAGCGCTACCCGGAGCGCTGTTACAGATATATATCTTTTTTTGAACGTTAATTTCTCAAAATCCACTGAAGAACATATATTGAGACCTAGCAAAGGCACATCGGGCTAACAGTCCCTACAATTTTGCCATGTTTCATGCAAATCCATTCAGCCGTTCGGGCTAAAAGTGAGGCCAACCGCCCTATGGAAATTAACATTGGAAAAACGTGTTTTGGGACCCCCCTTTTTTCTCGGCCCCCCCTTGACGAACCCCCCCCCAAATTTTCAGGGGCTGCTCAGAAACAAAATGTGCCATTTTCCTGAAAATTTCAGCCGATTCCGTGCACAAACGCCAAAGTTATTAGACATAGAATTTTCAAAAATCCCATAGGGAAAAAATCCTAACTATATATACCTACTGGCGACCGCCAGTAGGTAATATATATATATATATATATATATATATATATATATATATATATATATATATATATATATATATATTACCTACTGGCAGTCACCAGTAGGTAGTTATAGTTAGGACCTAGTTTCCATAGGAAATCCACAACATTCTATTGGGAATAACTTTGGCGCCGGTTGTTGAATCTTCGCAAATTTCTCAAAGAAGATGGCCCGCTCCGCTCCTTCCCTGCAAGTCTTGGAAAGATTCTTCAAGCGGGAGCAGAGAAAAAAGTTGGGTCCCAGAATGTGCTTTCCCCATGTTAATTTCCATGGGACGATTAGACACGGCTTCAGCCCGAACAGCTGAATGGAAGTACACCAAATTTGGGAAAATGGTCTGGTACGCAGATCACGCTTTTGGTTAAATGGTGTAAATCCCTCCAGTAGTTCCTGAGAAAATAAAAGAAAAAAATATATATATCTGGACGGAGCCTAACCACACATCTCATCGTGAGATCTGATTGGCTGTCAGCACTTCATCCAAGAAGTGTTGGCATCCATCTTGGGATCAATATACACGATAGCACCTCATTAAAAAGCATTGAAGTTAATAGAAGGTTTTAGGACTGTAGTTACATCATAAATCATTTGTTGATGGTACCATACTCATTTTAGGAATTGTGGTGTGTTCTAAGGTGATTTTACCATGTGAAAAAGCCTTCTGCTGGGATATCATGAATCATGTTTGAAATAAAACTATTATCTCATGCTTTTCCCACAGTGGTTTGGAAGGGGATCTATAAGCTAAACTGAAAGCATATTTTCTGTAAATTCACATTGTTTTTCTCAGTCTTTCAATAAAGTCTGACATTCTCAGTAACACATGTACATCCAACAAGGACAGATACTGTCAGTTGATTCCTTTGTGTTCTACTGCAGCTTTCCAGAGTGTTCTAAAGAACAACTAGAGCGCTAACAGTCCTACTTATTACAAAGTTATGGCACACCTGAAGCCATCTTGATTGGAATAAAGTGGTAACTCTTAAACCATTTAATTTAAAAAGGAACAAAATGAAGGGGTATATTTTGCCATAGAAAGTAAGATTAGTGCGGCAGAAATAAAAATTAGGACACATTTTGAGTGACTTCTCAAATCCTCTTCCATTTCATAAAGAAATTCTGACATGCAGTCTCCCAAGATGGCCACCAGAGACAAAAGACCCCAAATGTAGCACAAATATCCCCCAGATGTAGCCCAAGTATAGCCCAATGACAGAATGTCCCAGAGTGTTCTAAAGAACAACGAAAGCGCTAACAGTCTTACTTATGACAAAAGTATGGCACACCTCAACTCATCTTGATTGGAATACAGTGGCAACACTTGAAACATTTAATTTGCAAAGGAACAAAATGAGGGGGTTCATTTTGCCATAGAAATTATGATTAGTGCTGAAGAAAGAAAAATTAGGGCACATTTTAACTTCTCAAATCCTCTTCTATTTCATTAAAACAATTCTGACATGGAGATTGAAACATCCACCTTGAATGCCAGCAGCAGACTTCCCTGGTGAGCAGTAGCTTTACTACAGTGATCTAATGAGCAACTAGAGTGCTAACATTCAGAATTTATTGCAAATGTGTGACACATCTGAATGCCTTCTTGATGGAACCAAAGTAAACAAGCATTGAAAATGCAATAGATCTCGCCCTCGTTTAAGTTAAAGCTATTCTGTTTGTAATGAGGTGGCTTTTTTGCTTTGCTTTTATTAGTGTTGTTCAAACTTTCCTGTAAATAACATGCATATGTATGCATATATGTATATGTATGCATACATTTATATTTGTATTTATATAGATATGCAGATTATGTATGTTTATATATGTATGTATATATACACATACATATATATAAATGCATATGCATATGTATGCATATATATATATATGTGTATATGTGTGTGTGGAGAGAGAGGTAGAGGTGTAGAGGTAGAGAGGGAGAGGTAGAGAGGTAGAGACTAGTAGAGAGAGACGTAGAGAGAGTAGAGAGTGAGTAATAGAGAGTAGAGACTGAGTAGTAGAGAGTACTAGAGAGCAGTAGAGAGAGTAGCAGAGAGTGAGTAGTAGAGAGTGGTAGAGTGAATAGTAGTGTGAGTAGTATAGAGTAGTAGAGAGTGAGTAGTAGAGAGTAGTAGAGAGTAAGTAGTAGAGTGAGTAGTAGAGCGCAGTAGAGATTGAGTAGTAGAGTAGTAAAGAGTGAGTAGTAGAGAGTAGTAGAGAGTGAGTAGCAGAGAGTGAGTAGTAGAGAGTGAGTAGCAGAGAGAGAATAGTAGAGAGGAGTAGAGAGTGAGTAGTAGAGTGAGTAGTAGAGAATAGAAGAGAGAGTAGTAGAGAGTGAGTAGTAGAGAGCAGAAGAGTGTGAGTAGTAGAGAGTGAGTAGTAGAGTGAGTAGTAAAGTGAGTAGTAGAGAGAAGTAGAGAGAGAGTAGTAGAGAGTGAGTAGTAGAGAGAGTAGTAGAGAGTGAGTAGTAGTGAGTAGTAGAGAGTGAGTAGTAGAGAGTGAATAGTAGAGTGAGTAGTAGAGTGAGTAGTAGAGAGGGAGTAGTAGAGTGAGTAGTAGAGTGAGTAGTAGAGAGGGAGTAGTAGAGAGAAGTAGAGTGAGAGTAGTAGAGAATGAGAAGTAGAGAGTGAGTAGTAGGCAGTGTCAAATGCCTCAGCACGGCATTTGACACCGTCTCTCATCCACTACTACTTCAGAGATTAGAAACCTGCGGCATTACGAACACAGCCCTGAACTGGATGACTTCATTCTTAGAAGAACGGAGCTTCCAAGTTGTCCAAGGTACACACCTGTTTGATAGCTTCCCTCTGCCTCAAGGAGTACCACAGGGGGCAACTTTGAGCCCCACTCTATTTAACCTATATGTGGGACCACTGGCAGAGTGTGTAGAGAAACACAAAGTGTCAATAGTATCTTATGCTGACGACACACAGCTAATTGTAAAGCTATCTCAAAACAAAGACCACGTAGCAACTAGCTTTGCCAACTGTCTTAAAGAAGTGGCTGACTGGATGTCAAACCACTGCCTCCGGTTAAAGGGCAAAAAAACAGAGGTACTAGTGGTAGGGAAGACACCCACCATCTGGTCATCTGCATGGTGGCTAGAAGAATTGGGCCAAGCCCCCCTCCCCAAAGCTGAGGTGAAAAACCTGGGAATCTGGTTAGACCAGAAATTATCCTTCAACAATCGAATCCAGAAGGTAACCGGGTGTAACGGCCGGATTCTCGGACCAGATAGGATCAGCTCCTCAGAGCACCTCCAACCCAGCCGGAACGTAATCACCTCCCTCCTCAGGACGTATTTACAATAGGTATGTATATGCCTTGTACCTAAGGATGGGGAATTAGCAATATACATGCATAGGTTTTCTACAATATCCCACTCATACCAGTTAGTCTCACAGCAAATTAGGCCCAGACTAGTCTACCCCAGGGCAGTTCCGATTAGTTACCATTACACACTGACCACAGTCAGTGCTCGCTCGACAAGCCGCAATCCTGCGTGTCTAGGCACCAGTCTCCTCCCTGGTGTTCTCTCACTCACATTCCGATCCACAATCCGGCGGGTCTAGGCACCAGTATCCTCCCTGGTGTTCTCATTACTTACATCCCAAGCCGCAATCCTGCGGGTATCGGCACCAGTGTCCTGCCTGGTGTTCTCATTAACACAGCCTACCAACGACGATCACTTTCCTATGAATACCTTTGGAGGGAATCTTTCATTGGCTACTCGGGATATGATACTACAATATTATGAATTACACAACAGTTTACCGAATAAGATGATGTACAATCTATTCTTCACATCAAGGGGTCCCTCTCTCCCTCATTGCTCAGTCACTTCTTACCTGACTGGGAATTACATCCGTTCATGAAACAAATGCCTGACTAGAAGAAAAGGTTACCCTGATTGAACAAGAATACGAGGCACATGCTGGTTCACTAAGAACTGGGGTACTTTATTACAATGATCATAAAAACACAATACTACACTATGACATATATCCTGCAAAGGAAAGTGAAAGGTTAGAATGTGCACACTATGGGAATAAAGGTCAACGTCACCTGATTAATGTAGAGTCTGGATTCAGCAGTCATCTAGGTTCCCTTCTCGTCTGTGCCTTGGCTTGTCTTAAAGTCACACTTCGGCAGTCACGGGTACACGTCTGCCCCTCTATGCTCTGCCTTCTCTGTTTCCCTCCAAGTCACTGGAACCTTCCTTTCATTAGCTGCTTCCTCTCTGGCTGTTCTGCGCTACTCCTCTCTCCTCTCAATCACGGACAGTCTTCACTTCTCGGCTTCGATCTTATAACTCAGTTTCAGAAAACTCTGGTATTCGTTCTCCTGACTAACTGCTTCGTTCGGAATGCTCTGATCTTATAGGTCAAAGCTCGCCAGCTGCTCCAACTAAAATAACTTCAATCTTTCTAAGAGAGTATCAGCTTCTTGGTCTTTCTTGGACTTCAAAATGGCGACTGTCTGCCTGGAAATAATTAATGGCATTGATGCTAACGGCTAGCTGCCGCCTACAGACTGACTAACTCACTGCCTCATGCTTTCGCTAATATGGAAGCTTGTCCCTTCATGGAAAGTTACGGCCAGTAACCTGCCGCGCACCAAATTCTTGTACCTCCCCGTACCAAGGACACATTCCCAGCCGGCCGGCCTGATGTTGTGTCTTCGGAGTGGAGAAAAATACAGTGTATGATAAGGGCCAGCCTGAGCCGGTTCTCTCCAAGCGAACAACACTTCGAAACTAAAACATTACACTTGACCTAGAAGCATCTCAAGCTGCCGGGGCAGAAAGCAAGATGGAGTCTCTCCCGTTTGAGGCCTACAAGGCCCGAAATAAGCATGACTCTATAGAAGGTATACTAACACTCTTGCAAAAGGACGGATTATCACTAATACTAATGAATCTATCCCCTAACATAAGTTTATAAGCCCTGATCTAAGGAAAAGGGTACGAAAGTGCATTACTGTGCCCTATGAATAGGCCCTGTCTATGGTTATAATCCTTGCACTAGAATGATAATAGACTGGAGTCACTTACAATCATCCTCCCTCAAAGGAGGGCCGAAAAAGTCGGTCAGAACACTTCACCCTTGACTTTAGTCTATTAATCATTCGTTATACGGAACTAACATCTGTGGAAGAATAATAGGAAACAAAACTAACTGATCTATTCCTCGTGCCGAATCTACAGTATTGGAGTAGGGAAGGAATGCACTGAATAAAGCAGCAAATAGCCACTAAAATACTAATAGCAATCACAATACCCCCTAATATCTGTCGTAGGGAATGTAAGTCAGGTAACCAATTGAAGAGCCAGTCAAACCAACCCTGGTCAATGTGTTTTCTAACCTCTTCAGTCAAGTCATGAAGTTTGTCAATATGAGCTTGAATGGATTTAGTATGATCTGACAGATTAAAGCAACAAAGACCTTCAAAATCAGAACAATCATGTCCATGTTTAAGCAAAAGGTAATCAATGGCCGCACGATTTTGCAAAATAGCTCTGCGTTCACCCTGGGCATCTAATAACATATCAGATAAAATTGTAGAAGTATGATTAATTGATTTGACCATCCAACAGGCCATTTTCCCGATGGATTTAGCGTTATAAACAGCCAATGCTGGGACACCAATAATCGAAATAGCTAAACTGAGGTATTCAGACTTGGAATAGAAATGTAGGGAAGAATCACAATCCTTATGTAACATCATAGCATCATGAACTATACAGGAATAGGTATTAGGATGTAAGGAAAACATTAACAAACTCAGTCTAGTGATGGCACATGGGCCTCCGGAAATATTTGCGGGAATATAGGGCCAAGAGGTGTTGCCACAGGAAAACAGCCAACCAGACGGTAACAACATTGTACGGTAATGGCTAGGGGCAACTACTATACTCTTGCAAGTCATATTATTTTTAACGGAAGTACATGACTTTGGAGGTCTCCAGGAGCATAAAGTACGTTCATGAGCCGAAAAAGTAGTGGCTGCTTTGAGCTTCAACTTTACACATTCAGTCATTGCATTAGGATCACAAGTAAGAAAGAAGCACAGGTCACCCTGTGTGATATTATAGGTAGTGATTTGAAAATGAATCAGGGGCATTGAATCTGAAAGGATAGTACATAAGGGACAGTACTTATGCGCGGCAAGATCACCGAGAATTACATTGGGTCGGGCATTTGATATATTAAAAATATGCTTCAAAGTCTCTAATGAGGCTGGGACAGCAACCAAACAGGTCGCTAGAATGTCAGTCACTGAACGCATCGGTGTGAGGCAAAAATGCGGAGAATTGGTAACTCGTTTAGCAAAAGTTGTCCAAAAGTTCGATGATGAATCCCACGCAGCGAAGAAACGCGGTACTCGGGTTCTCGAATCAACCAAAGTCTGTGGGTTCCCTTCTCTCCCGATGTAGCAGACCAAAAGGAGTCCAACATCGGCACATCCTGCAGCAACAGTCCAAAGAGTGATCTGAAAGAAAATCAAATACAAGCATTATTCATTCTCGTAGATAACATTTGTCAGCCGGGACAGCTTCCCAGCTATCTTTCCCTGGTCTCATTACTAAAATGGTATTGTCATGACCGGTTGCAATGATTTCAGCTTGTTCAGGGGGATTTTTAGGTGATTGCACCCATATTCTTGCTCCAGGATTATCCGTAGAGCCAAAGCCTTTCTGGCCTCGCACAGTTAGCAAAGTTGGGGCGGTGCCTTTCTGAATCTCACCACTGAAAACAGGCATAATTAGCAATTGAGCAACTCGATCAGTCTTTTGAATCGATACATCAATTTCACTGCTATTCAGCAGGAGAACCTTAATCTCTCCCTGATAATCACTGTCAATTACTCCTCAGAGTACTTGAATGCCTTTTAGGGCTAGGCCCGATCTAGGGGCAATCAGTCCAAAATTTCCAGTTGGTATACAGACACCAACACCAGTTTCAATGATGATTCGATCCTTACTCTTAATTACAGTGTCATTCATGGCATGCAGGTCCAAGCCTGTGGAACCTGGGGTTGCTCTGCATGGAGCTAATGCTCCGGGGGAAATTTCCCAATACATTACAGTGTTGCCAATGGAATTAGGTTTCGCATCGACAGTTGGGGGAAACAAACGCATTAAAGGAGATTCAGCATTCAAAAAGGGACGATTGTTCAAAATGAACAATGCTTGAAACAAATAATCTCTCCAATTCTTATATTTATTATCAGTCAATTTTCGCAATTGTTCTTTAAGCAAACCATTCATTCTTTCAATAAGGCCTGATGCCTGTGGGTAATATGGTATATGAAACACCCATTCAATATTATTTTCCGCACAAAATTCCTGTACCAATCTTCCACGAAAGTGGGATGCATTGTCAGATTGAATTTGAAATGGAACGCCATAATACAGTATAATCAATTCCAATGTTTTAATGGTATTCACTTGAGTAGCTTGTTTACAAGGAAAGGCCACTAAAAGGCCACTGTAGGTGTCGACAATTGTACAAACATATTGGCAATTTTTACTCATAGGGAGTGGACCAATATCATCAATGTGCCAAATTTGAGCGGGCAATTTTCCTCGATGTAAATGACCTTTAACAATTTGTGGTGCTTTTCGTCGTCTAGAATGTTGACAGATGGGACAATGCAAAATGGTATCTTTAATGTAATCTAAAGGAATATAAATTCCTCGATCGGCGGCCCACCTGCTAGGGGCTCTCTCTCCAAAATGTCCTGCTTTCTGGTGGGCCCATTTCGCCAATCCCGCCAAATCAGAATCTTGCATGTCCACCACTGCCTCAGCAATTTTAGATTTCTCATCTGCAATGTTATGAAAGAATTTGTCAAGGGAGTCTATTGGTGTATGAGCATCCACATGAAAGATTGTCACAGTACTCTGTGGGAGCATTTCCCAAATCTCTTGCCATAATTCTTTTCCCCACAGTTCTTTTGAATGCAATTCCCAATTATGAGAATGCAAAGTTGGTAACCAAACCGCTAGTCCATTAGCAGTGGACCAGGAGTCAGTAAAAATATGACATGTGCCAGGCAATTCCTGCTTCAAAACTTGGTAAACTGCATATAATTCAGCAAATTGACTACTCTTCCCCTCACCGGTTGTACTCAACAATTTCTGTGTGATCGGGTTATAGGACACTGCCTTCCAATGCCGTTTCTCTCCTATGAACCTCGCTGAACCATCCGTAAACCACACATGTTTTCTGTCCTCCACGGACAAATCATCAAATGGCTTACCCCTCTTAACAGGAGATTCCTGTACTACAGGTACGGAGCAATCACTTCCAGTTTCAATCAATGGCGCCTGCGCCACTTGCTCATGTAAAGATGCTACACCTTTCGGACCCACACGTGCCCTATCTTGAATGTACCATTTCCACTTAATCACACTCGCTTCTTGAGCATGTCCAATTCGATGAGTTTTTGGCGAACTCAAAACCCACTGCATGATAGGAATTTCAGGTCTCAAAATCACATC
This sequence comes from Lissotriton vulgaris, assembly GCF_964263255.1. Classification (NCBI taxonomy): domain Eukaryota; kingdom Metazoa; phylum Chordata; class Amphibia; order Caudata; family Salamandridae; genus Lissotriton; species Lissotriton vulgaris. The sequence continues at coordinate 422,243,982 of NC_141691.1, forward strand.
ATGACCCAAAGTCAATTGCTCGGTATCCACCAGAGCCCAATAGCACGCAAGCAACTGTTTCTCAAAAGGTGTATAACGCTCACCAGCCTCAGGTAACTTTTTGGTCCAAAAACCTAATGGTACTTTTTGTCTGCCTTGTCTTTGCCACAGACTCCAATTTGCATAAAGACCTTGCACGGACACATTTAAATCCACATCAACCTCGCAAACAGGCCACAGATCTAAAGCATACTGAATCGCTTCTTTTGCCAGATTAAACGCATTTTGCTGTGGTTCACCCCATTCAAACACATTCTTATTACGGGTAACTCGATATAAAGGGGCCAATATCTGACTCAAATGTGGAATATGCTGACGCCAAAAGCCGAACAAGCCAATGAAGCTCTGGGCTTCCTTCCAGTTTCTTGGGACTGCAAAATCTAAAACTTTTTGCTTAACCTGTGGGATCACCTCTCTGTGACCTTCATGCCAATTGATGCCTAAAAACTTTACACTCTGGGATGGACCTTGTAACTTATCGGGATTAATTTCCCAACCTTTTTCACGAAGCACTCAAGGATTTGATCTAATTGGGTCTGAACTTGATCTTGTGTTTCACCTTGAATCAAAATGTCGTCAATATAATGACATACCTGGATTTGTGGGTGTACAGTTACTTCAGACAAATGTTCCGCCACCAGCCGGTGACAGATCGTAGGACTGTGTACATAGCCTTGGGGAAGACTTCTAAACGTCATTTGACGTCCATTCCATGTAAAACTGAATTGTTCCTGACACTCGGGGGCAATCGGAATTAAAAAGAAAGCATTAGCAATATCAATGGATGCATACCATGTACCTGGATGCTTTTGGATTCTTTCAAATAAAGTAATAATATCCGGTACTGCAACAGTCAAAGGGGGTGTATTTTTATTCAGCTCGCGATAATCAACAGTCATGCGCCAAGAATTATCACTTTTGCGCACGGGCCAAACGGGATTATTCCAAGCAGAAGTAACCAGAGTTATAACTCCTGCATCAACCAAATCCTGAATAGTGGCACTAATCTCTTCATGGCCACCTGGAATACGATATTGCTTCTGAGAAACAACTTTTGTAGCCTGAGGGATTCTTATGGGGGGCATTCGTAAATTACCAACCCGTACGGGTCTGGACGATATATAATGTTTAGTTCCAAATTGACAACAGCCATCATCTGAATGCAAAGTCATTCCTTTTAGAATGTCAATTCCAAATATGTACACCAAGAGTGGCACAACTAATACAGAATATTCTTTTCGAGGAATTCTGCCCATTCTCATTTCAAGTGCAGTTTGCACTTCAGGAGTTTCCTTTCCACCTAAACCAGTAATTGTGAAAAATTGGCCTTTGAATTTCTTTGATTTTCCGTGAATAAGAGTGGCCTCCGCTCCTGTATCTACCAATGCTCGGGCTCTTTGGATATTATGATGTTTCCAAAAAATTTCAATATCTACATAGGGTCTATTATCTTTGTGAGCCCACCTGCATACTGGAGCTTGACCTATTTCCTAGTCATTCTTACTGCGTTCTGTCAACCAGGACAAATCAGGATAAATGCTCTCATGTTTTTTGGGTATCAAAACATCCTGTTCATATCCATCTCCATTACGAAATGGATTCCTGTCATCTGTATGATACTGTGAGTTACGATCGGACAGTCTGTGTAGATCCTCCCTTCTCCTCAACTCAGGGGGCTGATCCCTTTCATCTCTATACCTGTTGTAGACACGATCATCTCTCCCCCTTTCTTTTTCCCCCTCACGCCCCCTCTCCTTCTCGCGACGAGAGGACACATCACGCTCATATCGCCGTTCACCACGATGATCAGAATCCACACGATGCCTGTCGTCACCACTGTCATCAGAACAACCATGATCACAATCATTCTTACGCACACGACGGGCACCCTCCTTACGATCCAAACCACGCTTGCGAAACATATCCCATAAGCGATTATTAGGCTCACCATCAACGTCCTCCTTTTTTACACCATCATCCAACAGCGCAAGAAACATATCACGTCTAGAGAATTTATAATCTCCAGCAGTACGACCCTCCGGTCTGGACTGTCTCTCAGGTTTAAACCAGTCACCCAACTCACCAAGCTGACGGACAGATTCAAGCACCATAGATAAAGCATTGCCAGTTTGATTGATCAACAAAGTCATCATAACCTGCTTATAAGCAACAGGGGAAGAACGGATAATGTGATTCCGCACAGAAGATGTCAACAAACCATCCAACAACCTGTCAGCAGTACTGAGAAAAATCGCAGTTTTCATCACCTCCTCTTTCAACCGTTGCGCTGCATCGCGCAAAGTGTACCACGGCTTGTCATTGACAGGCCAGTCAGATTCAGTAGGATATTTATGGTTACAGCCATCAGTCTCTAACTGGAGCAGACTAATCTGGCCAGCACCATTAAAATTTCGAAAATGATCTTGTAGAGTAGAATCGGAACTCAAAGAGCAAAATTTCAAGGCATTTCCTGCATCCAACATGATACCTGCAGCGCCCAATTCATAAAGGCGCACCATCCACGTAAGCAAAGCCTCACCAGGCCGTTGTGGAAATCGTTGTAAAATGTCACTAACCTCTTGTTGGGTAAAGTCTTTCAAGCTATCCAAAGCAACACCATTAGGATTACCAGGAGCCTGCTGTAATTTGCGTCGAAAAACCGGATGCGCAGAAACCTCCGGACGAGCATCCGAAGAAGCCCGATCCATAGATTTAGTGGAATAATCAGGATGAGAAATGTCATTAGAATGGGAAGAGCGACCACGGCCGCTAGAATCATCATCTTTGTCACAAGAAGTAGATTTACAATCACGTCCGGAGCGAGAAGACTCGCGCCTGTCAGACTCCTCAGCCGAGGAGCCAGAATCATTCGAGTCCCAAATGTTACCATCCCACTCATCGGGGTTCCAATCCAGTCCGGCTTTCGCCACGACCAGACGCACTTTCCAATTACAAACACGACCGCGACGGTGTCTATACTTATATTTCGCGATGCGAACAGCAGCCCTTTCGGCAATAGTCTGATAAGTTTCAAGTTTGTCGGCAAGCAATTTATTTTGACATCGCAAAAGAGTATGCGCATTTTGCACCTCAACAAACTTTTCCTCCATATCCACAAATCGTTGCTGTAATTTCACAAATTTCTCATGAAGAATTCTGTATGCAGTCAAAACAATCCAACCTCTGCGTCCTAAAATAGGAAGCTCATCACCCTTCACTACTGGTGCCTTCTGCAAGCAAGAAACCACATCAGCCGGCTCCGCCAGCTCCAAACAAGAAGTCCAATTCTCACTCAAACCAGTAGAATCGGCCCACTCACGGGCTAAGGCCTCGTAAGGCATTGATTCCCAGCCGGGAATTTCAACAGGCAATTTAAAAGTAGATTTCGATTTTCGCGAAAACATTTTGACACACAAAAAAGATATACAGAACTATTAACAAATAATATACAAAAGAAACCACGTTCGAGCCGAGCACAAACCAACAAGATTATAACAATACAGCGCACACAGGCTTCGTAAACAGTTCGTGACGCCAGATGTAACGGCCGGATTCTCGGACCAGATAGGATCATCTCCAACCCAGCCGGAACGTAATCACCTCCCTCCTCAGGACGTATTTACAATAGGTATGTATACGCCTTGTACCTAAGGATGGAGAATTAGCAATATACATGCATAGGTTTTCTACAATATCCCACTCATACCTGTTAGTCTCACGGCAACTTAGGCCCAGACTAGTCTACCCTAGGGCAGTTCCGATTAGTTACCATTACACACTGACCACAGTCAGTGCTCGCTCGACAAGCCGCAATCCTGCGTGTCTAGGCACCAGTCTCCTCCCTGGTGTTCTCTCACTCACATTCCGATCCACAATCCGGCGGGTCTAGGCACCAGTATCCTCCCTGGTGTTCTCATTACTTACATCCCAAGCCGCAATCCTGCGGGTATCGGCACCAGTGTCCTGCCTGGTGTTCTCATTAACACCGCTTGCCAACGACGATCACTTTCCTATGAATACCTTTGGAGGGAATCTTTCATTGGCTACTCGGGATATGATACTACAATATTATGAATTACACAACAGTTTACCGAATAAGATGATGTACAATCTATTCTTCACATCAAGGGGTCCCTCTCTCCCTCATTGCTCAGTCACTTCTTACCTCACCGGGAATTACATCCGTTCATGAAAACAATGCCTGACTAGAAGAACAGGTTACCCTGATTGAACAAGAATACGAGGCACATGCTGGTTCACTAAGAACTGGGGTACTTTATTACAATGATCATAAAAACACAATACTACACTATGACATATATCCTGCAAAGGAAAGTGAAAGGTTTGAATGTGCACACTATGGGAAAAAAGGTCGACATCACCTGATTAATGTGGGGTCTGGATTCAGCAGTCATCTAGGTTCCCTTCTTGTCTGTGCCTTGGCTCGTCTTAAAGTCACACATCGGCAGTCACGGTTACACGTCTGCACCGCTTTGCTCTGTCTTCTCTGCTTCCCTCCAAGTCACTGGAAGCTTCCTTTCATTAGCTGCTTCCTCTCTGGCTGTTCTGCGCTACTCCTCTCTCCTCTCAATCACGGACAGTCTTCACTTCTCGGCTTCGATCTTATAACTCAGTTTCAGCCACTCTGGAATTCGTTCTCCTTACTAACTGCTTCGTTCGGAATGCTCTGATCTTATAGGTCAAAGCTCGCCAGCTGCTCCAACTAAAATAACTTCAATCTTTCTAAGAGAGTATCAGCTTCTTGGTCTTTCTCGGACTTCAAAATGGCGACTGTCTGCCTGGAAATAATTAATGGCATTGATGCTAATGGCTAGCTGCCGCCTACAGACTGACTAACTCACTGCCTCATGCTTTCGCTAATATGGAAGCTTGTCCCTTCATGGAAAGTTACGGCCAGTAACCTGCCGCCCACCAAATTCTTGTACCTACCCGTACCAAGGACACGTTCCCAGCCGGCCGGCCTGATGTTGTGTCTTCGGAGTGGAGAAAAATACAGTCTTTCGATAAGGGCCAGCCTGAGCCGGTTCTCTCCAAGCAAACAACACTTCGAAACTAAAACATTACACTTTACCTAGAAGCATCTCAAGCTGCCCGGGCAGAAAGCAAGATGGAGTCTCTCCCGTTTGAGGCCTACAAGGCCCGAAATAAGCATAACTCCATAGAAGGTATACTAACACTCTTGCAAAAGGACGGATTATCACCAATACTAATGAATCTATCCCCTAACATAAGTTTATAAGCCCTGATCTAAGGAAAAGGGTACGAAAGTGCATTACTGTGCCCTATGAATAGGCCCTGTCTATGGTTCTAATCCTTGCACTAGAATGATAATAGACTGGAGTCACTTCCAATCATCCTCCCTCAAAGGAGGGCCGAAAAAGTCGGTCAGAACACCGGGAAATGCTATGGTGCCATGAAAACCCTCAGGAAAGTCATAGACCTACTTCCAGCCAAAACCAGAAAGACCATAGTCCACGCAGTTATCACCTTGCAACTGGACTATGGGAATGTACTGTACCTAGGAGCCTCGAAGAAAGGCCTAGCCAAATTCCAACGGTTACAAAACGCTGCGACACGCCTGGTTCTCAGTCTCCCGAGGAGAACAAACACTGGGAAAGCCCTTGACACTCTACACTGGCTGCCAGTGGAGAAAAGAGCCATGTTTAAGGCAATGTGCTATTGCCACCGCATCCTCTATCATAAGGGTCCCAGTTACCTGCAACCACTACTGACCAAATATATCCCTGGTCTTAACCTAAGGTCCATGGACTTAGCTTTGATAAAAATTCCAAGTATTTTCAAAGCCCACACGGGAGCCTGTTCATTTAGGTTCCTGGCAGCCAAAATCTGGAGCACCCTGCCAATCTCGACAAGGTTGGAACCCAGCGAAAGAGTTTTCAGGAAACAGCTAAAGACATGGCTGTTCTCCAATACTTTTGAGGGGAAAGGGTAAGACCTTCTTGCAACAGCAGTATCTCATCTAATTGTGTCTTAGCGTGGGGACACACCGTTGGTGTAACCAAGCGCTCTACAAATGAAATAAAAAAATAAAAATAAATAGTAGAGAGTGAGTAGTAAAGAGTGAGTAGTAGAAAGAGAGTAGTAGAGAGTGAGTAGTAGAGAGTAGAGAGTGAGTAGTAGAGAGTAGTAGATAGTAAGTAGTAGGGAGTGAGTAGTAGAGAGTAGTAGAGTAGTAGAGAATGAGTAGTTGAGAGTGAGTATTAGAGAGTAGTGGAGTAGTAGAGAGTGAGTAGTAGAGAGTAGTGGAGAATATTCCAAAGTTTGGCACAGCACCACTTGCACAACAAGTCCAATCAAATCATATCACTTAGAGTCCAAATTGAAGCGCTGAATCTTGGTGTATATTCAAATGCTTTTATTTTCCTTGAGTTTATTTACCACAGCCAGCCGACGCATTTCGTTCTGTACAACAGAACTTCTTCAGGGCGTTTTTATTTCTTTCAAGTTATGTCCGTATCCTGTTGTCATATTACTAGATATTCCTTCCAAATGTTAGACGAGTCGTAAGTACATTCTTATTCAAAGTGACTACTTATCAATTTTAAAGAGGTATTGGTAGGGCGCACTACACGTGTTAGTCTGTGTTTGTTGGGTTGTTCGGTGCTCTGGAGTATCACTCTCTGACAGGGAGTGTAATCAATAACAAAGTAGGTTGCATACCCATCCACGTGGGATATGTCCCCCAGGCTCCGTTGATGAAGTATCTAATTTAGCACTCTCGTCCGTTGTTTATTTTTATGCCCAAACACTGAGCTTCACGTCCTAGCAACCGTATATATGGCTGCCTAACATTTCCAGGGTAAATCAGCTTAACTTTCGGGTTATTCGTGGGTAGACGCTATGCCAAGCTATGCGGTAAGCTCCGCTTCGTTAACTGCTAAATATTTTCTTTAAAAGTTTATGCATGCTTGTACCTTGTTTAAATCTAACAGCATGGGAATTTATTGTATGCCACTGATCATTCAGAACCTGTTTACGTGCACGGTCCCATCGTGTAATTACCACCAGACAACTCACCCGTCGGCTTCAGAGCACTACTTATACTTCGTTTGCTTTTCTCCTCTCGTTAAGATCACAGTGCCTTGACGCTTAAACACAGGTTTCATCTATTTTCATTTACATTTCTTGGGGAACACTACCACAAATGTGGTCTTTACATTCGTGCACCTTTTAAATTTTTATTTTTCACGACTTCCTCATACGAGAGTGCTAAATTAGATACTTCGTTTTTCTTTAGAAATAGCCCCGGATGAAGGCATATTCCATGCCGAAATGCATTGGGAATTGTAAAATGGATATTTGAATTAAGAATGAACCACCCATATGCATTATAAGAAATCTTGTGAAATACAACGAGATCCTAAAATAAACAAAATACAGCGAACCAACACAAATGTTTTCAGCTTTTATTTTAAAAGAATAAACCTTCGCATTGAAGGCATCAACGGAGCCTGGGGGACATATCCCACGTGCATGGGTATGCAACGTACTTTGTTACTTATCAATTTTACCCACACAATTCGGGCAGACTTGAGTAATTTATAGCATCCTCAAAGTCAGTCTCAAGAAAAGTCATTTTCAATTGTTCGGAATATCGGCGTTTGGGCAGATATGACCCACGGACCCATTTTATGACTTTTCTTGAGAAACATTTGGATTTGGATTATCATGTCCCATACTTTGCAATTTTTGAAAGACTGACTTTGAGGATGCTATAAATTACTCACGTCCATGGATGCTGCTGGGAATGCTCCCAGCAACCCCCATTGCATGCCCCTTTAACGCAGGACACTGTGTTAAAGGGACTGATATGAATCAGGCAGGATTGCGCCACAAAAAGTGGCTTAGTCCTGCCTGATAAATATCACTCAATCTTCTGGCCACCAGAACGTCACAAAAAGTGTCATTCCGGAGGCAAAAGGGGCTCGTAAATAGGGCCCCATAGGTTTCACACTCATTATAGTTAGGAATTAGCATTTAAAAAACCTTTGAAATTCACTGAAAAAAAACATAGGTTTCACACCAGTGATAGTGAGCTGGACATTTTACTCATACAAAACCATTGAAATTCCCCCGTTATAGTTAGCTGTACTCACTATAACTCGCGCGCCCGCAATCCACTGCTGATGAGGTCACATATTACATCATTCATGACATAGTCAGTGACATCACTGATGACATCACTGATTACATTCCAAATGACATCACTGATGGCATCACGGATGACATCATCCAGTGAATGTGGTTTGCTTTGATATTTAAATATGTATTATAAATACACTACTTTGCATTGAAGAATGAGTGGATACATAAAAATAAATGTGTGGATGGTGGATTTAGTAACAGTATCATTGATTGTTTCCTTGACTAATTTGTAGAGTCTCACTATATATAATTTGTAGTTACTAAACTGTGTGAAAGTATTTATTGCGTTGTCTTAATTGCTATGTTAAAGCCAATATTTGTTATTAGTTTCTTAACTGAGTGTTTGTATGGGTAAATGAATATCTATGTTGTTTGGTGGGGGGTGTGTGATTGCCAAAAAACGTGTGAATAGTTCATTCAGTAGGTATATGAAGTTAAGACTACATGTTATAACAGTTGTTTCAGTGAGCGTATATGTTTATGGGTGTGGTGGTGATGAAATATTTCTCTCAATGGTACATCTCCATTAAACTTAAAACAAAAGGCAGTGTATGTGACAGTTATATCTAATTAAGTGTGCCTAGGACTTAGTGATTGTATGAGTCACTATATGGATATTTGTATACTTGTAATAGTGATTTTATAACACACTAAGTGTGAGTTATTATCTATATAAATAGATGAAGTGGTGTTTGTATAAGTGTGTAGGTGGGTAAATGTAAGTATAATCAATTGTTTGCATAAGTCAGAAGGATGTCTTTATAAGTGAATGCAATGTGTGCTGGTGTGTAATGTTGAAATAGGCGTATACGTATATTTGATAGTGTTCTGTTGATTATTCACTGCAAATAACACGGAATCTATAGGTAAGTGATTAGAAGTGTGTATAGTTCTATGAATAACTGAGTGGGTGTTTAGAACTTTCTATTGGTGTGTCAATGGTTTCAAATATGGCACTTTCAATTTTACAGTGAGTGATGAAAGATTATATATATGAGATGAGGTGTATTTGATTGTCACATGAATGATGTCATCAGTGATGTCATCAGTGATGTCATTTGAGATGTCATCAGTGATGTCATCAGTGATGTGACTGACCATGTAATGAATGATGTAATATGTGACATCATCAGCAGTGGATTGCGGGTGCGCCAGTTATAGTGAGTACAACTACTATAACGGGGGAATTTCAATGGTTTTGTATGGGTAAAATGTCCAGCTAACTATAACTGGTGTGAAACCTATGGCTTTTTCAGTGAAAATATATAAAGTCAAGTGTGCCCAGTTGAAACTGCTGCGACTCCAAACCAAAGAGCGCGTTGTCCGAACAGACTAACTCGGCAAAGTCCGTAATGAATTCCCATTATTTCCTTCACCAAAGTACAGGATGACGATGCCGTGTCTTGCTAAATAAAGAATATATTTAGTCAGCTCCTGGAAGCGTTTCGCCCGGACCTGCAGGCTTGTTCACCAACAGTGTGAATAAAGTTTGCCACCATTTTAAAAACAACAATACAGTGTCACATGACCCTTACTACAAAAGCAGTGCATTATAAGAAAGACTCGTAGTTTTCCGCTTGTCTTAACAACAACATGCAACAAATGTTGCTGTATATGCACAGATTTACAAAATTCATTGGGTCATTAAAATTCAACAAAAGTTGGCAAGTGCATAGACAATTTCAAGCCTGTTTTGGACGCTATAGATTGAACCCTAAGCATTAAAACCCACATAAACACACTGCCTCAATGACCTGATGTTAACTAAGCAAAGTAAAGGGTAAGTGCCTGATTGCATGCTTGGAAGTTTACATTGGTAAAATATAAACAATGTATACGAAACGTAATAAAGGATTAAGGGTGTGCGTAAAATCCATTTTGTGGAGGAATTTGCGGATTCTCCGCGATTTCGCGATCCGCGAATCTTGCAAAATCGCGGTAAAATCCGCGAATCAGCGGGGACGAATTTTCAGCCAAGCAAGGGTTACAGCAGCAGGTGCAAAAGTTGAACCTAATGTCTTTGTAACCTTTTACAAAAGGGTTACAAACAAATTAACTCCAACTTGGACACCTGCTGCTAATTGCTTCCTGGCGCCTCGTTGTCTACTTGCAACTATTCTCTGACCCTGCTCTGACCCTTGAAGCAGGGTCAGAGAATAGTTACAAGTAGGCAACAAGGCACCTGTCCAAGGAATTAAACCTCATCAGGAAGCACTTACAGATATAAAAAACAGGAAGAAGGGAGAGGATGGCAAATACACCCATTTTGAGTTGTCAGGAGGGGTTAAACTAAAAGAGACCTTTACAGCACAATTTTCATATGCTAAAAATAAAAAGCTGTATGTTCTGTAGGGGCAACTCAGGAATCTGGCCCTTCAGAGATCCGGCCTCTCTTTCTTTCTCTCGTTCTCTCTCTCCCTCTCTCTTTCCCTCTCTTTCCATCTATCTATCTATCTATCTATCTATCTATCTATCTATCTATCTATCTATCTATCTATCTATCTATCTATCTCTCTCTCCCTCTCCCATAAATGACTGCATGGGTAACTTCGCTATGCAAGCGGCTCGCGAAGATGCAAAAAGCCCTGCGAACACACAAAAAACCCAGCGAATACGCAAAAAACCCCGCGAACACGCAAAAAAACTAAAATTTGCAAATTCGCACAAATTTGCGAATTTTGTGGATCGCGAATTCGCAAATCCGCAAATTCGCGGATCGCAAATTCGCAAAATTCACCCATGCTTATAAAGGATACATGTCGTAATGCCACCCAATTAAGGTGTATATGACCATAATTTGCATAAAATTGAATCCAGTCCCAGTGGGCACTTTATGGCAGGCGGAAAATTTAAAAAAATGCTGACTTTACTATACATGTGATACTTGTATTGTAGAAAAACCCAATAACACCTAAAATGTGAAAATATACCAATGGTTAAAAAACAAACAGGGAGGGAGGAAGCACACTTCAGGCAAATAATTACAGGTGAGTATGTAAGTCTTCTTCCAAATTCAAACCAGCAGGGGTTTTACAATTCAATTTAATTATGTAAGTCGACTCTAATTTTCTAAATTTTTTCTCACGGTTGCCTCCACGATCATTCAATGTAACTGCATCAATAACATAGTAAGATAAACCAGCTATGTTTTTCTGGTGGTAACGTTCAAAGTGGCGTGCCACTGGATACGCTTTGTCTCCATTTTTAATGGCTCTTAGATGTTGTAAGATGCGCTTTGGCACAGGTAGGATCATACTGCCCACGTACCTCAGGCCTCATGGGCACTGAAGCCCATAGACAGCATGCTCTGTCATGCATGTATAGTGGCCTTTGTTCTTGAATTCTTTGTTAGCAAGACCCGAGGTATACACAGCGATGTTAGTTCCATGTACACAAGCTTTGCACTTTGTGCATTTTACGAAGCCCTCTTTCTTACTTAGCCACATTGTGCTAGGTCTTTTAATAGGTGGAGTCTTCAAGACATTACTAACCAGCATTTGCTTAAAAATTCTGGCTTTCCTAAATGTCGGTTGGGGTATCTTTGGAACAATTTTTCCCACATTTTTGGATCACTTCGAAAAAGATGCCAGTGTTTGGTCATAATGCTCCTCACCTTGTTATGTTGAGTGTTAAATGTAGTTATCATTCTACACTCATTGTTCTTAGGTCTTTCTTTTTTCTTTCTGGTGTTGCTCTTACTAAAGAGAATCTCTACTCTTGTTCTTTTCTTAGATCTTGAAATTGCTGAGTTTATACACTCTTCAGGATAACCTCTGGCTTTGAAACGTGCCTGTAAAGTCTGCAGTTCTACACCACAGCTGTCCTGAATGCTGCAGTTCCGAATAGTTCTAAGACTTTCCCCATACGGGATACTCATGATCAACTTTTGGGGATGGAAACTCTTAGCGTGCAACAATGTGTTGCCCGCTGTTGGTTTCCGATATAGGACAGTTTCAAACTTGCCGTCCTTTATGTACACAGTCAGATCTAAGAAGTTGACACTAGCAGGTGTCCATCGCTGTACCACACACCTGTTGATGGCAGAAATATTCTGCCATCAATAGTGCTTTAGCCAACACCTCCAAATTTGTAGATTCTTTTTTGTGCCCCTTGATGAAAGTTCTCCCGTCGTACAAATATTGTAGCTCCATTAGTTTTCAGGAAAGTAAGCACTCACAGGCAGCATTTTCAGGATATTAATATCTGAAATAAATATCCTGAAAACGCCACTCGTGAGTGCTTAATTTCCTGTAAGCTAATGGAATAAGAGAGCTACAATATATATATATATATATATAGATATATATATATATATATATATATATATATATATATATATATATATATATATATATATATATTCACTGAAAAAACCATAGGTTTCACACCAGTTATAGTTAGGAATTAGCATTTAAAAAACCTATTAAATTCACTGACAAAACCATAGGTTTCACACCAGTTATAGTTAGCTGGAAATTTTACTGACATAAAACCATTGAAATTCCCACGTTATAGTTAGTTGGACTCACTATAACTTGCGCGCCTGCAATGCACTGCTGATGACGTCACATATTACATCACTCATGACATGGTCAGTGACATCACTCATGACATCACTGATGACACCATCCAGTGAATGTGTGTCTTTCTGAAAAATAAATTTGTTTTATATATGTATTTGTAAAGGTCGATGGAAGAATAAATGTTTAAATAAGTGTGTAAATGGATGTTTTTTAAAAAAAAATTGGTTGGTTAACTGGCTTATTAAGTGTATCTTAGTGAATACATATATTAGCGAGTATTGTTTAAATATTTAAATGTTTGTATCAGTGTTTCTCTTTGTGTATAAGTGGCTGCAGGGGTTGGTGACTGACTCACTGTTTGTATGTGTTTTGAAGACAGCATATGTGCAGGACTGTATGGGTGGATGAGTGTGTATATGTGTGTGTTAGTGAGTGAATGACTGTCTCACTAGTGTCTTCATTAGTAACGACATATGTTTTAATCTAGTATATGTGAGTATTGATGTATATAAGTGAGTATAGTATATATAGTGAGAGATTGTAGGAGTTCCTGTTTAAATAAGTATGTGTTTCTATAAGTGATTGTTTAAGAGAGTAAGTATGTGTAAGTTTCCTTAGAAGTAAGGTGGTAGTGTGTGTATAAATGTATATGCAAATAAATGGATGTTCAATAGTTTATTTGCATGTGTGAGTATGTGTGTGAGTAACTTTTGGATGACTGCTGATGTGTAACAGGATGTATAGGTGTATCACTACATATGATGAGTGAGTATATATATGAGTGACTATATAGAACTGTTGGTGAATGAGTGGATGTGTATATAGATGGTGAAATTACTGAATTGGTTGTTGTTACTGGTTTGGGTATCTCCATTTTTTTGAAAATGTTTGTTTCTATTTTTGAATATGTGTTTCAAGCGTTACATTACACTGAAATTAGGTCTGTCACTCTGTCACAAGGATGGTGTCATCAGTGATGTCATGAGTGATGTCACTGACCATGTCATGAGTGATGTAATATGTGACGTCATCAGCAGTGCATTGCAGGCGCGCAAGTTATAGTGAGTCCAACTAACTATAACGTGGGAATTTCAATGGTTTTATGTCAGTAAAATTTCCAGCTAACTATAACTGGTGTGAAACCTATGGTTTTGTCAGTGAATTTAATAGGTTTTTTAAATGCTAATTCCTAACTATAACTGGTGTGAAACCTATGGTTTTTTCAGTGAATTTCAAAGGTTTTTTAAATGCTAATTCCTAACTATAACTGGTGTGAAACCTATGGTTTTTTCAGTGAATTTCAAAGGTTTTTTTAATGCTAATTCCTAACTATATAAGACCTGAAAGCCCACCAGGAATCTCCAGTATGCGCCAGGGGACTGCATTGCAGAGAGGTGTAATGAAGCCACAACCCTTTTTACACCTCTCTGCAACTCAGCCCCGTGCATGTTTGAAGAGGGGGAACTAATTCCCCTTTCATACTGGGGGCCCATGGGGGCCAATTAGCCCACCTGGAACCTCCAGTATGCGCCAGGGGCTGCATTGCAGAGGTGTAATGAGACTATGCCACTTGTTACACCTCTCTGCAACGCAGCCCACTGCCGCGTTTGCAGAGGGGGAACTAATTCCCCTTGCATACTGGGGGTCCCTGGGGTCAACTAGTCCACCAGGAGCCTCCAGTATGCGCGAGGGAGCTGCATTGCAGAGAAGTGTAATGAGGCCACACCCTTGTTACACCTCTCTGCAATGCAGGCCACTGGCGCGTTTGCAGAGGGGGGACTAATTCCCCTTGCATACTGGGGGTCCCTGGATCATATCTGCCCAAACACCGATATTCCGAACGATTGTAAATGACTTTTCTTGTGAAACATTTGGATTTGGATTATCATGCCCTATACTTTTGAATTTTTGAAAGACAGACTTTGAGGATGCTATAAATTACTCGTCTGCCCGAATTGTGTGGGTAAAATTGATGCCTAGTCACTTTGAATAAGAATATACTTATGTCTCGTCTAACATTTGGAAGAAATATCTAGTTATATGACAACTGGATACCGACATAACTTGAAGGAAATAAGAACGCCCTGAAGAAGTTCTGTTGTACAGAACGAAACGTTTCGGCTGGCTGTGGTACATAAACTTAAGGAAAATAAAAGCATTTGAATATACCCCAAGATTCAGCGCTTCAATAAGGACTCTAAGTGATATGATTTGATTGGACTCATTGTGAAAGTGGTGCTGTGCCAAACTTTGGAATATTCTCCACTACTCTCTACTACTTACTCTCTCCTACTCCACTACTCTCAAATACTCACTGTCTACTACTCATTCTCTACTACTCTACTACTCTCTACTACTCTCTCTCTACTACTCACTCCCTACTACTCGCTACTCACTACTCCCTACTACTCACTATCTACTACTCTCTACTACTCACTCTACTACTCTCTCTCTACTACTCACTCTTTACTACTCACTACTACTCTCTACTACTCACTCTCTACCTCTCACTCTCTACTACTCTCTACTACTCACTCTCTACTACTCTCTCTCTACTACTCACTCTACTACTCACTCTCTACTACTCACTACTATTCTCTCTGCTACTCATTCTCTACTACTCTCTACTACTCACTCTCTACTACTCACTCTTTACTACTCTCTACTACTCACTTTCTACTGCTCTCTACTACTCACTCTACTACTTACTCTCTACTACTCTCTACTACTCACTCTCTACTACTCACTCTCTACTACTCTCTACTACTCACTCTACTACTCTCTCTCTACTACTCACTCTTTACTACTCACTACTATTCTCTACTACTCACTCTCTACTTCTCACTCTCTACTACTCTCTACTACTCACTCTCTACTACTCTCTCTCTACTAGTCTCTACTACTCACTCTACTACTCACTCTCTACTACTCACTACTATTCTCTCTGCTACTCATTCTCTACTACTCTCTACTACTACTCACTCTCTACTACTCACTCTCTACTACTCACTCTTTACTACTCTCTACTACTCACTTTCTACTGCTCTCTACTACTCACTCTACTACTTACTCTCTACTACTCTCTACTACTCACTCTCTACTACTCACTCTCTACTACTCTCTACTACTCACTCTACTATTCACTGTACTACTCTCTACTACTCACTCTCTGCTACTCTCTCTACTGCTCTCTACTACTCTCTACTACTCACTCTCTACTCTCTATTACTCACTCTCTACCTCTCTACCTCTCTCTTCTTCTCTCTCTACTAATCTCTACCTCTCTACCGCTACCTCTCTACCTCTACACCTCTACCTCTCTACCTCTCTCTACACGCACACATATACACATATATGCATATATATATGCATATGCATTTATATATATGTATGTGTATGTATAAAAAAACAACAAAACATTTTTTTTTTAAACAGCTACTTTTAAAACTGTCATTCTTTTTCCCCATGGTACACTCCCCGGTACGCGCACCGGTGCGCGTACCGGTGCGCGTACCGGGCGCTCACCCCGCGAAAATAAAAAAAAAAATACTTTATTTTTTGCCCCGCGGGGCCCTTTTATGGCCCCCACATCAAACCTAGGGGGTCAAGGGGGGTCTACTCTGCCCCCTTATGGTCATTTCCCTCTTTGTTTTGGCCACCTCTCGTGTCTCGATCCTACCGAGACACAAGATGGCGGCCGCTCTGGACTGTTTAGAATGTTTACAGACACCCCAGAACCAATCAGCTTTCTGCGCGCAAGTCGCGGTAAGCGCCCGGTGCGCGTACCGGTGCGCGTACCGGAGCGCGGCTATAGATATATATATTTTTTTGAACCTTAATTACTCAAAATCCACTGGAGGACATATCTTGAGACATAGCAAAGGCACATTGGGCTACCAGTCCCTACAATTTTGCCAAGTTTGGTGGAAATCCATTCAGCCGTTCGGGCTAAAAGTGAAATCGACCGCCCTATGGAAATTAACATGGGGAAAACGCGTTTTGGGACCCCCCTTTTATCTCAGCCCCCTCTTGACGAATCCCCCCCAAACTTTCAGGGAAGGACCGGAACGCCGCGAGGCCATTTTCAGGAAATTTTGAGGCAGATTCGTCAACCGGTGCCAAAGTTATTCCAAATAGAATTTTGAGATTTAACATTGAAAAAAATCCTAACTATAACTACCTACTGGCGACCGCCAGTAGGTAATATATATATATATATCTATATATATATATATATATATATATATGTATATAGATATATATATATATATTCACTGAAAAAACCATAGGTTATAGACCATATATAGTTAGGAATTAGCATTTACAAAACCTTGAATATTCACTGAAAAAACCATAGGTTATAGACCATATATAGTTAGGAATTAGCATTTACAAAACCTTATTTTACTCGCACAAAACCATTGAAATTCGCATATATAGTTAGTTGCACTAACTATATATCGCGCACCCGCAATCCACTGCTGATCATGTCACATATTACATCATTCATGACATGGTCAGTGACATCACTGATAACATTACTGATGACATCTCAAATGACATCACTGATGACATCACTGATGACAACATCCAGGGACTGTATGTTTCTGTAAAGTTAAAATATGTCTTACATATTGAAGAATGAGTGGATGTATAAGTGTCTGGATGAACGATTTAGTAGGTGCATGACTGACTGTATGAGTGAGTGATTAAATGGGTCTCACTGAGTGCATGGGTTAGTGACTAAGGGCCCGATGTAGGTAGCCCTTTACCGATCCGAATCTGCCGAAAATACCGATTTTCGGCAGTTTCCGATCGGTAAAGGGCTACCGAGATGTAGGGGCACATTTTCGGGAATTTTACCGAATCGGTATCATTACCGAATCGGTAAATTTACCGATTCGGTAATATGTACCGTAACGGTAAAATAATTACCGAATCGGTAATATTTACCGATTCGGTAAAATTACCGAAAATGCAATGTAGGTAGGCAATGTACCTTCTGCACATGGCTTACAGAATCGGTATTTTACCATGGAATACAAATCCATGGTAAAATACCGATTCCGGTGTGCATGCACTGTGTGCATGCACACCTATGTCATGTGACAGGCAGACCTGCCCTTAGGGCAGGTATGCCTGCCACATGGCACCTGTGCCTGTTTTGGGGGTGCCAGAGGGTGTCAAAGTGACACCCCCTGCACCCTTGTGAATTCTTTAATTACCGATTCGGTAAATACCGAATCGGTAATGCCTAATCATTCCTATGGGCTTCAAAGCCCATAGGAATGAATGGGCATTACCGATTCGGTATTTACCGAATCGGTAATTAAAGAATTGTTAAGGATTCGGTAACGAATCCAGATGTTGGGACCTACATACCATTTACCGATTTTGAAATACCGAATCGGGAGGATTCGGTATTTTAAAATCGGTAAATGGCATTTACCTACATCGGGCCCTAAACTGTCTTAATTTGTGCATCATTATGTCTGTTGTTCTGTAAACTGCTGCGTGTGTTGATCAGTAGCTATATGAGTAACTATATGGGTTATTGATTGGTTGCCCAAGTATTTGTATGGGAGACTGAGTGTGTGTGTGGGTGGCTGGGAGGTGTATGACTCTGTGCATAGATGAGTGAGCAGTTGATTCACTAGATGTATTGGTTCAAAAGTGCATGTGGAAACAGCTGTATGGGCGGTTGACTGTGTGCATGAGTGTATTGGTGAGTGAATGGATATCTCAGTGCTACATGTCAAAGTAAGTACATATGTAAAAAACTGTACATGTGAGAGTTGACATATATAATAAACTGTGCATAAGAGCCAGTGAATGTGTGAGTGGCTGTATGGATCATTGTGAACTTGTATCAGGGATTGTATAAGAGAGTAAATATGTGTTAGTATATGTTTGAATAAGTAAGGTGTGTATAACTGTATAGTTGAGGAAATGGAGGTGTGATTGATTCTTTGCATGACTGACTAGGTGTGTGAGTAACTCCATGGATGAGTGACAGTCTGTGAGTGTCTGTTTACACTGAGTGTATCTAAGGTTATATTAGAGTCTGAAGAGGTTCATCGTATTATCACATGAATGATGTCATCAGTGATGTGATCAGTAATGTCAAATGAGATGTCATCAGTGATGTCATCAGTGATGTCATTTGAGATGTCATCAGTGATGTCATCAGTGATGTCACTGACCATGCCATGAATGATGTAATATGTGACATGATCAGCAGTGGATTGCGGGTGCGCAATATATAGTTAGTGCAACTAACTATATATGCTAATTTAAATGGTTTTGTGCGAGTAAAATAAGGTTTTGTAAATGCTAATCCCTAACTATATATGGTCTATAACCTATGGGTTTTTCAGTGAATTTTCAAGGTTTTGTAAATGCTAATTCCTAACTATATATGGTCTATAACCTATAGTTTTTTCAGTGAATTTCAATGGTTTTTTAATAGCAAATATCAAAAGCTGTAAAATGTCAAGTACGTGGTAGGTAAAAACATTTTCGTATTTATGCACGCTGATGTGCTTTGAACGCTGCCCCCCCCCTCCTCTTTTCTTTTAGGAATATTCTCTCTTTGCAGATAGTGAAGGGTAGGTAACACAGGCCTTTGCCCCCGTTGTAATCCGTCGTGCCTGCTTCCCTCTCCATTTGATTGATTGTTATCCTAGCATTTATTGTTTTGGAATTGGTTTTCTTTGGTTCATTCTCTATTTACAAACAAGCACAGAGTCGCAATACTCTGTTTAGTCTTTGCAGATAGTGAAAAATCGTTAAAAAACAAAAGGAATCAAGCAAAATCAGTAGGCCACTAATGGGATCTCTTTTTGACCTCGCTAAAATAGAAACATTATGAACAACCCCTCACGACAAATACGAAACTAGTGAGAGGAACTGAGCTCGACACCATGATGGCTGCAAGACAGCTCGGCTCCGCCGCCCACCCCACCCAAAATAACGACAAACACTATGCAAATATTATAAATATATACAACACACCAGCAAAGTAACAGGGTAAAACGTTTTATTAAATAACTATTTACATGGCAGCCTGCTGCAACATCGATCCAAACAAGCCTTTGTATTTTGGGCTCAAAATAAACCATCAATAGTAAGATTTTCATAGGTGAGTGTAGGTTCATGGTTTTCCATCCACAGACTAAAAGCCTGGAGTGGGAGTGAAAGAACAATAACTAGGTAAGAAGGAAGGCAGAGGTTGTGGGAAGGACTCTGGATATGGTATGTTGCTTGGTCCCTGAGATGCTTCGATGTCACTGCCTTGCACAAATGGCATAAGTCCTGGATGTTGGGTGCCATAGTTGAGGGTTCGGAGCAGTGCTTGTAACACGGTCTGCAGCTTATTTGCACCTGCTGCAGCTTCACTATTCTCAAAGTAAGTGGGGGCTGTTTGTGGACCTGACTGCATTGGAAAACAATGTGATGCGGTGCCTCCCTGAACCGCTTGACGGAGGTCCCCGAGATAATTGCGCCTGCTCCACACCTTGCCCCACAATCCGTTTGACCTGAAGACACGTCCTGCGGTGCCCTGGTCCGACCATCACATATACCTGCGCCAGGAGACGGCGTGGGGTGCAGTAGAAGGGAGAGGCGGCACGAACGAGCCTCCCCCACCTCCCCAGGTGGAGGTTTCTCAGCTACACCCCAGCGCTTCACTCGACCAGCTGACTTGCGCCCGCTCTTGCGACACAGTGCCTCGCTCGGCCAGCTGAATTGCGCCTGCTCTTGCTATTACAACGTCTCACCCACCATCCAACGGAATTGCACCCAATCTTGCGGTACAGCGACAGGCGGCTGCTACGGAGCTCACGAAATGGCGGTCGGCTCCACAGACTTGGGCCTGGCCTGCAAAGATGGCTCTGGGCAACCGTGGAACTCGGACGCTTGACTGCTAGGGCATGGGCCCCATTCCCAAAAGAGTCCCCTCAGCCTTGAAGATTCTACAACAGTCACCGGGACCCCCGACTCCCGTAGACTTCCGGTGGGGAGCGACTGCCATTATTGCTTGCGGAATGGCCACAACGTAGCCACGAGATGGTGGTGCTCTCATGCTAACGCCAGCTTCAGTCTGAAACATCCAGAAACACTGTAGACTACCAATTCGATCAGTTCCGGTGGAGCCCCAACGTGACCCGGTAGAGAAGAACTTGCCCTCCCCTCTTTGATTGATGGTTCTTGTTGCCTGTCCCTTCTCTTGTCATTTAACAGAACTTTTTGGACTGCTGAAAGAGGTTGTGTTCCGACCGCTGGTTGGTGGAGACATTTTGACTATATTCTGGACCTGCGTTGTCGCGTAATGCGTCATATGACGCTCCGCGTTAGCGCACCCGGATGTGCTCCGGTGCGCGAGGCGCAGCTTCCCGGAAACGATCCAGAGTGCGGCGCGCAGCGCGTAATGTAAGCATAACTGGTCATGTGACTTGTTAATAAAACTCTTCATTGGTTCATTTTACTTTTGTTATTCTAATGATGAAAGGCTTGGTCATATGACCTAAAAATAACACTTTTCATTGCTTTCGAATATATTTTTTTCCCAAATGATGAAAGCCCCACCTTTTTTTTTCTCACTCTGACTTGTAAAGCAAAGGACCCAGATGCATTTACAGTTTATCACTAACAATGTTCCAGGCTAATGTATTTTCTTGGGAAATTTACAACTGTCCTGCAAGTAAAATATTCCTATTTCGAGAAAAAGGGCGTTTCTTCGTCCCATGAGGGAGCCGTTGAACAAAAGAGGCTCGGCCTGCTGTCTTAGTCGCTGATAGGCATGAATATCGGATTCTTATCGATCACTTTATGTTGCAGGAGTGGAAAACCCAACAGCCCTTGACCATTTATTCTTACTGCGTTCCTGCGTATTATACCTTTTAACCGTCATGTCATTGGACTGCTTTATTTCACTTGCCTTTTACTGATTCGAAAACAGTGGCTATTATTCAAAACTTTACCAATCTAGGTACTACTACCATGTTTTGTTTTAAAAACCTTTATTGTGAAAATGTCAGTATATAAATACGGGCCTATAACCACGTGGGCCGGCCACGGAGCAAACTGGAATCGTATATGATGAGGGGACATTTACACTGTAAAAGAACGTAAAGGGCGACCCATTAGGTTGCAAGAACTAAGGTGTCTAACATTTGCGGAATCGGTGGACGTACATTTTATAATTAAAGTACGACAGGGCCAGTTACAATAAAATTATCTAGATATACATTTGCGGGCAAGTACCATGGGTGACGTTAACTCGAACTTTCAATAGTACAGTAATCAATAACACATCAGAACTTAATATCAATAGGGATGTCCCCGCCCGCCATGTGCTTCAAAACTGCATACGTATCTCGTGATATCAAGGTTGGGCAACCAGTACACAACAAGGAGTTACGAGTCCCATTTATACCGGCGCCATTTTGGGCGAGGCCGGGCAGGTCCAGGATATAGTCAAAATGTCTCCAATAACCAGCGGTCGGACCAGAACCCCTTTCGGCAGTCCAAAAAGGTTCCGTTAAATGACAACAGAAGAAATAGGCAACAAGAACAATCAGTCAAAAGAGGGGACGCTTTCGTGAATGGGGCCCATGCCCTAGCAGGCAAGCGTCCGAGTTCCAAGGTGTCCCAGGGCCATTTTAGTGGACCAGGCCCAAATCCAAAGAGCTGGCCACCATTTTGAGAGTCCTGTTGCAGCCGGCTATCGCTGCACCACAAGAGTAGCCGCAATTCAGCTAGATGGCGGGTGAGTCACTGTACCGCAAGAGCGGGCGGAACTCAGCTGGATGGAGGGTGAGGCACTGTGCCGCACGAGCGGGCGGAACTCAGCTGGAAGGCGAGTGAAACGCTAAGAGGCGCCCCACTGCAGATGAGGTGCCTCCACCTGGGGAGGAGGGAGAGGCCCGTTTGCGCCGCCTCCCCCCCCCAGGGCACCCCACGCCGTCTTTCGACGCAGCATTGTAGGATGGCCACACCAGTGAAACTTGCTGGACACCACCTCGGTGCCATCCGGATCTCGGTGCGTTCGAGTCACTGTGCCGCAAGAGCGGGCAGAACTCAGCTGGAAGGCGAGTGAAACGCTAAGAGGCGCCCCACTGCAGATGAGGTGCCTTCACCTGGGGAGGCGGGAGAGGCCCGTTTACGCCGCCTCCCCCCACCCCCGAGCACCCCACGCCGTATTTCGGCGCAGCTTTGTAGGATGGCCCCACCAGTGAAACTTGCTGGACACCACCTCGGTGCCATCCGGATCTCGGCGCGTTGTGCTGCCTTCGGCCTACTGTAGCAGCAAGTGCGGGCGCAACTCTGCTGGACGGCGAGTGAAACGGTAAGGGGCGCCGCACTGCACATCAGGTGCCTCCACCTGGGGAGGCGAGAGAGGCCAGTTTGCCCCGCCTCCCCCCCCCCGGGCACCCCACGCCGTCTTTCGGCGCAGCATTGTAGGATGGCCACACCAGTGCGGCAACTTGCTGGACACCACCTCGGTGCCATCCGGATCTCGGCGCGTTGTGCTGCCTTCAGCCTATTTGCACATGGGTCCGCTACTGACGCCGCCTCACAGGCCAAAGGATTTTGTAGGCTTTTTATAGCCCAAAGCCGCATAACAGGTCATGTGACTAGTTTATAAAACTTTTCATTGGTTCATTTTACTTTTGGTTTCCTAATGATGAAATGCTTGATCATATGACCTAAAAATAACACTTTTCATTGGATTAAAACATTTTTTTTCCCCAAACGATGAAAGCCCCACCTTTTTTTTTCTCACTCAGCAATCCAAAAAGGTTCCATTAGATGACAACAGAGGGGACAGGCAACAAGAACCAGCAGTCAAAAGAGGGGAGGGCAAGTTCTTCCCTACCGGGTCACGTTGAGGCTCCACCGGAATTCATCGAATTGATAGTCTACAGTGTTTCTGGATGTTTCAGACTGAAGCTGGCGTCAGCATGAGAGCACCGCCATCTCGTAGCTCCGTCGTGGCCATTCCGCAAGCAATCATGGCAGCGGATCCCCACCGGAAGCCTGCGGGAGTCGGGGCCCCCATGACTTTTGTAGAATCTTCAAGGCTGAGGGGACGCTTTCGAGAATGGGGCCCAAGCCCTAGCAGGCAAATGTCCGAGTTCAAATGTGTCCCAGGGCCATTTTAGTGGACCAGGCCCAAATCCGAAGAGCCGGCCGCCATTTTAAGAGTCCTGTGGCAGCCACCTATCGCTGCACCGCAAGAGTGGGCGCAATTCAACTAGATGGTGGGCGAGACGCTGTAGCCGCAAGAGCGGGCGCAAATCAACTGGATGGTGGGCGAGACGCTGTAGCCACAAGAGTGGGCGGTAAACAGCTGAATGGCGGATGAGGCACAGTGCAGCAAAAGCGGGCGGAAAACCGCTGAATAGCAACTGAAACGGTAAAGGGGCGCCCCATTGCAGCAGAGGAGCCTCCACCTGGGGAGGCCCGTTCACGCCGCCTCCCCCCCCCCCCCCGGGGCGCCCCACGCCGTATTTCGGCGCAGCATTGTAGGATGCCAAGACCAGTGCGGCAAGTAAAGGACATCACCTGGGTGCCGTCCAAATCTCAGCGCGTTGTGCTGCCTTCGGACTATTCGCACAACAGACCGCTACTGACGCCACCTCACAGCAGACCATTGTTGCTTTGTTTTAATTTTTTTTTCTTTAACATGTTTACTTTAATGGAGCGTTGTATATATTTATAAGTTATTAAAGTGTTATAATCCTACTACTTTGTTGGAGTGCTATATATTTTTAATGTGACACATAATTGTGAAGACTTTGATGTACAAAAACGCATCCCTGGAATCTTCCGCTTCAGGCTCGGTCCCACACACCCTCACAGTGAGAATCCCCTCCCCAATCACAATACAGGATCGTTATCAGATAGTAGGAACGCGTGTGGTGTGACGGATCTCATGGGGTGGGGGCCTTGATCTACTGTAACTCCTTTGAAGAGGGGTGATTCTTTACAGTTGGGGCCATAAACTACTTTGGCAGGGCTAGGTGATAGCCTGGGACCGGCCTGGACAATCGGACACAGAGGAAGAGGAGTGTCAGAGGGTGCGGTAGTGAATAGGGTGAAAGGGAGGTGTCGGGCGGGCATTGGGTGTGATTCTCAGGGAAGAGCAGCGCAGATGGGGGGAGGTTTATGACCCATGCATGAGAGAGAGAGCGGTGGTGACCAGTGCGTGGGAGAGATGCTTGCGAGGGTGGGGAGCCATGCTGAGGATCGGCGGCGTGCAGAGAGTGGGTCTGGTCAAGGCATCTAAAATGGCTGCCGTGCACGACAAAAGTGTGGCATTGGAAAAAAAGCAAGATGGTGCAGACAATGTTTATCAATACGGATTAATTTATAACAATTATTTTTAACAATATATTTACTCGCAGTGTCAAAATGGCGGTCAACACTTCCTGATTTCCTTCGAATCGAACGTTAACAGACGTCACGCAGCAAAAAAAAACACTCACGCGCAGCCGCTGGAAGACAAGTATCAACATATATGAGCATCTTCAGCCACCCTCAGAAAACATAGGGGGTCAGGATACGTCTCCCGTACCCCCTTATACCCACTTCTCACATTGTTTTTCCTCCATCTTGTAATTTAATTAAAACGAAACACAAAATGGCGAATTCCCGTTTCGCGACCCGCTTCTACCGCAAAAAATCTATTTTTTTTTATTTACCCCACGGGACCCTTTAATAACCCCAACATCATTCCTAGGGGGTCAAGAAGGGTCTACCTTGCCCCCTTTCATTAAATTCTCCCTGCGTTTTTCTCCTCCTCTTGTCTCTCGATCCTACCGAGAGACAAGATGGCGGCCGTTCTGGACTGTTTAGAATGTTGACAGACACCGGAGAGCCAATCAGCTTCCTTCGCAAAGTTCCGTTACGCGAAAAGTTCGCCAACCGGAACGCTACCCGGGACGCTGTCACAGATATATCTGCTTTTTAAAACGTTAATTTCTCAAAATCCACTGGAGCACATATCTTGAGACCTAGCAAAGGCACATCGGGCTAACAGTCCCTACAATTTTGCCAAGTTTCGTGCAAATCCATTCAGCCGTTCGAGCTAAAAGAGAGGCCAAACGGCCGATGGAAAAATGAATGGGAAAAACGCGTTTTGGGACCCCCCTTTTTTCTCGGCCCCCCCTTGCAAACGCCAGTAGGTTATATATATATATATATATATATATATATATATATATTATATATTACCTACTGGCTATATAGTTAGGATTTTTTCCCTATGGGATTTTTGAAAATTCTATGTCTAATAACTTTGGCGTTTGTGGACGGAATTGGCTGAAATTTTCAGGAAAATGGCACATTTTGTTTCTGAGCAGCGCTTGAAAATTTGGAGGGGTTTTGTCAAGGGGGGGCCGAGAAAAAAGGGGGGTCCCAAAACGCGTTTTTCCCATGTTAATTTCCATAGGGCCTTTGGCCTCACTTTTAGCTCGAACGGCTGAATGGATTTGCACGAAACTTGGCAAAATTGTAGGGACTGTTAGCCCGATGTGCCTTTGCTAGGTCTCAATATATGTGCTCCAGTGGATTTTGAGAAATTAACGTTCAAAACAAGATATATATCTGTAACAGCGCTCCGGGCTGCGCTCCGGTCCGCTTACTTTTCGCGAAACGGAACTTTGCGATGCGAAGCTGATTGGCTTTCCGGTGTCTGTGAACATTCTAAACAGTCCGGAGCGGCCGCCATCTTATCTCTCGGTAGGATCGAGAGAGAAGAAGAGGTGAAAAACGAAGGGGGAATTTAATGAAAGGGGGCAAGGTAGACCCTTCTTGACCCCCTAGGAATGATGTTGGGATTATTAAAGGGTCCCGTGGGGAAAATAAAAAAAAATTGATTTTTCACGGTAGAAGCGCTTCTCGGGCCGCGAACTGGGCCGCAAACTGGTAGCGAAACGGGAATTCGCCATTTTGTGTTTCGTTTTAATTAAATTACTAGGTATAAGGGGCTGCGGGAGACGTATCCTGATCCCTTATGTTTTCTGAGGGTGGCTGAGGAGGCTCATATATGTTGATATATGTCTTCCAGCGGCTGTGCGTGCGCCATCTTATCTCTCGGTAGGATCGAGAGAGAAGAAGAGGTGAAAAACGAAGGGGGAATTTAATGAAAGGGGGCAAGGTAGACCCCTCTTGACCCCCTAGGAATGATGTTGGGGTTATTAAAGGGTCCCGTGGGGAAAATAAAAAAAAATTGATTTTTCACGGTAGAAGTGCTTCTCGGGCCGTGAACTGGGCCGCAAACTGGTAGCGAAACGGGAATTCGCCATTTTGTGTTTCGTTTTAATTAAATTACTAGGTATAAGGGGGTGCGGGAGACGTATCCTGATCCCTTATGTTTTCTGAGGGTGGCTGAGGAGGCTCATATATGTTGATACATGTCTTCCAGCGGCTGTGCGTGAGCGTTTTTTTTTTTTTTGCTGCGTGACGTTTGTTAACGTTCGATTCGATGGAAATCAGGAAGTGTTGACCGCCAATTTGTCACTGCGATAAAATATTTTGTTATAAATGAATCCTTATTGATAAACATTGTATGCGCCATCTTGCCTTTTTTCCAATGGCACAATTTTGTCGTGCACGGCAGCCATTTTAGATGCCTTGACCAGACCCACTCTCTGCGCGCCGTCGATTCTCAGCATGGCTCCCCACCCTCGCAAGCATCTCCCCCACGCACTGGTCACCCCCGCTCTCTCTCTCATGCTTGGGCCATAAACTTCCCCCCATCTGCGCTGCTCTTCCCTGAGAATCACACCCTGTGCCCGCCCAACACCTCCCTTTCACCCTATTCACTACCGCACCCTCTGACACTCCTCTTCCTCTGTGTCCGATTGTCCAGGCCGGTCCCAGGCTATCACCTAGCCCTGCGGATGTAGTTTATGGCCCCAGCTGCAGAGAATCCAGACATGCCAACCCTCCCGATTCAGGCGTGAGACTACCGATTTCAGTGCTAGTCTCCCGCCTCCCGATTCCTGCAAGCAAAAACCCGATTCCTCGGGGGTTTCAGCTGACAGGGCTTGGTATTGTGTTACGTGCTAATTCTTCCAGGAAACGTCAGAGGGCCGATGCAGGGGCTCTAGAAGGGGTGATAAACCATTTAAGCCTCATTAACAAGCGCATGGTCTTTTAAAGATATGTGAAGTACTCGGGGCGGCGGTGTGTGTGTGCCCTCTTTCAGGAGCGGGCGGGGGGGTGGCACTGCCAGCAACTTGCCAGGCCAGGCAGTGTTCAACACTTGCATCACCCTTTCTCTGCCTGCTATTGCGCTCCATGCTTCGGAAAGGTAAGAAAAAGAACGTGCATTTGAGTTTGAAATGTCCGATCCTGTAGCAGCACACTTCCAAACCCACACATGACAATAACCCGATTCAAGGCCCCATTCACCCGATTTTTTAAAAATATATAGTACTCCAACAAAGTAGGATTATAAAACTTTATTAACTTTATAAATATAACGAACGTAACAAAAACTGTAAATACATTTAAACATTTTTTGGCAAAAAGATGCAACAATGGTCAGTAGCTGTCTTTCGTGCGAATAGTCCCAAGGCAGCACAACGTGCTGAGTTCTGGACGGCACCCAGGTGATGTCACCTGGGTGCCGCACTGGTTTTTGGTTTCCTACAATGCAGCTCAGAAAAACAGCGTGGGGCGTCCCGGGTGGTGCGGGGGGAGGCCTCGTCAGTAGCGGTCTGTTGTGCGAATAGTCCCATGGCAGCAGAACGCGCTGAGATGTGGATGGCACCCAGGTGATGTCCAGTAACTTGCCGCACTGGTTTTGGCATCCTACAATGCTGCTCCGAAAAACGGCATGGGGCGCCTGGGGGGGGGCGTGGGGGAGGCGGCGTGAACGGGCCTCCCCAGGTGGAGGCTCGTCTGCTGTACTGGGGCGCCCCTTTACCGTTTCAGTTGCCATTCCGCCCGCTTTTGCTACACTGTGCCTCATCCTCCATTCAGCTGTTTATTGCCCGCTCTTGCGGCTACAGCGTCTCGCTCACCATGTAGTTGAGTTGCGCCCACTCTTGCGGTGCAGCGATAGGCGGCTGCCATTGGATTCTTAAAATGGCGGACGGCTCTTCGGATTTGGGCCTGGTCCACTAAAATGGCCCTGGGACACCTTGGAACTCGAACGCTTGCCTGCTCGGGCTTGGGCTCCCTTCTCGAAAGCGTCCCCTCAGCCGTGAAGATTCTACAAAAGTCTTGGGGGCCCTCGACTCCTGCAGGCTTCCGGTGGGGAGCGGCTGCCATGATTGCTCGCGGAATGACCACGACAGAGCCACGAGATGGTGGTGCTCTCATGCTGACGCCAGCTTCAGTCTGAAACATCCAGAAACAAGGTGGGGCTTTCATCGTTTGGGAAAAAAAAGTTCTAAACCAATGAAAAGTGTTATTTTTAGGTCATATGACCAAGCCTTCCATCATTAGGAAACCAAAAGTAAAATGAACCAATGAAAAGTTTTATAAACAAGTCACATGACCTGTTATGCGGCATAGGGCTTCAAAAAGCGTAGAAAATCCGTTGGCACGTGAGGCGGCGTCAGTAGCGGACCGATGTGCGAATAGACCGAAGGCAGCACAACGCGCCGAGATCCGGATGGCACCGAGTTGTTGTCCAGCAAGTTGCTGCACTGGTGTGGCTATCCTACAATGCTGCGCCGAAAGTCGGCGTGGGGCGCCCCGTTGGCCTGTAAGGTCGCGTCAGTCAGTGGGGGCTGTGCGTCTCCCCCAAGATGGAGGCTCCTCGGCTGCAGTGCGGCGCCCCTTAGCGTTTCACTCGCCGTCCAACTGAGTTGCGTCCGCACTTGCGGCTACAGTAGGCCGAAGGCAGCACAGCGCGCCGAGATCCGGATGGCACCGAGGTGGTGTCCAGCAAGTTGCCGCACTGGTGTGGCCATCCTACAATGCTGCGCCGAAAGACGGCGTGTCCAGCTGAGTTCCGGTCACTCTTGCGGTACAGTGACTCGAACGCGCCGAGATCCGGATGGCACCGAGGTGGTGTCCAGCTAATTGCCGCACTGGTGTGGCCATCCTACAATGCTGCGCCGAAAGACGCCGTGTCCAGCTGAGTTCCGGTCACTCTTGCGGTACAGTGACTCAAACGCGCCGAGATCCGGATGGCACCGAGGTGGTGTCCAGCAAGTTGCCGCACTGGTGTGGCCATCCTACAATGCTGCGCCGAAAGTCGACGTGGGGTGCCCCGTTGGCTTATGAGGTGATGTCAGTAGTGGACCGATGTGTGAATAGGTCGGAACCAGCACAAGGTACCAAGATCCGAATGGCAAGTCCTGGATGTTGAGTGCCATAGTTGAGAGTTCTGAGCAGTGCTTGTAAGACTGTCTGAAGCTTATTTGCACCTGCTGCAGCTTCACTATTGCCCTGGTGTGGCCAAAGATCGCACATGACATAGGCGGCCGGCTCCCGAGGTCCGGCGGAACTTTTTTCCTTTTCCTTTCTGCTTCTTGTCCCACAATCCGTTTCACCTGAAGACACGACCAGGTCCCTGAATGTGTGCAGGGGGACATTATTGATTGAATCAAAATGGCGGCTTCACACAAAGCTGACTCAAGCGTTGCTGTTGATGCTATACAGACAAAAATTGGTTTTCAGTTTGTACATTCTTCAGGATTTTTTTTTCCATCCAAGGCTGATTGAGAGTTTGTAGAAAAATGGCTTCAGATTTTCCACATACTACTCTTCAACATTCTTCCTAAATGTAACAATGTGAGACTCACTAGGAGAACGGCTGTTTATCTTTCCTTTCAAAATGCTGCCAACAATATTTTCTGAATGGAAGACACCATCTTGTAGCATAAAGGGCCGAAATGGGTTCTGCTCTGGCCGATGGTTGGTGGAGACATTTTGACTATATCTTGCACCTGCCCGGCCTCGCCCAAAATGGCGCCGGTATAAATGGGACTCGTAACTCCTTGTTGTGTACTGGTTGAACAACCTTGATATCACGAGATATGAATGCAGTTTTGATGCTCATGGCGGGCGGGGACGAGAATTGATTGAATATTTTGACATCCCTATTGATATTAAGTTCTGATGTGTTATTGATTACTGTACTATTGAAAGTTCGAATTAACGTCACCCATGGTACTTTCCCGCAAATGTATATCTAGATGATTTTTTTGTAAGTGGCCCTGTCGTAATTTAATTACAAAATGTACGTCCACCGATTCCGCAACTGTTAGACACCTTAGTTCTTGCAACCTAATGGCCCGCTCGTTACGTTCCTCTATAATGTAAATGTCTCCTCATCATATACGATTTCAGTTTGCTCCGTGGCCGGCCCACGTGGTTATAGGCCCGTATTTGTATACTGACATTTTCACAATAAAGGTTTTTAAAACAAAACATGGTAGTAGTATTTACATTGGTAAAGTTTTTACTTTTAGTCACTGTTTTCGAATCAGTAAAAGGCAAGTGAAATAAAGCAGTCCAATTACATGACGGATAAAAGGTATAATACGTAGGAACGCAGTAAAGATAAATGGTCAAGGGCAGTTGTGTTTTCCACTCCTGCAACATAAAGTGATCGATAAGAATCTGATAATCAGGCGTATCGGCGACTAAGACAGCAGGCCGAGTCTCTTTTACTCAACGGCCCCGTCATGGGACGAAGAAACGCCCTTTTTCTTGAAAAAGGAATATATTTTACTTGCAGGACAGTTGTAAATTTTCCGGGAAAGTACATTAGCCTGGAATATTATAACATATATGTTTAAAAAAAAAAAGTTCGAAATCAATAAAAAGCGTATTTTTTAGGTCATATGACCAAGCTTTTCATTATTAAAATAACAAAAGTAAAATGAACCAATTAAAAGTTTTATTAACAAGTCACATGACCTGTTATGCTTACGTTACGCGCTGCGCGCTGCGCCCCGGATCACTTCCGGGTGCGCTAACGCGGCGTGTCATATAACGCATTACGCGACAACGTAGGTCAAGAATATAGTCAAAATGTCTCCACCAACCAGCGTTCGGAACGCAACCCCTTTCAGCAGTCCAAAAAGTTCTGTTAAATGACAACAGAGGGGACAGGCAACAAGAACCATCAGTCAAAGAGGGGAGGGCAAGTTCTTCTCTACCGGGTCATGTTGGGGCGCTACCGGAACTGATCGAATTGGTAGTCTACAGTGTTTCTGGATGTTTCAGACTAAAGCTGGCGTCAGCATGATAGCACTACCATCTCGTAGCTCCGTCGTGGCCATTCCACGAGCAAACATGGCAACCGCTCCCCACCAGAAGCCTGCGGGAGTCGGGGGCCCCCAAGACTTTTGTAGAATCTTCACGGCTGAGGGGACGCTTTCGAGAATGGGACCCAAGCCCTATCAGGGAAGCGTCCGAGTTCCAAGGTGTCCCAGGGCCATTTTAGTGGACCACGCCCAAATCTGAAGAGCCGGCCGCCATTTTGAGAGTCCTGTGGCAGTCGCTTATCGTTGCATCGCTAGAGCGGGAGCAACTCAACTACATGGTGAGCGAGACGCTGTAGTCGCAAGAGCGGGCGGTAAACAGCTGAATGGCGGAAGAGGCACAGTGTAGCAAAAGCGGGCGGAATGGCAACTAAAACGGTAAAGGGGCGCCCCACTACAGCGTGTCTTCAGGTCAAACGGATTGTGGGACAATGTCCAGAATAGAAGAGTCATCAAAAGGCAAAAAGTTCCGCCGGACCCCGGGAGCCGGCCGCCTATGTCGGGGGCGATCTCAGTTTAAACCGGTGCTATAAGACTTGGGGAGGGTGTCATGTGCTTATCTAGGTTCCTGATCGATACTGTGACCTTATGCCCCTATTCGGCTATAAAGCCCCTTTATTCCCTATATTGGCATAACCGTTCAAGTGCGATTTTCTGAAAAGTCATCTCTGGCCTCACACGAGCAGAGCCACAGAGCCACATTCCAGCATGACTCTCTGCTACTTCCTTTGCGACCAATTAGTGCAATGACAGAGCAGCAGTCACTATCTGATATTCCTAGATAACACTCCGAGTTCTTCAACAAGATAAAAACTTAGCAAACCTGGAAATCCCCGCTTGCTATGTTTTGATTAGTAATAGAACTCTAATGAGCAACTGATAGCTGCCACTTCCTAGTGACATCTTTAATTGACGTCTTATGTCCAGCAAACTTGCGTCAAACCCGGCACCTGTCAGGTATAAATATTACCAACGTTGCCTTAAGCAATGTGCGTTGCCTGTTGCTGATGCCAGCTGCCTGCATGACCAGTGTTGGTAAAAACTAGCACTCTGTCGCTGCAGCCTGCTATCCTGTGGTGGTGAAGCTGCTGATTACCATTATCGCCGCTACAGCGCGAACTGTGGTTCAGTACGCTTGAGGAGCCGTGCAGCCGTCCTCTGTGAATACATCCAGCCCAGCTGCCCGCGGACGCTGTCACCCCTCCTTCCTCCCGACGCGCTGAGAGAAGCCGCTGCCTTTCTCGTGCAGAGAAATCCAGTCCCGGCGCTTCCAGTTTACCCTCGCGGGTGACTGGGATATCGAGAGAGACCCCTGAAGGAGATACCAATCCTCCATCATTCTATTCAGAGGTATGGTGTTGACTAAACCCTTAGAAGAGAATTCTTGAAACAAACCTTGGCAAAACCAACTTAACTTAAGCTACTTACTTACTCCCCCTTCTCACGTGTTAGGCTTAGGTCAGGCACACCGGGGTAGGCTTAGTTAGAAGCACCAGTTGAGTATGTTAGCCTAATGTATATATGACTGTATATATGTTTTATTACTTTTAAACCATTGTATGGCTAAGAAACCATATCAATGCTTTTACAGTTCTATTTCGCAATTCTTATCCTACTGTACGTACTTTTTATAATAACAGTTATTGCGATTGTGGCAATACATTTCTCTTGTATGAGAAGAAAGACTGTTCAATAAATGTTAACCTTTATTGATACACGCCCGTCTCTCTATTCTCTACATACTGTGAAAGTAAACTGCACCAGACTGACCGAGTGAAATCTATGTCTATTGTTTCACACGACCCTAGAGATCGACTCTTGATCTGAGGAGCAAAGTTGTCATGTTGCACGGTTGTTGGAAAACTGAATCCCTTCTTGTCTGTGCCAAGGAAGCTGATCACTTCCTATGCAGAGAAGAAAGTTTCCAGTGACCTCTGAGCTAGTTGGTAACACAACCCAATTAAGTTTAGCATAGTCAGTGGAGGCCTGGAATATCCGCAGTTCCACGTCGATACTACTGTTTATGTTATTCCAATGCGCAGGGCCTAGTGGGAAACTAGGAACTACACTACATGGCGCCCAACGTTTGGTAAGGCGATAAACTAACGTAAGACTTGTAGAGTAACTCAGTCGTGCATATTTCACACCCCTTTCACCCGTAAATACTCCAATAGACGTCTGGAGTGGGTGAAAGGTTAAAATCCGCCCGACCTTAGTAGGAAGAGATTCCTATGTAAAGCTCCGGTTTATTCAACGTTGAAGGATACAGTGTTCCAAAATATTGTGCATCTAATCTTTGTCTCCTTGGAGACCTACTCTGCAAAAACCTGCATTTTTTGAAATGTCAGTAGAAAACGGAACCTCTGGGGCCGCAGTAGATGCGACTCAGCAAGGTCCGGAACAAGCAGACCCGGATGCTATTATCATCCCGGTCCAGTTAAGAAGATCTATAACTTTAAAACTTATAGAAAATGGACTGACACCTCAAGGTGGTACAGTAGTTTTCGTGATAGAGGCTCACGAGTATCGGCAGACAGAGGTATTCTATTCATGGATAAACTTTCCAGCGGTAAACGCAATAACACAAGAGTTTCACTATTACAAAATAGAGGAACCTCCGGGAGAGTACGCTCCTTTCGAGGAGATTGAAATCCCACTTAAATTTCAAGAGCACCTGCTCTGGTTTAATGGCGCCCTAAAACACAATGATCACATAACTAGGCTCGGTCCACTAACTAGACCAGGAGCCACGTGGCCGGTTCTAGCCAGCTACACACCACATCCTGACATTGCAAAAATGTCTAAGGAAGAGCTGTTAGCACAGCTAAACACATTAATAAAAATACATAGGCAATTAGTCCAATATGTAATACGGACTGCAACAGTCCAGCCAGCTGTTAATACACCACAGCTGACCCCTCATCAGGAGAACACAAATAAAATTACACCACAGAACATACAGTCATGTCTTGGTAAAACACCCGTAAAACGGGAACAAATTCCTTTCTGGTTAGCCCAGAAAATCACTCAAATAGAGGCAGTATTTCCTGATACTACCCCTATTGAGAAACACAGAATCTTGACCATCTGCCTTCCTATGGGAATCGCACCACACGTGGAGGACTGCGACACTTGGGGTACAGTCTTTGCTTCCATTTACACAAAAACACACGGTGTTCCGTCTATGGCGGTAATACCAGAAGTGCTAAAACAGATTCAAAATGAATTCGGTCCAGAGCCCGCTTTAAATCTAGGTATGAAATTACTGAAAGACTTCAAGCAGGTCACGGCTATATTATTAGCCAATGTAAAGGGAGAAGCAGCATCTGTGGCGATTCGCCAGAAGTTGAGGGAAACAGATATAAAAGATCCTGTTGAGCTTGCAAAAATCATAGAAAAATGCTATGAAGAATTAGGTAGAGACAGCTTGGGTGGAAAACCAGTTAAACCCCAACTGCTCGAAAATCCTGAAAAATTATTTATTAGAAATAATTTAAACACTCCTAAAAAGAGCTGGGATGGAAATAAACAATCCACTCCCAAGGAAAAAGTTTTCCAGTCCAGAGGAAGGTCTCCTCGACGGAGGGAAAGAACTCCGACTCGAGAACGCCAGTCTCCCCAACCGGAGCCCTCTGAGAAAAGATATAACCTTAGAAATAGGGATAATATAAAAAGACCTGATAGATATCAAAGTATTGATACACGTCCCTCTCGATCTTTTCCACAGAATTCGGAAAGAAGAGGACGGTCAGACCCAGGAGAGCACACCAAGTCCAAGGACAAGGAACCTGCTCAAAATAAGAAATCTCAATTTCAGAAAAAGAAGGTAGCCAGTATTAGAGTAATCAACCATGCCGAGAATACTGAGGACACAGTTGAAAAACGGGGAGTGGGCATTGACAATGTTGGACAGTGCAGCAGAGATCAGTATAGCGCGCAAGAACTTGATGAGTCATCTGGAGACAGTGGACACGAATGAATACATTCAGGTTGAAACTGCCGACGCCAGACTTAGCGAGCCCCATAAAATATACGAAATAACATTACGTATAGAGGGTGATAAGACTAGGAAAATTAAGGGTCTATTTTGGGATAAGCTCTCAAAAGGCTATGATATTCTGTTAGCTGAAAAAGATTGGCCCCCGGAGTTTGTCAGGGAGTGCCCTCGTGGCGAAGAGGTGATTATGCCTGCCTTCTCGAATCACATACCGATTCACAAAAAATACACATATGCAAGGAAATGGGCAGTGGCCCAGGCACCTGCATTGTATAAAAATCATGTAGGATGGGATGAGGATTCTACGCCTCACAAAATCCAATTAAAAAGTGAACCAACTGCCCAACGGCAGTATCCCATAAAGCAAGAAGCTAAAAAACAGGTCAGGGAGATCTTAGATCAACTTGAATACCAGGGGGTGATTGAAACATGCACCTCTCAAATGAACAATCCTTTGTTTCCTGTCTCCAAGCCAGACAATTCATATCGTCTAGTTTTGGACTACAGACACCTTAATACATGTTGCAAAACTTTTGCAGTACAAAACTCGCATAGTGCAGCCCTAATGAATAACATAGTTAGGAAAAAATACAAAACAACATTAGACATTTCTAATGGTTTCTTTTGTCAAAACATTGCACCAGAAAGCAGATACTTGACCGCTTTCTCCGCATTTGGGTCGCAGAAAAAATTCTGTCGACTCCCACAGGGGTTCAAGAACAGCCCAGGACTATTCTCAGCTAGGGTAACAGAGTTACTACAAATCTATGATGATGAAGCATTATCTTACGTAGATGATATTTATCTCACAGATGATGACTTGGATACTCACTTGAAAAGAGTGAACACCATTATACTTGGGTTCGCAGCAGAGGGTTACAAATTCAACTTTAAAAAGTCCCGAATTGCCCATCTGACAGTACTATTTTTAGGGTACGAATTATCAAGTGAAGGGAAAAGCCTAGCGGACAACTTCTTAGAGAAGTGCGCTGTACTCCAAGCTCCAAAAACGCTGAAGAATTTACAATCAATACTAGGTTTTCTGAATTTCGGAAGAACTTACATTCTAAATTACGCAGAGAGGGTTAAACCTCTCTACGAACTAATAAAACCTGATTTAAAACAAATCAATTGGACTCAAAAACACACAGAAATTTTGAGATCACTGCAAACAGACATGTTAGCAAAAACAAAATTAGATACACGTGACAAGACACGCGATCTGGTAATCCGAGTCATCCCAGGAAGATGCGGATTCACGTACCTAACCTCTAATGAGGGAGAAAAGGTACCAATTTCAATAAAATCTCACTTGTACACACAAGCAGAAAAAACATTCAGTCGCACAGAAAGAACTGTGAATGCAATGCAAATCGCATTAGCAAATGAAAGAGAACTAGCACACGGCAAACGGATTAATATCCTTACAGCGGAATCCGCCTTCGAAGCGCTATTCAGCCCAGTAAACCTGCCTACAGTGTCACTGAATCCAAAATGGATACAGTGCATAGATTCTCTAGGAGCGGAAGATGTGAAATACTATTTCGCCCCGCAATACACAGAACTGAATGATTTAGATTATGAAGAAGAATATCCTCTGCCAATCGAAATCCTGCCTCTCCCACAATACGCCTGTATAATCTATACAGATAGCTTTGTACAGCATTTTAATGTAGAGAGAAAATCCTACGATGCAGCATGTGCGATCATTAAATGTCGTTGGCTGTGCGGTAAAATCAAACCGAAAATAACAAAAACTGAATCAGTCAAGTACTGTTCGGCTCAAAGAACTGAAATCAGATCTTTAAAGATGGCGCTCGAAAATGCAGAACGCGAATTCCCCACACTTATAGTGTGCGATTCTCATTTTTGCGTAAATTCTTTCAACAACAAACTGCAGAGTTGGATCGAAAACGACTACAAAGATGACACAGGTGCCACAATAAAGCATAAAAAGCTCTGGAACGAGGTAGCTCTTTTACACAAAGAACTACAAAAGACTCACGTGATTCACGCACAGAGTCTTCAACGTGATGGCGTTCACGTTGCAGGGAATTCATTGGCTAATACAGCCAAAGCGGAAGCAACTAACTCGGCTTCCGTAGCCACAAAAAAGCGTACAGATAAGTATATAGACGGGGAAACCATGCTGGCAGTAAGAACGACCGTAAAAGGCGACTGCGCAGCACTACCCGTAAACTATCCACTCAATTATGCATACATAATCGATGCAAACTCCGTTCCTTTTGCTCGAATCCCTGGAGTGGGGGATAGAGTAATTCCAAACAGGAGCAGGAGGGGCTTCCTCCTACTGGAAGCACACATGGGGTTGGGTCTGAAACACCAAACAATCAAAGCCTCTCTGAAAGAATTGCAATCAGAGTACTGGTGGCCAGGAATGAGTATAGATATTCAATGTTTTGCTCAAAATTGTGAAGACTGCAATAGAGATCGCAGTAATGAACAGGCCAGTGTAGTTTCAGGATCCCTTCTAGACAGCATAAGGCGGTCTATCTGCGCAATCAAAGAAGAGAAGCGCGTCCCAGTGTACAACGTTTAAGACGAAATACACTTAAATAATGAGGCCTCCAGCACTCGGCTGACGCTAGAACTGTTATAAAAGATTAGCGAGTCCATATCGGCATATACGCAATCACCACGTTCCATTCTGACCAGGGTCCTGCTTTCAGCTCTCGAGCCTATAAGGAGGCCATGGCTAGCATGGGAATTGGGTTGCGGTATTCTTGTCCGTCGCACAAGTGTGATGGAAAGAAAAAACCGGGACATAAAGCAATCTATAACAGCGAAGGTATTAGGTTCAGGCGCTGGGTGGGTCAAACATTTAATAAGTGTCCAGACTAGTCTTAACAACATGCCAAGAAATTCTCTAAAAGGTTTCAGCCCATACGAACTATTGTTCGGAATTAGAATGAACGTTCAGGACCTCGATAGTCAGATGTCAGTGGTACAAAAAGAAACAAAGCAGTTTGAAGTAAAAGACCGTTTGGCTGTTTTACAGGAACTGAATGAAACAAGAAAATCATTAAGCAACATAAAGTTAAAGCAACAGCCAAATACCACTGACGAGGCACCACCCGCAACAGCCCCAGCAAGGCCTGTCTGGATTCCAAAGATTGGGGATCTAGTCAGAGAAAAGATCGCGGTTAAGAAGGAATTTGGGCCTTCTTACAGAAAAGCAGTACCTGTCTTGGCAGTCACCGGAACGAGATCAGTTGTGCTACCGCCCCTTGCTGGTAAAAAGGAGAACAGAATCGTGTCCATCGATCTGGTAAAACCACAAGCATGTGGCCTATAATCAACAGTAGGCCCAGTGGACTCCCAAGAAACAACAGAATACCCAAACTTGCAACAATCCAAGAGGTTCAAACTGAAAGACTCATCACATTCGATCAGCCTGCAGTGCACAATGAAGGACTATGCAATACAGCCATGGAACTCGTGCCTCTTGAAACACAAATTGAAACAGTTCGTCAAGAAACACCAGTCTACACTGATGTGGCATCAGAAAGTGCTACCGAAAGACAGATTGAAAGAATTGACAGAACTGCCTCTGGTTATTTCATCAACTTCAACAACTTCTCTGAAGATGAAAATGAGCCCGAAGTGATGCCAGAAACAAAAAAGTCTTTTAAAGAAAAAGCAACGGAACTCTTTCATCAACTGAAGGAAATCTACCTCATTTCCCCTTGGCTAGAGTTCTGGTTCGGTCTAGGTGTATTTTTCCTCCTGCTTTGGCTCATCATGGTACTGTGTTTAGGTAAATTCATTGAAGGAAAATATATTACAATGGACACAGCAAGTCAGAACATCAACCTAGTCCTGAAACCACACAGATCATCCCACGTGAAGAAAAGAGAACTGTCAACAGTAAATGTCACAGCAATTCCAATACCTGGTGGGGTAGTATGGGAGAAAACAGACTATGAGATCTATGGTCTGGTCGAAATACTGAAGTATCCTCATCAACTAAAGGTTTCCCTAAGTGACTTTGTTACACCTAGTACATTCTCTGATGATTGGGACTTTAACAGTATTAATGACATGATGTCTGATTTAGTTATGTCAGCTAGATTCACAGATCATGATTATTTACAAGGTTCATCTAGTTATGAGCAGTTATTCTGTTACACCCACTATGGGGATCATTACTTGCATAAATCTGCACAGCCTAGAAATGTTTTTATGTATAACCAATGGGAACATTGTTCTACACCACCTAAAAGCAGTTCTAAAGCATTTTTTGAGAAATTCAGATATTTTTCAGGGTTTAACACCAGTGATGCAGAAACGTTTTATTACAAACTGTTAGATAAAACAGGAATGAAAACAATGCTGACAAATTCTAAATTGATATATTCAGAAGCATTTTATGGCAAAATGATGACATTTGGTTTTGATTATTGGAAAAATAATATTGAAACGAAAACGATTTGGGGTACAAAAGATTGGCAGGTGCAAGGCATTGAAGCACTATTTAGAACCTGCATGATACCAGAACAAATGTTATTTTTAAATGACACTGTACACCAAACATCCTGTCTTGGCCTAGCTAAGAACAAAGAAATGAAAACACCGTCTATACCAAAGCCAATAGCTGAGAATGCAACTGCAGATAATGAGTTAGACGTGTCACACATTTTACATTTCAACAGAACACATCCTGATTGGAAAAAATGGTTAATCTGGCCTACAGACACAAATAACTGTCAAGATAGGTTCCTGAATAAAACACAGGGTTTAAAAATGACCAGATTAGACCCAAGATACTCCCAGAGACAACATCCAGGGGTTATAACAACATACAGTGTAGGTAAACTCTGCCTAGAATGGCTAACTACATCCACACTGGCTGAAATTAAGCAACACTTGTCTTTATTAAAAGATGGTGCTGATTTGCGCGATTTCATTCTTGGACCACGCAAACAGCGTCAAAAGCGTTTCATAGCGACCAGCATCTATGCGGCTTACAACGAGGCTTGGAAAGTAAAGCAAATTGAAACTGCTGAAAAGATACGAGAAATTGATCGTATTAATTTGGAGAAAACACTTTCTGTGGTAGACAATGGGTTAATGACTCTGTCTTCCAGAATATATTCTTTGGACAATATTGTATCATC
Source organism: Lissotriton vulgaris (assembly GCF_964263255.1). Classification (NCBI taxonomy): domain Eukaryota; kingdom Metazoa; phylum Chordata; class Amphibia; order Caudata; family Salamandridae; genus Lissotriton; species Lissotriton vulgaris. The sequence goes on from NC_141691.1 coordinate 422,285,104, forward strand.
TGCCTTTGATGTGATAGACAGAGATTTGCTAATGTTACAACATGGCCAATCTCAATTACGCTCTATTATAGAACTAGGCTGGACGCTGCAAAATCTTCGTTCAGGCTATGTGCCTTGGCGTTTGATAAACACAACGTCATTGTTTTCCATTTTTAACCTTACTGATAAACAGATCAGTTTGGCACAGAAAGGAGCAGACTATACAATCTTGAGCATCGAGAAACTCGAGCGATTACCATTGACAATGTCAGAGAGCCCTGTCATTGAATGGATAATACACGGAATTATCACAATTCCGATAACAACTTTCCGATTTCATAAATGCCTTGAATACATACCTGCTGGCCAATATGAACAATTGGGTAAAGGATACTTAAAATCCGAATGGAAATTACCATACACTCATTCTTGCTATAGTGACAGCGACAAAAATGTATTTCTTAGTGGTGACAACTGTAAACACTCACTAAGCGGTATACTTTTGTGTCAGGGTATTAATTTACACGGAGCATGTGATGGAAATTCAAACAACCTTTCATGCCACCAGCTAGTCACACCTGCAACTCAGATAGAGCCCTTCTTTATGCAACTCGCAAACGGGAGTTACATTCTAAGAACGGATCACAGGTGCTGTGGCCTCGCGCCCGGACTAAGTTATCTAGTAGAAGTAACGTCCATGGTCAAATGCTGTATGCAAGCATTGTTCCCGAGCGGGCCTCCAGACATAGTGACTCCCCTCTGGCCTCGTCTGAATCTCTATTCTATACGAATTGATACATTAAGCAAAATGAAATCTGTGCTTTTACAGACAACAGTGCCTATAACGTCATCTAAAGAGACGTATGATCTTCTAGTCGCAAGGACGGCTACTGAGGTCCATGACCTTTTATCAACAAATTGCCCCGTGCATTTCGTACAAATGCTCGACGAGCTCCTTAACATGTCTAGTGCCACGAGCATCCCAGGCATATTTAAGACAGTCTTTACGGGACTGCTAACACCCTTCCAGGCAATTTTGGGAATATTTCCTAATTTTGTACACTCCATTTTTGGTGGTATTCCACTATTTTTTGGACTCATCGCAGGGATTCTATTTTTGACCATCCTGCTACGTTATGGTAAGCCTCGGCTCAGACATAGCTCCCATGGGAATGGAAGAGACAATCCTAGCAATGCGCTACAGGGACAGGATAACTAACGTCCTCGGATTGGCCAGGCTGAGAGATCTAAACATGACCTGGTTCCTTTCATTCAGACCGATATGGCAAAATTGCATTTTACCTGTGCTACGGTGTATGCTTTGCGGCGATGAATGCGTGTTGGACATCTGTCTTTCACTTCCATCAGCAGTACCAATGGACGTCGATACTTTGCTAAGTCCAATAACGGCTCACGCATTGTGTTGTCCCCAGCGGCTACCAATCCTGATGACGGCATTTGTGGAGACTCCTGTACTACAGCCAAGTGGTAACAGTGGAGCGAGTGACAAAAGCAACATCATCCAGGTACAACGTGCTGTGAGCATTGCTGGTCCTGCCTTCGATGACAGCAATCATTCTCACACCTGCCAAGTTTCAGCGCTATCTAATTTGGTTGAACTATCACCTGATTTTGTAGACCAATTCTTTGCGAGCCTGTCTGATACGATGTTCTCACCCATAGAGAAACAATAACTTTTTGAAAAGCTTTCCGACACACAGCGTTCCCATGAACTCTGAATTCGGCCTTCAGTTTTGATCAACAAAAAACTGCCAGGAGCTTTGGTAAACTGATTTTTCTTTGAATTGGACAATTTTTCAAATATTGACCCTTTTCTTTTTTGGCACGAACAATTCTTTGCTTAACGTAAAAACTATTCTTAGAGAACAGAAGCTTCACACTTCTATTTCTAAATACACATCTAGAGACATAACAACATTACACCAGCCTCTAGCACACATGTTATTACAATGCATTTTTATGTGATGATTTATCTCGCATTTCTTCTGTCAGAGATACTTCATGTGTAATTCTTTATGCATAATCGTTCATTGATTTCGTATGCAATAATTTTTGAATGATTACTATGCTTTAAAACAACGTACAGTACCTAAATTCCATGTATTACAAGTACGCCTATTTCGAATGCATTTATGTATTTTGGGGTGGGCTATGTTACACAATGTTACACATGCATCTAATTGCTTAGTTTTAGTAATTTTGATGGACATGAATTCGTGGAGTGGGTGTCATGTGCTTATCTAGGTTCCTGATCGATACTGTGACCTTATGCCCCTATTCGGCTATAAAGCCCCTTTATTCCCTATATTGGCATAACCGTTCAAGTGCGATTTTCTGAAAAGTCATCTCTGGCCTCACACGAGCAGAGCCACAGAGCCACATTCCAGCATGACTCTCTGCTACTTCCTTTGCGACCAATTAGTGCAATGACAGAGCAGCAGTCACTATCTGATATTCCTAGATAACACTCCGAGTTCTTCAACAAGATAAAAACTTAGCAAACCTGGAAATCCCCGCTTGCTATGTTTTGATTAGTAATAGAACTCTAATGAGCAACTGATAGCTGCCACTTCCTAGTGACATCTTTAATTGACGTCTTATGTCCAGCAAACTTGCGTCAAACCCGGCACCTGTCAGGTATAAATATTACCAACGTTGCCTTAAGCAATGTGCGTTGCCTGTTGCTGATGCCAGCTGCCTGCATGACCAGTGTTGGTAAAAACTAGCACTCTGTCGCTGCAGCCTGCTATCCTGTGGTGGTGAAGCTGCTGATTACCATTATCGCCGCTACAGCGCGAACTGTGGTTCAGTACGCTTGAGGAGCCGTGCAGCCGTCCTCTGTGAAGACATCCAGCCCAGCTGCCCGCGGACGCTGTCACCCCTCCTTCCTCCCGACGCGCTGAGAGAAGCCGCTGCCTTTCTCGTGCAGAGAAATCCAGTCCCGGCGCTTCCAGTTTACCCTCGCGGGTGACTGGGATATCGAGAGAGACCCCTGAAGGAGATACCAATCCTCCATCATTCTATTCAGAGGTATGGTGTTGACTAAACCCTTAGAAGAGAATTCTTGAAACAAACCTTGGCAAAACCAACTTAACTTAAGCTACTTACTTACTCCCCCTTCTCACGTGTTAGGCTTAGGTCAGGCACACCGGGGTAGGCTTAGTTAGAAGCACCAGTTGAGTATGTTAGCCTAATGTATATATGACTGTATATATGTTTTATTACTTTTAAACCATTGTATGGCTAAGAAACCATATCAATGCTTTTACAGTTCTATTTCGCAATTCTTATCCTACTGTACGTACTTTTTATAATAACAGTTATTGCGATTGTGGCAATACATTTCTCTTGTATGAGAAGAAAGACTGTTCAATAAATGTTAACCTTTATTGATACACGCCCGTCTCTCTATTCTCTACATACTGTGAAAGTAAACTGCACCAGACTGACTGAGTGAAATCTATGTCTATTGTTTCACACGACCCTAGAGATCGACTCTTGATCTGAGGAGCAAAGTTGTCATGTTGCACGGTTGTTGGAAAACTGAATCCCTTCTTGTCTGTGCCAAGGAAGCTGATCACTTCCTATGCAGAGAAGAAAGTTTCCAGTGACCTCTGAGCTAGTTGGTAACACAACCCAATTAAGTTTAGCATAGTCAGTGGAGGCCTGGAATATCCGCAGTTCCACGTCGATACTACTGTTTATGTTATTCCAATGCGCAGGGCCTAGTGGGAAACTAGGAACTACACTACAAGGGGGTCGCAGCCAAGCGTCTTCTCCGAGTCCATGCCATCACACCGCCCCTCGGGGGCCTCCGTCAAGCGGTTTAGGGAGGTACCATATCACATTGTTTTCAAATGCAGTCAGGTCCACAAACGACCCTCACTTACTTTGAGAATAGTGAAGCTGCAGTAGGTGGAAATAAGCTTCAGACAGTGTTACAAGCGCTGCTCAGAACTCTGAACTATGGCACCCAACATCCAGAACTTATGCCATTTGAGAATGGCAGTGACATTGAAGCAACTCAGGGACCAAAACCATTAACGTACTTTCACGTATGAAAATCTTACCTGGGGAGGGGGCAGGAGCGAAGCGCCCCCTCCCAGTCCGCGCCACCACACCGTATGTTGAAAATCTGAAGCCATCGTTCTACAAACTCAACCAACCTTGGATGGAAAAATCTAGAAAAATGTACAAACTGAAAACCAGTTTTGGTCTACATAGCATCAGTAGCAACGCTTGCTATCAGAGTGCATGAGTTTCATGCTCGATCGATTGAGCTAGCCGGATCGGGCAATAAAACGTATAAAATAGTTATGTAAATAGTTATTTAATAAAATGTTTTACCCTGTTTCTTTGCTGGTGTGTTGTATATATTTTTAATATTTGCATAGGGTTTGTCGTTATTTTGGGCGGGGTGGGTGACGGAGCCGAGCTGTCTTGCAGCCCTCATGGTGTGGAGCTCATTTCATCTCACTATTTTCGTATTTCTCATGAAGGGTTGTTCCTAATATTTCTATTTTAGCGAGGTCAAAAAGAGATCCAATTAGTGGCCTACTGATTTTGCTCGATTAATTTTATTTTTTTACACGATTTTTCACTATCTGCAAAGACTAAACAGAGTATTGCGACTTTGTGCTTGTTTGTAAATAGAGAATGAACCAAAGAGAATCAATTGTAAAACAGTAAATGCTTGGATAACAATCAATCAAATGGAGAGACAAGCAGGCACGACGGATTACAACGGGGGTAAAGGCCTGCGTTGACTACTCTTCACTATCTGCAAAGAGAGAGTACTACTAAGAGAAAAGAGGGGAGGGGGGGCAGCGTTCAAAGCACATCAGCGTGCATAAACACGAAAAAGTTTTTACCTATCACGTACTTGACATTTGACAGCTTTTGATATTTGCTATTAAAAACCATTGAAATTCACAGAAAAAACCATAGGTTTTAGGCCATATATAGTTAGGAATTTGCATTTACAAAACCTTGAAAATTCACTGAAAAAAGCATTGGTTATAGACCATATATAGTTAGGGATTAGCCTTTTCAAAACCTTATTTTACTCACACAAAACCATTGAAATTTCATATATAGTTAGTTGCACTAACTATATATCGCGCACCCGCAATCCACTGCTGATGATGTCACATATTACATCATTCATGACATGGTTAGTGACATCACTGATGACATCACTGATGACATCTCAAATGACATCACTGATGACATCTCAAATGACATCACTGATGACATCTCAAATGACATCACTGATAAAATCACTGATAACATCTCATTTGACATGACTGATCACATCACTGATGATATCATTCATGTGATCATACCATGAACCTCTTCAGACTCTAATATAACCTTAGATACAATCAGTGTAAACAGACAGTCACAGACTGTCACTCATCCATGGAGTTACTCACACACCTAGTCAGTTATGCAAAAAATCAATCACACCTCCATTTTCTCAACTATACAGTTATACACACCTTACTTATTCAAACATATACTAACACATATTTACTCTCTTATACAATCCCTGATACATGTTCACAATGATCCATACAGCCACTCACACATTCACTGGCTCTTATGCACAGTTATTTATATATGTCAACTCTCACATGTACTGTGTTTTACATATATACTTACTTTGACATGTAGCACTGAGATATCCATTCACTCACTAATACACTCATGCACAGTCAACCGCCCATACAGCTGTTTCCACATGCACTTTTGAACCCATACATATAGTGAATCAACTACTCACACATCTATGTACAGAGTCACACACCTCCCAGCCACCCATACACACACACTCAGTTTCCCATACAAATACTTGGACAACCAATGAATAACCCATACAGTTACTCATATAGCTACTGATCAACATATGCAGCAGTTTGTAGAACAACAGATATAATGATGCACAAATTAAGACAGTTTAGTCACTAACCCATGCACTCAGTGAGACACATTTAATCACTCACTCATACAGTCAGTCATGCACCTACTAAATCCTTCATCCAGACACTTATACATCCACTCATTCTTCAATATGTAAGACATATTTTAACTTTACAGAAACATACAGTCACTGGATGTTGTCATCAGTGATGTCATCAGTGATGTCATTTGAGATGTCATCAGTGATGTCATCAGTGATGTCACTAACCATGTCATGAATGATGTAATATGTGACATCATCAGCAGTGGATTGCGGGTGCGCGATATATAGTTAGTGCAACTAACTATATATGAAATTTCAATGGTTTTGTGTGAGTAAAATAAGGTTTTGAAAAGGCTAATCCCTAACTATATATGGTCTATAACCAATGGTTTTTTCAGTGAATATATATATAAACATATATTTCTCTCCTCCAGTGCCGGTTTGCGCACCTTGGGCTGTCGCGGAACGGTCCCGGATAGGCCACCGATAGGCCTTACATTTTTTACCCCAATTACCTCCTCTTTTCAGAAGTAAGCCAGGACGCCCGGAGTTTGTTTGCAGAATTTATTCAGCAGAGTGAAAAAGTGTGACGCGTTTCGCCGATAAGGCTTGCTCACGCTCCCAATATATATATATACACACACACACACATACACACATACATACATACATACATACACACTGGTTTTTCCATCTGACCATTTTTCTGCAGTAAAGAATTGTTGCCCACAAGAAAACCGGATTGCCCAGCTGCCAGTTCGGGCCTGCCTCTGTATATATTCCATAAGAAAGATAACATGCACTGATAGTGACATGTAAACATGTCACTATCCAGTAGAGAAATGATTTGGTTGCACATGGAACCTCTTCCCAGGGTCGAGGACAATGAGCAGTACAGCCTTTTGTGATGCATTGCTTTACTCCAGCTAGATGGAGCCACTCAGAGCAATGCAACGTGACCTTGCATTACTTCTTTGGTCTAGGTCTTTTATCACTCTTACACCACTTTGCATGGTGTAAGAGTGATGCACTTTTAAATAGGCCCAGTAGTTTAGGATTGTAGTGCAAATCCTTATCTACTAACAATGGTAGGCAGTGATTTGCCAACAAACATAATGTCTCTTTGAAACGTTGTGGATATATTTTATTTTCTCATACATTTTCAAATATTGTATGTACATAACTTTCAAATATTGCATGTGTGATGCACTATACAGCACACATCTAATGTATAAAATGTTATGCACTTTGTTTAGCATATTGTTTTAAATAAATGTGCGGTCCTGCAGTACAAAATCCATTCTAGGAAACACACACTTTTGCATTATGATGTAAGGTATGTGCGTTTGGTGCCAGGCAGCCTAGAGGCACAATATACAAATATATACATATATACATACATACATATGTGCACTGGTGCTGGGGACAGAAGCAGTAATCCCAGATATTAGTAGAAACGGATATGCAATGTTCTTTCCCCTCTCCCTGAGCTGTATTGCTCTAGAAATTGTCAAATGTGCTTCTACATGTTTGAAAAAAGGGTGAAGCTTTCAAAAAAATAGGCAGCTGTGTCAGTCTACTGCAGACATGGTTGATTGTTTTTCTCATAAGCTTTGAAGAATAGCTCCCTAAAGAATGTACTGCTTCTCATAAAATAGTCTGATTCTGTGCAGAAGGGACTCCAAGATATGGCTGCGTACATTAGGATTCACAGCAGCGATGGCTCCTCCGTTAAGGCGAAGAAGCATCACCCCACTGCTCTCTGAGCATGCAACATTGAAAAATCAAAAGATTATTCCACAATGTTATTATCATTTTATTTTTTCAGTCCTGAGTCTAAACCAGTGTAGGGCAGCTTGGGGCTGGGCTATCGTGGTAAGTTTGGAGGAGGAGTGGTGTGCACCATAAGTGCTTTGGCTAGCCTTCTGAATGCGGTCAAACTGTCATGCATACTTAGCATTTCTCCACCCTGCTGTACAACACAGCCGGTTGGAGACCAGTACCAGGCTCCCAGGCACAGTCTAAGTGGCAAATCAGGCAGCTCAGACCAATCACAACACTGTTGTCATTCTGGTAATACTATTACCAGCATGGCAGCAGTGTCATGATTGGCTTAGAAGAGTCTGGGAGCCTTTGTGCTGCCAGGAGTCAGAGAGGATGGAAGAGACACGGCGGCTGGCAGGTAAGTTATCTTTTCTTTGTTATCTGTCCATCCCCCTGTCTACTCCCTACCCCACTGCCCATCACGTCTGTACCGCAGCAGCAGCCAATGGGTCCATATTGTCTTGGGGCTGTACCTAAAAGAGCTGTGTTGTCTATGGCAAGTCCACCTCTTGCAGAAATAGTATTTGAGTGTATCTCGGCCACAGTCGTCACAGACGCTTTGGAAACTCAGCAGACCCCTGTTCATTGTGCCTCTGGTATGGGTGATGCTAGCGGTGTGGACAGTTTGCATCTAATAGAGCATATAAAGCAATGGTAATCCATTGAGCAGCAATTGAACATACGGATATCGAATCCGGGTCCGGGACAAGGCACAAGAACACACTTTTGATTCTGACAGGCTGCCCCGGGACACCAAAGGTGGCTACCTGCGAGGGCGGCCATCCTTAGTGCCATAGGATGGCACGGACCTTCAGCGGTCTAGTGGTTGGCTGACTAGGTGGTCAGCCAGTGGTCAACCTGGGATTCCCCCACGCATGAGATCATTTCCTGTCCTGGGGAGAGGGGGGGAGGGCTATATAGCCCGGGGGGCGAGGGTCTGGCGTCCTCTTTTGTTCCTGTGCAGCGGCGCGTAGTAGACCCTCGCCCCCCACCGCTGGTGAATCCCGCAGCGCGGACCCGGACTGCCCGCCGTTCTTTTGTTCAAGGTGAGAGGCTTGGGCGATGCTCGTGGGATGAGGGGGGCGGGGGGGGCGGGGGCGCTGGGCGCGCTTGTGGCATTTCGCTTGCGAGGTGTTTTGTGGCGAATGCTTGGGGTGTCTCCTGCGGCATGTTTGGACGCTGCTTGGGGTTAATTGTGTTGTTAATTTGAGGGGTGCCCCCCCGGGGGCTTCGCACTTTCCAGTCGGGGGATGGCGGGTGTTGGCCAATTTCTCTGCTTTGGGGCTCCGCTTGCTGCGTGTTTGGGGCGCTGCTTTTGTTTCGGAGTTGGAAGGGGTGTGAGCTCATTGTTCCGATGAACTCTGTGGGTGGCCACCTTCGTGACTGAATGACTGCCCCGGGGGCAGGGCAGGTTGGCTGAAGATTGGCTGGCCCGTCCAGGTCAGCATGTTGTTCTTGCAGGTAGACAGGCGTGCTTATGAAGGCAGAAGAGGGAATGTCGGACAGGAATCGCGTGCGATGGCTCGGCCTGTGACATGCATGTCGGGCCTTGGGGCACTGGGAGCATTGTGTCATACAAGTTGGGGATGTCTGGCTGTTTTTTACTTGTTCGTCCTGTTTGCCGATGGTTTCGGAGAACACCAGAGGGGGAAGCGAGGGCATGGTTTGTACTTCTGGGTTTGTCCAGAGCAGCGTGTTCTCCCTTCCATGCATGGCGACCAAAGCGTCGAGTGTGCTATGGTTCTCGCCTCGTGGCGCTTCTTCCGTGGGCTTTGGCTTTTGGGGGGTTTCTTGGCGCTGGGGCGGCCGCCCGCTCCTCTCACTTTGGGACGGGGACGGGTCGGGCGGGTCTTGGAATGCGGATCTCGGAATGCGGCTTGCTGGAATGCAGCCTGCTGGGGAGCGAGGTGGGGGGGGGCAGGAGGGCTGGCGGGGGTGTTGTTTTTGGGCCCTCAGGGGGGGGGGTCGGGTCAAGATGGGCCTGCCGGGGGCACGTGGGGTGGCCGCTCGCGCCTTGCACCGTCGGGTCGGGGGGCCGGGTTTTGGAATGCGGCCTGCGCGGCGGGCTTGTGGGAGGCGACAGTGCTACCAGCCGAAAATGCGCGTTGATTCAGGGGCACGGGGAGTGAGCGCTAGGGAATCGAAATTGCAATACGATAGTAGAAATGTTTTCGATTTATGTTTAGAAACGAGAAGGTCTAAGAAATGTTTCATACTGGAGTAATGTTCTACGGTACCAAATCAAACACACATTGAAACATGAGTATGTATGTATTATGTTGGCATATGATCTTTGATGCACGTTGACAATATTAGATACGATGTATGACGCATTCACCTCTGTTCGGCCTACTCATTGATTGCTGGGTTCTCTCATTCTGCGCAATGTACTTCGATGTGTCATATTGGACGGTGGCAGGGGACGGGGGAGGTTTCACTGAATGGGTTCATCTGTAGAACAGAGGTCAGTGAGGGGATTAGAATGGGAGTGGGTATTATGGGTGTTGTAGTTGGGGCAGGCAAGCGTGGGCGGAACGTGTATGGGGGTTTTTTGGGGGGGCGACTAACATGTTGTTTTGTCGTTATGCAGGATTGCTTCACGGATGGAGGATTCACGGCTCATGCGGGGAGCGGCGCAGGTGGGGGGGGCCTTATTAAAGGGGCATGTTTAGTACGCATCTTTGTGGGGAATGACTGCAGAAGGTGTAGGCAAGGCTTAGGATTGATGTCGGGGGTTAGATGGGCTACGGGGCGGGTGGGGGGGCACGGGGCATTTCATCATGTGTTTAATTTTACAGATAAATTAAAGGCAAAGGGTCTCGGGACTGTCTACAGGGACGGCATAGGTAAACGGTTGGCTTACTGGGGTCAGTAAGTCGCATGGAAAATAAAGTAAAAAGAATTTTGGAGGCACGTGCCTAATTTGGGTTTTCTCTTGCAGAAGGGAGTGGCGGAGCAATATAAGCTTGGGGTGGACCTGTGGACCGGATTGGGAGCAGCAGTGCAAGCGTTGAGTTTTCTGGTCTGGAGTTCGCTCGCACGCGCGCAGTCGCCACGGTCGCCGCACTCAAAGTAAGTAAAAAGGGCTGGGTCGGGATCGGTGTTGGGCCCGTGTAGGGGAGCCCATTTAATCCCAGCGCAGAGGACGTTGCTTATTGTCTCTTATCGTCCTATCCTCAGATTTGGAACGGATCGGCGAGCATGGAAAGCCAGGGATCCCCATCGCTATTCACTCAGATGTCGCAGGTGGAAGACTCGCTGCCTGATGCGAGCCAAGCACCACAGTGGGCGGCCCTCATTCGGATGGCCAAGAGGAAGGGTTTAGCCTGGGTCGAGGGGCTCTTGAAGGAGGCGGATGAGGATGATTCTGGGGTCATTTGCGAGGCTTCATTGTCTGAGGTTGAATCGCAAGAGGCGGGGCCAACCAGATTTTCCAAGCGGGCTAAGAAACAAACATCCAAAGAGTTCCCTCCTGACCCTCCAGCAGCCAAGAGCAAAGCTGTGACCGCACAAATAGAGCCTCCGCCCAGACACGCGTTGCCTGGTGCGGTACCGCCGGGCGTCTCATCAGGAAAAAGCAGAGCTGTGTCCACACACATTGAGCCCCCGCCGAATAACTCTTTGCCGGGGGGGGGCACAGGCCACTTCTAAAGAACATGTCCCTGTCCAGCCCGTGTATGCCACTCGGGAGGACCTTGCAAGACAGTCTGATTCACTTAAAGAATTTATGAGAGAGCTCATTGGTGCCATGGTACCACCAACGCAGATTGACAAGACTGCAGGCACACCGGCGGACAACGGTGGGGGGGCAAAGGCTGCGGCTTCGGTGTGGGGCACTCAGCAGGCGGCGGCATTGCCTTCTACGACGCCCCAAGTGACTAGCACCCCTGCCGTGGTGGCGAGCTCTTCGTCGGTGGCGAGCGGTAGCATTGTGGCACCTCCCACGCTGCTGCAGCCCGCCCCGCCTGTTGTGCCTGCGCCGGCCGTCGTCAGCGATATGGCAGTCCCGGTGGCTGCGGGGGTGGTCACTCCCGCTCAAAACAATGGTACGTCTGTGGTCCCTATAGTGGGCAGTGGTGCTGGGGTATCATCTGTGTCATCTAATACCATTTCTTCTACAGGAAGCGCACTTGGCACAGTTACCTTGGCAGCAGCTCCTTCTACCCCTTGCATTGAGCCTAAAGTAGCGGCCGCACCCCTGTTGTCGGGTCATTGTCACCTGGCATGGCAAGTCCCGTTAGCAGCCAAGGAGTTGATATGGAAGCGGGAGTTGATAGATATCTTCTCGCTACTGCTGTTAGGTCAGGAAGGAACTGATGTCAGGAAGGCGGGAGTTAAGGAGGAGGATAAAAAGACCAAATACCAACAGTGGCCGGAAAAAACAATAGAAAATTGGCTAGATGCATTTGCAATTTTTCAGGCGGTGATATTGGAGAAATATCCAGAACAGGCGCAGGCGCTAGTCCAGTACAGTACCTTGATACGAAAGGAGGCTGCGCGTTGGGGTGGTCAAGGTTGGGTGTCTTATGACTTGGAATTTAGGCGAAGGATGTCATTGTGTCCAGAGATGAGATGGGACCAGAAAGAGGTTCAGTTGTGGCTAGACCATATGGGCTCCAACCTGCTGCGTAATGGGGGGGCCTTAGACAAGAAGCAGGGAGGCAAGTACTCGAACAACGCCTCACAGCGAGGCGAGCAGCAGCAAGACAGACAGTCATTTCGCAGTGGTTACAGGAATAGAGGGGGTAACAAAGGCTTCTTTAAGAGATCATCCCCAGGTATTTGTCGATCTTTCAACGCCGGTTATTGCGCCTGGGGGAAGTCTTGTAAGTTTGGGCATTCATGCAACAAGTGTGGAGGCTCTAATGCAGCAGGATCGTGCACCACTCAGCAAGGGGGAGCTCCCAAGCCTACAAAGGAGGCAGGTAGCAAGCAATAACTCCAGCGCGCCGCCACTTCACTCCAACCCTCCCCCCTCCCCCGATTTGATGCTGGATGAAGGTGCACGCAGTTCAGCAGGGGCGTGCAAGGGACCCTCGCCTGTAATTTTGAACAATTTGTTGCCCCTCTTACAGGAATATCCGCTCGCGCGTGACAGGCTCCTGTTGTTGGCGGGATTTAGCGAGGGTTTCAGGATACCATATGTGGGTTGTGAGGCCCCCAGAGAGGCTGAGAATTTGAGATCCGCGAGGGATTTGCCGCTAGTGGTGAGATCCAAAGTGGAGAAGGAGAGATTGCTGGGGAGAGTAGCGGGCCCTTTTGCAAGTCCACCATTAAAAGACTTTGTGGTGTCGCCACTGGGGGTGGTCCCTAAGAAGGAGCCAGGGGCGTTCAGGCTGATTCACAATCTTTCTTATCCTGAAGGAGCATGAGTTAACCATGGGTTGGAGGAAGGGTCTTGCTCCGTCTCTTACAGCTCACTGGATGTGGCATTGGACGTAGTCAGAAGAGCAGGTGTGGGGGCGTGGCTGGCGAAAGCAGACATAGAGTCAGCCTTTAGGTTGTTGCCGGTGCACCCCAGCAGTCAACACCTGCTAGGTTTCAAGTTGGATGGAATGTACTACTATGATCGATGCATGCCGATGGGGTGCTCAGTGTCGTGCGCATACTTCGAAGCATTCAGCAGCTTCCTGCAGTGGGCGTTACAATCTCGCTACGGAATAAAAGGGGTGTCACACTACCTGGACGACTTCCTTTTTGTAGGGACTCAAGGGTCTATGGAGTGCAGCGAGGCATTGCAGAAATTTGAGGAACTCACCACTACTTTGGGGGTTCCATTAGCTCCTGGTAAGACAGTGGGGCCTGCGCAAGTGTTGACTTTTCTAGGGATTGAGATTGACACGGTGAAGGGGGAGTGTCGGTTACCAGCGGACAAGGTTCGGGACCTGGAGCAGTCCATTGTTTTGGCTCTAGGTCAGGACAAAGTGACGCTAAGTTCCATGCAAGGGCTGCTGGGGAAACTTTACTTTGCCGCCAGAATCATTCCGGCGGGAAGGGTCTTCGCGCGCAGGCTGGCTATGGCATGCGCGCAAGGCAGGAAGAGTTATCATTTGGTGAGACTTAGTAAAGGTATGAAGGAGGATCTCAGGATGTGGGCAATGTTTCTCGCTGATTTCAACGGCTCTGTGGTCTGGAGGGCGCCGTGGGCAGGGTCACCTGAACTGGCCATGTTCACAGATGCTTCTGGCAGGGAAGGATTTGGGGTTATTCTTGACACTGACTGGTGCGCGCAAAAATGGCCGAATGTCTGGCGAAAAAAGAGAGTGACCTCCAACATCACGGTGCTAGAACTGTTCCCCATTGTTGTAGCTTTTCACCTTTGGCCAGCGAAGTTAGCCGCGCGTAGGGTCTTGATGTGGTCGGATAATCTGGCTGTGGTACAGGCCATCAATTCTCAGTCTGCGTCTTGCCCTCTAGTTTTATGCTTACTCAGGGAGCTGATGAGGGTTTGTCTGGTCTATAATGTAGAATTTAGAGCGCGGCACCTCCAAGGGGTCCAGAACACAGCGGCTGACGCTCTTTCTCGCTTTCAGTGGCACAGGTTTCGGGAGGAGTGGCCGAGGGCAAAGGAAGAGATGACAAGATTCCCGGAGCACCTGTGGTTCATTCTGAATCTGAGAGGCGATTGAGAGGTCTAGGCGAGCTGGCTTTGGCACCGTGAACAGTCAAGCGTTACCGGGCAGGAGTGGAGAAGTTCTGTGCAGTCACCGGGGATTGGGAGCAGGTGCTGCCAACTTTGGAGTCCAGGACTCAGGACTTTATTATGTGGGCAAAGGACGAGGGCAAGTCACAATCTTGGGTGGTGGGCCATTTGTCGGCCATTAGTCACCACGCTAGGCTGAGGGGACAGCTTGACCCAACCAACTCCTTTCTAATACGGTCAGCGCTGAAAGGTTGGTCGAGAAGTGAGCCCCGAGCTCCGGATAACAGGGCAGCGATTGACTTTGCAACTTTGAAAGGGATGCTGGACAACACAGAGAGGGCCACCAGCTCCGCGTTTGAGGCAGCACTTTTTTCCACTACCTTTGCACTAGCATTCTTTGGGGCCTTCAGAATAAGGGAGATTGTGGCTGCATCAAAGAATGACAAATCAGGTATCGCTTTGGGTAGGCAGGACGCCACATTGGTTGGGGACTGCTTGTCTATAAGGTTGAGGCAATCTAAAACAGACCAAGGAGGTGCAGGCAAGGTGATAGTGCTGAACAAATTGGGAATTGCCCGGTATTGCCCCGTACAACTGGTGGGAAATTATCTTGCGCGGCGCCCGCCGGGGGAAGGTTACCTTCTGATTCACGCAGATGAAACCCCCTTGACCAAGTACCAACTGCGGCGCGTCATGGACACTTGCTTAGAATTAGCGGGCTGCAACAGCAACAGACAGGGGAAAAGGTTTTGTACTCACTCATTTAGGATAGGTGCTGCGACTACAGCTTTTCAGGCAGGGCTGCCAGTGGCAAATATAAAGCAGGTGGGGCGCTGGGAGTCCAGCTGTTACAAACGGTACATACGCACATGAGAGGGTTAATACAGGACTGGTTGGCGGGCAATTTGGGAGATATGTTTGTGACATTGATGCAATGTATTGTTAGCAGTGTATAATCGGATATGTAATAAACGTGTTTTAAACATCTGCATCTTTTATTTGTTAGGTAAATCGGTCTGGGTGGCTGGAAATGTGAGAATCCAAAGGGTAGCCCGTTGGGCCGATAGCGGAAAATGGAAGCATGGTTTTGCAACAACAAAAATCAGGTGGATAGTGTCGCATGATTTGCATTGGAGTAGCGTACAGCGCGTATTTCAAAAACTGTTAGACGGGGGCGAGTCTCCACCAGACTTATTAATTGTGCATTTGGGAGGCGAGGAATTGGTCCACTTGGAGCGCAGGGCCCTGCTGCAGTTAATGAGGGGCACGCTGAGCAATTTGAGCAATCTGTTGGGGCGGTGCGAAGTATGGTGGTCCGAGATCACTCCAAGACTGCATTGGAAGGGTGCTAGATCAGGGGTGGCCATCGAAACTTCCCGCAGGCGAGTATGTATATGCTAATAAAACTGCAACAACTTTCTCCATCAACTTGTGTGGTGTCCGTTATTGTGCGATGGGGGGTTGTGTGTAAGCGGGTACGGGCCGATATTGGCACTATGACAGGCTGCCCCGGGACACCAAAGGTGGCTACCTGCGAGGGCGGCCATCCTTAGTGCCATAGGATGGCACGGACCTTCAGCGGTCTAGTGGTTGGCTGACTAGGTGGTCAGCCAGTGGTCAACCTGGGATTCCCCCACGCATGAGATCATTTCCTGTCCTGGGGAGAGGGGGGGAGGGCTATATAGCCCAGGGGGCGAGGGTCTGGCGTCCTCTTTTGTTCCTGTGCAGCAGCGCGTAGTAGACCCTCGCCTCCCACCGCTGGTGAATCCCGCAGCGCGGACCCGGACTGCCCGGCGTTCTTTTCCCTCCCATCCGCTTACCCTGCTCTTGGGCAGATCGGGGTTGGGGGGGGGCTACTACTAATGAATTGTTTTTGTGTTGCAGGCGGAGTTACAGGGCGATCCAATACAGGAAGGTACAGAAGGGTACCCTCTACAGGAGCACCGGAAGGGTGCGTGAGCGATATATCCCCCAGGGAGATCCACAGTAAAAGGATCCTGGGGGACTGACGGCGCCCCGTTAGTCCTTCGGGCGGTTGTGTACCTGAGCAACCGGGGGTTGCCAACGCTCTGCCCCCCGAGGGGGGGGTTTGAGTAAATGGGCGGACGAGAGGTTCGCCGGGGGTAGGGGTTAGACCTTCCCCCACAAACTGATAACGCCCCTAAGGTTTAACACCGCGGGGGGTTATAGCTCGGTCAGGTGGGCGGGTCGCGAGGGGCGGCCTGTTCTGGATCGCCCGTAAGTTAACCCAACATGTTGGCATATGTATATGCTAATAAAACTGCAACAACTTTCTCCATCAACTTGTGTGGTGTCCGTTATTGTGCGATGGGGGGGTTGTGTGTAAGCGGGTACGGGCCGATATTGGCACTAAGGCCTGTGCAATGCAGGATTGGCTACGATAAGCATGATGTAATCCTACAGTAATGGGGGATAGTGAGAATGCTTAATGCTAAGTCGTTTCACCAGCATGCCATAGCTATGACCTACTCTTGTAGGTGAAATTAATGCATACGCCAGGAGTTATTCAAGATTAAATTGCAGCGCCTCATACCAATCCATCTTTCCATTTTCTTTTATGTATTAACTTGAGTATTTCTTGTCTGACTCGTTTTATTCCAAAATGGTTTGACAAAGTGTGCGCTTACAATTCAGCGAGGAAGGGAAGTGTGCGTTCAAGCCCTAGGTTAAAAAGTTTGTAATTGAAGGGTCACACATTTAATTTGTTTCAGCAGCTTTAGCTATGTCAAAACAATTTCGCAAATTTGGATTCTCCAACAAAGATGAGATGCTAAGCTGTGATGGCATTTCATAATACCCAATAAAGTTGTTGCAAATGAAGGAAAACGAGCGTTTTTTTAAACCTCAGTCATTTCATGCTCTTCAGAGCACTTCAAATTTAGTAGCCATCAGAAGTCAAGTACTGAATTAATATGAACCCAGAGAGCATACATTTCTCTCTCACTTCATTATTTAAAGGCAAAGTTATTACAATTCAAGGCAGACCTCGAGGATATAAACGAAGGGTTCAACCTTTTTGTGTAAAAGGTTGCAAAACACTATTTAAAGTGTGGTGGGAATAAAAGTAAAACATGGCCGAGCAGAGTTGGCCTGATAATTTTCAGTCTTCTAGATACATTGGACTCGATCAGTTCTCATTTCTCGGCACAGCTGACATCACATTCCCTAGAGTAACAGGCTTCATTCTGAAATATATTACTAAAGCGGAACAAATATAAAGCTTTAACAAAGAATGAGAGACACAGAAAACCAGCACCATGTGAAAAATTAAATAGAAAAATCATTCTGCACGGCAATAGTAAGAAAGGTATCTCTGTAAATATTGTGGTCTTCGTTTATCTTGTTATCTGAACATGGTACGCAAATACACACTTCTAAAACAAAAACAAAAAGTTAAAAATGCGACTACTTGAACCTTTGGAGAGAAACATCAACAGGATGGGAAATTCGATAAGCAAGGTAAATTTATGAATATTACTACATTTATTAAAATGCTGATTTGCAACACCATTGTTGTTTTGAAACCCCATTTACAATGTGCTCTTATTTTGTACCAAGATGTGCAGGCATTCTCGACTGTGAGGGACTTTGCCCGAGGAGCGCTGACCCCCCTATATCATGTCACAAACTATGATTATCACCATAACGTCCACACTCCAGAATTACTAGGAGGCCGAATAATGGTAATTTGGAAGGGAAAATTCCGAGGACTTTAACAGGCGACTCATCAACAGCTTACCTTTCAGAGGTTGTAGATATTAGGCAATCACAGAGAAATATGCAAATATAATTATAATAGAATGCTTTTGACCTTCAGTGTATTATTCCTATTGCTGGAGCCTGACTGGAAACCAAAAGCAGACGTAGTAAGGCTGTTGAAACCAGCCCTGCTGTACTCCGTTCCTCTTCTCTTTCTTTGACAACATTTTTTGTTAGAAATGGGATTTCTGGGTGGCTAGGGCATGCAGCTAAGCCAGGCAGAAACCAACACTCAAGTCAGGGCAATGGAGTTATAGGCTGAAGATAACCCCTGCTCACTCCCTTCGTAGCTTGGCACGAGCAGTCAGGCTTATCCCAGAGGCAATGTGTAAAGCGTTTGCGCAACACAAACACACAGCAGCAACACACTAGGCACACCACAAAAAAACCCCACTCAAGGTTATATATAAAAAATAGTCTTTGTATTATCCAAAACACATTAGAATCATAATCACAAAATGTACACTGTGCCAACTGGCACTAGGTAATATTCACAGGGGGCTGTATACACAGGACAGGGCAATCGGGCCATGCTCAGGACCTTTGGAAATCACAAGTAGCCATTGTAAAACACAACCAGTAACGACTGGCACAATAATGACCTCAGCATTATATCACATTAGGATTAGCCACAGACCACAGTATGCATAATTATCCTAGGCATGAACACATTATGTCATTGGCATCACAAGCATAAACACATTATTCACAAATCACATATTATACCTCTCATTATGCCTCACCAAAAAGAATGACCCCCAGGCGAACTGGCCTTTCACTGGGGCTCAAAGTGCCCTCTGCCCAGAATATCAGGGCGCAAAGATAGGGCTTCTCAATTAGCCCTCTGGCTGCCAAGGCCGCATATCCAAGGTGCACAATGCGCCGGGGGCGGGAGAGTGTATTTTACAAAAAGAAAATGTTCCCATGTTGCAGCTACATGCACTCCTGCGGTGCAGCTGAGGTAATTAAACAGCACTGGCCCCACCGTGCCTCTGGAGCCCCTTTGTTGTGGCTCCTAGTATTGGCCGGTACAGCAGTGCAAAAATTGGCACCGCAGTACCTTGGGAGCCCCTCCTTCTTGGAGCCCCTCTTGTAGCACTTATGCCCCCAATAGGCACTCCTAGTGCCCAGCACCAACCGTGCCACATGAGCCCCTCTCGACTGGAACTCATCCGGTGCCACCACTAAGCACCAACAATACAAGGCTCCATTCCAGCCCCACTCATCGGAGCTGTCCTTCTTTCGTCACTGGGGATAGTGCTGCTGATCCGTGCTGGGGACCCACAGGCTTGGGTGAACTCCTCCTCTCTCGACTCTACTCTTTGGCAGTGCGCACGGTGCGGAGAGCCATCACATGACTCCGTCTCCTTCAGTGCAGGAGCAAGGCACCGACAATGTGCCTCAGTAGGCCGTACTCACTGGGGTCTCCTCTTCTGGGCCAATCACCCTGGCCTACCAACGGCACACGGGGGCCCTGCTTTCCTCATGGGATAACCTGCCTGGCTTCCTGCGACTTCCTTGCGGTTGGCTGACCATGCCCCCAAACCAGGCACAGCTGCCTGGCTTTTGGGTTGCAATGGCAGCGGCCCGGTGGGACGACAATGTGGGGTAGGCTCCCGCTTCTTTCTTGGAATGATGCAGTGCAGGGTGGGCTCCCGCTTTCCTCTTGGAATGCCACAGGGTGGGGTGGGCTCCTGCTTCCTTGTTGGAATGCCGCAGTGCAGGGTAAAAATTGCAAAAAACACAGTTGATGGACAGAATGTAGAACAATGTCATGCATTCACCCCAGTACAAGGATCTGGGCCTAAATCCATCGTTTATTTGCACTCCACACCACCCTGGGTTAGACACTGGCTTTATGCAAATCAGCTCTGACCCTGTGCCTCATGGGAACAGTCCAGTCCGAACTACCAAGCCATGTCTTTCCCAGACCGGAATCAAGCATCCAAGGACCGGTTTCTGGCTATCAGCCTTCATCAGCCTGGATAGCTTGACTCCAATGGTGTGGAGAGCCTGGGACTCACGTCTGAGTATACCCAGCACACTCGGGGTGAAAATTGCAAAAAACACAGTTGATGGGGGCACTTTGTTGACAAGGTTACTCTTCCCCTTTGTAAGGTGAGGGGTCGGTGCTCAGACAAACCACAGGGGGCGGAGCCAGCATTCACCCAGGCAGACACAGACCTATTCTTTGGGTCAGGGGACTATTCCTCCCCTACTCCAAATGCAGATCCCCTAGTCATCCTAGCTCTGACCCATCCTGCCCTCCCTGGAGCCACACAACCCTCACCATCCCCTGTCACACCAAAGCCAGACATGCAATCCATATCAGGCAGCCAGGCACATGGCACGCAGAAATTCAAACTTTACAGAAGTAAATATCAACAAAACAGGGTACCACTGACACCATAAATCCCGCTAATTTTTTGTAAGCAGGAGTCCCTTTTATTGACCCTGCACTTGTTTTATTTTTTGTATTTTTATATAATTTTAGCAATCAAGCATTCCTTCACCATATACACAACACAAGTTTTAAAAAAAAGGGAAAAACCTTTACATTTATAAACAAAACATGAAAAATTATGCAAAAAGAATCTTACAACAATACACTTAAATTCCTGCGAATATTTGAATTTTTCTCCAGCTTGACATTTAAATATTTTCACACAAAGAAGAGAAATCTTTTACACCTTTAAATAACTTCAGCGTTAAAGAGCATTATTCGTGTTTCTACAAGATTCTAATGTCCTATTATTATTCACTGTGCCAAGACTATATACGATGTTAGTCCTGTCCTGATTTTTGGTCCTTTTTGGTGGTCTGAAAAGAACAGTAAGCTTTCTTTTCAAGGTGCGAGTTTATCTTATTCCAACTCAACCAGATAGAGAAAAAAACAAATTGTTTTAGAGTTGATGTTTCTACACCACTGTGTTGTGCCGACGCGTTTCGACCTTGCTGGTGTGGGACCAACACGTTAGTTTATCTCAAGGTCTTCATCAGGGCTGGTATCAGTTGTGATAGGACGGGTTTTGGTATAATCTTTACAGAAGTGGCATTTCTTAAATCTGTGCACACCATTGCGCAACATTTATTAATACTATTTCAACCATACCAGACTTGACCATGCTGCTCCTCTCATATCAGGAATTTCCACTGAAACACTTTTCAGGGAACCCCCAAAGAATTCCTATGAGAGGATAGCCTCGCAGCAGTGAGAAACCAAAATGGAGATTTGCCACTACCAGGACATGTCACACACTTAAGGTCCTATCTTTTACCCACATTACACCCTGCCCATAAGGCTAGTTAGGGCCTTCCTTAGGGGTAACTGAAATGTAATAAAAGGGTTTCACAGACATGGCACACACTTTAGGTGCCACGTTACAGCGGCAGTAACACTGTGCGCACAGGACCATTCAATGGCAGAGGCCTGAGACAGGTTTGCAAGGCTACTTTGGCGGGTGGTGCAATCAGCGCTGCAAGCTCACCAGTAGCACTTAATTTACCAGCCCCGGGTATCTGAGATACCACTTTATAGGAGACTGACAGTTAAATTAAATATGCCAAACAGTTGCAGACCAATCTTTATCACAGAGAGCACACACACTTTACACTGGACAGCAGTGCTAAAGTGCCTAGATTTCTAAAACCACCAACATCATGTCAGGAAAAAGGCTAGGGGAAGGCACACAATTCAGGGATGACCCTGCAAAAATGGCCAAGTCCAATATTCCATTTTAATGGTCCCTGTGTGGTTGTCAATGAAGACTGGAAAGCTTCATGCAGGCGAAGACTGTTGGAACTGGCCCTTCTTGAAGGGTCATCCCCAAACATTTTCCTTCTTCTTCCCTTATTTTTCCTGACCCGTGGCTGTTGACAATAGGACTCTGCACACTTTACCACTGCTGATCAGTGCTAAAGTGCATATGCTCTCTGTGTAAATTGTTATTATGATTGGATATACATGATTGGCATATTTGTATCACCATGAAGTCCCTAGTAAAGTGAACTGGGTGTGCCAGTGCTGGTGATGACAAATGCTCTAGTTGGCCTGCAGCACTGATTGTGCCACCCACATGAGTAGCCCCAAAATGGTGTCTTAGGCCTACCACCGCAGTGCCTGTGTGCAGTCTGTGAACTGCCATGTCCTCCTGGTCAGTGTCCCCACTGACCAGGCCTAACCCTTCCCTTTTTGTGCAAATTGGTCACCCCTATGGAAGGCCCAAGGTACCCCCCTGGGCAGGGCGCAGTGTACGTGAAAGGTAGAGCATGTACTGGTGCAGGTGAAATGCTCTGGTAGTGAATTACAGCCATTTTCGTTTTTCACTATTGTAAGGCTATATTGCTCCATAAGTTAACATGGGAGAAGCTGGCTACAGTAGCTACCAGCATATCTTCCCATAGGAACAAGATAGGACATAAGAATCGTGTATCCCTGAACTCAGAATTTAATAACACCTCTTTTAGGAAAGGTGGTTTTTAACTCCTGTGTTTGAGAATAGCACTTTTAGAAAGTTGCTGTTCTCTTGTCTGACCCTTCTGTGTGCCTTGGTCTGTTTGTGTATTGACTGTCTGGTTTGGGAGTGACAGGGGATAGGGATTCCGCAGGAGGCTGGCTGAGTCAGCCTTAGGCTGAATGACTGCATTTGCAACTCGAGTGGTGGGAGGAGATGGCACCTGGGCCTAAATAGAGCTGTGCATGCCTTCCACAATGCTGGCTCCACCTCCTGCTGAGCGGCTGACGACCCTGCCCCTCACTCCTAAAGGAAAGGAGAAGCCAGAAAAAAAAAGTGCTCATGAAACACCCAGAACTGGTTCAGACCGGGCTCAGGGCCCACTTGCACAAAAAGAACAAAGACTTTTAGGGGTATAAGTACAGAACCCCTGACAAGAGAAAATTAGATCAACCTGGAATCAAGAAGGAACCTCTGCCAAGGAGAAAGCTGATACTGAAGAAGGAAGATTGTCCAGCTGTTGCTCTGCTGGATTGCCCTGCTGTTGCTTTGCTGCCAAGGAGAGGGGAAGGACTTTGCTTTGTGCTGTGTCCCCTTGCTTGAAGGAATCTCCAAGGGCCGGAGAAGAGCTGGCTCCCTGTTCTGAAGTCCCAGGAACAAAAGGACTTCACCCCCAGCTTCCCCTGAGCTCTAGTGAGAGAGTTATGTCCTTCCTGGAGTGCGTGGCCCATGTGTGGTGCATCTGAAAGTTGTACCTGTGCTGGGAAGCTGGAAACCAAGATTTAAAGACTTTGCTACAGAAAAGTTATCGTATCGCTCGCTGCGGAGCGCATCCCCGACAGTGCGAGGAAATTACCGCCGCTACGAAGGCCTAGATCGTCGCAGCGCATGTTGCCGCTGCCAGAGCAGTCGCATCCTTTGCTTGCTGGATGCACCTGACCGGTGCGGGAAGATTACCTTCACTGCGAGTGTCGTCTCAGAACCTGTCATCGCTGGGTGAGATCGCCGCACTGCTTGCTTGCGTACCGAATCACGGTGCTGCGAACATCGTCACAGAGCCATTGCAACGAGGAGTTGCAAGAGAGAAATCGCCACTGGATCGCTCATCGTCGACCTGTAGATCGTCGCAGCCCCTACGAGATTGACGCATCGTGCCTTTGCAAAACAAACTTCCCATGGAACCTACGCACCGGAATCCATACAAGTGGCCTTCCTCCCCATACAGACCGGACACGTCCCAACACACTTGCTGCTGTGAGGTTCCGTGACAATTGTAAGTGGTGTTTTCGACTCGCACGAATATGGTCGAGTCTGGTATCTACGAACCGCAAATGACGAGTTTAGTGGGTGTACGCAGTTTCGCTGTATTAACCTAAACCGTTCGTCTGTTTTCGTGGGTTTTTCTATCTGTACCCACGGGTTCCATCTTAGATACGGCATCCATTTTGTTTCTTGCCCTCAAGTAGCCAGCGAACGGACGTTGTCCGCTTCGCGACCCTGGGATTCCCAAGACATTAGCGGAAGACACATTACCTCCGAAAGTGTCTTTATGATGAGGGGGATGATACTGTAAGGCAGATGGCCCCGCTCGAGGCTCACCTTGCCGTGCCAGTCCATTGTCTCAGCCGTGCATCTCATTAGACACGTCCCTTTGATGCCTGTAGCTCGTGTTTCCCGATACCTCCTCTTTTACACCCTTTTCGATCTCCCCACTGTTTCCATCTTCCTCTGCACCTGTCCTTGTTCCTCATTCGATCTATTTTACTGCCGATTGGAATGTACTAATGGTGGGAAGATGGGTTTTTACAGTTGAGAACCGCCAAATGTTTCCGCACTTATGTTTCGGACTTTGAATGTATTAAAGTGACCAATGCGACCCCTCTCGGGGATAATTATGGGAACCGAGTTGTAAACCTTTGTGTACCGTGTAACCCTATGGGAGATACATGTATAAAAGGAGCGACCCACTTGCAGCAATTCGAAGCAGTCTCCCCAAGTTGCACGTGTTGTACTTGCTGTGACTTCTGTGTTCCCTGCAGTAATAAACCTCAAATCTTTGACGCCGAAGGAAGTGTCCCGTGTCTCTGTCACTTGTACGCCGGAACAGGTTACCCACGAAGGTTTCAGGTGTTGTCCCCTGGCACCGCTGGGTCTTTAAAAGAACCCAGTCCTTCAGTTGGCGCCCACGTGGGGCTGCATCAGTGGTACCGGTCCAAGCCCGACGATCGTGAGGAACTTCGTGTGAAATCTCCGAGGGAAGGTGCACTCCGCTTCATCGATCCTGTTGTCAAAATAAGTGGCCCGAAGACTTTTCCCGCGAAGATTCCCGCCTCCTGATGGCTGCGACGGACTGCTGCCCTGACTGTAGACCTGTTTTGGCGTCTGGCGTAGACCTTGGTATAGCGAGACGATTGACGGGCCTTCCTGGTGACGCCATCGATCTTTGAGTTAAGTATTTGTGGGTCGCTCCCAGAGATCTTGGTTGTGGTTGCTTAGTTGTTGCATGGTTCCATTGCATTTGCGGTTCTTGGTACTTTGTTGTGATATTTGACGACTGCAGCCGCCAAAAACCGAGGGTTTTTGCTCTTTGCTGGGACTTGGTAAATCCCGTAACCCTCGAAGTTTGTGAAACACGGCTAGTGTGCAAGATGCCTGGTCGCTGTACTTTGTTCATATGTTTCAGACGTTGTGGTACGGATTCCCGACTGGAGGACTCGTGTCCGATACCTCCGGTTGGAACTCCCACTTATGAGCTTTACAGTAAGCATGGACTAGGTCCTATTACTTTTAATGAATATTGGATTTGTTACACCAAAAAAGATGGTGTCCTTTGTTGGCCACCTCATGGTAGTTTCGAGACCCCGATTTTAGATAACCTCGAGGCAAAATTGTTTAAGAAAAAGTCAAGGCCGGCCATGTTTGATGCTTTTCGGTTGTGGCGTAAAGAAGCCCGACAGAAGGAGATCAGGCAGACTAAACGTAATCAGAGAGATGGTGTGGCTACTATTGTAAAGAAAGCAGAGCAGTTTCAGCGTGATAAGGAGGATAAGGAAAAGGAAGTGTTTGACAGACTACAGCGTATGTCCATAGATAAATGCTATCCTGCTTTGCCTACGGAGTCAGATAAGAAGGAAGAATCAGTTGAGGATCCTTTAATGTCCTATCTTATGAAGTCGCCACCTCCGTACGTACAGGGTACCACGGCTCCTGTGGTCCCCCCTGTACCTGTTCCTCAACCTGTTCCTCAACCTGTTCCTCAACCTGTTCCTCAACCTGCACCCGTTCTTCTGACTGTTCCTGCTCCTTTGCCTACTGCTGTTCCTACTGCTCCTCCGCTTATGCTTCCACATACTCCTGCTCCCGCTAATGCTCCTGCTCTACTTACTCCTGTTGCCTCTTCGGTCTCTACCCCTTCTCTTGTTAGTCCCTTGTGTTATACTTCTCCATCTACTCGAAGTCGTACCTCTCCTGTTGCGGTTAGCTTCTTTAATTCTCTTGGACCTGTTCTTGGGTCCGCTGGTTCAGACGGTCCCCAAAGGCGTAGCCAGCTTCCCGGTAATAGGGAGCGTGCCGCGCTGTATAACATGGCGATGGGTTGGATGACATATCCTCCTAGGAATCCTCCCCGTGCTGTACTTGATACGTTCTGTCAATTTAATATTCAGACACAGAGATACGTTTTCGAAGAAATGTGCAGGGTTTTGCGCGATCAGATATCGGCCGATGCACCCGACGATGTGTTGACCGCTTTGTCT
Organism: Lissotriton vulgaris; assembly: GCF_964263255.1. Taxonomy (NCBI): domain Eukaryota; kingdom Metazoa; phylum Chordata; class Amphibia; order Caudata; family Salamandridae; genus Lissotriton; species Lissotriton vulgaris. Next base: position 422,311,525 of record NC_141691.1, read on the forward strand.
GATCTACAGCTTCAGTTCTCGAACGGACTGATAGTGGATACCAACGTTCGACGCGCTGTTGAGCGGTTGCTATCTTTCCGTCCCGCTCCTATACCTCAAGCCTTGTTTGTTGAGGATGTTGAGAGTCAGTTCGATGCGTCCGGTCAGTTTCCCATGCGTGAAGTCCCACCAGTGTGGATGCCGGGTGATGCCGCCCAGGTTCCGCCGATTCTGCCACATTTCCAGAGAGTATGGATACATCTCCCATCGAAACGATCGGAAGTTTTACAGGTGAAGCAATCTTTGCCTGATCCTCGCAAAAATCCTGCAGGATATTATAAAGAATTATCGCAGCTCGTAGACGCTACGATAATGAATCTTGCCGATATCGATATGCTGTTCGGCAATGTCGTACCGCAACCGGTATGGGCTAAGATTCGTCAGGAAGATCATGCAAACGAATTGGGTGGTGATTGGGCTGCCCTTACGGCGGCAGATACACGACAAATTGGTGGGGCTAAGCCCGAACAGCTCATTACGGCTCTCCCACAGAGAATAATTACGCTAATGAAAACACTTATGCCAGCCATGAGGGTGAACTGGGACAAATTGTCAGCTTGTAAGCAGAAAAAGGACGAGAGTGTCTCTGATTTCTTTACGAGATTTGAGGAGGCATTCATCGATCATAGTGGTCAGGATATGGGCACTGAGGGTGGTCAACGGTTGTTCGTGGATAAATTTGTCTCTAACTTATTGCCCGATTTGAGCAATAAATTAAAGAATTCTGAGAGTGCGTGGGCTGTTTCTACTTCTGCTCAAATACTGGCTACGGCACAGTATTATGAGAACAGAGAAAAAGAGGAGAACGGCCGCGCTGATAAGAAGACGAAAGAACTCAAAACAAAAGTGTTGTTGCAGCAGGCCTATCCTTCGCGTTCGAATCAGAATGCTTCACAGCAAAATCGATCGCAGCCACAATCGAATAGATCGCAATCTCGAAATGACTCCTCCTCCCAAAGGCCTTCATTAGGATACAATCAGTGTGCCTATTGTAGACAGGAGGGTCACTTAAAATTCAACTGTCCTGTTCTAAATGATCGTAATAGTGGTAACTCCTCTAGAGGAGGTTGTGGTGGTTCTCAGCAGACATCACGTGGTAGAGGTCGTGGTGTTCAGAATGATCGGTCAGATAATTCATCAAATTCCAATAATTGTTTTGATCAACGGGGATCCTCGCAAGAACGATCTGCACAGTACAATGTAGATGATTATTATGTTGATCAGGGAACTGACGACAGTAATTACTAGGACAGCCATAGACAAGGAGAGGGAGTGGTATCAGTTCCGGTTGATCAGAGAGGGCCTTACGTCGCAGTTGCTACATCGGGCGTCGTTGAGCCTTTTCTGTTGGACACTGGTGCAGCGAAAAGTTCCATAATGCATTCGAAACTCCCTGGCGCACCTTTGTCTGGCTTAACAAATGTTTCCGTTGGAATCTCTGGCGCCCCTGTTAGCAATCCAGTTTCGCGCCCTTTGCCCCTTGCAATTGGGCCACGTGAGCTCGAAGCTCCGTTGATTTTGACTACTGGTTGTGGTGAAAATCTTTTGGGCCTGGATTTGCTAAAACGTTTGTATGCGACTTTGTATTGTTCTCCTGCGGGAGTAAAGCTTACGTTAGGTGAGAGGGTTGTCTCTCCTATGTATTTGTCTCTCGATAAGCTTCCACCGGAATTGAGTTCTCTTCCTACATCTTTGTGGGCAACAGGTCCCAATGATGTGGGCCTGCTTGACATCTCCCCTTACGTTGTTCAGTTGAAAACTAATGTGCGATTGCCATGTATTCCCCAGTATCGAATATCTCTTGATGGCGAACGGGCACTGTTAGCGATCATTTATGATCTGATCGAGAAAGATGTTATTGAAGAGACTCGGGGAAACGTGTGCAATAGCCCTGTACTGCCTATTCTAAAACGTACTGATCCTTCGAAACCGCCTGTTTATCGTTTTGTTATCGATTTACGGGAGGTGAATAAAATTGTGATTCCTCAGTTCCCTGTTGTGCCTGACATCACGGCGTTACTGACTCTGATTCCAGCTTCTGCATCGTGGTTTTCGGTGATCGATCTGAAGAATGCGTTCTTTAGCATTCCGATTGCCGAAGAAAGCAGAGATCTTTTCGGTTTCTCTCTTGGTGGTCGTAGCTTCCGGTTTAAGCGTGCTCCTCAAGGCTACTGTGAGAGTCCATCGATTTACAGTCAAGCCTTGAAGGGTCAACTGGATGCGTTTACGTTGCCGGTTGGTGCGGCCTTAATCCAATATGTCGATGACTTATTGGTGGCTGCGGATACTCAGGACATTTGCAAACTTGCTACGGTGTCGTTGCTGCAACATCTCTGTGACTTACATCACAAGGTGTCACCTTCTAAACTCCAATATTGTTGTCAAGAAGTAACCTATCTAGGTCACTTATTGTCAAAGGAGGGAAGGCGGTTGACCCCAGAGAGAATTGAAGCAATTGCGCGAATGACTGTGCCAACAACCCAAAGAGATGTGCGTGCTTTTCTGGGCATCACGTCATACTGCAGGCAGTGGATCCCGAATTTTTCATTGTTAGCAAAACCATTGGTGGCTCTTACGTGCAAGGATGTTTCAACTCCTTTACCATGGACGGAAGAATGTCAGAAGAGTTTTTCTGAATTGCGTGACTCATTGTGTTCGGCTCCTGTGTTAGGTACTCCTGACTACAGCAAGCCGTTTACATTATATGTTCACGAGAGGGAAGGTTGTGCTTTGAGTGTCTTAACGCAACCTTTTGGAGGAAAGCAACGTCCATGTGCATATTTTTCCTCGACCTTGGACCCGGTAGCTAGACCATTGCCAAGTTGCCTGAGAGCAACAGCGGCAGCTGCGGTGTCCATCCGACAATCAGCAGGATTGGTCATGGATAACATGCTTACGGTTATGGTTCCGCATGCAGTTGGCACTCTTTTGAATCGTACGAAAACCCAGCACTTGACGAGTGCAAGGTTGTCTGGGTATGAGCTGACGCTGTTGGCAAGTCATATTCAGATAAAACGTTGCAATGTTCTAAACCCGGCAACTTTGTTACCAATTAGCACAGAGTCAGATGAAATAGCAGAACATGACTGCTATTTGAGGACTGAAGAGGAAACAAAAGGTCGCGTGGACCTTAAAAACACTCCTTTAGAAAACCCGGATGGAACTTTGTATGTGGATGGTTCATGTTTCAAATTACCGAATGGTGATGTGACTACTGTATATGCTGTTGTAACTTTGAATACTGTTGTGGAAGCTGCGAGATTGAATCAGAACTCTGCCCAGAACTGATTGCTCTCACTAGAGCGTGTGTGTTAGCGAAAGGGAAACGTGTGAATGTGTTTACCGACAGCCAATATGCCTTTGGCGTCGCTCATAGCTTTGGACGATTGTGGAGAGAGAGAGGTTTTATGACATCGCATGGTACAAAGATTCAGCATGGACAGCTTGTGAATGATCTTTTGGATGCACTCACGTTGCCTAAGCAGGTAGCAATTGTTAAATGTAGTGCACATCGTAAGGTGACGGATGATATTGGTCGTGGTAATGCATTCGCGGATGAGATTGCTAAGGAGACTGCCCGAAACATTAGCACCCGAATGTATGTGACGAGTTCGGTTAGGTGGCCTACAGAGACGAACATGTGTGAGGTTACTATCGAGAGTGTGAAAGCGATACAGAATGAGGCCACCGAGACTGAAAAGGCGAAGTGGAAAGAAAGTACGGGAAAGTTGGATGCGAATGGTTGTTGGGTTGATTTATCGGAACACAAGAGATGGATGTTGCCAGATGCGTATGTGCTCGCTGTTGTGACGATGGATGGCACATGGGTTAGCACATATTAGTGTGAAAGGTATTTGTAAGTTATTGTCTCCTGTGTGGAAGAATGATGGTATCACGAAATGTGCTGAACGATTGGTTAAGAATTGTATGGTGTGTATGTTGTACAATCCTGGTAAGGGAACCCCAACACCTCCTGGCAGTTTTTCTCCCCCATCATGTCCTTTTGAGGTGATTCAATTAGACTTAATCCATATGGAGCGATGCAATAACCTGAAATACGTTTTAGTTGTGGTTTGCGCGTTCTCCCGATGGATTGAAGCCTATCCTCTCAAAGACAATACTGCCTTGTCGACTGCGAAAATCCTACTGAAGGAATACTTTCCTCGGTATGGAATGCCTCGGATTGTATGGTCTGATAATGGAAGTGAGTTCGTGGGGAGTGTGATGAAGAGTGTGTGTAAGGGCCTTGGAATTAATCAAAAATTCCATAGCGCCAACCATCCTCAGTCAGCTGGTTTGGTTGAAGGGTATAATGGCACCCTTAAGCTAAAACTAGTGAAGATTCAGGCTACGGCTGGTCTTTCGTGGCCTGACGCTTTACCTTTAGCTTTATTGTCAACAAGGGCGACAGTACACTCCCGAGTAGGGCTCAGTCCCTACGAGATAGTGTTCGGTCGTCTTGCAAATGTTTGGGGGGTCCCTAGACCTAAATTGTTTTCTCATCTTGAGTACCCCATGTTGATTGATTATCTTCATGATCTGACTGCTAAACTGAGGTTAATTCATCAACAGGTCTTTGAAGCACTGCCGACGCAGACGGAGGGTCCAGGTCATCAGCTCCAACCTGGTGACTGGGTGGTGACGCGTAACTTTCGTCGGAAACACAGTTTGGAACCCCGTTTCACTGGACCCCATCAAGTCTTGCTGGCCACGAGGACTGCTGTTCGATTGGAGGGACGTAAACATTGGGTGCACGCCACCCATACCAAAAAGGTCCCTATACCTTTACCAGCAGACTCGTGGGTGAAGAAAGGCATTGCTTCATCTGAGACCGAAACAATATCGAAGTTTGTCCCTTTCAGTGACGCGCAGCTTGTCGAAGATACCTCAGTGCAGCAGGAAGATACTGTTGAACATTTGTCACCAAACTCAAGATCTGAACATTCAACTGATCCACAGAACTCTGTTTTGCCACCGGACCAGTTGTTTGAAGAACAGACACGTCCTGGGAGACATTGTTATTCTCTTCGTTCTAACGTTAAAGACTAATAAATTCATACTTTTTGATTCTCCCCCTGACATACTACGTTAACCCCAACATTGCTATTGTTCAATCTGAACACCCGTATTATTGTGATTGTTTTTGTATGTATTGAGCTTCGTTCTACTCGTATTTTTGCTTTCACAGCTGAGAGACATTTTGCATATACATTGTGAATAAAGGCCGTAGGGCCGCGCGTGTACTTCCTTCTGGTTAGTAGGTCTTGACGCTAGGTTAAAGACCGTCGGTTCCTGGGAACTCCTAGGGATTGACTATTACTACACAGAATGAAGTGCGTCAAGAAACGTTGCGGACGGTCATAGGGGATGGCGTTTTCAAAGCTGTTGGACTTGGAAGAAGCTCAGGCACAAAGATTCAAACTGCAACAACTTATTCGTACCAAATGTTTTATGTTTCAAATGTTCGTATTGCTTTTGATTGTTTCTGCACTATTGGCGGGTGGGGTGTATTACATGATGTCGTACTTCTTACTTCCTGCCATACCTACTCCTACTTCTGACCCTAAACTTACCTCCACTGCATCCCCTCATTCCTTCCATATCTTACCCGAACAAGAGCAGGCTAGACGTGCAGAATTCCGAAATAATTCCTTTATTCAGCTCCTTCATCAGCACCAGTTAGTGGTAAACACTACTAATTGTTGGGTGTGTGGGCTGATGCCACATACCACGGATAAGGGAATTCCATATCTGGTCTTACCGTATAGTTCCCAGGGTTCAGCTCGAGCATTTCAAACAATGTTTCGAAGTGCACTAGATTCTTACCCCAGTCGAGAGCCACGATCTCCCTACTTTGGCCCTGGCTCGTATCATAAGCCTTTGTCTATAGCGATAGAAGATTTAGATAGAGATATCTATGAGCCGTCGCTCATCCCAGAGGAAGAGGTACAAGCCTATAGGGTCCTAAGAAAGGTCGAGTATAGTGCGCTCATGAGTGAAAAACAGCTTAGAAGCTCGCCTCCCATATGGGTCGTACCCCACATTGGTAATTTTTGTCTAATGGGTCGTGGCCGAAGATCGAAAGCCCGACTTGGAGAGAGTGCTTGCACCGAGAATTACATTCTGCCGATGGTCTCGTCCCCTGTGTTTCTGGCTGCCAAGGGTACATACTTTATCTGCCATGATCGTGCGTATGCATGGTTGCCCTCCGACTTTGTGGGCTCATGTTTTATCGCAAATCTGTTGCCTCCGACGTTCACTGTAGATGCAGATTATCACAAGACTAGAGTTGTGAGAGGCGTAATTAGCGAAGAGGACACTGCCGGTCAAGAGGCAGGAGACTTTTTCAAGGGTTTCCTCCCGTTTTGGGGGCCTATGGCTAATAGTAGGAACCTGAGACAACTGACTCGAGTGGTGGAATCGACAGCTAATATTACTGCCAGTGCCCTTGGTAATATCACCACAGAACTTCAGGCGGATAGGCTTATGACGTTACAAAACCGTATGGTTTTAGACGTGATCCTAGCAGATCGAGGTGGGGTATGTAAGGTGATCCATTCGAGCTGCTGTATTTTCATTCCAGATAATGCTCCGACCGTTTATCAAGCCATCTTAAAGCTGCATAAGATCTCTGAGTCCATACACGTGGACGTAGGGGATTGGACGCTGCTTGGGTGGTTTTGGGGCCTGATGTCGACTTGGGGTTGGAAGATTTTGATGATTATCGGAGTTGTTGTGGCATTCCTGTTCACGTGTTGCCTTTGTGTACAGTGTGGTCCTGCCTTATGTGGCCTCTGTGCTACGACGTGTATAAGACAACTGCCTGTTACCAAAGGAGCTCGGTTGGACAGAGCAATGTTACAGCAACATCTAGATGGTCTGATGAATATCGAGTATGATTCCGACTAGTGCTTGCCTACATGAGGGCAAAAGGAGCGTCTGAGGTTCCGTGACAATTGTAAGTGGTGTTTTCGAATCGCACGAATATGGTCGAGTCTGGTATCTACGAACCGCAAATGACGAGTTTAGTGGGTGTACGCAGTTTCGCTGTATTAACCTAAACCGTTCGTCTGTTTTCGGTGGTTTTTCTATCTGTACCCACGGGTTCCATCTTAGATACGGCATCCATTTTGTTTCTTGCCCTCAAGTAGCCAGCGAACGGACGTTGTCCGCTTCGCGACCCTGGGATTCCCAAGACATTAGCGGAAGACACATTTCCTCCGAAAGTGTCTTTATGATGAGGGGGATGATACTGTAAGGCAGATGGCCCCGCTCGAGGCTCACCTTGCCGTGCCAGTCTATTGTCTCAGCCGTGCATCTCATTAGACACGTCCCTTTGATGCCTGTAGCTCGTGTTTCCCGATACCTCCTCTTTTACACCCTTTTCGATCTCCCCACTGTTTCCATCTTCCTCTGCACCTGTCCTTGTTCCTTATTCGATCTATTTTACTGCCGATTGGAATGTACTAATGGTGGGAAGATGGGTTTTTACAGTTGAGAACCGCCAAATGTTTCCGCACTTATGTTTCGGACTTTAATGTATCAAAGTGACCAATGCGACCCCTCTCGGGGATAATTATGGGAACCGAGTTGTAAACCTTTGTGTACCGTGTAACCCTATGGGAGATACATGTATAAAAGGAGCGACCCACTTGCAGCAATTCGAAGCAGTCTCCCCAAGTTGCACGTGTTGTACTTGCTGTGACTTCTGTGTTCCCTGCAGTAATAAACCTCGAATCTTTAACGCCGAAGGAAGTGTCCCGTGTCTCTGTCACTTGTACGCCGGAACAGGTTACCCACAAAGGTTTCAGGTGTTGTCCCCTGGCACCGCTGGGTCTTTAAAAGAACCCAGTCCTTCAGCTGCAGCGGGGCTGTCACATCGCCTCCCCATGGTCTCAGGAGCAACGCATCGCTTGTTTTCCACCGCACCAGCTTCTGCCTTTAGAAGTTTGTTGCAACTAAAGGTACTGTGTCTGAAACGTGACGCAACTGTGAACTTTTCACGCAACTGTGGATTATTTTATTGCAACCTAAAGAACTTTATCGCAACCTTAAGAACTCTTTTGAAACCATATTTTTGAACTATATATGTTGGATTTTTGTCGTTTTGGTCTTGTGTAGTTTAGATTAAATACCTTTATTTTTCTAAACTGTTGTGGAGTCAGTTTGTGGTGTTTTCACTGTGTTACTGTGAGTGTTGGTACAAATACTGTACACATTGCCTTCTGATTAGCCTTGACTGCTCATGCCAAGCTACCTAGAGGGTGAGCAGAGGTTATCTCAGGGGGTTTCCTCCTTACCCTGACTAGAAGCAAGGGTCCCTATTTGGACAGTGGTACCTACCTCTGCCAACTAGAGACCCCCATTTCTAACATTGTTGGTCAGCGGTGGGAATTTGAACTTGTATTTGTACTAGACCCACAGTAATTGGTGTACATTACTAGTGAGTGCAGACCACTAGGCCACCACTTACTGTTTGTTTTTTCTGGTGTCCTCCTGGAAGTATTTTTTGGATATTAAGATTCTGGCTAGTGTTGCACCTATAAAATCCTGCCAAAATGGAAGTCAACTTTTTCCACCTGTGCATCTACACAGAAGAGGAGATAAAAGCCTTTTGCAAGAAGAGGGGGCTGCCCGTGGAGAAAGGTTCCATAAGGAGGGATCTTGAGGCATGCCTGTATTCCCATGAGGCCAGAATTTGGGAAGCAACATTAGCAGATGATTCTGAGGAGGAGGACTTCTCTGACAGTGAGGAAGAGAAAGATGAGTGGCTCCTTGCTACTGAGCAAAGGTGCAGAGAATTAGACCGGCTAAGCAAGTAAGGTATGATCCGGTGGGCCTTAACCCAGAAAGAAAAATGGGACACTCAAGGAAGGAGCTTTGCTGAGTTAGAGTTGGAGTCCAGCTCAGATGGTGGCAGCATGATTATGATATCTAGTGCGGAGAGAAAGGTACAAACACCAAGAGATGTTGCGCCTGACTTGAGGAAGGGGGTCAACATACACCAAGGGGTTCAGGTTTATGATGTACTTCTAGTGGAGTGCAGTGTCCCTGAAGTAGATTGGGGGACTGGCCGAGGGGACCATATTACTAGTGGTGGTAGTGACACTCTACTGACTCTAGATGAGAGGTGCAGGGAGAGAGGTTCCCCCATGGTAGAAACCTTGGTGTTTGTGTATGAAGACCAGACAGAAGAGTGTGGGTTGTGTGACATAGAAAGTCAGATACTGTCTTGCCAGTCTCAGGAGAGTGGTGTGGGGTACTTCTGTGAGGCACTGGAGGGTGAGGCACAGGGTAGCTTGGTTAACAACTGTGGGGGCTGTGTGATACATTTGTTGGAGAGCTTATTTTAAGTCCCTCTTTTCCAGAGCTATGCCTACACCCAGTGGAGTGTATGTTCTCTGACCCCAGAGAGCTTGCATTGGAGGCAGACGTCTTGGTGGATTCCAGAGAGTCTGAGGCGGCATTAGGGGGTGATCCCAAAAGGAGTGGCTCAGATATCTGCCAGACGTGTGAGGTGGAAGAGGTTCTGTGTAGCCCAGTTAGGTCCCAGTGTAGTGGGAGGGATGTAGGGGCTCAGTGGGGAAGGAGTGAGTTTGGGACGGTGTGTCTCACTGGGCCGGTGTGTCTCACTGGGCCCAAAACCCAGTCTCAGGGCCTGTAAAGTTCCTTAAGGGAACACCAGGATGGGGACCTAGACTGTACTTGTAGGCCTTTTGAGGAGGATCTCCTAGTGTCTGGTGAACGGGGAGTGCCTGTAACCAGGCCTCCATCAGTTCTGGTGTCTGGCAGTGCCACTCCAGTTGGGAGGATGCAGAAGTCCAGACTGAGGGGTGAGAGGGGAAGGAGTCCCCAGTGTGAGAACCAGTGGGTCAGGGACCAGTCAGAAGGGCTGAGTCTCCCGCCCTCGTCACCAGCCGACTGGACTACGGCAACGCCCTCTACGCCGGGACCACCGTCAAGCTCCAGAAGAGACTCCAGCGGATCCAAAACGCCTCAGCCAGACTAATCCTCGACATCCCACGATCCAGCCACATCTCCGGACACCTGAGAGACCTTCACTGGCTCCCCGTCAACAAGAGAATCACCTTCCGCCTCCTCACCCACGCACACAAAGCCCTACACGACCAAGGCCCGAGCTACCTCAACAGCCGAGTCAACTTCTACGCTCCCAAACGCCACCTCCGATCAGCCAACCACGCCCTCGCCGCCGTCCCCCGCATCCGAAGAGCGACCACAGGAGGAAGGTCCTTCTCCTACCTGGCCGCCAAGACCTGGAACTCCCTCCCGTCCGACCTGCGCCTGACCCAAGACCACCTCTCCTTCAGGAAGAAGCTGAAGACCTGGCTGTTCGAGCAGTAGCGGCACCCCCCCCTCCCCCCAGCGCCTTGAGACCCTACGGGTATGTAGCGCGCTTAATAAGTGTCACTGATTGATTGATTGATTGAGTGACCATGGTGACACCACTTCTGTCCTGGAGGGATCTTTGTGCACTGTCGGGTGGACAGGAGTTGGGAGATCTGCGCCAGGCAGACTGTCACAGAACACATGAGTTGTGTGTCACCCTCAAGGGGGTACTATGTGAGTCCCCAGAAGTCCTGGTGTGCCAGGCAAATGCACAATCGCAGGTTTTGGTCCCTGGGTTGGAAGACCAGGTTCAGGATCTGCCTGACCTGGAAGGAAGGAAATCTGTTACCAGTGTCCTGACCAATATGGTTCCTAGGGGTACCCCTCAAGTAGGAAGGGTGCAGCCCTCTGGAAGGAGGTGCAGAGGGAGAGAGTCCTTGCCTCTGACCCCGCTGCAACCTAAGGGCTTAAACCCTAGGTTGGGAGATCAGTTGCTGGAGGGAGGTCCTGAACTGGTAGGAGAGTTGTGTTCTTGGTTGTCTTGGTGGACAGGGTTGCCCTTGGAAGGGGGGTAGGAGTCTCACCCTGGGGGTGGACTGGGCCACACCGTTGTGTTGGCCAGGTGGGTACTGTCTGCCAGTATGGGCACATCTGTGAGTGAACTCCTGGTGGCCGGGCAAGTGGTCCACCGCAGGGGGTGGGTCCCTGGGTGGGGAAGGCAGGTTCATGTGTTGTCTGACCTGGAGGCTTTGGAGCCTAGGTTTGAGGACCAGGTCGAGGGTGTCCCCATTGACCTGGAATACCAGTTGCAGGATATAACCCCTGAACTGGTGGGTGAATGGTGCAGGACACCTGCCATAGGTGCCCTGACTATTCTAGAAGGGGGTACTGCTCCAGGTTGGAGGGTACAGAGCCCCAAGGAAGAGGAGGGCCGGGTGTGGGGAAGCCCACCCCAGCCTCCTATCCAGCTGCTGGATACAGGTCTGGGACAGATGTGTCAGTGCCACAGTCTCAGACCTGACCTGACAAGAGAGAGAGTGGACAGAGGGTGCCAAGCACCTGGGGCTTCTGCCCCCCACCCTCTAACGCCACATGGGTTTGTGAGCCCTGAGAGGCATAAGGCTGGGGTCTCATCCCTGATCACTGGATGTGGTCACTGTGGCATGCTGTCTGTCTGTTGGGACACACCTGTGAGCAAGTTACAGATGGGTGTTGCACAGGTGGTGTCCACAGGTGAGGAATAGGGTTCCACATGGACTGGCATGGTGGACCCTGAGGTATGGATAGAGTGATCCAACTAGGTTCAGGTCGGCATAGAACAGGAATTGTGCCCTGCTGTTTGGGCCAGTTTCCATGTTCTATCACCTTAAGCAGGGAATCCCATCGAGGTATCGTTTGGTCTACCCTGGCTTGAGGCTGGAAGGGGGTTGTGTTGGAACTGGCCCTTCTTGCAGGGTCATCCCCAAACTTTTTGCTTCTTCCTCCCTTATTTTTCCTGACCCGTGGCTGTTGGCAATAGGACTCTGCGCACTTTACCACTGCTGATCAGTGCCAGCTAAATTGCATATGCTCTCTGTGTAAATTGTTATTATGATTGGATATACATGATTGGCATATTTGTATCACCATGAAGTCCCTGGTAAAGTGCACTGGGTGTGCCAGGGCTGGTGATGACAAATGCTACTAGTGGGCCTGCAGCACTGATTGTGCCACCCACATGAGCAGCCTCAAAATGGTGTCTCAAGTCTGCCACCGCAGTGCCTGTGTGCAGTCTGTGAACTGCCATGTCCTCCTGGGGAGTGTCCCCACTGACCAGGCCTAACCCTTCCATTTTTGTGCACATTGGTCACCCCTATGGAAGGCCCAAGGTACCCCCCTGGGCCGGGTGCAGTGTATGTGAAAGGTAGAGCATGTACTGGTGCAGGTGACATGCTCTGGTAGTGAATTACAGCCATTTTCGTTTTTCACTATTGTAAGGCTATCTTGCTCCGTAGGTTAACATAGGGGATGCTGCCTACAGTGGCTACCAGCATATCTCCCCATAGGAACAAGATAGGACATAAGAATCTAGTATCCCTGAACTCAGAATTTAATAACACTTCTTTTAGGAAAGGTGGTTTTTAACTACTGTGTTTGAGAATAGCACTTTTAGAAAGTTGCTGTTCTCTGACCTTTCTGTGTGCCTTTGCCTGTTTGTGTATTGACTGTCTGGTATGGGAGTGACAGGAGCTGGGGATTCCCCAGGAGGCTGGCTGAGTCAGCCCTAGGCTGAATGACTGCATTTACGACTTGAGTGGTGGGAGGAGATAGCAGCTGGGCCTGAATAGGGCTGTGCCTGCCTTCCACAATGCTAGCTCCACCTCCTGCTGGGCGGCTGACGACCCTGTCCCTCACCATGAAAGGAAAGGAGAAGCCAGAAAAACAAAGTGCTCAAGAAACACCCAGAACAGGTTCAGACCGGGCTCAGGGCCCACTTGCACAAAGAGAACAAAGACTTTTAGGGGTATAAGTACAGGACCCCTGACAACAGAAAATTAGATCATCCTGGAATCAAGAAGGAACCTCTGCCAAGGAGAAAGCTGAAACTGAAGAAGGAAGATTGTCCAGCTGCTACTCTGATGGATTGCCCTGCTGTTGCTTTGCTGCCAAGGAGAGGGGAAGGACTTTGCTTTGTGCTGTGTGCCCTTGCTTGAAGAAATCTCCAAGGGCCTGAGAAGAGCTGGCTCCCTGTTCTAAAGTCCCAGGAAAAAAAGGACGACAACCCCAGCTTCCCCTGTGCTCTACTGAGAGACCTATGTCCTTCCTGGAGTGCATAGCCCATGCGTGGTGCACCTGGAAGTTTACCTGTGCTGGGAAGCTGGAAACCAAGATTTAAAGACTTTGCTACAGTAAAGTTATCGCATCGCTCGCTGCAGAGCGCATCCCCAACAGTGCGAGGTAATTTCCGCCGCTACGAAGGCCGAGATCATCGCAGCGCCTGTTGTCGCTGCCAGAGCTGTCGCATCCTTCGTTTGCGGGACGCACCTGACCGGTGCGGGAAGATTACCATCGCTGCAAGTGTAGTCGCAGAGCCTGTCGTCGCTGGGTGAGATCGCCGCACCGCTTGCTTGCGGACCGCATCAGGTTGCTGCAAACATCGTCGCTGAGCACCGAGGAGCTGTGAGAATGGGATCGCCACTGGATCGGGCATCATCGCCCTGGAGATCGACGCAGCCCCTACGAGATCGACGCATCGTGCCTTTGTGAGAACAAACTTCCTACGGAACCTATGCACCGGAATCCATACAAGTGGCCTTCCCCCCCATACAGACCGGATTCGTCACAACATGCCCACTGCTGCAGCGGGGCTGTCGCATCGCCTCCCCAAGGTTTCAGGAGCAATGCATCGCTTGTTTTCCACCACAACAGCTTCTGCTTTTGGAACTTTGCCACAACTAAAGGTACTGTGTCTGAAACGTGACGCAACTGTGAACTTTTCACGCAACTGTGAATTATTTTATTGCAACCTAAAGAACTTTATCGCAACCTTAAGAACTCTTTTGAAACCATATTCTTGAACTGTGTATGTTGGATTTTTGTCCTTTTGGTCTTGTGTAGTTTAGATTAAATACCTTTATTTTTTTAATCTATTGTGGAGTCAGTTTGTGGTGTTTTCACTGTGTTACTGTGATTGTTGGTACAACTACTTTACACATTGCCTACTGATTAGCCTTGACTGCTCGTGCCAAGCTACCTAGAGGGTGAGCAGAGGTTATCTCAGGGGGTTTCCTCCTTACCTTGACTAGAAGCAAAGGTCCCTATTTGGACAGTGGTACCTACTTCTGTGAACTAGAGACCCCCATTTCTAACAAAGACCAAAATCCTTGCCAAGGAAGGTACCAACATTGTTCCAATGCTGTTTGCCGTTGGTCCCAATGAAGCCCTCTACATTCGAACTTTGAAAGTTGTCTGGAAGCCGTATCTCCTTCAGTGCACAAGCTAACAAATTGAGACCAACTGGTGATACAATGGCAGTGGCTTCTCTGACAGTCCTGGTCCGTGTTAGTTTTTCACACAAAAAGTTGGCTAATATGTTTGGAAGTTCCATTTACTTGCAGTTTAAGGACAGGTTGAATATAGTCTAACATAAACCAAGGGTCCAGGACACGGGGCACCACTTGAGGGGGGGGGGGGGGTCAGGGCTCACCACAACAGAGGCCATCAGCAGGGTCCAAGGCACATCCAGTTTAAACATGTCAGCTAAGCAGTTGCAGAGAGATAGGCTTCTGGAAGCACCCTGTAGCTCAAATTGGAAGAAAACCAACTGACTCTTGCAGTCACTTCTGTGGTACTGGGTTTGAGGCAAGAAAGTACAGTCTTCCTTCAGATAGTTTTAACAGCAGGGTAGTCCTTTTGATTGAAGAGTCTTTGGAGAAGATGTCTGAAAGTTCACTTTTTTTGACACCCTGCAAGCATTTGACCACCCCCTAAGCCAATTCTTACCAGTTCTACTCCTCGGTGGGTTTGGTGCCAGCCTGACTTGTGAGATTAAAGAAAGGCAGGCCTAGATGGGAGCTTTGTCTGCAAGTGACACAGTAGTCATCCTTTGAATCTCAGGAAGGGAGGGACCCTCTACCTATACCCAGAGAGGGGAGAGGAGTTGGCCTAACCACTAGGGTGGGTGACCTTTAATCTGGGTAACTGGGTTCAAGTCTCAGGAAGGACGCGTAATGTCCTGTGATTCTGGGCAAATTACTTTATCTACCTGTGCCTAACAAAAATGAATGTGCCCTCATGTAATGAAACTGGTGCTCGTGTAAAGCACTCTGATACCCAATAACTTTGGGTCAAGTTCGCGCTATAGAAAAACTCTGTTAAAAAAAAAGTTCTTATCGTCCACTGTCCAGGAACAATACACGGTGCACCACAGGGGTAATAAAATGCCATTTCCAAAATAGTAATATAAATTATACTTGCCATTTAAGTTGGATTTTAAATGACAATTAAAATGAGTCTTTGAATAATATTTCTAGCTTCTTCCTAACTGAAAGATGCTATAATGTAAAAAACTGATGTTCAAAAGGAGCAATAGTGCTGATAGGGCCTCATAAATAGGGCCCCAGATGTGTAAGTTGAGTACTCAGCCATAACTTCATATAACTGTTTCCCTTCCAAAGGATTGCATTGCATTTTCTGATGTAATTTGAGGTGTCATCAGTGATGTCATGAGTGATGTCACTGACCATGTCATGAGTGATGTAATATATGACTTCAGCAGCAGTGCATTGCGGGCGCGCGAGTTATAGTTAGCTGAACTAACTATAACGGAGGAATTTCAATGGTTTTGTATGAGTGAAATGTCCTGCAAACTATAACATGTGTGAAACCTATGGTTTTTTAGTGAATTTTTAAGGTTTTTTAAATGCTAATTCCTAACTATAATGTGTGTGAAACCTATGGTTGTTTCAGTGAATTTCTAATGTTTTTTAAATGATAATTCCTAACTATAATGTGGCTGAAACCTATGGTTTTTTCAGTGAATTTCTAAGGTTTTTTTAAATGCTAATTCCTAACTATAACGTGTCTGAAACCTATGTTTTTTTCAGTGATTTTCTAAGGTTTCGTAAATGATAATTTTAAAAGGTACTAATTATTATATTTTTTTCTTTTTATAGTAATTACCCACATTTTTATTATGAATACTTATATTTATTTTAATTTTTAAAGTTACATTTCATATTTTTAATGTAAAATAATAACAAAAGTAAATTCAAAAAGAATGCACTGCTAGTGAAAGTGCCTGGGTGAATTTCTAAGTGTTTGTTAGAGGCAGATTTACAACACCCTTGTGCCTCTTTTACACCGCTTTGAATCACTTTTCTGATGAAGATGCACCATGGTATGTGGTATTTAGAATGTGACGTATCTGGAAGGTGCGTCACATTGTAAATTTGTGTACCAGAAGAAGACATTCCTACATGGGGGGGAAGGTGGGGTGGCGTTCCGGCGCAGGAACACCTCCTAAAAGTGGCTGACTGAAATATACAAGATTTCACTTTGTCACTTTTGGGCTCATGCTGTGTCAAAACCATGCACTACCTTGAAGCAGCTGTAAGGATTGACACAACAGTCTGAGCATAGGGCCCCCAGAGCATTGCTGCAGATGCGTTGCACTTGCAACATAACTCAAGCAATGCACCACCTTTAAAGCACAGATACATCACATATATGTGCCATATTTGTCCCATGGTACACCGCATTGTAAATACAGCACATCCATGGTGATGGTGTCACAGAGCACAATAACTGACATATTCCTGGGGATATGCCAGTTATTGTATATGTGCCCATAAGTGTTTTAATATAGTGAATAGATTACTACATACCGATGAAGGAGTCACTACAAAACTAAAACAACAGTGACAGAGTTTTTGGTGGAAGTGTAAGGATACAAACTGGTACATTGAACATATAAAAGACAAATTTGTAAGTACATAGAAGACTGCATACATCGTCTATAAGGGTTTGAAGCAGTCAATGCCCTATGGGCTGTTTTAATGCATGAGTACTTAGGTAGTGAGTGTATGATTACAGTTCTGCAAGGAAAGACCCTGATCTAATTTATAACAGCCTCAGTTTTACCACAGTACACAGATAAACACATACTGCTGAATGGCTCACTATAATATTCAAACAGTAGTGTGGGAATGTTTGCTGCAAGTATAAGAATGCACATTGAGGAATTGAACATATGAAACATAAGTTTCCTGGTGCATAGAACAGTGCATGCCCAGTCTATAGAGGTTTGAAACAACCTATGGACTAAAGCCTCTTTTAATCCATGAGTATCTAGATACTAATTGGATCATTACACTTCTGCAAAGAAGGTTTTTCACTAAATTTATTACAGCTTCAGTTTTACCACAGTACACTGGAAAAGAACATACTGCTGACTGGCTCACTACAATACTAAAACAGCAGTGTCAGAGTGTTTGGAGGACGTCTAAGGATGCAGACTGTGGAATTGAAGGCATAAAAACAAGTTTGCTGGTTCATACAAGACTGCATGTATACTCCATACGGATTTTAAGCAATCCATTCCCTCAGACCCACTTTGCATATTTTAAATCAATACAAACATTTGAAGAATATATAACTGAATCTATAAGTGCTTCACTTTTAGGACAATAAATACATTAGTAGATAATTCTCAAACTTTTCATTATTTTTAAACAATAAATGTATTCTATTAACATCTCATAATTTAACTCACATTCCAATAGAAGTTCATCGGATATGTCATTCAGATCAATTCCCTCATTAGAAGTTTCTGAATTAATTTGTTCTAAACTTTCAACATAATTTAATACTTCCATAAAATCTCCATCAAAGCTTTCATCTTCAAAATCACACCTCACCTCTGCAGCACTAATTTCCCCTTTTTCACTGTCATTGCCTGTGACAGATACAATTACGTCTGCAATCATACTCAACATAATATCCAAAAGCTGTTCTCTTTCCATAATTTTTCCTTTATGTTCTTGCATAAAAATATAAATAGTTAATGTTATCTCTTTTCATAATATATAATACAAAACTACCATTTTCACCTATTTTGGCCTCCAAAAAATACTATATAAATCCTATTATCTAATAACATTCCATTAGTAGAGTTTTAGTCCTTTGCAAAGTTATATAAATATAATTACTTATAAGGATATCCTGTTCTTAGCTTTTCTTAAATTTTGAAACAAGTCACTCCTTATGACTATAGGAAAAGACTCAGTCTGTTGTAGTAAAATACATGACTAAAAAATGTAGAATATGTCTATTCACCTTACCCATTCCAAAATACTAAATATGTTTTACTAAAATGGAAAAGATACTATTTATTGTCCAGAATAACACTGTGTATCTGTGTATATTTAGACATCATTATCACACTACTTTGTGAATACTTTGTGTTTACTCTATCTCTATTCCTCATCTATAACTTAGTCTAACCCTACTAATTACCTACCCCTTCGACTTTTGAACTAGCCTCCCCTCTCGAATTTATCTGCAACCTTGTAGCTTGCGGTTCTTTTTTTTCTCACGGCTTATAACCTATGATTACCTAACATTCATTAACCTAGCCCTCTCAGTTTATTGTCAAAAAAATGTTTTCTGTCACATTAGTATTTTTATTTATTTAACTTTCTTTTCTTGTCATGTTTTCTATTGGATGCATTTTTTAAGTTCAAAAGAATTTTATTGATCAAAAGAAGGGTGTCAATACAAAATACAAAAGCAATCGAAAAAATAAGCAATAACAATCAAGCATAGTAGTGCATCAATAACAGTATAAAAATAGGCTTGAAAACAGGGCAAATTAACTAATACATCATAATAAATGAGACAATTTAAAATGCTAAAGAAAGCAAGAGCGTCAAGGGTAATTAAAAGGGTTTTGAGACTTCTTGTTGGACAGGTTCTAAACGAAATGAGTGGCTAGCACATACATGAAGGTACAACATAATAGGAAGCCATAAATCTGTAAGTTTTGATGCCAAATGAATAGGAAAGACGAAGGCAGTATCCAATCTATGATTATGACAAACATTATACCACCATGCTCTAAAAGAAATATTTTAAACGTTTTTCCAGTTAGCGGTAATCTGCTGGAATGCAACGACTAGCAATAGATCAATAATTTTAACATTAAGTGTGAAATTCTCCCAGCAGGAAGAAAGACTACCCAAGAAAATATGAGTGAAAGAGAATGGAAATTGAGTGTGAAAAATTGTATTGATTTGGGACCATACTTGTTTCCAGAAATTATGAACAGTCTGACATGAGAATAGCATATGAAATAAAGTGGCATTCGAGGAAGAGCAAGTCCAACAAACATTCTGAATTGTAGAAAATGTCTTACTCAAATCATGTGGCGTGAAGAGAAGTCTACTATATATAAAAAACAAAGACTGCGTTATAGTAGCTGCTCTGGATGATTTGCGCATTTTGGTCCATATCTTATTCCACAAAGAAGTCGGCCAAAACTTAGAAAAATCACATTCCCATTGCTCTTCCACTTCAGATTTTGGCCTTATAGGGCCTATATTATGAAGGTACTTATAAATAACGGAAGCTTTAGATGTGGTTTGTAAGAAGGTATGGAGATTTGAGGTAGAATTGAGAGTTGTAGGAGAAGCATGAGAATTTAACAGTCGAGTGTGAGTAGGCATTACCGCCTCTTTGAGCAGAATGTACTTGTGAGCGAAAGAAGCAGGTAAGTTGAAGGATTGGCTAAGTAATGAGAAAATATTTACAACAAGGGGTGGTGAGGGACAGAGTCTCTGAATTAAGCAGAAAGCTCTCACCCAGTCAAGAGATCAGGGCTAGATCCAACACCGTTTTTTAGCTCACTGCACCATCCCAGTTTCAGAACCTGGCTGTATGCAAATTAGTCTGTTCCTGTCCCAGTTCATGATGGGAACAGGGCAAACCAAACTACAAAAGCCAATTCTTACACTGGGAAGGAAACAAGCTCCCGGGGACCGGTTTCTGGCATTACAGCCGTCTTCGGCCCGGTTTGCTTGAATCCTGATGGTGCAATGAGCAAGGGTCTCACATCTGAGAATACCCTTCCACGCTTAGGGTGGACAAAAATATTTACAACAAGGGGTGGTGAGGGACAGAGTCTCTGAATTAAGCAGAAAGCTCTCACCCAGTCAAGAGATCAGGGCTAGATCCAACACCGTTTTTTAGCTCACTGCACCATCCCAGTTTCAAAACCTGGCTGTATGCAAATTAGTCTGTTCCTGTCCCAGTGCATGATGGGAACAGGGCAAACCAAACTACAAAAGCCAATTCTTACACTGGGAAGGAAACAAGCTCCCGGGGACCGGTTTCTGGCTTTACAGCTGTCTGCCCTGTTCCCATGATGCACTGGGCCAGGGACAGACTGATTTGCATATAGCCAGGTTCTGAGCTGGGATGGGGCAGTGAGATAAATAACGGTGATGGATCAAGCCCTGATCTTTGGACTGGGTAAGAGTGGTCTGCTCAATTCAGACACTCTGTTCATCACCACCCCCTTTTCTGAATCGATTTTGGCCACTATAGGTGTGGCAGGGTATACTCAGACATGAGTCCCTTTCTCACTGCTCCATCAGGAATAAAGCAAGCCGGGCCGAAGACGGCTGATATGCCAGAAACCGGTCCCCGGTAGCTTGTTTTCTTACTGGTGAAGAATTGGCTTGGTAGTTTAGTCTGCCCTGTTCCCATGATGCACTGGGCCAGGGACAGACTGATTTGCACATAGCCAGGTTCTGAGCTGGGATGGGGCAGTGAGATAAATAACGGTGATGGATCAAGCCCTGATCTTTGGACTGGGTAAGAGTGGTCTGCTCAATTCAGACACTCTGTTCATCACCACCCCCTTTTCTGAATCGATTTTGGCCACTATAGGTGTGGCAGGGTATACTCAGACATGAGTCCCTTTCTCACTGCTCCATCAGGATTCAAGCAAGCCGGGCCGAAGACGGCTGAAATGCCAGAAACCGGTCCCCGGTAGCTTGTTTCCTTACTGGTGAAGAATTGGCTTGGTAGTTTAGTCTGCCCTGTTCCCATGATGCACTGGGCCAGGGACAGACTGATTTGCATATAGCCAGGTTCTGAGCTGGGATGGGGCAGTGAGATAAATAACGGTGATGGATCAAGCCCTGATCTTTGGACTGGGTAAGAGTGGTCTGCTCAATTCAGACACTCTGTTCATCACCACCCCCTTTTCTGAATCGATTTTGGCCACTATAGGTGTGGCAGGGTATACTCAGACATGAGTCCCTTTCTCACTGCTCCATCAGGATTCAAGCAAGCCGGGCCGAAGACGGCTGAAATGCCAGAAACCGGTCCCCGGTAGCTTGTTTCCTTACTGGTGAAGAATTGGCTTGGTAGTTTAGTCTGCCCTGTTCCCATGATGCACTGGGCCAGGGACAGACTGATTTGAATATAGCCAGGTTCTGAGCTGGGATGGGGCAGTGAGATAAATAACGGTGATGGATCAAGCCCTGATCTTTGGACTGGGTAAGAGTGGTCTGCTCAATTCAGACACTCTGTTCATCACCACCCCCTTTTCTGAATCGATTTTGGCCACTATAGGTGTGGCAGGGTATACTCAGACATGAGTCCCTTTCTCACTGCTCCATCAGGATTCAAGCAAGCCGGGCCGAAGACGGCTGAAATGCCAGAAACCGGTCCCCGGTAGCTTGTTTCCTTACTGGTGAAGAATTGGCTCGGTAGTCTAGTCTGCCCTGTTCCCATGATGCACTGGGCCAGGGACAGACTGATTTGCATATAGCCAGGTTCTGAGCTGGGATGGGGCAGTGAGATAAATAACGGTGATGGATCAAGCCCTGATCTTTGGACTGGGTAAGAGTGGTCTGCTCAATTCAGACACTCTGTTCATCACCACCCCCTTTTCTGAATCGATTTTGGCCACTATAGGTGTGGCAGGGTATACTGAGACATGAGTCCCTTTCTCACTGCTCCATCAGGATTCAAGCAAGCCGGGCCGAAGACGGCTGAAATGCCAGAAACCGGTCCCTGGTAGATTGTTTCCTTACTGGTGAAGAATTGGCTTGGTAGTTTAGTCTGCCCTGTTCCCATGATGCACTGGGCCAGGGACAGACTGATTTGCACATAGCCAGGTTCTGAGCTGGGATGGGGCAGTGAGATAAATAACGGTGATGGATCAAGCCCTGATCTTTGGACTGGGTAAGAGTGGTCTGCTCAATTCAGACACTCTGTTCATCACCACCCCCTTTTCTGAATCGATTTTGGCCACTATAGGTGTGGCAGGGTATACTCAGACATGAGTCCCTTTCTCACTGCTCCATCAGGATTCAAGCAAGCCGGGCCGAAGACGGCTGAAATGCCAGAAACCGGTCCCCGGTAGCTTGTTTCCTTACTGGTGAAGAATTGGCTTGGTAGTTTAGTCTGCCCTGTTCCCATGATGCACTGGGCCAGGGACAGACTGATTTGCATATAGCCAGGTTCTGAGCTGGGATGGGGCAGTGAGATAAATAACGGTGATGGATCAAGCCCTGATCTTTGGACTGGGTAAGAGTGGTCTGCTCAATTCAGACACTCTGTTCATCACCGCCCCCTTTTCTGAATCGATTTTGGCCACTATAGGTGTGGCAGGGTATACTCAGACATGAGTCCCTTTCTCACTGCTCCATCAGGATTCAAGCAAGCCGGGCCGAAGACGTCTGAAATGCCAGAAACCAGTCCCCGGTAGCTTGTTTCCTTACTGGTGAAGAATTGGCTTGGTAGTTTAGTCTGCCCTGTTCCCATGATGCACTGGGCCAGGGACAGACTGATTTGCATATAGCCAGGTTCTGAGCTGGGATGGGGCAGTGAGATAAATAACGGTGATGGATCAAGCCCTGATCTTTGGACTGGGTAAGAGTGGTCTGCTCAATTCAGACACTCTGTTCATCACCACCCCCTTTTCTGAATCGATTTTGGCCACTATAGGTGTGGCAGGGTATACTCAGACATGAGTCCCTTTCTCACTGCTCCATCAGGATTCAAGCAAGCCGGGCCGAAGACGGCTGAAATGCCAGAAACCGGTCCCCGGTAGCTTGTTTCCTTACTGGTGAAGAATTGGCTCGGTAGTCTAGTCTGCCCTGTTCCCATGATGCACTGGGCCAGGGACAGACTGATTTGCATATAGCCAGGTTCTGAGCTGGGATGGGGCAGTGAGATAAATAATGGTGATGGATCAAGCCCAGATCTTTGGACTGGGTAAGAGTGGTCTGCTCAATTCAGACACTCGGTTCATCAACACCCCCTTTTCTGAATCGATTTTGGCCACTATAGGTGTGGCAGGGTATACTCAGACATGAGTCCCTTTCTCACTGCTCCATCAGCATTCAAGCAGGCCGGGCCGAAGACGGCTGAAATGCCAGAAACCGGTCCCCGGTAGCTTGTTTCCTTACTGGTGAAGTATTGGCTTGGTAGTTTAGTCTGCCCTGTTCCCATGATGCACTGGGCCAGGGACAGACTGATTTGCATATAGCCAGGGTCTGAGCTGGGATGGGGCAGTGAGATAAATAACGGTGATGGATCAAGCCCTGATCTTTGGACTGGGTAAGAGTGGTCTGCTCAATTCAGACACTCTGTTCATCACCACCCCCTTTTCTGAATCGATTTTGGCCACTATAGGTGTGGCAGGGTATACTCAGACATGAGTCCCTTTCTCACTGCTCCATCAGGATTCAAGCAAGCCGGGCCGAAGACGGCTGAAATGCCAGAAACCGGTCCCCGGTAGCTTGTTTCCTTACTGGTGAAGAATTGGCTCGGTAGTCTAGTCTGCCCTGTTCCCATGATGCACTGTGCCAGGGACAGACTGATTTGCATATAGCCAGGTTCTGAGCTGGGATGGGGCAGTGAGATAAATAACGGTGATGGATCAAGCCCTGATCTTTGGACTGGGTAAGAGTGGTCTGCTCAATTCAGACACTCGGTTCATCAACACCCCCTTTTCTGAATCGATTTTGGCCACTATAGGTGTGGCAGGGTATACTCAGACATGAGTCCCTTTTTCACTGCTCCATCAGCATTCAAGCAAGCCGGGCCGAAGACGGCTGAAATGCCAGAAACCGGTCCCCGGTAGCTTGTTTCCTTACTGGTGAAGAATTGGCTTGGTAGTTTAGTCTGCCCTGTTCCCATGATGCACTGGGCCAGGGACAGACTGATTTGCATATAGCCAGGTTCTGAGCTGGGATGGGGCAGTGAGATAAATAACGGTGATGGATCAAGCCCTGATCTTTGGACTGGGTAAGAGTGGTCTGCTCAATTCAGACACTCTGTTCATCACCACCCCCTTTTCTTAAGTAATGACAAAGGCATGAAAGCAGAGTGTGAGAAAAGTTGAGAAATCCAAATTAACCCTTTTTGCCTCCAGGTCTTTCAATAGAAAGGCTTATTTTTAACCAGTAAATGCTTATTGTGCCAAATCGTCTACTGTGGTGAGGGGGAGGGGGTAAAAGATAAAAGTAATTTGGAGGTGAACTTATGTATGGTAGTGGATAGTATATGTGGTTTACGTGAGAAACAAAGATATTCGACAAAAGAGAAAGGGGAAAGTGAAAAGCGTTGTTCGATCATAACACATAAAGGACATTCTTCTGTGGGATCCTGCAACTAAAAAGATGCTTGTCATAGAAAAAAATGCCTTTTGATAAGCCGGAAAATCTGGAAAATTAATTCCACCTTCCGACTTGCGACGTATTAACCTAAAAAGGGACATCTAAGGTTTTTTGCTATTCCATAAAAAGGAAGAGAGAATGGAATTAATCTTCCAAAATAATTTTGTAGGAATAGGTACTGGAATAGTGGAAATAGTGTAAATAATTATGGGGGACAACATCATCTTAATAGTGTCAAGGCGACCCCACCATGACAAATAAAGAGGATGCCATCTGCTCATCAAATCCGATATCTTCTGAATACATATAGATAGTGAAACTGTGTCTGAAACAGAGGAGGTAACATAGTCCCAAGTATTTATTGTGAGAGGGGCTCCAAGTGAAATTAGAAGCACTGAAATCTGATTTAAAAGTAAATTTTGTTAAGGGTAAAATCTCTCACTTGTCATTATTTAATTTATAACCGGATATTTTGGAGTATTCGCGCACTTCTTCTAGAAAAGCAGGTATAGAGTCCGTAATATTAGACAAAATAGTAAAATATCATCAGCGTAAACGTCAAGTTTGATGTGGGAATGTGGTGTTTGAAAGCCATATATATTCGGATTTTGGCGAAGTTTAGAAAGAAAAGGTTCCAAGGCCAAATTAAAAAGAAAAGGAGATGGGGGCATCCCTGACGAACACCTCTACATAGGTCAAAAAAAGAAGATACTAAGCCATTCGCACAAACCGCCGTATGTTGATTTGAGTAAAGAAGGGAAACTAAAGAAATACATTTAGGGCCAAAACCAAACCATTGAAGGGCAGAAAATAGACAGGTCCATTCAACTCTATCAAACTCTTTTTTAGCATCCAATGCAATCACTGCAAGGGGATATTTCAAGTGTGAGGATTTGGATAAAACATTAAACAGGAGTCTAGTATTATCTGTTATAAAACGCCCTTTAACAAATCCGGATTGCTCCCTACCTAACAGTTCAGGTAGATAAAGATCCAACCGTGCTGCAAGTGCTTTGGCAAATATTTTATAGTCGATGTTGACCAGTGAAATGGGTCTGTAATTTTTTCAATATTTAAAATCCTTTCCTTCCTTGGGTATAAGACAGATGTGAGCATCAGAAACGGAGCAGAGGAGCTATCCAGTGTAACAAATGAGTCTATTAGGGAATTCAGCTTTGGTAATAATAATTTGGAGAAATGAAGGTAAAATTCAACCATAAAAGCGTCCGGCCTGGGGGCCTTATCTCTTTTAAGGTGTTGGAGGTCAATAGATCACTCTTGCTGTGACAAATCTGATTCCGGAGGAGTTAAATCAAGAGGGAAATGTTGGGGTTTGTGTATGCTAGATAAAAAGTGCGATAAGGATTGGGTGGAGGGCTCAGTGTCGGAAGAGAATAAAGTTTTATAAAAGAGAGAAAATTAATTTAAAATGTCGACATCCTTATGTTTAACCTCTTGGCTGCTAATGACAAGGGTAACTCGTCATGAACTTTCCATTCATTTCAATGGAAAAGTAATGTAAATCTTAATGGTGCCTTAGCACTGAAGTGGTTAAGGTTAGAATTGTCATCATAAACAGATTCTATATTAAACTTATTATGTTTAATTTTTATGTAATTAGCCAACATTTTCCTAGCTTTATTCTTGCCCCCATAAAAGTTCGCACTAGACTTTAACAGAAACAAAAAAGCATCTTCTGTAGATTTTTTGTTAAATTGCATCTTAGTATCAATAAGAGCTGTTAACCAATCTTGAGAATGTGAAGTATAATAAGAGTGCTCCAATCTCTTAATCTTTTGAAGAAGATCTCCAGTTAATTTGCAGGCAATTTTTCGCTTTTTTGAGACAAAACCAATTATGAAATCTCTTGCTGCGGCATTGAAGGCATCCCAAATGGTGTGCATGGGTATGGATTGAGTGTCATTAGTCTACAAAAACTCATTAAAAAATTAGTAAAAGAGGCAGTAAACTTTGGATCTTAAAGAAGGACATTATTGAAACGTCTCCTCCTAGGTCCCGTAATTGTAGGTAAAATGTCAATGTTAATTGAAACAGGGGCGTTATCTGATAATAAAATGGGACCAATTTCTGCATTAGTGAGAGTTTGTGTAATATTGTGGGAAACAAAAATATAATCAATCCTTGACTGAGAATGATGAGAGGAAGAATAAAAAGTAAACTCTTTAGTAGTTGGATTACAGAGCCACCAAGCATCAGTGACTGCCTGACAAAAAATTTGTGGGATCTGTTGGGGACAAATGACGCTTTGGAATGTCTATCAAGAAAGGGATCAAGAGACTGATTGCAATCTCCCGCTAAAATGAAGTTATCATCCACAAATTTGGTGATGTGTGTAGCCATTGTATGCCAAAAATTAGGGTCACCGCCTGTGGGAGCATATACATTAAGGAGAGAGATTGGAACACCCCTTAGAGATAGTTTGACATACAACCATCGACCATTTGTATCTGATTCTTGAGTTACTAAAGAATAAGTAAGGGATTTACGGCATAAAATTATCACTTCGTTACATTTACCATCACCAGGAGAGTAAAAAACTTCACCCACCCAGCCTCTCTTAAGTTTTAAAGATTCAGCATCTGAGCGATTAGTTTCTTGTAAAAATGCAAAATCAACGTTTAGTTTGGCTAGGTGAGACAGAATTCTTTGTCTCTTAATAGGAGAATTCAAACCCTTAATGTTCCAAGTAATGACTTTTAACGACATACAGTATTAGAAACAAATTGAACAAAACCAAAAATATGGACAACAAGAAAAAGAAAGCCCTGAATAATTGAACATTGGTAGCGGAAAGAAAGTGAAGAAAGAAAGGAAACTTCAGTAAAACACAGAGCACGGTGAAGAAGAACATAAAAATCAGAAAAAGAAGATACATGTGTATTGAGGAGAAGTGAAGAAATATGAGAAAATAAGGAACCTATCATCAATGAATAGAAAAGCTGAAAAGTGGAGAGAATGGAAGAATAGAAAGGGAAGTGGCACCTATTGAGAAAAAGGAACGAGAAGAAGAAAAGGGAAATAGGAAGACATTCAAGGAAACAAATATGTGAAACAAGTAAAGGAAGAACATACCTACAAAAAGGGGAAGGCGAGGGAACACAACCAGGAACAAGAGGAGGGGTGGTGGAACCACAGTGAGCAGGCAGGACTTCCAGGGTCAGCGAGGTGCACAATCAGGAAAACACCACAGGGCAGTAACGCATAATCTAAGGAGACAGGAAGACATTTTTTTTATGGAAAATACCAAAATAGGAACCAACAATTCCATTAATCAATAATGATGTATATATTCAACATGAGAAACTTCAACTATAAGATAACATTTTTTTAAAAGCTCACATAATATGGAGAGCAAAGAAGTATAAAACATGAAGTGAGTAACATGCAAAAAAGAAGCAAAACTTCAGAGAACAACACAAAGAGATAAAGAAACTGATTTAGGAAATGAAGAAGAGGGACAGGAAAGGTCCATATCGGTCATTTTGCAGGAATTCAGGAAACTCCGAAGACGCACAGAATCATTGTATGTTATTGTTCTGTTATTGTAGGTAACTTTGAAGAGACATGGATGAAAGAGTCCATATCTAGCATCTATGGACCGCAAATCAGCTCTCATGTCCAGAAAAGCCTTGCGCCGGTTCGCTGTAGCTTTGGCATAATCCTGCGCAAAGAACAAAGAAGATCCAGACCAAGTGATTTGTGAAGAGGCTCTAGACACTGACAACACCTACAGGAGATCTGTATACTCTAGAAAGTACAAAATAACTCCCCTCGGTCTTAGCGTAGTTGAAGTTGAAGAAGGGGCCCGGCCTAGTCGATGGGCACGTTGGATGTTGAGCACAGTAGCCTCCGGTAAGTGTAGGATTTTGGGGAGAAAAGATTTAAAGAAGGTGGTGGGGTCGTTCCCCTCACAGCCCTCCACCAGGCGGTAAATATGCACATTTTTGTGTCTATTTTGGTTCTCAAGCTTCTCCACTTGCCGCTGAAGAGAAGAGACCTGCGAGTGCAAGTGGAAAACTTTGGCGGATGTTTCTTGGAAAGATGAAACACTCTGTTCCACTGATGTGACCCTCGTGTCCAATTGAGACCAAGTATCCGTCAAGATTTGCCATTTGGCGTTGGTTTCCTCCATAAAGGGACGAAGAACCCTAATTTCCTCCAATAAAAGCTCCATAGAAACTGGCGACATTGACTTGAGCGGAGAAGGAGGGTCTTTTTTAAGTCTCTTGGAATTGGCTTTCCCTTAGGTTGTCGAAGACGATTCCATTAGGAGCTACGTACTCTGAGGAGAAAGTGATTGAGAGTCTTCAAACTTGGAAAATTCAGAGAACAACTTGCAATTTTTAAGTAAGGTGTGCTTCGGGTTGGTAGTAGAAAAGTGTGACATTTTTAATCTGACCATAGGGTGCACTCACAACGAGTCTCCAACAAAGCACTTAAAACAGCAGTTCGGTGAAGAATGCGCAGTTCAGCGAACAATGGTATGGTTGCAAAAGGAAAAGTACCTCATACAGAAAACTGAAGGAAATATCCTAATGCACTCAGTGTGAATAAATATATTGTTGAACATCACAAATGTTGATATTGTTGAATGTGAATAACATGGCACAAGGGAGAAAAAACTTAAAACAGTGCTGCAGCAGATTCGAACAATAGGAACAGAGTGGTCATACCGTGGTTGAAGACACAATGCATACACAGCAGGGAATCATGTGATATGCAAAAAGTCAAAATATAAACTTCGAACTGAAGACCGGAATCATCCACCATTGATTTGGAGAATGCATTAAAGACCAAACCCCATGTTGGTTAAATGTATAAGGCAGCAGCTTGAAGAGGTAGAGATAAGCTGAGAGGAATCACAAAATTGCAGTCTCATATAAAGAGAAGCAATACCCCAGAAAGCTGTTGAAAGATAAAAATCAGCAGTTGAAAAATTCCAGTCTCATGAGAAATGCAGCAGGAAGGAGAGAAAAGCACTTTGTGGGGCATTCTAAACGTCAAGATACAAAGTATGAGCGAGCCAAAGCGAAAAACGTAGTAAATGCGCATAGCGCAAAAAAAACAAGTGTTAACAGCCGCAGCGAGCATCGAGAAAGGCTTCAAATCATGCCTGATGTTGAGGCCTGTCTCCTAAGAAGCTGGATAGTGACGCAGACCGCAGGTTTTACCGATGCCGGCGGAGCGCTCACTCCATTGCCGCCATACTCATCGGGCGCCAAGCCACGCCCCCCTATTGTCTAATTTTTATACTATTAATTTCCTTGTGTTCTTCTACTAACCTTTCTTTGTGCAGTTGCTTGTTATCTATTCTATCAATCCTTGAATATCTTGTGTTTTTCACTAATGTTGCTTCTTAATTCTAAAGTCTGTCTAGTAATCCTTACTCAATGTGTTCTTTTCCCGTAAGACCTTGCTTAACACAAATGTTTTTGTTTCTTGTTTTCAGTTATAGAAAATACATTGACTGAATACATTCAATATTGTCTATATTGTCAGGTAAGTTTACTTACTCACTAACTTGTCATACAACGTTCTTTAACTCTCAAAGAAATATTTACACTTTCTCTTCAGGAATGTATAAGGAGCAATTGAAAACGAGCCCTAACTCCAGTGAAGTGCGCACTCGTTAGTGAGCGCGCACCTCACCAAGGATTCCCCACAAGTCTGTGGTAAATGAGTAGATCGCTACCGTGTCTTTCATCCGCGGCCCGTGGAGGGAGTTGCGCTGGGGCAGGCAGGCGGGGCAGGGGAGGGGCAGGGTGGGGGTGATAAACAACGGAATCTGGATGATTGCATGTAAGTAAACAATTAAATTAATAAAACAGATTTTGTTCCATGCCCTGCAACAAAGGCTCAACAAAGACAATCAAAGATTGTGACCTTGGGGATCATTGTAAATCCCCCTAAGCAGTCCTACAGGGTCAGGAAGTCCTATAGCAAATAGCAAACTTTTCCAATCAATCTACACATATACAAATAAATAAAAAATCACACTTTTATATTGCTTGAACTTTTGCACCCTTTCCAACTGACAAAACATTCAACCCTTCCCCCATTCCACAATCTGCCAGTTACCATAAAAATACTTCAGGGAACACCTAACTCAGTACACGGTGAAAAGTTCAGCATACATTGTTGCAAATTAAAACAGCAAGTATGCTTGACTTGAGAAAATACCAGCTTATCTTATGTAACGTTCTGTTCTATCAGTTTTCCTTAACCAATTAAAATAAGGCTTTTAAAAAACAGAAACATGCACCCTAGTTTTCTGTGAAATGTTGTCAAACAACCAATCATTTCTTTTCTTTTTTCAAAACTGCATGTTGTCCACCATTTTAGAAAAATTATACTTTTCAAACTACCATTTTATTAACAAAGACCATCAGAGTGCATCCAGACCTCTCTTCAAAATGCTTACAGTGTGGATTGTGGAACACAGCTATATTTTCTGGAGGCAAAGGTATGCACAACAGAAAAAAAATCACAAAGACCTATGTTTACCAAATGTAGACATTAAATGGATTGGACAGAGAGGATTAAAGTGGATTCAATAGTTTTCAACAGTCTGACAAACAGATCTACAAACTTATTAAGCCACTTTTCTGTCACTTTTAACATGGGGAAAGTGACGCAAGGAGCTTGTAAATCTACGTCTGACTTTTCAAGAAAAAATGTCAACTCAAGACTCTGCGAGACAGTTTTAATGTTGTTTTCTCTCTTTCTCTCTCTCACTCTCTGACATCATTTCTCTTTCTCTCTTAAACTTATAGACAATGCTGTCTGCTTGGACGTGTAGAAGAATTGTTCAAAAGAAGTTGTGAATTCAACTGGCCGAAGTGTTTGGCTGCAGTGTTTATACAACGGTAAGCACAGAGGCCTAGATCTACAAAGCCTTCATTGCAATGCATTAGAAATAAGTCCGCATCTTTACAATCCCGTTGTGCCACTTTTCTCTCAGTAACGAAGTAGGCACTTCCATATAGACACCACTTAAAGGCAGAATTGTACTAGGCACACTGCACACGTAAAACCGTAGAGTTACCTTGACTTGTAATGCTTCAGCTCATTTACTCACATCTACATAATTCTAAACTCTAATTTTCTTTTTTGTTTTGCAGATTACTAATCAGACATCTTTTGGAGTCCATTTCACAATTTATTTCTAATATTTTTTTTAACTTATTTTTTTAGTTGCTTCTAATAGTTATAATTAAGTTTTGTTTACAGTTATTGTTTTAATAAAAGTTAATAAAAAAAAGACATACTTCTTTTATATTGTGGGGGGGTATGACGGTCCACAATAAAAATAATGTTGAAATACTATAGTAAAATGTTCAAGACTAGGATTGAAAACTACTGCGTTATATTTCCTCTGGATAGACTACAACTTACAAAAGAAATCAAAATATTACGAAACAATGTGTACCACATTTACAAACCTCATGCTACATTTTCCCGTGCAAAACTTACCCCACTACAAAATTAAAAGTGTGGATCTCAATCACCCCCCTCAAACCACGGAAACAATCACCCCACAAAGATTTCTATATTGTATGAGGAGCTGTGTGGCCCTCCGCCTACTGCCCTGGAGTCCACGACATCCAGACCCGGTTGATGCCTTGTCTTGGGGGGGAAACAGCCATTACAATGCGGTCATAAGCTTGTGTGATCGTCATCACGAAGCCATTAGCACGCATAAAGCTTTAGCACAAATGCCTTTACCACGCATGCTTTTAAAACTACTATGCATTTACCACGTATGATAAACACAATCTTAATAATGCCTTTGTGTTGACGGACACACGTTGTAATTGCTGTGGCTTACGTCCTTCAAATTAGTTTTTACGTATACGTGTGACCAAGTCTGATGACATCAGAGGCCAAGGACAAACACTGTGGTGTCTGTGGCAGGAAATCTCATTGATAACAGAGAAAATAGGAGGATGATAAAATGAAAGTAACAGATATAATAAAAAGAACGGTGAAAAAGTACTAAAATGGCGGTGGACGGAGTACGTAATCAACGTTTGGCGCCTCGGCACTACGTTTCAATTAAATATAGATAAAGTATGATTATTAATATATTACAAAAGTACAGCAGCGGATGACACACACGACCCGGGAAAAGAAAGCGCAAATTTAATACCTGAAATAAAGAAAGGTTTGCTTGTTGAACTTGAAGAAAAAGAAAAAAACGTGGGCTTCGAAACGAGGCTGAGCATGCGTAGAGAGTACAACTGCTGCACAAAAAAATCCAGGAAAGTTTTACATACTATCATAGAAATATACCTCTTTTTTCGACCAGTAAACCTAGGTGCATATTATCAAGGACCGGTGTTAAAATTATCACCGTTTTATCGGCAGGAAACTGCTGATAAAATGGCGATAGAAGCCCATGTTAACATCAGAACACAAGCTTCTATGGGAATTAACAAGGACGTATTATCAAGCCCATTATCGCCGTTTTATAGGCAGTTTCATACCGATAAACTGCGATAAATTTATCACCGGTCCTTGATAATATGCCCCCTAGTTCTCAAAAAGAACCATGAGCCATATTATCAAGCAAAGGCGATACATCATCGCCGCTTTTATCGGCCTTGGGAATTCACAAGGCCATATTATCAAGCCCATTATCACCACTTTAGCGGGAGTTTCCTGCCGATAAAAGCGGCAATAATGTATCGCCCTTCCTTGAAAATATAGCCCTCTTTTTTTTTTCTTTTAGCCCCAATGCCCGAACGATCCCAGACGGCTCACCATGTCCTACCAATCTCCTTTCCTATTTGAAAGAGAGAGAAGATTAACTTGCTCTCTATTTCAAATGAAAAAACGGTTTGCCGTGGTAAAGTGGGAGCGGCGACGGTACCGCCCTACCACACCAACAGCAGTGTCCCAAGAGTACGTACCCCGACACACTGCAAGAGCCGGCCCTGAGAAATGGTGCTCTCAGGACCATCAATGGTTCCACTAAGGGGGCTGTGTGACGCCCTCCCAACATTAATAAAAAACGCCAGACAGTGCAGGTACCCGGAGCTGGAAGGTCATTTTACATATTACTGCCCCAGAAAGGGGGCGTTCCCCGCCACGTGTATGGGGAGAGAGGGAGGGAGAGCTCAAAACATATTTTTTTTTTAAAAGCCCCGAGGGGTCCCGCTCCCCGAGACTGTAGGGAGTAGAATCATAAACACCCTGCATACTTCAAAATAAAACCAGACGAGTGGCGTTCCCCAGTGCTCGGGGCACCTTACAAGCCTCCCATTATGGAAAGAAAATGCCCCCGTAATTTGCCCCCCCCCCCCCGGGACCTAATGAATAAAACTGACTTCTAGTTTTTTTTCACCTTTTCCACCGCGTACAAGTACTGCATGAGAACCCGGCGATTTTTTATTTAAAATTAAAATTAAAATTGAGCCTAAAGATCCATGTACCACCTCCTGAGCAAGCCTATAGGGTCAGAATGTTTCTACCCTGCCCCCTTTCCTAATTTCTCAACTTTGTATTACTGTTTTCTTGTGACTTGGTTCTCATGACAAACAAGATGGCTGCCAACACTTCCTGGTTAGGAGTGTTGACAGCCAATCAGCATGCAGCTCATGCTCGTAATTGTATGTATTTCCGTATGCGTAAGCCTTGATTTTTATTTTAAAAAAAATAGAGCCTAAACATTCATGTACGACCCCCTGAGCAAGCCTATAGGGTCTTAATATTTCTGGCCTGCCCCCTTCCCTCATTTCTCAACTTTGTTTTACTGTTTTCTTGTGACTCGGTTCTACAGAGGCACAAGATGGCCGCCAAATCTTCCTGGTTTTGAGTGTTGACAGACACTTGACAGTCTCTAGATATCGCTCTGATTTTACTTGTAATTGTCTCAGAAACTACTGAACGGATTTACACCAATTAACAAAAAGCACAATCTGCAAACTGAACTCTACCTCTCTGCCAAATTTGGTGTAATTCCGTTCAGCCATTCGAGCTGTAGCCCTGGCTAAAGGTCCGTACGGAAAATTGCATGGGGAAAACACGTTTTGGGACCCTGCTTTTTTCTCGGCCCCCGCTTGATTAATCATCCCTAAACTTTCAGGGAAGGAGCGGAGCGGAGCAGTCCATTTTCTTGGAGAATTTCGCAAAGATTCGTCAACCAGCGCCAAAGTTATTCCAAATAGAATGTTGCGGATTTCCTATGGAAACTAGGTCCTAAGACTCCTCACTATAACTACCTACTGGCGACCGCCAGTAGGTAATATATATATATGTGTGTATGTGTGTGTATATATATATATATTCACTGAAAAAAACATAGGTTTCACACCAGTTATAGTTACCTGGAAATTTTACTGACATAAAACCATTGAAATTCCACGTTATAGTTAGTCACAACAAAACAGCGGAAAAAAGCTAAAAAAAACAAGGGGGCAGGGTAAAAAACATCCTGACTCCCTAGGCCTGCTCAGGAGGTCCCACACGGACCCCCAGGTCCCACAAAAGAATACAAATAATAAACTGCAGAATTTGCGTTGTGTGCACGAAAATTTTAAAAAACAAAGTGCGGGCTCCCATGCTTCGTTATCTGGAAGCTCCTGGGTGGGCCAGGTACCGGGGGCTATGCCTAGTAAATTAGCGGGGGCCCCCGCAGCCCTGGGCACCGCCAGCTCCCCAGGGCTTTCCTTAATTATATGCAGGGGGTACGTGCCCCCCCCACAGTCCACAAGGTCATCATGTCCCCAAGGCTTTGTTTTATGAATATGTGGGGTGGCTTATGCCCCCCACAATGCCCCAGGGACCACCACCTCCCCATGGCACTAATTTTTTGAATGCGGGGGTCTGTTGCAGACCCCCTGCCCTGGGGACAACCACCTCCTCGGGGCTTTGATTATGTAGGGAGGGGGCCGTGGAGCCCCCCTCCTGGAGCCCTCAATGGCCCTGGGGACCGCCACCCCCCAGGGCCGGCTCCTGCAATGTCCTGGGGCACCCACCCCAGGGACATTGTTGTTTGCTATGGCAGGGCAGGAGCACGCCTCCCAAAAGTGGCCCAGGTAAGGCTAGCCATGCTCCCACCTTCCCTTTAAATATGTATTAAAAAAAGAGACCATGCCCCATGGGATGT
The DNA here is from genome assembly GCF_964263255.1 of Lissotriton vulgaris. Taxonomy (NCBI): domain Eukaryota; kingdom Metazoa; phylum Chordata; class Amphibia; order Caudata; family Salamandridae; genus Lissotriton; species Lissotriton vulgaris. The sequence goes on from NC_141691.1 coordinate 422,347,216, forward strand.
GGTCCCCAGGGCCAAAACTCACCTCTGAAGGGGAGCAATGCGGCTCCCGTCCCGTTTAAAAAAAAATGTCAGCCCTGGGGGATGGGATATCAAACACAGCCCCACTTCCATTAAAAAAAAAGCTGCATCTCGCCGGAGGCCATGCTCCCTCCTTGCACCACTCTTCAATTGCGCCTCCTGGTGCATTATGAGTTGGGGGATTAAGTGCACTTCAATACTTAGGGTCCTTGGGGGGGGGGTAACAAGACTCTAGGTACCTCAAATAAGCACCACATATCTGGATTGCAGAGAGGAGGTCTGAGGCTGTACCCCTTTTTACACCACTCTGCAAACGCACCTCTTGGCGCACTGCTGGTGGAGCGATGAGGTCCTCTTGGGTCCTGAGGACCTCAGGACACAAGTGGAATTCATCCCCTGAGCAGGGCCTCAGGAGGCAAGGGGACTTCATCCCCCAACCAAGAGTGCGTCAGGAGGACGTTTGCTGAGTGATGGAGAAAAGGGGCATGACCTGTGTCCAGTCTCAGCAATCCCACTATCTGGGGCTTACTGAAGGTGTCAGGAAGGCTAGTCAGCCCCTAACAACCCCAGAAGCAAAGGGGACTTCAATCCCCATCTAAGAGTGCACCAGGAAGCGTGTTTGCAGACTGGTGGGCAAACGGGGCATGGCATGCTTTGAGAACTTACCATTGCTGCTGTATGGGACTTACTGGAGGTAATAGGAGGGGTAGTTGGTCTGTTGTTAGGCCCCTTCCCCTGAACTCTCTTGTCTGTGCCCAGGTCCTGACCCTCCCTTCTATCCTCTATGGTCCTTTGTGCACGCCCCTCCACCCTCCTTCTTGCCCATCATAGCCATTGTGCTGCCACTAACCCTCCTGCTTGCCATGCATGGTCTTCTGTGCTGCCATGGCCCCTCCCACCTTCCCTGTGTGGCCAGCTAGCTGCCCCTGCCCCCTCCTACCTTCCCTCCGTGATCTTTGTATATGCCATTATAGTCTCACTGTTGCTCTCCATGGTGTAACTTGCTTCTAGTGCCCATCCTGCCTGACCTCCATGGTCATCTTGCTGCTCCTGCTATGCCCCCTCGCCCCCAACCCTCTAAATCCATGTGCAGACCCCTATTCCTTCCCTCCTGGCTTGTCTGTTCCTTTGTAATGCCCCTGATCCGTCCCTCCTGCCCTTTATTGTCCGTTATGCTGTAGCTTTCTCTCCTGTATGTCCATTATGGTCAGCTAGCTACTATTGCCTCTTTCCCCTCTGTTCTCTGTTGTCCATGTGCATGGTCCTGTCCCTTCCCTATAGCTTTCTATGGATTGTTGTGCTGCACTCCCGTCCCGCATGCCATGTGTGGTGTATTATGCTGCTGCAAACCCTGATGCCTTCCCTGTAGGGTCTTTTTGCTGCACCTCTCCATGTCCCTCCTGTCCTCTGTTATCCAAGTCCATGTCGAAAACCCCAATTAATCCAACCTTCCGTGATCCAATCTACCGTACTTGCTAACATTTTGAACTTGGTAAGAAGAAACTGGGGTATTGATTTTCCCCTTTGACTTACATTGAGAGAGAGGAGTTTGTAAACAGAGGACAGATAAAATCAAGCCCCTTTTTGGGCTTAAAAACATTGGACATTTCCTGGCTGAATCAGATCTGTTGGCATGTATGGTTGTACTACCACTGCCTCTTCCTTCTGCCCTCAATGGTCCATTATATTGCCACAGCCTCTCTTGCCATTCCTGTTTTGTTGGTTTGTTGCCCTTGCCCCCCTTTCCACTGCCCTCCATAGTCTGTTGTGCTGCCACTGCCCTTCCTGCCTGCCCAGTGTGGTTAAATTTTTGCCTCTGCAATCTCCTACCTGCCTTCAATTTTCAGAGTCCGTGCCCCTGGCCTCTGCTTCTCAACAGTACCTAATGAACAAATAGATTGCTAACATTCTATATTTATTACAAAAGCGTGGAACGCCTGACAACATCTTGATGTAACTAAAACTGTAACACCTAAAGCATTTCGTTTAGAAATTACATATATGAGAGGGTCTTATTTGCATCAAAATTATGGTTAGTGCTTTGAAAAACTAAAATGAGGACATATTTTCTGAGTTTTCAAATAGCGACAAAGTACTTTTAAATTATTTGTTATCTTTATGTTTTTTATCCAGTTGACCACTTGATTAAATGTTGCACTTAGGCGAGAGGATGTGGTGTTAATTCCAGAGCTGCAGACTTTGTAACTGGGGAACGAGGTTGGAGTTTCTGCTTCAGCTCAACATTCTGTGATTCTGGTTAAATCATTTATTCTCCCCATGTACCCTGTTATAGTTAGTTGTACTAACTATAACTCGCACGCCTGTTATCCACTGTTAATGATGTCACATATTATATCATTCATGACGTGGTCAGTGACATCACTGATGACATCACTGATGACATCTCAAATGCCATCACTGAGGACATCATCCAGTGAATGTGGTTTGGTTTGTTATCTAAATATGTATTTTACATTTAGCAAACTGCCTTTAAGAGTGAGTGGATGTATAAGTATGTGAATGTAGGATTTAGTACTAATGTGATTGACTGTCTAGGTGAGGAATTTTAAGTGTCTCATTAAATATATGGGATAGTGATTAAACTGTATGAATACCTGTATCACTCTATCTCTTGTTGTGTAAACTACTACGTAAGTTGGTTACTACCTATGTGAAAGTCTACATTAGTTATTAATTAGTTAAATGAGTATTTGTATGGGATAGTGAATGAATGTGTGTATGTTGGGTGGGATGTGTGTGACTGTGGGGGTGGGATGTGTGTGACTGTGGAAAGATGTGTAAATAGTTGATTTAGATAGTATATGTGGTTAAGACTGTATGTGGAAACAGTTGTTTGGACGAGTGAATCTCTTTATGGGTGTGGTGATGAGTAAATATATTTCTCAATGATATATGTCCAACAAACTAAAAATATAAAAGGCAGTGTATGTGACAGTTATTGTATATACATAAGTATACATAATACTCAGTGATTGTATGAGTGATGTATGGATAACTGTATACTTGTAATACTGATTTTATAACACACTAAGTATGAGTTACTATCTATACAAATAAATAAAGTGGTGTTTGTATAAGTGTATAGCTAAGTAAATGTATTTATGATCTATTGTTTACATAAGTGAGTAGGATGTCTGCTTAACCCCTTCTGTGCTCATGACGAGCTCCGCATCTATTAAAGAGAGAATGTACATTTTACAGATGAAGGAAACTGAGTCTTCCTCATGAACTTTAAACTCTGCATCAGTACTTACTTGTAATTACAAAAATCTCTCAATAATCGCAAGGGCTCTTTCTAGAACCACCCAATATCTATACACATAAGTTTGATATATATCTCAAAAATACTTGCTTAATTTTTTTCAGCGACAAAATGTGCGGATCCTACGTGCATATCGCGACTCTTTTTGTAAAAAATGCTCTTACTTTTTTGCCCTATGGGTCCCTATGTCACTTCTGAGCAGGCCTAGGGAGTCAGGGTGTGTCTAACCTGCCCCTGTTCATATTTTGCCAACATATTTCACAGACTTCTTCACCCTTGGTTCTACCGAGGCACAAAATGGCTGCCAACAGTTCTTGGTTTCGAATGTTTACAACCGCTTGACAGCCAATTAGAATTCAGTGCGTGATCGGAAAGGTGCGCCTATCCTACGAGGCCAATCCTCGCACAATCCGTGGATCCTCTGCGCCTATAGATATATAAATGACTTTAACTGTAATTTTCAAAGAAACTACTGAACAGATTGACACCAGATATGCCAAAGGCACAAGTCGTGACTGAGGCCTACCTCGGTGTAAATCTGTTCAGCCGTTCGAGCTGTAGCCGTGGCTAAAGGTCCTATGAGAAATTGCATGGGGAAAACATGTTTTGGGCCCCCCTTTTTTCTCGGCCCCCCACTTCACCAATCACCCCCAAACTTTCAGGGAAGGAGCGGAACTGAGCTACCCAAAAGTTTGGAACATTTCAAGAAGATTCATCAATCAACGACAAAGTTATTGGCAATAGAATGTTTCGGTTTTCCTATGGATAATAGGTCCTAACTATAAGTACCTACCGGCGACCGCCAGTAGGTAATATATATGTATATATATGGGATACATGGGATTTCATGTGTATACAGTGCTTTCTCCTTAAATATCCCAGAGAGCCAGCGATAAGGACTTGCAAGGAGCTCCGGCCGTGAGGGCAACGGCGGCGGAGCTAACTCCTGACTCACAAGCGCGGTGAGGGAAACAGCAGTGAACTCCATCCCCCCAGGGGCCCCAGCAAACACCGTGGCACCGGTGACGCGACGGAGGTACTACTTCACAGCGGAACGCCTCCAGTCCCGTGGGACGCGTGCGGGCGGCGCCGGGCTAAGCCAGGGCAAAGGGCGGGCCGTCTGTGGCCATCCGGGGCAGGACGAGGCTGGGCTGGGTCCCCCCCCCTAAACCCTATCAGAAGGTGAGTGTCATTGTAATACCATGGGGAAACGTGCATTATTAACTGGCTCCAAACCTCCACCTGTGTCCACAATCGAAAGCATGCTTGAGGAAGCAGTTAATATGGTCACAACTGAAATCTAGCTAACGGAAAGAAGACTCTCTATGAGCCTACCTGCATCCAATTGGCATTCACTGGGCGAAGCAGAACAGACCAATACATCCATCCCTTTTCCGCTGTCTCCAGAAGTTCTGATTACCACCCTTAGACAGCGAGACATTTTTTCCAAGGGCCCTGAGATTGAGCCTGAAACTACTGTAACTACTGATGCTGATACAGTTAACATAGCATGTCAACTGGGGCCCAATACCGATGCCAACAGTGGGGATTTGTCCAGGAATACAACAACAGCGGGGGGCAAGATGAAGTGAGGAGTAACAAAACCTACCATTTGCAAAAGGAAACAGCTGGTGTACTCAGAAACCCAACTAACCCCACAAAGTATGTGGAAACAAGGCCCTAGAGCTACCACAATGGGTACAACGCAGTTAGTACCGAATAATACCGTGGACTTGACTGTTGCAGATGGCATCAATTCAGTCCACACACAAACTGACCATATGATTACATGCATACATGGCAGGCCGGGGGATTTTCCATTTGATTCCATAATGGACTCTGCTTATGACCGATTAAAAACATTAAATGATAAACAATTTAATGCTTTGTTTAAACGGCTAGACAGATTGGAAAATCTGGTTAAAAAACCAGACACTAACAGAAGTAATGTCTTAGTACCAAAGCTGCTCTTGTTAAAACCACTGAAGATATTAGAGCCATATTTGATTGTGGTGGTAGCGTGGAGCTTGTTCTGCTTGATCTAATGGCAGCCTTTATTATGGTTGATAATTGAATTTTTGTTGACCGTCTCCGAGCTGCGGGTTTCGAGGCATCAGCTCTAAAATGATTGGAATCTCTTTTATCTGACGGAAAACCAGTGGTGGCTTTAGATTCATTTGTGTTCAAGCCTTTTTTTATGCCACGTGGGGACCTGCAGGGGGTCCTCACTCAGCTGCACTTTATTTAACGTCTATGTTAAACACTGAGCCATTCTTATAAGATCTTTTGATCTGAAACTTATCTCATGCACTGATGTTACACAATTGGTTGTAGCTATGTCTTCTTCTAGTAAGCAAATTGTGTATATTTTCCTGACTGTATGGCAGCCATTTGCAACTGGATAACCCTAGCTGTTTAAAACGTAACCCCTTCGATGCTGATGACGGCATGGTTCCGTCTTGAGCATCGGTGTCCCTGTGCTCATGACGGAACCATTCCGTCATGAGGCCAGGGGCATGAAATCCCTCTGCTGCAGAGAGGAGCAGAGGGATTTCCATTTCTCCTCTGTGACCTTGGGAGCTGGCAAAGAGCTTCCCCAGCTCCCGAGGCCCCCTCCCTGGTTTCTGTTCAATGACGATCAGCGTGCATGTCGTCATTGAACACAAACCGAAACAAAAATGAGCATTTAGGCTCATTTCAGTTTCACTTTCTACATGCTCAGGGGGCTATCTCAGCTTCCTGAGCACGTAGAAAGACAGGAGAGGTATCATTTGGAAAGGGGAGAATCTCCTGGAACGCTCCCCAGTGGATCCCTGCTTGGAGATTGTCCCAGGAGGGCGATCCTCAAGCAGGGATCCACCCACTAGACACCAGGGAGCGGGGAGAGGCCCCTTGGGCAAGGGCCTTCACTCCCCCCATAAAGTAATTAACATTCTTCAGACTTTCTGCCCCCCCGGGGGGCAAAAAGGCTACTATAAACCAGGCATTTTGTTTTGGGTACTTTTTTTAGGGTGGGGGCTGCCCGAAACGGGCACACCAATGCCCCCACCCCCTGGCACATTACAGCCTTTCTACCCCCCTGGGGGGCAGATGGGGGCAGTAGCCCAGTAGCCCTCAATTTGCCACCCCCTGGGGGGCAGAAAGCCGACTATACACCAGGGATTTTTTGTGTGTTTTTTTTTATAGGGTGGGGGCTGCCCAAAATGGGCATGCCAATGCCCCCACTCTGCCACAATTACAGTCTTTCTGCCCCCATGGGGGGCAGATGTGGGCAGTAGTCTCCAATCTGCCCCTCCCAGGGGGGAAGAAAGACCACTTGACACCAGTGATTTTTTTCGTGCAATTGTTTTTAGGGTGGGGGATGCCCGAAACGGGCACACCAATACCCCCACCCCCACCACCATTACAGCCTTCCTGCCCCCCCTGGAGGGGCAAAAAGCCCACTAGACACCAGGGAGATTTTGGGGGAAATCTGAATCAGGGTGGGGGCTGCCCAAAATGGACATGCCAATGCCCACACTCCTCCCCACAACAATTACAGCCTTTCTGCCCCCCTGGGGGGCAGATGGGGGCATTAACCCCAACCTTCCCACAGGGGGGGGCAAAAAGCCTTGTAGAGGTCAGGGATTTTTAGGGAAAATGTGAATTAGGGTGGGGGCATTATCATACCAGTTTTGGGCATCCCCATCCTAGTTTAAATTTGCCCAAAAAACTTCCTGGCATCTAGTGGACTTTCTGCCCCCCTGGGGGGCAGATTGGGGCATTAGCTCCCAATCTGCCCTGCCAGGGGGGGCCAAAAGCCCACTAGATGCCAGGGATTTTTTTGGAGGTAAATTTGAAATAGGGTGGGGCTGCCCAAAACGGGCATGCCCATGCCTCCACCCCATCGCCCGCAACAATTACAGTCGTCCTGCCCCCCATAGGGGGCATACGGGGAAGTAGCCCCCAATCTGCCCCCCCTGGGGAGGGCAAAAAGCCCACTAGACACCAGGGATTTTTATGGGCACATTTTTATTAGGGTGGGGGCATTGGTATGCCCGTTTTGGGCAGAGCCCACCTTAATAAAAATTTGGCCAAAAAACTCCCTGGCATCTAGTGGACTTTCTGACCCCCCTGGGGGGAAGATGGGGGCATTACCCCCCAATCTGCCCTGCCGGGGGGGCAAAAAGCCAACTAGACGCCAGGGATTTTTTTGGGGCAAATTTGAATTTGGATGGGCTGCCCAAATCGGGCATGCCCCACCCCCTCCCACACAAAAATTACAGCCTTCCTGCCCCCCCAGGGGGCAGATGGGGCAGTCATTTTTATCGGGACACCTGGGAGAACACGGAGTGGTAGGCAATTTGGGTGAGCCTGGTGATATAACTCTTTCCCACACGAAAATGTGTGAACAAATGTATTTTTTCAGCTAAAATTGAGGTTTGCAAGGGATTCGGCACTAGGCCGACCAACACAAGTGAGGTACCATTTTTCTCAGAAGCCTTTGGGAAATACGGGGTGGGTGGAAATGTTTGGATCCACGCAGATTCCAGAACTTTCCACCACAGAAATGTGGGGAAAAACGTTTTTTTGTTAAATTTTTAGGTTTGCAAGGGATTCTGGGTAACAGAACCTGGTGGGAGGCAGTCAAGTCATTCTGGATTTCCCTGGGTGTCTAGTGTGTAAAAATGTATAGTTTTGCTTGGTTTCCCTAGATGCCGGCAGAGCCAGGGTTCTAAAACTAAAGCTAGGCACTTTTCCAAAAAAGGATCATTTTTCACTGCGAAATTGAGGTGTGACCACATTGCGTTTTGTGCCGTTTCCTGTCGCAGGCACTAAGCCGACCCACACTAGTGAGGTAGCATTTTCTCAGAAGACTTTGGGGAACGTAGTGTGGAAGAAAATTTGTGGATGCACGCAGATTCCAGAACTTTCCACCATTGAAATGTGGAAAAAATGTTATTTTTTTTACAATTTCTTAGGTTTGCAAGGGTTTCTGGGTAACAGAACCTGGTAAGAGGCAGTCAAGTTACCCCATCCTGGATTCCCCTGGGTGTCTAGTTTTCAGAAATGTATAGGTTTCCCTAGGTGCCGGCAGAGCTAGGGTTCAAAATCTACAGCTAGGCACTTTGCGAAAAAAGGGTAATTTTTTTCACTGCGAAATTGAGAAGCGACCACGTTACATTTTGTGCCGTTTCCTGTCGCAGGAACCAGGCCAACCCACACAAGTGAGGTACCATTTTTCACAGAAGACTTTGGGGATCGCGGGGTTGGTGAAAATTTGTGTATCCACACAGATTCCAGAACTTTCCACCACAGAAATATGGGGAAAATGTGTTTTTTGGACAATTTGTTAGGTTTGCAAGGGATTCTAGGTAACAGAACTTAGTGGGAGGCAGTCAAGTCACCCCATCCTGGATTCCCCTGAGTATCTAGTTTTCAAAAATGTATAGGTTTGCTAGGTTTTTCCTAGGTGCCTGCATAGCTAGGGTTCATAAACTACATAAACTACAGCTATGCACTTTGCCAAAAAAGGGTCATTTTTCACTGTGAGAATGAGGTGTGACCACATAACGTTTTGCAGCGTTTCCTATCGCGGGCACTAGCGAACTCGCACAAGTGAGGTACCGTTTTTCTCGTAAGACTTTGGGGAAAGCAGGGTGCATAGAAATGTGTAGATCCATGCAGATTCCAAAACTTTTCAACCCAGAAATGTGGGGAAAATGTGGCTTTCTTGACATTTTTTAGGTTTGCAAGGGATTCTGGGTAACAGAACATGGTGCCAGGCAGTCAAATCATGCCATCCTGGATTCCCCAGGGTGTCTACTTTTTAAACATGTATGATTTTTTTTTAATTTAAACTTTATAGTTTAGTTAATTAAAACCATACCAATTTGATGTATTTCGGACAAGTATTATAAAAGTTTATAAATTATCATTAAAAAAAAGAGTAAAAAAACATTTTATAAGAACAAGTATTAAGAGTCAATGATTATCCAAATTATTAAGAACTAAGATCTTCATGATGTTTAAGATGTTTCTCGAATGCCTGCAAGAACTTCACCAACTTGCAATGTATTCTAGGGGAAGTTATGTCCAGGCTTCCAATAATGCCAGATCTACATGTTTGTAGCCTCTTGATCCGAAAACTATGTTTTAAAAGGTTTGACCGTTCCTTAGACAACATCTTACAATGACAAATTATGTGTATTAGATCTTCTTTGAGTCTACCACACAGTCGACATGTTACAGCTGCATGCTGTTTCCAAGCAGGTTCCTCGACTAATGTCGGGACTTTGCCAAATCTCAATGACATAAGCTTTCTCTTAATAAAAATGGAATATGTTGTTTCTAGGTACAGTGCTGGGGTTAATGCCTTATAGCCATTTATCACAGCCCAAGAGTGCGAGCGATGGGAAAAAAATCTCTTTATCCAGTACCAATGAATGGAGTTTGGCCACTTTATTTAATGCGTGTTTTAATACTGCAAATGACAGATTTTTATCCCATAGGTTTTTGAGCAAGTCACCTCCAAAGCGTGCGTGAGGAATTGATTTGCTTTGGATTTTTTTTTAGATTTGAGCTCTTGCCATAGGTAGGTATTAAGATTTTTATTAATTGCTTTTTGCTTGATCTGATACTATACCTTGATGTGTGAGTATAATCTGCCTGGTGTTTCGTTTTTTAAGCCAAATTCTAGTCGCATTTGGGCTGGAGACGCCATCCTGGGTAATCGTAAAACCTTTTTGTAAATTTTAGTTATTAAACTGTTAAGTAGGTTCGCATCCTTTCCATGCATTGCCTCACTTGCATAGGTCAGTGTTGGGAGAACTTTGTTGGCCATCACGATTAATAAAGGTTTAAGTGATGGACCTTCCAGATTTTTTGTCAAAGTACTTAGTCCGAATATCAGGGCACCAGCTCTTTGCGTCCGATATTTCTTCTGTTCTTTAAAATCAAGCTTATCGTCGAGATAAAAACCCAGATACTTGTATGCTGAGACTCTCTCTAGTGGTTTTCCTTTTAGCCAAATATTGCAATGAGATCCATCGTGGTTGGTTATCAGCATGGTTTTAGTTTTTGAAACATTTAAAGCCAACTTGTTTGCCAACAGGAATGCTGAGAGTTCAGTTACTAATCTGGTTAGACCCCCTTTTGTTAGGCTCATGAGTACTATATGATCGTCAGAGGCTAAATGGGTGAGCTGTAGGTCGCCTAGTTTAGGTGGGTGAGCATTACAATTGTTCAGTTTCCCGGAAAGATCCGCGATGAAGAGATTGAATAAATGAGGGGCAAGGACACACCCCTGTTTGAGTCCAATTGATGTAAAAACTTTTCTCAACAACCGTGTGCCATCCCCTATTTTTACTTACGACCAGGTATCGGAGTAAAATAGCAGCAGACCCCTTAGGATACTTTCTGGTATAGCCCATGCTCTCAATTTCGACCACAATAAGTTGCGATCCACACTGTCAAAAGCAGCCTGAAGATCAATAAAACACAGGTTCAGGTCCTGTTTGCTAGTAATGCACTTCTCCCCAATCATATTGATGGATAGGATATTTGCTGTTGTACTGATCCCCTTCCTGAACCCTGTTTGATTAATGGTAATCAGCTCTTTTTCACTAGACCAAGTGACCAAATCAATTAAGAGAAGCGATGCAAAATATTTTGCCTCGACGTCCTGCAACACTATTATGTATGATGTATGGATTTGCTTGGTTTCCCTAGATGCAGGCAGAGCTAGGGTTAAAAAATGACAGCTACAAACTTCGCAAAAAAAAGGGTAAATTTTCATTGTGAAAATGTGGTGTGTTCACGTTGGGGTTTGAGCCCTTTATGGTCGGAAACAACGACATCACCCCATCGCAAGACCTCTGCAACTCCCTCGCCTCCTACTTCCACAACAAGATCGCGGACATACACAACAGCTTCCGCACCCAACCAACGCACGCCACGACCGCAGCAACGCCACCCACCACCACCCTCCGCGCCTGGACCCCGGTCAACACCGAAGACACCGTCCACATGATGAACTTTGTCCACTCCGGATCTCCGACCGACCCCTGCCCTCACCACGTCTTCAACAAAGCCGACGCTGTCATCGCACCCCACCTGCGGGACATCATCAACACCTCATTCAACACCGCCACCTTCCCCGAGAGCTGGAAGCACGCCGAACTCAGCGCTCTACTCAAGAAACCTACAGCAGACCCCACCGAACTCAAGAATTACCGCCCCATCTCTCTTCTCCAGTTTCCAGCCAAAGTCATCGAAAAGACCGTCAACAAACAGCTGGCCGCCTTCCTCGAGACAAATGGATCCCTCGACCCATCGCAGTCCGGATTCCGTGCCAACCACAGCACCGAGACCGCCCTCATCGCCGCCACTGACGACATCCGAGCCCTGATGGACAACGGAGAAACAGCGGCCCTCATCCTCATAGACCTCTCCGCGGCTTTCGACACGGTCTGCCACCGCACCCTAGTGCAGCGCCTCAGCAACGTCAGAATCCAGGAGAAGGCACTGGAATGGATCGTCTCCTTCCTCGACGGAAGAACACAAAGAGTCCGCCTACCACCGTACAAGTCAGAGGCCACCGAAGTCATCTGCGGCGTCCCTCAAGGATCCTCGCTGAGCCCTACTCTCTTCAACGTCTACATGAGCCCCCTCGCGGCCATCGCACGCCAACACAACCTCAACATAATCTCCTACGCCGACGACACCCAGCTGATCCTCTCCCTGACCAACGACCCCGCCGCCGCCAGAGCCAACCTGCACAAAGGGATGAAAGAGGTAGCCGAGTAGATGACGACGAGCCGCCTGAAACTGAACTCAGATAAGACAGAGGTCCTCATCCTGGGCTCCTCGCCCTCCGCCTGGGATGACTCCTGGTGGCCCCCCGCCCAGGGCACCGCACCCAAACCAACGGACCACGCACACAACCTGGGTTTCATCCTGGACTCCTCCCTCTCCATGACCAGGCAAGTCAACGCCGTCTCCTCGTCGTGCTTCAACATCCTGCGCATGCTGCGGAAGATCTTCTGGTGGATCCCCACAGAGACCAGGAAGACCGTCACCCAGGCCCTCGTCACCAGCTGACTGGACTACGGCAACACACTCTACGCCGGAGCCACCGCCAAGATCCAGAAGAGACTCCAGCGCATCCAGAACGCCTCAGCCAGACTCATCCTCGACATCCCACGACACAGCCACATCTCCGGACACCTACGAGACCTACACTGGCTCCCGGTCAACAACAGAATCACCTTCCGCCTCCTTACCCATGCACACAAAGCTCTCCACGATCAAGGCCCGAGCTACCTCAACAACCGCATCAACTTCTACGCTCCCAAACGCCACCTCCGATCTGCCAGCCACGCCCTCGCCGCCGTCCCACGCATCCGCAGAGCCACCACAGGAGGAAGGTCCTTCTCCTACCTGGCCGCCAAGACCTGGAACTCCCTCCCGGCCGACCTGCGCCTGACCCAAGACCACCTCTCCTTCAGGAAGAAGCTCAAGACCTGGCTGTTCGAGCAGTAGCGGCACCCCCCCCCCCCCAAGCGCCTCGAGACCCTATGGGTAGGTAGTGCGCTCTATAAATGTCTTTGATTGATTGATTGATATGGTCGTGGGCACTATGCCCACTCACACAAGTGAGATACCATTTTTATGGGGAGACTTAGGGTAATTCAGATTTGTAAAGCAACTGTTATTACCTGTTGAGTTTTGTTGCATTTCTGCCTTCCAAATGAAAGACATTGTGTAAAAAAGAAGTCATTTTTAAAAATGACCAATAATTCTCGTGCTAGCATGAGTATTCAGAATTTAGAAAATGTGCAATATGTACTGTTTCTAAACTCTATAATTTGTACCCATTTCAGAAACACATAGGTATCTTTCATACCGATTGTTCCATGTATACATTTTCGCACAATAATTGCTGTATACCCCGTACATAATAAAAAGCCATTGTAAATTGAGACTCAGTTTTTGACTCTGGGTTCATCTGCTTCTTGGTGATCGTACAAGTCCTATATATCCCCACAACTAGGAAGGTCCAGTGGATGTAATGGTATATTGCTTACAAATAGCTGCCATTATTACAAGAAGTTACAGGTGAAAACGTTGACACAAAAGGCAGTTTTTTCAACTAATTTTCAATTTTTCCAATATTTAACTGTTAGTGTCTATAAAGAAGCCTTGATGGATCTGCACAAATGACCCTTTTATGAATTCGTAACTTTGTCTACTTTTCTAAAATGTATAGCTTTCCAGGATCCAATATTGCTTTCATACTCATTTTTACCATTAACTGGAAAGAGGTTGAAAGCACTAAAAATAGCAAAAATAGGCTATGTCCCAGAAAAATGCCAAAACTGTGTACAAAATGTTGGTTCTCTGACAAAAGACTGTCAACTGGGAAAGTGGTGATTTCGCCCCCCAAAAACCTTTTTTGATAACATTTGCAGGGAAAACCCCAGAGGCTTTCATTCGAAGCCCATTTTTCCAATTTTTCTGAAAAAAAAAAAAATGTTACTGTATTTTGGTTAATTTCTGGGACCCTCCAAGGGAATCCACAAACCCTGGCTACCTTCAGAATCCCCATGATATTGGAAGAAAAGGACGCAAAATTGGCGTGCATACCTTATGTGGTCAAAAAGTTACAGGGGCCTAAGCGCACACTACCCAAATAGCCAAAAAAAGGCTTAGCACAGGAGGGGAAAAGGCCTAGCAGCGAAGGGGTTAACTCAGGTGAAACAGACGTCATCCTGTTTGGAAACAAAACAAATGTATGCATCCTGTCCTGATGGCCAGAGGAATCCTGTGCTCTTCCCACCCCAGTCACTAAGGTCAGAAATCTGGGGGTGGTGCTGGAAATCATTTAAAATTAGGACTGCAGGCTAAGGCTGTCACGTCCTCTGCTTTTCTGGTCCTAAGGATGCTCAGAAAGATCTTCCCTTTAATCCCAAAGTCCAAAAATCAGTGATTACAGCATTAATGCTAGAAAAATCAGATTATTGTAAGGCCTTATTTTCCTATACAGCATCAACACCATAATAGACATCAGGTCTTAATAAATGCAGCAGTCAGAATGCTAACAGGGATTCCATAACATAAATCAGCAATCCATAAACACCTTCATTGGTTGTCTGTCAGGCTGTGCATCAAGTTCAAGGCCCTTTACGAAGCCCACAAGGCTCTTCATGGAAGGGAATCCAAAAGAATTCCCAAAACCCGGGACTTACGTTAGTGATTATCTAACAGGCATGCGACTTTAATCCGCCTAGATTCTCAGAGGGTAGAATCTCGGAAAAACACCCGATATTAATTCTATATTGAGGTGTTTGTTGTCTCTAATGCCTTACTATCCTAAGACAGTCTAGTCTGTCATTATTTACTGATTGTGGGGGGTTCCATATATTTTCAACTCGGCGCAACCAAAAAAATGTGTCAGCCCTGCATAGAACCATACACAGACCCACACATATACCAAAATAATAAATGAAAAAATGTGTGGCGGAGAGGAAGGCACCTCACGGGCGAACACCCTCGGGGCAATCTGGTCAGATGTTTACCAGAGACTTGGCCCCTTTCTCATCATAGGCAGCCGTTCCTATTCCAGAAAATTGGTGAATAAGTGAGAAGAAAGTAAAGAGAAGGTGCATAGCAAGGAGATTTAGAGCGTGACTCCTTGAACAAACAAAACAGAGTGAAGGATAAAATCAACAGCCACACCACTTGAACTACTTTTATTTATGAATAGGGTGTGAGAAGTTGAAATAAAAAAGGCTGGTAGCTTAAAGTTGCATACCACTACCTGTGACCTACCCAAGTCTCTGGTAAACATCTGACCAGATTGCCCCGAGGGTGTTCGCCCGTGAGGTGCCTTCCTCTCCGCCACACATTTTTTCATTTATTATTTTGGTATATGTGTGGGTCTGTGTATGGTTCTATGCAGGGCTGACACATTTTTTGGTTGCGCCGAGTTGAAAATATATGGAACCCCCCACAATCAGTAAATAATGACAGACTAGACTGTCTTAGGATAGTAAGGCATTAGAGACAACAAACACCTCAATATAGAATTAATATCGGGTGTTTTTCCGAGATTCTACCCTCTGAGAATCTAGGCGGATTAAAGTCGCATGCCTGTTAGATAATCACTAACGTAAGTCCCGGGTTTTGGGAATTCTTTTCGATTGTATTCAATGAGTGGAGGGCCTTTCCCATTAAAACCCGTAATTTTCCCTCTAAGCTCCTCTTGTTATTGAATCTTCATGGAAGGGGCCCAGAGTTCTTTAAACAATTCTGTGGATGGTGTAGCCCAATGAGAAACTTGAGATCCTCAGGAGCTCTTAAATTGTTGGTCCAAAGGTTTAAACAAACCGCCAAAGAACCTACTTCCCCCTCACATTTAGTCTATCCCTAACCTGTAACTCAAACAACAGGAGAGTGTTAGTATACACAACAGACAAAATAAGCTAGCCAAAATTTGTTCAAAACACCACTAAGCTATTAGACATGGCTGTTATTGTCAGTTGGAAAGATAGAGTGCACGTGTTCAAAGAACTAGCTAAAAGGACCCTCAGGCCCCAGTGAAACACTGGTAGCCAGTTGTCTTCATTGGGTCCCTCTTATTGCTAGGAAAGTGAAGGTGAGTCTAAAAAGAGTATGCACTACTCCTCGAAGTTATTTAATAAGAGGGTAGCTCTAACTCTGTTAAAAACAGTGGTTGAAAAACATAGTTGTTTTTCTGGACTACTATGGGTTGTGCAAGTTTGAACCAACTAGTCCCATTAGTGAAGTGAAAAGAGAATATTTAAAACACGGTCAACATGTTTCTGCCAATTGAGCTAAATTCGCTCGGCATTGGTCAGGACCAGGAAGAAAAATAAACTCGCTGTTCAGGGCACGCTAAAGTGCACAGATACAGGGAGTAGTGACACTTAATGATATGACCTGTAATTTGTCGAGGCACTTAGTAGAAAAGTCTTCCCCAAGTTGCTAAAAGCTCCTTCTTATAGGAGACACCATAGGATCTGTAAGGGTAGATAGAAAAACGAAAGAAAACAAAAAAAGGGAATGTCAAACTTAGGAACCATAATTATATGCTTCTACCCTATTAGAGCTCCAATCATGTGCACTTAATTATTAATACCAAATTGTGTCCACACTCAGAGAAAAGGAAGAAAATTATCCCTTCAGAACACAAAGGAGGAACCATGTTATAGGTATGTCCAATATTCAATTAACATTGCAGACAAAGGCTTTTCTTTATCTTATCAGGTATTAGATACCAAAATGAGGAGGGAATGTGATTGCCTTAAAAACAGTGCTCATATAAACCGAGTAGGTTTAAAAACTCGAAATAATTACATCTGAAAACACACACACACCTTTGCAAGTGGCATACAGAGCACAAGGCACTCCAACAAGAGGCCAGCTAAGTTGTGCACTTACATATCATTTGTTGAAAATGCGCCCCATGGGCATTGCGGCAGGAGGAATCTTCACGTTTGGGCGCTAATAAATTATTTTTTTACAAAAACGCGTTATTGCGTGTTTTCAAATCCACTAGTAGTAGAGTAATAAGTCTTGTGTCCCGTGTGGGCCGGCGAGAGACTTACTTATCCATCTTAAATGACACTTCCCTTTGTGCTGACCCCTTAGTCGCTCAAGCAATATCCCAGACTACAGATTGGGATAAGCTTGGAGAACAAAAGAAAAACAGAATAAGAGCGATTTTGCATGGAACTATGATGAAGGAATACCTCAACAATAAAATGGCCCCGAAGGGACTTCTGGTTACTAATGCACCCCGAATATTTCTAGAGGACAGTGTATTTAGAAAGGAATGGGCACAAATAGCCTGGCACTGCACTCATGATTGGGCTATCCTTATCATCAAGACAGCGATGCGCCTTTCTGAGGCCTTATTAATTGAGATCCAGGCCACAGAAGCTCACATCAAGGCGACCGTCACAGGTTATAAAAAGAAGCTCGATGAGTTTAATAAAGAGCTCAATGAATATAAGGAAAATATTGCGCAGTCCAAAGTAGCCAAATTCCAGAAAGATTTGAAGAGATGGTCCTATGATAAAACCTATCCCTACGCCAGCCAAGACTATGCCCCACCAACCCGTACTAGTGATGACCCCGACTCCTCAGTAGACTCAGATTCCAGTAATTCGAGCAATGAGAGTAAAGGGAATAAACAACGAGGCAGAGGTCGAGGGAAACAAAATTACAACCAATATAATCATCAATGGTTCCCTTACCCACACCAAGGACCTGGAGGTTTCCACCAGAACCCCTTCAACCAACCACCGTTTCCACCGCAATTTGGTTGGAACCCACACTTTGCCCCCCCGCCACAACAATTCCAACAAAATATGTATCCGCAGCCTTTTTTAGGTTTTGGCCGGAGAGGCAGGGGGAAGAGAAGAACAGGCAATCAGGTACACTGGGGCCCTACAGAAACCGTGGGGACAACACACGGAGCAAGGCGCAGGAACAGATAGCAGGACCGAGCAACCAACAAGTTTGATAACAAACCTATCGAAAGTCACCTTATCTGCAGATGAAATCGCAGTGTTAGAAAAGGGCCTTGGGTTTATACCCAGCCCCCGCTTGGAACGTTTCAAACTGAAATGCGAACTGGGTGAGTTTTTTAGGAAACTCAGACTAAAATCTTTTTTTGAACAACAACATACACAAGTCCATGCCACCTTGAGTGACACCAATTTCAAAAGGAAATCTAATTTCAATCCACCAACCCACTTAGTACCGGCTGACATCATAACTTTTGAACAAGCGGTATCTCGGGAGGTGGAGAGTCTGACCGAGCCAACCACCTTTAAAAACTTGACAGCAGGAGAATACAAGGCAATCAAATCCTTACAAGAGAACCAAGAAATTGTAATCAAAAGTGCCGACAAGGGGGAAAGCATAGTAATTCAGGATGCCACGGCCTATGACGCCGAATGTAAACGGCTTCTAGGGGATTCCAACAGTTACACCGTACTCCATCATGATCCTTCTCCTTTCTTGAAAGATGAAATTCTTGAGCTGGTCTCTACTGTGGAAAGAGATGGTTACATCACTAAACATGAGGCTGATTTTCTTACTACCTCAGAAGAAAAAATCCCTTACTTTTATACCCTCCCCAAAACCCACAAAAACCGCACACCACCGCCGGGAAGACCAATTGTGTCTGGGATTGGGTCCCAGTTGGAACCCCTCTCTAAGTACTGTGATTTTTTCTTCAAACCCTTGATCCAATCCACAAGTACCTACATCAAGGACACGAAAAGCCTCCTTTCAATGTTACTAAATGTAGAACTTCCAGAGGAACCTTGTTATCTAGTGTCCTTAGACATTGAAAGTTTGTATACTTGTATCCCGCAGGACGCAACTCTCAAAGTTTTGGCAGACATCCTAGACCAGACCACATGGTCTTATAACACCACCAAGACTTTTGTGATTGACTGTGCTACTTTGGCACTAAAACGGAATTTTTTCCAATACCGAGACACCCTCTATCTACAGAAGACTGGCACCTCGATGGGCAGTACTTTTGCCCCCAGTATAGCGGGGTTGTACGTTTACAACTTCGAAAAAACGCACATCCTGACAAATACCAATCCTTACGCTCTCAATGTTATCCTGTGGCAGAGGTACATTGACGATGTGCTTTTAATCTGGAAAGGGACAGAGGAAAGTCTACTATCTTTTTTTGACTGGGTCAATACTTGTGACCCCCACTTAAGATTTACATACCAGTATGATTCAAGATCCATTGTCTTTCTAGACGTCATACTTACAAAAACTGGAAATTGAATAACGAGTAAGACTTACTATAAACCAACAAGTAAGAATAATCTGCTCCACTTCTCCAGTTTTCACCCGCGATCCCTACGCGAAAACCTCCCCTTCGGCCAATATCTACGTTTACGTAGAAATTGTAGCAGTCTTGCGGACTTTAACAAACAAGCGGATGACCTTACACTAAAATTAGAACAGAGAGGTTACCCTAGAAAAATTCCACAAAAGAGAAGAAAAAGAGCAAGAAATAACAACAGGGAAGCGCTTCTGGAGGACAATACAAAGGAAAGTGAATCTGAGGTCCCTCTGACCTGCGTAACTACTTACAGTAACATTTCCAACTCTGTAAGCCGTTGCATTGGCAAGCACTGGCAAATCCTTACGAGTAATGGTAGAAATTGGCAGAAACCATTATTTTCTTACAAAAAAGAAAGGAGTTTGCAAGATGCCTTGGTACATACTCGCCCAAGAACTAATCAACCTAAACAGGGTGCCACTGTTCTGAATGCCTGGGGCCTGCCTTCGGTAATTGGCCATTTCCCCTGCGGGGGATGTAGTGTCTGCCACCTAACATCATCTACAAAAACAATACAACTAGAGGAGGGCAAAATCTGGCACTTAAGAAATCACACAAACTGTAATTCATGTAACGTTATATACTTGATTACCTGTCCCTGTGGTCTTAGATATATAGGGATGACCACCAGAAAAATTAAAACAAGAATAGGAGAGCATCGAAGTAACATCCGATGTGGCAGAGCCACCACAAAAATGACTACTCATTTTTTGGAGCAAGGCCACTGTGCTAATGATGTCAAATGGGTGATAATTGAACAGCTAAACTGCACTGATGAAAATACACTGTTCGAAAAGGAGCAGCGATGGATATATCGTCTATCCTCTCATAAACAGGGTCTTAATGACGATATCCCTTGGGGATCGGTTATGCGTCGATAGACGGACCATCCACTAAAACCATCAGTTTACCTTTTTCCACACTGCTCGGTGTCTTTCTAGCTGTTTATCAAAGAAATAATACACCGTAGTATCTCCCCACGTGACATATGCAGTAGGCTGTTTGAATTTTGTTTCATTTATAATACAACAAATACATGAGACATTTTTTCCCTTCCAGCTTGAATATACAATGTAACATTATTAATTGGCTATACAACGTAATTACGCTGTTCCCCTGTTCTTTTGAGGCTTCGTTCTCATGATTCCTCCGTTGTGCAAAGATCGCTCTATACTGTGTCCATAAACAAACCGGCCCCTTTAAAATTATGACGCGATCGTAAGGTCACGTGATCGGCGTCACCGTCCCAGACGCATTGCGCGTTTCTAGTGTATATTTTCTACATGGCTTCACTACCGCGTTGGATGATACGGGCGGCGGATGTGGCCGCGTGTAGGTGATCCAGCAGGGAGCCGTTTGGTGATAAGTAAGTCTCTCGCCAGCCCACACGGGACACAAGACTTATTACTCTACTACTAGCGGATTTGAAAACACGCAATAACGCGTTTTTGTAAAAAAAAAATTTATTAACGCCCAAACGTGAAGATTCCTCCTGCCGCAATGCCCATGGGGCGCATTTTCAACAAATGATATGTAAGTGCACAACTTAGCTGGCCTCTTGTTGGAGTACCTTGTGCTCTGTATGCCACTTGCAAAGGTGTGTGTGTGTTTTCAGATGTAATTATTTCGAGTTTTTAAACCTACTCGGTTTATATGAGCACTGTTTTTAAGGCAATCACATTCCCTCCTCATTTTGGTATCTAATACCTGATAAGATAAAGAAAAGCCTTTGTCTGCAATGTTAATTGAATATTGGACATACCCATAACATGGTTCCTCCTTTGTGTTCTGAAGGGATAATTTTCTTCCTTTTCTCTGAGTGTGGACACAATTTGGTATTAATAATTAAGTGCACATGATTGGAGCTCTAATAGGGTAGAAGCATATAATTATGGTTCCTAAGTTTGACATTCCCTTTTTTTGTTTTCTTTTGTTTTTCTATCTACCCTTACAGATCCTATGGTGTCTCCTATAAGAAGGAGCTTTTAGCAACTTGGGGAAGACTTTTCTACTAAGTGCCTCGACAAATTACAGGTCGTATCATTAAGTGTCACTACTCCCTGTATCTGTGCACTTTAGCGTGCCCTGAACAGCGAGTTTATTTTTCTTCCTGGTCCTGACCAATGCCGAGCGAATTTAGCTCAATTGGCAGAAACATGTTGACCGTGTTTTAAATATTCTCTTTTCACTTCACTAATGGGACTAGTTGGTTCAAACTTGCACAACCCATAGTAGTCCAGAAAAACAACTATGTTTTTCAACCACTGTTTTTAACAGAGTTAGAGCTACCCTCTTATTAAATAACTTCGAGGAGTAGTGCATACTCTTTTTAGACTCACCTTCACTTTCCTAGCAATAAGAGGGACCCAATGAAGACAACTGGCTACCAGTGTTTCACTGGGGCCTGAGGGTCCTTTTAGCTAGTTCTTTGAACACGTGCACTCTATCTTTCCAACTGACAATAACAGCCATGTCTAATAGATTAGTGGTGTTTTGAACAAATTCTGGCTAGCTTATTTTGTCTGTTGTGTATACTAACACTCTCCTGTTGTTTGAGTTATGGATTCATAAGGGGCATGAGAGTGTTTTTCTTATAACCCTTACTCTCTTGTTGATGGAATTATCCCTAACCTGTCCCAGTTTGCGAAGGCAGTGAAAACCTGGCTTTACACTAAGTAATTCTTTGAGGGATAATGTGTTTTCTCTCACAGTGCAAGCACCTTGACAGCTTCCGATATTTGTTCACACACTACAAATCCCTGTAGCATTGACATTAACAGTAAATCTGCCTCATGGTGCAATACAGGTGTGGGATGGGTGTGGTGAAACTGTTGATCGAGTGTGGAAATGTCATGTTAGCTTTGTGATCCCAAATGTGGGTTATGGGTCAGCCAAAGGGAAGCAACCTGGAGGCACACTTTCACTGCAGGTTGTAGAAGAACTGTAGGTAGTTTAATGACCCCATTGATGAAATCAAAAGTGTAAATCCAGTTTGCATCATTAGACCTACTTTTCCAACTCCGTTGGCAGGAAAAGGTTAGTTGGCAGGGGTCTTATATGTCGCTGATTCACAATACCGTGGAGAAAAATGCCACAGCACAGTAAGTAGAACATGGCATGCTTCTTTTGCATGTAAATGTACCTCTAACTGTCATGTTGCTGTTGATAAATCAATCAATAGTTCAAAATCATTCTAGAGTGTATTTTAACGTATATTCATTCATCACACTTTGAAAGCAATACTCATTGTGCTTAATAAGAACAATTATTGTTTGTTGTCATGGGTTTGTTGCACAAATGCTTCCGCACACTTTCTTCCATTTCATATTCAGGTGCTATACATTTTTTACAAAGCTTATTTCAGCTACCCAGCTCTATGTTCTGAAATGAATCTCACACAGACAATAGAGAAGAATTAGGCATATATGTTACATTTATTTCTGCACTTCACTGTTAAAGGGTTGTAAACGTGTTCGTGTATTACACAAAATAAACAATCATAAAATTGCCAGGGAATACATAGTATTCCCTACTGAGTCCCGCTATTAGGCACCTTTAGCCCCTGGAAATTGCCTCGTAGACAGAGCTCTGGAGGGAATAGAGACAACCTGCCTCAAATATAGTACGGAAAATGTATTTCAGGCGTCTTTCTAGGAAAATGTATTACAATTATTTTTATCACATGAAACTCAATGACAAATATAAATGTTTAATACTGTCAGACAGACACAATCTCAAAGTCTTGCTTACTGTGGACCGCATACTCCGCTCCCAATAAAAACAACTACTACAATGTCTGAGAAAATAAACACATTTGCTTTTGGAATGTCTAGGTTTCGTTTTCTATAAGATAACTATGAATTTACATTTTTTCACTTATGTATTATGTTTAGCTGATTGAGTAGACAACATTCAGACATTAAAGTTTTTACTGAAAGCAAACATAAATTGCATGCATTCGGTAAAGTTACATTTTGGTTAGTAGTCTAATTCACTTTCATGCTGTTTAATTTTTTATTAGGCTTTCTAATATTCTTCATAGACTAAGCAATACGTTTAACTTCCTGATATTTTGTAATATATGATTTAACAAGTTATTGTGTAGCCCGGATTTCTATTTTCTATTTCAGTTGTAGGCACTAGGTGAGAGCAGAGTAATAAACAACAGAACAGTCCATCGCCAAATTAACTGCTCTTTATCGCAGCCAACGTTGTCATAAAATTACCCCACCATTCACAAGCAGGTGCTAACAGCCAACAACACTAGTATTCACGTGATAGCAGCCACAAAAAACATTGCCACAGAGGACCCCCGTAACTATCACTAATGAGATGCAGAGCAGGGGTTCCTGTGCCAAAACCGCGACAACACCACACCTCAACATTCACAACGACCAAACAGATTGGTGATAAGAACACAAAACACGCGATAAGGCGCGTTAGCAGCAGGAAATTTATACCTGCTCTGACCTGGTGTAAAGTCGGACGGCAGCCTGCACCACAATAGGGAGCCCAGCCCAAGATGTCATCGGAAGGGCAACAGATGCCATGGAGCAACTAAACATGCAGCCCAAACACCCAAGAGGGTCACAACACCCACCCCGCAACCCCCCAGACCACCACAGAGGCAGCACAGACAAATACAGCGCCCTCCCCCCAGGAACATTTGAAAATGTCACTGTCCATTACAGGCTGAAAGGGACAACCATCCTACACATCCTGGCCAACATCGCCCCACAGGCCAACGGCACCAACACAGCAGACAAACAACATCCCGCCCAACACCAAGCTGCTGGCTGTGCTGCATCGGTTGGGCCATGGCACACCCCGTCCAACAACCAACACTCGCCAGAGTCGGTCGAGTCTCACAGACAGCCACATCCAAGTCCCCCACACCTGTCCTGGACATCACCATCCCAGGCCCAGTATGGCCAACAACTTCCAAATTAACACCCCAATCACTTAAACTCCACAACCCTGAAATCCACAACTCTGGCAATGCACAATAACATGCCCACCCTCCAGACACGATAGAACAACTTACAATGGTAACCTTGGCAAGCCGTGAACATGACCAATAAACAGCATAGCACCTCAGCCACACAATAGACGAATATGGGGAGAGGTGGCAACCAGGCATGTGTGAAAGATGCAATAGCACCATGATTGGGAAAGTACACAATGCCAAGAGTGGCGGCAAAGTGCTGGACAGACCGCAGTACGCAGAACACACCCATATACACGTCGACATATGCCTCTAGTGTATGGAGTGTAGTGGACAGTGGACACCACCATGTCACCCCAGGCAGTGTGGGTCCTCATGTAAATGTTGCCTGTTACACCCCCTCCCCCCGTAAGTGTGAGCGGAGTGGGATGAGCCGACGTACGGCAGGCCAGAGTAGGGGTGTGAATAAAAAGCACGTAGCCCTGGGCGTGGTCCTCTTCCAGAAAGCCCAATGTCTCTGCCACGATGGCACCTCACACCCCAACATGAGGCTGATGCGGTCCTCGTTAGCGGAGTTGCCTGAGGTCCTGTGTGCCTGCCATGCTCCGGCCCACTGGAGCACAAACCCGTCAGGGCTGACCCTGCCCAGCCAGGCAGATCAGCAGACGACACTGGTGTGTGTCAAGGAGGGCCCACCACATGCCATGTCAATCTCAAGCTCGAGGCCCGCGACCCAGCCAACCTTTCAGACCACCGCTGTCCCCCCGACATTGGCCCACATTACTCCTTCCTCGTTGACATATTCTACCGGCATCCTCTGGGGCCTAGTGGGTCCCATATGTGAAACTTTGTCCTGGCTCATGAATGGCAGAGACCCCAAATCCGGGCCAGCAGCAACAGCACCAGACTCCCCCGTTCAGTGAGGCATAGTTCCATATGGGCATCTTGTGACACGTGCTTCCACTAACCCTGTTCAACGCCATCTGGTGACACGTGCTGCCACAAACCCTGTTCAACGCCATCTGGTGGCACGTGGCTGTGGGCCACAGCTGACCTCTGCCTCTGTCCTACACTGTGATCCAGTCATAATTCAGCAATGGTGGAGTTCATATCAGTGTTCTGGCATCATTGCAGAACACCTCTAAGTCCGTACCCTGCCATTCATGGACACTTTCTGGTTGAACTTTGGTGGCGTCTGAGCCTATGGACTAGGGGGCAGTTTTCATCCTCTTGTAGCTGATACCGAATTTGTGGTGACAAGGAGGCTGTCGCATTCCACTCCTCCATTTGCTGCTTCTGGATAAAATCAAACCTTTTGGCATCTTGCCCTGGAGGACACCTTCCATTGTGCCCCGATACCCTCCACAACATACACTGCAGACAATGATTGCGACCCGCTCAGGTCGCATGGCCCATCTGACTGTACCGTAAGTCACCATCCCGTGGCTGGGTGCCTGTGACGGCCGCAGTGCATCTGAGGCCACTACTCTGTGCTGGTCAAGTCCGGGACCCCTTCTCTGGAGTCATTGGATGGGCCTTGAAGTGTAGGTCTCGGGGTCATGAACGCAATTTCTCTGTGGCCTTGTGCCTTACGCAGCCTCCGGGCCCGAAAGCATCCCACCAGGGCTCAAACACCAAAGCGAGTCCTGACCGTTCCGGAAGACGAATCACCGCAAGAGGCACACGCCACCACTGCAAGGACCACCTCCAACCATTATCTGCCAGAGTTGAAATGGTGGTCCTGACAGACTTACAGAGTTTTTCAAGACTGTCATGGATGCCATCATTGGCCTGATACCCTGCTCAGAACTCCAGGTGCCAGTGGCTCAGTGCACCGCAGGCCATTGTCCATTGCTGATTGTGTTTTGTGGTGTGGAACGATTGTGCAGGTATATCACCTAAAACTGTGTGGGATCCCCGAGACGTTGATGGGGAAGATGATGCAGGTCTAGCACACTCCACTGCATTTGCATCAGGAATATGTATAAGGGGACACAACCTGAAACTTTTTCTTCACATGTGTGCTCTCATCTCTAGTGTCCAAACCCCAGTGCACTGCAACTCACGGAACCTACTGTTTGCATGTTGGCTGTCCTCTGGACTTTCTCCGGCTCACTCCGTGTTAGTCAGCAGTTTACTCTGTATTGCAAGGTTTTTTCTGTTTCATTTGCACTGGTGTTCAATGTTCAAGTGTTTGCCAGCACCAGACATTCCCTGCGGAATGATTTACACTCACCACACACACATCCAGCACAGGTGTCACTGTACATGTGGCGCTGCCAATAAAGGGGCCGGGCGCAAATGTCTGTAGGCATTTCATTTTTTGTTTTTTATTTTTTTTATTAGAGAGTAACAAGATATCAGAGTAAGCATCCAAACAAAAAAGAAACAAGAAAAATAAACAAGAAAAAAAAATATCACAAAACATTTTATCTTTGTCATTACTCACAGTATTTTTGTTTTTTACCCCCAAACCCAAACCCTAACCCACCACCCCAGGGATTGCTATGGGGAGAGAGAATATAGACAAGACCTAAAAACCATTGATAAGACAAGTTAGTCACATTATATCACACTACAATATATACAATATATACAGTTTATCCGGGCTTCCGTCCTACTCACTAATCATGAGTTTACACAATCCAACCAATTAACTACAGGTTCCCATACTAATTCTCCTTCCCTGCGAGCCCGTGGGCCTCTGCGCTTGAAAACCAGGAGCTCCCACTTCCCAACATTTAAAAGTTTGCTAAACCATTCGTGTTCTGTCGGGGGAGCAGGATCCAACCACACAGTTGCTAAACATAATCTGAGCGAGTCCATCGCAATATAAAATAATTTCCGTTCTGATAACCTCATATTTAAGTCAACTACCCCCAGTATAACAGCTTGAGATGTTAAGAAAATCATAAAACCAAAGACTTGCTACAGCCGTTGTTCAATTTTGTGTAACAATGGAATCAAACTAAGGCAGGATAAAAACATATGAATACTATCGACTGCGTATTCCCCACACCTAGGACAATTGACTCCCGTAATCCCACCCCATTGTTGTATACGATGTGGGGTTATATACAGATTAAACCAAGTTTAAAAACATTGAACCTGGAGGTTTGTGGATATAGTAGCAGTATAGTTAAGGTATAATGAATCTTCGCATACCTCTTGCCCAGCATGCAATCCGATCTGCCAACGGCTAAAATGTTTAGGTAGATCATCGTTTCTCTTTTCATTTATCATTGTATAAATCACAGATATAGTATAATCCCTCCCTAATAGCCTCAACTAATAGAATAGAGACCCAGCTAACAGTTTTCCTAGAAAGAAAATCACGAATCTGCAAGAACTTAAAAAATTGCCGAATAGTAATATTAAATTTCTGTCTAATATATTCAAAGGTCTGTACCCCCTTGTTTGAAATCAAATCCCCTAGCATAGTCACTCCATGCATCGTCCATTCTCTAAAATACCCATCTACAAAGATTGCTGGGAGAAGGGTATTTCCTATTATCGGAGTATATATATGTAATCTTTCTATACTGTATAATTTTCGAACGGGTGTCCAAACTTTAAAGGCTGCTACTAGAACCTTAAACCTCACACGTTTGAAGTACGCAAAATCAATATGTCTAAATATTAACCCCTTTGCCTCTTCCCCATAAATTAAACTATAAATTGATATCTCACGATCCTCTACATCTGGACAATCCAATAATACAGCATTATGTCTCAACGTAATAGCCAAATAATAAAGCTGAAAATTAGGTAGAGACCAGCCCCCTCTCTCTCTGGGTAACGTCATAAATTTAAAGGCTCATCTAGGTCGTTTACCAGCCCAGACAAACCACGAAATTATACGTTCTAAATTTTTTAAACCAAACTTGTTCAAATAATACAGGGATAGCTCTAAAAAGGTACAGAATCTTTGGTAGAAAAATAATTTTGACAACATTACATCTACCCATCAATGTTGGTTGAAAGTTATTAATCCTACTCAAATCCTTTTCCATCTTACATAATAATGGTTTGAGGATGATCTCCACACTTTTCTCTGGAATAGAGCTTATCACTATTCATAAATATTTTGCCTTATCAGTGACCCAAGAGTCAAGCAGAGAGCTTTTATCATTTCAAATAATCTGGGTCTTAGAGTCATTTAGATGATATCCTGACACCTTACCAATAATAAGGGGGAGCAGGGACACCCAAGCCGTGTGCCTCTTAAAATATGGATTGTATCCGTCTCAATCCCCATAACGGAGATTTGAGCTATTGGTTGCTTGTACATGCTCTGAATAGCCCTTATACTTCTATCATCAAGACCGTAATGCCTTAATACGCCCCATAAAAAAGGCCAGGAGACCCTATCAAAGGCCTTTTCTGCATCTAATAGAATTAGGGCCATAGGGTCTCCCGAAACCTTAGTAAAATCAAACAGAGCAATTGTGCAACGAATATGATCTATAGTCTTGCGCCCAGGGAACAAAGCCATGTTGTTGAACAGAGACAACTTTCTTTATCACCCCCGAAATCCTATTTGCCAAAATCTTGGCTTATATTTTAATATCGCTGTTGATAAGCGTAATTGGGCGATATGACCCCATGTCGGAAGGGTTTTTATCTTTTTTAATAAAAGTTACAATTCGGGCTCTTCGCCAAGACTTGGGGGGGATCTCTCCATCCTGAACTCTGCAAAACAATTCTAACATAACCGGAGTGAGCTGAGACCGGAAAACCTTATAAAATTCTCCTGGCAGAAAATCTGGACCAACCGCATTGCCCCTTGGGAGAGAATCTATGGCCTGCCAGAGCTCATCAACGCTGATTTCAGCATCTAATGAGTCTCGTTCTTCTAAGGATAGCGTATCCACCCCAATCTCCTTCAGATAATCCCCAATTTCCACCTGAAGTACATTGTTATCACAATTGTCTTCACTATACAAATTTTGATAAAACTTCTGAAAGGCAAATCTATGGCCCTTTCATCAGACACAAAAATAAAAATATTTTTAATGCGTAAAGCGGTCTCTCTTTCCCTGATTTTTACTGCAAGTAAATGCCCTGCTCTTTCACTGTTCTCAAACATTTTAGATCTCCAAGCTATAAATTTGCTAGCTGCTTTAGCCTGTGAGAGTTTGGTTATAGATGATTTAGCTATAATAATCTGTGTTTGGGCTGCATCACTTTCCACCCCTGTCTGTATCACACGAGACAGGTTCAACTCTGCCTCTTCTAATTCTGTATATAATCTCTGTAAATTAGTCTTTTCCTTCTTTGGGCTTCCCATCCATATCGAGTCTTTTCGCCCCTAATCCCAGCCTTACGAGTATGCCAAACATTCTGGATGCCTGTGCTACCTATATTTTCACCTACGAATCTTGAGATCCAAGGGGACATCACATCCATGTACTCCCTCTCGCTAAGCAACCCACGATTAAACGTCCAGGTATCAATTTTAATCTTACCTAGTTGTGTATTCATCTCCAACAGAAGCAGATTATGATTCGACATTACTCGCGGAAATCTTATAATGCTGGAGCCTTGAATAAGAACAGGAGAAATAAAAAAATTGTTTTTACCTGGAGCAAATTTTATGGGGTGCAGAGAAAAAAGTATATCCCGGATTATCCCTATAAAAAAAAAAACAGACATCCATTAAGTCATGTAGTTCTATTAGGTGGCGTAAAGCCCTATAGACCTTTGGTTTTCTCCCAATATATATGGTCCCTGGATGATTCATGAGTCCACACTCCATATTAATATTTAAATCCCCGCAAAACGGGGATGGCCAACCAACCAATTTCTCAGCCATTTATATAATTTAGGGTCGTCAAGTACTGGACTGTATGAGGCACATAGTGTAATATTTTTGCCCTGAAAATCACCATGCACTATTACCCAGGGGCCCAACTGATCAGCGGAAGAGCGGGATATATTTACCATCCCCCGTCTTGCAAGACTTGCTACTCCTTTGGTCTTAGCTTCAAGTTTGGTCCAGGATATTAGCTGAAACCCCTCAAATTCCAGCAATTTATGGCGGCTGGCTTCGATATGTCTTTCTTGAAGGCAGAGAACATCTGCCCGCAAGAATCACAGATCTTCCCTTACCCGGCGGCGTTTGATCGGATCGTTGAGCCCACATATATTTATGGAGGCTATTCTAATGTTAGCCTTACCCCAAAGAACAAAATATACTAACAAATAAGGACACCAAGCCCTTTGCATTAAGTGAAATGTATGTAACTTGTCATCAAACCATACCGGAAAATCTGCCCTCTGACCATCCATATAGCAAATCCTCCTCCCCACCCCCTCCCCCTCAGTCCCCCACCCTCAAACACAGGCAAAATAGGTCCACAGACCCATGTGATGCCTCCCACTTGCCGAGTGCCCCCTAGTCACTCCCTATCTGAACATTCTCCATTGTAAAAGCGAGTGTTCAAAAATAAGAAATCCAACTAAATCCCCAATAAATCTAGAGGAGGAAAAGAGAAGACAGAAAACCATAAACCACCAGCATATATACGTCTCAGTATTTCCCCCCCTTTACTATATCTATTCAGTCTCCGCACACTGAGAATCCTTAAGACAATTAGCCATCAGAAAGTTCTTTCAAATATTCTTCGTCCTGAATTTCAGACGAAAAAACCTTAGACTTGCCCCGATGGAGGACTTTTAAGCTTGCAGGGTTCATTAAGAACACCTCGCACCCCTTTTTTTGAAAGGGAGTAATCAGCGTGCGGAGTCGCCACCTCCGTTCCACAGTTGCGTGGTAGAAGTCCGGGCGCACGAAAAAAGTATGGCCTTCAGCAGATCTTTTGGCGTCCGGACGGGCTTTTTCAAAGATAGCTTGTCTCAGTAAGAAATTACCGAAAAAAAAATCAGAATAGCCCTTGGCTTTGCTTTGGGACCTGGGCTCTTTTTTTGCATAAGAGGAAAACGGTGGACTCTCTGTATTTCTGTGTCCCACGACCAATGAGAGAGCTTCGGAAATGCTGCTTGAAACAACTTTAAGACAAAACCTCTGATATCCTGACCCTCCACATTTTCTTCAATTCCTAATAAACGAAGGTTATTTCTTCGAAGCCTATTCTCAGAATCTTCCAGCTTCCACATTATGTCAGTCAGTCTATCATCATTGGCCGTTGTTTTAGTCTCGGTCTTCTGTAGCCCTGTCTCAAGTTCAACAATTCTCTCTTCTAGCGCAGCTGTCCTAGCAATGACCTCAGAACATGCTTTCGTATTCTTCTGTATAGCCCCCTGGATCTTCATTGTAGCTATCTGGGCCCTCTTGTGCTCCTGCCAAGCCTCGCTCTGAATTGATTTTAACATAGCACAAATCAGAGTATTAGACGGGGGTGAGTTCGACTCTTTATGCTCTTTTTCTTTACTATGGGCCCTAGGCCCCCCTGATCCTTTAAGGCTAGTAGCAGCATGTGCATAATCCCACTGGAGGTTATTACTGGCTTCAGAACCATCACTGTCCCCACCCCTTTGGTCCTGAGCAGGCGCCAGTCTTAATTTATTGTAGCGGAGTGTAGCCTTTTTTAAATTTGACCGCTACATTCGGGGGGCTACCGCTCCCCCCACCCGATGACAAATCTCCGCCGATAGATCCCCCTGTGGATTCAGCATCGGACTCTTCAGCCACCGAAAAGAAGCTATCCCCATCCAAAGCTTCCGGCAGGTGGTCATCATTCAATCCCGGCGTTACCCCAGCAGGAGTATGAAAAATAGAAGAGGCCTCCTGCCCCAACAACTGCTTTTGAGGGGAGCCCATAGCCACATCCTCGAACTCCATACCATCCCTTATTTCAGGGCAGATACTGTTTGCGAGTGTAGATAATGGGATTACTTCTTCTCGACCTCCAGTATTTTTTCTTCCCCATCTCCAACTTTAACTTCCTTAGGAGCGATGCCCCCATTATCACCACAATTGACTTTACTGATGGTATTCAAGTCTTCTGGAGAGGTTACTACAACCAGAGGGGTCTGTGTCCCATTTTTGCCTGGGGTGGCTTTCCCAGTAAACATTTCCAGAACGATTAGAGCTTTCCCTCTGCCAACACTATCTCTCGCACTAGCTACAGTCCGCAATTGTCCCGAATCCTTAGGTCTAGATGGCTCACTGGGCGGGAGCTTTTCTATGACATTAGCCACCGATTTTTCCTCTTGCCTCTCTTTTTTACAAGTCCAGCCTTCTTGCCACTCACCACTGCAGCTTTCGTTGCAGGCTTCTTGGGTCTGGCGTTTTTCTCTGCTGTCTCCATTTTCTCCACCGCGCTCAGATTTTTCCTTGCGGCGGCACCCATACCGACAGTAGACACATCTCCCCAGTGTATTACCGGCAGCAGAGGGATTACCGTTCCTTCTGGGAGGCACCATTCCTAACGCAGCCGTATCGCTGATCACTCTCTGAGCCTTCTCCGCGAGCCACACCGGCCAAGCTCCCAGGAGTGCGCAGGCGGAGGTCACTAGCCGTACTGAGCACAGCCGGAGATGCCGAGCAGTGTAATCTGCGAACATAGGGGTTTCTTCACCACAATTTCCTTTATCCTCGAGACCCAGAAAAGCTAAACCAGCGCTAAAATCTGTAACGGCAGGTAAGTTTCTCAATCTACTTCAGCCGTTCATGAACAGCAGACAGGGAGTGAAACTCACTCGGGTTAAGCGGCCGCCATCTTGCCTGACCTCAACTGTCTGTAGCCATTTCAACATGATATTACCGCAGGCAGCGGTTTTGAACTTGGACATGTAGCTTTGTTGTCACGCACTCAATTCGTAAGGGGAGTGGCCAAGACCATTGTGCGCACAGCCAACATGGGTGTGTGACTGCTATTTGAGTGCCCCTGGGCATGGTTCTGTGCTGAGCATGTGCATCTGCATATGTCCCTATGGCAGTGTGGGTCTCCTTAGTGGGGTGTGATTGGCCCCTGAAGGGTGATAGACCCCTACGTATGTGTCCTTATTCACATTCCATGGGTTCGACCCCCAGCCACACTTGTTGGGCCACCTCCTTTTGGCATGCTGACACATGGCTTTGGGGTGCCATGTGTGGGTGGGTGAAGTGTTGTTAGCCAGCTGTGATTGCGGGTGCTTCCTGCTGTGTGGCCTGTTGCTGGCTAGGTTTTCTCCTCTGAGTATCTTGGCTGGCCAGTTCCTGGTGGGGGGTTGTGTGGAATATCCATGGGCTATTGTAGGGGGTCGGTGTGGTGGTCCTCTCCGGCATCACAGATGTATTGTGTTCTGTGCTCTGCTGAAGGTGTGTGCCCCTCTGCAATGTGAAGGGGAGGTGCATGTTGACTTTGTGTTGACATATATGTTAGCACATTGTGCTGGTTTGCATGCAGGCTGTATGGAAATGTACATTGTAACTGGGGGTGCTGGGTTCTCCTGCAGGTAAGTGTACATTTGGACTACATGACGGATGTGAGGTCGTATGCGTACATTTCCGTTTCACTGTTTCCAGGTCTGTCAGATAAATAGTGCATGTTTCTGTGCATGTGGGGTGTCCTTTGTTCTGCAGTGTCGGATATGCACTCTGTGCCACATTGTCATCAATGTGGCTGTGCTGTTCGTGCTATGTGTGTGTGCTGCAGTGTGCCAAGGGGATCTGGGTCATGATCCAGGGTGTTTGTGGGTGTGCAGTTTGCTATGCCTCGTTGTGCATGTATGCCATTGTGCCCATCTCCCCAGTCCCTGTTTGTTGCACTCCCTTTTAATGTTGTATCAGGTCCTCTCAAGCTGTGTCCGTACTACCTACTTCTTGCACCGTCTCCACACTGATGACTGTGGCCTGGGTTTACTCCAGCTCCTCTGGTGATGCTGGACTACCACTTTATGTCACCGTTGCTGCCTTCCTGTTGGCAGCGTGTTGGTGCCTGGTTTAGCTAGTTAATGTTAATGTTATTTCATATTTATAAAGCGCAACACTGTCGCTCCGAAAGGAGCATTCTGGCGTTGTTAGTCATGTCATGCTGTCACCTATTGACCTCCTGGATTGGCACTACCACTGAAATCCAGGTGGTGTGCTAGTGGGTCAGTTGCTGGTAGTGTTCTGTCACCTCTGTGACGCTGGTCTTGTTTTCCTACGGTCTCTCCCGCTTCTCCTTGGCCTTCCCCGACCCCCTTGTTCCTTGCTGGTAGTCTGTGGGGGTTGTGAGGTTAGAGTTGGCCTCTGCGCTTGGTCTGGGTGCATCCATGTTGCTACGTGCTTTGTCTTGTTTCTGGTGTATATTTTCGGAGGATTTTATGATGCATTGTCCTGCCAAACATGTGGGATTTGCAGGACTGTGGCTGATTTTCCCATCTTTTTGTACTGCGTTTGGCCTCTTTGCATATTTTTTAGCGTTCACGTATCGCATTTTAGCAGCGTGGTGTTGATATTCACGTGGACATTTGCCGCGTTATCTGGTGTCTATCACATGCTACCGCCACGTTGTTAATTCCACATTGACACAGGGTTATTTCCCACGATAGGCTGCGATGTTGAAAGTTGCGTTACGCTACTCTTGCGGTAGTTATCACACGTTCTTGTGAATATACCCCAAAGTGTTCATGTGTGTTCATACAGCAATATAAGACAACCTAGTTTATTTCTCCCCCCAAGCAGTCCTTGAACATGAAAAAACACTACACAACCAACATTTGACCATTGTTTGCCGATAGCCAGAAATAACGTCATAAAATGGTGTGCATGATAGTATATGTCTGCAGAATCGTCATACAAATACCTTTACGACATCTAATCATGGCAAGATTGTTTTTTTTCTCTAAATGAATGTTTTCTTTTTAATGTATTGTAATGCAATGACAATCGCCTTTCTGGTCCCCAAAAACGCTCGTATAGATGTGCGCTACTTTTGCAAGTGCACATTAAAAAGTACTGCCCTTTCTTCCTAGCTTTCATTTTAAGAAATGTACTTTTTCATAATATTAAGGAGGACGTAATGCATTAATGGATCTTGTGATCATACACCCTGCAATTTACTGCATCACTGGGTTTTAACAACAGTTCGTTATTGTAATGTAGAATACCCATTTTTTCATTGGGAAATGTTTTTTTGAATCATAAAATGGGTTTTGTCACTTCTGGACTGGGCCCTCCCTGTTAGGTCACCCCAGATTGCTGCCTTTCTTTACTTCAGCTTTTAGGACTCTGTACACTTTTCTCCTGCTAATCAATGGTAAAGTGCTTAAGCTCTTCCTAGAAAACATAGAACAATTTAAATACACCTAACTGGCCCATGAAATTACTTATAAGTCCCTAGTAAATGGTACTCCATTTACCCAGGGCCAGTAAATTAAATGCACAAATGAGATGCATCACTTTTGTATCACCCAGAAATGTTGCATGTCATTGGCTTGCCAATGCAGCCTGTGGTACAGTTTTCCATTGCCATTTCAACCTGGTAAAATTAAAATTTGCTGAGCCTAGACCTTCCTTTTTAATACCTGTATTTCTCCCTTAAGTAACCTGAATAGGGCTCATAGGACAAAAGGTGCATGGTATTTAAAAAGTAGGACATGTGTGTTTAAGTTTTACATGTCCTGACAATGGAAAACTCTTAAAGTTGTTTTCCACTACGGTAAGGCTATCTCTCCTTTGAGTAACACAAGGTTACCTTATTACACTTAATAAGTGCTATCTTCAAATTGGATTAGATAGAGAAATACTTCCTCCACTCCTTTGAATTGTAATTTAAAATCTGCTTTAATGGTAAAGTCAGATTCAAAACTTCACTTGTGAAAATGCCACTTTTCACATTCATATTTTCATATGTTTCATATTGTGTTTCTAATATTGTGTATACTTTATAGTACCCTATAGTAGTGCACTTAGTATCCAGGACATATATCCTGGTTTTTTTTCTCCTTTTGGATCAGGTGGTGGCAGAGCACACTTGATTCATATTAGTGTTTGTTATAGTGATTATGTTGCTTACAATATGTTGATGCGAGTGCATTCCAGCTGTATATATTTTGTTTTACTTTTAGAAATTTGGCATTGTTCTGCCTAAACCAACTGCGCTTTTCTGCCAGTATCCAGCGGCACATGACTGAGATTAGCTCTCCTGGTGTAAGTTCTGTATTCCTTCAGAACATAGGGCATAACTGAACTTTGTGTAAAGGAAGTGGGTCTTCCTGACAGGATGGCTCTGTGAGATGCTATGCCCTACCCTGTTTACACTTCAACACACCATAGGCCTGACTCCGCAGTCGTGGGGGGTCTCCGTATTCGGGGCAAATTATCATTGTGGATACTTCACGATGATTGCTGGACCTATGTCATGAGTGTGGAGGCCCTTGATGAATAAGGTCCAGTGCCTGCAGCATGCACAAAGGAAACTGACACCATCAATGCCCGTGCCTTTGTCACCCTAATCAGATGAGAACCCCACCTAGGGAAAAGAGAAGAACTGACCAGAATACGTTTGAGAGTAGACCAGGGCTTTTCCTCCTCACACAAAGGCTGGCAGTAGCTATAAATGTGGTACCTTCACAACCTCTCTTCAGAACAGTCTTGGACCTGTGAAAGGTTCAAAAGTAGGACTGGGTCTTCTTCCTTGAACTCAGAAACACCAGAAATGGATCCAAGGTTTAGCTGGCTGTGCTCATGTTTAAGCTGTAGGGACACACAAGCTTCCAGAGGCCTTCCATGCAAATTCCCAACTGTCCAGAACCACCTAGACCTACCTTAGCATTGCTGCTGACAATTGCTGGAGGGAGTTCTGATCCCCAAGAGGTGGCCCCAGGCTGGCATAAGAGTCTACTCCTCCTATCTCTAAACAGAACGTCAGGTAAAAATACAGACATATCTCCTCACAACGGACTCCTCATGGCAAGAAAAGAACATATGTGATTCCTGCATATACGAACCTCCAGGGACGAATGTCCTTCTCAGCAATGACCATTTCATCTACGACCAACTGAAGCTCCAGTGATGACCTGATCTTCATGCCAAACAGTGAACGCCCATGTGAACCGTCAAAGTGAAAGTCCTGTGTTCACTTACTATTTGGGATGGCAAGGAGTCCTCGCAGCCCCAGCCAATGTAAAGCTCCATTTGAGGCTCCCTGCACAAACTTGGACTGTGAGAAAGCAAACTCTTTACTGGAACAATCCTGGTCTCTGTATTCAACCTACGCTCCATTGCAGTCGGCCTGAACTTGCGACTTTGATCTTATTCAGTGTGACCAGATGCCCAGGGGTAGTGCTTTGTAGATTTTAGAGCTATTTATACTTAAAATAGTGAATGGGAGAAGCTGCAGTACTTTTGCAGCAAAAAGGAGATTTCTTTATCACCGAATGTCTATAAGAGGATAACAATTCAGACCTGTTTTTTTGGCCACCTTTTCTGGAAAGTTGAGAGTCAAAAAAAGAGAGAAAAGCAAGACAATAGGGAGTCATGGAATCACATGCTCTAGTCAGCCTTAAACTTCCCAAATCCAAAGTTTATAGATTTTTTGCAGGCTGTAATGTAACTCCATACACTTTGGAAATTGCTGCTCAGGCCCCAGTGTATGTATTCCAACCCCTAAAATATAGTAATTTTGTCTCATTTCTAATTGGCATATTTAACCTGACAGCCAGCATAGTATATGGTGTGGGACAATTCACCAGCGGCTTGGAAAGTTAAAAGTCATCAGTGGACATTAGCACAAATTGTGCCATATGCTAGAGTGACCAAGAAAACATGACTCCAAACTCACCTGTGTAGTATAACTCTTGCTGATTGGAAAACTTCCAGCAAACTTGTCAAAATGATACTTTTAGACAGGAAAGAACCTAACTTTTAAATATTGACTAAGTCAACCCTAAGTAGACCTTGTAGTCCACGAAGTAGTGTGCTTAAAATCCTCAGTGGTACATGCAATATTAGAAGTTCATTTTGTCATGTACCTGCAGTGACTTCTCCCAAAATCTAATTTCACTTCTAAAGGGATGGATCCGTCCTATGAGAGAAACTAAAGTTCAGAATAAAATCATAACTTTGCTAACATTGGATTGGCTAAAGGGGTGATTAAATCACAGTTTTTCATAGTCATTCAATATCAAATTTGTTGGTGAAGTTCGATTTTTAGTAAACACTTTGGGAAAGTCATTTTTAAAAAGTTAGACTTTACCTGCCTTGGCCTCCAGTATGCTAACTAGCATTAATCTGCTGGCAGATGACTCTGTCATTGTTTCTCCTTAATGAGGTTCTAAAATGGTTCAAAGAGCAGAAACAATGGCTTAGATCTTTCTTAGAAAGATCTTGGTATGATGTATGTGGAAGATATCAGCTGAAGGGGAGTTGGTGAAGGGTCATAAATGATGTTAACTTGAAAGGGAACACAGTGAGGCCAGTCCATTCATAATTAAAGGGAGACGGAGGTAGATAAGCCTTTTGCTCCATAGGCTCTCCGTGGCCCGTCTGGCAAAAGCCTAGTTGGAGGGGCTGGTTCAATAGCCAGTTTGGAACCAGAACCAGTTTGGAAATTTGACCGGAATAGATCACTGTTGGTTTATTTGTAGTACGGCAAGCATTGTGTGCTGCAAAAAGGGGAAGGTGTGGCCTTGAGAACGTTTTCTTCTTTGTTTAAAGAATATCCAAATGCCATCCAAACTCACTGGTCCATGAATCCTATAAAAATGGGACCTCCCCCTCTGTTCATAAGATCACTTAATAGACCTGCGGAAGACCAGAGAGGACCTTGACATGCTGTTTGAGAATTGGAGACCTGAAGGCTGCACCTGCTCCCACTTGCAGCCAGGCCTGAAAAGTGGACTCCAACGGTTAATTGACTGACCTCCTGAGTGGCTACAGAGATAGAAGTCGCCAGAGACCTTTTTCCTGAAGTAGCCCAGCTGACCAGTGGTAACCGGATCTGGAGTGCACTATCCTGATGGTCTCTAGTAGGATGGATTCTAGGCTCTAAGTGTGTCCCTCAAGTAGTGGGAGAGTTAGGAGTGAGCAAGAGGAGTAACTATAGAAACTCCAAAAAGTTGAGACGTAGAAATTGTTTCGACTTCCAAGACCTCTGAAGTGCCAGTGGGACCTTGTAATAAAGCTGCTTGATTTTGAAGAAACTTCATCAGATACAACTTCAGGCTTGCCCAGCAGAGGTTTTTGAGCTGCCTACCTGCAGGTACAAAATTTGAATTTCACCCACTCAGAACTATGCCTGCAAAAACTTACAGCTTGAGCGGAACATTTTCCTGCTGCCATCCTGCTTTGAGAGAGCTTTAATGTTGTTTGCATCCCTGCACCACTGGAGGATTTCAATTTTCATTTCAGTGACTAGGGGTGAGATGTAAAAGTCTATTTAAGTGTGCACACTTCCCTATTCACAGAATCGGGCTGTCTGTAAATGCAGAAAGGCATTTCCATATACACAAATTGTGATTTGGTAACCTATTTATGAATTACAATTTGGGTCTTCACATTGGTATTTGGAAGGGGAGTGTTCAGGATGTCCGTTCCAAATATTGATTTACATTAGTATGTACAAATGTTCCGCTACTGAAATGCAGTCTCAAAACATTTGCCCTTTACG
Source organism: Lissotriton vulgaris (assembly GCF_964263255.1). Taxonomy (NCBI): domain Eukaryota; kingdom Metazoa; phylum Chordata; class Amphibia; order Caudata; family Salamandridae; genus Lissotriton; species Lissotriton vulgaris. The sequence goes on from NC_141691.1 coordinate 422,386,887, forward strand.
TCAACTCAAAGTTGGTGGTAACTCATTCGCAAGTTAGCCAGATGTAGGTAGCGCAATACCGGTCGGTAACAGACAAAATTACTGAATTCCGGCTGTTACCGACCGGTATTTAGGGTTTGAGATGTAGGAGGCAGGTTTAAGGATTCAGTAATTTACCAAACGGTAATTTGAATACCGATTCAGTAAAATACCGAATCCTTACTGTAGGGAGCACTCAAGTGAGTGCATTTTTCATTTAAGGATTCGTTATTTACCACTACAAGTTGGAGGTAAATACTGAATACCTTTCAAAAAGCAATTATTTGATTTTTTTAAATTGCCATATGGCAGCATTACATGCCCTTATGGCATTGCCACATGTGCACCCATGCACTATTCAGGGGTGCAACAGGGTGTCAATGTGACACCCTGACACCCTTGAAAATGTTCCCCCTATTACCGATTCGGTATTTACCGAATCTGTAATAGTGAATGGCTTCCCATTCAGGCCCAAAGGAAGAATGGGAATTACCGAATCGGTAAATACCGATTCTTAAATACCGAATATTACCGATTTGGTAATATTTACAGAATTTTTATCTACATACCATTTACCAATTATGAAATACCAAATCGGTAAAATCTGTATTTTAGAATCGGTAAATGGAGATTACCTACATATGGCCCCATGTCGGGAAGTATACATGAAAAGTATTGCAACAACTTTGACAGGTACAAAATATTAATTTATCCCAACGTTTCCCACAAAATCTTACAGCGTGAGCTGAATCTCTTCCAGCAGCCATCCAGGTTTGAGAGAGCTTTAGTGGATGTAGTGTGCAATCTTGCACCACTGACGGATTTAAATTTTCATTTTAGTGTCATGGGGCTTGATGTACAAAGCCTTTTTGAGGTTGCAAAGTTCCAGATTCGCAGAATTGGGCTGTTTGTGAATGGAGAAAGGCAATCCAAATGCACAAACCCCAAATTGTGATTTGGTAACCTGATACTGACTCGCAATTTGGAAGGGGTGAGTTTAGGAGGACCCTTCCAAAAACTGATTCACATTGGTATGACTGAATGTTTTGAGACCGAAATGCGGTTGCAAAACATTTGCTCTTTACCGTTAACTCAAAGTTTGTGGTAACCCATTTGCAAATGGGAAAGGGTCCCTACGGACCCCTTCTCCTTTGAGAACCTATGAAAATGTATTTTTTAGAACAGGCAGTAGTCCAATGAACCACTACCTAGTCCTAAAAATGAAATGTTAAAAAAAAATGTATCCAGTCTTCCTCTAAGGTAAACAGAATGCACTTTAAAAAAAGATTGTTTTATTTAAAAGCAATCACAAATGGTGGCCTGCTGACCCCAGAAGATCACCATCCCGTGATGGCAGTGAATAGTAGTGGGTCACAAATTGCATCCGAGCTTATTATAATTCATGAGGAAGGTCTACTTGTAAGTCACTATGAATCACTAAATGCAACACAATGAGTTTTATACATTAGGAATAGCGATTTCCTGATGACAATTCACTAAGCATTACAATTACGAAATCACTATTCCTAATCTTCACATATCTAGCCTTAAATTGTGCATCCAATCCATGATACATCATGGTCATCCTGAAATAGTGCCAAGGGTGCAGTGAACAGCGACTTCTGAATGGTGATCAACTGTTTTTTTACGCGTTGTGCCTTAAATCTTCAACAATTCATAACTGGGGTTTCCCTCATTGTTATTTGGTGTCATTTTACAAATAAAATCTTTCTTCTTTTTTTTATTATTGTGGGAATTTTTTGTTTTGTGTTTATCTTTTTATTGTTTTATCACTGTTACTGTTTTGTGAACTAAGGTTTTCAGGATTAACACTGCGTTTGAAGCTGCGAGGTTTGCGGCCTCATCCATTGTGGAGCAATCATATTCACCCCAATTAATGGCCCACTTTTTTACAGCACCCATAGTTTGGTTGTCTTCCACTGCATTACCCCAGAAGAAAGCTGCTGACAGTAATAATGAACCTATGAGACTATACATCCCAATATTAACAGTATAACCTTGATAGCTGATAATTCAAAAGCAATAGTCTGGGGTATCTTCACCCAAACGGCCGTAGACGTTCTTTAGAGGACTGAGCGGTAGAAAAGAAGGCTGGTAAGTAAGAAAGAAGTGAAGAAGGGAGGATGATAGAAACAAGCTTGCTTCTGACAGCACTATGCCTCATCTTCAATGTTTGATGTTTTATGATGACTAGCAAATCACTTTTAGTGCATGCTTCTAATGTTTTTAAAGCTTATAATTTTAGTCTACTGCACTCTTGCACTCTGAGCACTGTTGTGTCGAGAGATGGGGAAGGGACTGCCCTAGGGAGATCACTCTGGGACCTACACTCCGGGGCATCTAATTCTAGCTAGGCCTAACACGTGGCCTTATGATAAACTCAGACGGACACTGGGAATAAGTTTGCTTGCTCGGTCTGTGCGTCTCTCTCTCTGAACGCCCGCGCATGTGCTAGACCTCTTTTTATTATCAGGAGTCACATGACCAACGTGTCCAGCCCTCGGGGAGCCGTGGGCGGACCTCCAGGAACATAACATTCCTCCTAAAATAAGGAAAAACCAAAAACGCAAACATGAACACATTTAAACGTCACTTTTTCTTTCTCGTGAAACATTGGGACCGATACCTTCAGCGTCCTTTAAATGCCAGGCCACACTACCAGCCACCCAGTTCAAACTGCACATGTATATATATGTAAATGGGAACAGTCTTACGTAAAGTAGTCTCTCAGCCAGCCGGAGGGGGTGGGATTATCACGTAGCTGACGTTGCGACCCCCGGTGAGTCAGCAGTTCCGCTCCAACCTCCAACTCGTGACTTGGCGCCTCTCTGTCTGCCTCCTCCGGATCTGGGGCCTCATTCAGGGCCTCCACGTCACCTCCCACTTCTTCGCTGGAGACCTGATGCTCGCTACTTTGCCTGACCTCGTGACGAGTTGTTGATTCAACGGCTGGCACATTGGTTGCAGTTTCGGTTTGTCCACCGCCCTGCTGACGCTCTGACTCGGGGGCTGAAGGATGATACAGTTTGAAATGAGACACATTGCGAGTCACCCTGTCTCGTCCTCGAATGGCCGTGAGGCGGGTGCCTTTCACTCCGATAACTCGCCATGGTCGCTTCTCATAGTTAAGTCTAAATTTGCCACCGGTTACACGATTTCGGATGAGCACCACATCACCTCTTTTGAAGTGCGGAGCCACAGCCCGGCGTCTCTGGCTGACCTTTTCACATGCGGAATTTCTTTTCTTCGCCACTGCTTGTCCATTTATCATTTCAGGTGCCCACTGGGGGTGATGAGGGATGGAGTCAGTTATCACCCTTCCTAGAAGGAGATGTGCGGGGGCCACCCCTGTTGTGGAGTGCGGGGTCTGGCGATAGCTTCGAAGAAACGTAAAGATGGCCATTTCCACTGACTGCCCTTTGTCGTGGGCAATACGGATGACTTTATTCAAGGTCCTCATGAACCTCTCGGCCTCCCCATTGGCTTGAGGCCACCGAGGTGTTATGCGCCTGTGACGTGTTCCCAGAGACGACAGGTAGGCAGCAAAGTCTTGACCCTGGAATGGCGGTCCATTGTCTGTTCTGAGTTCTGTCATAGCTCATGAGTGGCAACGATCTTTTCCACTTTGGGGATGACACAGTCTGCACTGGTGCTTGTGACGATTTTGACTTCAGGGTATTTTGAGTGGTCGTCTATCATTACCAGCGTGTGTCTTCCATCCGGGAGACTGCCGAAGTCCATACTGACTCTCTCCCAGGGTCCTTGTGGCCGGGGTTCCACGATGATGGGGGCCTCGCGGGGGTTGTCCCCCGTAACTTGACAGGCCGCGCACGATCGCACCACGCTCTCCACCATGTCATCCATGAGCGGGAACCATACCTTAGTCCGCAGTCGGGCCTTCGTCTTGACCATCCCCTGGTGTCCTATGTGGGCCAGTTGGATCACTCGTCCCGTAAGAGCCGTTGGGATCACTAGGCGATGCCCCCGCAGGAGGCATCCCGCCGCATCTTCATTTAGTTCAGCCCTCACGTGATACAAACTGTCCATGATCTTCTGAGCCTCAGGGTGAGCACTTTCCAGCCCTCCTTAGCTTTCTGCCAGTTGGCAGTTCGGAGAAGGTCCTTGGCCCGCTGTATGCAAGCATCCTGAGCCGTGGCGCTCACAACCTCTTCCAATGATATGGGACGCGGGCATGACCTGGCCACGACCCACTGTACATATGCTTCCGTCTCTTCTGCCTCATCCACCTCTTCAGGGGTTGCGGGCCTAGGGTGTCGTGATAGGTAATCCGCCGGATTCTTCGCCCCTGGCTGGTGCTCGATATTGCAATTGTATTCTTGCAGTTGTAAGATCCATTTTTCTATTGTTGGGGGTGGCTTGGATGAGGTTCCTGAGAACAGAGCCAGCAGCGGTTTGTGATCTGTCACCACCGTGAAGGGCTTGCCATAGACGTACAAATGGAAGTGACGACATCCCCAATGTATTGCGATGGCCTCTTTCTCAATTTGTGAATACCTTTGTTCTGTGTCCGTGAGGGACCGGCTGGCGAAGGCGACAGGGGACCAGTCTATCTCGTCTCGTGCCCTCTGCATCAGAACGGCCCCCAGTCCTGCCGGTCCGGCATCTACCGCAATGAGAGTGGAGTGTCGCGGGTCAAAGAACGCCAGCGTGGTGTTGCTGGAGAGTGAGCTCTTAATGTCTTGAAATGCCTTTTCCTGTTCCGGTCCCCAGCTCCATGGGGTGGAGTCTTTGGTTAGTTCACGCAGGGGGAGAGTCAGGTTGGCCAAGTCTTTGATGAAACGGCCACAGTAATTTACCATGCCGAGAAAACTCCGGACTTCCGTGACCGTCGTGGGCGGTGGTGCATCCTTGATATCTTTAACCTTGTCAGGATCAGGGTTGACGCCTTCGGCTGAGAACACATATCCGAAGAATCCCAGTTTGTTCCGTAGGAATTCGCACTTGTCTCGGTGCAGTGTGAGCCCCGCACTTCGGAGTCTGCGAAAGACTTGCGCCAAGCATTGGTTGTGTTCTGGGATTGTTCGTGCGTGCACCATGATGTCATCGCTGACATTTATTACTCCCGGTATGCCAGCAATCAGCTCCTGGATTACATTTTGGAAAACTTCGGCGGCACTGGAGATTCCAAAACTCAACCTGGTGTATCTGCGAAGTCCAATGTGGGTAGAGAATGTTGTGATGTTCCAGGACTCCTTGTCCAGTACGAGTTGATGGTACCCCGCCCGGAGGTCCAATTTGGAAAACCAACAGGCTCCAGCCATCTCCCCAATCAGGTCATCTATCGTGGGGGTAATATGGCGCTCCCTCTTGATGGCAGCATTGGGTAGACGCATGTCCACGCAAATCCGGACTGCTCCAGGCTGTTTCGGCTTCCTCGTGACCACGATGGGCGACACCCAGGGGGTGGGGCCTGACACTTTCTCGATTATTCCAGCTGCTTCCAGCTTCTGCAGTTCTTCCTCAACCAGTGGTCTCAAATGGAACGCAATGCGACGGTGTCGCAGGGCCACCGGTTGTACAGTGGGGTCCACGTGCAGATGTATCTCCCGGCCCTTGAAGCATCCAATTCCCTCAAATAGGTCAGAAAAGTCCACAATTAGTTGTTGTATCGATTCTTCATGCACACCAAATGCGAATGTGACCATCCCCAGGTCTTCTGCCGTCCGGCAGCTCAGGAGCATACCTTGACCCTCTTCCGACACAAAGATGTTGGCTCGCGTGACCTTGCCCCCGTGTCGGACTGCCGCTTTAAACTTTCCACGGATGCGGAGGGGAACGTCTTGACCGTAGGCATAAACGGTGATCGGAGTGGAGCGGAGACTGGGAGGGGTAACCATGTCTCTGTAGAGGGACGCACTCATGAGATTTATCGAGGCTCCAGTGTCGACTGTCGCCATGATGTCCTGATCAGCCACCTGGATGGAGCACTGGGGCAGCGTCCTGGTGCGTCTAGTGGCGGTGCCGATCATGTGCACCTTGTGTACGGATCGCTCCTCCTCGTCATCGTCCATGTCACTGTTGCTGGGTTCTCCTTCAGCACCTTCGTGCTCAGCAACCGTGTGTACCGTCTGGCGAGGCCTGCTGAACTTCTTGGACCTGCACACTTTTTCGAAGAGATTCATTTTTCCGCATCCTGAGCATCTCTTGCCTCGTGCCGGACATTCTGGCGCCGGGTGTTTCGGGCCACCGCAGTAGCCACATGATTGCGCTGAAGCTCCACCCTGAGGGGTTGTCGTTCTTTTGGCCCATCTGGGCGTTGGCCGGACCTGTATTTTGTTAACTGGTTCCATTTTCATGTTGGCTTGTAGTGCCGCTTCCATGTGGGCTGCCCTGGCCTTGGACAGCTCCTTTGTGCGACCCAGCGTGAGGATGTCTGGCAGAGGTTTCCCCGACTCTTCCAGTATTCTCTCGCGCAGCTTAGCAGAGGCGCATCCTTGGATGATCTGGCCCCTGATCTCCTCCGTGACGTCCTGGAATCCACATGTCAGTGCTAGTTTCTTTAGCCTGGAGTGATATGCGTCCAGTGACTCATCTGGCAGTTGCCGTGCTTGCCGAAAGATGAATCGTTCATAATCCTGGTTGGCCATTGGTTCGAAATGCGCGTTGAGGGCATTGATTAGAGTATGATGGGTCTTGGGGGTCGCCTCCGTAAGGGTCCGGGCGATGGAGTGGATGTCCTTGCCACCAAGATGGAGGACCATGGCGCGCTTCTGTTCCTTGTGGACCTTGGTGGCCTCGAAGAATATTAGGAGCCTGTCCACCCACTCCTTCCACTTCGGTGTGAGAGTGGAGGGCGCACCCTCCACCACAAACGGTTCAATGGGCGGAATGGTAGCCATCGCCCGGGACGCTCTGGAGCAGGCCCGTGGGCAGCCGGGGGAAGATCCGAAGGGGCACTCCGATTAGTGCGGAGAGAGCGGCGGATGCGCTCAGACGAGACGAGTTCCACCGACCGGGCAGAGGATGGCCCTTGCACTCCAAAGTCGGGTGGCAGGGTGATGCCCTGGGACGAGTCAGCACCACGTCCCCTCGAGCAGCTAGGCAGGACCGGGCGCCTACCGGAACGCCTCGCCAGGCGTGCCGAGGTACGATTCACGCACGTGCAGCCGAGCACGGTGCGGCACCGGGCGTGGAGGGTCAGTGGAGGGAAGACCTCGCGCGACCAATCGAGCTCCTGTGCGCAGCAGGAAGGTGCAAGCCAGCGCCGCTCACCTGCAGAGAGCCAGGGGTAAGAGTCATTCCTCCAGGCGAGCAGTGTGGGGGTGTGCGTGGCAGCAAGGCACGAGCACCGCGGGCAAGTGGGAGCACCCGCAGCCGCCTCACCCCAGAAGGGGCACACGCACACCCTGAGCGAGGGATCGACAACCACTCTCATCGCCAATTGTTGTGTCGAGAGATGGGGAAGGGACTGCCCTAGGGAGATCACTCTGGGACCTACACTCCGGGGCATCTAATTCTAGCTAGGCCTAACACGTGGCCTTATGATAAACTCAGACGGACACTGGGAATAAGTTTGCTTGCTCGGTCTGTGCGTCTCTCTCTGAACGCCCGCGCATGTGCTAGACCTCTTTTTATTATCAGGAGTCGCATGACCAACGCGTCCAGCCCTCGGGGAGCCGTGGGCGGACCTCCAGGAACATAACAGAGCACTGTTTTAAAAATAGAGTTTACTTGTACGGGCTGGTACTTTTGCTCATGTACATTCTTCCTGTCCCAGTCCGACGCGGCAGCTAGTGCCGTTTGAGCGAAGGGTGTGGAAGGAAGAGCCGAGCACTTCTGATTCGGGGACTGAGCTGCAGTTTCCGGTCTAGTCTGGGGGAAAAAGACACTACGAATTGCGCATACCCCAGCAGATGCGTGCAGCGGGCTTGCCTTTGGCACAAAAGGCAAGCCCGTCTGCGCCCATGCGCGGCCGGTAGGGGCCCGGGGCCAGAACCCCTGCATAAACTGGATCAGCCCATAGGTATTCTGCTGCACAGCTTTGCACACTATGCCCTCCCATCTTGGAGATATGTAAGCATAGCATAGTGACAGGGAACAGGTTTCAGAAATGTAGTCACTGTCTATTTACTATGGAGACTGACAAGAAACTGATAGGAGCTTGCCAGAAAATCAATCTCACTCTGACTAACTGCAGATCCTTGAAGAAGCACAAACACAAAATCCATGACTATCTGTGAGACCTGCAGCCAGATGTGATGTTTCTCACTGCAACCTGGCTAAACGAGGACTCTACACCAGAAATCCTTGAGGTTCTTCCACATAACTATAGAATTATTAGAGTGGATCGGCAGATTAACAGGGGGGGGGGGGTTGCCATTATTCAGAAATTAACAATTAAATATACCTTAGAGCCAATGAATATTGAGGATAGTAAAGCAGCCTTTTTCTCTATGAGGGCAACTGCTAACTATATCATAAAGGGTTTTCTTATTTATAGACCACCAGGACCCTCCACCCGGTTTGTACCAAGCCTAAAAGGAGCAGTGGATTCAACCTGCTCTGCGCTATGATAAAATGCTTCTGTTGGGGGACCTGAATCTTCATTTTGACAAGCTGACTTATACCGGAGTCAGAAACTAGCTGTCCTCCAACTGACATTACAATCTGCACTCCCTATTCACCAATTAGGCCACCTTTTAGATCCGATTTTCGCCAATTGGGGGGACCTAGGATTTTGACGCCTGATTGCAGGTCCCTGGACTGATCACTTTGTGGTTCCCTTTAGTGCTCTGGTGCCTTATACTTTTACTCCCAAGATGTCTGGTGCTGGGAAACCGCATAGGAAGTGGGCTAGGTTTTCATCAGCTAACTTTAATCTGGCCCTCCAACAAGGTGGACCACCTGGTGGCAAAGATATTGACTCTGCTTGCAGCACAATAGACAAATGGATTGCGGAGGCATTAGATAGGAATGCCCTATGGTCCTCAAGTGCGCCTGGGAGGCAATTAAAAACAGCACTGTGGTTTAATGACGAACTTAGAATAGCCAAGTCTGCCTGTAAGCGTCTAGAAAAGACTTGGAGGAAAGACTTCAACAGATCACAAGAAGAATAAATACAAAACCAGTCTCAAACAGTCCGGGCTGCCTATTATAGTGATAGGATTAAGATAGCTGAGAATTCCTTGAAGGAACTCTTCATGATTTTTAAAGAGATCTCATCACTAGCAAGAACCACGGCTGCTAACACTAGCTCTTTGGATTCTTGCAACTTTGTGGCAGACTTCTTTGCAGCGAAGGTAGAAAGGATTTACTCTACCTTCCCAGATGAAGCACCTAATTGGTGCCCTGATAGTGACGAGACATCTAACATAGCGGAGGCGGAGTGCTTATGTGATTTGGTTCTCCCTTCCTGTAATAACCTTAAGGGCATAGCCTTAAGCATCAAATCAGGCTCTCCTAGGGACCCTACTACACCTAAAGTGTTAAGAGAGAGCCTTGAGGTCCCAGTGCCCTACATCACCCACCTCCTTGAACTCTCTTTTACTTCAGGAAGGGTCCCAAAAAGGTGGAAATAGGCGATTGTCTTTCCCATAAGGAAGAAGCCGAATGTAAGCATGAGCCAATTGGAGAACTTGCGTCCGATTTCACTCCTGCCTTACTTTGCCAAAATAGCAGAAAAAGTGGTAAACACTCAACTGATTGCCCACATTAATAAGCACAACCTACTTCACCCAACACAATCGGGTTTTCGAGCAACCTATTCGACTGAATAAGCACTGCTCCTATCTACAGAAACCACTTGCAAACATGTAGATGAGGGCCTGACAGTCGCCCTAGTCCTCTTAGTCCTAAGTGCCGCTTTTGACACTGTAGCCCATCCAAAACTTCTACAGCGCCTCAGGAAAGGAGGACTGGTGGGACGAGCCCTAGACTGGCTGGGGTCCTTCTTATATGACCACAGTTTTAGGTGTGTCAGCAACCATACTATTCTAGGATCACCCCATTGGCAGAGATTATTGGAAAATATGGCATCAGTGTCATGCCATATGCGGATGACAAACAACTGGTGGTGTCACTAACACAAGCCCATGATGAACAGCCATCAACTTCTCGACTTGCTTAAATGAACTGGTGTCTTGGATGTTGAACAACTGTTTGAAACTTAATGGTAAAAAAACAGAAGTTCTAGTGGTTGGCAGAGCCCCCTCGATCTGGTCCTCATCATGGTGGCCTCAGACACTGGGACCGACCCCATCCCCTAGCGAACAGATGAAGAACCTAGGGATGTGGCTGGACACCATATTATCTTTTGAGAACCACACCAGACGGGTGGCAGGGAAATGTTTTGGGGTAATGAGAGGACTCCGGAAGACCCTGGATGTACTTCCCATGACTGCTAGAAAAACCATTATCCATGCTTTGGTAAATTCGCACTTAGACTATGGTAACGCCCTATATTTGGGGGCATGATGCAATTGTATGCAAAGACTCCAATGCTTTCAGAACATGGCAGCCCACCTCATGCTAATGCTGCCCAGGAGAGCTTCCTCTAACAAGGCCCCAGTATCCCTTCACTGGCTTCCGGTGAGGCAGAAAATTCTCTTTAAGGCCATGTGTCTTAGTCATCGCATCTTACAGAGGAAAAGGCCTAGTTATCTACAAGATTTACTTACTCCCTACACTCCGACCCGCCTTCTGAGATCAAGTGGGATGGGAAAGGTTAGAATTCCAGCTATCAAAAGAGTGAGAATGGGTGGCTGATCCTTCCGTTTCTTAGCCGCTAAATATTGGAATAACCTCCCCCTGGGTAGATGGATGGAGCCTTCGGAGACACTCTTTTGGAAAAAGCTCAAAACTTGGCTGTTTCCGTCCTTAGGTCTTTCCTTATATTTAACTCATAGCACTGCTTCTAACGGGTTCTCTGATAGTCGCAGCACAGGGACACTCTAGTTAGTGTAGCCATGTGCTTTATGAATTTGTTTATATAAATTGGGGTTGGCTGCTTGCAAGATGTTGGACACAAGGCCTGGCAACAAACCAAGTGATGTGGTCAACCACATACCGCAGCCGGCCAAAGGCCTTAGGTGCCATGCCCTGTGGCCAACCCTCTGCGACAAACAGTTGAAGGCCATGTTGGTCAGAGAGTTGGCTTTACCTATGGTCACAAAATATGACTTTACATTAAAAAAAACAGGAAATTTACTGAAAAAACATAAGCTTAAACTATGTTTATATGTAGGTGAGACTTTCCTTGACAACTTACCATTTTAAATGTACACATCCCCTGAAATTCACCATTTATAGGTATATTTGATAAATATAACTAATGCCCTAAGGTAACTATAATGTACACCCCTTGAAATGCACTGCTAGTTACCCCACATATTTCATCACTCATGACATCTTCTATGACATTATTGAAATACGTGAATAGGGTTATTTCAAACTATACTGAAAAGAATAACCTTTTGCACATCAGCCAGTCTAGTTTAAGAGCCAACTATAGCACTGAAACTATCCTACTGGAGGTCTCGTAATATATCAAGCAGAAGCTGAATGTGGGAGGGTAAGCCATCTTGATCCTATTAGACCTATCAGCAACCTGTGATACTGTTCCCCATGATAGGCTTCTAGACATGATGCCGGAACTCTGAATTGGCTGCTCTGCACTAAAATGGCTCTCGTCCTTTCTGGAGGATAGAGGTCAGGAGGTATGGACTCCCACTTTTGCGGCCGCAATCCCTAGTCTGAAAGTAGGTGTTCCGCAGGGCTCTACAATGAGCCCCATGCTGTTTAATCTGTCTATGTCCCCGCTAGTACCACTGGCCGAAGCATATGATGCTAAAATTATTTCATACACCGATGACACTCAGCCCCTTTTTACCAGTGATAAGGGAGCGGACTTCGAGGGTGGGAAGATTAGTACTTGCCTCACAAAGGTGCTTAAGTGGCTGTTGACAAATCAACTGAATTGTAATCTGGAGGAGTCAGAAATTATCTTTTTTGGCTCCACACCCCCAGATGGTTGGAGTCATTAGTGGCCTGAAGATTTGTCACCTTCTCTCTCGGCACAACAGATGGTAAAAAATGTGAACCTCGCGATAGACGATCCGCTCTTGATGAAAGCTAAAGTCCAGTTGGTTGCTGGCATATGCTTTGGCCTCTTGCATATGCTGAGGATATTTCTTTGACTTCTGCCACTTGATTGTAGGAAGACTGTGGTTCAGGCACTTGTTACCTCCAGACTGGACTATGTGAATTTCCGGTACCTGGGCCTTCCTAAATGCTTACTCAGTTGTTTGCAGGTGGTCCAAACGCAGGTGCCAGAGCGGTTCTGAGCTTAAACCAAGGATCCACTTATCTCCACACATCAAGGCTCGAACACTTGCTTCAAATAAAAATGACGATTAAGGCTTAAAGCTCTAGTGCTATTCTTCAAGGCCCTTTGTGGGAGTGACACGGGTTACTTCAGAAAAAGAGAAAACCATCACGCTAATGTACCCCTATCGGATGAGGGAAAAGGGGAAAATTGGGAAACGCTGAGAAATAAAGCCATACATTTTCTAGGACCTAATACGGGTTTAACACAAAAAATGTTTCATTCATTTAAAATGGTGAGACTTGTGAGGTGGCTTGGCCCAAGTAGAAAGTCTTTTGACAGGGATTGTATAGTGTTATCACTTGCCTCCCCTCCCGTACTACAAGACATTTTGAATCGGGTAGGTGCTAATGATGGAGTAAGGATTCGCACGTAAAGCGACTTGCTCTTTCTCATGAACCTCGTTAACTTGTAATAGTATTAACCAACCCTGTTCGTCATTAATATTACACTTTTACAGTACACGCGGGTGTCCTAGAGACGCTTGCCTATGTGTTTATTAATCCTAACTCCGCTTGCATACTACAGAATGGCCGCTTCGCAGAAATTCAGTCTGCGCATGCGTCGGTCATACCCATGTGATGTGACGAACTCGCAGATTTGGAGGGAGAGTTCGCTCATGCGCATTGTAGCTAAAAATGTCCGCTTGTCTGTAACCACGCGTTCTGCTTGCCCATGCCGCTTTGCATTTCTATCTATTTCTGCTTAACCTTTAATCGCTATAGTTATTATGAAGTAAGGGGTGCAGTGTAGATTATCATGGTGTACAGTGTATTCATTTTTTCTGTGTTTCTAATTTGTTTTCGCTTACCTTTCATGTACCGCGTATCTGGGGGCCTGGGAGTTGGGGAGCTTCTCCATCTTGGAAGCCTATGTGGACCCGGTCACGTGATATGAGGACCGGGCCTTGCATCAGTGGAAATCAGCCTGCTGGCTACCGAAGCTGAGACGCTCCTGGGAAGATCACCTTTACCCTGGGACAAGATGCTGAATTTCAGCTAAAAATGTTACATTTGTTTCTTTCCACTGTGTACTCCATTGTTCTCTTCTACACGTATGTCTGGGAACAGGAATGTAAGGGGTGGGTACCGTCATTTGAATATTTAATATGGGAACCTAGAATTTTAGGTGGTGACTATGACCTAACCACCTCTCCTGACCAATCGTAAGTTAGGACCTTGTCACTTGCAACATTTGTGGGTGGTCTGGGGACCCAAAAAGGGTATAACTAGCCTAGTTTAGTTAGGGAAAATTGTCCGACTTGTCCGAATAGCTGACCTGTCACCGACCCCACGACTCTATAGGTGATTGATACAGAGAGCTGCGGAGCGCTCTGTCCAAATTTCCACAAAACTCCAAGGGGTGGAAATAGTCTTAAGTGCTGGCGGAGCACTTTGCTGGGAGATTCGAGAACACCATTGGGGTTACTGGCGGATTCCGTACAGTGAGGGGGTAGCGCAGGCGTTGCATCCGAAGCTGCAGGTGTTGGTCGTGCCCTTTTGTGAGCCCAGTCCTGACCCAAAGTCCTGAGGGGTATCCTGCCCTGATTTTCCGTGAGCTGTACCTGCTCACCTACTGATGTCCTAAATCTTTGAGGGTCCTTGTCCTCGTCTTTTCCCGAAGCTGACCCGTGGCCAGGGTTAGTCCTAATTCCTGTCCTAGGTAAATATACCTGTGGGTGTCCGTCTACTATCTTTCCTTCCTGCTCTTTAATAAAGCCTCTATGCCCATGATATTCTCTCTGTTCTCTCTATTGATGCATATGCAAATTGCTTGTTAGTATGATCCATTTTTCCCCATTCCCTGTAGGGTATATTGAAACTGTTCTTGCTTGAATACTGTGTGATAAATATTTAGGACTAAGTTAGTTAGACTAAGATTAGGGTATGACTCACTTATAAGCTTTAGAAATCCACTGACTAATGTGTTTTAAAACTTACCGTCCCTAGTTCAAGCCTGAAACTGGAATAGCATGTTCCCTGTTACCCTTACCCAATAGAGTCCCATTTGTGCCCAGTGGTGGTTGCCCTTATTCATAGTTACATTATTTTTTGTAATTCTGCTTATTGATGTTTTGATCAGCATTTGCCTTATACTTTTGTCACTTTAAAGTTTACATTCTTACATAAAACCTTTAAAACGCCTCAGATGAATAGAGTAAATGATTAGAATTATCTTGTCACCTACCCTCTGATAGCTCCTGATTCATCAGGAAGAGTGAGTACCTGTGGTAAGTCAGGTGCCATGGTAATAGTGTTACAGGAAACACATATAAAATACTGATAGTGGTGTGTAAACTCGCCCGACTCACAAAATTGTATTTCAATCACGTCATGGGCCCGAGTGCGTGAAAATCTGGTAAGCTCAGAGCCAGGTGACCTGCGCGCTCTATCAGTATTTTTCTGGTAGCAGAGGCATGGTTAGGACTAGTTAAGATAGGGAGACAAGATAGTTGCTGTTGAACCGTGAAAAATAAATGTGCTGCTGAGTATTTTTCTAATGCTGCTATAATAAGGATTGTTATTTCATTTAAATGTCATAGAATAAGTTTATTATATTTCATGAAATATTGAGTATATTACTAACCAATTGTGAGTAATTGTTTTCATGTTGTGGGGATTATTTATTTATTTATTTATTTAAAATATTTATAGAGCGCGACTGTCACCTGGCAGGTATCCTGGCGCTGTTGGCTACTCCTGGAGGTTCTTAGACGGGGGGTTGAACTATGGTTGGGGATTTAAAGGGGCGGAGGAAAGAGCCAAGTTTTAATTCGTTTTCTGAAGGGAAGGAGATGAGGGATTTGGCGAATATCGACAGGCAGACTGTTCCACAGCTTGGCAGCAGCTACTCTGAACGATCTTCCCCCAGTCCTGGCCTTCTTACATCTGGGCACTTTCACAAGGCAGGCGGTTGTAGACCTGAGTGTTCTGGTGGGAGTATACCACGAGAACAGACGTTGGAGAGGTCTGGGTCCGGCACCGTGTAGTGCCTTAAAGACCAGGCAAAGGGCTTTGAAGGCAATGCGTTGCCTCAACGGCAACCAGTGCAGCTCGGCCAGTGCTGCGGTGGCCGAAGATCTCCTGGTCCAGCCAAGAGCCAGTTTGGCTGCTGCCGACTGAACTCGTTGGAGTCTGTCCAATAGTGTCGCAGGGGATTCAAACAACAGGGCATTACAATAGTCTAGGCGACTAAGAATAGTGCACCTGACTATCAATGCTCGGGCAGAAGGTGGTAATAGAGGCAGGACTTTGCGCAATGAGCGCATAAGGCCTGAGCAGGTAGCGACTGTTCTTGAAACCTGCGTTTCCATGCTAAGTTGGTGGTTTAGCATGACGCCCAGGTTGCGAACACTAGTGACTGGTGGCGGGTTGTTAGAGTTTTCCGGGGGCCAAAACTCAGCAGGCAGAGGGCGGGGTATGCGGCTCGCAGGGCAGAACAGAACCTCGGTTTTCGAGGAATTAAACTGGAGGGAGTTTCTATGCAGCCAGCTTGCGGTGTCTCTTAGACAGTTGTGGAAAGCTTCTAAGGGGATGGAATCTTCGCCCTCCCAAGAGAGAAGGAGCTGAGTGTCGTCCGCGTAGTTTACTGTGGTCATGTTGTGTGATTTGATTAGAGTGACCAAAGGTTTCAAGTAAACATTAAATAAAATCGGGCTGATAGAGGAGCCCTGGGGAACACCGTGAGGGACAGGGGAGAAGGCCGATTGGAAAGGGGGAAGGGATACAGCCTGTTTTCTATCACTGAGGTAAGAGTGGAACCAGAGCAGGGCCGTGCCGTCGATCCCTGCCTCTCTCAACCGCTCGAGCAGGATCCCATGGTTGACAGTATCGAATGCGGCAGACAGGTCTAGTAAGATCAAGGCCACAGCTTGGCCCCTGTCTGCACGCATTCGAAGCTCCTCCATGGTGGTGAGCACAGCGGTTTCAGTGCCATGGGCTGGGCGAAAACCAAATTGGAATTCGTCCAGGATGTGGTGCTGCTCGAGGTAGGTTGAGAGGCAGTTACTGACCCAACGTTCCAGCACCTTCACCGGGAATGGCAGAAGTGATATGGGGCGGAAGTTGGACAAGCATTCTGGATTGAGCGTGGGTTTCTTTAGAAGCGGGGTGATGAGCGCTTGCTTCCAGGAGGTGGGGACGAAGCCACAGCTGAGGGATTGATTACAAATCATCCGGAGAGTATGAAATAATTCGTGCCCACATGCTTTCCAAATTTTCGGAGGCAAAGGGTCGAGGGGAGATCCAGAGGTGATGCCTTGTGCCACTTTGTCAAATTCAGTTTGAGAGAGAAGGGGGAAAGCTCGGAGCCTGTTCGTGGGAGGGCAGGCTGACTTCGAAGAGTCAGGGTTGATAGGGCTGACTTCGGGAGGGGTGGGATGGATGTGTGTCGGGGGCGTGGCTAAATTATTTATGATAGTCTCAATTTTGTCGGTGAAAAACTGAGCAAGGCTATCACAGAGGGTCTGAGATGGAGAGATGGGGTTTTTGGCGCAGTCAGGATGTAAAATATTGTCCAGGATCTGAAATATGCTTTTGGGACTGTTAGCCGCATTAGCTATGGTGGAGCAGTAGTAATTCGCTTTGCTCTCTGTGATGGCGGATTTGTATTCACGGAGTGCCTTTTTCCAGAGGACTTTGTTGTTATTACAGTATCCGTGTCTCCACTGTCTCTCAGCCTGTTTACAGGTTGATTTGAGGATTTTCAGGGAGTCGTTGTACCAGGGAGCAGGTGCTCTACCTTTAGGTTTGCAGAGTTTTAGGGGGGCGGCCGAGTCCGCGATGGAGGTGATTTTTGCGCTAAAGGATCTGTAGTTGTATTCCACCGAATTGGAAGAGGAGAAACTATCTTCCACCTCGAAGACTTTGGCGGAGCTACTGAGTTTTTCTAAAGCTTTCCAATTACGATAAGAAAATTGTGGTGGCAAGTGAGTCTTGGGCTGTCTTAAAGTGGCGTTATTGATGTAAAGTTTAATGAGCGAGTGGTCTGTCCAGCTCATAGGCAGGATGTCGCCTACTTGCGTTAGACCCGGACTCGAGAAGATAAGGTCAAGGCGGTTGCCAGCGGAATGGGTGGGGTCCTTTATCAGTTGGTGAAGCCCCACACTGTCACAGGACAGCAGAAGATTATTTAGACCTGTGTCTAGGCTGCCGTTTGGCCAAAGATTGAAGTCTCCTAAAATAATAAGTTTATTATGGGAGGTTGCCAAATTAGTGATAATCGTGAGGAGCGCTTGCTGTTGCGAGATGGAGAAGGCCCCAGGCGGTCGGTAGCAAATAATTACCGTGAAGGTGACTCCTAGGTGGCAATTTATAGTCAGACCGAAAAGCTCAATTCCGGGTACTGGATCTATATCAATGGTGTTCATTTGCCACGAGGCTCAGAAGATGACACCGACACCGCCACCGCGGCCTTTGGGTCTAGGGAGATGGAGAATGTTAAAGTTTAGAGGGCAAGCAGAGGCTAAGTCAGTCTCACAGTTGGCATGTGTCCAAGTCTCCGTTAAGAAAAGTACATCTAGATGATGTGAGTCTATAAGGAGATTAATTTCAGTGGCATGCTTCGGTAGCGATCTGACGTTCAAGAGGCCTCCTACGATTAGGCCCTTGTGGGTGATGTCAGTTAAGGGAGAAACAGTCTCTTCAAAGGTGAGCTTACCTTCATGTGCATATCCTCGGAGATTAAGCAGAGCATCGCGGGAATAGCAGGGGGAAAGTGGGCTGTGTTGGGCAGGGTTTATGGCGCTAGGCGCGTCCTCGTTGCGGACGAGCGCAGACGAGCTTGCCTTAAGCGCGCCTTCGGCGCGCAATCGGCGTGCCCGCTGCGCTCGTCCGCTGCGCTTCCGGTATTGACACATGATTTATAGTTACTGCAGGTGGCGTAGGAGGGGTCGTGGCCAGGAATAGCTGGGCGTGGCTATCGTCTCCCTTTCGGCGGTCAATGGCGCCAAGGAACGAGTAGATTCTGCTTCCCCACAGCTAATAATCAGCTGTTCTGGAAGTCAGGAGAGTGTGCAAAACGGCAAGTATTTCCTTTTAAAAACAGTACACAAACACAGGTTAAAATGAATAGAACACCTCCCGGCTTTTCGCCTCAGGAGTTTAGCAGCAATGGGGCAGCGCGAGGTCAGCGCGTCCTATATAACACTGCGGAGGGGGCGTGGCCAGCAATAGCTGGGCGTGGCTATCGTCTCCCTTTCGGCGGTCAATGGCGCCAAGGAACGAGTAGATTCTGCTTCCCCACAGCTAATAATCAGCTGTTCTGGAAGTCAGGAGAGTGTGCAAAACGGCAAGTATTTCCTTTTAAAAACAGTACACAAACACAGGTTAAAATGAATAGAACACCTCCCGGCTTTTCGCCTCAGGAGTTTAGCAGCAATGGGGCAGCGCGAGGTCAGCGCGTCCTATATAACACTGCGGAGGGGGCGTGGCCAGCAATAGCTGGGCGTGGCTATCGTCTCCCTTTCGGCGGTCAATGGCGCCAAGGAACGAGTAGATTCTGCTTCCCCACAGCTAATAATCAGCTGTTCTGGAAGTCAGGAGAGTGTGCAAAACGGCAAGTATTTCCTTTTAAAAACAGTACACAAACACAGGTTAAAATGAATAGAACACCTCCCGGCTTTTCGCCTCAGGAGTTTAGCAGCAATGGGGCAGCGCGAGGTCAGCGCGTCCTATATAACACTGCGGAGGGGGCGTGGCCAGCAATAGCTGGGCGTGGCTATCGTCTCCCTTTCGGCGGTCAATGGCGCCAAGGAACGAGTAGATTCTGCTTCCCCACAGCTAATAATCAGCTGTTCTGGAAGTCAGGAGAGTGTGCAAAACGGCAAGTATTTCCTTTTAAAAACAGTACACAAACACAGGTTAAAATGAATAGAACACCTCCCGGCTTTTCGCCTCAGGAGTTTAGCAGCAATGCTCCCCGGGGAAAAGAAATAGCAAGTGGTGAGTAGAATCCACTTGGCTGCGAGGTCGCTGGCTAGGAGGTAGATTAGTGCATGGTTAGGCAGAACTGGAAGCGCTAATTAGGACTTTTTCATTGATGTGTAAATGTTAGCTACCAATACCGTAGTGAAACTCCCGTTGTGATATCACCTAGTAAGGGTCACTGACGGCAGGAGTTATAGGTTCTTGGAGCTTGAATGACAGTAAGGGAGGACATTGGTGAAAATTGACTTAGTATATATCCCGGAAAGAAGTGGATTAGTCAAAAGAGTAGCAGGTTCTCTATTGCTTGTGTGAAAAGGATAGGCGGAAGGGATCTATCCGTAGTGAATGAAAAGTAGACAAAAGTGGTTTACTTGCAGTAAAAGAAAAACTCTCTTTCTTTTTAAAACCCTCAAGCACAGTGGCAAACGTTTTACGTTGTTAACTAAAATCCGTATTTGCACTTTAAGAAAAATTCAAAGTTTCCGTTACCTTGTGAAGGAGGGAGTCGGTCGCAAGGCTGTGCTGACGTCACTCCGTGCCGCGCTGGTATTGGTTGAGCCAGCGGGTGTGTTCCGAAGCTAGAGTTGTAAGGGAGGAGTGAGTGCCGCAGAGTGAGACCGCGTCTCATGAAGGGGCCGCGCACCCATTGGTTGACAGATTTTGCAACCTCAGTGCTGATTGGTTGCTGAGAGTTGAAAGACGCACTAGCATTGGAAGCACAAAAGTAAACAAAATTAATCAATCCGAGCTTGAAGATAGTTTGGAGAGGTGTATGTGGTATCCCGAATTTTTGCCTAATCCACAAAACCTAGGTTTTTATAAGGAGCAGATGCTAAGAGGTAGACCTTACAATATGTACGGGGGAAAGAGAAAATTGACTTTTGCCGAAAAGATCAAAAACATTTTCAAGAAAGATAAACCCATTAGAACTAGGGAGGGTGTGATCATTCCACCTACTAATACTCCCGCATCCTTTATGATATTTGACAAAGGGTACCATACTTGTGTGTGGTTAGAAAATTGGGTAAAGTACACTGAAAATGACGGAGTCCTAGCATTTCCCCTCAATGGTACTTTTAATGGTAGAATCCTGTTTAACTTGAGAACCCGAATGAATGAATTACACCCCCGACCCAGACTAACGCAGTACGAAGCTTTAGAGGAATGGGAAATTGAGGCTCTAGAGCGAGACAGACCCCGAATGGATAAGGGAGTGAGCAAATGGTATCCAAAATTACAGCGAGAAACAAAAGAGCAGAAGATGAAGCAGTGGAGACAGAATATGATGGTTGAGGGATTGTTTCCGATGTTTGGGGTAACCGAACAAGCAGGAGGAAAAAAGACAGAGGAAACTCGACATTTAATGGCCATGGGGGATTCGGAGGATGAATATCTGGAGGATTTGTTGATGAAAAATCCACCTCCTTATGCTGAAGCTTCAGGAACTCTGAGTTCGAAAAATCCTTTTCTCCACCATCCCAGAAGTAGAAGGGCAAGCGAGACAGATGTAACTGGCACTGGTAGCAGACCCAGTAATAGTGATGACTTTTGCAGACCTAGTACAGCAGTCCCAAATTACCTACCTTTTGGTGAGGATAGACCAGGGTCAGCCATCCCCACTGCCCCGAATATATACCCTCCTTTGGTGCCTCAAATAATGCATGATAACTCGTCAGAAAGAGTTTTACAAGAACGATAAAGAGATGCCCTGATTAAGCAACGAAATGATCTAATTCAGACTATAGCTCAGATACATCCCAGTCCTGACGCCCTGACTATCCCTGTAACTATCGGTCCTGCTATACCCCTTTATGGGGATAGGCAGGCTAGTCCTAAAACTCCAGTCATTACTCCCATTCCAGCACCCCCCAGAAAAGAACCACTCGTCATTGATGACCAAGCAAGCGAATGTGAGTCTGTAATCTCCCTAATGGATCTGCCCATAAGAGAGCCTGGGAACAGTGAATCTCGGTCAGGGAGTCAGGCTAAGGCCAGGGAAGTCCTAATCGAAACAACATCAGGGATCCGTAGTGCCACAGTGGTGACTCCAGAGGAACTAGATAGATGAACTAAAGAAATGGACCGAGAAACTTACCCGCCCAAACCTTTGGATATTTACAGGCTAAGGATAGAAATGGAGGAATTAATGGCCGGAAATGTGGGATTAGACAGATTAAATACTCTTAATGAAGAAGAGTTGCTGTTTATCAGCAAAAGCCTTACTCGGAATACTAGAGTGCTCCATGAAAAACTAATGGACACTGCTGCGGACATGGGAATTGATGTAAGTCGATCCAAAGTCTTGCAGAAAACTTATAGAGCAGAATTCTCAGATAAAGATTTAGAAAACATGAATGTGTCAGGGAAGAAAATACAGATAAAGGAATTGCTGAACATACTGCAGAAATGGGGAGATCTAGACAAATGGAAAGCCAGATGGGCAAAGAAAAAGGAAGATAGTATGGTCAAACCAAAAACTTCTGAATACGTATTAAAAGAAGTAGGCCAAGCAGAAAAACTGTATCCCATGAGAGAAGTACCAGGTGGGAAATATGTACATGTCCCCTGGTCCCGGCAAGACATTGTGTCATTTACCAATGACTTCCCAAAATTGAGAGAGAAGCCAGTGGAGTGGTATAGGCAGGTGGAGCGATTTGTGAAAGTCCAAAAATTTCTCCTGAAGGACCTGGATGGGTTCTTTGACATTGTAGTTCCTGTAGATTTATGGACTGATTGCAAGATAGCAATTGATTGGCCCAGTGAAGAATTAGCAAGGTACTCCCGAACTGGAGCTCCTTCCCCAGATGTAATGAGAAAATATGACCAAGTCATACAATATCTAAAAGGAAAGGTACCAGCAAAAGAAACAGATTGGACCCGAATAGATAGAACTACCCAGGACCATAATGAAACGGTGCATTCTTATTATGAAAGACTATTGCAGGTATTCAAGACCTACAGTGGCATCGATAATATTGAAATGAAGGACATGACTCATTTCATTTATCGATTTGTGTTGGGTTTGAGACCAGAAATATCTCAATGGATTAGAGACAATGAAATCTGTTGGCAGGGAAAGCCCATAGATGATGTCCTCAAGTATGCTAAGTACTGCGAGGATGAAATGGAAAACAAAAAGAAGGCCCTTAAGGAGAAAGTGATGTGGGCACAGGTGAAATTGGCTGAACAACAAGAGAAACAGTTAAGTAAATTGAATAGCAATACGCCAAATACTAACTCTGGGGGGGGAGGGAAGCCCCGGGTAAAGATGAGCAAGGAAGAGGCCAAAAAGAAGTTTCCCTGTCACGGGTGCAGTCAGATAGGGCACTGGAGAGATGAGTGTCCACATTTGCAGGCTGGTAATGGTAAACTTGGGGGAGAAATTCTGTTGAACAATAAAGCTCCTATATAAATCACCAACTGCACTGCTCTTAATAAATGGCACACTGTCTGAATCACTTGGGATCTTTAGAGGTACCAGACAGGGCTGCCCGCTTTCCCCCCTCCTCTTTAACCTATATATAGAACCGTTTGCGGAAGTTCTTAGACGAGAAGATTCTATTCCATCTTTTAGGTTCGGGGAGTGGGAAAAGCGGGTAGCTCTGTATGCAGATGACATTTTGATCTTTACCTCAGACCCGGAGATCGCACTTCCCGTAGTGATTAGGAGAGCTGAAGAGTTTGGCCGTATCTCGGGCTATGAGATAAACCCAACCAAAACCGACATTATGGCATGGAACATCCCTGACCTACGGTTAAATATATCTAACTCAATGAGATATTTGGGAATTCGGATAGTGCAAGATATCGCCAAAATTGCCCAAGTTAATCTTGTGAGAATTCTCAATGAAATCAAAAAATCACTAAAATCTTGGTCTAATCTTCCACTGACTATCCTAGGCAGAGTAAGCCTGATAAAGATGTCAATCCTTCCCAAGTTTACCTTCCTATTTCACACGATCCCTCTCGCATTTGATAAAACAGCATTACAGAAATGCCAGAGAGAGCTTAATTCTTTCGTGTGGGGATACAAGTCAGCAAGAATATCATGGAAAAAGCTGAGGAGGAGGAGGGAAAAGGGGGGTCTATCTCTGCCTGATCTGCAATACTATGCGTGGGCATTCCAACTATCTCATTCGAGAATGCTCTTAAAAGTGCCATCCAATACACCAATAGGCCTTATGTTTAAGGCAATGCTGATCGGTGCTGGATTACCA
This sequence comes from Lissotriton vulgaris, assembly GCF_964263255.1. NCBI lineage: Eukaryota > Metazoa > Chordata > Amphibia > Caudata > Salamandridae > Lissotriton > Lissotriton vulgaris. The sequence continues at coordinate 422,410,412 of NC_141691.1, forward strand.
ACTAACGGCTATATGTTCAAGTTTGGAGAACAGAAATACTTTAAGAAAGTTAAATTAAAAATCCTTATGTCCCAAGCGAAGATATGGTCACATATAAGGAGGAACCTGGGTTTGTCATACTACTCCAACCTCGCACCCATCTGGGAATCTCCAGGGCTGCCTTCTTGCTGGGACGACAGGCTTTCTATTCCGTTGAGAGCAGGAGGGATACTAACTTGGGGAGAAGTGTTGACAGGAGAATCACTGAGGCCCTGGGAGGAGTTGCGGGAGCAGCGGGGGATAGAGCTCTCGAGGTTTAAGTTTTTACAACTAGATAGTTGGGTTAAGGCAGCAAACAGGTCTGGGGTAACACTAGGGAAGCATAGTATCACTGAAGAGAAATTGGTAATGAAACCAGCAGGGGGTAAAGAGGTCTCGCAGTGGTACTGGTGCCTGCTAGAAGAGATAGACGGAGATTTCACCCTCCCGGAACAACTATGGGGCTCAGATCTGGGGGCTCAGAGCATCGAAACCTGGCAAAATTCATGCACCTTATTATATAAATGCGTCAAACCTGCATGGCTAAGGCATAATCACTTCTTCACAATGCATCGAGCATATCTTACACCGTTAAAACTATCCAAATTTATCCCAGGCAAAAAATGAAACAAATGTGGCCTTTCCGCAGCCTCAGATATTCACATGTTCAAGGAATGCCCCAACATATCACAGTTTTGGAATGAAGTTAAAGTAACTCTGGAGTCCATCCTTAATACTTCGATCTCGATCTCACTTTCCTTGATTATATTTGGATGGGACAACAATATAAAGGGCCACGCAAGGTCATTTCTGTTCTATGCCATACTGCTTGCAAGAAGAGAGATATGCAAGGTCTGGACTGAAAATCTAGCACCAACACATGCAAACTGGCTGTCGTCTCTCTACGCAACCTCTAAAACAGATTTGAGGAGATCAGGTGGCGAAAGTAGTCGTATGTTTTGGAACGTTTTGGTCCACTGGAGACAGCAACCGGGTTTTTTTTTTTTTTTTTTTCCCCGGTCCTATGATTATGCCATGAAACTCCAGAACTAGGCCCCTCCAGTTGGCTCCGAATGGCTAGTTCAATTGATTAAAACGTCAAGATTGGAGTCTTTTCCCACGATACTCTTCAGGCCATCTCTTGCCGGTTTCCATCAATTGTAGTATTGGGTGCAGAGGAAACCCTGCACCTTGATTGTGTGGATGGCAGTTGGAGGCTAAATAAGAGTGGGTCAGGCAAAGAGGATACAAAAAAAAAAAAAAAGGCTGGTAATGCCCCCATAAATGGTTTAACTCCACAGGTGCAGAAAGAGGGGCCACGAAAGAATCAACAACAGGTAAATCCACCTCCATTGCCTCGAGCTCCTAGACCTAATTATAAGAATCAGGCTCAACAGAATGAGAGGGTTGAAGTATGGGAAGGACAGAATGAGAGAAATCCGGCAACTTCCCAATTCCTGTTAAATTATACATTCCTCTGTGATGAACATACTGATGGGGCCTGAGGGGGGAGGAAGGGGAGTGCGTGCTTGGCGCCTCCCTACCGGTAGACCAGACAGGGCCATACATTGAAGGAAAGGTTGAAGAAAATTATGTCACCTTTCTGTTGGGCACTGGTGCTACCAGTTCGACTGTGAGAACAGCGGACGGTCCTAACCTACCCCTCTCGGGAGAAGCAATCCAAGTAGTGGGCGTATCAAACCAGATAATTAGCATTCCTGTAACTGAACCCATGGAGATTTCTATAGGAAATTTCAAAGAAATGCACAGATTTGTGGTCTGCGATTCCAGTCCAGTAAATCTACTGGGACGTGATTTGTTGTGCAAAATGAACTGTACCATCTTTTGCACACCAAAGGGTGTCGAAATTAAGACCCCTGATGAAGATGGCCTGTACAAACTAATGTTGCTAAGGCCTGATGCAGCAGTTAAAACTCTGACCATTCATGACTTGCCTGAAGAACTCCAACAAAAGGTGATACCAGAGGTGTGGGAATTCACAGGGAGAGATGTAGGATTAATATCAAATATGGACCCAGTTAAAATAGCCATTAAACCCAATGCTACCTACCCGAAAACTAGACAGTATAAAATGAGTGCAGAGGTGAAAGCTGGAGTCGCACTCGAAATAAACAGATTACTGGAGGCAAACATAATACACGAAGTAATGAGCAGTCCTTGTAATTCACCAATAATTGGAGTTAAAAAGCCTAGCGGAAAGTAAAGGGTAGTGCAGGACCTGCGAAAGGTGAACCAGATTGTTGTACCTTGTTGTCCAATTGTGCCAAACCCTGCAGTAATCCTGTATCAGATTCCTTGGAATGCAGAATGGTTCACTGTCATAGATTTATGCCACGCATTCTTTTCCATCCCATTGCATCCAGACAGCAAATTTCTTTTCTCGTTTGAGTTTTACAGTCATGTCTATGTCTGGAATCGTGTCCCTCAGGGGTACACAGAAAGCCCCTCAATCTTTAATCAGATTCTAAAAAGATGCCTTGAATCCTTAGTTCTACCAAAGGAGTCTTTCCTGGTTCAGTACATAGACGACCTTCTAGTGGCGTCTAAAAGTCAAAGCGACTGTGTTACTGATACCATTGCCTTGCTGAATCATTTGGGCAAAGAAGGACATAAAGTATCACCTGACAAATTGCAGTTTTGTAAGAATTCAGTGAAGTATCTGGGACACCAGATAGAAAAAGGTATCAGAAGGGTTACTTCCGAAAGAATTAGAATAATTCGAGATATAGAATTACCCAGAACCCAGAAGGAAGTCAGAATGTTCCTAGGAGTTGTGGGATACTTCATACAGTGGATTGTGGGATTTGCTGTTTTAGCCAAACCTTTGATAAAGATGACCAAGAAAGGGGCAGATGATCCAGTTAGTTGGGATGATGAAAGCATGACAGCCTGGATAAAATTACGAAACTGTCTGTGCTCTGCTCCTGCACTAGGCATGCCTGATTACTCCAAGAACTTTGAGTTATTCTGTGATACACGAGACAATTGTGCACTCTCAGTCCTAACCCAAGAACATGGTCTGACTAGACGTCCAGTGGCCTACTTTTCAGCCACTCTGGACCCAGTGGCTGCTGGGCTTCCCGGGTGTCTGAAGGCAGTAGCTGCCACATGCCCTAGCCTGGAACAGAGTGAAAACATTGTCATGGGACATCCTGTAACGGTTTATGTTCCACATTCAGTTGTGATTCTGTTAACCCGAACCAAGACCCAGTATCTCACTCCTAGTCGGCTGACTAAGTATGAGAGAATTCTTATCTGTGCAGAGAATATAATAATTTCCCAATGCAATATTTTAAACCCTGCGGCTCTGTTGCCCCTCACCCAAAATGCAGAAGTGGAGGGTGAGATTGAGCATAATTGCATTGACTTAACTGAGTTCAGTACAAAACCACGTCCTGATATAAAGGAAATGGCCCTTCCCATAGAGGACCTAGTGATGTTTGTGGATGGCTCCTGTTTGAGACATGAGGATGGTGGGTTGAGTGCTGCCTATGCTGTAGTCACACTGGAAACGACCCTAGAGGCATCCTATCTAAGTGAAATAAAGTCTGCCCAAGTGGCCGAGCTAATCGCATTGACCAGAGCTTGCAAACAAGGGAGAAATAATTGAGTAACCGTATACACTGACAGTCAATACGGTTACAGGGTTGTTCATGACTTCGGCCAGCTATGGTTGCAAAGAGAATTCATGACTTCCTCAGGTACCCCTATCAGAAATGGAAAAGTGGTGCAAACCCTGCTGGAAGCAATCCAGTTGCCCAAAGAATTTGCAGTAGTCAAATGTGCTGCTCACAAGTCTGGTAATGACGATGTGACAGCCGGGAACAGATATGCTGACCAAATTGCCCATTATTGTGCCCGATACAAAATGTCCCTAAAAATCAAATTATGGGGGGGCGGAAACAGCTGCCAACTTATGGTGTTTGAGAATGTATCTACCTGGAGGGAACTAAAGGAGTTGCAGCAAGCAGCAGAGGAGGAAGAAAAACAAAGATGGGAGACTGAGGAATGTCAGCCCAGGGAAAGAGATGGTGTTGTGGTTGGTAATACGGGTGTGCCTGTGTTACCAGATAGTATGGCTGCCCCAATGGCCCGGATGATACATGGAGACACCCATGTTGGGAGGGATGCAATGTGCCGTATGTTTGACCAAGTGTTCTACAATTCAAGGTTTAGGAACATTGCGGATGGGCTTTGCCGGAGGTGCCTGGTGTGTCAGCAGTTCAACGCAGGAAAGAGGACTGTGGTAGAGCAAAGTACAATAGGAAAAGCAGGAGGTCCTTTTGTCAGACTACAGGCTGACTTTATTCAGTTGCCCATGTGTAAAGGATACAGATATGTCTTGGTAATAGTTTGCCTATTCTCAAGGTGGGTGGAAGCCTACCCAGCAAAGAAAAATGATGCCCTTACTGTAGCCAAGTTGTTACTCAGGGAGCTAATACCTAGTTTCGGATTTCCAGAGACAATTGAAACAGACAGAGGTGGGCACTTTGCCAACGAAATCCTAAAAGAGCTTTATACAGCTTTCAAAATTGAGTCTAAGCTACACTGTGCATATCGTCCAGAGGCTTCTGGAATAGTTGAACAAGTGAATGGCACTATAAAGTCAAGATTGGCCAAGATGTGTAATTCCACAAAATTGAACTGGATAGAAGCTTTGCCCCTTGTCTTGATGGGATTGAGGAGCATTCCAAACCAAAAGACAGGCCTGAGCCCCCATGAAGTACTAATGGGAAGAGTGATGCGACAGGCGTGGGTACCTGGACACAAACTGCTGAGTATTTCTGATGATTTGGTGCTAGAATACTGCAGGCAGCTGGGTGACCAAGTGCGTTCTATCTCTCACCAGATTGGAGAGACTGCTGTCGAATGGCCAACCACTCCAGCCCATTAACTGAAACCTGGGGATTGGGTGGTGTTGAAGAAACACACCCGGAAGAGTTGCCTTGGACCAAAGTGGGGAAAACCGGGGCAAGTGTTCCTTGTAACTACCACTGCTGTAAAGTGTGCTGGCATGCCAAAGTGGATTCATGCCAGTCATACCAAGAAGGTGACCGAAGAAGAGGCGACTGAGGCTGAAGGTGGTGCAGCTGAGGAGACTCCAGATGAGGGTCCGGATCTAGCTGACGTAATACTACCGAGCACCAGTCAAGACGAATGGTTTCCAGCCGACGACCTGATTCTTGATCCAATAAGAACCAGAAAATATTCCTACCTAGATAGAGAGTGGGATAGAGAGGGCGAGACAGGACTAGAAGAAGGAGGTCAGGTTATCGAGATTCACGTCAGACCTGATCAGGAAATAGGTCAAGTAGGGACAGACCAAGTCATCGACACTCCTCCAAAGACTCCAGAGACTGAAAAGGGACAGATAGTAATTAAAGCTGAAGTTAATGCGGAAGAAAACCAAGGGGTCGAAGTGCATGAACAGGAACAGATAGAAATAGACGAACGTGTTCAGGAAGCAGAGTCCAAACCAGTTGAAACTCAAAATCAAATACAAAATATACCTGAACAAGGCCAGCTTAGAAACCAGGCAGAAGAAACTGATGAAAGACCTAGAACTAGTCAGACAGGAAGGGAAAAGGACACTGCCAAAATAATAGTGCCACGTCAGAGCGAAAATAAAAGAGTTCACGAAGAAGGTCAAGTTTCTTCAACCACTAAAAGGCTCAAGAAGAAAAGTGAACCGAGATACATAAAAAGGTTGAAACTAAGATTGAAAACTGTAGAGGAGAAAATAGAAGACCGGAAAAGAGCTGCTAGTGAAAAACAGAGAGCCGGAGCTCAGAAAAATAGACGCAGTACCAGAGTGAAGAGACTAAATAAAAACTATCGGAGTCCTGAATGGCCCTATTTGGTGTTGGAAGAGATTGACAACCCTGAAGAGAGTGACAGAAGCGATCAAGATTCGATCGAGGATCAGAGCTCTGAGGTAGAAGACCCACCTTGAAAAGTGAAACTGCGTAAGCCTCCTGTATTAAGAAACAAAGAGGGGTTGGAAAGCCACCTGTAAGCAAAAATGTCTGATTCAAATGTAAATGGAAGACCTAGAGGGAATTGTTGTAAAACTTGCCGTAAGATATGCTTATGCAGCGTAGCAATAGTTATAGTAGTATGGATAGGACTAACGGTCTTTATACCTTTTATGATAAGTAAAGATACTAACCTGTACCCTACTAAACCGATGACCCCAGACGCAGAAGTTGTGCATACTGAAGAAACACCACGAAATGTAGAAAGACGTGACAATTCAGTCAGCCTGAGACAAACACGACCTGACTTAGAAGCACCAGATGAGGAAGGACTACATTTTCACAAAATGAGAAACAGATCACATTTAAATGTCTTTGCAAATCTTTTAGTGCATTACGTAGAAGCTATGGAAATAGAAGATTGTTATGTTTGTATGAAGCTACTGACTTCAGTAGCTGAAGGCGTGACCTATCACCATTTACCCCTGACCTATGGAATTTCCTGTAGTATATTAGCAAGCTTATTTTATAGAAGCACTTTATAGTACTATTATTCAAACTCTGACGTGATTTTTTCTGATCTGCCTATTCGGGGGCACCTGAATATTGTGCATGTCAGAAGTGAAGTTACTCGTTACATGGGAGAATACTTTCTGACTATAGGTGACATAGATTTAAATGAAGCTCGAAGAGATAATTTGACTTGTTCATTACATGAGGAAGAGAAAATGTTTTTGAAAATGGCAGAAAAGAGAAGGGAGAGTTTCCAAAGAAAGGCCAATGATAAGAGACAGAAAACTCCTAAATGGGCTGAAAACATGGTAGGCACCTCAAATGGCGAAGCAAATCCTGCACTCTTGTTGGATTTTGAACAAAAAGGGAAACTCTGTCTTCATAGAGAGAAGACTAGGTATTATAACAATATATTCATCGGTTCCAGTGAATGCGAACATAATTACAAGGTAATTGGAGGTTGGGGTTTCAAAAATGGGTCAGAACCTGTGTTTCCTGGAATTTAATATATATGTAGAAACAAGGCTCATTTCAAATTGCCGGATCACTGGTATGGAAGCTGCTATTTTGGCATTGTCTTCCCGAAAATATACCATGTGAACAACGCCGCTGGAAGCAATGAAAATACTAATGGTTTAGTGCGTAGTAGACGTGAAAGTGTAGGAGAAATTATAGGTGATATATTTAGTGCACTGATACCTGGAGTGGGAGTGGTTCTGAATACTCACCGTATCTGCAAATTGTCTACAGTAGTAGATCGGTTGTCAACTGACACTGCTGCTGGATTCCTGTTGGTCAATACTGAAATAGTTGCGATCAGATCAATGGTTTTACAGAATCGCCTTGCTCTTGATACCTTATTGGCAAAAGAGGGCGGAGTCTGCAGAATGCTGAAGGCGCAACATTGTTGCACTTACATTCCTGATAAGAGTGTAGAAATTAAGAAATATGTACAAAACATTACTAATTTGGAAAAAGAACTCAAACCACTGGAGGTTGATAGTGCCTGGAAGAGACTGACTGATGGTCTCTCCTCTGTAGGTAGTTGGTTTGCTAACATAGGTCGCAGCCTTGTAGGGAAAATACTGATGCCAATAGCTGGAAAAAGTTTGATTGTGTTCATTATAATAATTTGCTGCAAATGTCAAAAGTGTAGGAAGAAGTATACAGTGAATAAGAGAAGAGTCAAGAGAAATATTGATGAACTCGAATTAGAAGAGCTAAGAAACCAGATTTATAAAAAAGCCAAAGTTTCCATCCAAATAAGGATGCTGAAAAAAGGCTTAACAACAAATTTGTTGAAATAGAAATGAGTGAGATGTGAGAAAATTGAAGTTGGCATCTGTTTCCATTAATAGTGATGATAGTAAATATCATCAAAGAGGGGATTGATGGAGTAAGGATTCGCACGTAAAGCGACGTGCTCTTTCTCATGAACCTTGTTAACTTGTAATAGTATTAACCAACCCTGTTCGTCATTAATATTACACTTTTACAGTACACGCGGGTGTCCTAGAGACGCTTGCCTATGTGTTTATTAATCCTAACTCCGCTTGCATACTACAAAATGGCCGCTTCGCAGAAATTCAGTCTGCGCATGCGTCGGTCATACCAATGTGATGTGACGCACTCGCAGATTTGGAGGGAGAGTTCGCTCATGCGCATTGTAGCTAAAAATGGCCGCTTGTCTGTAACCACGCGTTCTGCTTGCCCATGCCGCTTTGCATTTCTATCTATTTCTGCTTAACCTTTAATCGCTATAGTTATTATGAAGTAAGGGGTGCAGTGTAGATTATCATGGTGTACAGTGTATTCATTTTTTCTGTGTTTCTAATTTGTTTTCGCTTACCTTTCATGTACCGCGTATCTGGGGGCCTAGGAGTTGGGGAGCTTCTCCATCTTGGAAGCCTATGTGGACCCGATCACGTGATATGAGGACCGGGCCTTGCATCAGTGGAACTCAGCCAGCTGGCTCCCGAAGCTGAAACGCTCCTGGGAAGATCACCTTTACCCTGGGAGAAGATGCTGAATTTCACCTAAAAATGTTACATTTGTTTCTTTCCACTGTGTACTCCATTGTTCTCTTCTACATGTATGCCTGGGAACAGGAATGTAAGGGGTGGGTACCGTCATTTGAATATTTAATATGGGAACCTGGAATTTTAGGTGGTGACTATGACCTAACCACCTCTCCTGACCAATCGTAAGTTAGGACCTTGTCACTTGCAACATTTGTGGGTGGTCTGGGGACCCAAAAAAGGGTATAACTAGCCTAGTTTAGTAAGGGAAAATTGTCTGACTTGTCCGAATAGCTGACCTGTCACCGACCCCACGACTCTATAGGTGATTGATACAGAGAGCTGCGGAGCGCTCTGTCCAAATTTCCACAAAACTCCAAGGGGTGGAAATAGTCTTAAGTGCTGGCGGAGCACTTTGCTGGGAGATTCGAGAACCCAATCGGGGTTACTGGCGGATTCCGTGCAGTGAGGGGGTAGCGCAGGCGTTGCATCCGAAGCTGCAGGTGTTGGTCGTGCCCTTTTGTGAGCCCAGTCCTGACCCAAAATCCTGAGGGGAATCCTGTCCTGATTTTCCGTGAGCTGTACCTGCTCACCTACTGATGTCCTAAATCCTTGAAATTCCTTGTCCTCGTCTTTTCCCGAAGCTGACCCGTGGCCAGGGTTAGTCCTCATTCCTGTCCTAGGTAAATATACCTGTGGGTGTCCGTCTACTATCTTTCCTTCCTGCTCTTTAATAAAGCCTCTATGCCCATGATATTCTCTCTGTTCTCTCTATTGATGCATATGCAAATTGCTTGTTAGTATGATCCATTTTTCCCCTTTCCCTGTAGGGTATATTGAAACTGTTCTTGCTTGAATACTGTGTGATAAATATTTAGGACTAAGTTAGTTAGACTAAGATTAGGGTCTGACTCACTTATAAACTTTAGAAATCCACTGACTAATGTGTTTTAAAACTTACCGTCCCTAGTTTAAGCCTGAAACTGGAATAGCATGTTCCCTGTTACCCTTACCCAATAGAGTCCCATTTGTGCCCAGTGGTGGTTGCCCTTATTCATAGTTACATTATTTTTTGTAATTCTGCTTATTGATGTTTTGATCAGCATTTGCCTTATACTTTTGTCACTTTAAAGTTTACATTCTTACATAAAACCTTTAAAACGCCTCAGGTGTCTGTGGTCATTTAAACTTTGAAATGTCAATAAATGAATAGAGTAAATGATTAGAATTATCTTGTCACCTACCCTCTGATAGCTCCTGATTCATCAGGAAGAGTGAGTTCCTGTGGTAAGTCAGGTGCTATGGTAATAGTGTTACAGGAAACACATATAAAATACTGATAGTGGTGTGTAAACTCGCCCGACTCACAAAATTGTATTTCAATCACGTCATGGGCCCGAGTGCGTGAAAATCTGGTAAGCTCAGAGTTGGGTGAAATGCGCACTCTATCACTAACAGAAGGTGGACTGAGGAGATAAAAGCGCTCCTGCTTGTTTTTTTTATCAACCTAAGATGATCAATAAGTATAACATTCCCTTGAGCACTTATCCCCCCAACAATACACTGAGATATATTCTGGAAGAATCAAATAGGTTCGGCCCTCTACATTCATTAGAGGATGTGGATTGACAAACACAAGTCAGGGCTCCTAGTAAAGGTGAAATTAATATTGACCACACAGCCCTCCAATGCTCAGATGAACGGGCTCCTGTGGGTGAAAATATGATCAGTGAAGCTATGCCACTTCTTAAGGCTTCCACAGTAGCAGTATTTCCTTTTTTGCCCGCTGGAGGTGAAACCCTGAGTATGGCTATGCCAGTGCAGGAACACAATGTACAACTGAATACATCCTCGCACTCTGAGTTAATATTAGTTGGAGGATCTGTGAGCAGCCACTTGGTAACTTGAGTTATAAGAAAGGATGAAGTTGGGTTGGGAAGGCTGTTGTATGTGGAACCCAATCTATGTATGTCCAGGGGCGAGTGAGGGTAGCGTATTGGGCTCCAATCCAAGATCAATAACCCTATTTGGAGAGACTTTATCAAACATTTTGATATCTTGTGTCTGCAGCAGACCTGGACAATGGAGGTAATACACCTTGACGGCGTTAAGACGTTTCATGTCCCAGCGGGCCGCTCAAGTCGTGGGAGGCATGAGGGGGGGGGGTGGAGGGTCTGTGTATATATCACTAATCTTCTGGGGACTGTGTGGATAAACATGGTAAAATTGACAAGCTTCTACCAAATTGTTGTCATCAAAGTGTCTCCATTGGTTGAATTAGTGATTATCAACATGTATAGCAATCTGGACAAGGGCTCCATTATCGACATGTCACACAAATTAAATGACGAACTCAAGAGGATAAGTGATACATCAGGGAAGGATTCCATCATTTTATGGGGTGAGGATTTTAATAACAACATCTGCTCACAGTCCTTGTGTGGGTTTGGGGATCCGGAGGACGAGGACCTGGACCAACGGGCCCATTTTACACACTCAAGCAGGGGGGACAGCTTCAACTAAGTTATGGCAACACACAACCTAGGATTTGCAAACAACTTGTGTTCTCCGCCCGTTGAATTTAGTCCCACGTTTATAGACGGGGGTCATAGCACTTTGATAGCCTTTATTATTCTTTCAAAGTGTTATGCAACATGGGCAGTGGACTTTGTTAAACACACAATTGGGATTAGTGACCATCTCCTGCTAAGTATTAACATCACATTCCCCTACAAAAAGGCTAGCTCTTTGGTTGAGAGTTTAGCCTGGACCCAAGGGTGTGTACTGGAATGCCAGAATGGCTATTCATTACGCTGGGCAAAGAGTGACCCAGAGACCATGAACCTGAAAATAATGACCCAGGCAAAAATCCCAATTATTAAGTGCTTGAGTCATCTTATGTAGATATATTGGGTTCCTTTTCTGACATTACCAGGGTAATACAAAAAATTCTGATCCGTCCATGTAGAGAGTTTAAACCCGTTAAAAATGGTTGGTTCGATACTAATTGTACCAAAGCTTACACTCTGCTAAAAGTGGCCCTACAAAGAACCCTGAGGGATAGCGAGGAGTTTAGGTTGTGAAGGAGGGCATACAATTTAGCGAGAAGTAGGCGCAAGAGGGAAATTAAGGAACAGGCCTGAACGGATTTATATGAAGCCTCGCAAAGGAGGGACTCCTCCCTCTTTTGGAATGCTGTGAAGGCACCATTTTTTAGGATGTGGGAGGATGCAAGAATTGAGGTGGCTATCACCGAAGACTCATGGGTGGATTTCTTTTCAGAGGTGTACAACCCTGGGGGTACAGACAAAATAGCAGTTACGGAGCACATCCCTCAGGTGGAGCTAGCAAAATTTTCGCCGATCAATATCCATATCACAAATGAAGAAGTACTTGCAGCCACAAAAAACTAGTAAAGGAGACAAAGCACCAGGCCTGGACGGGACCCCGATCGATTTATACAAATACTCGATCGAGCTTTGGTCCCCACTACTAACTTGTGTCCTTGAAGCCAGCTGTGAGAGGGGTTTTATTAAATCCTGGTCTGAGTCTATAATTATTCCCATCTTTAAAAAAGGGGATCGGGAAAATCCTGCATGCACCCCGCCCCATATCCTTGCTTGATTCATTTATGAAGGTCGCTGCCAGGGTGATCCTTAATCGCTTACAACAATGGGCGGAAGACAATAATGTCCTTAGCCCAGTGCAATATGGGTTCAGGGAGGGGTGGGGCACTGTAGAGCTGGTGTTAAATTTTCCCATCCTACATGGGAAATATACTCAGGCCAAGAGAGGTAAACGGATTGCGGTTTTCGTCGATTTAACAGCGTTATTTGACTCTGTAGTTCACAGCTGGTTATGGCAGATTTTATTAGACTTAAAGGTAGAGAAAGCACTTACACTATTTTTAAGACAACTATATGTGGGGTCTACTGCTAAGGTGAGGTTTGGCTTAAAAGGAGAGTGTACCAAGCCTTTCCATGTAAGGAAAGGAGTTAGGCAAGGCTGCGTCCTCACCCCGTTCCTCTTTATTTTATATACTAATGATTTGGAAAAGGAACTGGTGGCTAGAGCAAGAGATTTCCAGCAGGTTAAAAAAAATCAGATAGTTTCGCTCTTATATGCTGATGATGCCATTTTAATGGTGAGAACCCAAATCTCCAGAGGGCATTAGTTACCCATATAGATTTTATGGATAACCGGGGACTGAAACTTAACGTCAAGAAAACCTTTGTGATGTCCTGCGGGGATGGTAAAAATAGACTTTGTCCCCTAGTTGCCTGGAGTGAGAAAATTGCTCCCACCAAAAGATTCTCATACCTAGGTATCCTTTTAGAGGAATCAGGATCCTGGGGACCAGCTATAAAAAGCAGAGCACTGCTGTTTAAAAGATCAACGGCGGCAGTAATGATTTTCGCCAAAAAGATGGGTAAAAGGCCTCCGGAAATTCTATTAAAAATTTATCGGGCTAAGTGCATCAGTATAGCTACATATGGAGCAGGCGTCTGGGGGTTTTGTGATGCATCACCTATCCAAAGGGTAGAAAACGCATTTTTTAGATTTATTTTCGTTACTCCTCAAAGAACAGCTGTTTTTAACTGTCACAGCAAATTGGGGATTCGCTATATTAGTGATTAAAATGCAACCCCTACTGCTGTGGCACAGAGCCTGGACCTCATCTGATCTAGTTTTAAACCGAGAAAGATCCCATGGCTGAACTATATTTGTAACCTCACTAAAGATATGGGGAGGCCCGAGTTTTAAAGTAATCCAGACTCTTTAAACACCATAACTTGGAAGGAGTTAAAGGTACTCTGTTGGTACCATTTTGAGACACTAAGATTAGGAGTGGAGTTAAATAAGAAAACTGTAGTTCAACATTAAGGGTGAGCGGAAAATCCGTTCCGCTCGCGGATTTCGCAGTTTTTTTGGTAAATCTGCGATCCGCGATCTCCCACGAATTTACTGAAAATCCGCGAGATCCGCGAGCGGCGTATTTGGGGGGCAAAAGTTCAAGCCTGTTGAACTTTTAACTATTTTAGGATGGCGCTGGCAAGCTGCCCGCGCCATCCTAAAATAGTTACTAAGTTAGCTTCAACAGGAAGCACTAATAGATAAAATAAAGCAGGTGCTCGAGCACCTGCTTTGTTTTATCTATTAGTGCTTCCTGATTAAGCTAATTTAGTAACAATTTTAGGATGGCGCTGGCAGCTTGCCGGCGCCATCCTAAAAGAGTTACAGGATGATGTGTGTTTTGTCGAGGCTGGGTAGGTGTGCGTTCTCCCCATATCTATCGTCGAAAATTAGCTATGATGCTTGATGGAGGCCTTTGCATAATTGACTTTCACGAGCTTAATCCCAGTGAAGTTCCTGTGACCACGAGCTTCTTTGATCCGTGCCTGTCCTTTTATACACACAAGAGGCATGTGAACTCGCATATAAGCCCCGTCCGTTTGGCCCCTCCCCACACACTAGTGGTGTGTGCACCGTCTTCGGGCCCTTTACCCACTTGATGGGCAGCTCACTCGAGGGACCCCGGCGCTCTTTGGTGTGATGGCAAAGTTAATCAGCCCCCCCCAAAAATGTGTGTTTTGTCGAGGCTGGGTAGGTGTGCGCTCTCCCCATATCTATCGTCGAAAATTAGCTATGATGCTTGATGGAGGCCTTTGCATAATTGACTTTCACGAGCTCAATCCCTGTGCAGTTCCTGTGACCACGGGCTTCTCTGATCCGTGCCTGTCCTTTTATGCACACAAGAGGCATGTGAACTCACATATAAGCCTAGTCCGTTTGGCCCTGCCCCTTACACTAGCGATGTGCACCATTTTCCCGCCCGGCCATTACCCACACAATCCACAAAATCCGCAAATCCGCAAATTTGCGGATTTTGCGGATCGCGAATTCGCAAATTTGCAAATTGCGAATTCGCAAAATTCACCCATGCTTATTCAACATCAGCTCACCCTGGTCTCAACCTCAATTGAACCTTATCTGGTCTGGTGTCAAGAGGGTTATGATAGATACATCTTGACCAGATTTAGATTTGATCATTTCTTTAGTTTGATTACTTTTCCTAAAACTAATGATTGGTCAAGAAACCTTTGTAAATTTCCGTGCGATAATCGATTGGAACAATCTACCCTGCACGTGATCTTTTTTTGTAAGTTTTATTCTTTAGAAAGGGCAACATGGATTAAACCTTTTTTTAAAACAGGATCTATGGTGTCAATGTCGACCGGCTGTAGTATTTTTACAATTATTAAATGATATGTATTGTGTTGGTATAATAATGGGTTTTTAAAAAAGTTTCATGAGGAAAAGGAAAAGTTTAATTTGTTCTTAAAATTTTCTATGGCCATATAACTGAAATGATCAGTAATTTTCCTGATTGTATTAACTAATGATGAATTCGTCGCTTTTATAATTTTATAAAATTGTGAAATCAAATAAAGCTTTCTACTACTACTACCATCATGTGCCTCCTGGAATCTTGAGATCATCCTCTCTGAGGTCTAGCTTCCGTTCCTAGAATATAACGTGCCTGGTCGGGTGCCAGCTCCTTCAGGTTCCTGGGAGCACAGGCCTGGAACTTGCTTCCGCTGTCTCTGTGAATTGTGACTGAGCTAGCCACTTTTTAGCCACTGGTTAAAACTTGGTTATTCTGTTGTTGATACTCCATTTTTAAGAAGCACTTGTTAATCATGATTCATTGCGGCTAGGGATGTCAGTTTGGGTTGATGGGAGGCCTGTCTACCACATGGACACTCTACTTGAGTAGCTGTGCGCTATATAAATGTACTCATTCATTTATTCATTCATAATACCACTGCAACATTTGCAATTTAACTATTGACAAGAAACTCTGCAGCCGTGCTTGAAAGCCTTAGACTTGCCCAAGTAATTCAGGGCCCAACACACAATGCAGGTATAATGAAGATGCCAAACCGTATCTTGGAGGTAACACGGCTTTATTTTAAGTCTCTCCAATAACAACAGACAACAGCAACTCACCTCCTCCAACTGTCTCCAATAGACTCTACCCTCACATACTAACCCCAAAGTTCTTTTCCAAGCTACATTATCCAAACATGTATTGGCGCCTTTAAAAGAACAAAAAATAAAAATCACAAAAAATCACAAATTTAACCAAGAACAGGAGAAAATATGTAACACAATAGTCATACTATTTTCTCATAAAATAAACATATATTAAGAAAACATTTTCTATACAGCTGTAAAATAAAAACTACACCATAAACAAACATCTTCTTCATCTATTAACAAATATGATCCTTGAAATGATTAGGTATATATATATATATATATATATATATATATATATATATATATATATATATATATATATATATATATATATATATATATATATATATATATATATATATATATATATATATATATATATATACATATATATATATATATATATCAAACACTTTGTGACTGAGTGGCAAAGGGTTTACAGGTATCATTTGCAGACTTTGTTATTCTCACACGTGCATGAACAAACCCCTCCTTACTTTGAAGAGTAACAGCAATCACATCTTTGTTTCAAACCTTTCCATCACTATTGTGTACCACATTAATGAAGACTTGGGTAACTTAAACCAGAATAGAAAACCTAGATTCTCCTGTGGGTACACAACCTCACTTCTGATTCCTCACCCAACACAGTTGCAATTATCCATATCTCTTGGTATGCCAACATATTTGCTCTGTACTTTTTCTCTCACGTCAACCACCTCAGACAACAGTGTGACCTCAATCAGCATTCTATTTATCCATTTCCTCGTACGAGATCGGGACAGGAGAAATGCGCCGAAGAGAACGCCTATCTTTTCCAGGCTACTGAACTTATCAGGGTCTGACGAGCCGTTTATGACACATTGATGAATTGTGGCTACCTCAGACTGCCAGGACTACATATTTTCTTATACTACATCTCAACCGGGAACTTTAAATACGTGTTTTGATATGGGGAGAAAATAAAGCTGTGGTTAAGAAAACAAACGCTCCAACAAGCGACCGAACTACATTTTGGCAGTCATGATCAAAAAAGGTTTTTTGATTCTCCACTCGTGTTTAAGCCTTGAAAAAGCCCTGGGGGCGAAACGCACGTTGGCTGCTGCTGTGTCAACATATATTTCAGGTGAAATAAAATCCCCAAGATCTGATTGGAGAGCGTGACTCAAGTACTTCTTTGAAGCTGAATTCTGGGAAATTGGACTAAAGTCTTTTTTTGTGTTTGGAGCTCGTACCATGCTATTAAAAGACTTTTTTATCAACATTTTTTTTTCCTAAGGCAGCATATGTTCGAATTGGATTATAGAAATAATAATTAGGTGTGCTCGGGTGTAGTGGGTATGACATATTTTCAACTACTTGCATCCAAAGCAACTCATTAGTCATAGACAACTGTAACTTACTCTTCAGGGTGCGATTAAAAATCTCAATCAATCACAATTTTCAGAAGAGTCTTTCTCTGCTGCCATTACCCTTTGTTCCATCTCAGTTACACGCTCCCCAATCCGTGTGCATGTCTTAGATAGTTTCTTTACAACCCCCTGCATTTTACGCAACGCTATACGAGATCTTTTGCTGTCCTGGGCAGTCTCTTCCCTGTGAGCTGCTATAGCCTGGAGGATGGTCTCCACTGCAGAGCGGGTTACCTCTGAATCACCTGGCATGTCTGAGGAAGAAGCCTGATTATGTTCAAGTTGACCTGTTGTTATTTTCTTTAATACAGTTCTTGTATTACCTTTAGGCTTAGTTTTCACAGTATTAGATATCTGCCTTCCCTCATCATAGCTGTCTTCTGACGAATATATATGTGTTTCTGATTCATCTTCATCCTCAGACGATTCAAAGCTCTCAGACCATTCTCCTAAATTGTCAGCTCCAACTTCTTCAGTGACATCGGAAAAAGAATAGAACTCAGTAAGGTCTTTTTCCCCCTCTTGCAGCTGTCCTGGTTGTGCAGGTTGTGCAGGCAATTGTAAAGTGATACTTGGAAGCAAATCATTGGTATCTTTATTTGCTATAGTTTGGTTAGAGATTGCACGTTGGGGTGGTTCGGGTACACTAGGTATCTCCTCCGTAGTAGTTGTCTTGTCTAGTCCTGGAGTTGTTGCCATTACGCTAGGCTCGATCTGGTTATTGTTTATTGTAAGAAAAGACTCTTCAGGCACAGGATTAGTCTGTTCATTTTGCACCCCTAAAATATTGCCCCCAGGTCCCGAAAAAGACATTGCCCGGCCCGCCTCAGCTTGCTTCTCTTCATCCAACATTATTACTTTAGGTCCATCCAATAAATTGTTTTTAGAGACCTCATCAATTATAATGTTATTCATATTGGGATTTTCCACATTCAAAACATCAGTAATTGCTATGTTTTCGGGGTTTTCAGGGTTAATAAGGGAGTTGGATGTTCCCTCCTCTGGGTTAGAAATAGCATTCTGTTGCCCCTCAGTTGAAAGACTCTGATCCCCATTCATTATTGGAATAGATACAGTCTCGGTTTCAAGCTCAGTCTCTAATTGTGAATTGTTCTGATTTGGGGTCTTTCTAAACATTAGCTCAAGAACAGTCCTCCCTCCTGCACTGCTTATTCTTCTACGGGTCGCTAAAATTTCCTGTCTTGAGGACCCCAGGGGAGAACCAGTTGCAGCTACTTGCTTTTTAGATTTTGCTGTTTTTACCTGTAGCTGGTCTTCATCGTCCATCAGCCCTTCTCGTTGCTGTCTCTCTGCTTCCTTCCGCAGCACCCTCGCCGCTTTCGCAATCCTGGCTCTGGTGGCTGCAGCTGAGGCGCTTTTTGGCGGCATCACTGTGTCCTTCACCCTCGGCGCCTCCCTCCGCAAAAACTTCTCCAAACGCCAAACCGAGCCATACAGAGAGGAGCTGGCGTTTTGCCACGCTAATTCCTGTAGCTGACACAGCTTCCGTAGAGCTACTGACTGTGTGTACACTGTTTCCCTGGAAACGCCACGTAAAGGAGCCGGGTTCCACCAGAGAGTAAGTGTATCGAGTATATCGAAACGTTTGAGGGTTTTTAGTACATTGTAGCAGTATCGCATTGTTATGCTGCCACTGGAACTTGCAACTGTATCTTGCTCCCAGTTTAGGCGTGTCGGTTACAATTCTGTGAGCGGCGCTTTCATTGAATGACTTTTTTTTCTTTTTACGGCGCTCGGGGTTTTTCATTTGCCAGCATGCCAGGATATCAGCGTCTCTTCTCTTCTCTGTTTATTTCAGCACACAATCAGGGGTTTACCTCTCCTTTCTTCAAGCCTTCTTTCTCGAGTCATGTAAGCATTTCTTTGAGCGCTCCGTGTAGAATCCGTCGCAAGAACGATCCAATTGATCACATCACTGTCGGAGCTCAGTAGAGTGCTGCAATCAGCCTAGCGTCTAGGCCGCCATCTTCGTATCTCGTTCTTTCGATAGGAAGCAGGAAAGCCGGCATTAACTCAGCCCGTGTGAAGTGAAAATTGTGAGAAAATTAAACTACAGGAAACAGAACTGGTGGATATCAAATGGAAGCTTGAAGATTTCGAAAACAGGCAACGCCGCAATAATCTTCGCATCCTGGGAATACCAGAGAAAGTTGAGGGAGAAAATATACGAGCTTTCATCATTAAACTTTTCAGTGAAGCTATGCCTGAACTACAGAGCTGGAACTGGGAAGCTGAAATTCAAAGGGTACATCGTTTCCCTTTTAATCCTCAGCCGAAACCAGGGCTATATCCAAGAGCTGTTCTAGTGTACTTTGGTAATTTCCTACTAAGGCAGGCGGTAGCAGATAAAGCGAGACCAGACCGGAAGATAGCCTGTAATGGTTTTTCTTTCTTTTCGAGACCTGATTTTTGCCACGCAACCGTCGAAAGACGATGGAGGTTACAAATGTTGATTAAATCGTTTCAAGAGAAAGGTGCTCTGGCCTATCTGAACAACCCTGCTACTCTTAAGATTGTCCACCATGGTCAGACTAAGTTTTTTCAGTCAGAAATAAAGGCAAAAGCATACTTAGATGAAATATCGTAGATAAGAATTTAATTCACTTGGGTCATAATACTCTAATAACCTATGGTGAGATATGTCCTCTTCTTTATGTTCTTGACGGGTGAATTAAATGTGCTCTTTCTTTTTTGAGACAGTAACAAAGTAATGGAGGTATAATTCAAGGATGTATGGTATAGACTGTATATAGTTTTTGAGATATAATATGATACACTTGAATGTGATGTAGAATCCTTTGCAGAATCCTTTGTCTTTTTTCTTTTTTCTGCTCTTTTATGACACTTTTTCTTTAAAAAATTGTTTTTTGTTAAGGTAGCTCAGTAGAAGTGCAGCAACTTCATCACACAGACTCTGGGTGAGTCTGGAAGCCTCTGCAAGAAGGGAGGGAGTGGAGAAGGGGTGGGCAAGAGGGAGGGACGACGCAGAGGGAGGGGGGAAGGGAAAGGAGAAAATGGGAAAAAATCAGGCATAATAGTAGGAACAGAGCTAATTTTGGAAAATATAAAGCAGGGTATGTACATGGAACATGACTTGAGTAACATTAATCGACAAAA
This sequence comes from Lissotriton vulgaris, assembly GCF_964263255.1. Taxonomy (NCBI): domain Eukaryota; kingdom Metazoa; phylum Chordata; class Amphibia; order Caudata; family Salamandridae; genus Lissotriton; species Lissotriton vulgaris. Next base: position 422,430,551 of record NC_141691.1, read on the forward strand.
TTACCATATGAATAATGGGTAAGCTTAATATACAAACCTGGAATATAGGAGGATTACTGACTAGAGATAAACGAGTACGACTTGAAGAATTATTAAAGCTATACCCGGTAGACATTTTATGCCTACAGGAAACCCATATTCCATGGAGCAAAAGAGCGCTATTAAGACTGAGGGGATATAATCTGATAGTAGCTTCATCTCAAACGACAAACATAAGGGGTGTTGCAATATTGGCTAAGAGCTGTCATGGACAAGGAATACGCTGTGCGTCAGATTCATATGGAAGATGGGCAATTGCTAAATTAGTTAGTGGAATTACGATATGCACTTTCTACGGATCTAATCAGGATGATCCTATAATTTTTGAAAAATTAGAAGCAGAATTAGCCATTTAACAAGGTCCACTAATTTTCTGCGGCGATCTTAACATTTCTTCAATACCATCCTTGTCACCGTATGTAACTAGATTAAAATATATTGGCCGGAAACCAAAGGTTTATCAGGCTATTAGTAATTTAATTTGTAGCCTTGGGCTAACTGATATTTGGATGCAAAATAGCCCAACAGATTCTGGCTACACGTATTACTCACACCCCCATCAAAAATATGTACGGATAGATTACATTTTTACATCTAAAGATTTAACATCCTCTTCACACATAAAGAAACTTCCGAAAACACTATCAGATCATAATCCCCTATTATTATCAATTGATTATAAAACTAATTATTAACCCTGGGCGGAGTTCGCGGAGTGGGGCTTCGCGGAGCTACGCGAAGTGGGCGAGAAACTACGCCCACCTCCGCACTCCGCGTAGCCCCACTCCGCAAAACCACTGGCCGGCAGCCCCGCAACCCGCCTCCCTCCCGCCCTCCCTAAATACTTTAAAATAAAGGAACGCAATAACTTTAAAAGCACTTACCTTGCCGCCGCTGGCCGCCGCGTTCCCCGGGGCTCGTTCTCTTCCGTCTTCCGTATTTTGCAGTAATGCGCATGCGCGGGCGGCCGCGCATGCGCATTTTCTCGTGAAAATGCGCATGCGCGGCCGTCCGCGCATGCGCATTACTGCAAAATACGGAAGACGGAAGAGAACGAGCCCCGGGGAACGCGGCGGCCAGCGGCGGCAAGGTAAGTGCTTTTAAAATTATTGCGTTCCTTTATTTTAAAGTATTTAGGGAGGGCGGGAGGGAGGCGGGTGGCGGCCAGCTACGCTCCGTCTGCGGAGCGTGCGTAGTGCCGCCTGGCTCCGCCAGCTCCGCAAAATGCGGAGTAGGCGGAACTACGCACACTCCGCAGACGGAGCGTAGCTGGCCGCCCACGGTTACTAATTATATTCAAAAAACAACATGGTCCTTTGATAGGAAATTACTATGCAACCAAGAATATATTGATTTTATTAAAGCATGGACTGAGGAATTTTTTAGCATGAACCGATTTAGTGCTTCAAGAAATATTGTTTGGGATACTTATAAAGCCGCTCTAAGAGGGGAAACCATTAAGTACCAAACTAAAATTAGGAACGGGGAAAAACAAGAATTTGAAGTAAAAATAGCTGCTCTAGCTAAATCCGAAGAAGAACATATCAGTAAAATTAGGCAAAGACAAGATACAAGTCAGGTGATGATGCAGGTAGCTATACTAAAATCAGAACTAAATTCTAAACTAAGTCAGAAAGCTGCTGAGACATATCAATCACACAGGAAGCAAGTCTATGAAAGCGGAGAGAAAGTGGGCAGACAACTGGCACTTAGTACGCGTCAGAAAATTACAAAAAGGGGCATAGCTACTATAATAGAAAAGGGGCAGACTTTCACTCATGCAGCTGAAATTAATTCCCAGTTTCAGAGGTATTATCAGAAGCTATATACAGAGAATACTAAGAGGTCTGAGATAGAAACAAAAGTTTTTATAAACAATTTTCTTAGTAACTCCGAGACTACGAAAACATTGGATAATGATACAAGGGAGGATCTTGAAAAAGAAATAACAATTGCAGAAGTTAGGACCGCATTATCATTATTAGCCTCTGGCAAAGCAGCAGGTCCAGACAAGATACCGATTGAGCTATTTAAGATACTTAGCCATCAGTTACTACCGATTCTACATGATTTGTTTCTTGGAATACAATATAATGGTGTACCTCCAATTTCTTGGGAGGAAGCTAATATAATCGTCTTTCCAAAAAAGGGAAAATCCCCAGAACTTCTCACGTCATATCGTCCTATATCCCTTATCAATTCGGACTCCAAATTATATGCAAAAGTCTTAGCACTCAGGCTCAGTGGGGTCATTGAACAGCTCGCTTCCCCATGGCAACATGGCTTCATCCCTGGAAAGGGAACCACTGATCACATCCGTAGGACAGTTGCCTTATTTGACGCCACGACAGCTAGGGGGAAGCGTATGTCAATGATTCTACTGGATGCTGAGAAAGCTTTCGATCGTGTCACCTGGAAATTTCTATGGGAAGTTATGGCACGCAATAATTTTGGCCCCAAATTTATTAACTCAATAAAATCAATGTATCACCGCCCCAAAGCGAAAGTTCTCGCGGCCGGATTATTCTCTGTATACATCAATATAACAAGAGGTACTAGGCAAGGTTGTCCGTGTTCGCCTCTGCTATTTGCTCTATATATCAACCCTCTTATCTTGAAACTATTAGAGAGTACTATTATTAAACCGGTTGTTAGTCATCCGTTTGAAACGAAAGTACTGGCATATGCTGACGACATTGCGATAGTCACACCCGATCCAACAGAAGCTATTCATGAAATAGAGGTAATTACTTCTGAATTTGGGACTTACTCTGGGTACTCTCTCAACAAAGGAAAGACGATTATAATAAGTACACCCGACACAGTTTGTATGGATCCACGAAGAGTTGAAAAAGCTACTTATCTGGGCATTGAACTCTGTGCAAACACTAAGACAATCTCACAAATTAATTTTGATCCATTACTGAAAAAGATCGAGAATTATTTTAAAAGGGTCAATAGCCTTCATCTGTCCATTATAGGGAGAGTTAATTATGTTAAAATGAATACGCTACCCAGATGTCTCTATTTATTTAGAGCAATACCACTAGCCATTAAAAAGGAGACTTTAACATTGATTAATTCACTTATATCTAAGTTTGTGTGGCAGAATGGGAAAATTAGGAGATCTATTGAACTATTGTCTCTTCCTATTTATAAAGGCGGCCTTGCTATACCTAATATGGTATTATATTATTGGGCAGCACAACTAAAACAGTTTACACCTTTGCTTAAAGGATATAGTGAAGAGAATTCAGAGGGCCGTGTTGAAATACCGCCAATATATGAACTTATAGTCGGTCGGGAGGCAAAAGGCTTGTTATTGCGAAAAACTGAGACAAGAAATTATAAAGATTTTAAAGGTGAAATTATGATTAATGTTTGGAAAATTTGGAGTAAAATTGCTAAATATAGTCAAGTTGAGAAAATTAATCGTTATACACCACTTTTTCATTCTAATCTTATTCAAGGACAGGATTCAGATGCCTTTTTAAAACATTGGGCCAAGATAGGAATTAAGACAATGGGTGATTTTCTAATAAATGACTTTGACACAACTTTTTTAGATGTAAAAATTAAATATAAATTACCGAATGGGGATTTTCTGAAGTTTGCACAGATATTTGCTACACTAAAAGCTAAGGAGTCACTAATTTGCTTGCATAAGTATGAAATTATGGATGTAATATTTAGAACAAATACTAGAATTGGAACCCTATATAATATTCTTTTAAGCATGAAGAATGATGATCTCGATAAAACGGAAAAAAATGGTGCTTAAAATTGAATAATCCAAATGGGGACTTAAACCAGGTGTTAAATATGAGTCAAAAGTTATTGATGGCAAGTAATCTTAAGGCACAATTGTACAAAACTATCTTTGACCTTTACTTTACCCCTGCTAAACTATTCACATGGGGCAAACGAGAGAATGATTTATGCCCAAGATGTACTCAAGGGCCGGCAACCCTTACCCATATGTTTTATACCTGTCCTAATTTGACATTAGTGAAAAGTATGATAAATTCCTTTTGGGAGGAAATTTTTGGACACATAATACCAGAATCCGAAACTTTATTTCTCTTTGGCCATGACCATACCTTAAATCTGGAAAAATCTGAAGAAAGATTAGTTTTTATTGGCATGGCTGTTTTCAGGATACTCCTATCTGCGAGATGGAAAGATGTAGAGCCTCCAAGTTTTCAGATGTGGTTAGCACGCTTTTTGGCAGCTTATAGATATGAATCTGCAATATTTAAAACAAGAGGGATACGATCTAAATTACGAGGAGATATGCTTTGGTGTCCAATAACTGAATGGAAAAATCGCATTGTCCCTGGTGGTATTGGATGATTTGTGACCATACTTATAATTGACTTTAGAGTTTGTTGATACTGCTGTATAATCTATATCTATCTAAAATGTTATTTATGTTGATTTTTTTTTAATCATTTCTGTGAATTTCAAACCCTGCGATTTATTTATTCATAATACTGTATTATTTGAGTTAATTCTGAATTGATGTACTATTGTAATGATGTCCTACTTATTATGCCTGAATAAAATAAATTAAAAAAAAAAAAAAAAATCTCAATCAATCTATTACTCCTGTGATGATACAAGGATGTACTGCTATGTTTGATGCCATTATTATCCATGAAAAACTTAATTTCTTCAGAAACTAATTGGGAAGCTTTGTCCATCACCAACATATCGCGATAAACTTCTCTCATGAACATCCTCTGTAAGAACTGGATGAGCGATGCAGTAGTAACACTGTTGACAAAACAGACCTCAGCCCATTTTTACACATAGTCAATTGATACTATGGCAAATTTGGAATTCTCTCCCAAAATTCTCATAGGACCAGCAATACCTAGAGCAAATTTGGGCCATGGTGCTGAAGGGATGTCGACCCGACAAACCAGTCATGGTTGGGCAACTTAAGTCTTTTCAATAAAAATACAAAGAGTGCAATCTCTCACAAAAACCTTGATGTCTTTATCCACCACAGCAAACCACAAAATCCTCTCGGACTCTCAGTTTCATAGCTCAACTACATATATATCCTTCATACGATAACTCTATTATTTTCTCACTCAATGCTGCAAGTAGAACAACTGTCCAAACCTATATGACAAGCCATTATCACAGGTTAGCTCTGAAGCAACACAGAAATATGGGATTTTGTCCCTGTCCTGTCTTGCACCTACAATGCTTGACCAACCTTGCGATAGCCACTTTATTATTTCTTTAAGATTAGTGTCAGCTTCCAGTTCAAACTTCCATTCTCTCTCTTTCAAAGCTCCTTTCATTGCTTCAACCACTTGGACAATCATTAAGCCTGGGCAAAGCACTAAGCTATGCTCGTGTAATTTGCGAAGTTTGCGCTATTTTGCATTATGCGAATTGCACTTAGCACAGTGCAAACACACGTAGCGTAGAGTAGTGCAGCGGTCATTTTTAGCTTGCTCGCAGTCCTCAACGTCAAGTTGGCGACCGCGACCTAGCAAAATGACATCCCGACGAGACTTTTTCGTTGTTCGCGATCAGCAACATCAAGTTGCCAATCGCGAGCGTGAAAAATAAACCTCCCGGTAACCTTCTCAATGCAGGGAGGTCAGGTTTCTCATTGTGAGTGGTCACGTATGCTCACGACCACTTGCTATGAGAAACTTCCAGTCCACGTTGAAAAAGCTGCCCTCGAGTAGAAATCTACTTGAGCGGCAGAAAATGACCGCTTGCACTGTGCAAAATGCAATTTCCACTGATTGCACAGTGCGGACAAGCATCCGGCACTGTGCAATCAGTGCGAACAGCATTTTGCACAGTGCACTACGTAGATTGCGTAGCTACGCGAAGCTGCCGAAGTGCCCTTCGCGTAGCTACGCGTAGCGCTACTTCGCAAACTACGCCCAAGGTTAATAATCATGCACACACTTTCCTCTTTATCCACAGCTTGACTTTCTAATTCTTGCACAGGCATCCTCAATAAGAAATTTACCACTACATTCTTCTTTCCTTGAATATATTAAATACTGTAATTGAATACTTGTAGCCAATACTGTCAATAGCAATTCTAGGTGCAGCTTTGGCAGTCCTTCAGCACTAAACAAATCAATTAGGGGTTTATGGTCTGTAGGGAAAACAACTGCTTCACCCCACAAATATGCACAGAAGTACTGCTTTCTCCACCATGAAGCCAATACCTCCCTCTCAATTTTTGATTGTGTGTGTTTTCTCCTCATCTTTTGCATAAGACCTAACCAAGTAGCCAAAATAATACGTAAAAGCTGGAAAATCCTCAACACCGGAACCAGGAACTGGACACCGCCTCTCTTTTCCTACAAAAAAGCTAGCAGCCTGCAAGACTAACTAGTCTCCATCAGCCTGAAACCCCAAATGACCACACTTAAAAACACGTTACACACAACTTGGGGCCAACCACGAGAAACCAGCCATTACCCCGGCGTGGATTGCAGTGTCTGACACTTGACGGTACATGGCAAAACCCATGAACTGGAAACAGATAAAAGCTGGAGGCAGATTACACACACTAACTGCAATTCCACCAACCTGATATACCTTATTGAATGCCCGTGCAAACTCAGGTATATAGGTAGGAAAACTAGAAAGGTCCGAACCAGAATTGTGGAACACAGAAGCACGATCCGGTGCAAAAAAAACAACAGTGAACTCATGGACCACTATTTACAAACAGGTCACACACCCAACAACATGACCTGGACAGTCATCGAGCAGATTCCACCTAACTTAGTCAACAATGAGGAACCATTATCGTCTCTCAAACCATATCGACGGGTTGAATGATAATATACCTTGGAATAGCCTTAGCCGTTGAACCATCCCCTAGGGACCTTCCACAAACACACCAGCCCCCCCTAGATCCCAGGCACCCCTGACAAAACTATCCGTAGCCTAGTCACAGATGGTCTGACCTGTGGCTTAACCATGATAGATATCCCCCTCTGGCCAACTGCACTACCTCCCAGCCATAGTAAAGACGGCCGATACATACTTTATTTAGTGTGGCATTATTACCCCACACGCTCTGCCCCATCTGTGCACTCCTTTTATAACATGGTGCACACCAACTTAGATCTGAACAGATTCATATTCGGGTGCACTGCACCAAACCTTCACAGACTCCCAGCAACAGCCACAATAGATATCCCCCTCTGGCCAACTGTGCTACCTCCCAGCCATAGTACTTCAGTGTGGCATAATTACCTCACACGCGCTGCCTCATCTGTGCACACCCCATATACACGTGGTTCACACCAACCCTGCTGTGGCAAACTTAGATCTGAAAAGACTCATGTTCGGGTGTATTGCACCAAACTTACACAGACCCCCAGCAACAGTCATATTCTTTACAAACACGTGAAGCGGTCTAACCCTGCTGCGTTATTCTTAGATCTGAAACAGACCCATGCTCAGTTGTACGGCGCCAGTAGAGCATTTTTGCAGACACATAGTAACTGGTGATGCGCTATAAGCCCGCCCTATAGCCAGCGCGACAGCTTTCTAGCAACTGGTGACGCGACCACTGGTTCCACCTACTACGCTCAAACCCAGTACGGCCTTTCCGACTGGGAGCTGTTAACCGCTTTAATGCCACTTCTCACTTCGACATTTTACCCCGATAATTCACCGCTTAAATAAATAAATATTTATTGTGGACTTTAAGCGCAACCAAGGCAAGGGTGAGTCTTTCTTCTCTTCCCATACAGATGCTGCTCGGACCAAGACGCTGATCATGCGATTAACGTGCATATGCCATCAACGAGACACAGCTGTGGGCCAGCCAGCCTACTTAAACAGCCCGGCTCCCCGCTCTCACTATCCACGGAGTCCAAGAGGGGTGAACCATAGGTGAAGCAGCCGATCCAGCAATCTATTCAAGTAAGTGGGAGATGTGGAGAGCCTCGCAAATGTGGTACCGCCATCGGGTAACTCCGAGTTTGCTCCTTTTTCCGCCTGCTGAAAGCCCCCATCCCGAGCACTTATACTTATTTCTTTCCCTCCCACCTGGAACTCATGATGTTTGTTCTTTGAATCCCTAAGTGAGCTCTCCTGCAGACAGAGTTTAGAGTTCATCACTTTTGTAAATTTACATTTCCGCCTCAGGTACTAGCACCTATACCGCATAGCATTGACTACACAGCATTTATCTACCACAACCGACACCTACCGCTCACTCAGTCGGTTGACCCGCTCACCATCTAGGCAACCGGCACCCTGACCTGCTACGTGCCTATATAATGTGACTTATGAATCATGTGTCTTTGTTGTTTTGTTTGTCTTTTATATCCAAAGGTACAAACAGAGAGGAAATCCTCCTCGTACATGTCCATCACCTTAGCGAGTGCTACACATAGGGTGCTCAAACACGCTCAGCCCCTTATTTCACCCCATCACACATATGTCCTGATCAAAGCCTGTTTTTAACCAAGGCCTGGCTGAAACTCGTTGACCACACGGTACGTGGGAGACCATAAGTCTCTCCAACCATGTCCAAAAGCTGTGTTTTTAACCCTGCCTAGGGCCCACTAATAAATCTATGTTACTGGGCCCTCTAGGTCAGCTATTTTAACCCCACTTAAGTCACTTCACTGCACCCTCACTTCACAAAACTAGCTCCGCTGTAGTCAGGCGTCACAGCACACCCGAGGCAACTCAGTGCCTTGGGTGGGGCCCGATGATGAAGCATTCCACCAACTAGGTTGGTAGGTGAGGGCATTCATAAAAACATATTTGTTTTTCCTCCTTCCTCAAAAGACATAACAGACACATAGCCTTTTTACAAGTAGCTAGCTCCTGTTGGTTTAGATATATCCCTAGGGGATACGAACTAGCTACTCTAGTTCCCTACTCTCCAAACTTGATTACCAGTATTTTGCATAGTCGGCCAGTATGCTTCTGCGATAGGCCTGCCTGTGTTCTTTGTTGTCCATGACTCCTTGATGTTGCTGAACATGTGATCAGTGTATTAAATACATTTTAATACATCTTACTCTAGGTTTTTTCCACAATGGGGTAAACCTGAAGAATCTGCACCATGCTCCTGCAATAATTTATCCACACAAGATACTCTCCACTTTATCATGTTCTGCGAAACGTTTTCTGAGGCGCGTAAAAAAATGTTATACCCCACACTACGAGAGGCAGGCTTTCTGCAAGTAAGACCAGCACTCATACACCTGCAACTACTGGGTAGTGTGCGCACTATTTTTAGCGTAGCAAGTTTCTTGGTGGCAGCAGCTAGGATTAATAAAAACAGCATCAATACCTGTTCGCCCCAAGGCGCAGTAGGAGGAGAAGGGGGTACCTTGTTATAGATTATGGCAATACAATAGATGCACTTTAGTTTTTAAAATTGTCGATTTTTCAATGGTGCTATACAGTCTGACATTTGCACAAATTATGAACTGTAAATATTGTGTATGTATATATATGAATATTTGCAAAAGTTTGCACAATTATTTATTTGTACATATTTTATTCTATTTTATGCATCTTGGATGTATGTATTGTTGCTGCTTTTATGATTTTAATTAATCAAAATAAAGATTTTGACTGACTGACTGTATTAAATGAACCCTTTTTCCTCAGCTGTCTATGCTATTTTCTAGGGACATTGAAGAGGGCAATGTCTTTTTGTTTTTTGTTCATTTTTTCCCTTTTTACATGATATTGGTTAAATGTGCATGATGATCATTGTAGTATGTATGTGCACTGTTTATATAATAGTATGTGCATTTTTCCCTTTTCCCGTGCACTTTCTTGCCTCCAAAAGGATATTTCACAGTCCCTAGTGAAACAACAGCAATTGCTTTTTTTAATATGATTCAATTTTTATTTGATCTGAAACCACTGTCTATGACAGGTCTCTTAGGCCAATGTGTGAACACTAGCTTTCACCTTTTAGGATTATTACATGTTTTCCCTAGCCTGCATCTCACACCTCCCATAGACCTCTTAGGCCAAAGGCACACACCAGCTTTCTCCATTTTTAGGATTATTACAATTTTTCCATAGCCTTCACACCATGGCATAGGTATCTTAGGATAGAGGCGCACAACTGGATTCACCTTTTAAAGGATTATTCTTTTTTTACCAAGGCCTAACCCTGCATTGCTTGGCTGCCCTGGGTGTCTTTGGCCATAGGCCCACACTTGCATTCACCTTTTCTTTTTTTTAAATTATTTTTTATTGTTCTTGTACAGCAAAACTGCTAAAAAATAAATAAATACATATCAATCGAATCAACTGTCCAACATCTCTCACATAAAGGGAAAGACATACAAATATATTTACATTCAAGTGGGAAAAAGAAAAAAAACCTCATGATTCATAATAATCCCGAACTCACTCCAAATTTTTATACCCAGTCTTTTTTCCTTAGTCCTTTAATTGAGAATAAACTCCACTCCAAATTGTATAGGCTCAGCATTTTAGCACGCCATTGATGAAAGTCCGGTGGTTTTTCCTGTAACCACTCTGTGGCTATGCATAGGCGTGCAACAGTCATTGCAAAAAAAACGAAATGTCGATATTGAAAAAGTGCCTCCGATGAATTATCGTTTTGGATTTTGCCTAATAACATCATTGCTGGGGAGATAACAACCGTTGTTTTAGTCACCAAAGAAAGAAACTGCTCCAAATGTCCAATAAAACCCTGTAACTTAACACAACTATAAAAAATATGTATCGCCCCAGCATCATTATCCCCACACTGGAAGCATTTGCCTTCATTTCCAGCTCCCCATTTTGCCATTCGTTTAGGAGCATAATATAAATCATATAGCGTTTTAAAAAACTGGGCTTTCAGATTTGCAGACATTAATGCCTCCTTTTATAAGATTAAAAGGTCCTCAACTTCTATCTCTAAATCTCCTAAGGAATCTCTCCATTTCAACGTAACTTTCTCCATATCATCCTTCTTAGCTGAGACCAAGAGTTGATATATCACTCCAATTTTTACAGATCTACGGATTCCTTCAATAGCTTTATTTTGAGTTAAATTCATACCCCTTCGATTTAAATAATCCCGACTTTGTAAGTATTTAAAGAAATACCATCTAGGCAGTGAATATTTATCCTTGATCTCTTCGAAGGATTTGCAGATCCCATTCTCATTTACCATATCTCCTAAGGACTTGATTCCCTTCTGTTGCCATTTTGCGGTCATTACGTCTGAAAAAATTCCAGGTAAGATCCTATGTGCATTAAACGGGGTATAGTATGATACTCTTGCGATCCCCATTGTTTTTATAAACCATTTCCAGACCTTGAATGCACCGAGGGTTACCTTAAACCTTGTTTGTTTGTAATAACTTCCATCAATCTCCTTGACTAAGATGTTCTTTGCATCTGCCTCTAGCTGTATATCAAAAATATTCAGGGTATTAGCTACTTCAATATCTTTCTCTCCAGTAATCAGGACCCTCATTTTTAGCTAAAAACAGGTTACATAATATAAGAAAAAATCTGGAACCCCCATCCCTTCCCTTAAATACGGTAAAGTCATATAATTCATTGCCCTTCTGGGTCTTCCGGGCTCCAAATAAATTTCCCACATTTGGATTGTAATGCCTGTATTTTATCTTTAGTAATTTGTAAAGGTATAGACCTGAATAGATATAAAACTTTTGGTAATATATTCATTTTTATAACATTTGATCGACCAATAATAGTTAAATACAGCCTCTCCCATCTATTCAGAGATGATTTAATTTTTCCCATTAACATTTTCCAGTTTACTTGAACTAATTCCGTCATATTTGCCCTAATCAGAATACCTAAATACGTTACTTCTTTTACCACCCTACAATCTTGCCATATGATCGTCTCAGAACAAAGAATTTTAGTTTTTGCCTCATTCAGTTTATATCCAGTTATTGTACCAAATACCTTTGCCAACCGCTCGATTTCTTTTATTGCAGTTTCAGGATTGGTTGTTACCACTGCGATATCGTCAGCATAAGCAAAAACCGAGAAATAATAATCCTGAACTTTGTAAGGGGGAACCAAAATATTCGACTCAGTAACTCTATAAGGGGATTTATGTATAGGGCAAATAAAAGGGGGGAGCAGGGACACCCTTGTCGTGTACTGCGTGTAATTTTAACTGTGTCCGAAAGTAAACCCATAACAGAGATCTTTGCCATAGGATGTGAGTATAAAGATTGAATTGCGTTTATAAATTTTGGCTCAAATCCCATTTTTTTCATTAATTCCCACATATATCCCCATTGCACGCGGTCAAACGCTTTTTCCGCGTCTAGCAGAATCAGCGCTAAATCGATCTTTTTCACAGAGGCAATGTCAAATAAAGAGATAACTTTGTTGACATGCTCCACCGTCCCCCTTCTGGGAATAAATCCATGTTGGTGATATGAAACTAAGGAAGTCATACATTGAGTCAACCGATTGGCTAATAATTTAGAATATATTTTATTGTCTACATTTAACAATGATATCGGTCGATAAGACCCTACTAGCTCTGGTGATTTACCCTTTTTGCAAAAAACTGCAATGGTGGCTTCTGCTAACGTTTTTGGTGGATATCCCAACTGAGCATCTCGTATACTTTTTAATAATTCCTCTTTGATATCTGGGGAAAATTGTACATACACTTCACTGGGTATTCTATTAGGGCCTGCCGCTTTTCCACTTGCTAGACTTTTAACTGCCATTTCCACCTCCTCCTCTGTGATCATATCCTCTAGCCACTGTGACTCTGTAGAGTCAAGCCTTTTTAAGCCTTCTTCTAATATTGCACTCCAGTCTGATCTATCATGAATGGGTCCTTCATATAGCTCAGTATAGAATTGTTGAAAAACCTTAAGTATCTCTTGTGGTTCCGATTGTGCCACCCCAGCAGAGTCTAGCATTTGATCAATATTTCTGGCTTATTCTTTTATACGTAATTGGGTCACCAATTTTTTCCCAATTGCTTCTCCAATTTCATATTTATCCATCTGAGATGTGAGATATCTGCTCGTATTTTCTTCAGACCAAAATCCTAATACTTTGGCTCTATCCTTAGCCACATTACCTTCCAGTATAGTTAAATCGCTCCCCCTATTAACTATCCCCTGCATTAATAATATTTCGGATTGACTTAGTTGCGAGTATAAACTATCTAACTCCTGTCTCGCTTTTTTTTTACTCTTACAGAAAAAGCTAATACATTCTCCCCGAAATCCGGCTTTAAAAGTGTCCCAGATTATGGCCTGCGAGCTTGATCCATTGTTTTCTTCAAAAAATAGTTTAATACACTTCCTGATATGATCTCTAAAATCAGCATTGACAACCAGTTTTCTGTCAAATGTAAAGCTAGGTTGTCTGGATTTGATTAACGCCGTACTTATTTCCAACAATATCGGAGAGTGATCTGATGAAATTCTGGGATATACAGAAATTATCGCTCCTTGAATTACTGATACAGGGGCAAAGAAGTAATCAAGTCTGACCAATTTTTTGTGAGGATAAGAATAAAACGTATATCCACTATCTTGCGGTCTTATGTAGCCCCACATTTCCACCAACCCATGGTCTTGTACTAAGTTTGATAAAGCCTTATGTACTTTTGGTTTACGACCCTTATACTTGTCATACCCATCCTTCAAAGAACTATTGGTCAAATTAATATTCATATCCCCACAAATCAATATAGGCTGAGGCCAGGTAGTTAATTCCAAATTTATCTCAGCTAAAGCATCTGGATCGTCTAAGTTAGCACCATAGATATTACATAGCGTCAATTTTTTACCATCCACATTAAATTCAGCAATTGCCCATCTTCCCTTTTTGTCAGCCAGTGTTCTACCTGGTACTACATTATTACCCTTACACATAATGGTCACGCCCCGTATCAAACTAGTTTGTCCTGTTGCAGCCACAAGCGAAAATCCAAGTTCTTTTAAAACACCTCTGTTTGACCAGGGTATGTGAATTTCCTGCAAACATTCTATGTGTGGTGCAATATATCTTAATTCAGCTGCAACTTTCTGTCTTTTTGTCACATTGTTCAAGCCAGAGACATTTAAAGAACACATTTTTATCGTTTAGAAGCCATTTATCATATACTTCAATTCTTCCGGGGTAACCCAAGAGATATTCTTCCCCTCCAGTCGTAGATATAGATACAGAATCAATAACCATAGTAAATCATACCTATCTAACACATTGAAGTGCTGAATCTTTCCAACTATAACAAAATCATAGATATCATTCTCAGTACGCAGTTCGCTGTAATCAAGAACTTTTTTCCCCCTACACCCCCCCAGTGTACCACCCTTGCAACCCCCACCACCCAAGTGCCCCCCTCCCCCGCCCCCTACCCTTTACTGAGGCTTTAGGACTTATGGTCCTGTTGATGCAAGCTTGCCCCCATCTACCTGCCTTCGCCCGCGGACATGTTATTTATTTTGATTGAACTCAAGAAAGAAATATTTAAACACCAACCACCTGATAAGAGGCCTTTGGCACGAGCATAGAGCACACCAAAAGTGCCGAAGTCAAAAGTAAATCTAGAAACATTAGAGTTATTGTATACTCATTTCTATTAATTGACAAAATTAGATTGTATCCATGAAGGTCTTAGCTGCAATTGCCGTAATGAAAAAGTGAGTGCGTTTCTATATACAACTTTTATTTTTGCCGGGAACATTAAATAGGCTTGAGCTCCCTTCGATTAAAAATCAGGTATAAGTTGTCGCAATTGCCATCTCAGATCCACAGTCTGTTTACAGAGATCGGTACAAACAAAGAAATCGCAATCAAGAGCTTTAATCTTCTTGTCTGGTCGTGCTTTTGTAAATATTTCCTCTCGTGCCAAAAAGCTATAGAATGCCACTAATATAGCTCTTGGTTTTTGATCACGATGATCCTGATGGTTTGATCTGATATTAAAAGGAAACCGGTGTGCTCTTTCCACTTCCCGATCCCAGTCCCATCTTGACGAGTCTGAGAATGATTTTTTCAAAAGCTCAACAATGAACCCTCGAGGATCTGACCCCTCCTTTTCTTCTGGAATTTGTAAGAACCCCAAGGTATTTCTGCGAGAGCGATTCTCTAAATCAATAGGTTTCCAATTGATCTCATCCTTACTAGCGAGCTGTGTAGCTAATACCTTCTTTTGTTGCGTTACCTCATCTTCCAGCGTAGATATGCACACTTCAGCTTCAGTTACTCTTTCCAGAAATTCTGAGTGTGATTTAGCCAAGCGTCTAACAGAATTTTGAAATTTTTTACATGAGTTCTGAACTCTTAAGCTATCCTGTCTATGTTCATCTCTATGCAGCATCATGGTCTTGTAAATAAGGTCAAGTTAGATTTCTTTGGTTTGCTCCTCTCCAGGGAAAGATGCGCCCCCCTCTACAGCCTTTATCCCCTTGCATGGTTTCTCCATCCTGTGTTAAACGCAATCTTTGGAATGTATGACCATCTGCGTGCTCAGACTCTTGCTCTTCGACTTCATAACTACTATTGAGACTTCCTTCAACCATACTCATTTGCGTAGCATATTGCTGTGCTAGATCTTCGGTAGATGACACAGAATGCTCCGACAGGGAGTAAAAATCAGCTGAATCTGTGCTTTCTATGTACTTGGCCTGAGGAGAGGTCGCAATTAAGTTCTCATTTAAAATCGCCGCCACTCCGGGGTCATTTTCCATTGCCACTGTCACATTCTCTTCAATATCTCCATCCTCTTCTTCATCTAGTTCAGTTAAGTGGGCACCATTAAGTTCCAAACTATCCGGGATTACTTCCAACCCCAGCCCATTTTCCACTCGCTCAATTAAAGCCTCTACAGATTCAATAGGCACAGAGTCTTTAGCCGAGTCTAGAGACAGAGCAGTCTTAGTGGATTTTAAAGCCTCTTTAATCTTCATTGAACTAAACAACTCGGGAATACCTTTTGTTGTCTTGGAAGTCTTAGACGTCTCGTGTGCTGCATACTCCTTCTCATTCTCCTTCAAACGGGAGGTGCCTTTCCCAGCTCTCTCAAGCTCTTTAACACAAGTCTCACCTCGAGTGTTTTTCTTCACTGCACTCTGTATTTTTGGTGCCCCGGCGGCAGCTCGCGTTGGTGTCGTTACAGTGTCCACACCTGAGTTTTCTGACTTTGGACGGGTTCTGAGCTCCCGCACAGAGTAGAGAAATGACGCGGCAGCTACTAGTGTTTTTTCAGCCCCTACATCAGTGGTCGGACGCCGATGTCCGCGAGGTCCGGCAGGAGCAGCTAGCTCACACGACCGATACGGTTGCCATCTTGCCTACTCGGAACCTCAAGGATTATTAACTGTTGTCCCTGTCCTGCCCCTGCACCCCCTACCTTCCATAGGTCTCTTAGGTCATAGGTGCACCCCAGCATTTACCTTTTTAAAAATTATTAAATTTTTCCCCTGGCTTGCTTCTGCACCCTGTACCTTCCATTGGTCTCTCAGGCCATAGGCGCACACCTGTATTCACCTTTTTAAGGATCATTCAATTTTTTCCCTGCCCTGCACCCTCTGTCTGGCATAGGACTCCTAGGCGACAGGCACACACAATTGTTCACCTTGTAAAGGATTATTCTATTTTTTCCATCTGCCTAACCCTGTATCCGCAGGCTGCCATAGGTGTCGTAGGCCACAGGCAAATGCACAAGAAACAGTTGATGGACAGAATGCAGGCACACAACAGCATTGATTTGATAAAAATGTATAACGCGCAAAACAATAGCCCGCAGGTATCAAGGCGCCTAACAATACCATCAGAAAATTGAAACAGACATCCTTACACATAGGCTTGCAGGAAGAGGCGAGTTTTAAGGGCACTTCGGAATTTCTGAAGGGAAGGTAGAGACCTGAGATCCAGAGGAAGATCATTCCACCATTTGGGGGCCAGGGCGGAGAAGGCCCTGCCACCCCACTTGGCTATTCGAATGCGGGGGACTGTCAGGAGCAATTTCCCGGAGGAACGCAAGTTCCTTCCAGGAATGTAGTGGGAAATGATGGAACCAACTCCCGTGTCACTGTTTTTTGCAATGGCTCTATAGGTCATGCATAGAACCTTAAACCGTACTCGGTGTTCTACCGGTAGCCAGTGCAACGCTTTCCTGGCCGACGTGGCCGAGGAGCGTCTGGGAACATCCAGAACAAATCTGGCTGTGGCATTCTGAACTACCTGTAAGCGCTGCAGGAGGCTCCTGTTTAGCCCCGCATACAGCGCATTACAGTAGTCCAGACGTGAGCCAATGAGTGCGACAGCTATTTGCTTTCTGGACTGCAGGGAGAGGTATTTCCTAATCCTTCTTAGGGTGTGAATTAAGCCCCAGCAGGTGGAGATGGTTCTACTCACCTGCCTGCCCATATCCAGGGAAGGGTCTATCATCACCCCAAGGTTCTTAGCAGATGTTGTGGGGGAAGGGCACACTCCTAGCAAGTCAGGCCACCAGCTGGCTGACCAGATGTTCTCTTTCCCTCCAAACACCATCACCTCAGTCTTCTCCCCATTTTAAGGATTTATAAATGATTCAACCAGGTCTGCCCCTGCACAAGCTGCCTACCACAGATCACCTAAGCCATAGGGGTACACCAGCATGCACCCTTTTAATTATTCAATTTCTTTCCCTCGCTGCCTACCCTTGCCTCCCCTGCCTGCCATAGGTCTAGTAGGCCATAGGTGCACAACAGAACGCACCCTTTTAAGCATTATTCTTTTTTTTCCCTGGCCTGCAAGCCTGCTTGCCATAGGTTTCTTAGGCCATATGCACACACCAGCATTAGGCTTTTTAAGGATTATTCCTTTTTTTCCATGGCTGCCTGGATACCCTCCCTGGCAGGTGTTCAAGGCCTTAAGCACACACAAACCGTCACCTTTTTATAGGATTATTCCATTTTCCCTGCACCCTCCTGCCCTCTACAGGTTCCTCACCTTAGAGGCACAAAAAGCTAACTTTTAAACCTGTATGTTGTTGTTATCCTGTTTATATCATGTTATGGCTTGGATACACTAATTGTTGTTAATTATTTGGGAATAGGATAACCTCCCAAAATTATATTGTCTGTATGAATAATGACACTGCAAAAATGCCACATTTCACTGAAAGCTTTTCTTGTTTGTTTGATTTTAGGTGTACAAGAGACATCACTGGCAGTACTGCCAGACAGAAGGCTGGCACAAAGTGACGCCACACCACCTCAGTCCTCCTCAGCCTGCTTTCACTTATTCAACTGTCAACTTACAGAGGTTGGCAATGGCATCAAAGGAAGAGGTTCCTGTAAAAAGTGGCCAGTGAGGAGGTAAAGAAGAAGCAGATTTTGTGCTGCCCTCCACCTTATTCAGGAAATGTGGTGTTCCTGCTGCACGATCATCCAGGAAGCAACCTGGGAGCAGCGCTCCTACATCATCAGCTGACTACCCCAAACAGAGCCCAAGTCCATGTCTCTCAGCAAGGCAGTCACTGCAATCATGGCAAAGAGTCTGAACTGGATTTGTCTCAGTTGCAAACTTGCATCTAATTGTCTTAGGAAGCTGAGCACATTGGACAACAGAGGTTGCAGCTAGTAACAGTTCTTCCTGAAGTAGGAACAAAACAAGTGGTTGACTTCCTGCTGAGCAAGATGTAGCTGAACCATTGGCTTCTTGATCTTCAGCAAGAAAATAAAGGGTACTCCTCCATCTTCTCCAAATCCCCCTTCTGATGATCTGGACATGTAGTGGACCCCAGCCTAGTTTGAGACTAACCAGAAGAGTCAAGGGAAAAAAAAAGTTCAGTAAAGCCAAACAATTATGGAAAGTGACAGTGATGAGTATGAGCCAGTGTTTGTCAGTATGGAAGCCAGCTCAGCGGACACTGATATTATATTTCCTATTCAACCTGCTGAAAGGTATGTGACCACCACTAGCTTCCATATTTGCTAAGCCCCCACTGAGACCTGCATCCACCACTACCTTATTCGAAGTAAACACTGCATGGCACACTAAGAAATTTCTGTGGATTGATGTGTATCACGAAATTCTCTAGCAAAATGCCCAACGCGGTTACACTTAAAACATATTTGCCACAATGCTGGACAATTTGTTGATGTTGCCACATGTGTAGAACTGTTACAGCAAACAAATGATGGATGGAATGCGGACAATGCAAACATTATCCCACAGGCAAAAGATCTTGGTTAAATCCATCGTTCTTTTGCCCACTACTCCACCCCAGTTTGGACTCAGCCATATGCAAATCAGTCTTGACCCTGTGTCCCATGGGAACAGTCCAGACCGAACTGCCAGGCTAGGTCTTCCCTGGACTGGAAACAAACATCCTGGGACCGGTTTAAGGGTATGTCACCCTTCTTTAGACAGGCTAGCTTGAATCCAGTGGCACATTGAGCAAGGGACCCACGTCTGGGCATACCCATCCCACTTAGGGTGAAAAGTGTTACAGCAAACAAATGATGGACGGAATGCTGACAAAGATGTGAAGAACTGCCACATATGTAGAACATGTTGTCACTTTTTCCCTTGCTCTTCAGATATATATTACTAGGTATCTGATTGTTTTTGATATTCTTCTGGTTGACTCTTGTTCTTAAAAAATTTACTTTTTTTTACAGAATTTTGTTTGCAAGTCATGAATATCTCCCTAAAGTACTCTTCTGAGTTTTTTAATTTTGCATGCAATCATTATAACGGATCCAGATCTGAATCCCCCCTGAAAAGTAATTGTTCTTTATTTTCTTGTTATTAGTTTTCTCTATTAGTTGGTCACATTTAATCTCATCTTTGAACTCTCTATAATTGCAATCAACAACTAGACTCGTTAGAGCTGATACACAGTCATCAGTAGATTCTCTCTGGGAAAGTTTCAAAAAATTATGCATTTCCAAAACCACATTTCGGGACGGTGACAACCTCTTATCTAATGTAATAAGCACGGAAGAATACTCATCAGCGACTTCAGTTACCACCATTCCATCAGACGCTCCTTTATGATTGAATTGAATATTTACAACATTAAACTGTAGTGTCTTTAATATATCAAACACAAGGAGATAATATAGCTCAGCCCTCAGTTCCCTGATTATGTGGAATTACAGTTTTGTTTTTCATATTCGTCTATTGCCTTCAAATACGTCTCAAATGCATCTTTCCATTTTCCCAGTGCAGCCAATCCAGAGGTGGAGGACCAGGAATAGGCAAAAGAATTGGAGCTAAGCAGAAATGCTTTCCATTCTGATTGAAATGGAGAAGTGGCAACGTTTACAAATGTAAATTGGGCCCAATCCAAGATGGTGGCCACAAACTCACAGAATATATAAATCCTCTCCCAAACCAAAATGATAGATACATTTCCGCAAGTTCTTGAAACAAACCTAATCCAAGATGGCATCCATACATTCACAGTACAAAATGGCAGCATCACATAAACAGTTATTTTCCTATGCCCCCTCTTTCCATGCCAGCAACAACACATACCCTTCACACATAGAACACACTGTGGTTAACACCCTGCAATGTGACTACACTACCCAAGAGGTTGGCTCGATGCTGCGTGACAAAGACTTTCCCATGACAATGCCGCCAATGACACACAACAATGCAGACCTTAATGAATTACCGCTTTCTTCTTTAGTGGTTATTAACGTAGGCCTTCACAACAGCTTCCAACAGCCAATACGTGTTTCATCACGCATGGGAAGTAGTCCTGCGACTTCCTCAAGGCTAATTCTTCCGTGTAAATCCTTCAATCTGTGGTGATACTTCCTCACATTGTTCAATTCTTCAGGTTCCAGGGCCTGGTCCTGACTCCTGGACGCTCTTCGGCCTGAGCCCCCTCTCTTTCCTCTCCTTGTTTTTCTGCCTGTGGTGGATGCCTGTATTCCCTGTTGCCTCTCTTGATCCTCTTCACCTCCAATAAAAAACTACCTCCACTATTGGGGGCATTATTAATTCCTTCAGTTTCACTACCACCGGTGTGGACTGGGTCTAGAGATGTAGAGCTAGAACCAATAGATTTATTATCAGTGTTTCCCTGTTGACTCTCTTTGGGGACTAGGTGATCATATTTTCTGGCGAACGTGAAGGTCCTTCCACTGGAGTAATCATGTTCCTCCCTTCTCAACTTTCCCGCTTTACATAGTTTTATACCTGCAACATGGCGTTGTATAGTGTCATTTAAAATGGCATCATTCTTGGCTGAAACTTCAGGTAAATTAAGGTCTTTGATTTCAGATTATAACAGGGCTATGTCCTTTTGTAACTGCACACTTTCCTCTAACAATTTTTGATTAGAATTTCCATAAGCCTAGTCGAGTTGTTGATGAGTTCTTTCTCCCAATCTGCTAATAATTCAGCCTCAAGATTATCATAAGTAGGGATGATTTGGGATCGTAGGCCCCTCGGAATCCGTTTTACCCGTATATATTGTTTCAAGGTGGCAGCATCCCACCATCGTGAAAACTCATTCCTTCTCAATCTCCCAAGCCTGATAAATGTATCTTTCAAGCCCTCTTGTCTGGAGTTTTGACCACATTGTGCAAGTGAGTTTAATGGTTTGTTACCTGCAATGTTACTAAAGAGGTCCTCTGCCTTCTTGTCTCTGTTCAGTTTTTCATTCGAAAATGAAGTCATTGTGCCCTCTGGGCAGCCAACTAGATTCAAAATGTTCAGACCTCAGGACATTGGTATTATGTATAGGTTATATGACCCCACTAAGAAGAATCACACAGCAAATCTCACTATATCTCAAGTTCCTGTGGCGGTGCTGTAGGAACCTGAAGAAGTGAACAATGTGAGGAAGTATCACCATAGATTAAAGGATATACACGGAAGAATTAGCCTTGAGGAAGTCGTGGGACAACTTCCCTATGCACGACGAAACACGTGTTGACTGTTGGAAGCTGTTGTGAAGGCCTACATTAATAAACACTTAGGAAGAAAGGGAGGATCTTATACGTTTTTCGATTTGTTAACACACATCACACATCTATGTGCAGACAACATCAGAACACCATGGGATCTTCACCAATGTCACCTCAAAATGCACAGCCAGTGTGCATGATCCCTTCATCCTCTGACAGTCCCTCAGCAACCAGCTTTCCCAGGATGGCACCAAGGAAAATGCACAGCCCTTGGCAAGTTCCCAATTAACACCCCACTCACCTCAACTCCACAACTAGGCAATTCCCAAAATCTGGTAATGCACAGGTCACAAGTTGACAACCAACATGCACAACAACATGCCCACCCACGAGACACGATTGAAGAACTTACAATAGTCACCTGGGCAAGCCGTGAACATGATCCAACAACGTCATGGCAACTCAGCCACACAATAGACAAATGTGGGGAGAGGAGGAAAGCTGGCAGGTGTGAAGGATGCAGTAGAACCATGATTGGGAAAGGACACAATGCCAAGAATGGCGGTGAAGTGCTGGACAGACCGCAGTATGCAGAACACGCCCATATCCACGGCGACATACACCTCTGGTGTATGGAGTGTATTGGACAGTGGATGCAACCATGTCACCCCAGCCAGCAAAGATCCTTGCGGAAATTTTGCCTGTTACACCCCCCGTAAGCGTGAGTAGAGTTGTATGGGCCAGCTTACACCAGGACAGCCTACGCCAGGCCAGCATAGGGGTGTGAATAAAAAGCATGCAGCCCTGAGCATGGTCCTCTTCCAGAAAGAACAACGTCTCTTCCAGGGCGGCGCCTCCCACCCCACCACAAGGCCGATGCCGTTCTACTTAGCTGAATTGCCTGAGATCCTGGGCACCTGCCGTACCCCGGCCCGCTGGAGCACAAACCCATCAGGGCCAACCCTGCAAGGCCATGCCACACTGATCAGCAGCAGACACCGGCGTGTGTCAAGGAGGGCCCACCCTATGCCAGTGTAATCTCCAAGTCGAGACACACAACCCAGACAACCTTTCACACCAACGTTGGCCCACATTACTTTTTTATCATTTACATATTCTGTTGGCGTCCTCTGCGGCCCAATGGGTCCCATATGTGAAACCTTGTCCTGGGTAATGAGTGGCAGTGACCCCAAATCTGTACCAGCGGCCAAAGCAGCAGACCCCCCGATCAATGAGGTATAGTTCCATATGGGCATCTTTCGACATATAGTGCCACAAACCCTGTTCAACACCATCCGGCGACACTTGCTGCCACAAACCCAGTTCAACGCCATCCAGCGACACGTGGATGTGGGACCATGACTACCCTGCGGACCAGTAGGTTTCACATCCAGCACCTAGTCGCGAGTCACGATTGGCAGAGTACACACCAGTGGCTGCAAGGAGAGGCGTAAGAGGAAGATGCATCTCAGGCCGGATGAAAACCAGGTCACAGTCACAGAGGTGACTAAACACGTGGTGCCACTGAACCTTAACTAGGAAGGCTGGTGGGGCCACCAACCTATGCCGGCGATACTCAGTGAATGGCCCGTGCTGACTGCTGCCTCTGGTCTACACTGCTCTTGACCTATGCTGCGCTCGAGTAAGTCACAGATTCGGAACTGAACATCGAGGGTGCAAAGGCAGATTACATGTCATTGCATGCAAGCAGAGGCGTAAGAGGTTGACTCCTTGCATCACAGAGTCATAATTCAGCAATGGCGGAGTTCATATCAGTGTACCGGCATCATCGCCGACTGCATCCCCACTCAGCCCGGTGCCACTTTGTTTGTTCCCCGACATTCATGGACACTCTGTGGTCGAACTTTGGTGGCGTCCGAATCTGCGGACTAGGGGGCAGTTTTCATCCTCATGTGGCTGATGCAGAATTTTAGGTGGCAATGAGGCTGATGCATTCCACTCCTTCATTTGCTGTTTCCAGATCAAATCAAACCTTTCGGCGTCTTGCACTGGAGGACACCCTACACTGTCCCCTGAAACCCTCCGCAACATACACCTCTGACATTGATGGTGACCCGCTCAGGTTGCATGGCCCATCTGACTGCACCGCAAGTCATCGTCCTGTGGCTGGGTGCCTGTGCCAGCCGCAGTGCATCCGGGGCCACTAACTCTGTGCTGGTCAAGTCCAGTACCCCTTCTCCTGAGACATTGGATGGGCCATGAAGCAAAGGCCTCGGGGTCATCAACGTCATTTCTCTGTGTCCTTGCACTGTATGCAGACTCCGGGCGTGAATGCGTCCCACCAGGGCTCACACACCAAAGCAAGTCCAGACCGGCCCGGATGACGCATCACCGCAGGAGGCACACGCCACCACTGCAAGGACCACTCCAACAGCCATCTGCCAGAGTTGATACAGTGGTCCTGACACACTTGCGGAGTTGCTCAGGCCTGTCGTGGATGCCATCATCAGCCTGATGCCCTGCTCAGCACTCCAAGTGCCAGTGACTTGGTGCACCGCAGACCATTGTCCGTTGCTGATTGTATTTTGTACTGTGGAGCAGTTGCACAGGTATGTCACCTCACACTGTTTGTGGGCCTTGAGACATTGATGGGAAGATGATGCAGGTCTAGCATACCCCACCAAATCTCCATCATGAATATAACGAAGGGACACAATCCAAGACTTTTTCTAAACACCATCAAGCTTGTCTCTAGTGTCCAACCCCCAGTGCACTGGAACTCACGGGCACTTCTGTTTGCATGTTGGCTGTCCTCTGGACTTTCTCCAGCTCACTCCATGTTGCTCAGCAGTTGACTCTGTATTCCATGTGTTTTCTGTTTCAGTTGCACTGGTGTCCAGTGTTCAAGTGGTTGCCAGCACCAGACAATCCGTGCGTAATGGCTTACACTCACCCCACACACATCCAGCACAGGCATCATTGTACATGTAGCCCTGCAAATAAAGGGGCCAGGCGCTTGTGCCCGCAGCCAGCTCAACATGATATATACATGTGTTCCTGTGGTCATGTAGGCTGCATGTGGGCCCACGGCCCTATGACATTACATTGTGATGTGTATATTGGATGCAGACATGTCACTGAAGGCAGCGGGTTGGAGCTTGGGCATGTAACTGTGTTGTCACCGACTCAATTCATAAGGGGAGTGGCCAGGGCCGTTGTATGCACAGCCAACATGGGTCTCTGACTGCTATTTGCTCGCCCCTGGGTGTAGTTCTGTGCTGTGAATGTGCATCTACATGTGTCTCTATGGCAGTGTGGGGCTACTTAGTGGGGTGTGGGTGGGCCCTGAAGGGTGAAAGACCCCTGTGTTTGTGTCCTGGTTTGCATTCCATGGGTTCGGCCGACACCCACACCTGTTGTGCGACCTTCTTTTGGCATGCTGACACATGGCATTGGGGTGCAATGTGTGGGTGGGTGAAGTGTTGTGAGCCAGCTGTCCTTGAGGGTGCTTTCTGCTGTGTGGTCTCCTGCAGGTTCGGTGTTCCCCCCTGAGTAGCTTGGCTGCCGGGTCCTGGTGGGAGGTTGCGTGAGATATCCATGGGCTGTTGTTGGGCTTCGGTGTCAATGGTGTGGTGGTCCTTCCTGACATCAATGATCTGTTTTTTTTCTGTGCTCTGCTGGAGGTGTTGTGTGCCCATCTGTGATGTGAAGGGGAGGTCCATGTGGCATTTGTGTTGGCATATGTGTTGGTGCATTGTGCTGGTTTGCATGCAGACTGTATAGAAATGTACATTGTGACTGTTTAGGGGGTGCTGGATTCTACTGCGGGACAGTGTACATTTGAACTACATGACAGATGTGAGGTTGTGCATGTACATTTCCATTTCACTGTTTCCGGCACTGCCAGATGTAGTGGGCATGTTTCTGTGCATGTGCGGAGCCAGTTGTGTCCTCTGTTCTGCATTGTCAGCTATGCGCATTTTTTCATGTTATTGTCATTTTGGGTGTGCTGTTCATGCTATGTGTGTGAGCTGCCGTGAGCCAAGGGGATCTGGAACATGATCCTGGGTGTTTGTGGGTGTGCAGTGTGCTACACCTCATTGTGCATGTATGCCATTGTGCACATCTCCCCCGTCCACCAAGTCCCTATTCATGGTACTCCCTTTTGATATTGTGTCAGTCAGTTCCACTCAAGCTGTGTCCGTTCTCCCTACCCCTTGCACCGTCTCCACACTGATAACTGTGGCCTGGGTTTCCTCCAACTCCTCCGGGGGCGCTGGCATACTCCTCTGCAGAAAGCATTACATATAAAAATATGAGTAACAACGAGAAATAAAGATATTTCCCCTCGATATGCCTATCCTAGGAGGGCATAACTTTTTGGCGCATTCCCAGGTTTACCAGTTCTGATAAATCTGGGAGTGCGCCAAAAACCATGGGAATTGCATTGGCTCGCCCATGGAACACTCATGGAACGCTTCCCTTTAACAGAGTAAAGCAATCTGTTGCTCTATTCCAGATCTGCGGAGACACTGAGGGCCACACTAAGTGGCCTCGCCTGGCTTCATAGTTTGTGTCACACCTGAACCACGATGCGTGGTGCAAACTCGACGCAAGCCGGCCCGTAAATAGGCCCGATGTCTTTGTGTGATTTGTAATGGATGCATGTGTATTTCTGGTATAAATTATGTCTGATATTTTCTTAGTAAAAGCTAAAATTTATTATTAAAAACTTTATTTAAAAAACTTAAATGTATCATATGCGCCCATGTTGTATGACACCTTCTGTCAGTCATGGCTTTTGATAGACAGCACTTAGTAATCTGTGACTTGTAGTTTGTTTGTTTTATTTGAATTTAGCACTAGACAAATTGGATTGAATTTCTCAGCACGGTTGGCTGCGGGACATGAAGCTATGTAACGGCATCGCTGCAGCGGTTATTTTTCCTCTGTGCGGCTTTTTTCTAAAAGCCGCGTTACATGACGAGCTCAGCTTGTCATCCGCACACTGCCACCATGGTTGATGACGAGCTGAGCTCGTCATCAGCAGCGAAGGGGTTAACAAATAGGGAACACCGATGATCAAAAATATTTGTTTCATTTGAAAGATTCCCAATATATTTACCAAACCTCATTACTACAATCAATATTATGTAAATATTATGATCTGTAAAATGTTTTATTGAAAAACTCATGGACAGTTCTTTTGAATGATGATAACATGCTGAGACTATTACCGGCAAGAGCCAAGCCAGACCATGGGCTCAGCTCTACTCATGAATTCTCTGGCTTGCCCACCTCTACGCGTAAAAGGTCATCTTTGGAATGTACCCGCAACTCTAAAGAAAGGTCATTGGTGAGTATAAGCTGGATTTACACAAGAACTTGTCTTCCTAAACCTGGTTCTAGAAATGTTGGGCTTAAGGTGCAAAATCACTGCCTTCCAGTCTCTGCGAAGCAGGATTGTCCTGCTCATTTAATATATACAGTACAAAGTGTTAATAAATATATTTACACATTTGTTTTTACTATATCTCATGCAATCGACAGTAAAAATATGGAAAAGTAGCTCTCAGTCTCACTAGTAGTACTTGCAAGCTTTACCGCAAAGCATCACTGAAGTTAATATTATGTAGAAGTTCTGTAAAAAAAAGATACATTGGTGTTGCAAGTTAGCATTTGAGATTTCATCTCACGAAACAAGTACACCGTTTCACCTCATAGTTTACATTTGCTTGCTTAATGGGTGACGAGAAAATCTACTTCAGCATTCCGTTTATAGGGTAAACAATAACGCACGATAATGTTCGGGAAAGTGCATTTTTCTATTTACAGAATATTTTCAGTGCTGTCAGAAAATAAGTTGGCCAAAGGCCATTAAAAATCCAAAATGCCATCTGGCAACAAATTCACAATAGTGACTTCTGCGGTTTGCAATTGCATCGATACCACATGGATTATTTTACGGCAGCAATAAGCACATTCCTAGGGAAAACATAAAACAATAATGGAATGGATCATAGGAAGCTATCGCATCTTGCATTCTTTTGTGAATATAAGCTCATTAGTGGAATCTGGCTAGATGCCAGTCTCATAGAAATGACCATCCGAATGCCACAGGGTGAATGAGTCTCCGAACTGAAAGGGATATTGTCAGTACTCTCTTTCCTGCTGGAACGCGTTCAAAAGTGTTAGTTTAGACTGATTGGTAGAGAATAGAGCAGACTAAATCTGAATAAATACCTTTGCAAGCTCAGTGGAATGAATGTTGCCTTGGTTCACATGTGCGGAAAGACACTTTTAATATTCCATTTTTATAGTACTTGTAATAAACATTATCTTGAAGCTCTTAGTGCCATTTCACCTGCAATTGTTTTGGAATGTACCATATGACAAAGGAAAGGGATGATGTCAATAGAAACATGAATTAATTTAAGATAGGTCATAGTTAGTTACTTGATTCAGGTTTGATGTCATGCATTTGTATAATCCCACTTCAGCAAAAAGGAGCTAGCTTAAAGAAACATTTACAAAGGAGGAACAAAAATTCCAAAACATATTCTGTAACACAAAAGACATGATCCACCAGTTAGACAAAAATAAAACATACATTTTAAACAAATATCCTCTTTCTAGTCTAGAATAACTGTACAGTAATTTGACATTTGCAATCCTGCTCAGTTAATTGCAAATATAATTGGTATAAAAATAAGCACGATACGGATGCATGGACAAGTTTGCTCACTGAGAGCATTCCATGCGTTCCTAGATATTTTGATTTCCGAAACTGCATCCTCCTCCTCAATTTTTGTCCTACAGCATTTGAGTACCTCTTTATTGCTTTTTCACCTCTCTTCTTCTCCTTTCTGACTCTCTCTTGAGCATAACAAACTCTGCCCGCTTCTGAATTAAACGCTTTCCTTCCGCAGCTAACATATCTGCTTAACTTTGTCCTTGATTCCGCTTCTACTCTTTTTACCTTATTTGTGGCTCTTTTAATTGTAGTCCTTTTCCTTCCAACCTCTTCAATTCACATTACTTTCCCTTCCTTGGTCTATTATTCAGTTTGAAATTCTGCTCTCCTTTTTTGTCCCATCCTGACTCTACATCTCCTCTTGTGATTGTCAAATAGTCAATAATGTATTTTCCTTTCCTTTCTCGTTTTCTTTTTTCATGTTGCCTCTCCCTTGCCCCTTTTTCTTTCCATGAATCCTCAAACCTGTAGATCATCATATTTTCCCCTATCAATGATTTACTTGCCTCCTTCCCTTTTTTTTCTCAGTGTTTTTGACTGCAAAAAACCTTCTTTTCAATTTACAAAAACTCTTTTATGAGTCGGAAAATCTTTCTGACTTTATAAAAAGCTTTTGCAATTCTGCCTGTATTTCAAACAGGAGACGGAGTGAAATGCACATACCCCTCATATCTGAAACTTGGAGAGCAATATATCAATGAATTGTGCCAAAAGCTGCAGTCATAAGCCATGATTAAATACCCGCTGGGACATCTTTCCACTTTAGAATGTATGGCAGCGGCCTCAAGGGGAGCAGGCAATAGTCCAGAAGAAGCGGCGGCCGGCAAGTGTAAGCACGACGAGGCGGTGGGGTGGGGCGGGGTGCGACAAGGGAAGTCAACAGATGACGGAATAGGTATTATTTATTTATTCTGTCGTCTGTCGGTTTGCCAGCCCACCCACTGCACCCCATCCCATCTCACCGCCTTACCTGTGCCAGCCGCCACTGTCCAGAGGACCACAGCGTGCTCTTCCTGATATAGTTCAACAAAGGAAACATTTTAGCGCAGTACCCTTCCTTATAATGGGTGTAAGCTACAATGATAGATAATGCTTGGTAATGCAAAGGTAGGGAAGATA
The DNA here is from genome assembly GCF_964263255.1 of Lissotriton vulgaris. NCBI lineage: Eukaryota > Metazoa > Chordata > Amphibia > Caudata > Salamandridae > Lissotriton > Lissotriton vulgaris. The sequence goes on from NC_141691.1 coordinate 422,460,299, forward strand.
GACTGTGGGTCCTTGAATGCCACCAGGAATCCATCTGCAGCCAGTCATAGGGAACTGAAAACTTCAACCTGCTAATTATACAGAACGTTTCACATTGGTACAGTCTCACCTCTAAGTACATATAACTATATTCTCTAATAATGCCATCCAATAATACAGTGTACTAGGAGAACCAAACACTGTAATGGCACTCATTTACTCAATTTCTTCTAATCATAGGTACACACATAGGAAAGCAGGATTCGTAACTAAAGCTTCTGCATCAGCAATAACAATTAATAACTAATTTTCATCTAGACTAGAAATGTAATGCCACTAAACGACATCCTTAATCTAATATTGTTGCGTAACATATGACTAACTGCAACACCTACGATTTCCATTACACACTAACGACGGGGGCGTGGCCAACAACATGGCCGAATAAGACGTGCTTCTTGGTAGCTCCCACCGAGCTGCATTTAATCCGCGGTGAAAACACCGAAACCAGCCCCGTTCTGACAGAATTCAGCGCACCCGACACCAGCTGAAACCAAGAAATCGCAACTGGCAGCGCTGGAGGTCGGGAAATCGCTGATGCGTGGTTGCCGGGAGCTCCCATGACTGGTCTCAAGATGGCGGCCAGGCCCTGAAGGAGGGGAAAAGTCAGGACCTGTCCGCGGCATACCGGAGAGTCCCACCAGGGCCGACTGGCACCCGTCGGTGAGGAGAGGGCCAGGGGGAACCTCAGACCGGGGGACCGCAAGGACAACGAGACGCGCGGGGCACCGCGACTTTCCCCCCCCTCCCCGGCGTGGAGAGCGGACAAGTAAGTGGTGGAGGCGACTACATGCTAGCCTCAGCCCGCGCAACAGGAGTGTAGAGGATCAGCGTAGAGGGAGCCGGGTGAGCACCGAGGCAGAGACGAAGCGCGAGACTACGCCACGAAAGGAGGCGCTCCGGGAGCCCGGGAGCCGACCCGAGTGGAGAGGGGAGACGGAGCAAGAAGAGCCGGTGCAACCCGGCACTGCGACAGTCCAAGATCAGGAGGAGTAGTGGGTGCCCGGCACAGCAGAGATTCCCCCCGGGGGGGATACCACGTAAGAATGTGTGACTAAATATCGAAATCAAAAATATCGACATACAAAAATATCGGGACAAAAATATCGAAGTCAAAAATATCGGAATCCTATCCCTAACAAGGTAAGTACAAAAATATCGAAAAAATAATATCGTAGTACAAAAATATCGAAATTAAAAATATCGTTTTTTTAAATGTATTAATAATAATGTTAAAATAATTATAAAATACATATAATGTTACAAATATTAAATAGAAATATTAAAACATAATTAAAAAATTAAAACTAATAGATATACATTTAAAATAAATTAAAAACTTAATAATTTAATGTAATTTTATATTTTGTAATTTCATTTAATTGATTTAATTTAAATTTATTTAATTTTTACCCTGTACGACTGTACCCCAAAAACCCAAAACTGACCCAGAACCCTAAAAATACCCCTTTACCCATGAACTGAAAACTGACCCTGAACCCTAAAAATACCCCTTTACCCAAAAACTGAAAACTGACCCTGAACCCTAAAAATACCCCTTTACCCAAAAACTGAAAACTGACCCTGAACCCTAAAAATACCCCTTTACCCAAAAACTGAAAACTGACCCTGAACCCTAAAAATACCCCTTTACCCAAAAACTGAAAACTGACCCTGAACCCTAAAAATACCCCTTTACCCATTAACTGAAAACTGACCCTGAACCCTAAAAATACTCCTTTACCCATGAACTGAAAACTGACCCTGAACCCTAAAAATACCCCTGTACCCATGAACTGAAAACTGACCCTGAACCCTAAAAATACCCCTTTACCCAAAAACTGAAAACTGACCCTGAACCCTAAAAATACCCCTTTACCCATGAACTGAAAACTGACCCTGAACCCTAAAAATACCCCTTTACCCATGAACTGAAAACTGACCCTGAACCCTAAAAATACCCCTGTACCCATGAACTGAAAACTGACCCTGACCCCTAAAAATACCCCTGTACCCAAAATTAATTAATATTATTTAATTACCAATTAATTATTAATTAACAATAACAATAAAGTATATATATTAGCACATTTGCTGTAATTAATTTAATTTAAAAATTAATATTATTTTGCACAATTAATTAATTAAGAATAACAATAAATTATATATAAAAATTACTATAATTAATTTAATTTAATAATTACTAATAATTAATTACCAACTAATTAATCATTATAAATATGAAAATAATTATAATAATTATTAAGTAATTAATAGAAATTAATTACCAATTAATTATTAATTAAAATATGTACAAACATATATCAATTAATTAAATATTATTAAATTACTTCCCACCCTATTCCCCTATAAACCCATAACCCGCTACAGAACATATTTATCAATTAATAAATTAATCACAAATAATTTAAAATTAATTCTCAATAATTAATTAATAATTCCTAATAATTAATAATTAATTTAACATAATTAAATTACTTCCCACCCTATTCCCCTATAAACCCACAACCCGCTACAGTAGTAAAAGACAATATTTAATAAAATAACATTAAAAATAAATAATAAAACATAATAAATACAATATAATATACACTAAATTTATTTAAAAATTGATATTAGTAACATCAAAGTTATTAATTTCGATATTATTAACATCGATATTTACAACTTCGATATTACTGATATCATACCAATATCGATATTTAGACTGTCGATATTACTTACCTTCGATATTTTTGTATATCGATATTTAAACTTCGATATTTTTGCATATCGATATTTAAAAATCGATATTTTGTCTGTGTACCACCACGTAAGAATCCGACAGTTATTCAGAGCCCTGGCCCGGGAACTGGAATCACAGGGCCCCGGGGGACGAGTGGGGGCAGGTCCGCCTGGGACTCCATGTGTGTGGCAGGACTCTGCGCAACAGTGAGGCATCATGGGAAGTCCCCTGTGTTCTGGAGGCAGAGACTATACTGAACGTGCAGCAATTGAAATGCGATAAGGCCTCCCTTTGGACTAGGTGGAGAACGTGGCAGACATTGAAGGCCAGTCCGCTGGGCAAAAATTTGGTGCACTGCTACAGGGGTCACTGTTAGACGCCATGCAGTCGGAGGCCTAAAGGGAATGGCAGTGGATCATCTCGCCACCGATCCGGCCCAGGCACAGTGACTCTACCCTTTCTAGATAGGGGCAATACCAACGGCCTCTACTAAATAGCTAAACACTACCTTGGAGCTGGAAGCTGAACCTCTGCGGAGATCCCAACACCCGGTAACCAGAAACAGTGTCCCCAGGCGGACGCCCGGGCCCAGACAGGAGCGGTCTCCCTGAGTGCACTCTGCCAGGCGCAGGAAGACGACTGCCGGGGCACGGACGCGGCCTGCGCCCCGGCCACTCCCGGGGTCCGTCCAGAGACCTGTCCCTCACCACCCCTGACTCTCCAAGACGACGGGAGCCTGTCCGAGCTGCGCCGAGACGCATAGGGAGGGGAGCGGCCGAGAGAGACCCCACAAGAGACACCAGGGCGAACAAGCCGGTCGGGTGTTCTCCACAACAGACCGGAGCGAGGTGAGGAGGAGCGGGTGGTGACCCACGCAAACATCGGTGAGCGGCTCGTGGGCCCCTGGGACTCCGAAGATACTACTGAAGAGAAGACTGATCCGTTGGAGCGCGACTACTGAGCGCGACACAAGGTGAATATCAATTGATCCGGAGTGGCTGAACCACCTGCTGTGCAGCTATGGGGAAGAAGGACACTGTACCCCAACCGCCCAAACAAGAGCCCATGGACAACTTTGCTGCGCCACGACAGATGGTGGACACCCCCTCGCACATGTCTGGCGTGCGCTCGGACACTGATCTTCTCATGGGGGCCATTCAGGCATCCCGAGCTGATATCCAGGAATCACGGGCCGCCCTAAAGGTGAAGATAGGCGAAGTGGGATCCGAAGTCACATTGCTGAGACAAGACTTCCGTATCTTATCCGACAGGGTAACTTCAGCGGAGGCGCGGATGGGTGAAGCTGAGGACTCGATTACGACCCTGAGAAAAAACATGGCGGAACTTAAGGCGTCACACCACCAACTCCTGTGGAAGGTTGATGACGCGGAAAATCGAGCGAGACGCAACAACCTTCGTTTTGTCAGTTTTAGGGAAGGAATCGAGAAGACAGATATGGTGTCCTTCCTCCACTCCTGGCTGAAAGAGACCTTCCCGGCGATGCAATTTTCACCCTGCTTCATTATCGAGAAAGCACGCAGGGCCCTCCTGGCGAAACCACCGGAGGGTGCGAGACCGCGACCGGTCATTGCGCGCTTTCTTAATTTCGCAGACAGAGATCTGATCCTCCGGGAAGCGAGAAAACTGGGGGAGATCCGGCTAGAAAATGCACACATCATGATTTTTCCGAACTACAGTCAAGAGGTGCAGAAGCAGCGCCGCTCCTTCGACGCTGTGAAAGCGAAACTTAGAGACTTGAAGATTTCCTATATGCTGCTCTTCCCAGTCAAGCCCAACGTGCTGTACAAGGAACAATCGCTCTTCTTCACTCATCCGGAGGATGCCTGGCAGTGGCTGGAGAAACGCCCAATCCTCAACAGTTGGGAGGCCGCCGGACGGGAGGAGCTGGTCAGATCTTTACGAAATGGACCCATGTGGGAATTGCCAAAGACAAGGAGGATGCATTCCAGGCAGGCAAAGAATGTAAATGTATGTAAATGTATTTGAGCTTATATAGCGCACAGCTACCCACAAAGGGTTTCCCGGCGCTTGCTTAGGGAACCCGTCCTGGTATTCCCCTGTGAGATAACCCCAGCAGGGTATCCACAAGGTGAAAGCCAGGCATCCCGCCGCGAGGGGCCATTGTGGAGATTAAGCAAGCTATTGCCCAGAGTCGCAGAGTGTGAACCCGTGAGTTGAGAAGGCACCGGAGCGAGAATTATCGAGTCCGTGGAATTTTTGAGCCCAAGACCCGCCGAGGCGGGAAATTGAACCCTGGTCCAGGGCCGATCTCAGCTTCCGGGTCTGCCGCCTCTAACCCCTGAGCCACACTTCTCCAGAGACAAAACCCTGCAACACCTTATCGAGGCCGTGGCTCGGGAGGCACACGGAAAGGAAGATCGGCCTCCCCGAGAGCGGGCCCTGAGGTGGGCTCGAGATTCACCTGTTTAAGAACGATGCTCGCTCGGAGGGAGACGAGGACGATGAACTTGATAGCCGTGCCTCTGTAGGAGAGGAAAGGGGAAATGAGACTCAATCCGTCCACCCGCTGGTGGATGCAATCCGGGTGTTGGAACAGGACATGTCAGAGCAGCACAGCGTGCCTGAATCAGAGACTCAGGACTCCAGATCTTGAACGGGAGCAGATCGGGCTATTGAGTATGCAGCTCGGTGATGGGAAGCACGCAAGTTTACACGCCCTTTTGTTATTTAAGTTCAATGTTTTATATAAGTTTGTGTTCCGAACCACTCTCTTGTCCCGGTAGTGGAGGGAGGGCATTAGGAGAGGTTTAAGGGAGGGATGTGTGGGAGGGCGACAGACCTTCTCCTATGGACAGTTCTGTATTCTGCTGGGATGGGACTGGATGGGGAGGGAGGTGGGGATGGGGTGGGGAGAGGGGGTTTCCACGTTAATTTGGGCTGGGGGAGGGGAGGGGGGAGTTGGGGGGTACGGGAAGCAGTCGAAAAGGAACAGCTACACCCCTTGAAATTCCACACTGCACTGCCAAAACGAACTTTAACCGCAATGACATTACACACCCACGAATGGCAAGTACACTAATAATGCAACCAATGGATAGCAGGGGAGTTAGTATTTTATCATGGAACGTGAACGGGCTGGGCTCCAAAGTCAAGAGGGGGTTGGTGAACTCCTACATTAAGAGACTAGATCCAGATATTACCCTATTCCAAGAAACACATCTTAAGGGCACACAGTGAGCCTTCATAGCTAGGGGTCGATTCAGGGTGTTGGCGCACGCGGGATATACATCTGGCTCCAGGGGAGTAGCGATCATTATCAAAAAGTCCTCCCCATTCACAATTGCACGCACCTGGGTAGACCCACAGGGGATGTACGTAGGTGTTCAGGGGGTATTGAATAGGTCTACATACAGAATACTTTCAGTGTATGCACCACCTAAACTACAGACACGTACACTTACTGCTCTGGCGAGTATTCTCTTGGACACGGCAGACACCATCCAGATCGTGGGGGGTGACTACAATGACGTGATGGATCGGGGAAGGGACCGTTCGGGGGAGGCAGATAGAGGAGGAACGCGGACAGCCTTAGCCACCCAGATTTAACAGAAGTAGGCTCTCGCAACTACATGTGTGTTATCAAAACAAGGTACAATGACCACGAGAGACGACCGCCGGGAACCTACAGAGGAGGGATTGCCTACAGCGGCACACCACCGCAGAGGTCACGTACCCGTTTCCTCATCTGGGCACTTCAATAGAATCCCCTCCCGGCTCCCCGCCTTACACCATAGCGAGACCCAGCGCTATACTTTCAAATCAGCATTACCAGTGGGAAACGATCACCTATCAGATGAGAGACTTTACCATATACTCATACCGATCACTTTCTCAACAGTATCGACTGTATCATAATCATACAGAATACCCAGTGCCAGAAACTGAGCCTTTAAAGACCCAGACTTACTCCAACCACACATTGGATTTGGAGTGGAAGCCCTGAAGAGTCGTGTTGACTCAACCGTACACGACGAAACACGTGTCGGCGATTGATATTATTCTCAAGTCTGGAGAAAATTAAACATCTTGCTGTGACAAGAAGATTTACACCAAAGAACCTGCTTCTGCGCATCTTTTTGACTTTTGGTCATTGTACCTTGTTTTGATAACACACATGTAGTTGCGAGAGCCTACTTCTGTTAAATTGCCTTGTCTCTTGACTTGTTTGGACGGTTAAGGGTGTTTTACCGTCTGCTCTTTACGCACTACAAAACAACACTCATGTTCCTTGCACACTTTGTAACGTTCTAACCTAGGCAGCGCGCCCCCTGAGTCCTAATTTTCTAAAAACCCCTTTGCACAGTATTCCTTAGCCACCCAGATTGACACCCTGGGTCTTACTGACATCTGGAGGTGGCTACACCCTACGCGGAGTGCCTACTCATATTACTCGGAGGCGCACAAGGTTTTCTCACAACTGGATTACGTATTCATGTCCAGGCAATATCTGGAGGTGAGAGACATGGCGGAGTACAAGGCTAGAGGGATATCGGATTACTCTCCATTATGGGTACAGGTGGGCCACGTCTGGGGCTCTCCGGAAGCATCCTGGCGCCTCGCGCCCTGGGACCTTCAAAACGCAGCTATTTGGCGCGGCCTGAGGACTGACATTAAGATTTATATATCCGAAAATGAAGGGACAGTTGACTCGGAAGTTACCTTCTGGGAAGCCATGAAGCCAGTCCTACGAGACAGACTGCGCAGAGGAAAGGAAGAAGAACGCCGTAACCTCCAGGCTGAAGTCAATGATATCGAACAGGCCATTTTAAAGTGGGCCGAAATATAGTACCAAAACTGCCCTACTATCTGTCACGGATAACATACGTATGTCCTTAGACAGAGATCTGTCTGTGGTGTTGGTGCTGCTGGATTTGTCAGCAGCATTCAACACCATATCCCATGCCATCCTTTTAAAGAGGCCGGAGGAGATTGGACGAGAAAAATCTGCTCTGGCGTGGTTTGCTAGCTTCCTAATGGATCGTACCCAGCGGGTGAACATGGGGGCTTTACTTCCGTCTCATCCAAAATCACTAAAGGAGTTCCGCAGGGCTCCTGTCTCAGCCCTACGCTGTTTAATGTTTATGTTGCCCCTTTGGCTGGAATCATGAGATCCTATGGGTTTGTACCCATATCTTACGCTGATGATACCCAGCTGTTGTTCACCTTTAAAACCTTTACTCCTGCGGTAAGGCAAGCCTTCTCGAACGGCATGACGGCGGTCTCCAGCTGGATGGCCAATAACTTTCTCCAATGTAATGTGGGATAGTCCGAAGTCATGTTGTTCGGGGAAGCTAAAATTCTGTGGACTCCAGACTGGTGGCCTGCTAGCCTAGGAGCGGCCCCCTCTCCTAAACAGGTGGTAAAAAATCTGGGGGTCCGTCTCGACCAGGACCTCACACTTCAACATCATACTAACATCACTGTGGGGTCCTGTTTTGACATCATCAGTCTAGGAAGACTCTGGTTCAGGCTCTCGTGCTGAGTCGCCTGGACTATTGTAATGGTCTTTTATTGGCGGCTAATGAGGGCATTTTGAACAAACTTCAGGTAGTGCAGAACACTGCCGTACGACTGGTGGTAAACGCCCCTCCCAGAACTCCGCCCCGGCCCCTTCTTGACCAGTTACACTGGTTACCAATTCGGAAACGTATCCAATTTAAGACCTGCTGTGTGGTGCATAAAAGCTTGCATAATCTGGGACCGCTCTATCTGGCTGATAGATTTGTCCCTCATCGCCCCACACGCAACCTTCGCTCTAGTAACCAGTTGTTACTACAGGTTCCCCGAGTCAGAAAGGCCAGACAAGGAGGACGCGCCCTCTCTGTCATGGGCCCTCTGCTGTGGAACAGCCTCCCTTTCTCCCTTAGGCAATGTACCAGCCACTTAATTTTCAGGAAAAGTTTAAAAACAGTGCTGTTTCAATACTAACGTCTCATCCCATCGCACTCTCCCCTTACAGCATTGCGCGGAGATACACCTTCGGGTGTGATTCCGGCGCATTACAAACCCATAGATAAATAAATAAATAAATAAATAAATGATGATAACCTAACCTATTGATAGAATGCTGCAATTCTTTTCTTGTGTTTCTGCAATAAAAATTTAATTTAAAAAAATTACACACTAACACTGGACTCTGCAGAGTATAACGGTGCCTGTCTACATAGTGCTTTAATGCCTCATCAACAATAATACGCTACACTAATCCACAGTCCTATACCATACAATAGTTCAAAAGTTCCAGCCATTCAGGCTGAGGCAGAGTTTCTCTCTAAAGAGTGGTGATTGGCAAGGTTTTCTTCTCAGACTGCTAAGCAACAGTCAGTGCATATGTGCAGATTACCAGGTATGCATTCTAGGCACGCTGATCTGGTATTCTCTGTACAGTTCTGCAAAAAAGGAATCAGCAAAAAAAAACCTGCGGTAGGTTTCTCCCCTCTGAGCAGCATCGATCCCTCTATCTATCTACCAAATGTAGTTTTTGATGCAGAACCCTGTTCACCAAAACGAAATGATGCCCAAAGTCTAGAACGTTTAGGTAAAAATAACACAGGAGTGGCAGAGCTGTACATGTTGTCAGTAATTTGTGTCATTAGAGTAACCTATTTAAATAAGGAACATTTGTGATCCATTGTCTTATAGAACCCTTGCTTCACTCAATGGCAAGTGTAGCAAGGTCAGAGACAGTGCAACTTTGCATTAATCCTGGCCTTGGGCAAGGACGGACCGCGAACCCCCTTGCCGATAATGGGAGCTGTGAGTGCTTGACTAATGGAAGCACTGGGCGAGAGCGTCATAGCTGCAGCTAACGCCCAGACATGCCAACCCTCCCGATTCAGGCGTGAGACAACCGATTTCAAGGCTAGTCTCCCGCCTCCCGATTCCTGCAAGCAAAAACCCGATTCCTCGGGGTTTCAGCTGACAGGTCTTGGTATTGTGTAAGTGCCAATTCTTACAGCAATAGTCAGAGTGGCCATGCAGGGGCTCTAGAAGGGGTGATAAACCAACAAAGCGTCATTAACAAGGGAATGGTATTTTAAAGACCTGTGAAGTATTGGGGGGGGGCTGTGTGCAAAACAGGAGCCCCGGCTGCGGTAGAGCTGCGGGTCCTGGTCAGGAGCAAGGGAATGCTTACAACTGAGAACGGAAGTGAGAGGTTGATGTTCTGCCGCAGCTATGCAATGGTGATCTTCCCATTGCCAGCGAGCGTTGTTTGGGCAGCCTGACTCTAAGATGGCGACCATTTGTGAGGTATGAGGAGTGTGTCACCTTCCCTGTGGGGCTGCGCAATGGAGTCTCTTAACCTGGACAAGTGTTTCTGATGCGGTGCCTGTTGTTTATTAGGGATTGAACTATTGCTGGGCCAATTCTTGCTAACACCGCTTTTTCTCATGGGTGCTGTGCCTGTCCCTAATATGGCGCCTGTGTTTTAATAACTTGGCGTGTTTTACAAATGATATGATCGTCCATAACTGTTTCACGACTGTTCACTGGCCATTGTGGATGCGTTGACTGCTGATGCGGAGGTGCTCTTCATTGGAATGATTTTCTCCTCCACGGCGATCTTTGTGGGAGGGGTGCCTGTCAATAAGATGGCGCCCATTACTCTGTTCTTGGCACATGCAATCAGGGCTGGGGCCTTCTGGTGGTGCTGTGGTATTGATATCGGGCGTTTCACGTTCCTGTTGCTCCAGGCTGGGGGTCTCTTTCATCTACACTGCCAGTTTCTTGGTAGACTAGCCTGCAGAGTTTTTGCCTTACCCCTGAAATGGGGGCCAGACTCTGAGTGCTCCTCGTATCGAGTGAGCTTCGACCAGCTGGGGAGAGATGAGTACCAGATAGCTGGAGGTTGAGGCGGGCGACGTTCCCCAATACCACCTGAGACTGGTGTGGCTGATGGAACTTTGACTATGCCCTCTGGCAGAAACCTTATACGTTATACTTACCTTGGTGCCCAAGCAGCATGGCAGATGCCCGGTGGAGCTGTTTTGGCAGCTATAGAGGGGATTGACTTTGGATTCACCCCCTTAGCCGTCACCTACGCAGACGGACATTGGACATTGTTTTTCCTCGTCTCTCCGCTGTGTTTCCTTTCCCTCCCCTGCCTTCTCCCTCCTACATAACCTTGTTTGTTTTTCTCCTAACCCCCTGTCGCGAACCCTCACTCCCACCCTCCTTCATGCTCCAGATAACTTGTGCATGTTTTTTATTTTATGCTATGGTAGCAAATGTAACTTTGTGCAACTTTTTCTTATGTAAAGCGCTCTGATGCCTCCTGGTCTAGTCAGCGCTATATAAAACTTTTCAAATAAAATAAATAAAAACATAAATAAAATTATATTGGACCTTTCTAAGAAATTGATATATTAGTCGCTCAGGATATTAATTCATAGGTCCACATATGTCTCATTAATGGGAGCCAAGTACCCCATTTTAGTATTTGAATTGCTAAGGGTAGGAAAGCAGACACATTTGAAACTATGGTGAAGAAGGAAATTAAGGAAGCATTTCAGAGCAAAAAATGCGAACATTCCAACTTAACTAAAAAAGAACTAGGGATGATAAATCAAATGGCCAAGGATGAGTCCGTAGAATTTTGCAGGGCGAGCAAGGGAAGATCCCTGGTATTCATGGACCACATGAGGAATCAAGTAACAGATACATCAATAAACATGATTACAGAGGAGCACTTGACCAAAGAGTTTATCGAAATGTTGGAGCGTGTTTTCAGAATAACCAACCGGCTATTACTATCAGTGGCAGTCTGTGCAGATAAGAGCCGTGGAGTGGTGGGGCAGGGCAGGGGTGGTTTTTCAGGGTGGGCAGGACGGGGGAAGTCGACAGATGACAGAATAGGTAAAATGACATAAATTATTCCTATTCCGTCATCTGTCGACATTCCCCCTTGCCCTGCCCCACTGTGCTTAACTGCACGGACCGCTGCTGATTACCATTGAAGACAGACAATATCTAACACAAGCTTACCCACAGATTCCTTATTTACACATGTTTCCAAAGACACAAAAATATCTAAATAAACCACCATTTTGATCCACAGTGTCAAATAGAGGATCCATACATAAACCAACCAGGAAATACATAGATCAATATCTGGAATCAAGTGTACGGAGTATAAAGTAATATGTGAAGGACACCTCAGATTTTCTCAACAAATCGAATGACATTAAGATAGAAGATCAGTAGAACATACTACTCTGCACAATCGATGTACACTCTGTTTTCACTTCAATGGCACGTGACTCAGGCCTGGTGGCCATAGAGTGATCATTGCTAAATTGGATGGTGGATGAGGATTTGAATATATTCTTATTAGAATTGATGCATTTCACACTCTACCATAGTTATTTGCATTCGGAAGACAAATACTTTATACAACTGTCTGCAACTTTAATGTGAAACTGTGAAGCTCCCTGTTCATGCAGATGTTTGAGGAGGAACATGTCTACACCAGCAGGAAGTGGGCCGACAGTTTGAAGATGTATTTAAGATTAATTGACTACATTATTTTGGTTTAGAAAGACGCTAGAGAAGAACTAGAGGACATCATAATTGAATTGAGCTCTGTAGATGAAAGTAACCTTCAACAATAGGAAATTCCGAACTGACATTTTTGTGAAAACCACTGATTGGAACAATCTATATACATTTCACAAGTTTCCAGCAATTTTCCTTGAAGGAGCATCTGCCATAATCACTATTTATATGAATCAATAGAATAACAGATGATTCAGATATTTGCAACAAAGGCAAAATAATGATGTGCGAGAAATTCAAGACATATCATTTGATCCGCCCTGAACAGATAATGTATAATAACGCATGACTCCAGATTAGGATTACTTCCTTAACATGATGAACATTAACTCAAGAAGAGTTATGGGGGGCACTGTTTTACCAAACCCATTTATCAGTCACACGTTCATGTTTTAAGTTACAGACCATTTTCTTTACACAGTTCGCCATTTTAGAAATGTTTTGAGTTCACCAAATTTGATCACCACAATGAATTTGCACATACCTCGATCACTAGAGACCATTTTAACATGGCCACATTTAAAATCCAACTCACTGATAGGAAACAGTCCTATATTTATGTTTACCATGACACATTGGGGAATATTCTCAAGAAAGTGTGATAATTATTTTAAAATAAGCTTAACACAACTCTTCACATCGCAGTCTATCGCGGGAAAATAATGCTGTGTTAAGGTTGTATTCTCAACAAGGTGGTATCATGCGATAGTCTTACGATAACGCTTCAAATAATCGCGTTAAAATCAACGCAACACCGCAAAAATGCTAAACACGAACGTGAAAAAAGCGGCGATGTCCCAATCCGCGGTAGAAGATTCAGCGATAACCAGCGACAGGCCTGCAATTCCCACGCTTCATATGGGAAAATGCATCAGAAAAGCAGTGAAAAAAAACGGTGAGATGACAATGTACGAGTACAACCCCCACATCTCTGATGCAGAACAAATGTCCATTGTCCTGCATCAAATAGGCATCTCATCACAAACAGTCACTGTTGGACTTGGCCCTTTTGGCAAGTTCACCCCTAAACTTTTTGCTTTTAAATGAGACCTAATGTTAGTTCTTTTTGGCTTCTGCGCACTTTAAGACTGTGTCCCAGTGTAAAGTGAGTGCTCATTCTGAGTGCGTGTGGTGAGATTGGCCTGCCCTCCCATAGGAATACCTGGGGAATATGTGTGTCCATGGTAGTTCCTGATGTGAGAGGAGTGCAGGGGCGAGTTTGGTATTTGCGAACTCGTGAGATGAAATGCTGGGCGATGGTGTGCGCAGATTTAATGTTTCTAGTGTAGAAGTGCCACTTCTCGAAGTTGAAAAAATAGAAAAATAAAAACATAAAAGAATTTGGGTAACCCAATAAACTCTTTTAGGCTTGGGCAGTGAACAGTACAGGGTAGGGATTGACTCCAAGGGATTTTATTTGTACACTAATTCAGTTGATTTGCTAGCGTGAATCTTAGAGTTCATTGTCAACAATCTAACTCCAATGTATCTATGGGATAACCATAATATATATTAATATTAATCACAATGATAGGGACAGAAGAAACACATAGAAGATCCTGTTTATATGAAAATATATTGTATTTTATATGTCAGAAATCAATTAGAGGGAATACAACATATGGGTAATTGTAAGCAAAAATGTCACGAATAGATGTGTAAATGAATCAGCAAATCAGTTCATAACAAGACATCAGCTCCTATAAATAAACATGAATAACTAAGTCCATCAATGTACAAGAGTTACTCTTAAGAACATAAATTGCTTTGGAGATGATGACGAGGTCGACGTTTCGGTCTTTGTTGCAGTTGTCTACAAGACCATCATCAGGACAATTGTATATTGCAGAGGAAGCCCCTTAAAAGGATGTGATGGAGGTGGAATTGCTAAATTCATATAGCTAATGGTGGAAATAAGTCGCCGCAGAGATCTGCAGAGTTCTTGAAATCAGTATTAGTTAGTTCAAGTCAGCAATCCAACACCACAGGCATTTTCGGCATCCCGAAAACGCCTGTGGTTGCTGAATTGCCACCGGTGTGCTGTTGTAGCCATTAATTGACACGGACAACTTTTGATTCGAAGAGCTTTCCTACATTGGTGTTGGATTGCTGACTTGAACTAACTAATACTGATTTCAAGAACTCTGCACAATTCGCGAGTTGGCAATTTTTTTTAGCTTGTTCGCGCTTCAAAAATACAATCTTGCGCGCATGGCATTGACTTACCATGAGTTCACAGAGTTGCTTTCCTCCCGGTTTGCGTGCACTCCGCCATTTTGGATCTGGCTGTGAGATCACGCAAGACTTTTGGACCGCAAGTACGTCATGGAGTCCCGCCATCTTGCACTGCAAGACTTTGAGAACGCGAATACGTCATAAGGGCCCGCGATCATGCATCACAAGAGTAAACAATAGCGAATACGTAGATGCGAATCGCAGCTGACATCCGGCGGGAGAATTCAACAGCTCGCTTTCCCGAAGTCGCAAAAATTGCTGTTATGCACAAGAAATCTATCGCAGGCAGCATAACCCTTCTGAAAATGCTGATTTGGATCAGAATAACTCCTCAGATTGACATTTGGCTGCACTTTTTGTGCAAGGATTTTTGGGGGGGGGGTGGGAGGAAGGAAGTGCCCCAGAGTCTCCAACTTCCTGTTCCTGTCCAGTAGGATCCTCCCAGTGCTTTGTCCATGTCCTGGTCACTTTTCATTTGTATCTGGAGCTGGAAGGATTACTCTTTGTGGCTGCTGCTGGATATTTGTATTTGAGGACTTTTTGTTTGGATCACTTTTGGATTTGAGATTGTACAAGTAAGTTGGTGTTGTTTGTTTGGGGCATTGCAGTTGTTGCAACTACAATTTATAAACTTTTTCACAACTTTAAAAAAAATATTGTGGGTAGCCACAGTATCCAGTAGGCCCAGGTTTAGTCATGGGTGCATGATACAACTGTTTCTGTGAGTTTTGTTGAACTTAAATATCATTTGTGGCATGGATGGCATGGAATTGAATAGCTCACTGTTATATGTGGAAGTTTTTTTAATTTTGGGGTGCGTGTTAAAGCCACACTAGCCATGTGCATGGACCAAGTCTTTCTGTGGGGTCTCTTGAATTAAACATCATTTAGGGCATGGATGGCATTGGATTGAGGTGATTTTTGTGTGTATTTCGATTTTTTAGGTTTAACTTGGTCGGAAGATACATTTTATTTACAAGCAACTAGACAATGTTAAAAAAAAGTGATGAGATACTGTAAGGGTAGTTATGACCCAAAGTATCTATGTATGTGATCTGGTCTACATGTTTCAACTTTAAAGGAATGTGCCAGGTTTTCGTCAGGACCAAGAACAAGGAAGGTGGACGGTCTCCGCCCCCGATAAGGCGCACCCAATCCTATCTCCTTGTGACCATGTAAGCAAAAAATCGCTAATGGTGAAAGCTCTAACCACACTGGGTGAGCGTGGTGAGTAAAAGAAAAAAGACTCCTATTGTAGTATCTTTTAGCATCGGAGGGCAGGGGGTGGTGTCACCTCCGATAGAAACATATTCGTTTTGCCGTGGTGGTTAAGCCCATTACCTACATCCAGACCGCTGCCCCTTACAGTATCTCATCACTTTTTTAACATTGTCCAGTTGCTTGTAAGTAAAATTTATCTTCCCACCAAGTTAAACCAGGACAATTTTTAACACTCTTTTTTGCCCTTTACACCCACAACCTGCTCCACTGTAATTCAGGTGTTGTAGCACACCCTGGTGGCGTTAGGTCATCAGGGTTCATCAGGGTGGACTCCGATGATGAAGCATGTCACCACTAGGTTGGTGAGTGAGGTTTTTTTTACAAAAGGATAAATCCCTCCCTTTTGTCTTCTACACACCCCATTAGGAATTTTTCTGATTCTCTCAATCAGGATCAATCAGGAGTTTGTTAAAGCGCGACTACTCACCCGTAAAGGTCTCAAGGCGCTAGGGGTGGGGGGGTGCAGGTTCCATTCCATCAAGGAGGGGGTCTGTCGAAGAGCCAGGTTTTGAGGTTTCTTGCGAAGATGGGGAGCGATGTTGTCTGTCTGAGGTGGAGCGGAAGGGCGTTCCATGCTTTGGCCCCGAGGAAGGAGAAGGAGCGGCCTCCCGATCTGGTCTTTCTGGTGCGGGGGACCACGGCGTAGGAAAGCTGGGCTGATCGTAGGGTCCTTTGGGGTGCGTGGAATTTGAGTCGGCTGTTCAGGTATGCTGGTCCAGTGCCGTGGAGGGCCTTGTGTGCGTGGGTGAGCATCTTAAAGGTGATTCTCACCTCGACGGGGAGCCAGTGGAGTGTGTGCAGGTGCTGGGAGATGTGGCAGTGTTTTGGCAGGTTGAGGACCAGTCTTGCGGCGGCGTTCTGGATGTTCTGTAGCTTGCGGATGAGGTTTTTGTTTATTCCGGCGTAGAGTGCGTTGCCGTAGTCGAGTCTGCTGGTGACCAGGGCGTGAGTGACTGTCTTTCGGTGTTCAAGGGGGATCCATTTGAAGGTCTTACGAAGGAGGCGGAGGGTGTGGAAGCAGGAAGATGAGACAGAGTTGATCTGGCGGTCCATTTTGAGCTCGGAGTCCAGGATGATTCCCAGGTTGCGTGCGTGGTCTGTGGGGGTTGGCGGGTTTCCGAGGGCGGTGGGCCACCAGGTGTCGCTCCAGGCGTTGGGGTTTGGGCCCATGATGAGTACTTCTGTTTTGTTGGTGTTTAGTTGAAGGCAGCTGTTTTTCATCCATTTGGCGACGGCTTCCATGCCTTTTTCGAAAGTTGCGTCTGGCGGTGTTGGGCTCGTTGGATAGGGAGAGGATGAGCTGGGTGTCGTCTGCATATGACACGATGTTGTGTCCGTAGGTTCTGACAATGGGGGCAAGTGGAGCCATGTAGACGTTGAAGAGCGTCGGGCTGAGGGAGGAGCCCTGGGGGACTCCACAGGTGATCGGTGTGGGGTCCGAGAGGAAAGGGGGGAGTCTGACCCGCTGCGTCCTGCCGGAGAGGAAGGAGCAGATCCAGTCGAGGGCCTTGTCCTGGATTCCTGCATCGTAGAGTCTGCGTATTAGGGTGCGGTGGGAGACTGTGTCGAATGCCGCTGATAGGTCGAGGAGGATGAGGGCTACTGTTTCTCCTTTGTCCAGTAAGGTGCGGATGTCGTCTGTTGCGGCGAGGAGGGCGGTTTCCGTACTGTGGTTTTTTCTGAAGCCGGATTGGGAGGAGTCGAGGATGTTGTGTTCTTCAATGAATGTGGCGAGTTGGCTGTTGATGGCTTTCTCGATGACTTTCGCTGGGAACGGGAGCAGGGAGATGGGTCTGTAGTTTTTGAGGTCGGTGGTGTCCGCTGAGGGTTTCTTTAGGAGGGGGTTGACCTCGGCGTGTTTCCAGTCGTCGGGGAACGAGGCGGTCGCCAGGGAGCGGTTGATGGTTTGGCGGAGCATGGGTGCGATGGTGTTGGCGGCTCTGTTGAAGATGTGGTGGGGGCAGGGGTATGTGGGGGCCCCTGAGTCGATTGACTTCATTGTCTTCAGTGTGTCTTCGTGGTGAGGGCTGTCCAGTCATCAATCGCTGGTTTCCGGGTGTCGGGGGTGGTTGGTGAGGGTTCAGTGTGTTGGTTTTCTTCGTCGAAGTTGTCGTAGAAGCTCTTGATTTTGTGGTGGAAAAAGATGCTGAGTTTGTTGCAGAGGTCTTGTGAGGGAGTGATGTCGGTAGACTCGCTGGTGGGTTGGGCGAACTCCTTGATGATGCTGAAGAGTTCCTTGCTGTTGTGTGCGTGGGTGGAGATTCTGTCTTCAATCGCTTTTTTCCTCGTTTCTCTGATGAGTTGATGGTGGGCGTTGGTGGTGGCTCTGAAGTTGTTGTGGGCTTCTGTGGATTTGGTGTTTCTCCAGGCCTTTTCAAGGCGGCGGCATGTGCGCCTGGACTCTCGAAGTTCGGTGGTAAATCATCTGGCTTTCTTGGCACGGGTATTGTTTTTCTTGAGGGGGGCTATGGTGTTGGTGCTGTCCGAGATCCATCTATGCAGGGTTCGGGCTGCGGTGTTGGGGTCGTCGTTTTCCGCGATGGTTGGGGTGGAGTTGTTGAGTGAGGAGGTGAGCTGGTCATCGGTGATTTTGGTCCAGTTTCTTTGTGGAAGCAGGTGCTGGTGTCTGTGGATGGTGGGTGTTCTGAAGGTGAAGTGGACGCAACAATGGTCGGTCCATGGGAGTTTGGTGGTGTGGCTGAAGGTGATGGAGTTTCCTGTAGTGAAGAGGGGGTCGAGGGTGTGTCCTGCTGAGTGCATGGGCTCGGTCACGATCTGGCGGAGTCCAATGTTGTGGAGGTTGTCCAGGAGGCATGTGGTGTTGGGGTCCAGTTGATTGTCGAGGTGGAAGTTGAGGTCTCCCAGCAGGGTGTAGTTGGTGGATGCGATGGCCTGCGGGGAGATAATGTCCGTGATGGAGTTGGCGAAGGGTCCGCGGGGTCCAGGGGGTCGGTAGATGAGGGTTCCTCGGAGGGCGGCGGTGGGGCTGGCCAGTATCTTGAAGTGAAGGTGTTCCATCAGTTCTGTGGACTCGTCAGGGAGTGTGCTCAGGCAGAGGCTGGATTTGTGGACGATGGCGATTCCTCCTCCTGGGTGGATGGGGCGGTCCTTCCTGGAGATCTTGTATCGTTGAGGAGGATGCATTGCAGGGTCTTCGGTTTGGTTGTGTTCTTGTGGGCGGGTTGTGCTGGATCCGTGTTCTTGGCGGTGCTGCAGGTGTGCCGGCAGCAGTGACAGCTGAAGGGTCCATGGGTGTCGGCTGGTGATGCTAGTTTGCAGTTGTTGTTGCAGCCTGGGTTGAGTGCGTGGAGTGCTGCTGGGTCATAGCGTTGGCGGGGCGGAGGTCCAGGGTTCCTGGTGCTGGTTGCGGACGGGTCGCAGACGGGCGCAGACGTGCTTGCCTTTGACGCGCCTTCGGTGCACCAGCGGCGGCCGCGCAGTGGCCGCCATTAAGTAGGGGTCGGGGAGGGCTGGACAGCTGGGAGGCGGGGAGGGGAGCTGGATTTGGCCGGTCGTGCTGGGGGGAGGGGCCGCGGGGGCAGCAGCGGCGGGTAAAGGTAAGGGAGGAAAGAAGGGATAAAGAAAAAAGTGAAAATAAGCAGAAATAAGGCACAAAAGAGCAGAGATGCAGAAAAGAGCAGAAAGGTGAAAGATAGAAAGGGTCAAAAAAACGAGTGAAAACGAGTGAAGGAGCAAAGGGAGAGAAAGGGAAAATGGGCACAAATAAGGCACAAAAGAGCAGAGGTGCAGAAAGGTGAAAGATAGAAAGGGGAAAAAAACGAGTGAAAACGAGTGAAGGAGCAGAGGGATAGAAAGGGAGAATGGGCAGAAATAAGGCGCAAAAGAGCAGAGGTGCAGAAAGGTGAAAGATAGAAAGGGGAGAAAAACGAGTGAAGGAGCAGAAAGAAAGAAAGGAGACAGAGGTCCACTGGACCACCAGGGATGAGGAGCAGGGAAACCTGCGGGTGGAGGAGGGCCTCGATCACCAACACTGAAGAGTGCAGGGGCAGGGGCACCTCACTTAATGGTGGAACTGCGAGGGTGGGAGAGCAATTTCACTGACAATGAGTCAGTGGTCTTGCTCGCCTGTCCCCGCAGTGGCTGCCATTAAGTAGGGGTCGGGGAGGGCGGGACAGCTGGGAGGCGGGGAGGGGAGCTTGATTGGGCCGGCCGTGCTGGGGGGGGAGGGGCCGCGGGGGCAGCAGCGGCGGGGAAAGGTAAAGGGAGGAAAGAAGGGATAAAGAAAAAAGGGAAAATAAGCAGAAATAAGGCACAAAAGAGCAGAGATGCAGAAAAGAGCAGAAAGGTGAAAGATAGAAAGGGTCAAAAAAACGAGTGAAAACGAGTGAAGGAGCAGAGGGAGAGAAAGGGAAAATGGGCAGAAATAAGGCACAAAAGAGCAGAGGTGCAGAAAGGTGAAAGATAGAAACGGGAAAAAAACGAGTGAAAACGAGTGAAGGAGCAGAGGGAGAGAAAGGGAGAATGGGCAGAAATAAGGCGCAAAAGAGCAGAGGTGCAGAAAGGTGAAAAATAGAAAGGGGAGAAAAACGAGTGAAGGAGCAGAAAGAAAGAAAGGAGACAGAGGTCCACTGGACCACCAGGGATGAGGCGCAGGGAAACCTGCGGGTGGAGGAGGGCCTCGATCACCAACACTGAAGATTGCAGGGGCAGGGGCATCTCACTTAATGGTGGAGCTGCGAGGGTGGGAGAGCAATTTCACTGACAATGAGGCAGTGGTCTTGCTCGCAGTGGTCTTGCTTGCAGTGGGCATTCTCTATGGTGGTACTCCTCCATTTGTTTAATTAATTAGTCTCTTGAATTTAAACATCATTTAGGGCATGGATGGCATTGGATTGGGGTGATTTTTCTATGTATATCGATTTTGTTGGATGCTGTTGGGGCCTGGTCCAGGGCCTGGCCATTTGGGTGGGGGGGGAGCATATCGAGGCGAGGCAGTTTTTGCCATAGGCCGGCAAGCTTGCGGGCCAGTAGGCCTAGGGTTATGAATGGGTTCATGAAACAACTCTCTTTGTGTGGTCTCTCTTCTATTAATTTAAACATCTATTTTTGATTAGAATTGCAATGTTTACTTTGGGTCTTTCCGTTTTTGGGTGTGTTGTGTTAATAATAATAAATGCTTAGTTGCAATAGTATTAATTGAAGCACGACATATGCAACATTTATTTAACTGATGTTCCTCTGGCTTCTTTGTTTTAAGGTGCACAAAGACTGAGAACCAGGGATCCTCCTCATCATCATCACTTGTTGTAGTGCCAAGAAGAAGTCCTGCTGCGGTGTGTGCACAACGTCCTGTGACATCACGTGTGGCCACAGACAACTCTGCAACTCGTGCAACTGCGTCCTGCTGTTCTGACATCTGAAGAAGATGGGTCCAAAGAAAGGTGGCCGTATCTCTTCTACCAAGAAAGTTGCCAGTGCCACTGCCAGTAAGAAGGAGCAGAAGAAGCAAGTGGCGCCACTTACCAAGGAGACTGGTGTGCCGACCAACACTTTTTTGGGAAAAAAACTACACCTGCAGCACCGGTGTCCGCAGGGGACAAAGCTGGGAGCAGCACCTCCGCTTCATTGGTCTCAGTACCACCACGCAAATGTAGGCCCAAGCCCATAAGTGCCGCAGAGGCAGCACTTATTTGCACTTTCACCATCAACCAGTGATGTTGGCATTGACTCATCGCAAACTAACATTTAATCAACGCAGGGTGTAACTCATCCGACGAGTGTTCAACCACAGCCACAACCACAGGTGCAACAAGAAGAGGCGCAAGGAGAGGCGCAAATAGAGGCGCAAGTAGAGGCGTAAGAAGAGGCACAAGGACAGGCACAAGGAGAGGCACAAAGATAGTCACAAGGAGAGGCACAACTGCCCACAATACTTGTTCCTCCAGAAGTAGTGGCACATCAGGAAATCAAGATTCATGCGGAGGTATCAGCCGAGCAAGCCACTCCTGATGATCCATTGTCTTCCAGATCCCCAGCAAGGAAAAGGTCAAGGAGGGCTAGTACAACTTCTTCTTCAAGCCCCCTTCCTTCTGATGATCTAGATCTGGATTGGCACCCACCAATTCAGTCTGAGATTGAGGCAACACATGAGCTGACAAAGCTAGGTAAAAGGAAGGTTCCCGCAAGGCTTTCAGTTATGGGTGATGACGAAGAAGTAGAAGTGGTGCATTCTGCTGCTGATGAAGAGTCTGACGATGATGGCCCAGTCCTCACGGTCGTCACTCCAGCCCCAGCGGGCATGCAGCAGACAGACATTTTCACCCTATCCCAAAATGCTGCGCAGGATGTGGGCGGCGTGGCACTGGTACCACCACCAACACAGCTAACCACTACACCAACACGACCTACAGCTTCCATATTTTCTCTTCATAAGGGCAGGTAGGGACCTCCATCCAGCTCGACCTCCATTACCTCAAGTAGTGGTGCTGTAAGTGCACAACAGAGTCAAATTCCGCCATGCCCATCCTCCACTTCATCCGGCATTGAAAGTGGCACCTCCATCACCACCACCAGAAAAATCTCAACTCCCCTGTTTGGGACTTCTTTAGTATTAGCAAAAAGGCAGAAAACCAAGTTATTTGTTCGATTAGTAAACAAGTAGTTAGTCAGGGTAAGCTTGGTACCAACTATGGTACCGGAGGCTAGAGAGGTCATCTCCAAAAATACCACAGCATCCAGTGGGAAGCGCACCTAAGTAACATCCGGAAAGCCAAAAGTAGAAATCCAAATGTAGCCATTGAGATTGCATCTAATGACAAGGATCTGATCGTGCAGGGGGGAGGTACCCCTGGCAGCAGCACTACAGTGGTAGCGACACACCCTCTACCCCAGCAACATCTAGGTGGCACAGTAAGAGTCTGGTAGAGACACCAATGCGAAAAAGTACACCAATGAGCCTAACTGAGTTGAAGAAGTCCGGATCATCATCACATATGAAAACAGTCCAGACCGCCATTAAAAGCATGTTTTGGTCAGTGGCGCCATTGGAACGCAACCACCCAATGGCACGTCTGTATAATGCAATGCTGGCTAAAAGGTTAGCGCTGGGCGTTCTCCCTTTTTCTTTCGTGGAAGGGGTGGGTTTTCTAGAATTTGTAGCAACAGTCTGCCGTAAATGGAAGGTTCCTAGCCGGTCCTATTTTGCCAGAGTTGCGGTTCCAGCACTACATCAAGCTGTGCTGGATGTGATTCGGGCAGCTTTGCAGAAGAGTGCTGTTCACACTATCCACAGGACAGCAGACATGTGGAGCAGTTGTCAAGCCGTTGATTACATGTGCATCACTGCAGACTGGATCTCTTTTGCGGGGGTTAGAGAGAAGATAGCTGCAGGTGTTGACAGTGTCACAATTTTTCAAGTTACTCGGAAACATGCTACAGTAGCCATGTTTGTCATGGAGAAATATCATACTGCAGTAACCATTTTGGAGGAGTTTAACAGTAAGGTCTTTGAATGGCTGCAGTCAAGAAAGCGCATGATTGGTTATGTTTCCACGGATAATGGCAGTAATATAGTTAAGGCCATGGCTGATGGTGGCTATTTCAGAGTGGCGTGTTTGGCGCACAGCATTAACATTATTGTTCAAGATTTCTTTAAAAAAGAAAACACAGTCAGCAAGTTACTAACCACCTGCCGAAGAGTCAGCACACATTTCAGCCATTCTTTTAAGGCCTGGAAGCAGATGAGGATCATTCAATGTGACCGTAGAGTGCCAGCCAGAGGACTCATCCAGGAGGTGGCATTACGTTGGAACTCAACCTTCTACATGCTTGAGCGTCTGTTTGACCAGTACTTGGTAATCAATGAGTATGTCTTTCACGCACATGGTGGTTCTATGAAAGACATGAGGCTAGAGGTGGAGAAATGGGACCTAGTTAAAAGCCTGACAGACATGCGTGGTCCTTTTGAGGTGTTCATGCGTGAAGTCAGCATGGAGGACTGTACTTTGGGCAAAGCTATCCCATGGTTGCGCATGCTAGAGCACCAACTGAAGGTGGTGTCTTCAACGTTCTGAGTTGATGCTGAAAAACGAGGAGCATATCAGCTGGCGGAGAGCCTATTAAGCCACCTAGTTGACAATGCAAGGCTTAAAGCAATACATTCAGAACAACATTACATTTGTGCCACTATTCTGGATCCACGGCACAAAAAGGCACTGGACAGCAATACATTATGTTTCCAAGTACAAACATTGGCTATCTCTGTCAGCCGCTCGGCTCGGTTCAAAAAAGAGCGGCAGGAAATTGAAGGAACCACCACAAGTACTACTGAAGCAGCAGCCCATCCGGCATCAAGGTCCACTTCTGTGGCCAAAGGCAGTCACTTTCCCTCAGAGCGGTTACAGACACCAGCAACCGTATCATCATCACCTGCACCAGGCCAAGCAATAATATTGTCGGATTGGATAACTCATCAAGGGTTTGCTCGTTCCAGTGTTGATGAAAAGGCAACAGATGGTACGCAAAGTGGAGCACCCCTGGAGGATCTTGAGTGGATGGTGCAGGCCTATCTGGATGACCCAACAGAGGTCTTCTTTGATCAGAACCCATTAGTGTAAAGGTATGGGAAAAGGCCGCATTAGCCACTGATCACCAAACTGGATATACATTATTTGGCTCGTAAGTGTGTCTTCTGAACGTGTTTTCAGTGCTGCTGGTGCCATTGTAACTTCAAAAAGGACCCGCCTCTCGCCCGAAAATGTGGAGAGGTTAATAATGATCAAGATGAATCAGCACTTTATACTACCAGATTACAAAATACGTGAATCCACGCTGGAAGAAGAGGACACCGACTTAGGTGACAGAAATTCTTCTCTGTTAGCTGACCTACTCCCATTTCAATTTACAGAGTTTGAGGACGAGCTTTACTTCCCTGACACCTAGTCTTGAAATACTTACTTTTTTTCGTCCTTATTCACTTTTATTTCTGTGTGTCTTTCTTTATTTTTCAACTTTTAGCACAACACAACCCTAATCACAACAAATCCATCAGCAGCACTGTCTTCGTCTTATTTCCTTATTGAAGGTGCCGCTGTCTGCATTCCTGAAGTTCACAAGTTCACAACTCAGTCATGCTCCTCTATCCTCCTCCTCCAGACTCCCCCTATCCATTTCCCTCCAAGCAGATGGCCGGATTACGCAGAATCAAGAAACTGTCGCTTCGTAGACGAGTCCCCTCAAAAGAAGTGGGACTGGAATGTCGGACTATGCTGACTGTTACTTCTGAAATTGACACGAGAGGCTGCCCTGTGGCCCTTCACTTAAGAATAAGATGCTGACAAAAAGTGGAACAGGTAATGAATGATAAGATGGCATACACTGGACAACACTGGCTGTCTTGCTCTGATGAAAGCAATTGCTGTTTGTTTGTTGTGCATGAAATGAATCCTAAATGTTCTGTTATTATTTAATATTTTACACACTAAATGTAATTCAAATCTACTCTGTTTACCTTGTTTAATGCAAATTGTACTTCTACTGCAGGGGCCACTACGTTGCCTTTTTTAATATGGAAAATGTCATTGGACTCACTGTGTGTAGACTGTGACTGCATGAACAACATTGAGTTTGCCAACACCATGATGATGATGAGTCATGATGACCAAAGTTACATAATATCTTTACAATCACTCACTGGGATGGATGGATCATCATCGTCGATTTACGGAAGAACTATTGCCATTTTGTGAGTGGCAAATAGGTAAACAATTCAACAACAACCACAGCAGAACTACATGTCTGTCTAGTTGTGGGATTGAGTGGTCGAGCCAGTGTAGTGTTATGCCAGAGTCCAGACAGCAGTTCATGTAAAATTGCGGCTATGTGGCTTGCTATATAAAATTAGATCTGCTTTGTCTGTCTGTGTCAAAGAGGTATGCTACATGGAGGTTGGTTCACTCAGTGGTGCCTGCCTTGACCATCTGCATGGCCCTGGCCTGCTGTTTGCTAATTATTATCCTGGAAATAGAGTCTCAGAGTAGGCACTTTAGAAATTATGCATGTATGTAATACTGTCGCCTCTGAAAGTGAAAGTGTTATTTTTGCGCTACACACCGTACCTTATATTTTTTCTACGGGGTGTTTTAATATCCCTTTCTGTTTTTCCATCGACAATTACAGGCCGACACTTACCCTGTGCGATTGGAGAAACATTAACTCAGGCTTACCATAGCAATCCACAATTCCGCATCCGCCAGGCAATCAGTAGACAGTGTGGTCACCAAGATTGATCGACGGAGCGCCCGATGGAATGGGGGAATACCGCAAATAAGAGGAATGGCTGGATTCATGCAACTCCCCAATTTGACCAGGACAACTACAACATACAGTTACAGTATCCACTTCACTTGTCCTAATCTTTTAAATAATGTTATTAATGTGAACTTCTATGAGTGCGACTCTGTGAGTTTGCTCTCTGCTTCAAATTCTTCCGTACAGCTATTTGATAAGTTTCTTTGCTATTTTTAAAACTAATGTAATGTACTACTATGTGTTTATTCTCTCTGAGGGCAGATAGGCAAGTGAAATTGCGTAATTACTGCAGCCCTGTACTATCTAATTGTTTAGTACTAGGTAGTAAGTTGTAGTAAGTACTACTTTTCAGTAACGTAACCATTCATGTAGCAAACAACTTTATGCATGCACTTCCTTTATGTCCCTTAAAAGATTTATGGATATCTTCGTATCCAAAGATTTGTTTGTCTTCATTTGTTGTTTGACCATGCTGTTTTTTTTTCTCTCTCCAAAAACCTTTCCCAAAAACGCCCATTCCCATCCATTTTTCAAACCCTAACCCTCTTCCCCCGGGCTATGTGGTTTTCATTGAGGTGTGACTAAATGACACCTATAATTCCACACGCTTGCTGGGGAGGATAAGGTCAAAAGCAACAGAAAATCAATTTCAAGGCAGGTCAATGAATCCAAGGATATATTCTTATTCTGCTTGACACACACCCATGAGTATTTGCAAATCAATTCAGAATTTCATGTCCGCCATCGAGTGGATTTATCATCAACAACATCCTCCTACACGTCATGAATGCTTACGCTGCTGTGTCCTTCAGTACTAGTTCTTGTAGTATCCATAATCCATGCAACTGGTAGTTAACTTTTGATTGAATACTTTAGCATTGCTTTGGCTGCAATTTATGACACTGTTCTTGTGTACTGTACTATTGTACTGTTCTAATGCTCCTCTCAGACCACTCAATGTCTCATTTCCTTTTTTCATATGCTGCTACTGCCAGTGTGTACCACTACTACTACCACCGCAACAATGCCATTTCATCTGTCCAGGATTCCATAACCAACCTTAATCACCATTTGCCATGCAGCCAGCCCTGTGCCTAGCCTTATTCTCAAACACGAATCACAGGTAAGATAAGCATTTTGGGGAGGAAGAATAATGGAGTAGGAGGAGAGGAGAGACTGACAGTAATACTAGTAAAGTAGTAGGACAATTGAATTCACTAACTCTGTCAGTGGCACTTTTGTACAAATTTGGGCAATTACTTAGACAATTTGAATCAACCAGCAGTTAAGTTTCAGGAAAACAAACCTACAGTTAACCCCCCCCCTCCGCCTCCCACACAAAACAGTAAAAAAGCGTATACTATGTTTAAGTGGAAAATAAATAATTATTTTTCGACTCTAACAAAAATAAACTATCCCACAAGACCCGACTCACCCCCCTCCCTAACCCCAACCAATGTCCCTGAAATGACCCCAAAAGTCCAAAAAACCCAACGCCCAATTCCCATCCCCCACAAAAGTCTTTTTAAAAGGGGCAAGGGACAGAGTCTCTCTACTTTGGCCGGCAGTGTCCTGTGGCCAGGTGGTCATACAGCTCTCTTCTGAGGGCCTTGAGCAGGATTTTCTGCCTCTCTACCTCCGGCTCAAGGTAGGCTACTCGCAGGGTTAGGCGGTGCACATGCGCCTTTCAGGTACTAAGGGGGAAAGCTGTTGGTTTTGCTGCTCGGCGGCGGCGGGTGGCTGCGGGACCATGGCGCTGTACCGCTGGAGGATTGCGCTGGCTGTATGACCCAGGGGCAGTGGAGGAGGATGCAGCTGTTGTTGTTGACTGCGAGTCATCCTCCTCCTCCTGAGCCACCCGCCGCCGATATTCTGCGACAATTGCCTCCAGCTTCCGTCGCCTGGCCCGGAGAGCCAACACCTTCCTTGATAGTTTAGAAGGAGTATCTATATGAAGAAAGAAAAAATACTGTAACCAATACTCTTTAAGATTAACACAAAATAATTCAACAGAAAGTTGTGTCACAGTAGCACTAGCAACTTGCAAGCACAGTACATAACCTTTGTGGCATGTATCTATCTAACCTCCCACTTCGTCTTTCTCTGCTACAACATTAGTGGGAGTTTCAGGAATTATACTAGCACTATGGACTCACTACATTACACTCAGACAGTACACAAGTCTTCTTCTTCTATCTTGTAGGTAAACTTTTGGAAGCCGGCATAATGCCAGCGCAGTCAGCTTGCACCCGAGAAAAACAGACGCAAGCCATGATGACTCCAGACTCGCGTTACTGTTACCAGTACATGCTGGTTGGGAAGCTCTTACTTTTCTATTATGGGTGGCACTGGCCATACTCTGTTACAAGTTACAACAAGGGCTACTGCTCAATTAATTTAACTTTCACCCTGCCCTGCCCCTGACGATTACAAAAGGAAAATGTAAATGTAAATGTAAACGTGTTTGTATTTATACTGCGCCTTCTACCCAGAGGTCTCGTAGCGCTGTATTCATACCACTGTGGAACCCTTCCTGGCTTTCCTGTGAGATGTCCACTCCTGTGCACCCCCAAGGTGAAGCCAGGTATCCAAGCGCTGCTGGGGCCGTTGTGGAGATTAAGCAAGCTATTGCCCAAGTCACAGAGTGGGACTCATGATTAGACTAGGCACCGAGGCGAGAATTATCAGGTCCGGGGAGATTGAGTCCAAGAGCCACCGAGGCAGGAATTGAACCCTGGTCCCAGGCCAGACCTCTGCATCAGGGTCTGCCGCTCTAACCATTGAGCAATGCATCTCCAACTTCCACAAAATGATCATCTATCCCTTCACATGATATTTGCTTATATAAGGGATGACTTTAGGTGCTCTGTTTTTAATTGATTGAGCGAACACCGATAGGCCACACATGAATGACAGGGTTGAAAAAAAATTATTAACATAGGTAGGGAGTGGTCCCCGTAATCGCCGGCGGAAGGCACTTGTGGCTTGACTTGATAATGTGAACTATACAATATAGATACAATATAGATACACAAATGCAGTGCTTTCAAACTACTGTTAGTCAAGGGAGTATTCTGAAAAATTACAACTTCTTATTTCCTCGGCTTTCCTACTCTGGTACGAACATGTGTTGTTACATGCTCTTCAAACTAACACTCTTCATCCAGTTACCATCTACTCTGTCTACTCTACATACACCTATGCTATCTATGAGGAAGATACCATCCTGGCATCCATCCATTCAAAGTAAATGTCAATCATTCTTCTTAATGTCTCACCTGGACAAACCTTACTTGCATTTGACCCAAAGGATATATTGGGCCCACATACAGTTTCTGTTTCACCCACCCAGTCTGTACTCTTTTCTTTCTCCTTCCACCCATCCTTGCTTCAACTGGCCATGCATCAGATTCCTACCAGCCACCTCTGTCTGCATTCAAAAACACGTATCATTCTTTGCCTGTCATTAATTTAACTCGCTCGTCCTTCCTTACACCCTTCTTTCCCTTTTCGGTCATCTCATCCATCAAGCTCATCTCTGATCTGACTTGGCTTCTCGATAAAACTTGCACAGCTGAGTTGAAGTCAAATTTAGGGGAGGCCATTGGTTACTCATCAACTCCCGCCGCTAATGCTATTGCTAATGAGAAGTCAAGGGTGACTGTCTTCTACCTGGTTGACAAAAAATTAGTTCTAAATTTGTAAGTCTTCTTAACAGTAAAGTGTACTTGTACTGTACAACATATTCACCCCTGCAGCGAGCTTACTCTGCAATCTCAATAAGTAAGGAATATAATAGCTTACTACTGCCCACCACTACCGAGGCATCCCCCACAGCAGCAGTTCCTGCTGGCACTGGTGGCACCGCATCCACCCCTGGAGTGACCACCTCTGCGCTGGCCCTGTGTCAGACTCTTATCTTGTCGAATTCAATTTTCTTATTCTTGCTTTTGGCTTGCACTGGAACAGAGATGCTAAGTCCCAAAACCCCTTCAGAGACAATCCAGAGGTCAACTTAAAACTGAACCTCTAGACTATTCCTTTGGGGGAAGGGGGAATGGATAAAATAACAAACAAAGAAGAGACTGGTCCTGGCTGTTCCTCTGGTTCTTTTTCAGTCTTGTAGTTTTATTTGTCTTTCGAACCTAAGGAAGGAATACACAATTAATCTTTCAATCCTGTCTATTCTTTCCTGAACCTTCTCTTCTGATATCTTTTATTTATTTCTTAACATACCCGGAACTCCCAAGATCTGTGCTTCTCTTCTGTTTACTCTTGTTAACTTTTCTAGTCAAATAGTTGCCAATTTTGAAATCCCTAGCAGGGGCCCACCCCGCCAGGGACTCTGTGCCGATATTTGTAACACCTAGCGGGTGCCCACCCCGCTTTATATGTGAATTCAAGAGGGATCCTACCCCTCATCTGCCCTGCATCACCGCCGCAGCCCTGGATCAAAGAGAAATGCCGCCGCAAGCCAGGAAACCCCGGTAGTCAGGCAACCCTCGCCGTGACGTGGGCGGGCCTGACCCGGAAGCATTTAAGCAGGAAGCAGCTGGAGCCTACCCGCGCTCCTGCATGTGCCAGGAGAGATGCGTGGGAAGGACTGAAGCTGGAAGCCGCCGGGAGCCCACCCGCGCTCCGGTGCACAGAAGAAAAGTGAGGCACGGTCTGGAGGAGGACGGAAGCCCACCCTGCCTCCACAGGACACTGGCAGGAGCCTTGCCAGCTCCCCAGTGAAGTCCCGGTCCCAGAAGAGGGACCGGGCAAAGCGGAGTCCCCGGAGAGCAGAAAGCACCTCGGTAAGTCAAGACCGGCTGGGGAGGAGTCTCCATATGTTCGGGAGTGCTGCTGGAGAAGGGCAGCGTGACCCTACCTCTGTCCTGAGCGGGTCCGCCATTGCGGGACACTAAAGCATTGGGGGCTCCTTTGTTTATTCATAGAGCCTGGGGTGGCTCTACTGGGGCATATTTTATTTTCGGACGCCCGTGGCTCCAACGTGAGGACTAGTCCATCCCCAGTGCTGGGGCCAAGTTTCCCTCAGTGGCGCCCCCGTAGCGGGCCACTGCAACGTGGGTGCAGATTGTGTTGAAAAGCCCCAACTGTTTCCAGAGCCTAGAGAGCTCCAAGAGGGGTACCTTTTGTCCTAAGGGTTATGGAGAGCCCATGCCGCATTCCTACCTTGCAGCTGCCCAGCAATAAGTGGGCAGCTGCAACATTTAGGCTGTGCACATCTTGGTGATCTTACAGCTGCCCAGCCAGTAGTGAGCAGTGCATCGTTTAGGCCTGACCATTTGGCTCACTCTACGCCTGCTGCCTGCGCAGCCAGCCCAGACATTCTGGACATTGGGCATTTGAGACCCCTTGGACGGCCAGTTGTCCAGGTGTCAGGATCTAATGTGATTTTGGCGCAAGGTGATTGGTGATTTGTGTTCATGTTGGTAATTCTCTGATGTAAGTTATGCGTAATGTGCAACGCCTTTATGCCTGTGATACCTCTAAATGTGTTTTTATTATTAGGAGGTTGTTTTGCCTAGTATGCTATGCTAGTGAGTTTATGTTTCCCTGCGTGACCTATGCCTAAGGTGATTAGTATTGCGTAGTGTGTACCTACCTTTTACCAGTGATTACTGGTTGTGTTCTACAACTGGTATTTTGTGCTACAAGTATTGTATGTTCTAGAAGTGCTAGTTATACTAAGTGCTGATTCTGACAGTTGCCCATGTGGCCCGGTCATTTTTATAATCCCCTGTAAATACTGACCAGTGCCAGTTGGCACAGTGTAATTGTGTGATTATGATCTAATGTGTTTATGGTAATACAAAGGCTATTTTTATATATATCCAACAACAAAGTAAGAGAGGTCTAAACTGGTCAAGCTCACGGCTGCCATAGACGTGGAGCAAAAAAGATAAGCAAGATATTGATGATCACAGTCACTCTAGTTGAGTGGGATCACAGTCACTCTATTTGAGTAGGAAAGCCCTCACACACCGACCTAGTCAGTGTCATGCTTCATCATCGGGCCCCACCGAAGAGACCGAGTGTCTCTTCGGTGTGCTGCGACGCCAGAAAGACTGCGGAGCTGGTTGTGTGGGGAGGAAGTGTTGTGAAGGTTCTCAAATTAAAAGTGACTAATAGGGTATCGAAAAAAACTTTAATAAGTGATCCCTAAGACACGTGTAAGTGGTAATATGTGTCTGAATTTAAAAGCCAAGGTTATTAGGATCTAATTTAAATTCAGCTAAATACCACAAATTTGTTAAAATCAGTCAACATGTTTCTGCCTTTGTGGTATATATTCACCATGGCATTCTTCAGGACTATAACCCCGGCGGTATGGACACTCTAATAGTCCACCCTGACCTGGGGACGTGAAAGTGAAAAGGAAAAGTGAAAAAAGTGCTTAAAATGGGAGAGCAATTTGCTCAATCCAAAAAAGCCCCAAAATTCGGGGTATATCAGCACTTTAAAATAGGGCGCTACGATCGTCGGGGTCCGGTCTAGAGGGTTGCAGTAGGTTTAAAAGCGGGCTGAGAGCGCTGAGGGCGATGTGCCAATCGCGCTCCAACCCCCCTCCCGAGACCCATGGTGCAAGTAGCGCCCTATTTTAAAGTGCTGATATACCCCGAATTTTGGGGCTTTTTTGGATTGAGCAAATTGCTCTCCCATTTTAAGCACTTTTTTCACTTTTCCTTTTCACTTTCACGTCCCCAGGTCAGGGTGGACTATTAGAGTGTCCATACCGCCGGGGTTATAGTCCTGAAGAATGCCATGGTGAATATATACCACAAAGGCAGAAACATGTTGACTGATTTTAACAAATTTGTGGTATTTAGCTGAATTTAAATTAGATCCTAATAACCTTGGCTTTTAAATTCAGACACATATTACCACTTACACGTGTCTTAGGGATCACTTATTAAAGTTTTTTTCGATACCCTATTAGTCACTTTTAATTTGAGAACCTTCACAACACTTCCTCCCCACACAACCAGCTCCGCAGTCTTTCTGGCGTCGCAGCACACCGAAGAGACACTCGGTCTCTTCGGTGGGGCCCGATGATGAAGCATGACACTGACTAGGTCGGTGTGTGAGGGCTTTCCTACTCAAATAGAGTGACTGTGATCCCACTCAACTAGAGTGACTGTGATCATCAATATCTTGCTTATCTTTTTTGCTCCACGTCTATGGCAGCCGTGAGCTTGACCAGTTTAGACCTCTCTTACTTTGTTGTTGGATATATAACCGGGGATTAAGAGAGTGTCTTTGGAATCTCCCTATCTCTCTCTTTGTTGTTACATATTTTTATATATAACCTTGTGTGGAGTTCCTTTTTGTGGTGTGCCTAGTGTGTCGCTGCTGTGTGTGTGTTGCGCAAATGCTTTACACATTGCCTCCCGGATAAGCCTGACTGCTCGTGCCAAGCTACCAAGTGGGTGAGCAGGGGTTATCTTTGGTGTGTAACTCCCTTGCCCTGTCTAGAGTGGTGGTCTCTGCCTGGCTTTGGCGCAAGCCTCAGCCAACCAGAAATCCCCTTTCTAACATTCACAATGTACAGTGACATGCAATCTGCATGTAAACTGAGCCAATGCAGAAATATACATGGAACACACTGTGAAACTGTATCTCCCCTTCACATTGCAGAGGGCCAATCAACACCTTCTGCACACAGACGTGTCATATCCATGATCAATCAAGTGTGAAAGCATGGACGAATGCAGGGGCAGTGACTTTCCCTTACGTACATGTTGCTCAATTTGTAGGACATGAGTCACAGGGTGCATCCCTGCATAATAGTGGCACATAATTGACCCCAAAAGAAGCCCTGTTGTCACTTGGAGGTCACAAATAACAGCCTATATGTAATAATTTGGGACACATGTGAAATGCTGAAGAGTGGGCTTCCATACTATCAGTGACACACAGAACTGGCATCTCAAATACGTGACACCCTAAACAGCCACTCCATACAGAGGTGACACACCCACCATCTATCATCAAATTATGAAATCGTTAGCACTACATGTCGCACTTACACTTGTCTGAGTATTGTGCTTGTACAGATGACTGACATGCACTCAGGGAATGTGTCTTAGAATGCATTTAGTAGCATATGCTGTGCCTGTGGTCATTTTGTACTGTCCCATGATTGCTAAGGGCTGTCACAATGTGACGTGCTCATGTGACGGAATTGTCAATGATGGTGTTCTTACGGGCTATTCCTGCTGCAGATGCAAAGGGGTTTGGTCCACCTGCCTCATCTTCCTCATAATCGTCCGGTGCATCTGGCACTTGGATCCATTGGGCATTGGTGCATACACATATGTTGCGCAACACACAACATGCAACGATCATCTTGCACACAACGCCTGGGCTCTACAGGAGCCTGATATGTAAGAAGCTAGCCTGCACTCCTATAGATTCCTAAATTTAAATCATATTTTAACAGTTTTGTGTCTGTTCTGGGAGCATCCCAGTTGGTCAGTTGAGCCCACAACTGTGTGTAAAACTGCAATGTAGAGGCCTAGTGGAGACTAGGTCTAACCGGGAGCTCACCTTAAGTCCCTAAGGTTTCAGAATGCTTATTTGAATCATCAAATTATTTAATATCTAAACATTTCCAAAGAAATTATGAGTCACAATCTTGTTCAAAAGTTGGACTTTTTAGTAAACAAAATGTGTACAACTTACTATTGTTGAAGTACTTGTAGACATAAAAACTCACATGGAGAACAAAATATACAGTGATATGTCATTCCTCAAATATTATATCTTAAACAAAAAACATGTTAAAATTTCCCAATGCATTACGGGTCATGTCCGACCCTTCTTCAGGGGCGTATAAATGTTGAAACGAATCCACATTCAGTTATCTGTACATTCACATCAGTTCCGTTTTTTGGCACTGCAAAGTTAAATGAAAAAAATATATATATACCCATTTGGCAAAATGAAGTATACACAATCATATAGGATTAACACTGCGCCCAAAAGGAGAAAATAGTGCCAAAAGAAGAATGTAACCAAAGAAAAAGATGTGTATTGAATGAAACCATAAAATAATGTGGAGGGAAAGTACCAACACCCACTGAATGTGAAAAAAGAATCCTAATGTAAACAATGTCTGCTCCCTAGGTGCTGCAAAAAGTTGCCCCAAAGGTGATAATGATTACTGTATGTACCTGACTGGTACTTAAATCCACACGAGCAAAACGTGACTAGTCACCGATGATAATCCTGACTTTGGGTAAAAAACGAGAAGACTAAATAAACAACTCGATCTGACCTGGTCATGGTCTGTGATGAAAAAGTATGTACGCTGGCTTACCCAATTAGTAGTCGTGACTGCGCAAAAAGAAGACTCCTGTCGCTTAAGTGTAGCAAAGGTGATAATGAATACTATATGTACCGAACTGGTACTTAAATCCACACGAGCAAAATGTGACTTGTCACCGATAATAATCCTGACTGTGGGTAAAAAACAAAAAGACTAAATAAACGACTCGATCTGACCTGGTCGTGGTCTGTGATGAAAAAGTATGTATGCTGGCTTACCCAATATGTAGTCGTAACTGCGCAAAAAGAAGACTCCTGACGCTCAAGAATGGCATTCACTGGAAGAGTGGGCCCTGCCTAGAAAAGTTTAAAAAGTTGCATGAACCACCCGTTCAGGCAAACAAGACCAAATAAACAGCGCTATCTAACCCAGTCGAAGACTGTGTGGAAAAACGAAATAAGCGAGCTTACCTATTAAATGATCGTATAGCGCAAAAAGAAGACTCCTGGTACTAAGGTGTAGCATTCATAGGAAGAGTGGTCCCTGCCAAAAAGATGAAAGAGTTCCGTGAGTTGCTAATTCAAGGGATAAATGATTGCAATATCGGAGCTAAGCGCCGTGAAGGCGCCTCCGCCTACCTCGCTGCTCTCGCGTACTGTGACCTCCCAATGACTTCCGGTGTAAACATCCGGTTCGGGACTCCGCTTTATTTATTAGTGAGACGTGCCAACTGGACACGCTAGTTAATGCGTAAAAATGGTTCATGATGAGGATGATATGATGATGTGTGTTTAGTGTATGAATTGGCGAAAAACATGATGGAAAATAGAAAATACCAAACAGTGATTGTAGAGATGGTGATTATGAAAAATAAAGTAAGTGCGAGAACTCCGTGTCAATCCTGTACAAATGGGAACAAAAATATTTACATTTATGCAATTCAAGAATAATGCATTGGGAAATGTTAACATGTTTTTTGTTTGAGATATAATATTTGAGGAATGACATATCACTGTATATTTTGTTCTCCATGTGAGTTTTTATGTCTACAAGTACTTCAACAATATTAAGTTGTACACATTTTGTTTACTAAAAAGTCCAACTTTTGAACAAGATTGTGACTCATAATTTCTTTGGAAACGTTTAGATATTAAATAATTTGATGATTCAAATAAGCATTCTGAAACCTTAGGGACTTAAGGTGAGCTCCCAGTTAGACCTAGTCTCCACTAGGCCTCTACTCTACAGGAGCCTACCATCTGTGATATCCAGGCACTTGAAATGTGACTTCAACACGCCAGATGTGTGTTTCAGGATGTCCCTGGTGTGTTTGTGGGCCGTATTGTACTACCTCTGAACCTCTCCGTTCGGTGCTCGCACGGGTGTCATCATCCAAGCGCAGAGTGCATATCCTTGATCACCTGTGCCAGGCCATAGACTCATATGCCCCCAAAGTTAAACCAGAGAGTTTCCATGAATTGCGGGGCACAGAGTTAGTGGCACCAGGGTTGAAAGGGGATGCAGTCTGTGATGAGGCCTGTACAATAATATAAACTCTGCCATAAATAAATCAAGACTTAGTTCCAAATGTGTGACCTACTCGACTGCAGTGTTGTCCGGAGGTAGTGGACAGCAGGGGCACACAGCCACCTGTCGTTGACTCACGATGCACAGAGTTAGCAACACCAGGGCAGTTGTTGGTAGTGTACGATCACCTCCGTAACGATGATCTATTTTTCCACCGGACTGAACCGCATCTTCTTCTTACACCTCTCCTTGCGTGCAATGATATGAACTCTGCCATTGAGAAATCAAGACGTAGTTCCAAATATGTGACCTACTGGACCGCAGTGTGGGCTGAAGGCAGTGGTCAGAGAGAGACCACAGATACGGAGTTGGTGGCACCACATCGATGGGAGTACAGTGATATCAAACGTCCCATGAACATATGAACTCAGCCATCAGGATATCAAGACTCAGTTCCAAATGTGTGACCTATGTGACCGTAGTGTAGGCCGGAGGCAGCGGTGGAGTATACATCAATGAGAAAGGAATACTGTGGGCCTGTGTCGCATAGGCTGTGATAGTCTGAGGAGGCTGCCAAGGTTGCGGGCCTCTGGGGTTCAGGCACCCACAGCCTGGGGTGCAGAAGGCAAACAGGATTGCAGGCAACAGGCTCACGGCGATGGCGTCGGCCTAGTGGAGCAGTGAGAGGCACCGTTCTGGCAGACACGTTGGCCATTCCGGAAGTGAACCACGCCCAGGGCTATGTGAGTTTTATTCACACCCCTACGCTGGCCTGGCGTATGCCGGGCCAGACCACCACACTCACGCTTACAGGGGGGGACGTAATAAGCTACATTTCTGCGATCCCCCCACTGCCTGGAGGGAAATGGTTGCGTCCACTGTCCACTTCTCCCCAGACACCAGCAGTGTATTTCGACATGGAGATTCCTGTGGTCTGCATACTGCAGTCTGGCCAGCACATCCATGCCACACTTGGCATTGTGCACATACTCATTCATGTGTCCATTGACTCCTTAGCACATGCATGGTTCCCACCTCTCCCCACATTCTTCTATTGTGTGGCTGGGGTGCCATGCTGTTGATGGCTTGTGTACATGGCTAGCCCAGGTTACCACAGTAAGTTGTGCTGTTATGTCTGGTGGGTGGGCATGTTGTTTGGCATGTTGTATGTGAGTTTGTGACGTGTGCATTCCCAGAGTTGTGAGTTGCATGATTGTGGAGTTGGGGTGTGTGGTGTGTTTTTTGGTACTTACTAATGAGCGAAGCATTTCTGTAGGGGCCATCCTGGAAGCGTCGGTTGATGATGGACTGCCGGAAGGTGTAGGAATCATTCACACTGCCTGGGTAGTTGGCGACGACATTGGTGAAGAGTCCCCAGTGGACCATTATTGCCTGAACATTGATGGGATGCGTGTGCTTTCTGTTGCGGTAATTGTGTGCAGTGTTGGCAGGGGACACCAGTAGGACATGTGTGCAGTCGATTGCCCCAAACATGTGCGGGAAGCCAGCTATGGCTTAGAAGCCTTGCTTGGTCTCCAACTGTTCCTGCGCAGTGTGGAGGAAGTAAAGGTATTGGTGTACCAAGCTGATGATGGCATCCAAGACAGTTGTGAGGATCTTTGATAGGGCTGGCTGTGAGACTCCTAAAACTCTCCCTGTTGTTGATTGGAAGGTACAAGAGGCCAACAGATGCAGCACGAACAGCAGCTTTGTCTGCGGAGGGATGTTGGTTGTCCGCTGTGTTGGTACCGTCAGCCTGTGGGCAATGATCTTCAGGATGTAGAGGATAGTTGTCCTTTTGAGCCTGTAGTGGGCAATGACATCCTCTGGTGTTAAGTCTGTAAGGCTGTTGGTAGTCCGAGGGGGGTGGCGGGGGTCTAAGAGGGCAGGTGAGTGTGGTGGAGGTGGGTCTTGTGGCCGTCTTGGGGCTCCGAGCTGCATGATCAGTAGCTCCATGGTGCAGGTTGTCGTCCGACTTTACACCAGGTCACAGCAGGTGTTAAATTCCTGCTGCTAATGCTCCTTATCGCATGTTTTGTGATCTAATTGCCGATCTGGCTGGTCGTTGAGAATGTTGCAGGGTAGTGTTGTTGCTGCTTTTTGCATGGGAACGCCTACTCTGCATCTCATTAGTGGTAGTTGCCAGGGTCATCTGTGGCAATGTTTTTTGCAGCTGCTATCGCAGGTAAACTGGTGATATCGGCTGTTAGCACCAGCTTGTGAATGGGGTGATACATTTATCGCAAGTTTGGCTGCGATAAAGTGCTGCTAACTTGGCAATAAATCCTTAAGAATATGCCCCCTAGTCTTTAAACAGAGAAACACCAATATGGTGTATTGGAACATTGGTTCTTTTCTGACACTGAGTAAGCTATTGAATTTACAGCAGTTTGCTTACTTCACTGTAACATGGTGTATGATTATGACTTGCACTCAGCAAATTTAAGGTTTGGGAATTTTTCTACGTCTTTGTCTCGAAGATAAGTGCAGTGCAGCTAGTCCTACATGAAACTCACATGCTTGCTTGAACTGCACATGTCAACTTTTGAATGTGTAACTCTGGCTTGTTTAATTTGGTGATGGGCACACTTTCTCATTGTAAATGTCATACAGTGACATTATGAAGGGCACGCTTTAAACTTCCTTAAACTTTGGTTTTGTCCCAGACGTACCCATCTTAACATCAGAATTGATATCACACAGCAGCATTTGAATACATTTGGATTAACGCTTTGCACATCTCACGTTGATATAACTTGTTTGTGAAGGATTCACTTCATATTGTATATTATGATGTTGAGCATGCTTCAAACTTCATTAAAACTTTATCTCAAAAGAACCAGTGGTGGACCTAGGGCTTATGCTGCCCATGGCAACGGTTCAAGGGTTTCCCGTCCAGAGGCAGCCGTATGAGCAGGGGTGTTGCAGGCAAAAAATATGCGCTGCGGCTCCCAAAACGCGTGCCGCCCGGGGCGCACCGCTTCCCTGCCCCAACCTTGCTACACCACTAAGAGGTACTCATTCTAACATCGGAGTTGAGAGCATGTAATTTGTTTACTGGTATCGCACTTTGAACAGATTTGCAGCAACCCTTAAAACTTGTCTGGTTTAGTCTTTTTCATCTGCGAAGGAAACACATTCTATTGCATACAATGGATTAGTTAGTTACAAGGTGACCTTAGTTTACTGTTCCCACATGATAAGCCATTTTCTGGATCTACATGACTTTTCTATTACTCACTCCTAAACCACATACCATATTCAAACACATTTTTACAGGTATGACAACGAAAGTGTACCTCAATGAATAAATGGAAACTGATTTATACCTCGTATTTACCATGAGGGAGGGCTTCATTTCACAAACACACCAATTCTGGAGGAAAATTCATTGTTTGAAATGTTAATGGATATTTGGATTGGGGAAATTCCGGAATATGAGTAAGAATCTTCATATTAGTTCATGGTCACTTATTTACTTGATTACCCACACAGGACAAAGGAAAAAACATCTGTATCATTCTCTGATTTGTTCCACAATAAAAATTACCTCCTGATGAAGGACCATGGTTCTGAGGATTTTTTGTATAAACAGAGCATTGTTGAAATAAGAAGTGTCTTACAAACGAAATTTAACTTGAATTGTCAATTAAATGAAAATAAAATTTCAATAATTTCAGAATCATTTTGATTTGGATAGTTTCATTTGAGATTTATTAGGAAGCAAAGTATTGTAAAATGATGCAACCCATTAGGGAACACATAAGGATTTCAAAGGGAGACACAACACTAGATTGACATAATGCATTTAATACCATTTGGGGCCAGATGTAGGAGCCCAAATACCGGTTGGAAATGGCCGATTTCAGCCGTTTCCGACCGGTATTTGGCTTTTGCGATGTAGGGGGCATCTGATTTAAAGAATCGGTAAATTTACCGATTCGGTAAATATACAGAATCTGTAAAATGCCGAATCAGTAAATTTACCGATTCTGTAAATCAATATGTAGGTGGCACTTCACAGAGTGCCACAGTCCCTTTAGGAGTCGGTATTTACTACCCAATCCTATTGGGTGGTAAAATACCGAATTCAGGTGTGCATGCACATCTGTGCATGCACACCTGTGCCATGTGACACACAGACATGCCCTTAGGGCATGTATGTGTGCCACATGTCACACAAGCCTGTACTTGGGGTGCTAGAGGGTGTCAAAGTGACACCCCCTGCACCCTTGCAGGATTCGGTATTTACCGATCCGGTAAATACCGAATCGGTATTTCCCATTAATTCCTATGGGCTTCAAGGCCCATAGGAATCAATGGGCAATACCGATTCGGTATTTACCGAATCGGTAAATACCGAATCTTACAGATTCGGTAATTGTGTTTTAAAAATAACCTACATCTGCCTCCTTCTAATTTACCGATTCATAAATAACGAATCGGTAAAATTCGGTATTTATGAATCGGTAACTTAGATTTACCTACATCTAGCCCTTGGTTACACGCTCAGGATGAGTGGGTGATACCCTCTTGCATCTTAAAACACTTTAAGTTTTGATCAGCAACTGTATCATTTCATTTCTGAAATAGTAATGTTAAATCCAACTTTACCAGCAAAAAGAATTTGTCATTATCATTTCAACAAAATAAAACATGATGCATCTACTCCTTTCTAACCAGAAAATACAGCTCAAACATGTACTTAGGAATTCCAAAAGCTAGCCTATGTGAGCAGTAGGCCTCACAGTAGTAAAAAACTAAATTGGGTGTTTGTCATTACCAGGACATGTGAAAATTAAAAGGACATGTGCTGCCTTTACTTACGAAGCACCCTTGCCTTCGAACTACCTAGGGCCTATCTTGGGAGTGACCTATGTGTAATAAAAGGGGAGTTTAAGTGGTTTTAAATTCCAAGTCAAAGTGGCAGTAAACTGCCCACAAAGGTCTTGCAATGGCAGGCCGCCTGAGACAGACTTGAACAAATACTTGTGTGGGCAGCACAATCAGTGCTGCAGGCCCACTAGTAGAATTTGGTAGGTTCTGGTGGCTCAGTGGACTGATGCGTCCATTGCAGCGGCCTGTGTTTGACCTCATGGTCACAGGTTCAAACCCCGACAGGTCCACTCAGCCTTTCATTAATCTTAGGTCGATAAAATGAATAGCATTGAGATGGGTAACAAGAAACATCTGTTATTCGGTGCCTAGTTGCCTGCGGATGAACGTATGCTTTACAAATACACTTTATGTTATGTTTAGGTTACATGCCCTGTTTATATGGTATACCACTTTACAAGGGACTTACAAGTAAACTAAATATGTCAGTTGCGTATACACC
The DNA here is from genome assembly GCF_964263255.1 of Lissotriton vulgaris. Taxonomy (NCBI): domain Eukaryota; kingdom Metazoa; phylum Chordata; class Amphibia; order Caudata; family Salamandridae; genus Lissotriton; species Lissotriton vulgaris. Next base: position 422,502,608 of record NC_141691.1, read on the forward strand.
AATGTCACCAGGTTTACGGAGAACCACATGCCCTTTAGCACTGGTCAGCAGTGGTAACGTGCTCAGAGTCCTTCAGCCATTAAAAGGGATACAGCGTTTACACCGCTGTCATTACATCGTGTTACACTTACAACGCAGTCGTTACAACAACAGTGTTGTTTCAATGCAATACCTTTCTATCGCAAGTCATTAGAACGACTTGCTGTAGGGGGCACTCTAACTTAAGGAATAGTATAATTTACTATTCAAACAACTTCCCTCCTGTTGCACACGCTGGATTTGGAATAGTAAATTGTACTATTCCTTAGTCCAGCGCGCCCCCTAAAGCAAGTGGATCTAATGACTTGCGATGTAAAGATATTGTGTTCTAACAATGCGTCGTTGGAAAGCAAAGTAAAAGCATGTATTTTAACATGCTATATTCCATTGAAAAGATCCAATAAAAAGAGGAGGTAAGCAAGCAAAATGTTTGGAGGAAGACCACCCTAAGGATGACAGGTCTAACATGAGTCCACCCCAGCTGAAAATGGGGAGATCTACCAAACCTCTTTAGAGTTCTCATCATGAAGACACAAGAACCTTGATGGACCATCAGCATTAGCATGGCCTTCCCCTGGTTTGTGTTCCACAATGAAGTACATACCCTGTATGGAAACTGACCCCATCAACAGTGTTGGATTCTCACTTTTGGCAGGAGGACTGGCATATAAATTAGGTAAAATAGGAGGTGGGTATGTCTTCACCCAGCACCACCCTTCAGGTGGGGCAGTCAAGGTAAACCCCACTTTTTAAATTCCTGCCATCTTGAGGATGGGGCTAGTAGCCTTGTAGGGAGTCAGGGTATGCCTACCCTCCATGTGGGGCACACATAAATAGGGTGCAGACTCCCTACGGGTAGGCAGCCCTTTCACTACTACCTGGCCTTCCCTAAAAATGCGCCAACATTCTGTATTTAGGTGGTTCCCCAAAAATAAGATTTGATGGACAACAATAGGATGATAGAAGAAGACTGCTGCAGTAGATGAACTGAGTCCCCCTGCAGAGAAAATTGATGCCAAACCCTGCCATTGCTAAGGATCAAGACAATAGCAACCTGCTGCATTCATTGGAATAAGTGAGGCCTCCAAGAAACCCCAGAGACCTCCAGCCTTCTATAGTTGCCAAGGACCTGCCTTTGGGCTAGAGGCTCTAGTACCTGGCACACCACAAGTAAAATTCGATAAGTGATGAGGACTGACACTGTTAGTGTCAGCACGACTAACCACCAACTCTTCAGTTGCAGCAGCCAGGGTTTGTTAACCTCCACACGAGGGCCAACTACCTTCGTGTATCTGCAAGGGAGAAGGCTCCTCACAGAAAAGTGACCTACGCTAGAAAGCAACCCACTCCCTTTGAGCCAGCGCCTGATTCTTGTTGGCATCGATTGCGTGACCGTCACAATTTTCTAACGACCGCAAAAGACTGCACTGCATCACACCTTTGGCGCAACAGCCGCAGGTGGCGACCAAAACCAGCCTCCATTACTCCAGGTACCTCTGAACCAGGTTGTCCTCTACTGCCAGCTGTGCCCGAGTCCTGGGCCTTTAAAGACCTTCATCCTTTCGTAGAAGATCACCCCTGTGAACCCTAAGAGACTGTGGTCACCCGAAGCTCCACGGTGGAGTCATGCTTCCGTCAACTGCATTGGTATCTGTGTTGGCGCTCCTCCGCTATCTCCCTCTGCACTCTCTTCCCCGTGACCATGACGTTCCCTGTGTTGGTGGTGCCCTAACTCCATTGAACTCCATTATTTCGGCCGCTGACCGTGACCTGTGTTGGAGGTATCCGGCACTCCATCGCATCCATTGGTAACTACACTGACTGTGATGGTAAATGTTTGCAGGTATTGACCGCCTTGTGCTAAAATACTGAGGGGCAGATTTATGAGGCCGTTGCGCCTCTTTGCGCCGCAATTGCGTCACTTTATTTGACGCAACTGCGGCGCAAACAATGCGCCCTATTTACAACGTGACGCATCTAGGAGATGAGTCACGTTGTAAAGCACTGCGCTATAAGGAGGTGTTCCTGCGCAGGAGGGGGCGTTCCTGCGCAGGATCGCCTCCTGAAAGTGGCTGAGTGAAATCTCTGAGATTTCACTCAGTCACTTTCAGGGCAATGCTGCGTCAAAACCCTGCGCCTGCTTGAAGCAGGCGTAGGTCTTGACGCAGCATTGTGCAGATGGTGTACCCCCGAGCCTTGCTGGAGCTGCGTCGTGCTTGCGACGCAACTCCAGCAATGCGCCACATTTCCGGCACAGATGCGTCACGCATCTGTGCCGTTTTTGCACTATGGTGCGCCGCATTATAAATGCGGCGCACCATGGGTGGCGGAGCTGTGGCACACTGTGGCGCACGTTAACTGGCGCATCCCTGGTGATGCGCCAGTTAACATAAATCTGCCCCTAATTATTTTGTTCCTTTTATCTGCACTGAATTAAAACTGTAAAAACTAGGTATTCGATATTTTGAAGTCTCGCAACCTCCAAACTTGCATTACTGCATTTCCCATATTTTAATTTGTAGTCACTGGACATTATGTGAAACAAGTGCTGAGGGCCGGATTCAGACCCTCTTGTTCCAAACTAGTGACTTACATCTTCCATCATCATACATCTACCGCCCACCATTCATTCTCTGTCTCTCTCTCTCTCTCTCTCCCTTTTACATTTTAGATACCTAAGGCACGTAAACTTTCTCAGAAGATTGCAAATATCAAGACGCGCTTTGAAAGAATTAACTGCACGAACATATTTGGCTCATTGGCAATCCTACAATGAGACGTCAGGATACCCATTAAGAATCCTCACGTATGCATACTACCAGCACTTTAAGGGCTCGAGAAGGCTTCTGTTTCCTGAGAAGATGTTGTCGGAATATAATGAAAGAGCACAATGAGAACATTCCATGATACCCAGTGCATCAGGAAATTCATACATTAAACATCTGCTGTACTTAACTTTCTGCTGACTTGTCCCTTTTTTAAGGATAGCAATATATGCGTTCCTATAAAGACTACAGCAGCTTAGCCAAACTTCCTGAAGAGACGGGCTGAAAAAAGCCTGTCTCTTCTAATTTGTTGTATGTTATAAAAGAAGTGGCAATGGTCTGCTATTTTTTTAAAGTGATCTATAGTAATTTCTTTTACATCTTAGCAGCTGTTTAACCTAGAAAAACGCTCAACCCCTCCAGGCTCAATACATCTGTCATTTCAAGTCGTTGGATTTAGAATTACAGAGCATAAGGCAGATTCACAAATGGGCTGCAGATACACACGCATGAGGTGCGTCCATTGGCAAATATTGGGTAGGCGTGTACGTATTTTACTTCATGTTTTTTTTTACGAAAGCGTAGTCTCAATCCCTGATTACTGAACTGTGCATATATAATGCATCATTTCCGCATTCCTTATTTTCGAGTGACACTTGTTTTGAGTAGGGGATTTCTGAGGGAACAGTGTGGGAAAATATAGGGGCATATTACCAAGCAATAGCGATAATTATCGCTATTGCTTGGTTAGAGACAAAAATTTACAGCTGAGCTGCAGCGATTTGTATCGCAGATAAACCTTGGTATTACCAAGGTTTATCGCAAATGCAATAAAAATCGCCCGCAATGCATGAATATCGCTGAAAAGTCAGCGATATTCATGCATTACCGAGCTAATGCTCTTAGCCATGTTATCCACCTCCCATTGGATAACATAGCTAAGAACTGCTCAGGGCAGGTGTTAGCTTTTGGAATGTCTCCAAAAGTTGGTAATAGGAGATAGCGATGTTAGCGACTGTTTCCAGTCGCTAACATTTTGGCACGCCCACTTTGCATGTCATTAGTGATAAATATCACTGACATGCAAAGTGGGGCCCAAGATGGTCGCTATCTCCTACTAGCTGTCGCTAACTGGTGTTAGTGACAGCTAGGTAATAGGGAGATAATTTTATCTCCGCTTTCTTGGCTTTTAAAGCCAAAAAAGCAGAGATAAACCCCCTTGATAATATGCCCCATACACTTTTAACCTATTAGTAAGTCTATAACTGCTTTTGAACTGTGTACACTGTAACTACAGAAATGAGAACTACGCATATATTTGCATATGAGAAAGAGAGTGCTGTCAGTGAGGCGCAGAAAATTGTTGTGGTCCTATTATTCACAAAGTATTCATATCAATTAATTTTTCCCATATTCACAAATTACTTTTCGCTAAATTTGTATTTACAGAAAATGATTACCCCAAGCATGAAAAGCAAAATTTTCATGTCACTGTGCATATAGGGATCATTGTACCCGTGTGTTTCTTTACACACTAAGGGCCAGATGTAGGAGCCCTAATACCGGTCGGAAACGGCCGATTTCGGCCGTTTCTTACTGGTATTAGGGTTTTCAGATGTAGGGGAATGTTATTTTAAGAATCGGAATGTTACCGATTCGGTAAATATACCGATTTTGTAAAATACCGAATCGTATATTTACCAAATCTGTAAATCCATATGTAGGTGACACTCCTAAGAGTGCCAAAGGCCCTTAACCCCTTTGATGCTGATGACGAGCTCAGCTCGTCATCAGCCACGGGGGGCGTGTGCAGATGACGAGCTGAGCTCGTCATCTAACGCGGCTTTTCGAAAAAAGCTGCGTAGCGCAAAAATCACCGCAGCAGCGATGCGGTTAAGAGTCGGTATTTTACCACACAATCCTATTGTGTGGTAAAATACCGAATTCAGGTGTGCATGCACATCTGTGCATGCACACCTGTGCAATGTGACACACAGACATGCCCTTAGGGCATGTCTGAGTGCCGCCTGTATTTGGGGTGCTAGAGGGTGTCAAAGTGACACCCCCTGCACCCTTGCTGGAATCGGTATTCACTGAATCGGTAAATACCGATTCGGTAATGCCCATTGATTCCTATGGGCTTCAATGCCCATATGAATCAATGGGCATTACAGAATCGGTATTTACAGAATCGGTAAATACTGAATCTTAATGATTCAGCTCGTCATGAGCACACGACCACCGTGGCTCATGACGAGCTGACCTCGTCATGAGCACAGGGGCGCTATGCGCGCCCCCCCGCCCCCCAGCACAGCATGGGAATTTGCCCAGCTGCGAAGGGGTTAAAGCCATGCGTAATGCATGTCCAACTTTATTTGGTGCAAAAATGGTGCAAGGCTCTCATAAATAATCCCCTGAATGAAAAGAACTAACTCTCACTGAAAATGCATTATATTATGCTGAATACAATACTTTTCTGGCATGCAATATCTGTATTTGTTTATTTTGACAAGCACTCTGGATATTTCCACTTTTAGTCAATTTTCTATTCTGTTACTGTTGTCAGTGAGTGCATCACATTTTGAATTCTTATTCTATTCTTGCTGGATCTGTGAGTTGACATTTAAAAGGCAATTGAATCAACATTTTAATCTGTTGTTATTTACTTATATGTAATGCTGTCCTTAACAATACACAAATGGAGACATGTTAAGTTTTCCGGGCTCTCGTCCCTTGAACTAGGAAAAATATGCATGTATGGTACACACTTAAAAACAACTTGAGCAAGACATGAGTCCCATGCTCTCAATGCCACTGGAGTCAAGCTAGCCTGCCTGATGAGGCATGATGCCCTTAAATTCGTCCCAGGATGCTTGTTTCCAGGCCAGGTAGGACCTAGCCTGGCAGTTCGGACAGGATTGTTCCCATTAGGAACAGTTTCAGGAATTATTTGCATATGGCTAGGTTTCAACTGTACTGCCATGGGGAGCAACAAAAACAACAGATTTAGGCCTAGATCTCTGTAATGGGGTGAATGTTTGACACTGATCAGCATTATGTCCATAAATTGTTCTTTTTGCACTTTCTAAACAGTAACTTTAAATCCAACTTCACCAGTAAGGAGCATTTATCATTATTATTCTAAATATATAAAACATGACCTTCCTACTCTTTACTGATAACCAATGACAGCTTAATAGTGTATTAAAGTATCCCTATTGTTAACATATGAGAGGGATGGGCCTCACAGTAGTTAAAAACAAATGTAGTTGTTTGTCACTACCGGGACATACAAAAACATAAAAGGACATGTCCTCCCGTTTACTTACACAGCAGCCTATCCTTAGGGCTACCTGGGGACTACCTTAGTTGTGGCTTATATGTAAGAAAGGGGGGTTTAATTTGATTGATATGACTTGATTTATAATTTTACATGGCGATTGAATGTCCTGAGGCATCTTGGCTCTGCAACTTTCATGAGAGACAGAAGACAATGGTGGAAAATCGTGTTCTAATGACAAAAGAGACAGATGTTTAGAAACTTTCAAGAGGACCGAAGGTCTGAGTAAATTTTTTAATTTAAGGGGAGAGAGTTCCATAGTTTTGCAAACCCCAGAATGACACATCTGTCTCCCCATGAAGCTCGCTTGAACTTAGGCTGTACTAAATGCATTGACTTCAGAGGATCTGAGTTTCCTGGGTGGGGCATATCAGACAAATCTCTCCAGAACTAAGGGGCTGATTAGGATGGAGGATTTTCCGCATCCTCCGGGCCGGCAGAAGCCACCGTCGGCCCGGAGGATACGGAAAATCCTCTGCGGACCCACCAAAGATCCACCGTCACATTAGGATGGCTGGTGGGTCCTGCTTTCAGTCCGCCGCTTTTCCACCGTGGTTGACTTACAACCGCAGCGGAAAAGCTGTAACATGGCTGGCGGTGTCTATCAGACACCGCCAGCCATATTAGGACAGAGTAAAAGAGATGCTTTTCCACGGCTGCTTTTCTGCCATGGAAAAGCATACGGAATTTGACTTCGGGGGCCCGTTGCGGGCCCCCTGGGGGAAAGGGGGGGGCGCACATGGGGGGTACCCATGGTCCTTCCCTGCATTTGTGTGCAGAAATCGGCAGGCACCGCGCGGTACCTGCCGCTTTCTGCACACATATGCAATGTATGCATTTTTAACATTGCGGCGGGTGCAGCTTGAATCTGCACCTGCCGCAATGATAAAGATAGAGAATGTGACCGCCACCCTGGCGGTCACATCCTAATCTCTAAGGAGGGAACGCTGCTGCCCATGCGGACGTTCCCTCCTACTCTGGGGTCGCGAACGGACTCAAGTCCGTCCGCGATCCTAATGAGCCCCATAATTTGGAAGAATATTGTGCAGTGCCGGAAAAGCTACACAAAGATCTTTAAATTCAATTCTCTTTGCCACTGATAGCCAGTGTATCTTAGTAAAAGTCGGTAACACAGGAAGACCTGGCTTGGCAGTTCAGTCTGGACTGTTCCCATGAGGCTCAGGGTCAAGACTTATTTGCTTACAGCTTGGTCTGAACTGGGGTGGCGAAGTGAGCTAAAGAATGATGATGGATTCAACCCAGATCTGTGGGTGAGTGTCTGAAAAATGTCATTGCTCCGTCCATCATCTCATTGTGTTTGCTTTGTTCACTGTAACATGGCAGGGTATGCCCAGACGTGGGTGTTACCCTGAAACCGGTCCCAGAATGTTTTTTCCTGTCCAGGGATCATCTGGCCTGGCAGTTCGGGCTGCCCTGTTTCCATGAGGCACAGGGTCAAGACTGATTTGCATATGGCTGGGTTTGAACTGGGGTGGCGAAGTGAGCTAAATAATGATGATGGATTCAACTTGTGATCCGCACTTGTGACCACTTAGGTGATTGCTACTGAACAGTAAACTTGCTACTGCCACTTGAGGAGCACTTGGCAAAGGGCTCCAAGATCCGATGTCATGCTGACTTTATCGCTAAAGGGCCAACTTGTATTTTGAAACTTTTAATCTTCTAAACTCACTCACTGTCCTTCATATTGCTCACGCTGCTCTCTTCATTGCTGGGTGCCTCCCTATTCCACCGCAGATCGTTCCATTTGTGTAGAGGGAGTGGACGACCAACGGAAGGAACTCAGAGTATACTTCCGGCGGACTAGAGATTAGGGAGGTTAGCAGTGCAGCTGCCTCCATTTTAACCCATGCAGGGCACGACACATAGCTATTGCTGTAGCACTCCCTGAGGGATATCACATTCATAAACTGGATATACCCCACAATTTAGGAGGAGGATTATCTATTATTTATAAAGATCTGATTAAAATCTTCATTATTGACCCCCAAAGCAGCGAAATTATGGAGATCCTAGTCTTCATAGTTGACCTACACTCTCAACTCAGCTGGAAAGGTGCTCTCGTATACCGACCCCTGGGACCCTTTCCAATTTCCCCCCTCATCTAAACTAAATACTTCCTACTAGTTTGAGATTTCAACATACATGCTGAAAATCTGGGTAATAGAGAAGCCGTAGCTCTATTAACAGAACTATCTGCGCTCAAACTAATCAAAATCAATAATGATCCCACCCATCAGGCAGGTCACACACTAGACCTAATTCTTACTAACTCCCCCAATATCACCTATAGAGCCTCCAGCCCACTGACATGGTCTGACCACTCATTGATTGATTTTCAAATCACCGGTCAGAAAGACATCACTGCCCCCTGTACACACCCCACTAGGAGATTCAGGCAATGGCATAAAATAACACCCACGAAGTTCATGAAATGTTCATACCCCCCCAAAACTCCGAATCCGACAGTACTCAAGACCAGCTAACTTCTTTCACATCCAGTATGCTGTTCACTATTGACCGCCTAGCCCCACTGAAACTCCGACCGGTCACAATCAAACAATATCAGACTCCATGGTACTCCCCTGATTTAAGGTCTGAAAAAAGTCAATGCAAAAAAAACTGGAACGGCTATGGCGCCCCTCCAAAGATTCACTAGATAAAGAAAAATTCAGGACGGCACTTGCAACATACCATAAAAATCTAAAACTTGCTCAGAAATCACACATTACACTACAACTTGAAAAAGCTGGTAACTCTCCACGCACCCTATTTTGCATTCTAAATTAATTTTCCAACCCAAGGGCTTGCAACACCGAGGAAGCCCCTTCGCAAACTTTGTGTGACAACATAGCAAACCATCTCACACAAAAACTAGAAATAATTTATCAAAAGATCACCGCAAATTCCTAGCCTCAGTCAGGCCCAAGCTTAGACCCTCCCCCAATCACACCAGATACCCTAACCTTTGAAACCTTCCCAGCTCTAACCACAACTGTAGTATAAACACTACTAAGAGTCATCAAATCAGGGTCTCCACTTGACGCTATACCTGACAAAACCTCTGCTTTACCATCCAGGACTCTAGCAGCTCCCATCAGCTCAATACTCAATAGATCCTTGGAGGAAGGTAGCCTCCCCTGGAATGTAGAGTGGCTCAGGTTATTCCCATCAGGAAGACTCCTAAAGCCGCCCTCGAAGATGTCTCTAACTATCGGCTCATCTCTCTGCTTCCCTTACACAGCAAACTCTTAGAGAAACACATAAATAAGCGTTTGTCCGACTTTGTTGAATACCCATATCGCCTTGATCACTCACAGTCAGGATTTTGACCTAAGCAAAGCACTGAGTCAGCACTGGTGGAAGTAACTGATAACATCTGAATGCTAGCGGACAGGGGTAGGGTGGTACATTTGGTGCTGCTTGACCAGTCTGCAGCATTCCACATCCCACCAGATACCACATCCCACCACATCCTGCTCAAGTGGCTTGAGGATGTAGGCATGTAAGGAAAGGCCCTAAAATGGTTGACCAGTTTCCGCACGGACAGAACACAAGCCATTAATCTGGGCTCTTTTTGCTCACAGACCATCAAAGTTACCAAGGGGGTACCGCAGGGCTCATGTCAGAGCCCTAATTTATTTAACATCTACATTACCCCCTTGGCTGGCCTACTGAGGCAATTAGGCTTCATTCCTATCTCTTATGCCGACAACATACAACTGCTCCTCTACTTTGATAAAACCGACATCAACATCCAATCCACTTTTTCAGAGGGTATGAAAGGCTGAAAATACTGAAAAATTAGAAATAATGCTATCCGGAGAAGCAACTGTGAGATGGTCCCCCAGCTGGTGGCCTGAGGAACTGGGATCAACCCCCCTCTGAAACAGGTAGAGAAGAATTTAGGAGTGAAACTAGACCAACAACTCACATTAGAGGAGCATGTGAACAGCACAGCTGCTACTATACACTTGGCTTCCTCCGTAGGGTCTTCACTCTCCTGCCTATATCAGTATGTACAACTCTAGTTCAGGCCCTAATCCTTAGCCGCCTGGACTATTGCAATGCCATGCTGATATCTGCAATGGAATCCTCCCTTAGCAAACTGCAAGTGGTCCAAAGCACTGTGGCGCGACCAATGCGCCCCCCTCCCCAGACTGGCATCTACCCCACTACTTCATAAACTACACTGGCTCCCAGTGAAAAAGAGGATAACATTTAAAGTCTGCTGTATGGTATTTAAATTCCTACACAACATGGGATCCAGCTATCGGACTTGCACACTAATTCATGAAGCTGAATTCGGCTCGCAAAGGGCCAGATTCTGAGAATCTGGCCCTTTGCGAGTGAGATTTTTGCGTTTGGGATTCATCATCCCAAATACAAAAATCGGTAATTGCGTTTTCGCAAATTTGCGATGGATTACATTTAAGGAATCTCTATTTGAGATTCCTTAAATGCAATTCATGATCCATTTAAAAATTGCGAAATCGCAATTTCGGGCCGCTATTTACCGCAAGGTCAAACCTCGTGGTAAATAGCGATAACTCAGAAGAATGCTTTTAAAAGCATTTTTCTGAGTTGCATGTTGCACACACACATGTCCTTTGGACATGTGTGTGCGCAACCCCTGTACATATTAGCATTTAACGGGTGCTACAGGGTGTCCTTTGGACACCCCTGGCACCCTTTCAATCGCTATCTTATTTGCGATTACCTAATTGCTAATCGCAAATAAGGAATACTCCCCATTCATTCCTAAGGGCCTTTTGGCCCATAGGAATGAATGGGGAGTATTCCTTATTTGCGATTAGCAATTTGCTAATCGCAAATAAGGAATACTCCCCATTCATTCCTATGGGCCTTTTGGCCCATAGGAATGAATGGGGAGTATTCCTTATTTGCGATTAGCAATTTGCTAATCGCAAATAAGGAATTAGTAGGAATCGCATTTTTTTTGCATATTCCTACATGAATCCCGTTTTGCGAGTCCTTAATAGCGATTCGCTATGAATCGCTATTAGGGGCTCGCAAAACGGGAGTATGATAAATCAGGCTGTAAAAATCTGGTCAGATATATACCATCCAGACCCCTGCGGTCGGGTCACCAAGGCTTTCTCAATACTCCGCACTTCAAACTAGCCCGCTTGGGCAGTAAAGCATCCTCCCACCTTGCCCCGCGATACTGGAACCAACTCCCACTACAACTGCGCCAATGTACCAACTTCCTTACTTTCAGAAAGTTGCTGAAAACAGCACTCTTCTAAACTATCTCCCATGGTCGGTCACTTGCAGTCACAGAGTGGAGATACCCCTATGGGGTGATTTGGGCGCTATAGAAGTCACTAAAATAAAAAATAAATTAATAAAATTTAGATCAGTGACTGGGGTGAGAGTCTGAAAAGTTTCAATGCTCCGTCCATCACCCCCTTTTGTTATCTAGGTAGTTTTAAATGCCAAGTCAAAGTGGCAGTAAACGGCACACACAGGCACTGCAGCGACAGGCCTGAGACAGGTTTGAAAGGCTACTTCTGTGGGTGGCAGAATCAGTGCTGCAAGCCGACTAGTTGCATTTAACTTACAGGTCCTGCGTATATGGTATACCACCTTACAAGGGACTTCCAGGTACATTAAACATGCCAATCATGTATACACATATTACACACATGTTAATTGGAAATGCACTTTAGCACTAGCTAGCAGTGGTAAAGTTCTTAGAGTCCTAAGGCCAATAAAAAGATTCAGCAAAAAGCAAAACGTTTGATGGAAGACCACCCTACGGATGACTAGCCTAACATGGAGTGAGTTATTTTTCAGATATTTCATCTCTATGTTCCCCATGATGACTCAGGCAACACTTTACAATTTTAGTTAATTATTGAACCCCTTTAAATAAGAAATCCCACGTTCTCTGACAGTATTACTTTAATCATTTTTCTGAATTTTTTTTTGATGTGTATGGCAAATCGTTAACTATGTATCAAATGGCTCCCCCAGGAGTATGACAACAATCCCCTGCCTCCCACCATTGTCCTTTGTTTTATCAATAATCTATTCTTGAATGCTAAGCAAAACCCAAACATTTTAATTTCAACATATGTTTGTTTTGTTCAGAAGACCTTGAGGGAGGGGGAGGTTCTGAGGTGTGTGGGGAGGTCATTCCAGGTCTTCGGGTTACCTGGGTACGACATTATTGATGGCTTATGTGTATGAAAAGGGGGGTTTAAGACTTGAAAAGTCGTTTTAAATGGCAAGTCAAAGTGGCAGTAAACTGCACACACAGGCCATGCAGTTGCAGGCATGTGACAGGTTTGAAAGGCTACTTCTATGGGTGGCATAATCAGTATTGCAAGCCCACTACTAGAATTTAAGTTACAGACCCTGGATATATGTTATACCACTTTACAATGGACGAACAGGTGAACTAAATGGGTCAATTTGGTATACACCAATGTCACCATGTTTAGGGGAGAAGCACAAGCACTTTAGGACTGGTCTGCAGTGGTAAAGAGCTCAGAGTCCTAAGCCCAACAAAAATATTCAGCAAAACATTTTAGGGAAGACCACCATAAAGATGAGAGGTCAAACACGTGTCTCCCCCTAACTGAAAGTGGGAAGATCCATAGAGTCTCTAGGGAGTTCTCTTCACTAAGGCAGACAAACCTGGATAGACCATCAGTACTGGAGTGTTCTACAACTGGTCTGTATTCCACCCTGAAGTCCATACCCTGTAGGGAAATGTAGCACCTCTACAGTTTTGAATTCTCACCCCTTATTTGCCTAGCCACCTGAGCCACGTGAGGGGTCTGTGGTAAGTCAGAACTAGGACATAAGTGCCAAACAGGCATGGCCTCAGCTTCTTCACTGCTTAAATCACAGCAAAAGCTTCTCTTTCTATTGCACTCCACCTTTGTTCCCTGATTCCTATAGGTTGGTCTAGGGCCTCCTCAGTAAGTTGAGATAGTGCTGTCCCTGGTCATACTCTGAGGCATATGTCTGAATGATAAACTCCTGTCAGAAGTCAGGGGGCCGGAGCGCAGGACCTGTGCACATGGCCTGCTTAAGGGAGTCAAATGCAGTTTAGCATGCCTCTGTCCACATCACATTTCTGGGATGCTTCCTGGAAGTGAGCTAAGTCAAGGGGGCAGCAAAGGCGCCCTAGCCCTTGACAAACCTTCAATAGTACCCTGTGAGACCCATGAATTCTCTGACCTTAGTCTTGGCTTTGGGGGCGGTCAGGCCATTATGTTTTCTATTTTGACCTGAAGGGATTGTACCTTCCCCCGCCCACCAGGTGTCCCATGTACATCACTGACCCCTGTCCTATCTAGCACTTATTTGGCCTTGATAGTCAGGCTTGCCTGTTTCAGAGCCTGAAGCTCTTCCTGGAGATGAAAAAGGTGATCTTTCCAGCTGGTACTGATATGCCCAAAATTCTCAGGGTATTCCGCCACAGGCGATTTTCTAAATCAGTTAGTTTCCATTGAGGATCGTCCTTTTGCATCCGCGTGGCCTCAGTTATGGATCTCTGGGTCACACATCATATTCTAGGGTGGATATGCAAGTCTCTGCTTTGTTGATCCTTTCTGAAAATTGTGTTCGGGATATTGCGATCCTTCTAACAGTGTTATGGAGTTTCCGACAGGCACCACGTGTCTTCTGACTCTATGTGTGTGTGTCTCCTCTATATGAGCCATTATGCTTTGATGAATCATGACCAGCAAGAGTAGCAATGTCATCCAGGTAGGTAGCACTGAAGGCCTCCATAGTACCAAGGGCCTGGTTCACAAACCTCTGGAAGGGGGCAGGGACTATCTTTAATCCAAAGGGCATAACCCTGAACTGATAGTGGCCCTTAGTAGTGGAGAAGGCTGACCTCTCCTTTGCTCCCTCTGTTAGTGCAATCTGCCAGTACCCTGATGTATTGGTTTTGTCATTGAGTTTAGCCCTTTATAATTCACACAGAACCTCAGTTCATGTGTGTTGCCTGCTGGGGCAGCTTTTGGTACCAGAACCACAGCACTAAACCAACGGCTACTAGAGAGATCTCTCACCCCTAATACCAGAGTTTTGGAAACGTCTTCCTTAATGTTGGACCTCACCTTATCTGACAACCTGTAAGACTTAATTAAACAGGAAGGATATCCCCTGTGCCCTCAGCATGAGTACTCAGGTGGGTAGTCCCACAGATGATGGAGATAAGGGAGAACAGAGAGGAGTACTGTCCCAACACTTTGTTTCATCCTCTCTCAATCAACCAAATGATAATTGTAAAGTGTGGCTTATCACCTGTGAGGGTATCCAGGTGCTTAGCTGAGGGTTTCAGTCAAAGAGCCAGGTCTTGGGTTTCTTCCTGAAGTCTGTTAGTGAGATTGATGTGTGGAGATGGAGGAGGAGAGCAATCTAGGACTTGACCGCAATATGGGTGAAGGAGCGTCAATGTGGCAGTGACAGATACATGGTGTTTGTGTAAGGTCGAGGTGTAAAGTGCGGAGGTTTCTGGATAGTTTGCAGAAGTTCAGGCAGTGGTTCAGGTATGCCGTTCCTTGGTCATGGATGGCTTTGTAAACGTGGGTCAGTAGTTTGAAGGGGCATCTTTCCTGAATGAGGAGCCAGTGGAGGTCTCTCAGGTGCTGGGTGACGTGGGTCTGGCATTGATCAGGAGGGAGCGAAGGTGCTCCAGGGGAATGCCCACAGAGAGGGCATGGCACAGGTTTCAGTGAGGGTGGTTGGCCTAGAGATGGAGGTGAACCAGAAGTGGAGGCAGGTGAACAGTCCTGATGTAGAGCAAGAGGATAAGGTGTTCAGGAGTTAGAGTTGGAAAAAGGATATCTCCCTCCACAGATACATCCTTCTTTTTGCAGGCTAAGAGGTCAGTGAGAGAATCACTCTCCTCTTCCTCCTCACCATCAATCACAAGTAGGGGTGATCGGTGGAGTCTACGATAATCTCCCTTGTCAGGGTCGCTGCAGCGTTTTGCCAGATTTTCGACCAAAATATGGCTGGACGTGATCTAATAAAATCTTCTATGTAGTGCAAGTTTAGTTCCTTATGACACACAACATTTGGGGAAGATATTTGAGCCCCTGAAAGTTTCCAACAGAATCTGTTTTCCTCTCTTTAGATCCCACCACAGTTTATAAATCCCCAGACTTCGGTGCCATATGTGGCAGTGGGAATGTACTGTGATGTATAGATCTTGCTTATGGGTAAAACTACCTCTGCTTGTTTTGGGTGATCAAGGCTCAGGATCGAGTTAGTCGCTTTTAGGAACTTACTTCTACTATGGGAGCATGAGCTGCTCATAATCCAGTATCAGAGAATGCTAAACCCAAATATGGGAAAGTGCGAGTGCGTAATACGTGTTCAGAATCTGAGGTTATTGAATTGATACAGTGTTTTTTGGGCCACAGATCATTATGAAAGATTTCTTAAAATTAGTTCAGAGGTCTAGGTCTGCCATTAGGGCTACAAACCCCCTAACTAAAGTGCATAGTGCATTTGGAGTACGGCCCGTTAGGACCGCATCATCTGCATATAAAACGTCGAGGAGTACATTACCCTTGATTCTTAGTACATCATTACTGAGTTCTGACAGAACATTAATCAATTTGTTTATATCAAGAATAAATAGGAGAGGGGCCAGTATACATCACTGTCAGACCCCTCTACCAATAATGATGACCCCTAAGACCTCCCCGTCCTTACCCATGCCTTCAAGTCCCTGTGCAAGTATGCCAAAAAATCAACTAAAGCCTCGTCCAACCCATTGTTTAAAAAGACCGACCACAAGTGTGACCTGTTGACAAAATCAAAAATTGAGGTACGGTCCATAAAGGCCAAATAAATAGGTGAGTTCTGTGCTATTGTATACTTGCCAACAATCAGATTTAATTTAAGGCACTGTTCTACTGTTCCCAATTTACACCTAACACCCAGCTGGTACAGATTTAAAATGTGTTCTCTTTCGGCACAAGTCCTTATTTTATTAAACAAGACCATTCGGAGTGTTATCGATCAGGGAGATCGGTCTATAGCAGCTAGGGTTGGATCTGTCTCCCTTTCTATCTTTCTCATCTGGCAGGGAGAAGAAGAAGACCTTGACCAATTCCTTCAATGGGTTAACTTATGTGATAATAACCTCAAACGCCAATAGGAGTAGAAAGATAGTAGAATTCCTAGATGTTTGGATTGATCACAGAAACCAACAATTACAGTGTCAACTTATACCAAAATAACTACCAAAAGCACCCTGCTCAATTATATTAGTTTCCACCCAGGATGTCAGAAACAGGGCTCACACTTTAGCTAACTTTGACAGCTTTGTAGAAATTGTGTGAACCTTGAGGATTTCACTACACACGCTGAAGATGAATTTAATGAAGGGCTACCCTAAAAGATTGATTTGCAAGTCCTTTAAAAGGGCAGAGGATTACAACAGAGAACTCTTGTTTGAAGCAAGAGCTCAGCAGACAGAAAACAAGCTGGTCTGTGGTACGTGTCATTCAAGCCTTAATCAGAAAATAAGACTCAGTCAATTCACAACGGCATCTGTTAAACCTTAATGAGGAAGAACCTAAACTTCCTAAACCACTATTTGCTTTTAGGAAGAATAGGAACTTAAGAAGTCTTGTAGTGAGATCTAGACCAAACCTTGCAAGAAAATTTCTGCCAGAGACCTATCACTGGGACTAACCACGTTAAGTATAACTACAGATGTGGATCATGTCAGGCCTGGGATAATGCAGTCACTTCAGAACAAGTCAAAGTTGGAAATAAGACCATCCAGCTATGACACATGGAAAAACTGTGGGAATTCTAATGTTGCATATCTCATCCTATGTCCCTGTGGTTTGGGATATGTAGGAGAAACAGACAGGGAAATAATAGTCAAAATTGGAGAACATAAGTCCAACATTCTCAATCAGAGGGTAGTGGCACCATTAGTTCAACATTGGTTTGACCAGGGAGACTACAAGAAAGTACTGAGATTGACTGTCATGGAAAATTTTGCACCATTGAGAGGCTTTGATGACAAAAAAATGCAATAAAAGAGAGGTCTTTTGGATTTATCTTCTAGATACATACAAAAGTGGATTGAACAAAAGTATACCTTGGGAAAATGCTGTGTGAACTTAGCCTTTCTGCCCTTGGGTCAGGATCTCCAGACAGTCCCCCTGTCTGATTGCTCTGGCAGGCTGCAGTGAGGAAGTCCTGTAGGCTATCGCTTGCAGTGTATCCTTCCTTTGTCCACAACCTAAATACATATTCTGTCTTTCTTGATAATGTATCCCATAGTCAGAGGAATGTTTTGAGATACCAGTATATGGATATCTGTTTTTTTTCATGAGGTTTTTATTTTTCTACGCACTGTGGACCATATGCAAAACACCTATAGCCTTATGTGGGAGTGCTGTGATTCACAGCAGTGTATATTTTCTTTCTATTTAATGCTCTATATAAGGGCAATTATTGTAGGATATTTCTATCTATGCATCTTGTTTTTTTATGTTCTCTCCTTAAAGAACTGGGCAGTTAAAAGAGATCTCTTTATTATCATTATTCAGTTTGATACAGATTAACAGGCTTCCTTTCCAAGATGGAGGCCACATTTTGGGCTAGCTGTTTTGATATTCAGCCTGCCACACGCATATGTTGACATTTATGTCAGCATCCCTGGGCTGTGTTCTTAACTGGTAGTAGAGACCTGGATCTCAGACGTTCGCCTTTTGAGCTGTAAAATTCCAGATTAGATGCACTTTGACTTGTCCTTTGGTAAGTACCAATAAACTCATTCTCAGGTTTTTCTGACGTACCTGCAATGAGGCCTTGCTGCGATTGAACTATTATCCTCAGGCAGCAGCTCTTTGACTGCGAGCAGGGATGCCTCTTTGAGGATGTTAATAATACCCAAGTTGAGAATGCTCTGTTTTGCATTCACCATTCCGTTTAGACATTGGCACCTATCAATGTATATACACTATTGACTTTTTGGCCCCTATGTGCAGCATAACATCTTCTTATAAGAAGACATGGTTATTTTATACCTGTTTAGTGGGTGTCTGATGTATCTGTGGTATTCACAGTTTTTCCTTGTTTGCCCCTTTTGCTAGCTTTGTCTCTGAGGTTCTCCCTTTGACGCCAAGCAGTGGCTCAGATTGATTATCCACATCACGAGTGGTTCAGAACCTTAGGGCCTTGGACAAAAATATATATATACCGGGCCAGAGACAGATGATTCTGTTTGGAGCTAGGGTTCCTTCTTTTTTACTAGATTTTCAAAGACCAGCTCATCAGGGAAAGCTTGATCTCTGACTATTTTGTTCTGCTTTTTCCCTCTAGAGTCAAGGTAGCTTCATACAATTGGTGCCCTGGGATTAGTCATCTATCTTACCACCGTTGTATGATCTCTTCTTTAGGTAGATAGACAAATAAGCTGAATATACCATCTGGTTGTCAGTTTTCTTTATACACTTGGTATTTGGGACTATTTATGTCTGTCTGACATTCTCAAACGGTCTAGATTTTTCAAATTTTCAGTCTATTCTTGGTTGTTTTTATTTTTAATCTTCTATCTATTTTTCATAGACAAATGTTTCTGTGTATAGTGAATCTTTGGTTTGGGCCTTTTATAATTCACCTTTTGCAAGAGGATCTGTATTTATTGCTCTTTAACATAGAATTATCAACCATATAGCAGGCTTTTTGTCCATATGATCTCGAATTACTGTATGTCTATTAGTTCTTTCATTGTTTTTGACCTAGCTTTTATTCTATATGTAAGATTACTGCCTTTGCTGGCTGTCTCCCCTGTACTCCACAACACTTTGAATCCGGGAACATCTTGCCTTAGCACCCTGAAGAAGGTGTAGTTGGGTGGTCACCGAAACTTGCTTCGGCGCTGGTTACGAAAGGAACACCAGGACATTATGCAAAAAGAACCATTGATGGAAAGAATGCAGAACAATGTCATACATTCACCCCAGTACAGAGATCTGGGCCTTAGTCCATTGCTTTTGTGATCCCCGTACCATTCAAGTTTGAACCCAGCCATATGCAAATCAGTCTTGACCCTGTGCCTAATGGGAACAGTCCAGCTCGAACTGCCAGGCCATGTCCTGCATGGACGGGAAACAAGCATCCTAGTACCGGTTTCGGGGTTTCACACCTCATCAGCCAGGATAACTTGACTCCAGAACATTATGCATAGATGGAGAGAATTATTTGAATGCATACCATATTTGTAACAATCAATAAAGTGAATTATTATTATATTTTTATCTGTAAATATTTAAAATAGGTTGTGTTCAATTTATATTGTATATGTCACTCCCTGTGCTCTCGTTCCAACCACCAGGGGGACGAATTGTGGGGCTTTCCAGTATTCTAATATGCTTCCAGACAATCTCCTGTATCCATATCCTGACTTCCAGGCATTTGGTCATCATTTAGGAATTGACAACCATTCCCAATCCATGCCGGCTTTTGTGGAAGCCATTCTGTTCATGCTAAAACTCCATTACCTACAATCCCCTGCTCGCTGCTTTGTCTCCACCCCTGCAGGCTAAGGATGGGTGGAGGAATTCAGCTCACCTGTGGCTGCCCTCTGCTATCCTGCTCACACCTGATGCATATGAATAATGTGAGATCTTTTAAGCCCCAGCTCCCATCAGCCCAGTGTTGGTCATTGTAGCTGTTTTCCGGTGAGAACGATCCTTGTTTCCTGAGCTTTTGATATTCCTTGATTTCTGAGCTATAGTTAATCCTTGTTCCTGTCCCAGCACTGCCTTCTATGCTACTTTGTTTTCTTGATTCCTGAACCTGCACTATTTTAGTATACCCTTGTAGCCTCCTCTTTTGTATATCCTTTTCCAGTTCCTGCCTTTCTTCCCATTTCCTTGGTTCCAGTTCTAGTTTGCTGTCTTGCTTCTGTTACCTTGTATGCCTGTTATCTGCTTTCTGCCAAGTGTGCCCTGTGATTTCCTTCCTTTCCTGTTAAGCACTCCACCTTGCTAGCTCCTTCTCTATTGTGCTTGTGCTTAATTCTACCCCTCTATTGGTACTGCCTTGCCTGTTCCTGTTTGATCGACAGGATCTGTGGGCACAGCTGACTACCTAGGTTGTGTTTCTTGTTCACTGTGAGTATTGTCTTTGAGTTACAGTTATAAAGCAACATAGGTATAAGCTGCAAAGACCCTGCCTTTGCAAACATATCCCATATGTGGGTATTTTCAGTAAGTATCTGTAACAGCAATTGTGGGTGAGGAACTTACTGAGCTTCACTCTTACCGTGTGGGGCTCCAGGGTGCTTTACCCCAAATCCCTTTATTGTTAATGTTGTTTTTTATGTGTCTTGCATGTCCGTCTTAGGTGTAGTTAGTCTGAATGCTAAATTGCCTTGTGAAAGTCCTTCTTTTCTGAGTCTTAGCCATCTTGTACAGGCTTCCCCTTTGGATCCCTTTTTCTCCTCTTACACCTTCTGTGATCCTGGGCAGCGCTGTACTACTCTTTTGGAAAGGGGCGACCACTCGGTCCCCCCGAACGTATGGCAGAGTACCACGATCCCCCCGGGAAGCCATTTTGGGCGGGAGGCGCGTCTCGGCTGGTATGCCCGAAGCGGCGTAGCCGGGGCGCGCTCTTTCCCGCCCTAGAGTGGGCTGGCCTAGACACTGACGCGGCTGGCCACGCCCTCGGGGCAGGCAGGGGCGGGTTTACGCCCGCCCTGAAGACGGATAAAAAGGGACGCGAGACCGGAAGACATCCTCTTGTTCCTGTGCTCTGAAACTGTACCTCCTCGCTGCACGTGAGCTCGAGACGGAACGAAGAGCCAATTTTGAGCGTTGTAATCTTTTCTTTTGTCTTACAGATACTCGGTCGGAGAAATGCCCAAGAAAGGCGGGAAGAAAATGACGACCGAACAGATGGTACGGGTTCTCATGAAGGAGATGACAGAGCTGAAGAGGCGGGTGGCGGAGAGAGACGGCGAAGGGGGTCCGGAGCGTCCGTCGGCTGGAGCAGCCCCAGGAGGAAGAGCCAAGAGGCCAAAGAGGGGACCAGCTGAGGGAGACGCCCCGGTTCCCTGTACCCCGCTCGAAGCGCCAACCCCGGTACCAGTGGAGGGGAATCCGATTCCCATAGTGGTCACGCCGGTGTCCAACAAGGATATGCCGCCCGAGCTGGCAGCACAACTTGCAGCGTGGTTGGGCGACAGTAGTGAGGGCGCCACGGCTGCCGAGGCCCAGGCGCTGATGAAGCAATTACGCGAGAAACGGGATGCAGCCAAGGCGTCCGCGCCGGTTGCAGTTGTTGACAAGCCACAAGGGACGATCGCGACCGCAGATGCAGCGTCCGGTGCAGGTAAGCGGCCATTGCCGATTGCGAGGGATGAGTCAGCACCCTCTCGTAGAGAAAGGTTGGGTCAACACGTGCCTTTGGCAATTAAGGAGAAGATTTGGGCGGGGGAGTACGTGAACATCTTCTCGTTGCTTGTTGATCATTATGAGGTGGAGCATGTTAAGAGTCAGAAAGATCTTATGCATCCGAGTGTTTGGCGCGCAAAAATGGCCGCCTTTAAAGTAAATGAGACTATCGGCAATTGGGGCAATGCATGGGGAATTTTTACGTCAATCCTGGGGGAACGTAGGCCCGAGTTGCTTTCCGAGTTGCCGACCTATCAGTCAAGAATCATGGGGTACTCGACATCCCACCAGGGTAACCATTGGTTCTGCTACGATAATCTTTTTAGAAAAGCAAAAGAGCATAATAAAAGTTTAACCTGGGATTGTTATGATTCTTTGACATGGGATAAAATGAAGGAGACGGGTATGTTGAAAATGCCATTGGTAGGAAGTAATGTTGGTGAATCCTCCCGCCATCATGGGGGGACGCCCTTTCGGTCAGGTGCGAGTACCGACGATTACTCGAGACCTGCCGGCAATACAGGTAAACGGGGGTTCTGCTTCAATTTCAACAAAGGTAAATGTACCAGGCCCCAGGGATCGTGTAAATTTAAACATGAATGTAGTGGGTGCGGGTCGTCCCATCCTGAGTCCACGTGCAGAGCCAAAACGGGTGAAAACAGGGGGAGAGGAGGCGCCAAACAGGTCTAACGTAGTCCGAGGGGCGCCTTTACCTACCCCGATTGATACCCTGGCGATGATTCCCTGGCTCAGTGAATACCCGGATCGTACTTCTGCTGGGGTGCTGCGGAACGGATTTTCGAACGGTTTCCGCATCCCGGTAGGGGACTTTCAGGGCGTAGAGAAGTGTAAAAATCAAATTTCCGTCCTGCAACATACGACCGTGGTTCAGGAAAAGATCCGGAAAGAAGTTACTCGGGGTCGGGTCGCCGGCCCATTTAGTGTACCCCCGGTGCAGAATTTTGTTTGTTCCCCTTTAGGGGTGGTCCCCAAGAAGGACCCGGGTGAGTTTCGTCTGATTCATAATTTATCAGCTCCACGTGGTCTCTCTGTAAACGATGCAATAGACCCAGAAGTGTGTTCGGTGCGGTACGCATCGTTCGATGAGGCCGTAGCCATTTTGAATCGCCTGGGGCCCGGGGCGCTGATGGCGAAATCAGATATCGAGTCAGCGTTCCGGTTGCTCCCAGTACACCCGGACGATCAGCGTCTCCTAGGTTTTATGTTTCAGGGTTCTTATTACATGGATAAGTGTATGCCGATGGGGTGCTCCATATCTTGTGCTTATTTTGAGAAATTTAGTAGTTTTCTACAATGGGTCTTCACAAAGAAGACGGGTTTCCAACATGTAATGCATTACCTTGATGATTTTCTGTTCCTTGGGGCAGCCGGGGATCTCGAATGTGGGCGGGCCTTGGCCGAATTTTGTGTGTTAATGAAGCAGTTTGGTGTGCCATTGGCACCAGGTAAGACAGTGGGTCCTGCGACTTGCCTCGAGTTTCTGGGGATCGAGTTAGACTCCAGAGAAGGTTGTTTTCGTTTGCCACCTGACAAAGTAGGGAAGTTCAGGGCAGCCCTGCAAGTGTGTCTAAATGGATCTAAAGTTACGCTGCATCAGTTACAGCAGCTGGTGGAACAGTTGAATTTTGCCCTGAGAGTTATACCGATGGCCCGCCCCTTTTCTCGCTCAATTGCCCAAGCTATGGTCGGCCTAAAGGAGGGCCATCATCGCACGAGACTATCGGCTGAGGTCCGCCAGGACGTGCGTATCTGGTTAACATTTCTGGCGGATTTCAATGGTCGAGTCATCTGGAACAAACCAGCCGTATCCTCTGAAGAGCTGGGGCTATGGACAGATGCAGCAGGTAGCATCGGTTTTGGAGCCATCTTCGGCACAAAATGGTCTGCACAAAGGTGGCCGACATGGTGGTATGACAATGGTCTGACAAGTAATATTGCTTTCCTGGAACTTTTTCCAATTTTGGTGGCCCTGAGAACCTGGCCGGAAGGGTTCAGAGATCACTCTGTGATATTTTGGTCCGACAATATGACCGTGGTCGAGTGCATCAATAGTCAGGCAGCACGATGTAAACTGATTTTAAGACTGCTCAAAGAGATTGTTTTACTGTGTATGCAACTGAATGTGCTGTTCAGAGCAAAACATGTCCCAGGGGTACTGAATCAGGCGGCTGATGCACTGTCTCGTTTCCATATGCAGGCTTTCTCGGGTTTCCTCCCCTCAGCGGACCCAGAGCCGGCACCCTTCCCCGAAGCTCTCTGGTCTCTCGGTGCCCCGAACTTCGTCACCTCGTGGGAGAGAGTCTAGCACCACGGACGAGGAAAGCATATGAAGGGGCGTTTAGGTCCTATTTAGCCTTTTTGGGGTCTGATAGAGAGAGGCTTTGGGGCCACGAGGAATGGGTAGTGGATTTTCTGATGTCCTTACGTAGGGCCGGGAAATCTGTGGCTACGGCCCAGAGGCATCGTGTTGCTATTGCCTTTGTTGCCAGGGCTCATGGTATCCAGGACCCGACTGCGTCTTTCGTTGTACAGAAAGCGCTGCGTGGGTGGCAACGCCTTGAGGGTCGCAGAGTAGATGAGAGGCGCCCGATAGGTTTGGATAGGTTGGCCCAGTTGTTGGCTACACTCCCTGCCACATGTTCATCTCAGTTTGAGGCGGCATTGTTCCGAGCCGCTTTTACACTAGCATTTCACGGGGCAATGCGCGTAAGCGAACTGGTGGCAAGGAACAAACAGGATGTGGCGGGGGGTTTGTGCCAAGAACACGTTCAGATCAGAGGAGAGGCAATGACGGTCTCCTTTGTCAGGTCCAAGACCGATCAAGACGGGATGGGTGACTGCATAATCATACGCAGGATTCCCGGGTCCTCCATGTGCCCGGTAAGGTGTTTGGAAGATTACCTAGCACGAAGGGTGGCATCATGGGGGGGGACCTTGTTGAGACACGCGGACGCCACCCCACTGACGAAGTTTCAGTTTCAGCGGGTGCTGGCGATGTCAATTGCCGCTGCGGGCTTGAACCCGGGCGAGTTTGGGACCCATTCCTTTCGGATAGGGGCTGCTACGGAAGCTACAGCCAGGGGTCTTAACGTTGAACAAGTGAAACGTGTGGGGCGTTGGTCCTCCAATTGTTATAAGAGGTATGTGCGGTTGCACATGTTGTAAAGCTGTAATGACGTACTTACGCCTCTTGTTTTTGTTTGGTTTTCAGTTGCGCAAGCCTACGAGGCGGGGCGGACTATGCAGTCGACCCAACACCGGGCCAGCGGTCAGACATCACCGGCTGTGAAAAAGGAGGTGTGGGTCGTGGGCCACTCATACGTGAGGCGTGCCGCGGACGTATTCAAAGCAGGTGACATGATTCACGTAGCTGGGGAATACGGGTACAGGGTGTCCTTCTACGGAAGAGGCGGTCTCTGTATTGACCAGTTTCAAGCATATTTTGAGGATTTGTTAGGGCGGACGAGGTCACCGCCGTCTATAGTCATAGTGCATTTAGGGGGCAATGATTTGGTCACCACCGGTAGACGACTTCTCCTCGAGGCAATGCTTTCCACAGTAAGTTGGTTGGCGAGGAGAGTTCCGGGGTGCAAAATTGCGTGGTCCCATATGATCCCACGAAAGGTGTGGCGGGGGGCTATTTCTATTCCTGCTTTGAATCAGTCTGTTAGAAAGCTTAACAACAAAGTGAGTAGGTTGTTCCGTTCCGGGACATTGCATTCTATTTCGCATGGCTGTATTAATGATGACAGTATGTATTCGGGGGATGGTGTGCATTTGTCTCGGGTGGGGAATGAGTTACTCATAGGAGACTTCTTAGCATGGTTAAAAACGTTAAAACATGACCTTTAGGTAGGAGCTTTGTGGGGGGTCCGGATAGCCGGTCAACTATCCGGACCTGTGGCAGTAAGGTCATGATCGGTGAGCAGTAATTGGAAGATCCCTATGAGTGGGCGTCACCCAACACGGATGGGAGCGCTCGGGAGAGGTGGCCTTTGGCCCCTCAACGGTGAGGCGGTCCTGTCTAAGGAGAGGCCGCCGGAAGGAAAGGAAAGGCGGTCAAGGCCCCTTCCTGTGTAGGAGGGGTTACAGCCCCCTCCTGGGGAATTTCCCGGGGCCAGTGACGTCTGCGACGGCAGATGTGGTAAGTTGTGTGGAGTTTGGGGGGAGGTCTACGCTACCTTCTAGATACTCACACGAGTCCTCGAACGACCTTTAAGTGGCGTCGAGTTTATTGGGGCCCCCGTCAAGTCAAGGGAAATTGGTAGTTGCACTTGGGTACGCCTCAGTGCTGTCGCCCCTCCCAAGTGGGGGGGGTATTTCTGGTTAGGGATCTTGACACCGGTTACGACCTTGCCGTTGGCCCTTAAACGTTAGGATGTACAATTTCATTATTTCAAGAAAATGTTTTGTAGGTTGTTAGTTCGGCTAGGAGAACCTCTGTATTAGAGAATCTGTTAAGGTTAGCCAAACATCGCAATGTGGTTATGAAATTGTACATTAATATGAAACTGTTTAACGTTTAAATTTTTGTTTTAATAAATACGGCCGGGGAGGGTCACTCCCTCCCTCTTCCAAAAACTTCAAGAACTGTTTCCGGTTTCCCTCCTTTGGGGATTGTGTTGAGAGGGGGTGGCGGGTATCTCAGCCATACTGTGCACGGAACGTTTTATACCCAGTCCCCTGTCCTTGCTCAAGTCCCTGACTGTGTTCCTGACATAGTCCCAGACTGTCCAACAGTATAACAGATGCATTGTGTAATTGCACTGTTGTGTTTTGAATCCCAGTTTGTTGTTTTTTAGTGTTTCTTCATGTGTGTGTAACCTTCCACATGTGTAAGGTGGATTCGAAGGAAAATTCACTTTATATGTGTATTAGAGGGTAGTAGTATGTTTATGGTTTGAGGGAGTTTGGGTATGAGTTAATTTGGATGAGGAGTTTGAATGTATCTTGATAGGGGGATGTTAAATACAGCTGTGAGTCTTTTATGTATTTTTTGTCTAAATTATAGCCATAAGAAATGTGAAATGTCTTTTTGAGTAATTTTGAATTAAATACACATTAGAGTATGTATGTGAATTGTGTTTATATTGATAGCTTGGACAAATTGGAAATGATTATCCCAGGCTGAGGTGAGATATTCCGCTTTTCAGTTTTTTTAAGCAGGGTAGTTCTTGTGTAGCTTGTATGATACCACTCTTTCATGACAGCCTGGCTGGCTTCTAAATTACTGCAAGCTTGCTTCCATTAATTGGCCATTTGGATCCTGAAGGCCAGCATGTAGCTCACAAACAAAAGCTTGAAGGGGCTAAAGCTCACTCCCTTCTGTGGTACCTCCCTGTAGGCAAACAACAGGCATGGTAAGAGGATGTCCCACTTATTACTCAAGGCCTCAGGTAGCCCTATAATCAGGCCCTTCAGTGTCTTAAAACTTTCAACAAGTCCATTTGTTTGTGGGTGGTAAGGGGTGGAGAACTTGTAGGATACCCCGGATTCTTTTCACATTGACTGCAAGTACAAAGACATGAAGTAAATAACGGCTGGTTTAAGTAAGAGTGGTGGGGTGCGGGAAGGTGGCAAATTGACAGATGATGACAAGGGAAAATAAAAGAAAAAAAGAAAACCAATCACCTTGCACTCACGCATTCCTAACTCAGCGATATGGCAAGCGCAAGGTTAGTATTTTATTTTCCCTCACCGTTATTTCTTGAATACCCCCTGCCCACGCACCACTGCTTTTACCTACACTGGCCATCACTGCATCAAGTTTGTGCCCCTGTCAGAAACAACTTCCTCGGGGAAACCCACTCTAGTAAAAATTCCCATAAGGGCATTGGCCACTGCAGGTGCAGTCATGCTTCCCATAGGGAGACTGCCTCAAGAACAATGAACGCCCCCTAAATGCTTGACTATACAGTGGCAGAACCAGGGGAAAATAAGTTTCAAGGAGCACACAAATCCTCCAAAATCAATTACTTTATATCGGTACAACTCTTCAAATATTGACATAAAAAAATATAGTCTCAATTCCATTAAGTAATATAAAATTATATTTATTCAGTGTTTCCCTAATCTTTATATTTCTGTTTTTAAAACAGTCTCTAACATAACATATTGATAAAAAAAGACGTTATATTAACAAAGAAAAAGTTGCACAATATACTATACACAAATATACTTTCTCAAAGATGCTTAACCTGACACACCAAACATACTAAAACACTATATCTGCCCTCATACACATATCATTCATACTTCATGCGTTCAATCTCAATCAAGAAAACATCAGATAAAGAAAACTAGACAAGACTAAAGTTCAAAATATTTACAATCAAGTATAAATCATAATGTTACAAAATATTATCTTTTGCTATAATCAAATACAGTGTATTATAACTTAGTGTGCGTTGAGGAAATTCCATTGCATCATCTTTAGAGTATATACTTTTGCATCAACATAACATTGATGCACCCTTATAATATGGGATTTCTTGAGAGATCACTTCAATTCGATTAGTTGAGAATACGGTCTTCTGGTTCACAATCAATTTCTAATGGTGCTAACGTGCGTTTCGGTATGAAACCAAATGCGGTCAACCACCTTCTTCAGAGCACTAAGCAACAAAATATGAATAAAAGAAGAAAGGAGGGCAGGGAACAGCTGAGAGAAGAATACGTTATCTGAAAATCATGGGCTCTAATTATTAACAATAACAAACATATTTAATGTAGATCATGTACTCAAAAGACAGCCGGAATCTTGAGAAAAAGATAACAACATGCACCAATGTGAAACAAGACCCTATAACCTATAGCTATATACAAATTGCACCAATAGTGTGGAGGGGGCAGACAATATAATACTTGCAATTCGGATACATTGCCCAGTTCAACCCAAAAAGTGCATGAAGAGAAGCTAACATTATCAGTGTAAATAGCCATTACATACACCAAAAAACCAGACCAAAACAACACCCAAGTATTAATCAATCTAAAAATGTTCTGGTTTTACCAAAACCTGCATGATAAAAGCGTAACCAAGTAGGTTGTAGACAAAGTCATCGACTACATGTTCGAGATAAGGCGGATGGGGCAGATGGACCAAAAGGACTGCTACCAGCAGAACACCCATTGGGATAGAAAAGATAGTCCAATTAGCAAGAACAAAATTGCATATAAGCTATTTTTTAGACATGAGACCACTCATTACTTACCTCTAAGAGAGCACAGAGACCCCTCTTGTGGGTGTTGAGATAAAAACCAATGTTGAGCAAAAGA
This sequence comes from Lissotriton vulgaris, assembly GCF_964263255.1. NCBI lineage: Eukaryota > Metazoa > Chordata > Amphibia > Caudata > Salamandridae > Lissotriton > Lissotriton vulgaris. Next base: position 422,531,494 of record NC_141691.1, read on the forward strand.
AGATTTTTCAAACACTGATCCTTCAAGCTAGATCAAGATCCTTATTAAAAAATCTTTGAGATATACCCATAAGTCCGGGCTCTCTGATATACAAGAAGAGAGAAGGGAAGTGTACAGATGTCCATAATCCAACAAGACTAGAGTAGGGGGAAAGCTTATAAGTAAGCTCCCAAATTCTGGAGTTCATGTGCTCAATAGTGTGAACGCTAATCCAACATACCTAGGTTCCCTAGAGTCCTGTAGCACGTCCTAAGGAGAAAAGTACACTTCCAAAGTATCTAAGCCACCAGGTGTATTAACATGACAAGACTACATGTATATTGCAGACATAGGGCCTCTTTATGATGTTGTGCGGACTTGCATCCGCCTGACACCGATGCCATCTCGAGACTGACCGACTACCTGTTGGTGGTCCAGACACCACTATTACTATGAGTCCACACATAGTGCAGTTGCATACTCCAATTTCTCTATTGGAGCTTGTGCTGCAATTGTAAACTGGCTGCAGCACAAGCTCCCATAGAGAAATGGGAGTTTCTGTTGATTCCTGCACCACATGGCACACATGGTGCAGGGATTAACAGGGGGGTAGGACCCCAACTGGAGGGTGCAGGAAGAAGGGGGCCCTGCTAGGGACCCCCAAAACACTTTCCACAGGTTTTGAATACCAGAAAGCCTGACATGGAAAGCCTTTGGGAAACCAATATCAAAATCCAGTTGGCAGAAATACTGTCTTGAAGAGATTATGTGCTAGTTCTAACTGGCCGACGGGCTCAGCCAGCCAAAATGACCGGTATGTTTAACTTCTAACCGCTGTCATTGTAATACGGCGCGCGAAAGTGAAACCTATGATGTCGTCGGAAATCTACAACCGATATCATAATAGGGCCCATAGTGTGTGGGCAACCAAGCGTTGCTTATCAAGTTAGTGGAGAGATATTTAAATAGGAATCCTAGACCAAAAGATATAAATAAACATATAGAGACAAAATGGGGGAATTCGGAGTGCTGCCCACATATCCAAAGTAAGTGGTCCTGGGAGCTCGCACTAACTGCTCCTTGACCACACACCTGCTTGTTAATACAAAAAAGCACCAACCAGTCATACACAAGGGACATTAGCTCATGCTCCACTAGCGGCTCCAAAGACAAGATATTCTTATACTATTACACTCCCTGTTAATCTCCTAATGTAATTGGCTAAGGCCCCAGGTGATCTAGTACTTGCAGAGTAATGAAAAGAAGACACTATCAGGCACATGCATCAAGCGATTAAGAAATCGCGAATCTTGCGAATCGCAAAAAAATGGTATTTGCGATCGCAAATCACTGTGTGCCAATGCATCAATGTTATTTTTGCGAGAATCTGTATTTTTTCTCAAAAATAAGGAATCTCAAAATTATTCTGAGAAAACATTTGCCCTCCTTTATTTGCGATTCTCAAACAGAGAATCGCAAATAAAGAATCACAAATGAAATGCGTTAAAAATCGCTAATTGCGATTTTCCTAGAAATCGCAAATTTGCTATCACAAAATAAGAAGGAACACAACCAGGTGGTAATCATGAGTGCAAAACTCCCACAGCTGCAAATCAACTGAAACTGATTTAAACACACCCAAAATGAGCTCCTACAAGTCACAATGGCAGGGCTGTTCCTGATGGCGAGGAGGATGAAGCTGCAGGCTGCTCGACAGAGAGGGAGGCGAATAAATGAGCGCATCTTCAGTCCGCATTACTTTGCTAGGACAGCAGGAGGATGAGATATACGATAAGTATAGGCTGAATGCAGCAATGATACATGATCTTATCAATGAATTGGACCCCGTCCTGCAACGACACACTCGTAGGACCAATGCCATCCCAACGCATGTACAGGTTTTTTGTTGCCTACATGTACTAGCATCAGGCAGTTTTCAGGGTGTAATTGCAGTAGCAGGAGGTGTGTCGCAAAGTTCGTTGTCAAGAATATTCAAAGCATTCCTATATGCCATGATGGTCCGGAGAGGCTTTCATATAACTTTCTCTACCACGGCCCATGACATTGCTAAGACTAAGCAGGAGTTTTACCAGATTGCATGCTTTCCACAAGTTCTGGATTGTATTGATTGCACCCATGTGGCAATATGTTCCCCTGCAGCATAGGAATATTTGTATAGGAATAGGAAATGTTATCATTCCCTCAATATTCAGGTTGTGTGTAATGCCAAAAACATCATAACAGACATGGTGGCGCAATTTCCCGGCAGTGCACATGATTCATACATATTCAGGCAAAGTGGCATTCACACCCGTCTTGCAAGGGGAGAATTTGGAGAGGCACATCTGCTAGGTAAATATGTGAAATACAGTAACACATTCATTGTACGTATGTCAATGTCAAACAACCACTGACACCCTTTGCTTCCTCACATGTAGGTGACAGCGCATACGCCTTGCGGAATTTTCTCATGACACCTTACCTCAATCCTCCAACTGCTGCCCAAAATAGATACAATGCAGCACATATATCAACAAGGAATGTCATAGAGCGCACATTTGGGCTGCTGAAGAGCTGATTCAGATGCCTTCATAAGACCGGTGGAGCACTGAAATACAACCCTGAACAATCCTGCAAGATAGTCGCAGCATGTGCCATGCTGCACAACATTGCGACAACGGGAGGTTTGGAAATGGAGCTGTCTGACAGCGACTCGGAGGATGGGAACCAGCAAGTGCAACACCACTGTGCCCTACAAGGATCAGGTGCAGCAGAAGGGCGCAGGAGAAGATTGGAGGTCACACAAAATTACTTCTAAGGTGAGTAATGATGACACAAAAACAGTATTTTGCAAGAAATGTAAGCTTTATGTAAGGAAATAATGACCAGGGTCCTGAGGCACACTTTCAAAGTGAGTAGTGGCACAAGAGTCTTGTAAATGAACATGTATACATGAAAAGGAACAAATACTTGAAAGTCAGTAATAAGGTCACATTGTAACAATGGTTACGTCACCATCTTTGAAAAACATTGTACATGGGAGCCTAGCGCTTTCTCCCACGTACACCCAGATGTCTGTCAGTGGCAGCATCTTCATGCCTCACGTTGGGAGTGGAGGGGGTGCCGCTGCGTGTATTGCATCTCACTGCAGTGGCAACTGGCATTATTGTACTGCCCATGCTTGAGGCACACTCACTACTCTCTTCCAGTGCAGACATGTTGCCTCCACTAGTGAATTCATCATCTCAACAGCATTGGTTACCTGGTCTAGTGCTTTGGCTACATCTCCGCTCCAATGACACATTTGGGTTTGCATGGTCACGGACCTACGTGCCAGTAGTGCAGTTGTAGTGGCCAGCCTATTGTTTGACTTTACATACAGTTTGAGGTTCTGCATAAGTTGCCGATGCTGTCTATTGAGAGATGCATGTCCCTCCTGCATGACCTTGGTCAGTTCCTGCATACTACTGGACAGTACAGCTATGTTTTCTGCCATCTTTGCAATTTTCACCTTCATTAATCGAGTGTTCTTGCTCTGCAGGTGATGGGTACGAAGCATCTGCCCCTCCAGGCCACCCCAGACCTCATTTGTCTGCTCCGCCTGCTGTGTTCTGCGTGCTCTGCGTCTTCTCTGTTGCACTCTGAGATTGCCTCTATGGATCTGTGTTGGTGGAGTTGTGGTGCTAGTACTTTGGCGAAGGCTGCCCTCAGGTGCTGCATTGGCCTCATCATCTGATGCCATGGGAACCAGTGTTGGGACAGGTGCCCTACGTGAATTTGGAACACATGTCTGTGTAGTTGGCAGAGCTGGTGTGTCCTCATGTTCAGATGCGCTGGTGTGCTGCATTTCCAGGACCTCACTATCCCCGGCCTCAACACTTTCTGCATCTGTGAGGTTAAACAGTGCAAAACAGCATTAATTCATGCTTGCGAGGTCATGTCAAAGTTGAAAATTATTACATTTTCAATACATTTGGACATCTGCTACACTATTTGTATTCGTTATCATTCTAACTGCTTGCCTTGCCTAAATCTCCCATGATGCTCTTCCTTTTTTGACAACAAAAGTACTAAAAGCTTCACAGTGTACACTTACACTGTGCTGAGCTCAAGTTCTGACTTAAGTAATTGGGACAATGGCAATATGCATTCCTCTTACCTTAAGATGTGTGTGCAGTACCTGAGGTGTCCAGCTGCGTCACACCAACAACAGCTTCAGGCTGGATTGTGGATTCCACCAAGTCCTCCAGTGGAGGTGTTGGTGTTCCCCCTCCTGTTTTATATGCATCCTTCAACCGGTCTGCAATGCGCACCTTAGCCCGACTACGCAGATCGTACCATTGCTTTTCTAGCTCATCATTGGTGCGGTGTGTCACCCCGATTGCATTTACTCGGTTCTGCATCCGGATCCATATTTTCCTTTTCTCCTGCTCTGGTACTTTCAATGAAGCTTTGACAAACAGCTTATCATGGATGTGCACTACTCCCTCAATCAGTGTTTCAATTTCTTTTTCAGAAAATGTCAGTTTTCTTTTTCTGCCTGCTTGGCTGTCCTTTGCTGTTTGTGCAGCTTCCATTTTCAGTTGGATGCCAGGTGTTTGCAATCTCTCTCTCTAACTCCTCTTCTGCTCCCAGAGCCAGCTCCCTCCTCTCCCTGAGCCTCTGCACTGAAAATGAGGCTTGGAGTGCAGACTTCCTGGTTCTGATATCATCAAGATGCATCAATGTGCGACTCCGGAATTTGCGATTTCGCAAATTGCGAAATCGCAAAATCCAGAAATTGCTAATATTTCTGCGATTTTTACCGATTCTTTATTTATTCGCTAAATTTATGATGCATCGCGATTTGCGATTCCTTATTTGCGATTCCTTAAAAATCGCTAATAAGGAATCGCAAATTCATATAATGATCCATGTGCCTGTATACCTCTATAGCCTTGTGTTCTACTATAGACATTTACTTCAGTGGCTACAAAACAATATATCAGTGGCTCCTAATCATACAGATAGCCACACAAATAAGCAAATATCTGGGCTCCTCAATACCTGAAATACCTTAAATAAAAGGTATTGCATCCTTAGAGACAGACGTGCACTCTCTTTCCCTCAAATATTATCAATGGCACACACAAAAAATGCAGGCACTTGTTTAAATACAGGCCTCATTACTGACCTAAGCACAATCACTAGACTGTAGCTAACCACACTATGGCCGCGATGTTGGAAGTGCAACAGACATTGGAGGTACAGGACCTAGAATGGTGAAGGCAAAATTAGTCAGCAGACATCGTATGAGTCTCATGGACCGGTGACACTAACCTGTCATCACTAACTACACAACAAATAAATGTTCAAAGTAAGAATTACAAAAAACAAATAACCGAGCAATGCACCCCTCAGTTTAGAAAGTAAATAAGGACTGAATAATGCTGCTATGTAGGAATACATGAAAACATAAAAAGAACAAATAAGAAAGAAGATTATTTTAGTTGATACCAATGATTATATAATGGACACTCCATGAGCAATATACTGGGAATGTACCTGCTCAGGGAAAACCAGCCGACTCCTTACTATAGTCATACTGGCTCCTGTATCCCTCAGATCCTCCATACCTTGCCCATTGATGGTGACCCATTGCCTATACTTTGTATTATTTGCGAGCACATAGATCTTAAGAACCATCTCACTGCCACACAGGGACACTAGAGTAAATCCACCGACCCCCCCCTCATTAACAGGGATAAAATCCTCCCCAGCACTACACTAGCCACCTCTGAAATCATTTGTCCAGTTGGAGGTGGTGTTTTTTGGTACAATTTGGATCTACCTTGTAGTGACCGTATTTAGCCCCACAGCACTTAATGGGCTTGGGTTGCTAACCTTTGTCAGGATAGTTTTTCTTCTCTTTGGCCAGATTGGAAATGAGAACCAGACCCTTCCCCCGTGATTTCTTTAGGAAACTTTAGCAAAATCTGTCTTTTTATCTCACCCTCCTTCTTCTGGTGGGCACCCTGACCACCTTTTTTGGTGTCCTCCCTGATGATTTATTAGACATTCTGGTGCTGTCCCAGATGTCTGCCTCCTCAGTAATTGTCCTGGGTTCAGAAAGCTTACAGTCAACCAGGTATTTGTGCAGCACTGTAAAACAAAGATCAAGGATTTGCTACTTTATATCAAATTATAAAGCACTGAATAATCATCTACTTTGCTGCCCCTCACCCAGCCCTTCAGTGCCTTGCTAGCATATGATGTGATCTTGTGACTCACCCTGAACCTCTGTTGGTATTTCTCATGGGTCGAACAAACTTACAAACAACAATGGCCTTCATTGTAGTGTAGCATGTCTGGTCCGCTACCTCCAGAGCAATAATTGTGTCACTCCCCACTGTGGGCATGTATCTCCAAAGACTACCATTTCAGGACTTCTCTGGAAGCTTGTACACCCTAAGAGCTACTTCTGGAGGTTACGAATTACTTGTCTATGTCATTAGTCCTATGATGCCATGTACCTTCACTACCTCGGGCAAATCTATGCATCAACTCTCCCTTCCATGGCAACGCCCTTACATAGCTACCTCAGGACCTTTGGTGCTCATGTATTCTAATGTCTCACTGACTCATCTTTTATGCAATTGTTGCTGTGTATCTTATTTGGCACCTTATGTAACCCTGATATATGATGCTATTTTGTTCCATATCCCTTTGCATACAGTTTGCTTTTTTAACATTACTATAGTCATTTTTATACACCTGTGTGGAACCATTCAAAACCCTCCTGGGACCCCTTTACTCACTCCCCGCTCCACCTCCATGGTCTCCATGCGTAATGCGGCTCGATGATGATAATGAGAGCTGAGAACTACAACAAACACTAAAGATGGGCTCTCCCTCACTTCCACAGGGCGGAGATACCGGGCTCCGAAGACCGGACCAGCCACATGACAAGGAATTGGTTTCCCTGGGCCAATCGGAAAGGAGAAAAGGAGTCAGGAACATCAACGAGGGACACCCAGAACCAGAGAAAGGATGCAGATTTCCAGGAGGAGGCTGAAAGGAGGAACGCCGACGAGGGAGTCAACATGATGGAAAAGAAGGACGATGCGGTTAAGGTGAAAGGAGACGTCCAACGAAATTCCATCAGGGACGCAGAGGACGGGGAACCTCCTGACAGCTGGTCCAAGGAGTGGTGGTTCCCGGAGGAGGCGAGCAGTCTGCCGCAACTCTGGAGAGTTGCGGCCTCACACAGTATGTGATGCGGGCTAGGAGACGGGTGGGGCTGATATTTGAACAAGACACGAAAGGGAGAGCAAATGCAATAGGGGTCCACTTCTAGGACGTATTGTATATAATTCTTTTGTCTTGAACCCTTTTTGCCCACAGTTTTTTTTCACACTTTTTTTCTCACCATCCTGAAGCCCCCAGTGTTTCTTTATTTTCACAAAAGAGGCTTCCAACACCACGTTAAGAAACTAGGTAAAGAAAAGGAAAGAAAGGAAACGTGAGAGAGAGTCTGCCTAGCCTACCCATATGCATATGCCTGCATTTACTTCTTTCTTTCTTTGTTTTTTTTAATCCACTATTTCACACATTCTGCCACTTGGGTGTGGTGAAAGGATAGCTTTAGCCATAACAGCCATACTTACCACTTCTTTTCTTTTGTGTTATTTCACTCCACCGCAGGCTACCCAGGACCCCATTTTGATGACATAGAGCACCTGGAAGAAGAGGGGAGAGAGAGAGAACAGTGAAGCAAGTGTATATCATATTAACTCTTACAATGAAAATGTGCACTCAATGTTGAAACAACCCTCATTTCAAGATTTTGTTTTGAATTCACCAGTGAACAACTGCAATAAAAGATCCTCTATTAACCATGTAAGGCCTCCTCACTTCTGTTTCCGACCGACCTCCCACAACACCCTTTATGTACCTCAAGTTATTATTGTTGTTTTACTCTTATCATTATTAAACATATCTCTTTGCACCCGGTATGTGGCAAATGATGTTATTGTTTATGCACACTCAGTAAAGCACTCTGATACCTCCGGTTCTAGTTCACGCAATATAAAACTCACAAATAAATAAATAAATCCCCCACCACAAACATGAACACCGAATCTTTTGAGATTCTAACTCTAGTTTCTTTAGCAGACACTTCAGATATGCTGCCACCATTACTATAGCTGGACCCAACCTGCAAGTCTCTGATGTCTTTTATCTTCTGCTCTGTGCCTGTCCGGTCCTGGGAGGATATTAACCACTCCGTCGGTAGGCTACATAAAAAGACCTCCATACAGGTCCTGCTCCAAGCGAGGGTAGGTCACACATTGTGGACTCCACTTCAGACAAGGCTCCTATCTCCAAGGCGCCCGAACAACTTGGCCGCCCCTGTTAAGGCACCTCATACTTAATAGGGAAGTCCTCTTACAGAGACTACATCAACTTAGATATGTAGTAACTCCTGGATGGTAGCTAACTATTAGAAGCACCGATTAGTGTAGATATTGAACACTTTTTCACATTGTCACATTAATTTGTCCTGAAGAATTGCCACAGTATTTCATCAGCCAATAGGGCAAGAAACATGTCGACCCAGAGAGTAGAGCATACTAGCACATGAACGCCCCTCCATAGGGGAATTGCCACTCTAATACATTTTTAATAAGGTGGATTACCAGCCGGAACAAAAAAAAAAGTTTACTTGGAATATCCAACCTTTTTTAACACGCACACACTGCACCACATTGTATCTACACATTCACGGGCCACACACCCCAACTTCATCATACGGCTAACGAACAAATGATCTCCGATAAAGAGCCCCCTCGTCAGCGCCCGTTGGGCATTGCAGCGCCGGCCCAACGAGGAGCAGGTCCATATGATGAAGCATGACACCTAGCTTGCTGGGTGTGTGAAGACCCTAGTTCCACAAAAACAGGATCCCCCCATCCCTCTTCCTCCTAGTGCTAGTCCAACCCCCCCCCCACCACCACCACTAACTTGATGGTGGGTGGCACCTCACATAGAGAAACAGCTTCCATCTCTTTTGTTCAGCTTGATTTAGGTGGGCACGGACATTGGACTTCTTTAAAAAGCCCCCATCCCCATTTTTTGGTATAAACCTCTCACTACCACCACTGTGGTTGGCGTATAAGCGAAATGCCAACTCAAAGTGTAGTTTGATCCAAACTAGACCCAAAATATATACACAGAGGTCATTGTGGGATCTTCCTCTGGTAGTGCAACATTTCCCCTGTGGTTCTTGTAATGTGTGTCCCTAAACAGATACCACGAAAGTGATCCAGCTGAATGATACTTTCACATGGGTACAGAAAAAACATATGAATTGTAAATCAAGGAATAGTATATGGATAAGCACATGCCCTTGCCAATGAAGTTTATAGGCATGACCCCAAGAGAAATTCAGAATCACAGAGCTTTGTAGCAATATAAGGGGTAAAAATTCCAGCACAGAAATAAATACCAACTTTTTTACGATAGGTTACTCTCCAGAAGACCTAAGATGGGCCATATTAGAGGCCTACCAACACCTGAGCAAGGAAATTCTGTTCAGGAAAGAACAACATTTGATTTTCTACCTTTCCACACATATTTTAGGCCTCGATAATAACATTCCATGACGGAATTAAAGAATTAAAAAACAAATACACCACATGTTGTTATTTTCCTGCACTTCGATGTTTACATTTATAGTTTGGTAACTACTTAGTTCCTTTGTTACCCACCCTCCTTGACATTTGATTTCCACTGATGCTTGTTAAATTGTGGCCACGGTTTTGTAAACAATGTGCCCTAGAGCAACTCTGCACAAACATGGTTCTTTCCACGTTGAAACAGATCGCTTCCAACATGACACTCCTAACATAAATCAAAGCAAGAATACCATATTCACTTACTGAACTATCATTGCCCCTTCAATCCGTTTGTTACTAGTGCACCTAGATAGTACCTTTAAAGAAGCACCTGCGGTTACAAAAATTATGATGATTGTTGTAAGTGCAACTTGGCACGTACGCGCTCCAGTTGCATGTACTTAGAACTCGCCTTAACTTGCTCACTTCCCTAATCATATGACACACAAATACTTCTTAAACTGGAAAACTCCAAATAATTTTCAAACTCAGCAATCTTAAGTTGCCTCACACCCAAACGACACCAACACAACTGATGTCGTGGAAAGCAGGAGCAACATTTGCCTCAAACAACTTGTTACTGACGCCACCTACATTGCAGGACACATACTCCATCACATATTTACATCCAGCAATAGAGTCAATTACAACCACGTTTTAGAGGTCACCTTGACCGACCTCTACAGAGTCAATGCCCCCATCTCAGGATCTACCAACACTGGCATCACACTCCCAGCTCTAAGCGCAGAAACGCCAAACTAAATTTCCTCCAGGGTGTGACTGTCATGTAGTTCCTATAACCATATATAGTATCTGCATGTTTAGACAGCATAGACTGTGGGATTGGTGTCCAGACTGATTCCAGGGTATGTTTGCCTGTACACCAGCTAGATCACGGTGCCAATTGAAACCCTTCTTACCATGGAGCGAATAGTTCTTGGCAACTATCGAACATGGCAACTCTTTCCCATCAGGGATCGTGGAAACAGTGCCATACTTTTCACTCAGTCACTTGTGCTCACTTATTCTAAGAGAGGTATACAGAATAAACAGTGGAGATGTTTTCAATAAGCAGTTATTGAATTAGCTCATTCGAGTGCAAATAAGGTGTGCTGAAACAACCATTAGACAGAAACAGATATATGTTATATTATGTTAATTGTTATTTATTAAGCGCGTTATCATCAGCAGGTCTCTAAGTGCTATCACAGGGATCCAGTCTTCACCAGAGGGGGTTCAGATTGAGCCTAAGGCCTCCACTAAAAAGTACTGTTTTTAATTTCTTCCTGAACAAGAGAAGGGCATGTTCCTTGCGTATATTCTCCGGCAGGTTGTTCCAAATGTGGGGGATGGATGATGAGAATGCTCTTCCTCCTTTCGAGGACTTGTTAAATCGTGAGCAGTCCAAAAGGCTGGCATCGGAGGACCGTAGCGCCCTGCTGTGAGTATATTTGGCAAGACGGTCCTTGATATAGCAGGGGGCTTGGCTATAAATGGCTTTATGTGCGATACAGAGGCCTTTGAATTTTGCTCTCTGTCCAACCGGGAGCCAATGCAATTATTTAAGGAGTGGTGACGCATGTGCTCGTATGGGTGCTCTAAAGATAAGCCTAGCAGCGTCGTTCATAATCACCTGCGATCTGATCAGAAGGTTGCCCGGGAGGCCAATGTATTGAATTGAATTTGAATTGTACAAGCAGTTACTGTAATCAAGGCAGGATAGTATCAAAGCAGATACTGCCGTTCTGAGTGTATTGAAGGTGGGTAACGAGCTTGCGCAGCTGTCTCAGCATGCCTGTGCATGTTCCCACAACTGTCGATACCTACTGGGTCATAGTGAGCTTGGCAAGCTCTTGTGTCCAAAAGAGCTCCTTTCAAGGGTTAGAGTCTGAGGCGATGGCCAATACTTCCAATTTATCTGGGTTGATTTTAGAGAGTTGGCCGTCATTCAGTGAACAGTAAATTTCAGAATGTTTTGGAATCTTGTGTGAGCTGACGTGGAGTTGTCTAGCTGAATGACAATTTGAGTGTTGTCAGCATAGTTGTAAATTTGACATTCCATATGGTTCAGTGCCACTATCTAGGGCAGGAGGTAGGCGTTGAAAAGAAGTGGTGATAATGCCGATCCCTGCGGGACCCCACACAAAAGTAGTCCTGAATCGGACACGTGGCCATTTAGTTGTATTCTCTGGGAGAAGCCTTTTAGAAAGGAGGTCAGACATGCCAGGGCCGTGTCCTGGATCCCTAGCTCCGAAATCCAAGACACTAGTTGGTCATGATTGACCATGTCGAATGCCCCAGATAGGTCCAGTAGGACCAGGGCACATGGTTTTTTCTTGTTGGGCCTCAGTCTGAGTTTGTCTAGAACAGACAGCATCACCAGTTCCGTGCTGTGGTGCGCCCTGAACCCTGCCTGATTCGGTTGTAGGAGATGGTTGTTTCAATATGGTTGGTCAGGGTTTTTAGCACATGTTGTTCTAGTACCTTTGCAAGGAACGGAGGTTTTTCAAAAGCGGGATGACCCGTGCTTCCTTTAAATTAGAAAGGACATGTCCTGTGGCAAGGGATTGATTGAGGAGTGAGAGTACCTCGTTTTCTATTCCAGGAAGCGCTATCTTGAAGATCCTAGGTAGGCAGGGGTCGGCCGGTGACCCTGATTTCACCCTCCCCATTAGGTGGGACAGGGAGTCATGCGTAAGACTAGGAAAGGTGGTGAGGGGTTCGGTGAAAGTGGGAGGCGGTGGTGTAGGTGCCAAAGTGCAGGGTAACTTAGGGGTGGAGTGGATTTCCCTTATTAAATCTTGAACGTTCGTTTCAAAGAAGGACTGGAAGTTATTGCAGTCTTGTGGGCAGAAACAGAGGTTTCTGTTCCTTGACTTGCATCAATTCTTTAAAGATTCAAAGGTCTCTTTTTGTTTTATTTTCCGCTGCAGTGATTTTAGTCTCATAGAATTCTGCTTTACGTAATAGAACTGCTTTTTTATAAGTTGCGAACGCAGCACAGTATTCTCGCCGAGCGCAAGGGTCGTAGGCTTTTCCGCCAGGCTCTTTTGCTTTGGCGCAGGGTTTGTTTCAGAATTCTTAAGGCATCATTGAACCAAGGGGCCCCCTTACCAATATCCATGATTCTGGCCCTGTGCATCGGAGCTACCTTATTGATAGCATTCTGAAGCCTTTCTATCAGGGCCATACTTCCTGCATCAAGATTTCCCTGTATGAGTGTGGGAGTACCTGATTCCTGTAAAGTAGTAACCAGGTCATCTGCACAGATTTTGTTCCAACTCCGCAGCACGTTCCAGTCTGGGGGTGGACTGGCTGTTTGCGTGGGAAGTGGGAACCAGCATCTAAGTAAGGAGTGGTCAGACCAGGGACAGGGACAATAGATTTGGGGCTGGTGAAAGGGAGGGAGGACCAGACCAGGTCCAATGTGTGGCCTTTGTTGTGCGTTGGCCTGTGTACTACTTGTTGGAGTTCTAGGACAACTAGTGCCTCCTCTAACTGTTAGGCCTAGCTTTCTTTGGGTATCTGATCCCAATGAAGATTGAAATCCCCCATCACCACCACACCTTGGTACCCAGAGCGGATATCGTTGACTTACTCTGTGAATCATTCAATGAAGCTGGGTGGCGTTTCTGGAGGACGGTAGACTACCAGAATAGCTAGGCAAGCTGTTTTAAACTGGAACTTGGCCCCTAGCACCTCAGCCCCCTCAAAGCTTTCAGCGCAAAGAGCCTCTGCTTTTAGTTGACGGTTGTACAGCAAAGCTACACCACCCCCTCTGGTGTTACAAGGTCGATTGTGGCAGAGTGCTGCATAGTTGAGGTTGATGATTCTTTGAGTCAGTAATCAATTAGTGTGGGGTCTTAATAGTCCTAAATGTATTTATTTATTTTATTTTATTTACAGGCTTGTATAGCGCTGGCCTCGACTCTCAGAGGAGTATCTCCGCGCTTTTGACTTCTACCCCACTGAGTTCAGGAGAACGTTAGCTGTCTAAAAACTGAATAAGAGTGTTTTTAACATTTTCATAAAAGGAAGGTGGTCCGTACATAGCCTAAGGGTGGTAGGGAGACTATTCCAGAGGGACAGGCCAGCTATTGAGAGGGCTTTGCTACCCTGTCTTGCCTTCTTGGCTCTAGGCACATGTAGAAGGGCTTGTTCGCTCGACCAAAGTGACCGGGAGGGTTTATAGGGGACAAATTTAGTTGCCAGATATGCAGGTCCCATACCATTAAGACTCTTATGTATGGGACAGCATACCTTACATTTTGCCCTCTGTCTAACAGGTAGCTAGTGGAGTTTTGTCAGTAGGGGCTTTGAAGGTGTGCGGGGAGGAGCATTCAAGACCAGATGGGCAGCCGTGTTCGGGACCAACTGCAGTCTTGTCATGACTCCCTCATTGGCAGATAGCAACAAACCGTTACAAAAGTCTAAATGACTCATGACTAAAGCTTGTACCAGCGTCCTTCTACTGGCGTCTGGTAAGAGGGGGAAGATTTTGCGTAGCATGCCAATTATGTGGAAGCAGGATCCCACCACCTGGTTGGCATGTTGTTTGAGGGTAAGTTCCTGGTCTAGTCGGACCCCCAGATTCTTAACAGTTGGTTTAGGCTCCGGTACTGGGCCAAGGTCTTGTGGCCACCAGTCCGGAGTCCAAAGTCGTTTTACCTCACCAAACAACATGACTTCCGTCTTTCCAACGTTGCATTGTAAAAAGTTGGAAGACCTCAGTTTGGTGGCTACCTCGTTATTAGGTTGAGTCGGACCTTTGTTCTGGAGCCAGAGGTCCTTTATTGGATATGGGATGCAAGGGCCAGGGGTCCTGGCGCCTGGTCCCGTTCGGTCGCAAGGATGGCGCAGACGGGCTTGCCTTAGGCGAGCCTTCAGTGGGCCTGTGGCGCGCCCGCTGCACGTGAGCGCTGCACGCTTGCTCCATCTTGCTTAAGAAGCCTAGGACTCCTCCCACCCACCACTCAGCCCTGCTGTGCAGCGGCTGTCAATTCCCCAAACACTAGACTGCCAACTCGCAGGAAGTGCAGAATACAGGAAGTGAGGGCGCTGGGAGCGAGCCAGGAGTGAGAGGTAAAAACACATGGCATACTGCATGTGTTGAAGGATTAAACATTTTACAAAATGTCAGTATTAGCAGTGCTCTTTGCAGAAATTAAAAACTATTAATTTCCTAGAAAGCGCAGCGGCGTTCTGAGCCCACCACAAGTGAATGTGCATATAAATGATTATAAGCACCTGCAGAGTAAAAGGATGGTAGATTCCTACCATAGTGCTAAAACGATGAATGCAGGCAGGTATAAAAATATATGATGATAAAAGGCATACTCCTATGATGCGACTCTCTCTAGATATACCTAAGTATACCTAGCATGTATGTAGGTGTAGAGCCAAGGATCCCTCCAGGATAAAGTCAACCCCATTACCTAAAGTAGGAAACTGTGGGTCCCCGTCTTGGTCTCGAGATGGATACCCTGCGAGGGATGTCAGACCACTGCAAGCTGGAGTGCCTGCCTGCAGGAACCTCAGCGTCTTGCATCAGTGTGTCAGCATAGAAGTCCTTTGTCTCCTCTCCCTGCCTCAGAAAATATATGGTGTTTATATACCCAAAGTGACACCCTCAGGGGATGTACCTTGCTGTGTCATGTTGGATTTATGATGACAGAAGGAATGACCCTTATACATAGTTATTATGCAGGAGATGGTAGTTGTGCTGAGTTTCCAAGAATCCTAATGCATAATAAATGAGGCTAGTTTTCATAGCAAAGTCCCACATTCTGTAAGCAGTACCGTAACTACGTAAAAGGTCAGTCCCAAGACCCGTTATGCAGTGTAATGGAAGGAAAGATATATAGGTGAAAGGTTTGGTTGCTACCTGAGCCTATATTGGGGGACCTATATGAAACATAACATGACTACCATTCACTTTGTGGTCTATTTTCTGGATACAGTTGCCTTTCCAATGCCAGTTGTATCTTGAGCATTAAACTTCAAACAAAACAATAGTTTAATTCACTGTGACTGACTTTTTATATTGTTTGTTTGCTTTATTGTTTTTATCCAGTTTAAGTTTATATGGTTTTGTTTAACAAATTCAAAGGTAACAAAATCAAAGACTGGTGTTGCATTACTTTTCACAATTACTTTATTTTTTTATCCTTCCATCATACATTTTTAAATATAAACAGAAAATAGAATGCTCATTGGTAAATAATTTCCTTGTAGGAAATGTTTCTCACATCTTTCAGGAATAGCAAAAAAGAGAAGAAACCACAAATCAGAAGCTGGTATTTTATGAAAATGTAATAGATATTTGCTTGTCATATATTACCAGAAATATTACAACACATGCATAACCCAAATACTCAGTGCCATTGTTACATTTACGGTTCCAGACCTTGCCACCATGGAATGATTGCTATTTATTCAAACATTCAATGGACAAACAATTAATGATTTATGTCATCAGCTGGAGCCAGATCATCTGGCTCACAATAGGAATACCAAAATAATTACACCAATACTCAACAACATACCTTTACTGACTTCTGAGGCCACAGGATCATTCCTATACACTGTTGCAAAATCTGATTTAATGCTACAACCAACTTTCAGTGGTGTGCTACAAGAACTACTTTCTACAATGATGAGACACATCAACAGCTTCATACACTTAATGCAAAAAGAGGGTTTTGTCAATGTAAATGGAGATTAGTATGCGTTGGTCTGACTACAACATGTGGCTAGAGCAATTTAGGCAGCTCATATTGCCTTGTTGGTAACATTGAACAGAAAACAAGTTCCTTGATGTCTTCAAAACTTCCGTTCAACTACTGTGTTATGACTGTGCAAGTTGTATTTCTACAAGATATGTACACCGAAAATCTGTGTGTCTTTCACAGGATCAAACCATGTTCCCTTTGTACTTACCAACAGCAGCATCATACAACAGCAAATGTCACAACTTTGAAATGTCCAAATGAAAACAACATGATGAAGGAACCTAAAACAGGATTTTTTTTACATTACTAAATAGACACATTACTAGTTACCTATTTTGAGGACACATTTTCTAAGGACAAAGATAAATCATGTAAATGAACAAAGTAGTCAATGTGTCAAAACTTTGATCAACAAACAGCTTTACTCTGGATTTTCCTTAAATTGCCCTTTATTCAAAATGTCCAGCACAAACTGGCATTCCACTTAGAATGCAAGTTGGATATAAAATGTATTTTCTTAAACTGCAAATATATACGCACACTTATGTGAAGAAGTTGTCAATAACATCTTGATGTAAGTCAATTCCTTCCTCTTCATAACAATCATCTTCATTTGGCACTTCAACATCCTCAGCCAGTTGCTCTTTATGGTTTCCATCCTGTGCGAGGGGATGTTAGGTCGTATTATATTGTGCAACATGCAGCAGGCCATGGTAATTTGGCCCACCTTATCCGTGAGTAGAGGAGGGCTCACCAGTCTTATCCAGACAGCAAAATCTGGTCGTTTGGAGCTCAAAAGCCCGCTCCACTGACTTCTGTTCTCCTATGAGCCTCATTAAAGCAGACTTCCCCTGGTGTTGTTGGATTCCTCAGCGATGCCAATAACTATGGTTGGTTAGGATGAGCTGAGTTGCCTATACAATAGAAAAAAAGAGCCCAAAAATGATTACTATTTTAGATATTGCATTTGGAAATTAACCAAACAACAGATATTGACAGATTGTATTTACCAACAAGTCAGGCCCTTTCAAGGCCAAGTTATGGCATTTTCAGGGGTATGTTGCTCTTTGGTAGTAGGATGTAATCATGGGCTAATCCCGGGAAATGTGCACAGACACTTGTGATGTCTGAATTAGGTAAGCAGAGAACTTGTACATTGCTTGAATGGAAGTGCTTCCGAATTTGGAAGACTTGTTTCCTAACATGTGGTGGCACTAAGGCAATATGTGTGCCAACAATTGCTTTAACCACATGTGGTATGCGACCAAAAGCAAATAATTCTCCCTTCATATTTGCCAAATCCTCATGGTGTAGAGACTTTATGAAGGTGTTGATATGTTCCTCATTGAACAAACAACTCTTTGTAGCACACCACTGAAAGTTGGTTGTGACGTTCCACCAGATACTGCCACTGTATACTGGAAAGATTCTGTGGCCACAAAATTAAGGACTGCCATGAGTTTGACCATTGATGTAATAGATGTAGGATTTCTATTATGAGGCAGAAGATCTTGTTCCAGCTGATGACATAAATACACTTTAGTTTGTCTA
Source organism: Lissotriton vulgaris (assembly GCF_964263255.1). Taxonomy (NCBI): domain Eukaryota; kingdom Metazoa; phylum Chordata; class Amphibia; order Caudata; family Salamandridae; genus Lissotriton; species Lissotriton vulgaris. Next base: position 422,549,411 of record NC_141691.1, read on the forward strand.
CTCAATCTGAGTTTTTTGATGATATCCCCTTCTTCCATGGTGGCAATGTCTGGAAATGGTCGGAACATTTGAGGCTGTCGTTTCCTCAATCTCCCCGGATTCATATGTCGATAGAACACACATTTAAAGGCCTATTGCTATGTTGAGACTGTCCCGGAACTGGGACCAATTGACCCACGGTCGGCAGTCCCGACGTCCTGATTAGGATGTGACTGAACGGTGTTCGGTTGCATTCTGACATTTCCCTGCGGGAACATGTATTACGGCCATAATTGGCCATAGTATATGCTCCCATAGGTAAATGGGAGGTGTTGTTAACCCCTGCACCCCATGGCAGGCTCTTCATTGAGCCCGTCAGAACCTAGCTGGAATGACCGGTCGGTTTAGTTTCCGACTGCCAGCATTGTAATGAGGGAGTCAGAATCTAAACCAAGATGAAGCCCGGAAAGGCTCGGACCATCAGTCAGTTGGAGAATTTCTGGGCTGCATCATAATCCGCACCTGAATGTTTTGCTAAAAATATATATGGTTTCTTCATATAATTCACCATGACATTTATCTTATTTTTACATTTTGTACCTGTTCATTGATTAAAAATAGAAAACTTTGTGACATCTCCAGCAATCCAAAGTCAGAGATACGTGATCAGACAGGTCCTGGAACCCATCCCAATGCTTATCAAGTAGCATGTCACAGGTGGTGTCCTCCACAAATTACAGGCAAACACACCCAGCGAAAACCCTGATTTATTCCACAGATAATTGGCCCCAATAGAACCAGTTTTGCTAAAGGCTTGTGTTCCCCAGAAATACCACAAAGCTAGATACCACATGTAGATAGGTGCAATCAACCAATCAGGACATGATATGCACACCACACCTAATGATCACACACTCATCACACCAGACATCTGGACCTTAGCTCAACCCTGGGTAGTTGTGGTTATGAGCAGTCTGGCTTTATCAAAGGAACAAGTGTACAGCAATAAGAAAGACCAAAACAGTTGAATGAGAAAGAAACAGGACTCTGTAGCATTCTAACAGCAATTAATAAAAATAGGTTGCAATTATATTTTTAAACATCTCAATGACAAAAACCCATCATGGAATCCGTAAATTTGAATTTAAGAGTCCAATAAATCACTGTTTTCAAATTCACTGCAATCAATCTTTTTAATGGACTGCATTTTGTAAACTTTCAAATAACCTTTTAATAAAGTTGTAAACTACTACTACTAGGTTGAAGAACCTTAGCTGAGCTCTTGATAGCCCGCGCACTGAGCAGTCAGGCTTTATCAAACAAACATTTTGTAAAGAATTTGAAATATTAAAGCAGTTGTATAAGAAAAAAACAGAACGCAATGAAAATAAAAATCTGACACCAGTTTCTAAAAACTGGTTGTATTTCTATCTTCAAATAGATACCTGAATTACAACAATTCAGAGCGCTCTGGAGATATGAATGGAACAATAAATCACTTATTTTTATTCAAGGAATTCCTCATGCAGGGAGATGCTTTACAGCATAGGGATTGGGGCTGTTCTCTTGCAGCTAAATGAGGAGAGTCTAGACCAACCCTGTAGCCTTTATACATTGGAAGCTACTACCCAGAGAGCAATGGTGGGGTACAATTGAAAGAGACATTTTTGCAGTAGTCTTGGCACTGAAGGAACTAAGATCATACCTGTCTGGGACTAATTTCTGGGTGCAACAGACCACAGGGCTCTCTAGTGGCTAATGAAAATATGAGGTGAGAAACCTAAACTATTGAGGTGATCCATCACCCTGGAACTAAGTCCTACCTTCTTTGGCGAGGACCAATGTAGGAAACTACCATCTTTTGCATGGCCTACCCCCAGATTTTTGTCCTATCTGATTTTTGCAGGCTGTGGAACTGCAATGTTCTTAATTCCATGTATGTATTCTTTCTCTCGTTACATTCTAAAAGCTATTGCACCTGCTGCGTCTAACCATGTAATTAACATGTTTATGATTGAACATTGTCCCGAGGTGGTGCTCTGTGCATTGTGATCAGACTGTTCCTGCTATGGCAGTTAGACTCTCATCACCAGCAAAGGAGGATGCACCTCCTTGGGCTTAGCAGCTTGGAATAAATCCACTTCAACTTACTTGTTCTGCCTACTTATTACATCTTATCTCGGACTTTACATTTGGCGACGATTTTTCATGAATATGCTGCTGCTCACCAATTTTGTGCCCTTTTGCCTAGATTTCATTCAGACCTCACTGAGCTTTGTTATCCCCGACTCCCTGGATTGCCTGTGGATTGTGGTTGTTGTCTGGTTCCCTGCCGCTATTGGATTTGATAGACTGTGGTTCATTACAGCATCCTGTGGTCTTCGTTTGAAGTGCACTCCAGTTCTCGCACACACTCAAGGGCTACCGTGTTGCACGCACATCTGCATAATTTGATTAGAACTTGCATAAAACTGAGTGACCTCATCATGCTCACAGACACATGGTGGTCATATTCGCTTGGTCACTAGAAACCACAATTGTATCTACTTCTGATTCTTACAAAAAGATTTACCTTTCACTCATGAACTTGGTGTTAATGAACCACCTTCAATTGAATTCAACAAGCTTTGCTTTCCCAGCCTACAACTTGTATTGTGGTAAGATTTTCCGATATATTTAATAACAATGGATTACTCTCAGCAAGTAATTAATTTACGTTATTTGTTACCCTTACCTGGAAAACCTAAGACAACTTGGAGAGTCTGGGTTTGGTCACTTGAAAAGTGTGTTCTGGCCAGTGATGCCGAGAATTATTCTCCAAGAAGGAAACTGCCCCTCTTGTTTAGTTTTTTGGATGCAGAAGGACAACAAATATTTGATAACCTTCCACTCATGATTCCACTTGCTGGTGATAGAGATGGTTGGAATTTGTATATGGAAGCTGTGCAAAAACTCAACAAAAAATGTTTAGAACAACCCAGTGTTCTGTTGGAAAGATTACATTTTATGAAAAGAAAACAAGATCCAGAGGAATCCGTGGAAGAATATATTTCTGCTTTGAGAAATTTAGTGGCAAACTGTAACTTTGTAGCTTCTCTTGATATATAAATCAGGGATCAATTTGTCTATAGCTGCAATTCAAAGAAAATACAGGAACGTGTTCTAAGTTGCAGATATCCATCCCTATCTGAAGATATTGACATGGGAAAAAGTAGAGAAAGAGCGAATATTTCTTCTAAATGTATTTCATATGAAAAGTCTACATCTTTCATTAATTCTGTTCATGATGAAGACTCAATTAATGCGGTTTCCTTCAAAGACAAAGGTTTTAAACCATTTTAGATGTGGTTCACACATTTAGGTAACAGTCCCACTTGTCCTGCATTGTGTAAAAGGTGTGACGAAGGTCACAACAATCGGAATGTTCAATCAGTGTGTAAGTGTAAAAGCATCATGTTAATGTTAATGGGTGTCTTATATAGCGCTCGGCTACTCCAAGGAGTGTCCCGGCGCTTTCTGACCCATAGCTGAAAAGTGAGATAAAAGAAACAGGAAACAGTCCAGTTATTGACTATAAAGCCAGGTTTTCAGGCCCTTTCTAAAGGCCAACAGATTAGAAGTGCAACGAAGATCCAAGGGGAGGGAATTCCACAGCTTGGGGGCGAGATGTTTAAAAGAACGACCACCTATCCTGGCTTTCCTAATAATTGGGACAGTTGCCAGGCCTAGAGATTCAGATCTAAGGAATCTAGTGGGCTTATCAAAAGTAAGCCGTTTCTGAATATAGTGGGCTCCAACCGTATGGAGTGCCTTATGGGCCAATGTAAGTGCCTTGAAGACAATCCGCTTCCTGACAGGAAGCCAGTGAAGGGAAAGTAGCAACTCCGATGTTCTAGCATGGCGGGGGAGGCCAAAAATGGCCCTCGCTGCAGAGTTTTGGACCACTTGAAGTTTTTGCAGAAGGTAGTCCGGGAGGCCCAAGTAAAGAACATTCGAATAGGCGAGCCTGGAACAAATTAAAGCCTGTACCGTCAACCTCCTGTGGACCAGAGGAAGCAGAGGGAGGAATTTGCGCAGCATTTTTAAGAGACCGAAGCATGTACCAGTAAGGCCTGTTATTTGGGATTTCAATGAAAGATTGTTATCAATTTTGACCCCAAGATTTTTGGCCACCGAGGAGGAAGATGACGGAGGAGACATACTCACCGGCCACCAGTCCTGCCAAGGCGGGTCAACCTGACAGCCAAAGAAGAGCACCTCTGATGTATCAGGGTTGCACTTGAGGCTGCTTCGCTGAAACCAGTCGATGACAGCCCCAAGGCAACCACGGATACTCTCCCCGTCAAACTCCACACCCTTTTTACAGGTGAAGAGAAGCTGGGTGTCGTCGGCGTATGATATGATCTGGGCACCAAGAGACTCCGCCAGTACCGCCAATGGGGTCATGAAGATGTTAAAAAGGGTCGGGCTAAGCACCGACCCTTGAGGGACTCCGACCTCCAACGGCGGTCCCTCTGCAGAGTACTGCTGCGTAATTACGCCAGACGCTCCTGTTGTGTTTCCTTCTTGATGCCGCTAATTCCCAACTCCCCTGTGAACTAGCTACCCAGCAAGGATTTTAAGACACTTGCCAAATCTCTAGTCACCAAGGGGAAGTGGATTGACAAACAACAGAAGAGAAAACAACGTTGATCTGTCTTCTTTCAGTCGCTGTTTGTCATTCAAGTGTTCTGGGCTGGTACGAGTTGGCAACCTTTATAGGACTCTGGGCAATACAAACAATATAAGCACACTGTCAATTCCTTGAACCTCCTAAATTCTGGTGTATACATAAGACAATATTCAAGAAACCAACTAACCGTTAAATGAACCAGCCCTTGTATACACTTCACTGGGTTTTGAGGTTATGATTCTCTTTTACCTTTGAAAAGAAGCAGTCATGGACGTTAACTAGAATTCCTAGAAACTTATTCCTACCACACTCTACAACTTGGTTAATGAGGTTAGTTAGTGGATTAAACTAGCACACTTGCACACCATGCACATACCTGTGAAAACCCAGTTGCAAGGCTGGAATGTGGATTCTGTTAAATAAAAAAAAGAAAGAAACAACCAAACTATCTGGTCTATCTTACAATTGTAGCAGTTCTTACAATCAACTTATTGACCTCATAAGTCGCTTTTTGAACTCAAGTTGTTTAAGCATTCACAAAACCTATGTTACAATATTCTTCGATTTGGATTGGCATAGGCTTGTTTGATTTACAGGAGTCTCTTACAAATAAGCATGTGTCCTTGAATCCACTCGGTCTAATCTTGAATCCTGGTTAACTCCTTTACTACACGTGAGCTAACTTGCCACCTTTAAATCACTCGAGAAATTGTCTTGCTTTTAAATCAAGTGAAGTTGCAGTCTTATTTAAACAGAAAATGCAGGTTCGTGAATTGTTTCTAGTTGCTTAGCAACTTACATTCTTACTGTCCTTTCTCGCTGTCCGCGGCAATCCGATGACGTGTCCAGGCCCCCCAGAAGTCCGATGAGCAGGAAGCAGGAAATCAGGAAGTCCTTGCCAAGATTCCGATGGCGGACGTCTCGCTGGAGCAGGAGGAAAAGCCCAGAAGCGAGCCCCAGGTGAGGAGAGGGGAACGAGAGGCAGGGGACAGCAACGAGGGCTCTTTGGGGAAGGGGCTCGAAGGAAAAGGGTCTCCGAATGGAAGGCGGGGTCCCGGCAGCCGACAGGAGCGCTTGGCACAACCAGCAATGAGACGAAGCACCGTCTCAAGAAGCGCTCCCGTTAAATACTCTTGGCTGGCTTACAGGTGCACTTATTTACATATTGCTCACGCGGAGCGCCGAGCACGTTTGCCGTGAGCCTTCCAAAACCCAGGGGAAGATCTTCTTTAAGATCATACCCAACAAGCATTGGCAGCAACAATAAATACTGACTACAGCATTACAAGGAGCATGATCAACAAGCATTGGCAATGTTAATTATAGCACAACCTATTACCCTTAACAGACATTAGGCAATTCAAGTATGATGCAATCTGAGACACTCAACTGATGCTAGCTCTAGTTCCTCTAACAGTTCCCCCCCCCAAAGGTCATCCCACGGGGCGTGGTTTATCAGGGTGTAGTGCATGGAATGATCTCACTAATCTAGGGGCATGTACATTATTTGCTGGTTCCCAAGAACGTTCTGAGGGGTCGTACCCTTTCCAGTCAATGAGATAGTAAAGACGACCTTGAATACGTTTAGCATCTAAAAAATGTTTAACTTCATATTCGAGATGGTCTCCCACTATGATTGGAGGAGGAGGATTATCAGGCCGTGTATCGGGGTCATACGGCTTCAGGAGGGATACATGGAACACAGGGTGAATGGCATATTCTTCAGGAAGAGTCAACCTAACGGATACTGGGTTCACAATTTTTTCAATAGGAAAGGGTCCTAGGAATCTGGGTTTTAATTTCTTGGGACCTTCTATTTGAATATTTCTCGTGGAAAGCCAAACCATTTGCCTTTTTGATACTCAGGTGCAGGAATTCTATGTTTATCTGCTGCGTGTTTCATCCTGTCTTTGCTTTTCACCCACTGTTTTTTAGCACGTTCTTGAATATCTAGCAATTTGGTTAATCTATCCATGACTGCTGGCATGGTTCCTTGAGTTGTAGGCAGAGAAATGGGAAGAGACCGAGGATGTTGTCCAGTTAGGAAGTAAAAAGGCGAACAACCTAAGGCTGAGTGTGAGGTATTGTTATACGAAAACTCAGCCCAAGGTAACATCTCATCCCATCGGGAAATGGTGGTGGACAACAGACAGCGTAAGCCTTGTTCAACAGATTGATTTACTTTCTCGGTTTGGCCATCTGTTTGTGGATGAAACGAGGAGGACAAAGCCAGTTCTATTCCCAAGTGTTTACTGAGCTGCGACCAAAACTTAGATATGAATTGTGGACCTCTGTCTGAGATGATTTTACTCGGTAAACCATGTAGCTTAACTATTGTGGACAAGAAAATGGTACTGAACTCCATAGCGGTTGGTAATTTTAACAATGGAATAAAATGTCCCATCTTAGAAAGTAAATCTACAACCACTAGGACTGTGTTAAAACCATTAGAGTTCGGAAGATCGGTGATAAAATCTAAGCTAATGGTATGCCATGGTTGAGGGGGTAGATCCATTGGTTGAAGTAAGCCCATGGGAGATTTGTGCAATGATTTCTGCCTAGAACAAACTGGACAGGTTCGGACATATTGTTGAACATCTGGGACAATCTTTTCCCACCAAAAATATCGTTGGCATAATTCTAGGGTTTTATTTACTCCCGGATGTGCGGCCATGGCTGAGTCATGGTTCCACTGCATGATCTTTTCCTGTAATTCTTTGGTAGGAATGAACAGTTTGTTTTGATGAAAGAAAAACCCCTCATTAATTGTATTATTCTTTTTGGCTAACCATTTGTCAGAATCATGGAATTGGAGCTCACTTTTTACCAAGTCAAGGAAATTGTTTGTGTCTACTGCGACTACTAATCTTTCTTTTGGGAGGATACTTGGTGATTCTCTAATCTGGTCATTTTCTTTTTTACATACTAAACGAGAGAGAGTGTCGGATAACAGTTGTTTATTTCCGGGCCGGTAGGTGATTATGAAATCAAATTCGCTAAAGAATTGTAACCACCGCATTTGTCTGGGCGTGAAAGCTTCAACAGTAGAATAAAATTGAAGATTTTTATGATCGGAATATACTGTTAAGGTATGCTTGGCCCCCAATAAATGGTGTCTCCATTCCTGGAAAACATCCTTTATCGCCAACAGTTCTCGTTCTGCAATTGTATAATTCTGTTCTGCTTCTAGTAATTTCCTGGAATGAAAAGCTACTGGATGTAAGTTACCTGAGTCAGGGTTCTTTTGTAGTAGGATACCACCAAGTGCAGTTTGAGAGGCATCTGCCTCTACAAAAAACAGTCTATCGGGATCTGGATGAACCAAGATAGGTGCCGAAGTGAATGCTTTTTTCAATGAAGTAAATGCATTATTTGCCTGTTCTGTCCAAAGAAAAGGTTTCCCTTTTTTCAGTAATTGTGTGATGGGTACAACAATGTCAGAGAAACGTGCAATAAACCGTCGGTAAAAGTTTGCGAATCCCAAGATTCGTTGTACGTCTTTGACTGTCTTGGGGATTGGCCAATTAAGGATTGCATCAACTTTCCTAGGGTCCATATGGATTCCTTTTGGTGATAAGCAATATCCTAAAAATTCCACTGAGTCTTTGTTGAACTCACATTTTTCCAGCTTTACGAATAATGAATGTTCTCTCAACCTTTGTAAAACTGAGCGGACGTGTTGAATATGGTCTGCTGTATTTTTGGAGTATATTAAGATGTCATCAATATACACAATACAATAAGTGTCCAGAAAATCATGTAAAACTTCATTAATGAAGTACTGGAATGCTGCTGGAGCATTACAGAGACCAAATGGCATGACGGTATATTCGTATAAACCAAACTTGGTCCTAAAGGCCGTCTTCCATTCGTCTCCCTCCTTAACACGAATCAGGTGGTAAGCTCCTCTAAGATCTAACTTAGTGTAAACACTAGAGCCCTTTACCTGATTCAGTAAAACTGGAATAAGAGGGAGTGGATATCTGTTCTTAATAGTCGCCTTATTGACTGCGCGATAGTCTATGCAAGCCCTCAGATCACCCGTCTTCTTAGCTACGAAGAAGAGTGGGGATGAGACTGGGGAGGTGGAATGTCTAATGAAACCTAGCTCTAATAGCTCATCAAGATATTTTTTCAGATACTCATTTTCTGGTTCAGTAAGGGCATAAACTCTACTACACGGTAGCACAGCTCCAGGTATTAAATCGATTCGACAGTCATAAACCCGATGAGGCGGTAATGTAGTGGCTTGCACAGGGTCAAAGACATCTGAAAAGTCACTATAACTAGATGGAAGACTAATGACTTCAGAAGTAGCAGTAGCACAGAACAAGGGCATTACTGGGTCTTTGGTTTCTTGGTAACAGTGTAACTTACAATGAGAGGAGTCTAAAGTTACTGTTCTTTTTTGCCAATCGATCTTGGGATTATGTAGTTCTAACCAAGGAATACCCAGAATAACTCCAAAGGTAGGAGTATCCATCAGGTCAAACACAGTGTGCTCTGTGTGGCCATTATCCGCAACTATAGTCAATGGCTCGGTATTAAACCTAATCAGACCAGATGACAACGCGGAACCATCAACAGCTCTGACCGGTTCAGGTTCCTTCTTAGGAACCTTAGTCAAATGTAACCTTCGAGCAAGTTCCAAATCAAAGAAGTTTCCAGTAGCACCTGAGTCAAGAAGCACTGGAATGCTATGTCTTTGCTGAAGAGATAATATAAATTTCATCCTTACCGTGAAATGTTTTGGGAAGCCAGAATCTACATTAGTAGCATAATGTGAGATCTTTTCAGTAGCCGTTACTCTCGGGGAATCAATCTCGACTTTCTCCGAGATCCCTAGTTTTCCGACTGTTCATGAGGGATGACATCAAGTGCTAGGGCCCTCTTTTGGGCCGGTTTAACAGTACAATTCTTTGCGAAATGTCCTGACTTTCCACAATAAAGACACAGGTTCCCTTTACGTCTCCTTTCCTTTTCTTCATTGGTTAAAGGCCCCCTGACTCCTCCTATCTGCATAGGTTCTACTGAGGAAGATTTGTTTTCGGACTCTTTTTTACCGACTCTGAAATGCAGATTTCCAATGTCTCCCTTAGGTCTTTCATTTCTACGTTCCCCTAGTCTATGATCTAGGATAATCACCAAATCCTGAAATTCTGCGAAGTCATCTGGTAAATTAACAATGTGGGCCAAAGAGTCTTTCAGGTCATCCCTTAAACCTCTATAAAATAGAGAAATTCTTTTTCCTTCAGGCCAACGAGTTTCAGCTAGAAGTCTATTAAAGGTGGTAACATAGGAAATTAAGTCTCTTGATCCCTGTCGCAAATTTAAGAGTTCGTTATCTGAAGCTTGGATGAACACATGCTTAGCAAATAAATTTGACATTGCTGCCTTGAAATCGGTCAAATTATGGAGGAGTGGGTCGTCAGTGTCTACTAAGGGCATGGCCCAATTGGCAGCTACCCCTCCCAAATAAGAAATCATGAAAGCTACCTTGACAGTGTCATTAACAAACACCTGGGGCCTCATTTATGAAAAGTGACGCATCGCTGCGTGAAAACAGCGATGCGTCACTTTTCACTGCGCACTCCTTGCGACACCAATGATGCGTCATATTTAATGTATGACGCATCATGTCGCAAGGAGTTACAGATACGTCAGTATTTCTGACGTATCTGTATGGCGCAAAAGTGACGCATTGCTGGAGTGTGTCACAAAAGTGACGCATCTCCAGCAATGCGTCCTTTCACATGGGGAAAGCCCCATGTGAAAGGGCTTGCGTCAGTCTTACGCCTGCTGTGAGGCAGGCGCAAGATTTTGACACAACCGCATCCTAAAAGTGACGCAGTGAAATCTCATAGATTTCACTGCGTTACTATTACGAGGCTTTTTGCGTGGGAACGCCCCCTCTGCATACATTTTACCTGACGCAGGTATAATGTGGCGCAGGGGTTTAAAAAGTGACGCATCTACCTAGATGCGTCACTTTTTAAATATGGCGCAACAAGGCGCATGTTTTACGCTGCAGATGCGTCACAAAAAGTGACGCATCCGCAGCGCAAAACTGACACAAGGCCTCATAAATGAGGCCCCTGGGGTTTACACAAAAAGTGCAACTGACATTGGCTTAAGAAGGAAGTGAACTTACTACTATCTCCTGTGAATCTTTCAGGATTGGCCAGAGGAACAGGACTGGGTGTGACGACTGTGACCTGTACTGGAGGCTCAGTAGACTGAGTACTTGAGGAACCAGTCTGGAAGGCTGAGGAACCAAACTTGGAAGGAGATATGATTGGTTTTTTGTCTGCAGAAGTATCCCTCCAAGAAGTAAAACCTGCTTTAGTTTTGTCTAACTCCTGCCTAAGGAATTGATTCTCCATTCGCAACTCCTCCATTTCCTCAGCTAGTTTTTGTACCAACTGGGTGAGCTGTGGAACATCCATGGGAATGAATTAACGGAATCAAGAGGAAACAGGGTGTGTGTGGCTGCGTCTTCTGTTGCGTAATTACGCCAGACGCTCCTGTTGTGTTTCCTTCTTGATGCCGCTAATTCCCAACTCCCCTGTGAACTAGCTACTCAGCAAGGATTTTAAGACACTTGCCAAATCTCTAGTCACCAAGAGAAAGGGGAAGTGGATTGACAAACAACAGAAGAGAAAACAACGTTGATCTGTCTTCTTTCAGTCGCTGTTTGTCATTCAAGTGTTCTGGGCTGGTACGAGTTGGCAACCTTTATAGGACTCTGGGCAATACAAACTATATAAGCACACTGTCAATTCCTTGAACCTCCTAAATTCTGGTGTATACATAAGACAATATTCAAGAAACCAAGTAACCGTTAAATGAACCAGCCCTTGTATACACTTCACTGGGTTTTGAGGTTATGATTCTCTTTTACCTTTGAAAAGAAGCAGTCATGGACGTTAACTAGAATTCCTAGAAACGTATTCCTACCACACTCTACAACTTGGTTAACGAGGTTAGTTAGTGGATTAAACTAGCACACTTGCACACCATGCACATACCTGTGAAAACCCAGTTGCAAGGCTGGAATGTGGATTCTGTTAAATAAAAAAGAAGAAAGAAACAACCAAACTATCTGGTCTATCTTACAATTGTAGCAGTTCTTACAATCAACTTATTGACCTCATAAGTCGCTTGTTGAACTCAAGTTGTTTAAGCATTCACAAAACCTATGTTACAATATTCTTCGATTTGGATTGGCATAGGCTTGTTTGATTTACAGGAGTCTCTTACAAATAAGCATGTGTCCTTGAATCCACTCGGTCTAATCTTGAATCCTGGTTAACTCCTTTACTACACGTGAGCTAACTTGCCACCTTTAAATCACTCGAGAAATTGTCTTGCTTTTAAATCAAGTGAAGTTGCAGTCTTATTTAAACAGAAAATGCAGGTTCGTGAATTGTTTCTAGTTGCTTAGCAACTTACATTCTTACTGTCCTTTCTCGCTGTCCGCGGCAATCCGATGACGTGTCCAGGCCCCCCAGAAGTCCGATGAGCAGGAAGCAGGAAATCAGGAAGTCCTTGCCAAGATTCCGATGGCGGACGTCTCGCTGGAGCAGGAGGAAAAGCCCAGAAGCGAGCCCCAGGTGAGGAGAGGGGAACGAGAGGCAGGGGACAGCAACGAGGGCTCTTCGGGGAAGGGGCTCGAAGGAAAAGGGTCTCCGAATGGAAGGCGGGGTCCCGGCAGCCGACAGGAGCGCTTGGCACAACCAGCAATGAGATGAAGCACCGTCTCTAGGAGCGCTCCCGTTAAATACTCTCGGCTGGCTTACAGTTGCACTTATTTACATATTGCTCACGCGGAGCGCCGAGCATGTGTGCCGTGAGCCTTCCAGAACCCAGGGGAAGATCTTCTTTAAGATCATACCCAACAAGCATTGGCAGCAAAAATAAATACTGACTACAGCATTACAAGGAGCATGATCAACAAGCATTGGCAATGTTAATTATAGCACAAGCTATTACCCTTAACAGACATTAGGCAATTCAAGTATGATGCAATCTGAGACACTCAACTGATGCTAGCTCTAGTTCCTCTAACAGTTCCACTAACAGTTCCCCCCCCCAAAGGTCATCCCACGGCGCGTGGTTTATCCGGGTGTAGTGCATGGAATGATCTCACTAATCTAGGGGCATGTACATTATTTGCTGGTTCCCAAGAACGTTCTGAGGGGTCGTACCCTTTCCAGTCAATGAGATAGTAAAGACGACCTCGAATACGTTTAGCATCTAAAAAATGTTTAACTTCATATTCGAGATGGTCTCCCACTATGATTGGAGGAGGAGGATTATCAGGCCGTGTATCGGGGTCATACGGCTTCAGGAGGGATACATGGAACACAGGGTGAATGGCATATTCTTCAGGAAGAGTCAACCTAACGGATACTGGGTTCACAATTTTTTCAATAGGAAAGGGCCCTAGGAATCTGGGTTTTAATTTCTTGGGACCTTCTATTTGAATATTTCTCGTGGAAAGCCAAACCATTTGCCTTTTTGATACTCAGGTGCAGGAATTCTATGTTTATCTGCTGCGTGTTTCATCCTGTCTTTGCTTTTCACCCACTGTTTTTTAGCACGTTCTTGAATATCTAGCAATTTGGTTAATCTATCCATGACTGCTGGCATGGTTCCTTGAATTGTAGGCAGAGAAATGGGAAGAGACCGAGGATGTTGTCCAGTTAGGAAGTAAAAAGGCGAACAACCTAAGGCTGAGTGTGAGGTATTGTTATACGAAAACTCAGCCCAAGGTAACATCTCATCCCATCGGGAAATGGTGGTGGACAACAGACAGCGTAAGCCTTGTTCAACAGATTGATTTACTTTCTCGGTTTGGCCATCTGTTTGTGGATGAAATGAGGAGGACAAAGCCAGTTCTATTCCCAAGTGTTTACTGAGCTGCGACCAAAACTTAGATATGAATTGTGGACCTCTGTCTGAGATGATTTTACTCGGTAAACCATGTAGCTTAACTATTGTGGACAAGAAAATGGTACTGAACTCCATAGCGGTTGGTAATTTTAACAATGGAATAAAATGTCCCATCTTAGAAAGTAAATCTACAACCACTAGGACTGTGTTAAAACCATTAGAGTTCGGAAGATCGGTGATAAAATCTAAGCTAATGGTATGCCATGGTTGAGGGGATAGATCCATTGGTTGAAGTAACCCCATGGGAGATTTGTGCAATGATTTCTGCCTAGAACAAACTGGACAGGTTCGGACATATTGTTGAACATCTGGGACAATCTTTTCCCACCAAAAATATCGTTGGCATAATTCTAGGGTTTTATTTACTCCCGGATGTGCAGCCATGGCTGAGTCATGGTTCCACTGCATGATCTTTTCCTGTAATTCTTTGGTAGGAATGAACAGTTTGTTTTAATGAAAGAAAAACCCCTCATTAATTGTATTATTCTTTTTGGCTAACCATTTGTCAGAATCATGGAATTGGAGCTCACTTTTTACCAAGTCAAGGAAATTGTTTGTGTCTACTGCGACTACTAATCTTTCTTTTGGGAGGATACTTGGTGATTCTCTAATCTGGTCATTTTCTTTTTTACATACTAAACGAGAGAGAGTGTCGGATAACAGTTGTTTATTTCCGGGCCGGTAGGTGATTGTGAAATCAAATTCGCTAAAGAATTGTAACCACCGCATTTGTCTGGGCGTTAACAGTAGAATAAAATTGAAGATTTTTATGATCGGAATATACTGTTATGGTATGCTTGGCCCCCAATAAATGGTGTCTCCATTCCTGGAAAACATCCTTTATCGCCAACAGTTCTCGTTCTGCAATTGTATAATTCTGTTCTGCTTCTAATAATTTCCTGGAATGAAAAGCTACTGGATGTAAGTTACCTGAGTCAGGGTTCTTTTGTAGTAGGATACCACCAAGTGCAGTTTGAGAGGCATCTGCCTCTACAAAAAACAGTCTATCGGGATCTGGATGAACCAAGATAGGTGCCGAAGTGAATGCTTTTTTCAATGAAGTAAATGCATTATTTGCCTGTTCTGTCCAAAGAAAAGGTTTCCCTTTTTTCAGTAATTGTGTGATGGGTACAACAATGTCAGAGAAACGTGCAATAAACCGTCGGTAAAAGTTTGCGAATCCCAAGATTCGTTGTACGTCTTTGACTGTCTTGGGGATTGGCCAATTAAGGATTGCATCAACTTTCCTAGGGTCCATATGGATTCCTTTTGGTGATAAGCAATATCCTAAAAATTCCACTGAGTCTTTGTTGAACTCACATTTTTCCAGCTTTACGAATAATGAATGTTCTCTCAACCTTTGTAAAACTGAGCGGACGTGTTGAATATGGTCTGCTGTATTTTTGGAGTATATTAAGATGTCATCAATATACACAATACAATAAGTGTCCAGAAAATCATGTAAAACTTCATTAATGAAGTACTGGAATGCTGCTGGAGCATTACAGAGACCAAATGGCATGACGGTATATTCGTATAAACCAAACTTGGTCCTAAAGGCCGTCTTCCATTCGTCTCCCTCCTTAACACGAATCAGGTGGTAAGCTCCTCTAAGATCTAACTTAGTGTAAACACTAGAGCCCTTTACCTGATTCAGTAAAACTGGAATAAGAGGGAGTGGATATCTGTTCTTAATAGTCGCCTTATTGACTGCACGATAGTCTATGCAAGCCCTCAGATCGCCCGTCTTCTTAGCTACGAAGAAGAGTGGGGATGAGACTGGGGAGGTGGAATGTCTAATGAAACCTAGCTCTAATAGCTCATCAAGATATTTTTTCAGATACTCATTTTCTGGTTCAGTAAGGGCATAAACTCTACTACATGGTAGCACAGCTCCAGGTATTAAATCGATTTGACAGTCATAAACCCGATGAGGCGGTAATGTAGTGGCTTGCACAGGGTCAAAGACATCTGAAAAGTCACTATAACTAGATGGAAGACTAATGACTTCAGAAGTAGCAGTAGCACAGAACAAGGGCATTACTGGGTCTTTGGTTTCTTGGTAACAGTGTAACTTACAATGAGAGGAGTCTAAAGTTACTGTTCTTTTTTGCCAATTGATCTTGGGATTATGTAGTTCTAACCAAGGAATACCCAGAATAACTCCAAAGGTAGGAGTATCCATCAGGTCAAACACAGTGTGCTCTGTGTGGCCATTATCCGCAACTATAGTCAATGGCTCGGTATTAAACCTAATCAGACCAGATGACAACGCGGAACCATCAACAGCTCTGACCGGTTCAGGTTCCTTCTTAGGAACCTTAGTCAAATGTACGCTTCGAGCAAGTTCCAAATCAAAGAAGTTTCCAGTAGCACCTGAGTCAAGAAGCACTGGAATGCTATGTCTTTGCTGAAGAGATAATATAAATATCATCCTTACCGTGAAATGTTTTGGGAAGCCAGAATCTACATTAGTAGCATATTGTGAGATCTTTTCAGTAGCCGTTACTCTTGGGGAATCAATCTCGACTTTCTCCGAGATCCCTAGTTTTCCGACTGTTCATGAGGGATGACATCAAGTGCTAGGGCCCTCTTTTGGGCCGGTTTAACAGTACAATTCTTTGCGAAATGTCCTGACTTTCCACAATAAAGACACAGGTTCCCTTTACGTCTCCTTTCCTTTTCTTCATTGGTTAAAGGCCCCCTGACTCCTCCTATCTGCATAGGTTCTACTGAGGAAGATTTGTTTTCGGACTCTTTTTTACCGACTCTGAAATGCAGATTTCCAATGTCTCCCTTAGGTCTTTCATTTTTACGTTCCCCTAGTCTATGATCTAGGATAATCACCAAATCCTGAAATTCTGCGAAGTCATCTGGTAAATTAACAATGTGGGCCAAAGAGTCTTTCAGGTCATCCCTTAAACCTCTATAAAATAGAGAAATTCTTTTTCCTTCAGGCCAACGAGTTTCAGCTAGAAGTCTATTAAAGGTGGTAACATAGGAAATTAAGTCTCTTGATCCCTGTCGCAAATTTAAGAGTTCGTTATCTGAAGCTTGGATGAACACATGCTTAGCAAATAAATTTGACATTGCTGCCTTGAAATCGGTCAAATTATGGAGGAGTGGGTCGTCAGTGTCTACTAAGGGCATGGCCCAATTGGCAGCTACCCCTCCCAAATAAGAAATCATGAAAGCTACCTTGACAGTGTCATTAACAAACACCTGGGGTTTACACAAAAAGTGCAACTGACATTGGCTTAAGAAGGAAGTGAACTTACTACTATCTCCTGTGAATCTTTCAGGATTGGCCAGAGGAACAGGACTGGGTGTGACGACTGTGACCTGTACTGGAGGCTCAGTAGACTGAGTACTTGAGGAACCAGTCTGGAAGGCTGAGGAACCAAACTTGGAAGGAGATATGATTGGTTTTTTGTCTGCAGAAGTATCCCTCCAAGAAGTAAAACCTGCTTTAGTTTTGTCTAACTCCTGCCTAAGGAATTGATTCTCCATTCGCAACTCCTCCATTTCCTCAGCTAGTTTTTGTACCAACTGGGTGAGCTGTGGAACATCCATGGGAATGAATTAACGGAATCAAGAGGAAACAGGGTGTGTGTGGCTGCGTCTTCTGTTGCGTAATTACGCCAGACGCTCCTGTTGTGTTTCCTTCTTGATGCCGCTAATTCCCAACTCCCCTGTGAACTAGCTACTCAGCAAGGATTTTAAGACACTTGCCAAATCTCTAGTCACCAAGAGAAAGGGGAAGTGGATTGACAAACAACAGAAGAGAAAACAACGTTGATCTGTCTTCTTTCAGTCGCTGTTTGTCATTCAAGTGTTCTGGGCTGGTAAGAGTTGGCAACCTTTATAGGACTCTGGGCAATACAAACTATATAAGCACACTGTCAATTCCTTGAACCTCCTAAATTCTGGTGTATACATAAGACAATATTCAAGAAACCAAGTAACCGTTAAATGAACCAGCCCTTGTATACACTTCACTGGGTTTTGAGGTTATGATTCTCTTTTACCTTTGAAAAGAAGCAGTCATGGACGTTAACTAGAATTCCTAGAAACGTATTCCTACCACACTCTACAACTTGGTTAACGAGGTTAGTTAGTGGATTAAACTAGCACACTTGCACACCATGCACATACCTGTGAAAACCCAGTTGCAAGGCTGGAATGTGGATTCTGTTAAATAAAAAAAAGAAAGAAACAACCAAACTATCTGGTCTATCTTACAATTGTAGCAGTTCTTACAATCAACTTATTGACCTCATAAGTCGCTTTTTGAACTCAAGTTGTTTAAGCATTCACAAAACCTATGTTACAATATTCTTCGATTTGGATTGGCATAGGCTTGTTTGATTTACAGGAGTCTCTTACAAATAAGCATGTGTCCTTGAATCCAATCGGTCTAATCTTGAATCCTGGTTAACTCCTTTACTACACGTGAGCTAACTTGCCACCTTTAAATCACTCGAGAAATTGTCTTGCTTTTAAATCAAGTGAAGTTACTGTCTTATTTAAACAGAAAATGCAGGTTCGTGAATTGTTTCTAGTTGCTTAGCAACTTAAATTCTTACTGTCCTTTCTCGCTGTCCGCGGCGATCCGATGACGTGTCCAGGCCCCCCAGAAGTCCGATGAGCAGGAAGCAGGAAATCAGGAAGTCCTTGCCAAGATTCCGATGGCGGACGTCTCGCTGGAGCAGGAGGAAAAGCCCAGAAGCGAGCCCCAGGTGAGGAGAGGGGAACGAGAGGCAGGGGACAGCAACGAGGGCTCTTCGGGGAAGGGGCTCGAAGGAAAAGGGTCTCCGAATGGAAGGCGGGGTCCCGGCAGCCGACAGGAGCGCTTGGCACAAACAGCAATGAGACGAAGCACCGTCTCGAGGAGCGCTCCCGTTAAATACTCTCGGCTGGCTTACAGTTGCACTTATTTACATATTGCTCACGCGGAGCGCCGAGCATGTGTGCCGTGAGCCTTCCAGAACCCAGGGGAAGATCTTCTTTAAGATCATACCCAACAAGCATTGGCAGCAACAATAAATACTGACTACAGCATTACAAGGAGCATGATCAACAAGCATTGGCAATGTTAATTATAGCACAACCTATTACCCTTAACAGACATTAGGCAATTCAAGTATGATGCAATCTGAGACACTCAACTGATGCTAGCTCTAGTTCCTCTAACAAGTACGGGGGGGGCCCAGACCACCTGTCGACGACCCGCTAGGTAGGATCTAAGCCATCTTAACACCGTCCCTCTGAGACCGATCTCATAGAGTCTACTCAGGAGACCCTCATGGGGGACGGTGTCGAAGGCCGCCGACAGATCTAACATCACCAGCATAGCTCTTCCACCTGAGTCAAGAACTTCCTTGATGACTTCATTTACTTCCAAGAGAGCGGTCTCGGTGCTCAGATTGGAGCGGAAGCCTGACTGGGTGGGGTGGAGTAGACCATGATCTTCCAGGAAAATGGAGAGCACAGAGTGGACGTGCTTTTCCACAATCTTAGCTAAACTAGGTAGCAGAGATATTGGCCTATAGTTTACATGTTTTTCAGGATCAAGGACAGGCTTTTTTAGAAGTGGAAAAACCATTGCCTTTTTCCAGGCCGGGGGGACAGTGCCGCTATTCAGGGATAGATTGAGAACAGGATTTATTAGAGGGTTCAAAATCTTGGCTGTACTGGCTTGAAAGGTCGCAGGGCACGGATCCAATGGGGAGCCTGACTTGATCTTGAGAAGGAGGTCCAGAGAGGAAGATGTAGACAATACTGGAAACTCCGATAAGACAGGACTGGATTCGGAGGAAGAGGATGAAGGGTTACAATCATTAAGAGCTGAACTAAGGCCAGAGGGGGGAAAAGAATTTTGGATTTGTTTGATTTTTATAGTAAAGAAGTTTGCTAACTCAGTGACCCAAGATTCAGAGAACTTGTGCTGAACTGCACTGGCTTTGGGAGAAACAAACTCCTTGACAATAGTAAGGATTTCTTTACAGGAGTTAGATGCGGATTCAATTCTGGTGGAAAAATAGTTCTTTTTTGCCTCCAAGATATCGGCATGATAGGACTTTATAGATGATTTGTAAGCGGACTTGGCTTCCGCATCATATTTTTTACGCCAAAGTTTTTCGGCTACCTTACAGTTACGCCGGGCAAGAGCTAGAGATTCGGAGAACCATGGCGCCGAGCTGCGCTTGGTGGGTGAACGGGGCGACGAGAATGGAGCAAGGTCATCTAACCTCTCAGTCAACCATCTCTGCAGCATATCAAGGTCACTCTCCAGATTACCTGATAGAATGCAGGGGTGTTCGTGATAGGCTTGGGCCAGACTTTCAGGAGTGACTTTATGATATGGCCTACTGGGATGCCTTAGTTGGTTAGAATTTGTACAGGATGGTTTACTTCTGGCCTGAATAAGAAAACAGACCAAGAAATGGTCAGACCAGAGAACAGGGATGGAACAGGTCATCACAAGGGGGACGGTGGAATACACTTGGTCCAAAGTGTGGCCCTTATCATGAGTCGCACCCGATAGGTAGGGAGTTGAACCTAAAGGGGCAGTGATGTCATTGATTTTGATAGCATCACTATCTGACTCAACATCCATGTGAATGTTGAAATCCCCTAACACTATGCAATGTTCAACCTTCAAGCAAAGAGTGGTGATAGCAGATTGTAGCTCATCAAAGAAAGGACCACGCAGGCCAGAGGTCTATAAATCAGGAGCCCAGAGAGTGATTGATGGGGGGACAACGTGATGGAAAAGACAAGGGATTCGCAACCACAAATAGACAAGGACGGCACGACTACACAGGTGACAGATCTTTGTACTACAAGTGCAACCCCTCCACCCTTACCTAGTAATCTATCCTGTCTATAGAGTATATAGTCCGGTGGGATGGCTGTAGCGATATCCGGATTGGAAGAGTCACTGAGCCAAGTTTCGGTAAGCATAAGACATAATGGTTTCTCGGTTGCCAACAACTCAAAGATGTCCAGAGCATGCCTGCGCAAAGAGCGGGTGTTAAGTAATAGGCACTTAAAGTTGTCCACAGGGAGTGTACGAAGCCCCTAAGATGCCCGGTAAATGTTAGGGTGCCACCCACAGCCGGGACAGCAGCATTTACCGACCAGGGAAAACACGCCGACAGGTGTCAATATTAGATCTAAGAGACAATAGGTCAGCTGTGGTGTAAGTAAGCCTGGAGCCAGAGCCCCCCGCCGCGCCGTCCGCTTCCGAGACGCGGACAGGCGCAGACGGGCAGGACTCTGGCACGACTCCGGCGCAGGTCCGGTGCGTCCGCTGTACCCGTCCGCTGCGCGGAGTCATCACTATCCGTTTTTAAAGCGCTGCTAGAGCGCGTCACCAGCCCAACCCACACCCAATATGGCGGCCAAAAAACGAAGGACACAGCCCTCGGCGTCAACACTCAGCCGAGAGCTGGTGAAAGGCGAAGGGAGGGGGGGGAATTAGCACAGAGCGCCAGGGAGCGCTTAGGAAGTCCCACACACTTCTTAAAATCAAGTCTGTAGAACGAACTACCAGAAAGCTTAAAAACGGTGCAAATTAGCAAAGTAAAGAGGGAGACCTCCCGGCTTCCGCCTCAGGAGGGAAAAGCAGCTTTAGTCAGAATGATCATTCTACTCAGTAATGTGCAAACTTGTCAGAGTGATGGCGTAGTTGACACTACTCATGGTAATGCTTAGCATGAGGATTTTCTAAATGTTAATCTAACTGCTGATTCATTTGCCTATGAGTCTTATGTTCAAAAGGTCAAAGGTCCATTTTGCAAGTCACATTAGGCAACCTTGATTTTGACATGATGGCTGATTCCCAAGCTCCTGTAACCCTTATCTCAGACCAACTATATTCAAAATATTGGTCACAGAATGTGGTTTTCACAAACCTTATATACTTTCCAAGGCTTGTGGAGACAAGGATATTGATATGTTAGGACATTTTCGAGTAAAGGTGGTTTGTTCGGAAAGATGTGTTTACACTAAAGTATACTATTAAACATAACAAGGGAAACCCAAAAGGAGTAACACTAGGGTCCTTGGGCAGTAATCTATTTCACAGAACAGAGGACCCTAGTAATTTAGGATCAAGGAAAGGATAAACATACACTAAATAGTTTGTATGTACTTTGTCCAGCCGGACAGGGAATTTATTTCATTGTAATATTTTGATCTGATACAAATGGTGAACATTTAAATACAAGTGGGTACAGCCTGTGACCCACAGAAAACAAGACAAGACATTTAAAAGCAGCTTATGCAAGATCGCACAAGGCGGTCTGTACTATAAGTCAGTATTACAGACTAGGATTCATTTCTGGCAACCATTGTAAAAAGACATTATAGTGACTTTGTAAGAAACATATGGTGCTCTCAGGTCGACGACGTTTCGATGCAATTTGTAAATACATGCATCATCATCAGGACAAAGAATAGATCAGGTTTGTCTTGAGAACATATTCAAATTTTCAAAACCTCTAACAAATAACAAAACAGCATAATTGAGAAAAAAAGGGGGGAAAAAACATAAATAACCATTGTTAGAAATCACAGTAGCTAGGCATGAGTTCAGTTCTTATTCTGTTTCTACTAGTGAAGTGTTAAAACCCTGTAAAAACGGGAAGTGACTATGAATCGCTATAGTGATAGATATCAACAGCACGCAATCGTTGGTGAAACATGATGTGATTCTTTATTAACGAAAGGGTGACAGCGAGTGGTTATAGTGACTCATAGCGTCTACACAGAATAGTTTCATCAGTGCTTTCCATATCGTGCAGCATAAGAAGTTACATGACATGTTTAAAAACGTGTTGTGAAACAGGGCTTTATTCGACGCAGTGAAAAAACGGCGCAGTGAGATATGTGCATGGAGATGGAGACAACTGGTTTAGTCTGGCGCGATTTACCTCCTTGGAAAGAACGCGCGTGAATCCCAGAAAATGGCGTGGTCGAGATATGTTTGTTGAGCTATTAATTACATAGGCAATATGTGAGCTGGGGAGAGAGAGGATGGGTATTTGATTAATCTGTGAGTAGTGAGGCTCAGATAATACAGTGAGGCTCAGATAAAAAACATTACAGATACTCACATTTCACTGGCAATGCGGGCGCGTTGCACAGTAGATGAAAGGATTGACTGGGGAGTAAAGGAGGGGGAGGAGAGACTTAGTTTGGTCAAAGTCACGGGTGCAGGAAACCTTGTGGTCTATCTCGTATGACTTACTTGTTAGAGCGGTAACCATGGTGACCTGCGCGGCAGCGGGATGCTCCGGAGAGTGACGCTCTGGCGGGGAGAGAAGGAGGAGGGAGCGGGGTATTATCCCAACAGTCAGGGGAATGCATGACTACATAGGAGGGGGAGATCGGGAGTCGAGAGTGAGGCTCAGATAAACACCTACAAATACTCACTTTTCACTGGCAAGGCAGGCGCGTTGCACAGTAGATGATAGGAATGGCGGGGGAGTGAAGGAGGGAGAGAGACTTAGTGTGGTCAAGGTCACGAGTAAAAGGTACCGTGTGAGCGGTCTGTCTCCTGTGACTTACTTGTTAGAGCAGTTTCCACAGTGACTTGCACGGCAGCGTGATGCTCCGGCGAGTGGTTCTCTGGCGGGGAAGAAGAAGAGGGGGGAGCGAGGTATTAGGCTAACAGTCAGGAGATTCATGGGTGCGTGGGAGGGGGGGAAAAAAGGGGATGACTTACTTTGAGGTACCTTGCTCGATGGCAGGACGGCTGGGTTCTGGCGGCGATCGCTATTGAGATATGGGCGGGGGGAATACTATATGCATGATAGGGGAAAGCGAGGGAGGACTGGGAGCAGGAAAAGAAACGTGGCGGCCATCTTGGAAGGGTATTGGATGAGCCACCTTACTGCAGGGAAGGAGTGCAAGTGAGGTGTATGCCCAAGTGACTTACATTCTTATATACAACAATTTAATTTATACAGTGTGAACTATTGACTCAGCAAGAAGTATACTCTTTGTTGGAAGTGTGAGAAACTTTAAAGCAATGATGTCCAGTCCTCGACCCGGTTCAGGCCTTTACGTATGCTGTCAGTTCTCAGGATCCAGTCCAACTCCTCTTTGTTCAGGATTTGAGAAATGTCCGCTCCCCGAGGTGGAGCTTTAACCTGTGTGATCACAGTCCATGTAAAGTCATTCTCAGTATGACTTTTTTCCAGGAAATGTTCAACCAGAGGTGCGTTGGCAGTTTGGCAGTGAATCCTGCTTCTGTGCTGTCCTATCCTCAGTTTTATCTTCTGGCTTGTTTGTCCTATGTATATCTGCATGCACGGACAGAAGATTGCATAAACGACATTTGAGGAATTGCAATTAGTGAAATGGTGTCTTTCATATTTAGTTGCCCCGAAAAGAAATGTTTTACCCTCAACAGTAGAATCACAGGAGATACAGTGGCCACATTTAGCGTGACCCCTAAGGGTTAGTAAGTTCCACAAATCATTGAGCGTGCCTCTGGTGTCCGGTAGTGGGAGCGAGGCACATACTAAATGGTCTTTTATGTTCTTTGCTTGTTTGAATGCAAACAATGGTCGTTCTAAGTTCAAGACACCGACATTTAGTACTGGCCAGTGCTTCAGGACACTTTTCTTAATAGCATTAGAGGCAGGGGAGAATGTTGTTACACAGGTGATTCTATCTTGATTATTCTTGCTGCGGGGTTCTAGAAGCGTCTCTCTAGGACAATACCATGCTCTTTTTAATGACCGACGTATCAATTTACGTGGGTAACCCCTTTGTCTGAGTTTCGCACTTAGAGTTTTAGCCTCTGTAAAGTAGTCTTGTCTGAAGTAGCAGTTTCTGCGAATACGCAGAAATTGAGAATAGGGTAAGGAGTCTCTAAGGGCTCGAGGGTGGTTACTGCCATAGTTCAATAAGGTATTTCGTTCTGTAGGTTTGCCATGGAGACTGGTTGTTAGAAGGCCTTCAGTATGTTTAATTTCTAAATCAAGAAAAGGTATAGATTCCTTGCTGCTAGCCATGGTATATTTAAGCCCCCCGCTGTTGGTGGTATGATCCCACCAGAAATCCTTACCTTCGAGAAATTAGTTCTCAATGACTTAGCCTCCTTAGAGAAGAAAAAATCCTTCATCCCCTACAATATCACCATCCAGGAGAAACAGGCTCTCTCCACCCTTAAAAACAACCAGGCCTTGGTCATTAAACCGGCTGATAAAGGCGGGGGAATTGTAATTCAAGAAAGAGATCAATACAAAAATGAAATTCTGCGACAACTCGGCAATCATGAGCATTACTGCATACTGCCACGCAACCCCACAACTGAAATACAAAATCTAATATCTGCAGTTACCAATGATGGGTTAGAGGCCGGTTTTTTATCGAAAAAGGAATATGATTTTCTAAATACCAAAGCCCCAAGAACCCCAGTCATATACTGCCTACCCAAGGTCCATAAAAATTCTGAACATCCCCCAGGGCGCCCCATAGTTTCAGGTTGTGGGTCCATATTAGAACCCTTGTGGCATTACATTGATTACTTTATCAAGCCATTTGTGCCTGCTACTTCCTGCTATATCAAAGACACAATGTCAATGATTAACCTCATTGAAGAATACCCTTTTGATCCTACATCCAGCACCATGTGCACGCTGGATGTGGAATCACTTTACACCAACATCCCCCAATTTGAGTCTCTGCGTGTAATTGAGAAGGTTCTAGACACACGCCCTCGTCCCCACAATGTACCATCTAACTTCATCCTACAACTTTTGGAAATTTGCCTCACCAAAAATTTCTTTCTTTTTGAAGGACAATTTTATGGACAAGTCCGTGGAACATCCATGGGGGCTATTTTCGCTCCCAACCTGGCGATTCTGTACATGGATCACCTGGAAACCTCTACCATCTTAGATGTATCAAACCATTTCCACAGTGGTATCTCCCTGTGGAAAAGGTACATTGATGACATCTTTATGCTTTGGACTGACGCAGAAGACTCATTAAACCAATTCCTACACTGGCTGAATAACAACAGCGGGGGGCTTAAATATACCATGGCTAGCAGCAAGGAATCTATACCTTTTCTTGATATAGAAATTAAACATACTGAAGGCCTTCTAACAACCAGTCTCCATCGCAAACCTACAGAACGAAATACCTTATTGAACTATGGCAGTAACCACCCTCGAGCCCTTAGAGACTCCTTACCCTATTCTCAATTTCTGCGTATTCGCAGAAACTGCTACTTCAGACAAGACTACTTTACAGAGGCTAAAACTCTAAGTGCAAAACTCAGACAAAGGGGTTACCCACGTAAATTGATACGTCGGTCATTAAAAAGAGCATGGTATTGTCCTAGAGAGACGCTTCTAGAACCCCGCAGCAAGAATAATCAAGATAGAATCACCTGTGTAACAACATTCTCCCCTGCCTCTAATGCTATTAAGAAAAGTGTTCTGAAGCACTGGCCAGTACTAAATGCCGGTGTCTTGAACTTAGAACGACCATTGTTTGCATTCAAAGGAGCAAAGAACATAAAAGACCATTTAGTATGTGCCTCGCTCCCACTACCGGACACCAGAGGCACGCTCAATGATTTGTGGAACTTACCAACCCTTAGGGGTCATGCTAAATGTGGCCACTGTATCTCCTGTGATTCTACTGTTGAGGATAAAACATTTCTTTTCGGGGCAACTAAATATGAAAGACACCATTTCACTAATTGCAATTCCTCAAATGTCGTTTATGCAATCTTCTGTCCGTGCATGCAGATATATATAGGACAAACAAGCCAGAAGATAAAACTGAGGATAGGACAGCACAGAAGCAGGATTCGCTGCCAAACTGACAACGCACCTCTGGTTGAACATTTCCTGGAAAAAAGTCATACTGAGAATGACTTTACATGGACTGTGATCACACAGGTTAAAGCTCCACCTCGGGGAGCGGACATTTCTCAAATCCTGAACAAAGAGGAGTTGCACTGGATCCTGAGAACTGACAGCATACGTAAAGGCCTGAACCGGGTCGAGGACTGGACATCATTGCTTTAAAGTTTCTCACACTTTCAACAAAGAGTATACTTCTTCCTGAGTCAATCGTTCACACTGTATAAATTAAATTGTTGTATATAAGAATGTAAGTCACTTGGGCATACACCTCACTTGCACTCCTTCCCTGCAATAAGGTGGCTCATCCAATACCCTTCCAAGATGGCCGCCACGTTTCTTTTCCTGCTCCCAGTCCTCCCTCGCTTTCCCCTATCATGCATATAGTATTCCCCCCGCCCATATCTCATTAGCGATCGCCGCCAGAACCCAGCCGTCCTGCCATCGAGCAAGGTACCTCAAAGTAAGTCATCCCCTTTTTTCCCCCCCTCCCACGCACCCATGAATCTCCTGACTGTTAGCCTAATACCTCGCTCCCCCCTCTTCTTCTTCCCCGCCAGAGAACCACTCGCCGGAGCATCACGCTGCCGTGCAAGTCACCGTGGAAACCGCTCTAACAAGTAAGTCACAGGAGACAGACCGCTCACACGGTACCTTGCACTCCTGACATTGACCACACTGTCTCTCTCCCTCCTTCACTCCCCAGCCATTCCTATCATCTACTGTGCAACGCGCCTGCCTTGCCAGTGAAAAGTGAGTATTTGTAGGTGTTTATCTGAGCCTCACTCTCGACTCCCTATCTCCCCCTCCTATGTAGTCATGCCTTCCCCTGACTGTTGGGATAATACCCCGCTCCCTCCTCCTTCTCTCCCCGCCAGAGCGTCACTCGCCGGAGCATCCCGCTGCCGCGCAGGTCACCGTGGTTACCGCTCTAACAAGTAAGTCATACGAGATAGACCACACGGTTTCCTGCACCCGTGACTTTGACCAAACTAAGTCTCTCCTCCCCCTCCTTTACTCCCCAGTCAATCCTTTCATCTACTGTGCATCGCGCCCGCATTGCCAGTGAAATGTGAGTATCTGTAATGTTTTTTATCTGAGCCTCACTGTATTATCTGAGCCTCACTACTCACAGATTAATCAAATACCCATCCTCTCTCTCCCCAGCTCACATATTGCCTATGTAATTAAGAGCTCAATAAACATATCTCGACCACGCCATTTTCTGGGATTCACGCGCGTTCTTTCCAAGGAGGTAAATCGCGCCAGACTAAACCAGTTGTCTCCATCTCCATGCACATATCTCACTGCGCCGTTTTTTCACTGCGTCGAATAAAGCCCTGTTTCACAACACGTTTTTAAACATGTCACGTAACTTCTTATGCTGCACGATATGGAAAGCACTGAAGAAACTATTCCGTGTAGACGCTATGAGTCACTATAACCACTCGCTGTCAGCCTTTCGTTAATAAAGAATCACATCATGTTTCACCAACGATTGCGTGCTGTTGATATCTATAACTATAGCGATTCATAGTCACTTCCCGTTTTTACAGGGTTTTAACACTTCACTAGTAGAAACAAAATAAGAACTGAACTCATGCCTAGCTACTGTGATTTCTAACAATGGTTATTTATGTTTTTTTCCCCCCCTTTTTTCTTAATTATGCTGTTTTGTTATTTGTTTGAGGTTTTGAAAATTTGAATATGTTCTCAAGACAAACTTGATCTATTCTTTGTCCTGATGATGATGCATGTATTTACAAATTGCATCGAAACGTCGTCGACCTGAGAGCACCATATGTTTCTTACAAAGTCACTATAATGTCTTTTTACAACGGTTGCCAGAAATCAATCCTAGTCTGTAATACTGACTTATAGTACAGACCGCCTTGTGCGATCTTGCATAAGCTGCTTTTAAATGTCTTGTCTTGTTTTCTGTGGGTCACAGGCTGTGCCCACTTGTATTTAAATGTTCGCCATTTGTACCAGATCAAAATCTTACAATGAAATAAATTCCCTGTCCGGCTGGACAAAGTACATACAAACTATCTACACTAAAGTATATGCATGCCATAAAAGGCAAGAGCATTGCTGCTTGGCAAGATTTACCCAACATGGATTTTAGCTTGTACCTGGTTCTGATAACCCAATGTAAATCAATGATGTGCCAGAAGCCCTGATCTACAAGAGGAAAAAGATTTGCACACAATCTTAGCAGAGTATCCTCAAGTTTTTAATGACATAATTGGCAAAATCACTATATATCAACACCTAATCAACTTTAAAAAAATGCTATACCTGTGGCTCATAAGGCTAGGCCCATTCCACTAAGTGTAAGAGGTGATCTAAAAAAACTTTTAGATTAATTGGTATGTCAAGATATCTTTCAAAATATTGCTTTGTCGGAGTTGGTCAGTTCAATTATTGTGGTGAGCAAAAGGAGTGACATAAGTTTGTGTGGAGACTTAGTAGATTGTCATCCCCTTTCCAAAATCCAAGACTTCTTATCTGGCATTTCTGTATCTATTTATTTTTCTCTGCTAGACCTTTGATCACCTGATCATCAAATTCCACTCACACCTGATTCCACAGTCCTCACTACTTTTGTGACTCCATTTGGAGTGTGTACATTTTTTAGACCGTCTTTTGGCCTAATATCATCTGTTAGTGTATTACAGAAATTCATGTATAATTTGCTTGAAGGAATTTCTGGGGTACAAGCGTATCAAGGCCGGGTGTTAATCTTTCCTAGGACAAAATCAGAACATCTAGCCATATTAAATAACGTAGTAAAGTTGGTGTTGCACTTGGTTTAGACAACTACAATTTTTTCAAAGACAACCTAGATTATTTGGGTCATATACTTTCTTCTTCCGGCATGAAACCAAAGTTAATCATCAGAAAGGTGATTGTAGAAGTTCCCATTCCTAAAGGCAATGATTCCTTGAGATCCTTCTTGGGCATGACAGAACAGTGTTTTAGGTTGATTCAGGGTTATGACCAGGTTGTGCAGCACGCTAGTTACTTAAAAACATACCTGGTTTACTTGGTCTAAGGAGGCTGATCTTGCATTTCAAGAATTCTAAAATGTAATTATGGGTGCCCTTATGTTATCCTCTTTTATTCCTGGTCACAAATGTTTCTGAACTGTTGATGTCAGTCATCAGGTCTTGAGGCTGTACTTTCTCAATGGGTATCTGGCTAAGAAAATACTGTTGGTTTTTCTTCAAGATCCCTTAACAGTGCTGAATATCACTACAGTACTATTGAAGGTTAAGTCCTGGCATGCACATGGGCACTAGAAATATTTTAAACATTCCTTTGGATGACTAAGTTTGACATTTACTCCACCTTTTGGTAATGGTACTGGGAAAGCTTTTGCCAGGTTGGTTCGCATTCTGTCCCGCCTTCATGAATAAACTTTGTAATCAAATACACTGCTGGTGTTCGCAAAGTTAGGGCGGATTGCTTTTCAAGACTTCCTTTACAACACACCTTGGCTGATGACATTCAAGAGGAGGTTGAATGAGTAGTAGCCACTGTTGAAGATCCTGGTGAGTTTCAAGGGGTACTTTCCCAATTGGATTGGAAGGATGCCTGTGATAAGGATGAAACTCTCCAGGCTCCAAAAAACATGGTTACAAATATTGACAGTTCCCTTTTATATTCTGACCTTTTTGTCCCACCTACTGCCTTGTGGAATAAACCCATTAATGCAGCTCATGAGGGACACTTAGGTATTGGATCATCCATATTTGTCATGTTTATCTACTTTTTGATACACATTGGAAAAAAACACCTTCACATGTAGTTCCTATTCCAGAAGAACCCTCGTCCACGTTAGCCTTGGATTTGTTGTCCAATAGCTCTAGATACATTATGGTTCTAATTGACTATCACTCAAAATGGGTGGAATCCGAGTTAATTCCTTCTCCCAGTACCTTATCTGTGATAACATTCTTAACTAGAGTGTTCAACTATGAAAGGAGTACCAACTATGAAAGGAATCCCAAGGAGTTATTCACAGACAATGGTACTCATTTTGCTTTAAACAAAATGAAGAAATCTCTTGCATCACATCAAATCGAGCACCTTCGAGTAGCATCATATTCCCCTTCCTCCAATGGCCTGTGGAAAGGATGAATAGATTTTTGAAGGAGGAGATACAATCAGCATTGGCATACAATACGGTGGTGGAAGATTTTTTACCCAAGAAAATGTAAGTATATTTAAATACTCCACATTCTACCACTGAAATTTCACCATTTCACTTACTAAAAAGGAGAGATCCCAGATGAAAGGTTTTGCAGATTGGTTAAAGCTTGAAGAATTAAACAATACATATGTGTCATGACGTGACAAGAAAAAGATTAAGAATGCAGTTATAACACAACAAAGTTTGCATAAAAAATATTTAGATTCCAAACATAAAGTGGGACAGCTAGACTTTTCAATAGGTGATTGGGTTTTGGTTAAAAAGCCCATGAGAGTTAAGAAGGATGTTTTCAAGGTTCTCACTTCTGGTCCAGGTGGCTAAAGTTTCCATATGGTCTGTGTTTTTGGATAAAAAAAGGGTGGTGAACAGAAGAGCAGTTGTAAAACTCACTAATGAACAAGCAAACAACATGCTGTCTATCTCAACCAGTGCTGAACTTGATTGCGATGATGTGTTTCGTCTTTTGAATGATGTAAGTTCCAGTGATGAGAAGTTTCGTTTTGATTCCACTGTTGTTTACCAGGTAGGAATGCTAACAATTGCAATTCACCTGAACAACATATTGATTGTAATAGTAATTGACATGACATGATTAGTGAACAGGGAAACTCAGAAGTTGCAGTGACTTCTGAAGATGTGGGCAGAACATCATGCAATTGTTCCTTACCTACCAAGTTTAGAGAGTTTTAAGGTTTTTAATTTGTTCTGTAAATAGGGAGAGGATGCCAAATTAAAGGAAATTATAGAGCACACAAATGACCAAAAAAGTTCTCATAGCACTTGCGGGACTCCTGTAGACTGGCAGTTGAACTAGACAGCATTATTTCTGATCAAATAGCCAGGTTTTTAATTCCTTCCGAAAGCGTTTGTGATCATCAATGGAAAGAAGATGAGCTGGAAGCTTATTCCAGAGGTAGCGGTCAAGAAAAGAGAAGGATCGTCCCCCACTTCGTACATGTAATGTTCTTAATTCCATGTATGTTTTCTTTCTCTCATTACATTCTAGAATCTATTGCACAAGCTGTGCTTAACAGTGTAATAAACATGTTTTTAATTGAATGGTGTCCCGAGGTGGTGCTCTTGTTCATTGTGATCGTACTGTTCCTGCTACGGCAGTTGGACTTTGAACACCCGCGAAGGAGGACGCACTCCCATGGGCTCGGCAGCTAGGAATAAATCCACTTCAATTTACCAGTTCTGGCTCCTGATTACTGCACTATTCCTCACTTACAGGAACTCTGTGCATTTTATCTATGCCAACCAGTGGTAAAGAGGCTGTGCTCCCCCTTTTAACATAGTTAAATTGGGATCATCCTAAACGTCATAACAACCTATCTATAAATACCCTAAGACCTACAAGGAAAATGCCACTAGTTGATTGAAGCAACTATTGTGCTTTAACTACAGTGACAGTGCAAACATTGATTCAAGCCTGCCATTTTTGTCTGACTGAAGCAGCTCTTCAACTATAATTTGGAATGTCAAAATAAACCATTTTGATAGTTTAAACCATCCTTTTAAATATTAATATGTTACCTCTAATTAGTCATGATAACCTAGAAAGGAGGGTAAATTGTAGTTAAAAGTAGGATATGTAGAATGTTAATGTTTTGTAAAGAAACAGAGGAACAAACCATTGAATTTTACAATGCTAATTCTGGCTAAGAACCTATATTCTTGGAGTCTTTAAATATTCAAGAAAAACTGGATCCACTGGTGAAGTCGGATTTTTTCCAAATATTAATGGAAGGATATTTTTAGAAAGTTAGCTTTTTTCCTGCTTAAGCCTCTGCATTGTAATTTGCTTTAGCCTCCAGCTGCAGCCTTCTAAGGTCTCAAACTCTGAATGAGTTGTGAAAATGGCTCCCAGGGGCAGAGATAAAGGCCTGGTTGTGGGGATATCGTTCCTGTTCCTCTGACAGGATGACCAGCAGGACAGTGAAACCATGAAAACCATCCGGTAACCGAGCGCGGTATAAATAATTTTAACATAACATAACATAACAGTGGCCTGTAACTCAATTTACTGTCACAGGCAGATGCCAGATAATGCCTGAATAGGTCTCCCTTTTATTCTCTCAGCCTAGATATGGGTTGAAGTGACCACAGAGAAGAGGCTGGTCAATTCCCTGGTTTTAGGAAATTGAAAGACAGATTTAAATATGGGTTAGTTCTTCTGTTGTGGCACAGAAAACACTTAAAGCAGTGGAATGGAATCCTACCTAGGAGAAATGTCTAAAGAAAGCCTCATAAACCAATCTCTTGGTTCCTTGAAAACTCAACCAGAACATTTAAGTCAGAAATGTTCCTGGTTTCATGTTTGACTGCTATATTGAAGGCAATAAAATGTGCTTTAAATACGGCTGGTTTTATTCTGCAAGATGATGTAGCAGATAGTGTAAAGGAATGGACGAAAACCTATTCAAGCATTTGCATTGATCCCTTTCAGTTAAGACATTCAAAAATGGGCATTTTGCTCACTTAAATCACATATAAACTGGGCTGATTTACAAATGTTATACTGCATTTGTTGCCTGTTTAGTTAGGATGCAGCTAATAATTTTTCAGCAATTCACCACATTTCACAAATATTTCGGTAGAATACAGAATATGCTTTTCATTTGAACTTTTCGGATTAAACCAGATTACCGCATGAAAGGCAGACCCCGTAGTTTTGCGGATACACTCTCCATTGGTATTGTGAAACTACATTCGAACCTAGACCGCTGCTGAAGTACATAGGCGTTTTTTTTAATTGACTAGCTTTTAATTTATTGTGTACAGATTTTTGATTTAGGACTACCAAAAAGAAATTAAAGCCCTGAAGAAGTCCGGTAACAGACGAAACACTTTTGCTATTCCTTTTATAAAGAGCTTTTAATAAAGAACAAATTTTAAACCTGAAGAGCCTTTATTGACTTCTCTTGGGAAAACAACTGAATATTTGTGAATTGCCTATAATAAGAATATTGCTAAAAGCTTTGTACAAAATCTGACATTGAGGTGAATACTTGTGTTGGTATTATTTGAAGGGTGCAGGGCTACTTTGTGCATGTAATTCTTGGGAAATTATGGAAATTGTCTCATTCTTCTCATTTATGGGACATAGGGGATTGTGTTCAAGGCTACTTGCACCATCACTGTATCGAGCATCACTTTTGGGTCTTTTGGACTGGTGCAGGTATCAAAGCTTTGATCCTCATTTTTGTTGTCCGGTTTCATGTTTGACTGTTATATTGAAGGCAAAAAAATGTGCTTTTAATACGGCTGGTTTTATTCTTCAAGATGATGTACCAGATAGTGTAAAGGAATGGACGAAAACTCAACTGTAAATCAACTGGGCTGATTTACAAATGTTATATTAAATGTGTTGCCTGTTTAGTTAGGATACAGCCAATAATTTACCGCAATTCACCAAATGTCACAAATTTTTCTGTAGAACACAGATTATGCTTTTCATTTGAGCTTTTCGGATTCGCTCACCACAAGCAACATCAGTCCTTACTATGACACTGGGGAGGTGCAGTGGTTATATACTTGGTTGTGTTCAAGACACCCTGCTGACACGCGTGGAACTTGTTTGTTTTACACTACTGTGAAAAAAACGTAAAGGTTAATCAACCAGTTTATGTGCTGCTTAATCTGTTAACCTGATACAGATTCTTAGAACATTACCACCATATTGCGAGAGTTAGAATATTTCTAAAGATTACCACCATTGTGCCAAATCATCATTTTATCCGGAATATCCATATTTGGTCCAAGTGCCATTGTTGCTATGGGTTATCAACAATGTGCCAAGACCAGCATTTTGTCATGAATTACCACCTTTGCACTAGGAGCTGTATGTTGCCAGGAATTGCAACCAATTTTCCAGATCTAATATTTTTCACGAATTATAACTAATGTGCTTCAGTAACGATGTTGCTGGGTGAAAATCCTTGTGGCAGGACCAGCATTTTACCAGGCATTGTCACTATTGTGCCAAGGCTAGCATGTTTCCAGTGATTCCCACCATTGTACCAGCACTAGCGTTTTACCAGGAATTACTACGGATGGGTCAGGATCAACATGTTACAAGAAATTACCACCACTGTGTCAGCTTCAGTATCTTCACAGAAATTACTACCATTGCGCCACGTAAAGCATGTTGCCAGGGATTACCATTATTTAGTGAGGACCTACATTTTACCAGCAATTATAACAATTGCCACAGTGCCTGTAAGTCTTCAGGGGTTATCATAAATATGTCAGGGCCTGTTTTTTACCTGAATTTTCTACTATTGTGTTAGTGCCTAATATTGCCAGGGAATTCTGCCATTGTGCAATTGCCAGCAGATGCACTCAATTGAATGCACTCACGCACAGATATACTCATGCATGGACAAACACATACACTTGCACAAACAGACACACACAGATACAGGAGCACACACACAAACCAAAAGATAGGCACACAAGCACTCACATCTCCACTAAAGAGAACAATGGTTCTGTTGGGTAGAGACAATATTTTGTACAATGTATACTATACCTTGGGCATGGCTTGAGCGCCGATGGTGGAGGTCGCCTGAGTGCTCGGCTCCGCGATCAAGCTGCCAATAATCCTGATCCCCGGGCGACACGGGCACCCCGACCCCCATATCGTTGAGTGCGGTGGGTGCTGAACCGGGGGGTGACTTTGGAGTCCTGCAGCGAGGCCTGATCAAGGTGAAAGAGAGCCCACGGGGCGAGCGGTGCGGAGCTCAAGATGGCGCCTGCTCCATCTCCGTGGTCCTGAAGCGGCCCGTGGACCCAGGGGGACCGGCGACTCCGGCGACACCTTCTTCTTCCTTCCCCTTCTGGAGGAACGACTCCAATGCCGACTGCCTGAGCGACTGGAGACACCTGTGAACTTTTCAAGCGGTGTCCCTCGAGATCACCGCTCGGCCGAGCCCTGACTACGCCACGAAGCCGCGGAGGGAAGGGGGAGCGGCTCGACACCTCGTCCTGCTCGAGACGACACCGACCTCCACCATCTTGGTCCTTGGAATCGGCAGCGTGTGGGCCCATTTGAACCACACTGGAAGAGTTCTGAGCCCAGCCCGGATACTGGGGGGCAGCGAGAGTGGATGGACGGAGCTCGGCCTAGTCACAGTATCCACGCAGGCCGCACCTGGTGATCGATAAGGCCTGCAATTGGTGACGAAGGTGACGGTGTCTTGAGGAGATCGAAGACCCCGGCTGTGCACTACTGCCTGATAGTGACCCTTCTCCACCCCCCCTTCCGCCCTTTTGCTTCCAGGAGGAGTGCTGCCGGCCTTCGCCCGGCCCATTGCCACTGCGGCCTAGCAGTGGAGACGGTCCGTTTGGTGCCCGCGCCACGTGGCATCAATGATGGACACCATTGCTGCCTGATCCCGGCGACCTCGCCGAGCCTACGAAGATCCACTGATAGTTATCACTGACTTCCTATACTCTCTGCGGTCGGATGAACCCGCTTGGGCGAACACCCAGTTCTGTGCACCTGGCTTCCGAGCAGTCGTGTTATCTCCTGCCACCACACCGGAGACCAGTTTGCGGTCCGCATCGGCACGGGTCCTTCAACGGGTGTCGTAGGCATTCTGATTGACCCTCCCTTGACTGGGCGACCACCGGGTCCACTGCTGGAGACCGCGGCCGCCATGGTGAAGCCGAAGAGTACTAAGGGTGGCACTCAGGCCGCCTCGGACGTGGAGGCGCCTGATAAAGAAGATATATTGGATCCAGAGATGTCGGGGAGTCCACACCTCCAGCAACAACTCAAAAAGGTCCTGGTGGCGATGACTGATACGCGGTCGGCCCTCCAACAGGACATTGCCCAGGTCGCGACGAGCCTGGGCTTGCTCAGGGTGGACCACGGTAAGCTCTCGGACAGAGTCAAGGAAGTGGAGAGCTCGGTGGGAGTCTTAGAACCTGCGCAAAAAACTTTGGCTGCCGCCATGAAGGACGCTCCGACCCGCATAGATGCTCTGGATAGAAGAGCAGAAGACGCGGAAGGGCGCAATAGAAGGAACAACATCCGTGTGGTGGGCCTGCCGGAAAAAATCGAAGGTGGTGACATGGTGGCCTACTTGGAGGACTGGCTTAGGACTGTGGTGGCACCTGAGGGGCTTTCCTCCTTTTATACCCTAGAACGGGCGCACAGGGTGCCGTCTAGGGCCCTCGCAACTAGGCCGACCCCCACGTCTGGTGGTGGCGCGGCTACTACATTTCCGCGACAGAGATTTACTTCTCAATGCCGCCAGACAAAATGGACCGTATCAGGTGGCAAACAGGAGGGTGAACATTTTTCCAGATTACACTTATGAGACCCAGCTGAAGCGAGCCTCCTTCTTAGCGATCAAACGAGAACTGAGAAGTCAGAGCATCCAGTATTCTTTGCTATTTCTGGCAAGGCTCCGCATCATCCTAGATGGCACGACCAAATTCTTCGATACCCCGGATGACGCGTGCAGTTGCCTTGAACTGTACAGAGCTGGCAAGGATGGCCCTGGGTCCTCCTTCTCGACTACCTTGGAGGTAGGCCTACAGCGGAGGTCTAAGAGGATCCGGAATCGCCGAGGCAGACTTGGCCGACCCTCGACAGTGGAGACTACAGCGGAATGGCGGGGGTGCTGGTATCCAGTATGTCAGGCTCCCAAGGTGGACCCATAATTGAATACTCGGAGCGTGGCGGAGGGGGGGGCACACGAACATGGAGGACTCTGAGACTGATAGTGTGAACCTCCCTGTGATAACCCCAGAGACAGGCCTGCTCGATGGCCAAGGTTGATTTCGGTTGAGCCGGTTTCGAGGAGGGGGAGGCGGTGGGGGGGTGAGTCTTTGTGGGAACTGTTGGGTGACTGGATGTGGGGTGGGTTGGGGTCAAGCCCATTTTCAGCCCTCATAACTCAGGGCTCGATCGCACTTTGGTAGCTTTGAAGTGTGGAGACCCCCTATAGACGCTTGACCCACACTTTGCCCTTAAGGCACACCTGTGGTGGCTACCATCAGGATAGTTTTGGGTTCTTTTGTGGGTACAGTTTGGATGGGAACTAGATGGTACTATTTGGGACCTGTTCTGGGGAGAGTGGGGGGGGGGGTGTATTCGGGGGTTGTTTTGTTTTTGTTGGGGGGGAGGTACGCCCTCGGAGCAGGGCATTCACTGTGTTTACCTGTACTTGAGCATTGCTGGGGGAGACTTGGATAGATACCATGGGACAATGGCTGATCTATCCACTTTGAAGTGCATTACTTGGAATGTGTGCGGACTGCATTCCATGTCAAGGCGACATAAGGTCCACGCTTACCTGGTGCGTAGAGGAGTACAGATTGCGCTTCCACAAGAGACATACCTTACGAAGACAGAGGGATTAGCGTTGCAGCGCAGGTGGAGAGAGCAGTTCTACAACACCACACACTCAGCTTATGCTAGGGGCACCTTGATCTGGGTGCGGGCCGGGGTTCCCCTGCAGGTAACTAAACACACTGTGGATCCGGAGGGGAGGATTGTGGCCATAGCTGGCAAACTGGGGAGAAAGGATCTGAACATATGCAGCATTTATGCGCCTGTAGTGGACCAGTTGGCCTTTTTTGTGGCGCTGTTGGGTTCTCTGGCCCACTATCTATTGGGGCCTCTTTTGATCGCGGGGACTTCAACTCGGTGGTGGACATTGATCTCGACAGATCTCACCCTCCCCTTCTGGACTCACCAACCCACCGGGTAGCCAAGGCTAGACTGGAATGGCAGACTAAATGGGGACTGACGGACATCTGGCGAGCCAAGCACCCGCATCCCCGAGACTACTCCCACTTCTCCGGCATGCATGAACTGCATGTGTGGCTGGATGGGTTCTTGGGATCGGCAGAACTAGTGTCCACGGCCGCCAGGTCTGAATATTTAGCGAGGACTATCTCCGACCACAACCCTCTACTGGCCGACTTTAGGTGGCTCCCGGGTACCCCCTGTGTTTGGACTTGGAGGCTACGCCCCGAGATACTAGAAGATCTGGTGTTCCGGACTGAACTGGAAGATAGAATCGCTGCGTGCTTCGCGGAGAACGAGGGTATGACTGGTGCAAGGGCCACAGAATGGGATACATTTAAAGTGGTAGTTAGGGGCTATTGCATAACGAAGAAGGTGGGGATGCGACGGGTCGTTCTAGAGGACCTTGGTAAAGCTGATCGGAAACTCCGCGAGATGGAGCTTCTCCGTCCCGGCCGCCAGGAGCTTCAACAACAGACTGCGGCGGCGAAGGAAGCTGTGGCTGTTGAAGTTGAACGGCTACGTAGTTTTGACTACAAGGCTTATCTGACCAGATCGCTTGCTGAGGGTGATAAATCGGGAGCGCTCCTGGCGTGGCTGGCTAACCCTACGAGGCGCACCTCTCCCACAGTAGCTCTGCGGGATGCGGAGGGCATAGAGGTTTATACCCAACCCGAAATCCTTAGTGGTTTTCTGAGCTACTATGAAGAATTGTACAGAAGTAGGATGTCACCTGACACTACCCCCATTGATGAATTCTTACAGGATTTACCTATCCCCGCTCTGGAGCCTGAACAGGCAAAGGAATTGGGGAGAGACGTGGAGCTGGGGGAGATCCATAGCGCCATAAAAAAGATGGCACAAAACAAAACCCCAGGCCTGGACGGACTTCTAGTGGAGTTCTACTCCACCTACATTGACCTCCTGGCCCCAAGGCTTTTGGGGCGCCTTCCGGGTTCAATGCGTGAGGCCCTGGTGGTCCCCCTGCTCAAACCAGATAAGGAGAGCAACGACCCGGCGTCTTACAGGCCGCTCTCGATACTTACGGTTGATTATAAGATTTTAAGCAGCATCCTGGCCTCGAGATTGCTGGGTCACATGGGCTCCCTAGTGCATAAAGACCAGGCGGGATTTATTCCCAAGCGTAACACTACAATGAACATCCGTCGTTTGCTCCGCCTGCTGGAGGAGGACCACGACGAGGCCCCCCAACCCATGATCCTCTCAATTGACCTGGAGAAGGCTCTTGACAGCTTAGAGTGGGAATACCTCCGTAGAGTGCTTGGTTGCTTTGGGCTGGGGGAGGGGTTCCTGCGCTGGACTGCGGTGCTATATGCCTCGGTGATGGCTAGGGTAAGATCAGGCCCGCTGATTTCCCAACAGTACCCAGTGGAGCGAGGTACGAGGCAGGGTTGCTCATTATCCCAGCTGCTCTTTGCGCTCGCAGTGGAACCCCTGGCGCTGTCGATTCGCACCGGGGCCTATTATAGAGGATTGCGGACCTTGTCGGGCTGCAGTACATTTCCCTCTACGCTGATGACCTGTTGCTTTTCCTAGAGGATGCTGAAGAGGCCTTGGCCGGGGCCGACGCAGTACTCACTGCTTTCGTTGAGATATCGGGCCTCAGGGTGAACTGGGCGAAGACTAGCTTGTTCCCGGTTCGTGGGGGAGAGCCCCAACTCGACACTCCTAGGGCGATCAGATGGGCGCCTAGCTGCCTCAAATATCTGTGGGTTTACGTTTATCACAGCCCTGCTGACATCCTAGAGGGCTACATTTCCCGATGCGTCCTGGCACTAAAGGGTAGCATGTCCTTCTGGGCCACCCTGCCGCTATCGGTGGCAGGACGTATAGCACTGCTGAAGATGGTCGCGCTTCCTCGGCTACTATATTACTTCCGGACGCTCCCGGTCTGGATCCCACCGGCAGTCTTCCGGAACTTGAGCTCACTGCTCGTGGCATTATTTTGGGGATGGGGCCGCCGCAGAGTTGCGCTTAAGACCCTAATGAGACCTAAAGCGGAGGGGGGGGTTACTGTACCCGACTTTGAAACATATTACTTGGCCGCCCAACTGCAGACCTACACCCAGGAGATAGCACAGGAGTTTGGAGGCCCGGAGGAGGAGCGGGGGCTGGGCATACCCAGACACGTTCTATCCTATATTGCATTGCAACAGAGGCTGGCTCTGAGGGACCTCACGCAGGAGGAACGCACTATTAGATCGTGCTGGAACCAGGTGCAACGCAAGTCGGGAATGAAACACCCCTACGCCCCAGAAATCCCACTT
This sequence comes from Lissotriton vulgaris, assembly GCF_964263255.1. Taxonomy (NCBI): domain Eukaryota; kingdom Metazoa; phylum Chordata; class Amphibia; order Caudata; family Salamandridae; genus Lissotriton; species Lissotriton vulgaris. The sequence goes on from NC_141691.1 coordinate 422,590,185, forward strand.
GGGATGCTCACTGCAATACCACATGGTGGCGATTGGTCACAACTACGGGTTTGGGAGGACGCGGGCATACAGATCATAGGAGACCTTTATGAGGATGGAGTGCTGCTGCCTTTCCAGGCGATTCTAGACCGCTTTGACATCCCCCGGGGTGACTTCTTGCTCCATGCGGCGGTCACGAGGGCACTCCAAGCGCTCTGTCAGAATAGTTTTGAGGAACCACAGACATCAGTGGAGTGTCAATATGTCATGACGGCGGCGGGAACGATCAAAGCTGTAACATGCTTGTACTCCAGGATGCTCAACGAGCGGTTACCTCCATTGGACACACTCAGGTCCCGGTGGGAGGCAGACATAGGGAGGGACATCCCGGAGACCACGTGGGCCCAACTGAACGCTCGGTTCCAATTGGTCTACTTTTACATATTGCACCGTGCCTACCTGACCCCGGAGAAGATACAAAAATACTTCGCCTCTGACACGGCGGCCTGCCCTAGATGCAGGACGATTGGGGCTGACCTTATTCACATGCTTTGGTCCTGCTCCGCTTTGTCCTCATATTGGACGTTGATAGGGGACACCCTTAACAGGGTTACAGAGCGGTACCTACAATTTGACATTGCGGTGGGGATCTTGCACTGGTTTCCTCATACCCCCAAAAACAAAGTTACCAGTAAATCTATTGACATGGGGCTACTCCTGGCGAAACGGGAAATAACTCGACACTGGAAGGCACGAGCTGGTCCAACGGGCACTAAATGGCGCAATGAATTTCTTAAATGGGCTGAGGGAGAGAGCACCCTGAGGTATCAGCTAGCGAGGCGGCAGCAGAATGAGAAGGCGCTAGAATCAGCACAGGCGTGGGAGACATTGGTGCAGGCCCTGCGCGATCACAATACACCCAGTGACACCAATAGTGATGCCGATGGGCAGCCTACGTCTTCGTAGTGCAATAAAGGCACGGTATTCCCGCCAGGATGCGTAATGTCTCCTACCACACGCTCTTTGCACATCTACCAGGACACCAATGGCGGGGGTGGGAGTGGGGAAGGGGACAGAGGGAGGAGGGAGCATCATACGCTTCCTAATGCACTGTTTGCTTATTGCACTAGATGTTTAGACATGAGACCTCTGGGTGTGTATTGTTTAGTTGGAGGGGGAAAGGGAGTTTTTCTTTCTTTTAGAAAAGCAGAAGTGAAACTTTAATTTATAAATGGTCCTATTTAGAAGGCCTCTGGGCCAGCATGCGTCGCTTCAGCATAAATTGCCGCCCGACCTCCGGGTTGTGGGCTAAATGGTCGTGTATCAGTGTTACTTCACCGTTGGTGTTACCATCACCGACTGCTTTATCGCTGACCAATGTGTAACTATAACTAATTCCTGCAATAAAAATATATTTACAAAAAAAAAATGTATACTATACCTTAAAAGAATATCTCATTTAACTATCCAAGCAATGCACAAGAAAAACAACTTTTTTTGCTCAATAAATGTGTTTACTTTGTATTAGTATAAATGCGAGATCAATGAAATGGCTGCCTGTGACAAAAAACACATACAGCGCAAACTGGAAATAGTGTGCATTTAGTGACTAGTGGTGATGAGTGACAAGATGCTGTACATAGGATGCCAGGGAAGACACTACAGCCCATTGACACGGCTCACCTTCCCCCATAACGCGACCGAGCAATCCGCTGGCACGCTACCCTAAGTCTCCCTTATCACGGGATGTCGATCTCTTCGCAATAACCCTGCACACAACCGAGTGTCCCTGCCGGTCTGTGTATGCAAGGCTTCCCAAATACGGATTCCCTTGCTACTCCACCGTCCCATACTTTCACCTGGCATACACCTTCTGCGCGGTACCCTAGGCTACTGTGGCTATTACTATTTAGGCATCATTTTGTCCTGATGATGATCCCTCTGATTTTATAATGGGATCGAAACGCCGTCGACTTCTTTAAACACCATATACTGTGAATGTGTACCTCATGTGTTATGCTCGTAATGGTGTTGAATTCAATTTCTGTTATTGTGTAATTTACAGAAATCTGCAGCTTCTGCCTAAAAACCCTGTTCTATTTCTTGACTAAGTCCTTCACCATGCCAATCTGTATACGTTTGGGTACAGGCTTGTGCCCTACTTCAAAGAATTGTTGAAGGTATCTTTGTGTGAACTCTTTTTATAGTAAAAATTGGACCTCTGTCCGGCTGGACAAGTCATTATTGAATATAGCTTCCACTGTGTCTATATTTATTTTTGTTCCTATATTTCATATGCATGGGACCACTGTTGTTCCATAAAAAAATAGATGTAAAAGAGACAATTGTTTTAGTTTTGCAAATCCAAACTAAGCTGCATATATCCCAGCAGTAGTTATGATTCTATTGTTCAAGTCAGGGAAATTGTGCGCACTAATTTGAGAAAACAACGTCGATGTTTAGATCCTTGATCGATGTGCAAAGGGTTATGCATCAGAGATAGGTCTTCATCAGGATAGAGGGGACAATGACAGCCAATAATAGTGGTTCCTAATGTATGAGCTTTCGACGTGCATCAATTTTCAGGGAGGTGTCAGGCGACACCTCCGATTTACATCCAAGGAGTGAGGTCTGTATAAATCAAAGTTTTCAACCTCACCAGCTGGTGGAAGTACTTAAGAGAGCCGCCAAAGTGATCAAGTAATTTTGATGAGTGATTAAGGGACCTCCTCAAGCGACTTCTCCGTCACACTACTCTCGGCCAGTGCCAGGTGCTTGTTTTGTGCTTCAAAATAGGCACAAATGTCACCATGTGGCATACCATAAGGTGCTGCTTCTTTGCTGCAGCTCAAGTAGATTTTCTACGCGATTGGCAGCTTTTCCCACCGGAAACGGTCGTAAATGCCCGTATTTCGAAAATCTTGCTATGGGAAACCAATTCTCGCACCCAAACTTACCGTTGGCAAGCTGTGCATGAAAAAACACTGTGCCATATGATGGTGGGCAGAGTTTGGCCGGAACTCTGCATTACAAACTAACTCAGCTGGAGGAGCAGAATGTATCCCTAAATTAGGATCTAGGTAGCCCAGAGGGTGATGAATAATTAAAAAGTTGGACATGCATTTTTAAGTTTTACATGCCTGGTAGTGAAAAACTCATACATTTGTTTTTCACTAATGTGAAGCTGTCCCCTTCCATGGGATAACATTGGCCATTCCTTTATTGCAGTCAATAAGCTTCAATTCCCAATTGGAAACTGGTAGCTATGCCATGTATGGTGTCTTAGAATTGTAGTGAGGAGCCCTCTTTAATGGCAAAGTTGGGTTTTTGATCACAATTATAACAATGCCACTTTTAGAAAGTTGAAGCAAAAGACACACAATTGATGAATGGAATGCAGAACAAATGAAAACATTCAGCCCCAGTCAAGAGACCTGGGTTAAATCCATCATTCTTTTGCTCACCATGCCACCCCAATTTAGATAAACTGGGGTGGCAAGGTGAGCGAAAGAATGTTCTGCATTTCATCCATCAATTGTGTGTCTTTTGCTTTCTTTTAGAAAGTTGGCATTTGTTTACTCTTAGCCCTTTTATGCCTACAGCATGGCTTGGATCTCAAGACTGAGTGTAACCAACAGTTAGACTTTGTGAATTCCTACCAGACAGTCACACGATATAGAGTTTGGCAGCGGTTTCAAGGCCATAATATGCTTGGTGGGCCGCTGCCACACTTTCCCTTACTGCCACAATTTTCATGGCATTGCGACCGTTGTACCTCTGCGCCATGGGGTGCATGCAAGGGGACACAAGTTGGGCCCTCCTGTCTGGAATTCACCCTCAGTTCCTGCACTGCATGGACTTGACAGTCCATGCCTTGCATAAACTGCCTTTGATGTTCCCATTGCGGTGCCATTTACAAAGGTATTGCCATGGGTCTGCCAATGAACTGCCTGCCAAAGACTTTAAAAGTCATATTCTTCCCTGTTCTGAGACCGCCAAAGTCATAATGAGGCCCTAAGTAATTTTCCCAGAATCACAGGATGTTGAGTGTCCCTGCTGAGAATCGAATCCGGTTCCCTGCATCAAGGTCGACCGCTCTAGCTGTTAGGCCACATCCGCAAGCTTCTCAGCTCAGCCAGCTTGGAGGTAGGGTAGGGAGGAAGGAAATTCCTTGCACTTCAAAGCCACGGTCTAGAAGCTTCTCCCACCCTCCAGAACCGAGGTGCTAGGGTATAAATGTAGTACCTCAGACACAAACTCTTCAGATACTCTGCCAAGGAGAAAGACTGCTGTGGCGCTGCAAGGACTGCCCCTCTGCTGGACCGCTGCTCTAAAGGAACTGCTGCCCTCTTGTGCCCTGCAGCTTGTCTTGTGTTTTCACAGTGTTAATGGCTGGAGTGTTGCACAAATACTTTACACATTGCCTCTAAGTTAAGCCTGACTGCTCTATGGCAAGTTACCAGGGGTTTGAGCACAAGTCGATATGGGGTTTGCTTGAGCTGTACCCTGACAAGGATTGTGTGCTGTGGCTTAACCAGGGCTCACACCCCAGTCAACTATCAACCCAGTTTCTAACAATGGGCCTGATTATGAGTCTTTTATTTTCTTTCCTTCCCATGCCTAAACTTCTGTTTAACATGGGTCAGAATTACGAGTTGAATGTTATTCACTGCATCCGATTATTATTGGATGCCTTAAACACCACGACCTTCCTTAAATTTCAGCAAGAAAAAAAACTGTCAACATTTTAAAGGAGAATACCATACAGTAGTTTCCGTATCATGTGGATTTTGGTGCTTTAAACACCAAAATCTGAATGTTATTCCGCAGAGAATCAAAATAAGTACTATCAATGACAACTGAGAAATAGTGAACCCTGTGGTATCGTTATTTAGCATGTGTGGCAAATGGCAGCTATGCTTGTAATCAGGCTCCTGTTTTTAACAGGAGCAGAAAGGAAAGACAGGCTATTTTCAATATTTAAAATGGGTGCATGACTTCATAACTGAATCACTTAAGAGACACCGGACCCTATTACCTGAGCATTTTTTGGCCCTGGTTTCATTTATTCGTGCAAACTCGTCAGCATATGCAATGCTTTCGATGTCGATGCATGCACTTATCCTTTGTTGTATACTGATATAAAATAAACCAAAACACTGACCTATTTCGCGACGGTGTACTTTATGGGATTTTTTACTTGCAGAAAAATGTACCAGTAGGAAGGAAAACATTTAGGGGCAGATTTATGTTAACTGGTGCATCCCGAGGGATGCGCCAGTTAACATGCACCACAGTGCGCCACAGTTACGCCACCCATGGTGCGCCACATTTATGATGCGGCGCACCATGGGGCAAAAACGGCACAGATGCGTGACGCATCTGTGCCGGAAATGTGGTGCATTGCTGGAGTTGCGTCGCAAGCGCGACGCAGCTCCAGCAGTGCTCTGGGGGGGCCTATTCTTCCAATGCTGCCTCCAGCCTTACGCCTGCTTCAAGCAGGCGCAGGGTTTTGACGCAGCATTGCCCTGAAAGTGACTGAGTGAAATCTCATAGATTTCACTCAGCCACTTTCAGGAGGCGTTCCTGCGCCAGAACGCCCCCCCTGCGCAGGAACGCCTCCTCATGGCGCAGTGCTGTACAACGTGACGCATCTCCTAGATGCGTCACGTTGTAAATAGGGCGCAGGGATGCGCCACGTTTCCGTGCCGTTGCGTCACGCAACGGCGCCGTAAACGTGGCGCAAGCCCTTCATAAATCTGCCCCTTAGGGGCTTATTTAGAAGGCTCTTGCGCCACTTTTGCGTCACTTTTAACATGGGCAAAGTTACGTAAAAGTGGCGCAAGGGGTTTGTAAATCTGCCCATTAATTTGGAATTTGTATCTGTCTGTGAACCAAACTCTGCATCAATGGTGGAAAATCCACCGGTTCGCAGTGGGGTGTGAACACAAAAATGTACGATTTTCATACACTTGGGTGGTGTGCATTGGGCTTTTTGAGAACATCACAAAAGAAGTGTAAGAAAGTAACCTTATAGAAACCCGAGACCTAGGTGTAACACTTTCACAGAAAATGCGTTGTGAATTGTTCTGCAGTAATTCTACGAAAGTTCATGACACATTGATAATGTTTTTCGGTTGTTCATTCGGGAATGCTACAACAAAGATTAATTATTTATTGGAAGAATTTTGAATACACTGACATTCCACCTTCTTGTTACAGTTGCAGGCATCCGCAGCGTTAGTTCAACTCTTTTGAGAATTCTTCGGGCTGACGGACATTTTTAAATTGGACAGGTGGGTATTCCATCAGGGAGACAGATAAATGTTCTCCCTGACTGAGTGCAATCTGTCCATCAAATATTAAATCAACCCTTAAGTTTTGCATATTTTAGAGAGAGGTGAACGCCTAATTGATTGACTTGTTTTAATCCTATATTTAAGCATTAAATTGTGTACACTTAAATAATAATTCTGCACACCCAAGTAATTGACATAAACATACTTATTGGCTAGGAATGGATAGGACATGACAACGTTACTCCACTTCTTGTTTAAGAACAATATATTTATCATTCAATAGTGATGGATTGAATAATGACGTTATTTTACTGATACAAGTCTATGTCAGAATATTCATTCATTCATTTTTGCTTGTTATGATTACCACCTGGAAATGACGAATGTGCCTATGTAGAGATTTTTAGCATATGGCAAATATGTTGTGCCTTGATGAAGAGAAAGGTGCCTCGCTAAAACTTTGAAGTATTATTAAAAGTGATGGGTGGGAATGCTTGAATTATTCTCAGCTACTTTTATTTACTCAGACGGCATCCCAGTCCAACGCTATCTTGTACACCGTGCCACCTCAGTTTGGACCCAACCATATGCAAGTCAGCCTTGACCCTGCTTAAATGGTAACAGCCCAGCCTCCCTGCCAGGCCCTCCCTGAATTGGAAAACAGGCAGCCAATGGCCGGTTTTACCCTAGTCCGGGCTCATCAGCCAGGTATAGCTTGGTTGCAGTGGCACAGTGGGCAGGGGAACCACATCTGAACATACAGGTCCACAGAATGCTAAAGAATACAAAGAAGTGATGGATGCAATGCTTGAATTGATCCCAGCCACAGGTAATCTCTCGGAGCTGCATCCTAGTCCATCGCTAACACTCTCTTCATTCCTCTGATTTTTAAGGCTTAGTTGGTATCCCTTCACATTTCTAAACTGGATTGCTTGATTTTAAAGCATCATCTGTTGAAATGTCTAAGCTTATTTTTTTTTTATCCCTGATGAAATGAAGGACGTCCTATCCACTAAACGGTTACTAAGATGTTGCTTTTCTTTTTCGATGTTTTCATATAGACATAGCTAACATTGCAGTCAGAACACAATACACAACCATTGTTACAAGAAAAGCAAATACATTATAAGAATGACATATGCTTCTCTTGCAATGTCTGCACAATTATGTCACTTCTCGCATCATTAGCTATCTGAATGGCAGACATCCACAGCCTCTTGTTACTAAACATGGGGCCTGATGTAATAAAGTTAAGAATAAAGAATTGTAAAATGTGATGTGAACCAAGTCGCGATTTGTAAATTGGTATCCTTAATGTGTCATGGTGAAACTGTCTCATTTTTCGAAGTGGTGTGATTCACTAATGACATTTTGTAATTACTTAATATTGATTTAGTAAATAGCAAATGGGTATCTAGGAATTGCAGAATGGAAAAGTCACATTTTGGAACTGTTTGATGACATCACATTAAGGAAGTGCTTTTATACATTCACTTGTCATTGTTCTATGGGCCACATGTATCATTAATTCAAACAGTGATTACGTACTTGCAATTTTCTGTGATTCACATTAGGTAACAGCTATTTGATGGAGGGGGGCAGAGGTTGCCTGGCTCTAACATGGCTGGAAGCCTGTAGAGCTGTTACGATCCAGCTCACTATCCTCCAGAATCCTTGCGCCCAATACTGCTTTGTAATCATTTCCCTGGGTTCTTCCTTGGGCTCTCCACAAGATGCACCTGAGTTATGGTGCTGACCAAGAAAGGAGCAGCTAGACCATCCTCTGATTGGCGGGCAGTGGTGCGCGAGCTGCAGCCTGGAACTGGAGTATGCAGTAGCCCTGGGCGTAGGACTACGCTACACTCATGGAGCGTGTGTAGTTTGTGCTATTACGTTCTATGCAAATTGCACATAGCACTGTGCAAAAAAGCGTAGTGGGCAGTTTTTGCTTGTTCGCGGTCATCCGCGAGCAAGCAAAATCAACATCCTGGTGAGACTTTTACCTTGTTCGCGATCAGCAACATCAAGTTGCTGATCCTGAGCGTGGAAAATATACCTCCCAGTGAGATTCTCAACGCAGGGACGTCATGTTTTTCATTTATTTTATTTTATTTTAATTTCTTCTATAGCGCAGGAATCAATCCCGCGTATGCTAGCGACCGCTCGCAATGAGAAACTATCAGTGCGCGTTGAGAAAGCTGCCGCTCGAGAACAAATCTACTAGAGCGGCAGAAAACGACTGCTTGCAGATGCAGTTTGCAATGATTGCACAGTGCGGACAAGCATCCGGCACTGTGCAATCAGTGCAAACAGCATGTTTCCTACCACACCGTAGCGCTACTACACAAACTACACCCAGGGTTAGTATGCAGCTCTGCTGGGGACCACCGCCGACCTGTAGAAGTGAGAGCGGCCCAGAGGGTAGCAGGAGGATCTGGTCAGGTGCTACAGCATTGCGGCCAGTCTGGATGGCTACACCGCTGCCTTTCTGAGGAGCGCAAAATGGAGCTGGCCTTCCAAGGCTGGCCATCTGTGACTTGCAGAGGAAGGGCCACTGATGGGCGGTTTAGCTGAGTATTGGCCTGTTACAGGGCCCGAGAGTGGCTGGAGGTGCGGCCTCTGGAGTGCAGTGAGGTGTCTCCTTCGGACCAGCTGGGATTTAGCCCTCTCGTAGAAAAAAGAGTATCAGATGCAGGAGATATTATTACTACAGAGTTGAGTGTGCACACCACAACGGATAAACCACTTCACACACTTCAGGCTAAAGTTGAGAACTTGGAACCCCGTACCAGGTGGAACAATGTGAGGACCACAGGTGTGGCTAAATCAACTAACATTAGTAATATGGAGCAATATGTTGAGCTACTCTTGATAGCGCTATTAGGCAGAAAAACATTCCCGGATATATTTGTTGTGGAGCGGGCACATCGCTCACTAGCACCCAGGCCCATCCTGGTGTCAAACCCTTGCCCAATAATAGCCCACCTCTTCAATTATATCGGGATGCTGCTCTTCAGAAGACTAGAGAACTATATTCACTATGGCATGGGGGCATAAAGCTGTCCCTTCACCTCAACTTCACAAAGCAGATACAAGAAGCTTGTTGGCAATTCATTCCAGTCAAGAGGAAACTTTGTGAGCTGCAACTAGAATATAGCATGATGTATCCTGCTAATCTGTGTATCCTATCAGAGGTTAAGCTGTTTTTCTTCACTGGCCCGAAACAGGCTCTTCAGTTAATCAAACAGAGATTGGGTGCTGGCCCCCGGGAAGGGATCTCCTGGATCTTCTGCTGGAGTGGAGGATGACACATTGGACACTGAGGAGCAATAAACTGTTGCGAATCCTACCAACTATGGAGGCCACAGAGTCATTCTATCTCAGACGGAATTAGTGTCCTCATGTGACCCTTGTCTTTGCCACTATGCTGAGGGTCCCCAAGTTACTGCTCCGGTCCATAGGGGGAGTCTTACTTGGTGTGGATGGCTCGAGGTCACTCCGTGGGAACCCCTGCGTAGGACTTATGTCAGGTGAATTTGGTAAGACTGTTTTTGCCTTTTGCTCTGTTGAAACTTCACTCCGTGATCGCTTTTGAGAATTAGGAATCCCAGCTTTGATACTTCATGATACATTATGCACTATTACCCTTCGTTCTCTTATTTGAGTGTTTCAGTCAAGGCTGCCAGGAAAGGGGAGATGTGCATCTAATAATTTCTCTTCTTCTGAGCAATGGGTACATTTTTCTTAAACACATGCTACTTCTCTGACTGGGTTCAAGATGGAGTTAATAGCAGGCAATATCCAACCCATGTGTTCTCCACAGCATGTAGAATGTATTGGTATTTTTTGTTTTCTTGGGTTTTGGTGGATTTAGGAAAGGGTGGGCTGGACTTCTGCTATGCTCAGTTTGGGGTTGCATGAGTGTTTTTTTATGGTTTTTCTTGCAAGAGGAACATATAGCTTGACTTGTTCATCAAATTAGATACCTGATTGTAAACAGAGTTGTCTGGGAGGCATAGAGGGGAGCGGTGGAAATAAGGATATCCGCTCCCATAATACGTTTTTTACAAATAATTTAAGCCGTTTAAACAATCCTAGGAAAATCCAAAAAGTTGTGGCATATCTCAAGAGGTATAAAGTGGATGCCTGGTGCCATTCCCTACTCAATTGGGCTAGGGCGGAGGGGATGGCGCGGTGCCGAGAGGACCTACTTAGGATCCATAAGTTTCCTCTGACGACTCACTGGGACACTATGGCATCGAACTTGCAGGGCATGGACACTACCAAAGAGGAGCCCCATGAAGGAGAACAAGACCAGTATCCGGCACTTAGCACCTGGAAGTACACATGCATAGATCAGTCTCCCCTCACATAACATATTATCCTACACGACAGAGCTGCTACCATTAGGCTCTGACAGGGCTGTCCCTTTCTAGCACATGCAGCAGAGCATCTCAGACGACTGCCCTACTTCTCCTTTGGTTACGATGACCCCATGTCCAAAGTTTGATTATGTAATGCACCATGTCAAAAATGGCTAACAAGTGACATAACATAAAGTCTAATTAGCATTGCCACGGGTATTGTAACAACACTATTCCAGTAACTATTAAAAGTGATTTGTTCTCTAGCTAACCTGTTAATATGATGGTTTGTTTCCCGAACTGCACTGCTTCGAACTTGTCAAACATGGTGTCAATACACTGTTCATGGTGTATGAAAATAAGTAAATGCCAATAAAAAAGATATAAACAAAAGAGGTATAAAGTGGATATCACCATTCTGCAGGAAACACACTTATCTCTGAACAGTGGTTGCTATCACAATACAGGCCACAAGGTCAATTTTGCTCTGCAGGCCTCTCTTCAAATGCCCAGTGTGTACTTATAAGGGTAAACAGTAGAGCAGGAATTACATTGCAGGAATTCTGTATGGAACCATAAGGTAGGTTTGTTATCACCTGCTGCATTCAAAATGGGCTGGCGATACTACTAGAGGGTGTCTATAGTCCAAATTATGATAATACACCATATTACCATTCACTCAGGGCATGTCTCTCCCACTAGAGAGGCTTGCCTCTGATCAGGGGGGAATTCAATTGTGTTATGGATCTGGAACATGATCGCTCAAGAGGATCTCTTTGCTGCCCCTCCACTGCCAGGCGATCCTGGATATAACTGACCAATTGGGCCTACTCGACATATGGAGACATAAGTTTTCAGAAGGTACTGGGTTTAACACATTATTCTGCTGTGGACAACATTTAAAACTGCATTGATTTTGGTTAGTGTCTAGAAACTTAGATCCACAAGTACTGAAATGTGAACCACACCGAGAACCTACTCTGACCCCTCACCAATAATTTTAGATTTGGCACTTCCTCCCTGCAAATTTTAGCCATTCACATGGGGCTTCCAGACCACTCTCTTTACTTGACCCTGTCTTTAAAGCCAAAATTGAACAGGCTATAAGTAAATTTTTTGAAAATAACATGGGCACGGTCGACAAGTTTGCGACAGTCTGGGAGACTTTTAACGTCTATATCAGAGTAGTCACCATTGCAAAGCAGGCTGGGGTTCCCAAATCTTTGAGGGGTAGGCTGATAAATTTGGATAATGAAATTGCACAATTAGAGCGGGAACATCAGATCTCAGGTGGGGCCTAGCACCTGAATGACATTAAGATGAAGATTAAGGAATATTATGAAGCGGACAGTGAAATAAAACTTATTAGTAAATACTCAAACACCTGGGTATAAGGGGAGGGTGAAAGACCTGGAGCTACTCTAGCAGGTTTGATGTGGGCTAAGAGAGACGTTGGTGCACAGAAATGTTAAATGATACTGGACAGTCACTTCAAGTGACTGAACAAATAGTGGATAGGTTTCACAAATGCTATGCTGATTTGTACACCTCATGAATGTATCACCAATACCGAGGCTGTAGATGATTATTTGGAACATATTCAATTGCCTGGCCTGGCAGTTTGGCCTGGACAGTTCCCATAGGGAGCAGGGTCAAGCCTGATTTGCATATGGCTGTGTTCAAACTGGAATGGCATGGGGAGCAAAAAATCGATGGGTTTAGGCCCAGATCTCTATACTGGGTGAGTGTATGGCATTGATCTGCATTCTGTCCATCAATTGTTCTTTTTGAATGTGGCTCAATCCAGAACACAAACAAAACCTCATAGCCCCCTAAGACTCCAGAGAAAACCATGCGGTATTGAAGAGTATGCAAGTTGCTACTGCCGATGGTATGGATAGCCTCTTATTGTCCCTCTACAAGACATATCAGAACTGCTCATATCTCACTTAGTCACATTATATGAGGAGATGGTTGAGGCCAGCGTTATGCCACCATCAATATGGGAAGCATTGATTGTTACTCTTTTGAAACCTGGTAAGCAACCCAACGCATGTTCCCCCTAAAGTCCATGTCACTTTTAAATGTTGACACCAAGATTTTTGCTAAAGTCCTAGCAAACAGACTCACACTGCTTGTTCCAGTTATAGTTAGCCCAGAGCAAGTGGGCTTCTTGTCAGATCGTAGCATAACGTATAATCTTAGAACTTTATTCTGTTTATCCAGCGTGGTGACCTTGAGGTGAAGGTAGCTGCTGTTGCCCTCACTTGCTTCCAATATCATAGAGTCCAACATGTGCTATTAGACCTATTGGGAAAGGACCTGCAGGAACCCTCAGAAAGGCTAGTGCTCTCCTCTCTAATACAATCAGTTGCCCCAGTGAAATTGGTGACTAAGGGCCCGATGTAGGTAAATCCCATTTACCGATTTTGAAATACAGAATCCTACCGATTCGGTATTTCAAAATCGGTAAATGGTATGTAGGTCCCAACATCTGGATTCGTTACCGAATCCTTAACAATTCTTTAATTACCGATTCGGTAAATACCGAATCGGTAATGCCCATTCATTCCTATGGGCTTTGAAGCCCATAGGAATGATTAGGCATTACCGATTCGGTATTTACTAACCCTGGGCGGAGTTGGCGGAGTGGGGCTTCGCGGAGCTACGCGAAGTGGGCGAGAAACTACGCCCACCTCCGCACTCCGCGTAGCCCCACTCCGCAAACACCACCCGGCCGCCAGCCCCGCCACCCGCCTCCCGCCTCCCTCCCGCCCTCCCTAAATACTTTAAATGAAAGGAATAAATTAATTTAAAACGCACTTACCTTGCCGGCCGCTTCCCGCCGCGTCCCCGGGGCTCGCTATCTTCCGTCTTCTTTCGTAATGCGCATGCGCGGGCGGCCGCGCATGCGCATTTCTCACGAGAAAATGCGCATGCGCGGCCGCCCGCGCATGCGCATTACGAAAGAAGACGAAGACGGAAGATAGCGAGCCCCGGGGACGCGGCGGGCAGCGGCCGGCAAGGTAAGTGCGTTTTAAATTAATTTATTCCTTTACTTTAAAGTATTTAGGGAGGGCGGGAGGGAGGCGGGTGGCGGCCAGCTACGCTCCGTTTGCGGAGTGTGCGTAGTGCCGCCTGGCTCCGCCGGCTCCGCAAAATGCGGAGTAGGCGGCACTACGCACACTCCGCAAACGGAGCGTAGCTGGCCGCCCACACTTAGTATTTACCGAATCGGTAATTAAAGAATTCACAAGGGTGCAGGGGGTGTCACTTTGACACCCTCTGGCACCCCCAAAACAGGCACAGGTGCAATGTGGCAGGCATACCTGCCCTAAGGGCAGGTCTGCCTGTCACATGACATAGGTGTGCATGCACACATGTGCATGCACACCGGAATCGGTATTTTACCATGGATTTGTATTCCATAGTAAAATACCGATTCTGTAAGCCATGTGCAGAAGGTACATTGCCTACCTACATTGCATTTTCGGTAATTTTACCGAATCGGTAAATATTACCGAATCGGTAATTATTTTACCGATTCGGTACATATTACCGAATCGGTAAATTTACCGATTCGGTAATGATACCGATTCGGTAAAATTACCGAAAATGTGCACCTACATCTCAATAGCCCTTTACCGATCGGAAACGGCCGAAAATCGGTATTTTCGGCCGATTCCGATCGGTAAAGGCTACCTACATCTGGCCCTAAATTCTGTGCTTTGGCACAGGAAGCCAGGAGGCCTGCTTTGATGACGGCACAACTAGAATAGCAGACTGATATTGGAAGAAATATTTATGATAAATGCTGGCAATACTGGTTCACTATGACCAAGGGGATCTCCTTAAATGGCAGGTATCACCTTGTGCACTTCAAATATGTTAAACCTGTGTATTTCACTCTGGAGAGATTGTATAGATATGGGTTGTGGGATCAGCAAAATTTCAGTGTTGTAGTGCACAGGATGCAGAGTTCATACACACTGCATGGTACTGCCCAGCCGTTTTGCAGAAGCAGTTTTCAGTGAACTAGGGACCATCACTGGTTATTTTCTGGAACCTGATCCCTTGCTTGAGCTATTGGGTTTTAATAAAGCTGTAAACAGAAGTGTAAGGGTGCTATGGGACTACTCCACGCTAAGCACCGTGTAGCAATGTGGTGGCCATGGGGGCCTGCCCCGACATTGCAGGATTTGCAGGCAGACATGGTCTGTTGCAATACTCAAGCAGAAGTGTACAGTGATTTGCTACCTCCACAGAATCACGCCAAGGTTTTTTTTTTGGGCCTGTATCAATGTGCTTAGTGAGTAAGAAAACAGGTGAGACAGTAGGAGAAGATGACAACTCCTCTTGATTCTTTCGTTGTTGAGATTTTTTCTGTTTCTAATCAAAGGGCTAGCTTGTCACTTAGAAAAGTATGCAAAAGGGTTGACAGCCTGGTTCTTTACTGTATGTATGTACTGCATGCTTCACCTTCTAATGTAGGAACGACTTGGATATTTGCGCTTACTGTGCCATTACTTGTCACTCTAACATGATATATCTTTATCAATCTTATGATATATCCAGCCTAACCATAATGCTTGTATGATTTGGGTCAATAAAAATAAAATGTTATCGCTTTTTGAATGTATGAAACTCAATGATTTCCATTTAGCGTTTCCTAATGGGATGCAAATGGACCTTTCTCATTAAAATAAATGAGGCAGGTCCCAATTTATGACCCATTAGGGATCCCGAAAGTCACAGGGATGGTGGCCTGATGGGATCATCAGACCACCATGTCTGAGATAGCTTTTAAATAAAGCA
Organism: Lissotriton vulgaris; assembly: GCF_964263255.1. Lineage (NCBI taxonomy): Eukaryota > Metazoa > Chordata > Amphibia > Caudata > Salamandridae > Lissotriton > Lissotriton vulgaris. The sequence continues at coordinate 422,605,642 of NC_141691.1, forward strand.
ATAATTAATTGTTAAATGAAGATCTTTTTCCTTGGGACCACTCCCTGTTCTTAAAAAACATGTTCACGACCGTTCACAAATGGGAAGGGGTCCCTTTAGATCCCCTTCCTGTTTGCGAAAGCGTTGCCACCTACTTGAAGTATGTGGTAATATACAAATGTTTTGTGACTGCATTTCGGTCACAAGACATTCCTACATACCGTTGCAATTTGGTATCAAAAACAGATGCCCTTAACACACCTCTTCCTAATACTGAATTGGTATGTATTTGCAATTCCTAATTGCGATTTGGTAACATGCTACCGAATCGCAAATTGGAATTCATACAAATCAAAATATATTTTACCATTTGCAAACAGCCCAATTCTGTGAATCAGGCTGTTTGCGATTGGTAAAATGCATGATACATGTTGCCCTAAAACTCTGAGAAAGGTAGGCATTGTTCTCTGAACAAAGTGAGCAGCTGTTTTGGGAGTACCTCTTTGGATTTTTTAAAGATGGCAAGAGAAGAATCTGAAAAGGAAGTTGGAGTTAGAAAATGCAAACTTATATTTAGTGAAAAGGAGCAGTTGGTGCTGACATACCTGCAACAACCCCTGCCTCCAACCACTCCATGTCACTAACGGCCCGCCACCAACCCCTGCTGCACATGGCTAAAGGTTGTATACAGTGAAGGATGGCCACCCCTAGTTGTGGCCTTCAACCATGTGCAGCAGAGGGTTGGCAACCCATGGGAGGCTTGCCAGGCCCTCTCGCCAAGTGCAGTGGGTGGCTGGCATCCCAAAGCAGCTAATTGGGTGCAGGGCCTTGCAAGAAGCCACTCCAAGCAGATGTTGGCTACCTAGGAATGGATACCTAGAGGGATGGGGAGAGGAGTTGGCCTAACGGCTAGGGCGGTCGACCTCGGAGCTGGGGAACCAGGTTCGAGTCTTAGCAAGAACGCACAACATACTGTCATTCTGAGCAAATCAAGTAATCTTCCCGTGCCTTACAAAAAATGGATGTGTCCTCATGTAACTCAACTGGTACTCTTGTAAAGGGCTCTGATACCTGATACCCGGGTCAAGTTTGCGCTATATAAAACTGTGTTAAGAAAAGAAAGAAAGATGGGTGCATGGGCAGAGTATACATTGCAGGATGCAAATTAACGTTAGCTCGGTAAAGTATAGTTATGGTATTTATTTGGCTTTCAAACATTCGTTTTTTGTTCTACTCCTAACTATAATATCACTTTAACCTTTTGTGTTTTCTGAGAATTTTTAGGAGTCAATTTAACATAATCTAAGATCTTATTACCATAACTAACTAATGCCACTTTAACTTTTGCTTTTTTCAGTGAATATCTGAGCTTTTTCTTTTTACATAATATCTTATAGCCTAGCTAACTATAATGTAACATACACATTGTGTCCCTGAATATAAATGTGTATGTGTATGGCCATTGACTTAATTACAGCTTTATTTACAACTTCCTCTTTCTGCTTCCAGATTGGTCTTACGGTGCCCATTTTCTAATTCCTGAGACTCAAATGCATTTCTTTGTAAATCTCAAATGAATTAGAAATATACTCCAAATGTTCTGTTGAAGGCACGTCTTCATTTGAAAACTTGGCTTTTCACTTTCATGGTATGATCAGCAATATGTTGATGATATTTTATGTTCAGTTGATGCACTCATATAGGCTGACTCTCTTACCAATCCAAAGTTTTAACATAATCTATTCTTTAATTTTGTATTTGCCTTTCTCTGCTTCGTATTTGGAATCCACTATGCCTTCTATTAACCTTTTCTGTCTTATTTTGTCATTCATGAGCTGAGCACCAGCTCATAAGACACCAAGGGCAGATTGATCAAGATTTGATGCTGCACAATGCAGCAATGCAACGTGCTGCGTTGCATCAGGTAAAGATGGCAGAAATGTGCCTTTTAAAAGAACATATGGTGCATTCCTGCTCTCTCTCTGCACTGGCACACTTGTGGCTACCAAGTGCCAATGCATGCAATCTTATGCCATAGGGCAAGAGCGCCTGCGTTACACCCAAGATTGTTTTTGTGCAGCTATGAGCAACTTCCTGTACAAAATAATCCTTAGAGGTATTTTCCTCTTTCTAAGTGAGCTTCAGGAGAAAAATGAGGAAAAATAAAATCTTTCTCCTAGTTGTGCCCCTTTTGGCTAGGCATACAATTTTGCTGCATTCCCAGGTTTACTTGTCTTGGTAAATCTGGGAATTATTATTAATAATAATTAACATTTGTTAAGCGCATGGCTACTCTTAGGCATCCCAGCGCTAGAAGCAACAAGCAGATGGAGATTAGGGAGTTTAAGATAGTTTCTGAAAAAGTACGACCCCCGGAGCAAGATATCTTAATTTTAGGTACAGATTCAAGGGACAAGTTGGCTGATCAGAGGCATCTTAAAGGGTGGTAGAAAGCCATGAGGGAATGAATGGTTTTAGGACCTATCCCCCAAAGGGTTTTATGTGCTATGCATAATGATTTAAACATTATTTTATTGGTAGCCAGTGCAGTGTTTTCAGCGCAAGCTTGGTAGAATGTGATTTGGGGGTATTGTGTAGCAGCATGGCTGCACAATTCTGCACAACTTGTAGTTTCCTTGTGGTTGACTTTGGGGTACCAAGATAGAGGAAGTTCCCGTAGTCCAGGTGGGAGAGCACCAGCACCTGGACCATGACTCTTCTGGTGGGTAGAGGAAGAAGTGGGAGAATTTTTCGCATCAGTCTGATGATACCAAACCAGGAGGCTGCTAACCTAACTGCTTGGTGGTCATATTTAAGTGATCTATCCAGCCAGACTCCCAAGCTTTCGATCTTTTCTTTGGGGGCTGGCAAAGGGCCAAGACAGTTGGGCCAGCTCAATCCAGATGTGGCAATGGAGTAATTACCCAGGATCATTAGCTCAGTCTTGTATTTATTGAGCTTAAGACACGACTGGTCCAGCCATGTGGCCAAAGTTTCCAAGCAGGATTCTAGGTTGGCTGGCAGGTTCTTTGGATGATTTTACGCAACCACTAGCTGTGTGTGGTCCGCATAAGTAATGATATGGATCCTATATGGCACGACTAACTCAACAAAAGGTTTTAGGTAGATGCTAAATAGGGTGGGGCTTAGTGAAGAACCCTGGGTGGCTCCACAAGTAAATGGCACATGCTTGGAAGTGTTGTTACCCTCGAAAACCTGAAACGATCTATCCTTTAGAAAGGACTTAATCCATGCCATAACATTGCCTGAAAATCCCAGCAGTTTGAGTCTGTCGAAGAGGATGTTGTAGTTGACAGAATGCGCAAAAACACGAGGGTGGATGCATTGAAGCACCATTTCTCCACTCTTGCAATGCCTTTCCGGCACACAGTAATGCAAGCAGCAACTTGCTCTTCCTTGCATTATTTCAGATGTGCCAATCCATGCAGGGCCATGCAAGATGGCTGTGTGTAGTTTGATAAGTCTGACTTAAGTGTTGTGCTGCCGTTGCATCACCGTGCATGACAAAGGGGCACTGCAATCCTTTGATAATCGGAACCCCAGTGGTTATTATTACAAAAATTAACTGTGCACTTGGAGCAAGAGAAACAACTTTTAACAGGCCTCCTTAAATAAAAAGAGCTACTCTCCATTGCATTTCTCAGATTCAGATTTTAACATTGCTTCAAATTAAACAAATACATTTGGCCAATAGATGTCCTGTTACGTTGCAGATGTACATTTCACATTCATGTGTTTTGCCAAAGTTGAGCGTTTATGTATAGTTCATTTATACACTACATTTGATTTGCGACCAACTCAAAGTTATACCATTTAGAATGATGTAACAATTTCTATAGAGATCTGTTTTCTAATTACAGCAACTCGACTAAACAAACCATGTCCACTTATTTGTAAAATCTCCCTCAATGTTTTATTATTAAAAACATTGCTTATTTATTTATATTTCTCAAGCAAATCCTAACATGTTCAGCGTTAGAAAATGTGTTACTAGTTGGAGAGGTTATGCGTCTTCTTCTAAGTAATAAGTATAAACTCCTTTCTGGTAAAGCAAACCGTTTCAATAAATAAACCTGTGCTTAAAAGTTGGTAGCTGAGACAGCAGACATGCCTAGCATACGGAATATGTGCTAGATATTTAACCCCTTAAGCGCTGCCGTCGGCCAACGGTCGTCGTGTGCACTACCTTGGTAGTGCTGCGCAAGTCCGTTGGCCGACGCGGCCCCATCCGTTATTCGAACGTTCAGCACTGGGCGCTGAACGTTCGATGCTCTAAACTGGTTAATAGCACGCAAACAAGTCAAAACACAACACAATAGAAATCCCATGACCCATTTCTAAAAATCAAAATACTGTTCAAAAAGACAAATGACACAACATTATTAAAATCCATTAAGAGGAACGAGAAACATGAATTCCTAAGTTTTGTATTTTAAGGAGTGCCAACAAACAGCATAACTTCTACTGGTGTCGATGATCAGGAAGAGCAAGTTGAAGCTGTAGCGATGCAACAGTGCATGAGAGTAGCAAGAAAATAAAACTACCTCCTACTTTGAAACAAACCTTTAATGCCAGTGGTTGCGTGAAGCAAGTAAGCCGGACATTTTCTAGACATAATTTCTTCACCTGTCCGTCATCCTATCTATCCATTCACAATCCTACCCTTCCATTCATCTAATGTTTGATCTTTCATCACATCCTTTCATTATTCCGACAATCCATTGGCATCGTTTCCATCCATCAGACTACTGACTCATTCATTCATGCTTTCAATCATCCGCCCACCCTCTCCCCTTTCAATCATTCTTTCATCATTCCGTCGATCAAATGACTATATCCTTCATTACCCAATCCATCCACTCACTCATCCTGTAACAGTACCATCAATTATTCTACACACCCTTACGTCCACCATTTTTTCCTTGTAACTTTTAAGTGCTATTATCACCCCTTAGGTCAGCTTTTCCTCCTTCTAGCCCTCCTACTTTGCACCTTTCATTGTTTGGAAAACATCCTCCCTTTCCCGCGTTATTGCCAGTTTCTATCTACCATCAGTTTTGATTTTTTAAATATTTTCTCCCACATTATCTTTCTTCCCCCACTCACTTTATTTGTATTTTTTTCTATGTTTTCATTATTTCTTTTTTCTCTTTCCTTCCCTGAACTGGCCTCACTTAACAGCTCTTGACCAAACTCCTTAGTCCTACCCTGCTCTTCCCTTAGAAGGCCTTCAGAGAGAGCAGACTAAATATAAACCTAATGAACGTTCACTTGGACCCAGATTATAATGCCATGGGGTCCAGTGATCCAGTTTAAAGTGCATTCACCCCCATTTAAGCTGCTAAAGTGGGGGGTTCCCTATGCCACTGCACCAGAGAATGGCTAAGCTTAGTAGGTTGAACTGGTCATAAATTTCACCTTCTGATTTAGGGTCTAATTACAACGTTAGCAGTGTGACAGCGGGCTGCCATGCCAGAGCCCTGGTACCAACACTGTCAAAGCCTTACTGACACTGCCAGTCAGATTGCAAGTTACCTCGTGTCTGGTGGGTGGTGCTTTGGCGATCTCATTGCGATGTACATAAAAAAGGCAAAGGCCGTTCCTGCAAAGCATGGAATGTGCAGTCCATGACGTGCAGGAAAGGGGGTGACTGCACACAGGGGGAAACAAAATGTGCAATCCATGGCCCTGATCTAGACTTTGGTTGCTGGACTGTTGTCCTCTATTGTTGGGGGAGGGGGGGCTGATCTGTCCATCAGGCTGGCTGTTAGCGGTCCGCTGCATATAAGGCTTAGCTGATGGACTGCCATCTGTCATGATGGAAGAAAGACCATCTGTCATCAGTCCCTCCAACCTATGTCATTGGACACCACTCCATTAACATTGATATGGCTGACATCCATCCCTAATATTAGAGTTCCTAACCATCAGAGTGGCATGGAAGGTCCCTCACAATGGAGGACAGCAATGGCAGACAGAGTTTCTGACAGTGAAAGCGTTCATCAGTGTTGATGTCTGTCAACACACATCTGCCCAAAATCTACTCAACAGCAATCCTGGTCACTCCCACTACTAAAGACACTACCCCAATAAAAAAAAAACTATTTACCTCTCACAGCACAAAAGCACCAGGAGCTGTGCTCCTTTAATAAATAGCGATGTCTCGAAGAAGACATCTCAGAAACTCAGAAAATGACCTAACTGTGAGAGTTGATGAGATAATTAGGGTTGAGCGCCAGTTGTTTGGAGCAACAGGTCCAGACACCAACCATGAGCCAGAGAGGGGGAAAATGGGCCAGAAATATGGATAAGGGTAATTCTGTCTCTGACCATGCCTCATAGGCTGATATCTATAGGCGGTAGAATAACTAGCAGTTAGAATCCATTCCCTTATTTCCAGGACATTTAAAAGGTGACCTGGCAACTGGTCTTAGATCTCCAAAGCCTCAATCTCATGCCCTGGGAAGAGAAGGTGTTGCTACGAACAGAATGTGAGTGGGGTCCAAGGGGAAGTAATATTTATAGACCTACATGTATCTGACCAATATAATAACACAAGAAAGATAACAGGGGTCTTAAAGAATCTTATAGTTAGCACTCAATTGTAGTGTCTAAAGAGAGAATACCGTAGGAGAGAACAAGAAAAGGAAAAGACAAGTACCCATCAGCCCACCCATTGGCGGAACTTCGTCATTTTGGGTTTATTCTCTCTTTAGGATTAAAAAATCTTGCAAGAGGGCCTCTAACAATCATCGAGAGTCTTGACCCGCACCACCGGTGGTAAAACCTCCTCTTGATAGACTGGCTTGTGTCACTACTTTTAGTACCGCCTCAACCGCGGTCCAGAAAATCATCAGACAAAAGTGGCGTATTTTAAACACTGCAGGCGACAACATACCACTTCCACTTTTCTCTTTTAAAAGAAGCTCTAATCTACGAGATGAACTTGTACACACAAGACCAACACACATTAACAAGGACACCACTACCACTTTGTGGAACCTCCCTCCTGTGCAGGGACATCATCCATGTGGTAACTGCTCTGTGTGCCCACAGACCAAGAAAACAGTATTAGTAGATATTGGCACACCACGTCCCTGGATGTTGAAAAGACACACAAACTGTAATAGTGAGAGAGTTATATACCTAATCACCTGCCCTTGTGCCCTTCGTTATATAGGGATGACGACAAGAAAAGTAAAGTTGAGAATACAAGAACATAAAAGTACCATCAGACGCAATAAACAAGCAACTCGGATGACAAATCATTTTATCACAATGAAACATTCAGCTGAGGATCTGGAATGGCTTATACTTGAGCAACCATTCATACCTCCACATGTGAGTGACATTTCCAATTTTTTGTTCACAAAAGAACAGAAATGGATTTTCAAACTTAAATGTGATACCGAGGGGTTAAATGATGACATACCGTGGATTCATCTTCAGGAACATCATGTAAAGAAGTCATCACTATCTAAATAAATCTTTTCCACCATCTGGAGGTCAGTATATGCGGCAGTTACAGGCAATAGGAGAGTACACACCGGTACAGACGGTTCTTCTCCAGCTGACATCTGCTCTATAGAAGCATGTATCTCTATGAGCACGAGTTTCTTGATAAGTTCCCCACCTATAAGTGGGTGTATAAACCTGAGCAGTTGGTAAAGTACTCACTGACAGATACCCTGTCCGCTTTTACATCAAATCACAACATAATGTTTTATTACATTATAATGGTTTCTTCTTCCTTTTTTTATTAAACCAACAAACCCTTGGTACATTCGCTTGCTCATACTGTAAAAATGATGTTGTGCCACACTGCGTATGTAAATGAATCTAGCCTGTTGTTCTACTAGATCATTCTGAATTTTCCACAAAGGATTTACAGCTGGCTACACTAGGCTTGCTCTGGGCGCGGGAAGTGTGGCCAGGTCCCAAAGATGTGCATCGGAGGGTACCATGTCTCTATGCATCTAGGGTCGACAAAACGCCATGTGGTTTCCGGTCTAACAATAAGCATCTGACCCCAGAGTCACCACTTGCAATCACACATTCTATACATTTAAGGTCCGCCGACGGCGCGTTCCTGGCAGATTGTAGACCGATAAACTGAGTTAGGAACATTTCGCGGTTTCCGGGCCCCGTTGAAACAACCAATCATTGTGCTCTAATCGTGCATCATCATTCTTCAACCATTTCCGGTTTCCTAGCCTTGTTAAAACAACCAATCATTGCGCTCTAGCAGAAACTAGCAGAGCTTTCATACAGGTCCGCAGTTGTTGAAGACGGAACAGCTGCGCAGTGTCTGCTCAAACGTGACACGCGTTATCGTTTCCTGTTTCCGGCTTAAGATTTGAACCTATCAGGACACACTTGAAGCAATATGCAATGCTTCCATTCTGGTCCGCTCGGGGCCGTTTTAGCCCGAAGAGACAAGAGTTCTCACCACCTTCCCCTCGGCTCAGATACAAGCCAGAGGTAACGACGGAAAGGTGAGTTTGAGCTCTGTCGCTTCGTGCCACTCTTGAAAATCTTTTGTCCTATTTGAACATTTCTTGTTGAAGATGAGACATTCTGTATGCCTCTGAATAGTTCAATCTCATTGGTTTGAGAAAGACATGCTTCCAAGTTCTATTTCAATTTCTTTGTTGGTTACACTGTGGTACTATATGATACCCTGTTTTCCAATTCTCAAATTTTTTTCTGAAACCTCCTTTACCGTTTGATTAACGCGTTCTGAATAAGCCGATGGGGTGTCCGATATGCACATTCTTTTTGGACTCCTCACCTGATTAAAAATGATTAATAAAGATTAAAAATTAAAATATTAATAAAGCAATGGGTTTCTTTTCATGCAATCTTTGACATACTGTCTGGTGTTTGAAAAAATGCAGGTTGTTTTCAATCTAACAAAAGCGCTTGAAAACCTTATCACACCACAGAGTTCTGCCATCATCAACACTGTTACTATGTAACTCTGCCATTGATCACAACCCCCCTCCTGTTTTTAATCACTGTAGGAACACTCTTGCACTTTCAGGCAAGGTACTTACATGAAAAATTTTCCATGTAAATCTGTATGTTTTTCATCCTGGCTTACAGCGTGGCCTCAGTGTCCTGAGCGAGCGCCAGGCGAGGTGAGGTCTTCTCCCCTTCAAATATGGGTGAGTGCAATACAAAATATGTTTGGGCACATTTACTTAAACACATCAGATGTTCTATAATATTGATATCTGTGTTGCTGTTTGTATTTTCTCTTGTGTTTTTCCTTTTTCCGTAGGAGATTTCATGTCATTACAATAAGAGACTGCCTAAAAGTTAAGATATACTGGTATGTCTACATATTCCTTTTTCTGTTATCAACTATCATTCACTGTTGCAGTAGTGTACAGCATGGGTCCTGATGAAAGCCTGTAAGGGCTGAAACATGTCGACCATTTAATATCTATGTTGGATAGTCATTTTTTCATACTATCTTCACTCTGTTTTTAACCATGCCGTTGTGATGGTCACATCTAATAAAGTACCTTTAGACATCACGACAGGTATTTTTATAAAACCCTGTTTTTTCCTTTGTTTCACTTGTTATAAACACTGCAACCTGTACCCCTAGCTTACTACTTCTACCCACTGGCTGTCAATCTAACTGGAGGATCCGTTACTAACAACTCTCAAAACATTCTAATTGAGGTGCCTAGCGGATACCAGTCTCCTTTTCAAAAGACCCAAATGACGAAGTTCCGCTAATGGGTAGGCTGATGGGTACTTGTCTTTTCCTTTTCTTGTTCTCTCCTACGGTATTCTCTCTTTAGACACTACAATTGAGTGCTAACTATAAGATTCTTTAAGACCCCTGGTATCTTTCTTGTGTTATTTTATAAGAGAAGGTGTTGCCCATAATCCATACTGAAGGTACCATGGAAATTCCAAATGGAGTAGAGACTGTGAAGTACAAATACTAGCTGGCTCAGGTTTTCCAAGGGTTTGTATCGTCTTTGTGTAACACAAGTTGTCACAAGGCAATACAAGTCTTTCAATGAGATTAGCAAAGTCATACATGGGGCTATTTGTGACGCCTTGCATGACTTTATAAAGAACCATTAACATAACTGTTAGACCTGGCAACTTGGCGTGAGTCTCCCTTCCATTTTTGATGTTGCCTCATGTGTTTTTGCTAGTGTTTGATGCTTTGGGCACTCTGCAACTGCTGTCCAGTGCCACAGTGCAACTGCTCCCTATTGTAAATTGATGTATGCATTAGTGATTCCATGATTGGCTGATTTGGTTTCTGGTCAGACCCTAGTATTGTGCACTGAGTGTACCCAGGGCTTGTAAACCAAATGCTGCTAGTGGGCTTGCATCACTGGTTGTGCCACCCACAGAAGCAGCCTGTAAAAGTGTGTCTCAGGTCTGCCATTGCAAAGCTGTGTGCTGTCTGGTACTGCTATGTTGACTGGGCAAGTGCACCCACCTGCCAGTCCCTAAACCTTTTATTCATGTCACACACCCCTATGGTAGGGCCAAGGGCTGTCATGAGTTCTCATGCTGTAGTACATTAGTGGTATGATCAGAGTTTTAGATATTAACAGCCTGATTCATGAAGCTAAATTGCGCTCGCAATAGCTGCGAAAATGCTATCGCGGGCGCAATTTCCCTAATCGGTATTCACCACGAAAATAGCGAATTCGCTAACACAGAATTGCGAAATTGCTAAAAGATTCGCATAATCCCGGCAGTAGACCATTTGCGATTCGGAAATAGCGAGAAATCACAGATTCTACGAAAAAAATAGCGAAATCACAATATCCTCGCAATCGGGATTCATGAAAAATCGCAATTAGCGAAAAAAAACAAAATCGCAGTTTGCGAGGCACAATTTAAGGACAACCCAAAGCAGGTGGTAACCAATAAACCCATAGTAAAAAAAAAATTGAAAAACCGTTGGCCAATCAGCAACTGGTGCCGGCCTGACCAAACACACTTAAGGAGAAGCAGCATCAGCATAAGGAGTGTCACAATGCCAGGAATGTACATGGTGGTCAGGCGGTGAAGGCTACAGCGAGCAGCACGGAGGAGACGCAGAATCCAGGCCAGGATATTCCGCCAGTGGGTCACCCTGCTGGGCCAAACCAGAGAGCTAATATACGCAAAGTACCGCCTGAATGGGGCAATGATCATCAAGCTAATTCAGGACCTTGACCCCCTGATGCAGCACCCAACAAGGCAGACTAATGCCGTGCCAACACATGTCCAGGTATTGTGTAGCCTGCACCTCCTGGACTCCGGGAGCTTCCAGGGGATAGTTGCGGCTGCCGGGGGGATATCCCAGCCCACCATGTCCCGCTGCCTAGGGAGTTTCCTTGATGCAATGCTGACCCAGCTACACCACCACATCAAATTTCCAACAAGCCAACAGGATTTGGATGACACCAAGCTTCAATTCTACAATGTCGCCCATTTCCCACACGTGATAGGATGCATTGATTGTACCCACATCCACATCTGCCCACCAGCTGCAACGGAGTACATGTACCGCAATCGCAAGTCCTACCACTCCCTCAACATCCAGATGGTCTGCAATGCTAAGACATACATCACAGACATAGTAGCACAGTACCCGGGGAGTACACATGACTCATTCATATTCCGGCACAGCGGCCTCCACACACGACTGGCCAGGGGAGACTTCAGGGAAGGACACCTACTTGGTAAGTACACTTTGCCCACAATGTCACACTGTGATGAAGTAGCTGTGCTGCACAGGCACTCACACTCTGCTCCTCTCATTCAGGTGACAGTGGCTACGCCCTGCTTGAATACCTCCTCACCCCATACCTCAACCCTGCTACACCACAGCAACGGTGTTACAACGTATCACACATACGCACAAGGAATTGCATTGAGAGGCTACTGAAGAGCAGATTCCGCATACTTCACAAGACAGGTGGGGCCATGTACTACAGTCCTGATGTGTGCTGCCGCATTGTGGCTGTGTGTGCAATACTACACAACATTGCTACCAAGCGCCGGATACCTGTAGACATCTCTGGCAGTGAGTCGGAAGGGGACGACCGGCCACCTGCACATGTGCGCCATGCACGCGGGGAGAACCCAGCTGAAGGCCACAGACGCCGCAACCACATCACAATGAACAGTTTCTAGTGCACCCTCTCCCCTCACCCAACAAATCACAATTGCATGCAAATTGAAATAATGACAGAACGCCAATGTGTGGTGCTATAATAAATATTATTGTTTGATTCACAATAATAGTGCAAGTTGCCATCCTTCCTATGCAATCAGTATTGCCCCATACTGCTGCGTCCAAAACACAGGGCAGGCTTATATTGTCAGCCTGTGCCTGTAAAAGTACATGTTAGTCAGGTGCGCCTCCGGCGGGAAGCACCCAAGCGCCTCTCCGGCTCCTCCTCTGCCACTGCACGTGACCCTGCAGTGGGCCTGGTGCTACGTCGTAACACCGCTACCTGTGAGGCAGACTGGCTGCTCACACTTGAGGTGCCCTCGCTGGCATCATCCCCCCCGACATTGCCAGGTACAGCGGGATGGAGTGCCATAACGGCAGTGGTGAGGTGCTCTAATACTCTGGCCACATCCTCGCAGCATTGGATTAGCTGCTGCTGCTGCGCCAGGGACCGTCGCGATAGCTGGGATGTCGCATTGCCGATCACGTAGTTTGACCTGGTGTATGCCGACAGCCACGTCAGTAGCTGCCGGTGGTGGCGGCGGGCGGAGTTGCGCTGTGATATTAGCGCAGCAGTGTTGGCCTCCATGGCTGCCGTCATGCGGTCCATCCTCTCCCCCACACCTGCCACATTGCGGCCAATATTATACAGCTGCATCCGTATGGCCCCTTGCCGGCGTGCCTGCAGCTGGTGAATGCGTAGCATTCTACGCTCCATGCTCATGCTCGGCAATCGCACTTCCATCCCCCTTCTGCCGCTGCGTGCATTGTTCTGCAGGCGAGCCCTGCCATGCCTGCTCTGCTGGCTGCCCACAGTGGGTGGGCGCTGTGTCACCGCTGTCGCTGGAGCAGATGTGGAGGCTCCAGCTGCTGCGGGCCTGGCTGCAGGGGTTGGTGGTGCGCCTGATGGTGCTGGCGCTGATGCTGTGGGCCTGGCTGAAGGGGTAGGTGCAGCGCATGTTGGTGCTGGATGTGTTTGTGACGGCACCTCCTCCGCATCCTGTGGTTGCTCATCGATGAGCAGCCTGTCACTGTCGCTGCTGTCTGCGCCACCTGTGAGGGGAAGTGGACGTCCATTAGTTGCATATATCTGTCACACATGCAGTTGCTACATGCATGCTGGATGACATTCCCTGACTGGCTGTGGCATTGCGTACTTTGGAACCTGTCTGGCTGCATTGGGGAACTTGTACATTGTGGCCACACTACATGTCCCACAATGCTTTAGGGCATTACCTAATGTGCACCGATGGCATGACTTTGGAACAATATGGGAGGCTATAGGGTCATGGCCATTCATAGGGGACAGGGTCGCAGTCGCATGCCACTTACCTTGGCTCTCTTGGGTGGGGCGGGATGAGTCCAATCTGGTGACTCCAATGCACGCCTCGGGCTCCAACGTGTCCTCGACGCTGTCCTCCATTGGGGTGTTTGGAGGGACTGTAGGTCCTCCCCATCCAGTGGCCAGGGACTCTCCCAGCCTCTCGGCAACCTTCTCCTTGGCACGACCTCGGAGGTCGTACCACCTCTTCTTTAGTTCTTCAAGTGACCTGTCTGCCACGCCCACGGAGTTCACTGTGGCCGCTATACCGACCCAGATTCTACACTTCTCCTGCTCAGGCACCCTCCTCGACTCTCTCCCAAACAGTTTAGAGTGGTTCTCTACCACCCCTTCGATGAGGTGCTGCAACTCCTGTTCGGAGAACTTCAGTTTTCTCTTGCGCCCGGTGTTGCTGGGCCCTGGGACAGCTGATGTAAATAATTAATTTACTCTCTTAATTTCTATGCAGGTAAGTACTTAATCAATAATAACTCAATCGGAATGAAGGAAAACAGAGTCCGTGGTGTAAGAGTTTCTAAGGGTTTTATTCCTCATAAAGGAATCAGGATATCATGTTCTGACCACCACACAGGGTGTCAGAAGGGATAGATGAGCGCGCCGACGTTTATTGACAATACATAGCTTATATACTTGATTTACATCATAATGTTCAATGTAAGAGGCGTAACAGCTGAGAGAAGACAAGATAACAGTATACACGTGGTGCTAGTACATCATCAAGAGGCGTAAACTAGGCGTAACTAGGCGTGTGTGCTAGAAACGTCACTGATAGGTGACGCAAGTGGGTGGCACCAAGGGGTGGTGCTAACAGAATGTTGCAATGTCAGCAGAAATCGGAAGCTTGGATGCGCGCGCAGCTGCATGACGTGTGATAGACGGGGTGCAGGGGACTTGACATTTACACTGACGGAAAGAGACAGAAGTCTGGCATGTCAGATCAACTTGTACTTCTATCATATCTGATATCTGATGTTTAGGAACTAAGCTATCTGGGCAGAAAGGTCTCTAGAGCAGAAGCTATTCTATACTTGCTGTGAGTGCGTGTATAAGCGCCTGAGTGTCTGTATGAGAAGCGTGGGGGCACGGGGCCTTCCATGGAAGCATGGCAACAGAGGCTATGAATTACTTGCATAAAGACAGGTCGGCCCTTTAGCCCTGTAGCTGAGGGAGGATGTTTACTGAAGCTAGTAGGCTGGAATGTATCTTCGGGGAGGAAAACAGATAACTCGAAGGTTATAGTCAATCTTGGCAGGCAGCAGGCTGAGCTGAGCACGGAGGGCCGCGCTAGAAGTAAGTCAGAGTTCACGGGTACGGGGGCTGCTTGGGCAGGGGCCCTCGCAGTCAGAAGCCAGAGAAGAGGCTCGGTGGCAGAGATTCAGGGCCTACTCTCAGCCAGGCTGAAAAACGTAGGAGTATACTTCAAAAAGACGTTGGCATAGCATACTTAGGAACGGACCATCAAACCCATTCATGGTGGGTCTGAAAGAGGACAAGTTAACGTTGGACGCAAATGTATTTGCGTCTTCATAGCTGGTACAGGAGGGAAGTTACATGCACTTTTAACTCGTACATGGAGTCGGTGGGGTACTCGCTAGGGAACACAACATGACCATAAAATTTATATTACCTCATTCCCTCCTTGTTCCCTACGGACCCTTCATGATATGTCGATCCTCATAAATCGATCGGTTTGTTCTTGTAACATTATATGTTCGTCTTTCTTTCTTTGACTGTTTGAGAGGCAACTGGAATGCTCAATGCAGGATGTGGCACACAGTCCACATATCGCTGGCCCACACTGCAGGCATAGGCAACAACTGAATACTATAACAAGACCAATGCCTAGGAAGGATAAGATCTTCCATCCCCAAGCTGTTAACGTAGTCCAGAACCAACCGGACCAAGTCCAGGTGCCTGGATTCTGATGTATCTGATTTGCAATTTTATGTAAACGGGTGATAGCTTGATAGACAGATGGTGCATTTTGTGGAATGAAAACACAGCAACTTGACCCGATGACCTTACAGGCTCCACCTCTATCTGCCAAGATGACGTCAATCACAAGACGATTTTGAAGGACAACAGTCCGTATAGCGGACTGCTCCTCTGTTAGGTTACCTAGAGCGGAGGCAGTTTCGTTCACTACTGCTTCAAGTGTTCTCGTTAATCTGCGTATTAATTTACTGTTTTGGACAGGTCCTAGGAAGAAAAAGAATCCTTTATTGAAATCAGTGTACTGTTCCCATGCCGTTTCTGTGTAGTCGACAAGGGGAATATCTCTTTTGGGTCTATTCAGTGCTAGATTCGTATTTCTATGGTAATCAGGAGGAGCTAGGAAAACAGGTGGCAGAAGGAATGCAATGTAACAGGTACCGTCCCAATCTGGAGGCAAACGTATGTATGCGGTATGACCACAAACAAAATAGGAATGACTGGTAGCTTTAAAAGACGATTTACCATGGTCACTGAACTCGACCACAGTAGTGCATTTACTATGACCTAAGTGTACTGAACCTTTCTTGCTAACACATAATTCACCTGTGACTGGTAACACTAACATATGGGGCAAAACTGGAGCAGTTTCAGATTCAACAGTGAGGATCATAAGGCTAATTGTGTAATTACCTAATCCATATACTTCATTTTCTAGATCAGTTCCTATTCGAGTGGGAAGTCCCTCTTTATCAGGATAACAGACGTTGAGCAGGACTAAGTTCAAGTTTCCCCAAACCCAGCCCCCATCGAAAACAGCAATATCAGGATCTAAAGAGTTAATTATTTTAAACCATGCTCCACAAGAGCCATTGTGAGTGAATGGGTACGGAAAGAGAGGCAGAGCTCCCTTGTAATTCTGGTAGGGAGGGAGTCGGCCACATATCCAACAGTCTGTAGCATTACTTGTCTGATGGGAATGGTGTAACATACTAATGAATGTATTGTTGCGCAGCGCAAGTCTGTAAGAGAGTTCATGTGCAGGAAGTTCACTAAAAGTGTGTTCAGCAGAGGCATTGTAAGCAGATTGTTTACGCCTGAAAATAGGCCAGTACATAGGAAGCAGAATGCTGGCAATAATAATTAGAATACTCAGAATAAACATGATTATTAGTGTCACTATGCAGTGACTACGAAGTGATTTGCAATATGTTCTTCTCTTTTCCTCTCTCTCTCTAACTCGATCTAGGGGATACATGTCAGAAACTATTTAACCGATTCACCTAGGGGAGGACTTAAACAATTAAACTGTCTGACTTGCTAGATCGAAGCTTCATACGGTAAAGTTCTTGAGGAGTCTTTTCTCTTTTAGGCACAGTAACGTCTTGTGCTTCAACACAGTCTTTGGTGGGGGTGGACGAGTCAGAGTCCTGTTTCAGTCCGTTTTTTAGTTCATTGCATAGCTTGATGTGACTCGTGTGGACCCACCCCTTTCTCCCCTCGATTTTCACGGCGGTCCTGGTGGTAAGCAGAACGGTCTTCGGAGACTTCCAGCGGGGCTCCAGCGGACTTTTCGGTACGGACTTTTCGGTATTTCTGAAATGGCGTCAGGGGTACCATCGGCCAAAAGATACATGTTGTTCACTTTGCTATTTTGGATACGGTCTATTTGTTCTACTTTTACTCGAATTCCCTCAGTAACTAATTCGTTTTCTTGGGCTTTTTCTGATTCTTTAAGCCTGTCTTCTCTACGGAGTGCTCTATCAGCACGCTTACGTGATTCCTTACGCCAAAATTCTATGGCGTCTTTCTGAGATTGTCTAGCTTTCTTTTTCCGTAATATTTCTTCTACCTTTATGATGCACTCGGCATCCCATGTTCCGTTAACTGGCCATCGGTATCTTTCCTCTAAGTGCTTGGTATAATCGGTCCATAACTCTAGATACAAGATGGCGTCTATGCCATGCTTATTATACATGAAATTACCTGGAGTGTCCCTAGGGGGGATTGGAATCTCTTCCTCTAACATCCCTTTCCTAGTTCCTATCTGCTTTAATTTGTTGAAAAACGGCATTGTGCCTACTTGATACTGGAATGCTTGATCCTTGATACTTAATGTCAACTGTAACTATTTATACAAAAACACAATAATGCACAAAAACAATCACATTCATACCACGACATTAATCACATGAAACATTTAAAGACATAGCTAACTTCCCCCTAGTCTGAATGTACCGCTCAACGATACAGATACACTGCTGTAACAGTGCAGAAATTCGGAATACTTTATATACTGCTAAACAGTACAGATACACTGCCTAAAAACAGTGCAGACCGGACTTGCGTACCCAAACCCGTCTAGATACGACCCAGCAATGGTACTCACCGGGAAGCACGGAAAACAGAAGGCCTCGGAAAACTCGACTGGACTCGACTCGGAACTTCGGAAAACTTCGGAAAACTTCGGAAAACTTCGGAAAACTTCGGAAAACTGGTGGGCCTCTTCACACCTCGGACCTTGCTTCCTTCGGCTGGGCTCTGGTCGGGATCCTCCGCACTCCTCACCGCCTCGTCTGGGCACTGATCGCAGTCTTCGTCACCTCCGTGTGTCAGAGGGGAATGCAGGAAATCCTGCCAGTACACGTGTTGTCCGTCTAACTGATGGCAGGGGACACGGATTGCAACGCACCTTCCGGCGCGTGAGGTGGGGGAGGGGTCCCTATTCGGGCGCCAAAATGATGTAAATAATTAATTTACTCTCTTAATTTCTATGCAGGTAAGTACTTAATCAATAATAACTCAATCGGAATGAAGGAAAACAGAGTCCGTGGTGTAAGAGTTTCTAAGGGTTTTATTCCTCATAAAGGAATCAGGATATCATGTTCTGACCACCACACAGGGTGTCAGAAGGGATAGATGAGCGCGCCGACGTTTATTGACAATACATAGCTTATATACTTGATTTACATCATAATGTTCAATGTAAGAGGCGTAACAGCTGAGAGAAGACAAGATAACAGTATACACGTGGTGCTAGTACATCATCAAGAGGCGTAAACTAGGCGTAACTAGGCGTGTGTGCTAGAAACGTCACTGATAGGTGACGCAAGTGGGTGGCACCAAGGGGTGGTGCTAACAGAATGTTGCAATGTCAGCAGAAATCGGAAGCTTGGATGCGCGCGCAGCTGCATGACGTGTGATAGACGGGGTGCAGGGGACTTGACATTTACACTGACGGAAAGAGACAGAAGTCTGGCATGTCAGATCAACTTGTACTTCTATCATATCTGATATCTGATGTTTAGGAACTAAGCTATCTGGGCAGAAAGGTCTCTAGAGCAGAAGCTATTCTATACTTGCTGTGAGTGCGTGTATAAGCGCCTGAGTGTCTGTATGAGAAGCGTGGGGGCACGGGGCCTTCCATGGAAGCATGGCAACAGAGGCTATGAATTACTTGCATAAAGACAGGTCGGCCCTTTAGCCCTGTAGCTGAGGGAGGATGTTTACTGAAGCTAGTAGGCTGGAATGTATCTTCGGGGAGGAAAACAGATAACTCGAAGGTTATAGTCAATCTTGGCAGGCAGCAGGCTGAGCTGAGCACGGAGGGCCGCGCTAGAAGTAAGTCAGAGTTCACGGGTACGGGGGCTGCTTGGGCAGGGGCCCTCGCAGTCAGAAGCCAGAGAAGAGGCTCGGTGGCAGAGATTCAGGGCCTACTCTCAGCCAGGCTGAAAAACGTAGGAGTATACTTCAAAAAGACGTTGGCATAGCATACTTAGGAACGGACCATCAAACCCATTCATGGTGGGTCTGAAAGAGGACAAGTTAACGTTGGACGCAAATGTATTTGCGTCTTCATAGCTGGTACAGGAGGGAAGTTACATGCACTTTTAACTCGTACATGGAGTCGGTGGGGTACTCGCTAGGGAACACAACATGACCATAAAATTTATATTACCTCACAGCCTCCTCTGCCATTGCTGCAGTGAGATTGGGTGTGGTATTCCAAGTTTGCAGGTGTCCTTGCAGGAGCTGACTCAGTTGCTGCCTCGAGGTCTGCCTCACTGTGGTGAATGGGGGTGGGAACTGGCTGCTTCCTGGTTGTGATGTCATCACTGTGCTCGAAATGCGACTTCCCGTTTTCCCGATCTCGCGATTTTGCGATCTCGCAAATCCTACACGGATGTTGCCGAAAATAGCGATTATTCTGCGATTTTTGAAAATCGCAAACGCTTTTTGCAGCCGCGTGCGAATCGCATTTTTTTCTTGCAAAATTTCATGAATACCGATCTGCGATTTCTAAATTGCGATTCGCAGTTAATCGCAATTAGAAAATCGCAGATTCTGGTTTTCATGAATCAGGCTGAATGTTCATTATCTGATTGTAAACTGGTTTAGATAATTTGTTGTTAGCAATGCTTGTTTGCATTAGCATTATTCAGTCACGCCGTGAAACATCCTCTTGCACGTTTTAAACTGACTTTTGCCGCACGTGTAAGAGGAGCCAACGCCCAGTTCACAGCCCTATATAAGTACTGTGTTCCCCAGTAACGACGCTTCGCTTCCTGCGTCATCACAAACGTTCCTGTTTCTGACTTCGGATTCATACCACCCTGACTCTCGGAGAAGCTCCCTGATCTTGGGCGTCTGCATCCTGAAGGCTGTTTGTTCTCCCTGGTATCCCGCATCCCTCCTCCCGATCCCACTTACCTTCGTCTTGCATCGTGAAGCAGGTCACCAGCAGTAATCCTGGAACTTCCTGTTTCCAGTCAAGGTGATGTCCGTCGGCTTCCGGTTCCTGTAACTGAAGTAAGAGTATTTATTGGTTACTAAGCAACAAGGAATCTTCCAAGGCAATAATCATTGGTAACAATAAGCGTTTTGGCAAGCATTTTAGCAAGCGTTATCGTAGTATATAGAGTAACAACAACAGACAAGAGAGAAACATTGGCAAGGACAATTCTGGTTCACAACAACAGACAATAAATAAGCATTGGCAAAGACAATCCTGACTATACCTTTGAAAGACTGTGTAAAGAGGATTTGCCTACTAGAAGCTACCTGTTAGACCTTTGCGAATTATACTTTGTGACTATAATTATTCATACCCTGTGAATAATACTGTATTTCTTAGAGTTGAAATATTGGGTTCAAATCACAATAGCACTCTGTTCATAGTCTCTCTGAAAAGCAACTGAGAGTTGGATAGGTTGGTTTTTCTGTTCTCTTTTTTAGAATCCAATTTAAGGAGTAAGCTTTGCATTATTAAGGTAGGACAAGTTAAGGTGTGTTAAACTTAACAATTGACTAACCACTAATCAGTTCTTTGATTAATCATTTCTTGGTTAATAATCTTGTACTTTTTGTATATTCTAAAGGCACTTAGACCGAATCCAGGTTGCCTAATCCTACAGAGGTGTTAGCAAGGGCTTACAGGATTGTGGTACGTACTGTTATTTAAAAGACTAGAATACAACTCATGTCTAGATTTCAAGGAAGGTAGGTTGAATCATGTATATGCCTTGTTAATTTGGAACAGCTAATAAGATATCCTGAGTTATCACAAGAAGCACGGTGCACTTCAAGAGAAGAACCAAACTGACATATCAGAAAGAAGAGATCCAGTGTTTATTTGTTTTTCTCACTCCACTTCCCCTTTCCCTTGGGGATTAGTCAGTTGTGCCAAGTGTTATTCCTTGACCGACTGGTTAGTTCACAAAGGAGCTGGGAGCATACATCATCAGGACGGAAACAACAGAAGCCTCGTGAGCCGACGCTTGACAAGGGCAGAGTGCATTGTAAGTATAAGGTAGGACAAGCCCTGATGTGTGAGGCATGTCCTAATAGTGAATTACAGCCATTTTAGTTTTTCACTTTTGCAAGGCTACCTATTCCCCATAGGCCAGAATGGACAGTTAGATTATTACAATTTATAATCCTAACTGGCTCAGGGAACTAGGTAGAAAGTCAAGTTTAGTATGCCTGAACTCAGAATGATAAAAGGCATCTTTTAGTGAAGTTGGTTTTAACATTCTGTGTTTGAAAATGCCACTTTTAGAAAGTAGGTATTTTCTTGACTCACTATCCAAGCCTGTCTTTGCTAGGTTTTGTATTCATTGTCCGGAGTTTAAGTTACAGGGGCTGGGAGATTCCAGGAAACAGGGTGAGTCAGCCCAGTGGAGAATAGAGAGATCTGCATCTGGATGGGAGGGGGGAGTTGTACCTGGGAGCTGAATAGGACTGTGCCTTCCCTCAACAATGCTGGCTCCACCTCCTGTGGTGTGTCTGATGTCTCTGCACTGCACTGTGAAAAGAAAGAAGGAGCCATGTATATAGAGTGCTCCAGGACTGACCCGAACTGTTTTGGACAAGGCAAAGGCCTCTCTGCCTTCAGAGAACAAAGAGAAACTGTGTATAAAAGAGGGGACCCATACCCCAGAGAATTAAATCACTTTGGACAACAAGAAGAAACCTTTGCTGAGGAGTGGAACCGGAGAGACTGAGGAGAGACTATCCCTAAGCTGAAGTGCTGCTTGGGGGATTGGCCTGCAGTGGTTGCCTGATCTCCAAAGAAAGGAGAGAGGAACTTTGTGTACTTTATTTCAACTGTAAGGATCTCCAAGGTCTTGAGAAAAGAGCTTGCCTCCTGCTGAAGTCTCAGGGACAACAGACTGCACCCACTAGCTCCCCAAGAGTACTTTGGAAGTGCCCGCAGTTGTGCTGTACTTTCTGAGGAACTGCGTGTTGCAAGGGGCTGGAAGCGCGACTCAAGAACAGGAAGCGTGTCGCAGAACTGCTGCTGCCACTTCACAACACGAAGCACCTCGCATCGCCAGATAAGAGGATCAGCGTCACAGCTGATGCTGCCGCTTCACCGGGAAGCGTGTTGAAGAAGAACCGTAAGTCATCGCAGAGCCACCGAAGCGCCTCGCATCGCCAGGTGAGAGGATCGGCGTTGCAGCAGATGCCGCCGCATCCCTTGTCGCAGCTCATCGCCAGAGAAGAGGATTGTCCCAGCAGACGGTGCCGCATCACCGGGAAGAGAGTCGCAGGGCCTGTCGCGGTTTGCATCATTGTGAAAGCAAATCGCATCACCAGGGGAGAGGTTCGACGTAGCAGTAGACGCCGACGCATCACTGGGTAGCATGTCGCAGTGTTTGGCGGTTCGCATCGTGTGAAGCATCTTGCGTCGCTGGTGAAGAGGATTGACATTGCAGCAGACGCGGCCACATCCCCGGGAAGCATGTTGCTTCAAGAAGAAAGTGCCATCTTTGTTTCTTTGCACAGGATTTTCAACGCATCACCGTCCTTGCAACACTTTTGTTGTATTGCCCTACACATCTTAAGGTACATTGCCTCAAAGTGTCGCATTTTAAGATCTAAAGAGAACTAAGCAAATTCTACCATTTTAAGTACAGTTTTGTGGATTTTTGTTGTTTATGGTGTTGTGTTAAATCTATATAAACATACTTATTTTTATTATACAACTTGTGTGGTGTCCATCTGTAGTGTTGTCACTTGATTATTGTTTGTGTTCACAAATGCTTTACACACTGCCTCTGAGATAAGCCTGTCTGGTCATGGGGTTATTTTAGGAGTGTACTCCCTTACCCTAACTAAAGGCAAGGGTTCCTATTTGTCACAAGTACCGACCTGTGCCAACTAGAGACCCCCAAATCTAACAATAGCGCAGCAGCTTGTTCTGCATTGCATTACATTTCTTTCGGGGAGGCATTTCATGAGTGGAAAGGGGCCTGTGTCTGCTGACCAGGATAGGGAACATTTAAATTTTTTTATTTAACTCTAAATAAATATTAGAAATATTTATTTTTTAAATATTTATGTAAATTCAGTTTGCATCTTTACTTTAAATTTAGAGAAAAATAATAAAAATACCTCAGCACGGTTGCTTTAATTTAGAATTAACACTTTAATGATTAAAAAAATTAAATGAATATTATTTTTCTGATGATTAAATAAAATAATTAATTTCCACCTAAAGAAAAATACAATTTTAAACACGTATTATTAATTATTAACATTGATGAGTATAAATAATTATTTAAATACAATTAATGTAATGATATATTTTATAATTAAATAATACATTTGTACCATTTCTATATACATTAACATATATTCCTTGATATTTTTACCTATTCTAATTTTTTCTAATGCATTTAACATTATTTCTTACGCGGGTTTATTGTTAGGCCCTATCTCTATTATGCTCTATTGCTGTACCAGTGGTTGGCCCTGTTTAGTCCTGGATTTACTACAATAATGCAAGCTACTACAAAAGTAAATGTGAATAGCATAATGTGTTTCATTTTCTCAAAAGTATACATTTGCTCAAAAGTTCAGTGTAAGAATATAAATTTTGAGTATTGATTTACTAATTGGCATTTAACACATTTTTATTCAGGATGAAACATTATTTGGGTGCATGAATACTATTATTTTCCTTATTATCATTTTTGTTACAAATAATGAAACAGACCTATAAATCCTGAAGTATATACATTCCTGAGTATAGAAAGAAGGCATTTTGCTTAGGGTCACATTTGTGAGTGGGAAAAACAAAAAAGCGTACGATGGATTGTTGAATTCATTTGACCCACTGGTAACTAACTGGGGCTGCATTCCATTCTATATTTTTTGTCTCACCATGCCATATCAAACAGGAGCCACCCATAAGCAAATTGGTCTTGGCCTTCCTTCAATAGGAATATTCCTTTTAGAACTGCAGACCAGATCTCTTTGGCAACACAATCCTATTTGGGGCTGACCAGTGTGGGTTAAACTACACTTTTATACCAGATGAGCATGGCACCTGCGGTACAATACGATGTGTACATTTCTTCAATTAATATCTCAGCCACTGGCCATTGCTCTGGTCTTCACTACAGGTTTCTTATCCACCATGCCACCTCAAACAAGAAATAGACAAAGGCAAATCAGTCTTGAACCTGCTTCAATACAAACAATCTAGTCAGAACTGCCAAACCAGGTCTCCTCTGGACAGCTTTGGATTAGTTTTGATTCCAATTCCCTGTCTGTCTGTTTTGTTGGTAAGGATGAAGTTTGTAGTTACACATAAAGAGCTTTTCAATTAGAGCTAACCAGGTGTTCTGTCCTGTATTGAATTTCCTTCCTTCTGACTGGGTTAAAGTTAGTGCTGAGCTAGCCCTTTAGAATATCTGTGACATCAATGAAGTTCTGTTGTACCACCCCTGGATCATGTGTGTTGTTTTTAACTATGACCAGTTTCAATTGCCCTTATGGCTCATGATTGTCAAGGGCTTGTCCAGATTTATCCTATCATTTGGTTCCTTGGAAGTATATTGCCTAGATTTTTTCTTGTACTAGCTGTATAAGATGGTTTACTTTTGGTCAAAATAATATGTTGATCTGCTCATGGTTTATGTATTATTTGTTGATTGTATGTGTGTTATCACAAAGTGTAGAAAACACATTTCTAATTGGGAGTTATATGTAAATTGTCGTAATTACTTTCACGCTCTACTGGGAATCTGATGCCCATGGCTGTGCTTGTTTTCACATCAATTCTTTCCGAGTAGAGATTTTCCTACCAGCTTGTAGGAAAAAATCAGTTTTGCAGAGAATTGTGACAGAGTCCTTTGTTCTGATTTTGTATCCACAGATGATGTTCATAGAACCTACAGTGTCAAGCAACTGATAGTAAATATTGACATTTCAACATAGGTCGTCAGTTCAATCATGGTTGTGAAATAATGTACATAATGAAGCAAGGGAGTGTCATCTTGAACTATCACACAAAATTGATCTCTGTTGCTATTCCTTTCATTATCATAGAAATTTCTGTTAGTTTTATACAAATAGCCTGGACATTTTGTATCCTTTATGTTTGGGTTCATGGGTATTTAATATTACTTCTTACCAAATATTTCTGGTAGGGCTTCTAGGTTGGTCGAGCAATTCTATTAATTGTCTATTGGTGGTTTGGGGTGCATGGTCAAATGCCCCTTCAAAATCTACCAGTAGGTTTTGTTACAGAGGCAGTTGATGGTGTTCTGGCCTCTACCCATCTTTGTGTTTTGGATCTGTTTCTTTATTTTTTATGTGTTTGTATACTGTGGTTAAAATGTCTGTGCAGATGTTGGTCTTCTTCCTTTCTAGTTTATGGTTCTTGTAGGATTTTGCTTTCAAGTAGTTTTTTTTTTATTTCAGCATTACCAATTTGACATGGTATATATTGGTATGGTTTTGGTTAGGTCTTTCCATGATTATTGTTTATTCTGTCTCTGTGATTGAGCAGTCATGTCTTATACTTGTTTCAGGACACCTGTAAAGCATCAATGTGGTATCTAGTTAAGCACTGCTATGCAGGATGAATGTATCTGAGTTTGAAGATGCACTAAAAGTGCAATGAGCACTCAGCAGAGTGATATCAACTTCCACATTTCTCCTAGCCCAGTTTCATTCTTAATGGATGACTCCTGGTGACAGTGTTCAATGTAGAGATTGTACTTGTAATAGAAAACCCTTGTGAACAATAGTCAAGTGCAAATTGATAGTTTTATACAACTGTTTGTGCTAGAATCCTTCCCCGTATCCAGATATTTGTTTTGTCAACTTCCCATGATAACATGCTTATGGAGATTACAAACATCTGAACAGCAAATCCTGCCTTTACTAACTATATTTCATGATTGCCTAGCCAGGACACTATTGACAAATAGTGACTTATATGTTAAGCATTCCAGAAGGTCATAGCCATTTACAAGTCTTGAAACAGTCCTCTGGCTCCATGGCACATATAGTCCTTCCTGACTTCACTCTGCTATTTAGTGTAACATTGCCCTCTGAGATGCAAGGCTTCTGTCCATGTGAAATCAACACTCTGTTCACTCTTCTCTTCGTCACCTAAACGTGTGCCCTGGGATTGGCATGCAGACATATGTCGGTAGGTGACACATTGTGACAATTGTCCCCCTCAAAGCACTGATGTCTCAGGGGCTGCGCTCCTAGTTAATGTTGATGAAGATTATATAATTCTCTTAGCAAACAAAGGAGTATGAAGAGCAGAGGTCTGTCTTAATGATTGCTCCTCAAGGACACAATCTTTACAGTCCACTAAGTACAGGAATTATGTGCTTCATGTTCTTTTGCAGGATTAAACTGAATAGGTGTGGATTTTTTTAGTAAGCTTCATTTTGACAGGACAAAATCTCACTTGGGATACAAGAAACAGAATGAAGTTCTGAATTCTCATGTTCTGGGGGAGCTTTAAACATTAAGGGCTAGATGTAGGTAGGAACGATTTACCGATTTTAAATTACCGAATTTTACCGATTCGGTAATTTAAAATCGGTAAATCAATGGGTCTGACATGTAGGTATTCCAGATGTGCTGGAATACCGAATCAGATGAATTCAGTATTTACCGATTTGGTAAATACCGAATCGGTAATGCTCATTCATTCCTATGGGCTTTGAAGCCCGTAGGAATGAATGAGCATTACCGATTCGGTATTTACCGAATCGGTAAATACCGAATTTCACAAGGGTGCAGGGGGTGTCACTTTGACACCCTCTGGCACCCCCAAAACAAGCACGAGTGCCATGTGACAGGCAGTCACATGGCATAGGTGTGCACGCACACATGTGCATGCACACCGGAATCGGTATTTTACCATCAAATTGGATTTGATGGTAAAATACCGATTCGTTAAGGCTCCTGGGACTCTGAAGAGTCCCACCTACATATGGGTGGCTCCGAATCGGTAAATTTACCGATTTTTTTATTTTTTTTTTTTTTTTTTTTTTTTTTTTTTTTATTTTACCGAATCGGCAAAATTACCGAATCGGTAATTTTACCGATTCGGCAAAATAATGCCCCCTACATGCCAAATCTTGTATACCGGTTGGTAACGGCCGAAAATACCGATTGCCGTTACCGACCAACCTAAATCTGGCCCTTTGTTACATGATATGTCACATATTCAATAGTAAATGGACCAATACATGTTGGTTGTTTTTAGAAACTTTCTCCAAAGGTTAATTCTTTTTCAGAAAACAAACTTTTCCCACACTGTGTATTTGGGTGTTGTGATTCTTTTTTTCCAGTATATAGCTTACAGTTAGCCGTTGAATTTTCTAATGATTTTTGTCCTGGCTCCTGAACTTATCGAAATGTATTTTAAAATTACACAGAGGTCAGTGATGCAGAATAATGTAGTTTATATGATAATATTCTAGATTGATGACCACCTAAAGAACTACATGGAGGAGTAAGTGAGATGGTTCTACACCAAAGGAGGTTTGATGGTAGAGAGAATTCTTTGCTGATTGTCTAACTGCAAGGCTCTTCTTGGTAACTCCTCCATGAAGTTCTCTTGATTCATGGCAAGGGACCTCATGAGCCTTGCATAATTAGCAAATGTTTGCTTTTGGGCAGAAACCTTTAACTCTTATCAGATGTATGTATGCTTTTGACGTATCTATGCAGTCATGGAGTCAAATTAGGGAATCTTAGGGATGCCGGTCATCACAAAAGCCCAGGACTCTATTGACCCCAAACACAGGCCTGGAACACGCTGATGTGCGGGATTTAGGAGTTATAACTTCTCCAGTACATCCACACTGATTTGTAATGATCTTACTGGCATCTCATCATTAAAAGTAAAATTCCTAATGTTTGTAAAGATTTTTATCTCCTTGCTGTGTGGATCCTTCTCTTCATTTCCCTGAAAAGCAATGTTGATATTTTGAATGGCCCACCCATTATTAGAGGATTCATTTGTGGCATGATTACCAATGATGAAGTATGACATCCAGGGTGGTGTGTGAGGTACTCCAGTACAATTTATTATGAAGTCAGGGTCGTGATTTGAGACATTAGAGCTTACTCTGGAACCTCCAAAAATAGGATATATGCCACACAGAGCACACATGAATTTTCTTAGCCTCATTTAGTCTTGTTTGCCATGTGTGGTATATAAGATACATTTAGGAGGATAAAAACATAGATGGTCTATTCCTTACCTCATTCCCCAGATCCCCCAAAGCAGAGTTAACTGGTCACTTCAGGAATGGGCCTCATGCAGCTTATTGTATCCCTGTAGACACACAGGAGGTCCCCAAACTGATCTGTGGAGTTCACGACTGTGCCTGTGTACAAGAGGGAGCAGGTCCAGTATTCAGGGCTCTTCCCAGGTTTTTAGGATGTTCTTTTGTTCCAGAAAATGTTCTAAGGAGAGTGCCTTGGGATGACAATCTTATGGTTGGCACTAGCTTGTAGATGGGGGTGACTCTTGGCCCATCCCTAACCAATGGGGTCAAGGTTCTCACGGGTAACCATACCCATTTTTCCAGAAGTTACACATTGCCATAATGCAAACAATCCCACTGTGCCCCTCACTCCTAAATTCAAAGATAGAGACATCCTTTCTTCCTTATTGAAAGCTCTTGTGTCCACCCAGAGGCGTGGCCAAGAAAATGAGCATTTCCATAATCTGTGTCCACTCAAATCCAGTTTTGAAGTTCGCTCTTCTGTCAGTGAGTTTGGTGCAAGCTTGGCTATTATGAGTCTTGGGGGCAAGGGATTTCCCTTCTTCATGTCCCCCTTACACTACTTTATGAGTGAGCAGTCTTCACCTCGGTCCATTTAAAATTTATGAAGTCTCTGGGCCCATCCCACCTATCCTTCCTTAGCTGGTTAGTAGTAAATGTCCCACACCTAGTCCATCCTCCCACAAGGCCTAAGACATTGTTCTTCTCTGTGAGCAGTTTTCACATCTAATTAAGGTCAAGTCGTTGTCTGTACAGCTGCTGAAGATCTAATGTGAAGTAGCCTCCAGAAGCTATAGCCATGGAAAGGGTACATTTCTATAGGTTACTTTTCCAATATATTTATTAAAAATCCAACTCCACTAATAAGTTGAACTCTCAATAAATATCAAAATTAGTAATCGAATTACTATTTTAGCTATTTTCTGTCAAAAGGAA
Source organism: Lissotriton vulgaris (assembly GCF_964263255.1). Classification (NCBI taxonomy): domain Eukaryota; kingdom Metazoa; phylum Chordata; class Amphibia; order Caudata; family Salamandridae; genus Lissotriton; species Lissotriton vulgaris. The sequence continues at coordinate 422,635,112 of NC_141691.1, forward strand.
CAAATTAAAATATATAATCTGTACCTCAGCACCTCACACGGCATAGCCATCCCTGAAGGCTACAAGATCACCTGCAAGTACCGCACCAACAGAATAGGAAGAGAAATTGCAGTTGTCCACAGAGACCCTCTCAAAATCTCCACACACGCAGATGACATCCTCTGCACCGCCAAACACCTGCACTTCCAGATCCACACCGACCCCAACCCCACTCTCAGAGTCACCCTCATCTACAGACCCTCCAGACCCCGACCGCAGTTGGGCAACTCCATCACCGACCTCGTCAGCACACACGCCCTCGCCTCCATGGACTCCATCCTTTTCGGGGACCTGAACTTCCACTTCGAGAACAACAACAACGCCAACTCCTCCACCCTGATTGACAACCTTGGCAACCTTGGACTCAGACAACTCATCACAGCACACTCACACTCAGCTGGCCACACGCTTGACCCCATCTTCTCAGTGAGCACCAATGTCTTCTTCGACCGCACCACCGAACTCCACTGGACCGACCACCCCTGCATCCACTTCACTCTCCAGAAACCCATCACACACCGCTACACCCAGCAGATGCCTCGCCGCAGTTGGGGCAAGATCACTGATGACCAGCTAACCATCGCCCTCGCCCAAAGCCCACCCGCAGACCCAAACCAACCCCGATGCTGCAGCCTGCAACCTCAAACATGGATCAACGACTGCGCCAACACCCTTGCCATGCTCAAGAAACTCCCCAACACCCACACCAGCAAGAGAGCCAGCTGGTTCACCGAAGATCTCCAGACCTCCAAGAAAACCTGCAGAAAACTAGAAAAAATCTGGACCCACGAAAGAACACCGGAAAGCTACACAGCCCACAGGAATACCAATCACTGACATCACCAACTCATTAGATCTGCCAAAAGGACCACCTGCAGAGACTACCTAGACAACAACGCACACAACAGCAAAGAGCTCTTCAGCATCGTGAAAGAACTTTCCAACCCCAGCTCCAACACCAACGACATCCCACCGTCTCAAGACCTGCGCAACTCGCTGGCCACCTTCTTCCATTGCAAGATCGCAGACATCCACAACAGCTTCGACTCCGTCACCACCCCTGCAACAGCTGACACCCCCGCTCCCACGACCACCAACCGCATACTCGCCTAGGCCAACATCAACGACGACGACACCATCAAGACCATTAACACCGCCAACTCCAGATCCCTGGAAGACCCCTGCCCACACCACATTTTCAACAAAGCCATCAGCACCATCGCACCCCACCTTCGGAAAACCATCAACATCTCCTTCGATACAGCGACCTTCCCGGAGAGCTGGTAGCACGCAGAGATCAACGCCTTACTAAAGAAACCCAACTTCCGACCCATCTCCCTGCTCCCATTCCCGGTGAAGGTCATCGAAAAGACCGTCAACAAACAACTTACCAGCTTCCTCGAAGAGAACAATATCCTGGACCCATCCTAGACAGGATTCCGCAGCAACCACAGCACCGAAACTGCCCTCATTGCCGCCACCGACGACATCAGGATCATGCTCGACAATGGAGAAACCGCGGCCCTCATCCTCCTGGACTTGTCAGCCACTTTCGATACAGTCTGCCACAGCACAATAAGAGCACACCTCCTCAGTGCTGGAATCCAAGAGAAGGCCCGGGACTGGACCACCTCCTTCCTCTCTGGGAGAACTCAGAGCATCCGCCTCCCCCCCTTCCGCTCCAAAGCCAGCAGGATCATCTGTGGCTTAATCCAAGGCTCATCTCTCAGCCCAACATCTACATGACACCACTCGCCCATGTTGCCCGACAGCACGACCTAAACATCATCTCCTACGCCGACGACACACAGCTGATCATCTTGCTCACCAAGGTCCCCCACACCGCCAAAACCAACCTCCGCAAAGGAATGACGGCTGTTTCCGACTGGATGAGGAACAGCCGACTGAAGCGGAACTCGGACAAGACGGAGGTCCTCATCCTCGGCTCCACCTCCTCGGGCTGGGACGACTCCTTGTGGCCAACGGCAGTAGGTGCACCCCGCACACCCAACAACCATGCACAAAACCTAGGGGTCATCCTCGACTCCACACTCTCCATGACAAAGCAGGTCAATGCCTTCTCCTTCTCCTGCTTCAAAACCCTCTGCATGCTTCACAGGATCTTTAAGTGGATCCCCACCGAAACTAGAAGGACGGTCCCGAGGCACTCGTCAGCAGCAGACTGGACTACGGCAATGCACTCTACGCAGGAGCCCTTGCCAAACTCCTGAAAGGACTCCAACGCACCCAGAACTCCTCCACTCGCCTGATCCTGGAATCCCCAGCCACATCACACCCCAGCTGAAAGATCTGCACTGGCTCCCCATCAACAAGAGGATAACCTTCAAGCTCCTCACAAGGCACTCCACGAGACCGAACCAGCATACCTCAACAGACGACTCAGCCTCTACACCCTCGCCCACCAGTTCCGCTCCGCAGACCATGCCCTCGCCACCATCCCCTGCATTCGAAGAGTGACCACCGGCGGAAGATCATTCTCCCACCTCGCCTCCAAGACCTGGAACACCCTCCTATCCGCCTACAGCAGATCAAAGACCTTCTAATCTTCAGGAATCTCCTCAAGACCTGGCTCTTCAAACAGTAGCAGTAGCCCCCCCCCTAGTGCCTTGAGACCCTCACAGGTATGTAGTGCTCTTTACAAATGCTATGATTGATTGATTGATTCATTGATTGATTTGAGAGTTCTGGGACTTATACCTGTTATAATAGCCTTGGGTGGGTACATTTTGGAGGAACATACAAAGTTTAATCTCTCACATGTTCGACTTTTAAATATTAGACACCCTATCTTGTGGAAGACAACGTGTACTTTTTTAAAAGATACATTTCCCATATGTTGAAAGGGGTTATTTCGTCAGCACGTTTTCACAGGGTAGGTTTGAAGCCATGTTTTACAAGGCTACCAAAATGGCTACCTTGGTGACATTTACCTTTAAGGTCCAGGGCAAATTTCCTACACCATCGGCTTGGGACATATAGGCAAGGAAAATATATCAATCATGGGTTAGTTTAAAGGGGGGGGGGCGCACAGGCACTTCACTCCTCTTCAGCGGGGATAAATGAAAAAGTTAAAAACGACCACAAATAGTGTCCAGAAAAAGACAAATTCTGAGGTTACCATACAAAACAGGAAGATTTCAAACAATGTTTATTTGAGTGCATAGAGTATTGTTAGATATGAGTCATGCGCTTCTATACTTCTTTAACAATTTCCGTATTTGCATATTTCTATGTATATCTAATTATATTTATATTTCTATAGTGTGATTTTTCCCAGAGGTCTGTTATGCTTTGAATTATATGACCATTTTTAGATTACTTCTATTATTTAATTGACATTTATTTTAAACATGTTCATACTTACTCAGAACCACCTAGCATTCAGAAAGCAACTTAAAACGTGGATATTTGACAAGTAATTCCCCACCCTCCCTCAAGCGCCTTGAGACCCTCCGGGTATGTAGCACGTTATACAAATTTATTGACTTGACTTGACTTGACTGTGCTTTGTATATTGTCTGCTATGTGTGCGGTTGTATCACTATTTTTGCATTAATTGTATTATAATTTTTTTTACATTTGTACATTGTCATATATTCAGGTGCATGCTTGACCATTTGTCATCTTTTTATTGGTTTTTACTTTTTTAGTTGCTTCCATCAATTTTTGATATTCTCTTGTAACTAGCACACTTTTGTAGGAGGATTTTTGACCCTCCTTAGTTTTCCCATTCTCCTCCAGCCGTGTAGTAGATAATCTCCATTGTATAGTCACATCCCTAACCACACTGACATTTACGTCTAAAAAGGAGAATTATTATGCAGAGTTCTATGCATTCTGTGAGGAGAGTCCTGCACATAAAAGATGGAAGTGGCCTAGATACAGACCTATCCCCTTACTTTTACGAATTTCATTTTACAGTATTCTGAAGTAGCACTACAGGAGTACTTAACAGATCCGTAAATGCCTTTGTTAATTCCGCTTTGAATGCCACGTCAGAAGCACATATTTCAAGGGAGGCAAATAAACAAATTAGCAGATGAAGGGCACATTTTGAATTTATAGTTTCAAAAAGGAAATTTGGAAATTTGGCCATTTTCAATGTCTTACATTTACCTACTAATCGTATAGGGATATTACAATAGATTATTTCCTTTGTAGAAAAATACCTTATCCCAACCTTCCTTTTTTTTCAGAATTCGCAACATTAACCCAGATGCTCTATGGTTGCACCGAGAAATCTTTAATAGTTCCTGCCAGCTCTGGAATGTTTTTTTCATTTTTTATTATGTCCACTGTCAGTCCAAGCTGATGAAATCTGATATCTATCTCAGAAGTATAATTTCTTCAAATTACTTTGCTTTATGATCCCATCCTTGTTTTCCAGCTGCTAGAATGATCCCTTCACTGGGCTAATCGAAAGTGTTCACAGACCTAGGATTTCTTAACAGTGTTTGTGAATGACAGCTTGGTAATATCATTCTTCCTTATCTGTGGCATGCAGTAGCCTTTCTCTGTTTCTCCACATCTTTCCGAGAGGATATATTTTATAGTTGAAAATGATGCCATGTTTGCTGCATTTAACTTCCGAGGATATATTTCCTTTGCATTGCTTTCTTTTCTTTGGATAACATGTCAGTGGTACAGCATGCGAAAGGCACCCTGGAGATCACACTTCTGTTCTTGGAGTGGCTCATTGTAAAATAGGGTGATTACTTGCGAAATCCTGTCCACCCTCTTACAAATAAGAGAGAAACACTTATGCAAGATAACTACTTTCCACTACTGCATTTTTAATGACAGCGTCAATCAACTTATTTGGAGCAAAAATGTGGCACCCTACATGTTTGTGAGTTAGATATACCATATATTCATGCCCATTTTCTGAATAAAATTCAAAGTCAAGCTCGAACATGAGAATTTTCTGTAATTTCTTTATGTACGTTAGCAACCAGAAAAACACTATAAGCAAGACTTGATTACTGCTGTAAGGAGGTTGAGTGTCTAATGATGTCATATACTAAACTAATTAAGTTCAATTGTCTCTCTCTCTGACGTCATACTTTGTCTTCAACTCTAGCTCTTTTCGATGCTCAACATCAGTATAAGCACAGTTAATGTGAAGCAACAATATTTTCAGATCCACGTCTATCTTTGGGCAAGGTAATTAAAATACTTTCCAGGTACCCTCTCCCCTGGTTGCCTTTCTCCTGTTGTAGTGCTGTGTACCTTCTCAAGATGCATGGCGTAGCCTCCTCGCACGCTGATGACGAGCCCAGCTCGTCACGTAAAGTGCGATTTAAAAAATCTCAGCGCAGGAGCGGAATTCCGCTAGCGCGCATGAGGCTAACAAGATTTATTGATTGTCCCTAATGATTGTATTTTCTTTCCCAAGTACAGGCCTCCCACTCGTTATCACAATGATAAAGACAAATTAAGTGACATTACTGCACTGCATATGCATGAGGTGATGCAAATCCAAAAGGTGCTATAACATAGTGACCGCTGTGTGCCAGCAATGTATAAAAGACTTGTAAGGGTTCTTATCAAATTTTATATGTTCAAAGTGATTAAGAAGTTCAAGGTCCTGCGTGGCTTGGACGCCGATGGCGATGGTCGCCTGAGAGCTCGGCTCCGGGACGGAGCCCGTGATTATCCTGCAGATCGGAGGCCGTGGGGCACCCTAGTCCCCGCGAACCGTCGATCGGACTGACTGGGACCCGCCGAGGCACCTGGGGCAACTCGAATATGAGTTGATCCGACGGAAAGTCGTAGTTTGTGGTCCCGCGGAGTGCGGCCCAACATGGCGCCCGGACCTCTTTGTCCCCTTGGTCGGGACCTTTAGTCTGGAGGGGCGTCGTTAGCTACAGCGCACCCTCCATTTTTTCATCTCCCTGTGATATGCTGGTCTGGATGTCGCTCTGATCGGACTTTGGACACGGTGATCGCTCCTGGATGATCGGATGCCCACACTACAGTGGACCTCGACCCACGGACGCCTGGCGGCCCTGGCTAAGGTGCCGACCCCCTGAGCCGTACCTGGCTGCATCCCCCCAAGTGACTGACTTCCATGGGCAGCACGGCGCCTTGGCGCCACAAAGTCTCCGGTGGTGTTGGAGACCCTCGTTCCAGATCCTCATCGGCCAGACGGGCCTGCCCGACCTGGCGCCGATTGTCCCCGCCTCCTCCTCAGTGCCCTCCGACAACGCGGTGGTGGCGCGGTCCGAAGTTGTGGAGGTCCAACAGGCCCTGGAGACGGAGATCGCCCGTCCTCGGCCAGAAGGCCACTAGCCAAGAGAGACATTGTCGACGCCCGCGCTCGGTGGCGCCTCTGACTGGCTCTCCACCGTGTGACTCCTGCGCCATGGGGAAACCGAGGGGAGCCAAGGGGACCACCCCAGCCGCCTCGGACTCGGAGGCCCCGGACAAAGAAGAACGTGGGGACCCGGAGAGTTCTGGTGGTGCGCCATTGCAGCAACAATTTGACCGGGTCCTGGAGGCGATCGCGACCACACGCTCGGCCCTCCAACAGGACATTGCCCAGGTGGCGACGAGTCTGGGCCTCCTTAGAGCTGACCACGGCAAGCTTTCAGAAAGGGTCGAGGAAGTGGAGGGCTCGATTAAAACCTTGGAGCCGGCACAGAGAACCCTGGCCGCGACGATGAAGGATGCCCTATCCCGGATTGATGCCCTGGAGCGGCGAGCGGAGGACGCGGAAGGTCGCAATAGGCGAAATAACATTCGAGTGGTGGGCCTGCCGGAGAAGATTGAAGATGGCGACATGGTGGCCTACTTGGAAGCCTGGCTACGGGACACGGTGGCCCCGGAGGGTCTATCCTCCTTCTACACCCTGGAGCGAGCACACAGAGTCCCAGCGAGGCCGCCGCAACAGGGCCGTGCCCCCCGACCGGTGGTGGCACGGTTATTGCACTTTCGGGACAGAGATCTCATCCTTAATGCCGCCAGACATAATGGCCCGTTCAAGGTGGCGAACAGCCAGGTGAATATCTTCCCGGACTACACCTATGAGACCCAGCGCAGGCGGTTCTCGTTCCTGGCGGTCAAGCGAGAACTCCGGAGCGAGGGCATCCAGTACTCGCTCCTGTTTCCGGCAAGGCTCCGCATAATTGTCGATGATAGGACTCAGTTCTTTGATTCCCCGGAGGATGTCTGTAACTGGCTTGAACTCTATAGAGCCGGAAAGGATGGCTTTGGCTCCTCATCTCAATTAGCAGTGGAACCTGGACAGCGACGGCGATCCAAAAGAATTCGGAGTCGCCGTGGCCGGTCGGGCGGACCCTCGACTGCGGAGACGTCGACGGAGCGGAAGGGAGTGTTGGAGGTGTTATCTGCGCTGTCTGGCTCACGGGATGGTACCATAGAAGAGGAAGTGGACCCTGGTGACGTGGGGGTACCAACGGACTCGGAGGAATCGGTGACCGACAGTGTCCACACGCCAGTGATCACTCCGAAATCGGTTGAGGACCTTCTGGATGGACAGGGTTGACGGGGTGAGATGCATCCGCTTGGGTGGGGGCCCGCAGCGGGGGCGGCGGGAGTGGGCGATTGCTCATAATCCCTGGGGAAGTGGGGATGGGATGCCCTGCTAGTGCCTTGAGAGTACTCTCTTACTGATTTGGGCTCACTTTAGTCTCGGTAGACCGAGCATCGAGGGCTCATTGCCAACGCCCAGCCCGTACCTGGCCCTTAAGGCCTTCCTGCGGTGCGACTGCAGGATTAGTCGGGGACAGAGGGTTTGCTGGGGGTATGGTTTGGATGGGAACTAGATGGCACTATTTGGGTCCTGTTCTGGGGAGGGTGGGCAAGGGTTTGGGTCGAACCGGGATTGTTGTGTTTTGGTTGGGGAAAATGGCTGCCATCGGTGCTGGGTTGATTGTTGCCCGTCTTTTGTTGGGGCCCGGATGGAGAGACTTTGCACGAACAATGTGGGACAATGTCTGATGTTGCTAATGTGAAATGCATTACTTGGAATGTACGGGGGCTTCACACTATGTCTAGACGTCACAAAGTCCACGCTTATTTAGTGCGTAGAGGGGTGCAAATGGCGCTGCTGCAGGAAACCCATCTTACCAAGGCGGAAGGGGCGGCGCTACAGCGTAGGTGGAGGGGGCAGGTCTTTTACACATCGTACTCCGCGTATGCCAGGGGGGCGCTAATTTGGATCAGAGCTGGGGTTCCTTTTCAGGTTACGAAATCAGTGGTGGATCCGGAGGGTCGATATGTGGCCATTTCGGGCACCCTGGGGGGGAGGGACCTAAACGTTTGCTGTGTTTATGCTCCCAATGTGGACCAGCTTGCCTTCCTTTCCGGGTTATCGGGCTTGTTGGCCCACTTCTTCTCCGGGCCCCTCTTGCTCAGCGGGGATTTCAATTCAGTAGTAGATGTGGAGAATGACCGCTCACATCCCCCCCTCCCTGACTCTCCGGTTCGCTGTGTGGCTAAAGGTAGGAGGGACTGGCAGACGTACTGGGGTCTGACCGATATCTGGAGGGCACAGCATCCCGACTTTAGGGACTATTCCTACTTCTCAGGCTTGCACGAGTTACACGTCCGACTGGACGGGTTTCTGGGCTCAGCGGAATTGGTTTCAGCGGCGGTCCGGTCTGAATATTTGACCAGGACCATCTCGGATCATAACCCTCTCCTTCTGGACCTTCGCTGGTTTCCGGGGGTGCCTGCTGTGCCCACCTGGAAGTTGCATCCCGAGATCTTGGAGGACATTGTATTCAAAGCGGACCTAGAAGACAAGATCTCGGAGTACTTCTCGTCCAACGGGGGCACTGCAGGTTCGAGGGCGATAGAATGAGATGCTTTTAAGGTGGTGGTCAGGGGCTTCTGCATTTCCAAGAAGGTGGGCATGAGGCGCATCATCCTTGACGATTTAGAAACGGCAGACCGGAAACTCCGTGAGTTGGAACTCCGCCACCCCGGGCGCCCGGAACTCCAAGAACGCACGGCAGCGGCGAAGGAGGCGGTAGCGGCGGAGGTCGAACGGCTACGCTGTTTCGACTATAAGGCCTATACTGTTAGGTCCCTCGCAGAGGGGGACAGATCGAGCGCATTGCTGGCGTGGCTAGCTAATCCTACGCGCCAGACCTCTCTGACGACGGCCATGCGTACGGCGGATGGGACCGAAGTGCACACTCAGCCCGAGATCCTGAGCTGCTACCTGCACTACTATGAACGCTTGTACCGCAGTCGCTCTTCCAGAGACCCCGACCGGCTTGATGACTACCTACGACCCCTGGAGCTCCCAATGGTGGAACCTGACGTAGCGAAAGCCCTGGGTTCCGACATTGAACTGGGGGAGAATCGCAGCGCCATTAAAAAGATGGCGAGGAACAAGACCCCGGGTCTGGACGGCCTTCCGGTTGAATTTTATGCCGCTTATGCTGATCTCCTGGCACCGAGGTTGCTGATCGTTTACAGGGAGGCTAAGCGGCTTGGTCGGCTTCCCGGCTCGATGAGCGAGGCCCTAGTGGTTTCCCTCCTCAAGCCGGGAAGGGACTCGTCCGATCCGGCGTCCTACCGTCCTTTATCGATGTTGACGGTCGACTATAAAATACTGAGTAGCATCTTGGCATCGAGATTGCTGGGTCACATGAGCTCTCTGGTCCATGAGGACCAGGCTGGATTCATCCCCACTTAATGCAGATAAGACTGAGGTCTTGTTCTTTAGTCAGGCATCACTTCCCTCATCCCTTCTTTGGTGGCCAGCCGAGTTGAATCCACCCCCAATCTCTGCTGCCTCAGTGAGAAATCTGGGAATCAGGCTGAATACTGATCCCTCTTTTATGGAACAAATCCACGAGATCTTTTCATCCTGTTTCTTGAAGCTAAGATCTATCAGGAAACTCGTATGTTTACTGATGCAGGAGAGCCGCAAGATCACTGTCAATGCTCTGGTGAACTCTTAGTTTGATTATGCCAACAGTTTATCCTTGGGACTTACAGCTTATCAAATTCACAGATTGCAGAAAATTAAGAAGGCAGCACCAAGGATAATTTGATGGGACCATATTTCTCCACATTTGAGGCAGCAACACTGGCTCCCTGTGGCCAGACAGATAGAGTTTAAGGCTCTGATTTCTGCCTTCAGACCTTTGAGGAGCATTGGTCAATCAAAGGCTCAGCTTATACCCACAGGAGCAGGCCCTGAGACCCAATCATGTACTACTCCTCCACGTCCCATGAATGTCACAACCTGACAAAGTGACAGGCCTTTCTCGGTAAGGACAGCTAAACTTTGGAAGCACTGTCTAGCCATGTTCACCTGATAGAGACAAACTGGCATTTTAGGACCGACTTAAAAACTTGGCTCTTTAGTCAGGCGTAGTCTAACTGGCGGGCCTTTTCTTTAAACTCGTTTCCAGCACAAGGGCACCTCTATTGAGATAGCTTTTAGCTCTATAAATAACTTTTTATTGATTGCTTGATTGAAATAGGAAAACATTCATTACCATAGGAAACCCTCCTTTATCCCCATAAACGTAAAGGCAACTCTGCGAAACTGCCAGATCTCTTCCGAGACACTTAGGGGACATGTCTTACATTTTAAGGGACAGCACCTTTCCAAATACAGATTCAGAGACCAGCACCAAGTCAGGCATAAAAAGAACAAAATTAAAAGCACTCTGCTCCTCAATTTGAATGCAAAAGAAGTCCAACAAACTGATAATCCCAACAAACAACTTGTAAGATATCCTTCACTTTAAATAATCAGAATGGCTTTTAACTTGCAGCTTTCTGAATTGTGGACTTCTGTGACTGTCACAACTGATACTGATCTCTTCATAGAAGTTGATTTCAAGAAGGAGATGAGGTTGTTTGTGTGTACTTTTAATCCACTATTTAAGTATCAATCTATAGTAAACAGAGGCATCACCTCCTGGACTATCAGTAGAGCTAAATGAGGCAGGTTCAAATGACTTGATTACTTTGCTACTAACAACTTGACTTTTCAGGAAGACAGCAAAGCTTTTGAACAGTTCAGGGAAATCGGGGAGAGCATATCCATTCTTGCATCAAGAGCACACAAAGAACACAAGGTGGCTCCGATGCTGCCTGCTCTGCTGTTATTTATAACCAACTATGGATTCCTTAGCATGACAGCTTCTGAATGGCATATCTAGAGAGGCCTCGTCTTTCCGGTCAGGTGCCTATTATTATCAATGTATGCCGATGATGTGCTGTTATTCGTGAAGGACCCTGTGTCCATCCTGGTCTTGCTAATCTAAGAGATTGTCCAATTTGGCACCATCTACTCCGAAGTTTCCAATAAGTGGTCTAAATCTGATGTTTTCCATCTCACTTATGGTACAGCCACAGTCACACTGTAGTGTCCCATCCACTTGGTGTTGGACACAAATATCTGGGCATATATCTACATAGAATGGTGAAGTGGGTGGTTGTTAGAAATGGGGGTCTCTAGTTGGCAAGGGCTTGCACCTTTGTCCAAATAGGGACCCTTCTTCCGAGTCAGGATAAGGGAGTTACACTCCTAAAATAACCCCTGCTCACCCCTTGGTAGCTTGGGATGAGCAGTCAGGCTTATCTTGAAGGCAGTGTGTAAATCATTTGCATATACCCAACAGTAATACAGTGTAAGCACTACAAAAGGACACCACACCAGTTTAGAAAAATATCCAACATTTTGATATACTTAAAAAAAAGACCAAAGCGATTAAAATCCACAATACAGTGCTTATAAATTTTCAGTCATCAAATTAACCTTTAAACACAGTTCCTTGATGTCGATAGCTCCGTCCGGAGCTATCACAGCGTCATGACCAAACAAATCCAAACAGTTCTGGCTGACCGCGGGGTCGCGGGCCAGGTACGATGTCGGGAAGTCCCGCAAACAGTACCTTTTAGAAATGCAGGGCGTAGGCGATTTCTCATTGAGCATTCCGAAAGCACAGCGCCAGCAGCGCTGTTTCCAGAGGTCGGTGTAGGAGTCGTCGGGGCCCTCCCAAAGTCACATGCATTGCGGATCAAACTCTTCTTTGTTAAAGTCGGGAGCGCTGGTGTCAGCAGGCGTCAGGTGCTGCAGTGCAAAGTGCATAAGTCCAGCGTGCGATGCCCTCAGGTCATGATACGAGCAGAGGCTCGGTGGCGGCGTCAGATAGAGATGTTTGTGAGACCAGGGTCACGGTGTGAGATGAAGGCCGTGCTTGTCACGGTGCTGGCAGGTCACGGTGCAAGCAACGCTGTCATCGGCTGACAAACTGGAGTCGATGGCACCAGCGTCGGTAGGCCAAGGCTGCGGTGCGGGATAAGGGCAGTGCGTCATGTAACTTGATGAGCGGTGCCATCGAACCACGGTGCAAACAGCAGTGTCAATTCCGGCATGGAGCAGCACCATCGGGAATACCAAGGCAGTGTCGTGAAGCGAGGCGGTGTGGAGTGAGGTGACCACAGGTCGCAGTGCGAGCAGCGGCTCGGTGGTGGCGTAAGCAGGCGTCGTCAATGAGACTAGGGTCGCAGTGCGGCATTGCCCTCTGCAGTGCCGTCAGGATACAGAGTCATTTCTGTTGCAGCACAAAACACACAGTTCCCAGTGCTGAGGGCAGAAGAGCTTGAAGTCTTTGCTGTTCCTAAGACTTCTTGAACAGGGGGTAACCTCTACCTCAAGCCCTTGGAGAAACTCACAAAAGTAGATTGCAGAAAGTTCAGTCCATTCCTTACATTGCCCAAGACAGAAGCAGCCACTGCAGGCCAACACAGCAACGTGGTAGTTCCTCCTCACAGCTTCTCCAGCTCTTCTTCTTGGCAGTCTTCTTGATCCAAAAGAGTTTTATAGTTCTGGGATTTGGGCCCCAGTGCGCACAGTGCACTTTACTATGGACTGACACATAAATCAAATCAAATCAAATCAAATCAAATAAGCTTTATTCGATTTATCAAAAAATCATAAAAGCGTGCAAATACAATTTATACAGGAAATTAAGAACAGTTTTCACATGAACAAAGTTACAAAAATAGATAAAACATTTCTCCAAAATTTAAAATCTACAGCAGTCATTTGGACGAAGGGCCTTGTGTTACACTGATCAGTCAATATTGACATGTGTTAGTTAACTCATTGAGTTTCTAAATTTCATCACTGACATTAAAAAGCGAGAAACAGCAAAGATAACATCCACATCTTCTAAAAGCAATAATTTCGAATATGCAGGTTTACATGTTCTTATCCCCCAGCGTTTAAGTAAGGGTAGAAGGAATAGTTTCCTCGGGCTGGTATACAGATTACAGAAGAACATGATATGAATGTTACTTTGTGTTGAATGGTCATTGCATGGACATATTAATTTCAATGAGGCCCAGTCATTCTGTTTCGGCAAAGTGACCATGCGGAAGAAAATCCCTAGGTGCAGCCTAGTCAAAAGCATGCGAGGGTAGGGTGCTATTTCAATCCAGAGGTAAAATTGTAGGCCTTCAGTAGGGGTAATTTGTTGATAGCTCAGGATTGTGCCTTTAAGTTTCTCTATATCCCATCTTGCACTTTCTAGGTGTGTAATTAATAGTTTTTTAAGGGCCGGCCTAGTCAAGGTTTGTAGAGTCTCTGGTTCATCGTAAAATTCAGAGTATCCAATGTTAGAAAACATCGTTTGTACATATCGCAGCCACTTGACTTTTGCTGCACCATCCAAAGCCATGCAGTCTTTAATGAGGTTTCTATTCAATTTGCACTCCTCTGTGGTCCAAATCTTATGCCAAAGCAAACAGGGTGATATTTTTATGATGTCACTAAGGTATTTAACGCCGGTCTCAATGTGAGTCATAAAAGTCGACGTGGTTTTGGACACACCTATTAAGTAACAGATGAAAATGTTCTCGCAAGTTTGTAATGAGGACACATTTTCGAAACCCCAAAGACCTGCGCCATATGTGGCCGTGGCTATACACTTTGCCCGGTAGATCTGTAACATTTCTCGAATGGGTTTACCCCCAATTTTGCCTGCAAAGGTTCGTAGAGCACCTATGGCACGGCTGAAGGCGAGTTTCCTGGCTGACACTGCATGTTTCCACATTCCCCACCTGTCAAACACAATGCCCAAGTAGCAAAAAGTGTCTGTAATGGCAATCTTTTGCTGGTCCAGATATATTGAGCATGGTGGTCTGTTGTTCTTTTGGGAGCAGTACATAGAGAAAGTTTTAGAAATGTTCACCTTTAAGTTTCTTTTACCCATGTAGGATGAAAATTCATTTACTGCTCTCTGCAAGCCTACTTTTGTCCTAGACATGATTGCCGCGTCATCGGCATATAAAAGAATGGGTACAGGCCTACCATTGACAGCCGGGTAATCGCTTGACAGAGTTATTAAACTCTCAGCGATAGAATTTATGTAAAATGTGAAAAGCAAGGGCGCAAGTATGCAGCCTTGCCTCACCCCTCTGTTTATGGCGTATTTTTGTGAACATTGCCCCTGGGTCCCAAATCTTACTCTAGCCCCTGCATCTCTGTATAGTTCATTAATAAATGTGAGAATAGTTGAGTCCACCCCGATGTCTTCCAATGTCGACCAGAGCAGCGCGTGATCCACGCAATCGAATGCGGAGCTGAGGTCGACAAAGGTAACAAATAGGTCCCCTTTTTTGGCCTGCGTGTACTTAGAGACTAATAGGGACAAGTTTAGACATTGCTCCAGTGTCCCTAGTCCCTTTCGGAACCCATATTGGAACTCCGAAATAACCTTTTTCTCTTCTTCCCAGTGTTGTATCCTCTTAAGGACAATCCTTCCTGCAACTTTCATGAGTCCGTCCATAAATCAAATAGGCCAAACATGGAAACACCAATCCATAACACATTTTACTACAGAAGCACATGCACTTTACCACTGGACAGCAGTGAGAAAAATGCGCAGAATCATTACACCAGCAAAAACAGAATCAAAACCGGGAGGTCAGAAAGCAAAAACTCTGGGGAAACACTTCAAAAGATGCAAAGTCTAACAAACGTGCCCTCCAGTTGAAAGTAGGGAGAACTAACCAACCTCCTGGGAGCTCTCGTCACTAAGGCAGAAGAACCTGGACAGACCATCTGCATTGGCGTGTTCTTTGCCAGGGCGGTGTTCACCCTAAAGTCCATTCCCTGTAGGGTGATGGACCACCTCAGCGGTTTTGAATTCTCACCTCTCATTTGCATCAACCATCTGAGTGGCCTGTGGTCTGTCTGAACCCAGAAGTGAGTCCCAAACAGGTATGGTCTCAGATTCCTCAGTGCCCATACCACAGCAAAAGCTTCCCTTTCTTTGGCACAGCACCTCTGTTCCCTGGGGAGTAGTCTCCAGCTAAGGAAGACTGCAGGCTGGTCTAGGCCCTCTTCATTCAGTTGTGAGAGCACCGCTCCCACACCATGCTCTGAAGTGTCAGTCTGCACAACAAATTCTTGGCAGAAGTCGGATGCCTTGAGCACGGCCGTCGTGAACATGGCTGCCTTCAGGGCATCAAAAGCTTTCTGGCAGGACTCAGTCCAGATAAACTTCTTGGGCTGCTTCCTGGAAGTCAGCTCTGTTAAGGGGCAACAATGGTGCCATTGCCCTTAACAAACCTCCTATTGTACCCGGTGAGACATAAGAAGGCTCTCACCTCTGTCTGGGTCTTGGGGGTCCATAGTCAGAATGATATCAATCTTGGATTGTAGTGGCGCCACCTGTCGGCTTCCTACCTGGTGTCCCAAGTACACCACTGAACCCTGCCTGATGAGGCACTTACTGACCTTGATCTAAGGCCTGCCCTTGCAGAACCCTCAACACTTTACTGAGGTGCTGAAATTGTTCTTGCTAGCTGGAACTGAACACAGCAATTGTCACCCAGGTAGGCCACACTGAAATCCTCTAGCCCAGCCAACACCTGGTTGACCAACCTCTGGAAGATGTCAGGGGCATTCTTCAACCCAAAAGGCATCCCCCAGAACTGGTAATGACCTTCTAGGGTTGAGAATACTGACCTCTCCTTGGTCCCATCGGTTAAGGCAATCTGCCAGTACCCAGACGTTAAATCAAATGTGCTGAGGACTGGGCAGCTCCCAACTGATCAATGAGCTCATCAGCTCTGGGTATGGGGTGCACATCAGTCCTGGTGATGGCATTGAGCCCACCATAGTCCACACAAAACCGTAGTTCTGGAGTGGCACCAGGTGCAGCAGCCTTTGGGACCAAGACCACTGAGCTTGCCCAAGGACTGTTGGAGGGCTCAATCACCCCTAACACCAACATCTTAGAAACCTCCTCCATGATGCTGGCCCTGACCTTGTCAGTCAACCTGTAAATCTTGTGCTTCACAGGAGGGCTGTCACCAGTATCCATGTCATGGGTACACCAGTGAGTAACACCTGGAATCAGAGCCAACAGAGGGGTGAACTGTCCCAATAACTGGCAATAGTCCCCCTGCTGCTCTGGGGTCAGGGTAGGGGAGAGGATCACACCTTCTAATAACCCATTGTGCTCCTTGGTAGACAGAAGGTCAGGGAGAGGCTCACTCTTCTCTTCCACCCAAACATCAGTCACCAAGAGCATGCTCACTTCGGACCTCTTGAAGTGGGGCTTGAGTCTGTTCACTTGAAGGACCCGCAAGGAATTCCTTAAAGTCCTCAAATCCACCAGATAGGTGACGTCACTTTTGCACTCCACCACCTCAAATGGTCCGGTCCACTTGTCCTGCAAGGCACAAGGTTCCACAGGGGCCATGACTCACACTTTTTGCCCTGGTTGAAATTCGATCAGAGTGGCATTCTGGTAAAACCACTTCTTCATTGCTTCCTAGCATGCTTCTAGGTTCACCTGAGCGAGTTTCCTGAAACAAGCAGTTTGGTTTCTGAAGGCCAGCCTGTAACTAAACACATTCTGGGGAGTTATCCTGGGATCTGCCTCCCAGCCTTCCTTCACCAAACTCAGAGGTCCTCAGACAGGGTCGCCATTCAGGAGCTCAAAGGGACTGAACCTAAGATGACTTCGAGGCACCTCCCTGTATGCAAAGAGAAGGCATGGCAAGAGGACATCTCACTTACGCCTCATGGGTTCTGTTAGACCCTTACTCATACCTTGCACGGTCTGGTTGAATCTCTCCACCAGACCAGTACTTTCTGGGTGGTAAGGAGTGGGGAACTTGTAGGTTACACCACACTCCTTCCACAGGGATGTCATATAATTGGATGAGAAATTGGTACCCCTGTCAGAAACCACCTCTCTGGGGAACCCCATGTGTGAAAATATCCCCATTAACGCCCAGTCCACCACTGGCACCGTTGTTGCCCTGAGAGGGATTGCCTCCGGGTACGGGTGGCATGGTCCACCAAGATCAGGATGTACCTGTTGCCCATGTCTGTCTTGGGATCCAGGGGCCCCACAATATCCATCCCTACCCTTTCAAAGGGTGTTCCAACAACAGGGAAAGGTTGGAGGGGAACTTTGACCTTCCTCCCACTTGCCTGCAAGTTTGGCAAGACCTGCATTGTCCATCTGATTGCCTTCACATTTGAGGCCAAAAGAAGTAGGTGACAAGCAGCTGCGCTGATTCCGGCGTGGAGCGGCGTCCTCCGGGATACCAAGGCATCATTGTGAAGCGAGGCGGTGCGGAGTGCGTTGCACACAGGTCGCAGCGCGAGCCGCAGTTTGGTGTCAGCATCAGCAGACATCATCGGTGAGACCAGGGTCGCGGGGTGGCGTTGCGGCGGTGCCCTCTGCGGTGCCATCAGAACACGGAGACAGCAGCGTCGTTGTCGATGTCGTCGAGTTCCTTTTCTTCTGTTTCAGCACAAAACACACAGGGGCATATTATCAAGAAAGGGCGTTCTATTATCACCGCTTTTATCGGCAGGAAACTGCCAATAAAGTGGCGATAATGGGCTTGATAATATACTCTATGAATTCCAATCGAAGCCCATGTTAGATGTGAAGACATCTAACATGGGTTTCGATTGGAATTCATAGGGCATATCATCAAGCCTTTCCTGCCGATAAAAGCGGCGATAATAGAACGCCCTTTCTTGATAATATGCCCCACAGTTCCCAGTGCTGAGGGCAGAAGTCTTTGTTGTTCCTGCGACTTCTTGAACAGGGGGCAAGCACAACCTCAAGCCCTTGGTGAAACTCACAAAAGTAGATTGCAGAAAGTTCACAGCAAATAGGGCCCTAGCAAGCACCCAATCCCAGTCCTCCATAGCAACATCGATTTTAGCTATGTGAAGTTTTGTAACTAAACCATACAGCTTATTCACCCAGTGGGTAGTGTCTGTGGATGTGAGGAAATCCGTTAGAGATGTAAATTCAGGGGCTCCAGCAGAAACCCTGACCATTTAGCTTGTCCCATGTTAAAAATGACTCAAAAGTGGTGCAAGGGCCTTGTAAATATGCCTCTAAATTCCTAAATAGGGCCAACACTGCCCTTCAAAAGCAAGGCAGGATTGACCATACACTTCCAAATAGCTGCCGGCGCTGCTGACATGATAATGCTGGTTTGCTGGATTTAGAATGGGAGTGCCTCCATCCTTAAATACTGATGTGAAGTCCTCTGGGTGCTGTCAGGCATAACACAACATACACTACAGAATGACCCATTGTTAGCCCTGCTGGGTGATGTTAGGAGAACTGAACTGGGGTTTGACACCTCACAGCATTAGCCCTATTGCCAGCTAACTCCTGATTGGGGATGATATGAGAGTGTACTGGAACAGCCAATGTGGCTGAATGTCTCAAAGACATGGGGGTCTGCAATGACAGAATAGAAATGTATGCCCTGCTGCAGCAGTCCACGTGTCATCTTTGCAATATATGGGGACCATATTGCACCTATCTTTCCACATAGAGACTAAAGCGTGATTTGCCCAATCACAAGAAAACTGGGAGCAAGAGACTGAGCCTCCTGCTACTGAGATTACCTGTACTGGAGACATGGCTCATTATCTAAATGATTTCAAATCTGCCCACAGCAGTTACATACAATATTTTGCATTTTGCACTCTCTTTGGGTACCCACTACCTATATTCATCCTCTTTGCTATTTATGGGAATGACATGGTATAATGTACATTTTATGTATTAACCAGGAACACTCTTCTGTCTCTGTATTTGCATGCTCATGAAGTGTTGACATGATGTTGTCTGTGACTTCTTGTTAATGGAAAGTATCATTTTTAAAAATACCACAGAGTTGAGAAGACTGAATTGAGACTCTCCGGCTGTCCGTGTTTTGTTACAACAATATGACTAATGTCTGATATGTTTTTCCAATGTTTTTGTGCCTCCTTGAATCATCTTAAAATGTTAGGATCCAGCCCAAAACAAATGATTATATTAAAAGCTGTACAAGAAAGAAGAATACAAATTCATTAAATTCACCAAGATGCAAAAAAACCTTACGTGGCTCAGAAAAGAGAAAAAAGATGTTGCCAGTCAACATAGAATTATGGCACTAAGCTTGAAATCAGGAGACAGAGTTGGACTGTCCACAAAAAAAAGTTATGTTAAATGAAGCTAATAAATTGAAACAAAAATTCTTTGAACCTTATGATGTAATAAGAAAGATAAATTATGTGGCAGTATAACTTCATGAACCCAGTCACCTTGTATTTCACACATCCTAGTGAAGACTGTCCATGAAAGACTTGCCTTTAACACCTCAACCACCAGTTCTTTTCTGTGAACATCCAGAATACATTGTTAATGCCATATTGAATTTATAAAGAATTAAGGGCTGGTTGTTCTATATTCTGACTGGAAACTGTATACTCCTGAAAAACGACCATGGCAGACAGCTACTCATTTCTTTGCCCAAAGATTGCTAAATAATTTCCACCAGAAATACCCTGACAGACCTCGTGCAATGAGAAAGCTCCTGAGAGAGGTGTCCTCCCAGACTGAAACAGGGTACCCACTCCCCATGCTCAAACCTTCCACATATATGTAATGTAATGTAATGTATGTATACTTGTAAAGAGCACTGTTACCTCGTTACGTGGCGTCCTGGCGCTGTATACCGCTGGGGAACCCGTCCTGGCTTTCCCTGTGAGAGGGCACCCCCAAGGTGAAGCCAGGCATCCCCGGCGTTGCTGGGGCCGTTGTGGAGATTAAGCAAGCTATTGCCCAGAGTTGCAGAGTGGGACCCATGGTTAGCGTAGGCACCTAGAAGAGAATTATCGAGTCCGCGGACATTGACCCAAGACCCTGCCGCGTCGGGAATTGAACCCTTGTCCCGGGCCGACTTCTGCTTCAAGGTCTGCCGCTTCTAACCAGTGAGCCACACTTGCCCACATATCCTCTACTGCCATCTCCCCCTGGTGGGGAAGAGCACATAACAGGACAATGCACTTACTAAATTAATGTGCACAAATGCTAGCACAGGTGCTTGCACAGATTTTGTTGGCCACCTTGGTGTGGACTAGGTATAGAGGCCATGTTTGAACAATCATTAACTACCAGTTCTTCAGGAAACTTAGTGAAGAAGCTTAGTGTGTTTGTTGCTTGACCTAGAACATTTATGAGGTAGAAAATGTAACAACCGCACCTACCTGTGAGTCTTGTGGTCCAGTTGGCAACTGGTTTTCGTTTCTTAAAGATCACATGCTGAGCGTTGAAGCACAGCGAACCCCAGGTACCTGTGGTGTATAAAATTAAGCAATGCGAAAAGATTAAATGTTCCCATAGGAAACAAAGATTCATCTAGTTGAGGAAAAAAATTAAATATACCTATATGACATCAGTTATGTGATGTTATATTATTATCCAACATGCATTTCTAACTCAAGTCATTGGTAACTCATCAGAGGAATTCGCTAAGAAAAATACAGTTTGAAGGAAACCCTAAAGTTCTGTTTCAAAATAAATGAACAAGAGTGACCGATTGTAAAGAAAGAAAGATATGTGTTTAGTATGTGAGGCTCAAGATTCAATCATTTAAAAAGAGTCAGTCAATTTGATTGAACTACTTTATATCAACACTACACAATATAGAGTCATACTAAGATTGAGGACAGAGTATCAAGTGAAAAAATATTCAATTGTAAGTGCATATAAGGAATTATACATTTACTATGTCTTACTCCACATCTACATAGCTTAAATATATATGTAGGTACTGGTTTTCCTCCAAAAGAGTGTTTAAAAGAAAAATCCAATCAAGAATACTTCATTTCTCACCACCTATCCGCACTTGAAGTGACATCACTAGATTGCTCATCATCCACCTGCACAGGAAGTTATATCTCTGAATTTCCCATCATCCATCTGGACAGGACGTGAAATTACTACTCACCCCCAAAAACATTCTTTAAGAGAAATAGTAAAGCAGGAGGACTTCATTTCCCATCACCCATCAACACTGGAAGTGACATCATTGGATCACCAATCAACCTCCTTTACAGGAAGTGACATCACTGAATTTCCCATCATCCATGTGGATAGGAATTGGCATTGCTGGTTTCCCACCAAAACATTCTGTAAAAGGAGGAAACCAAGACAGCTTCATTTCCCACCAGCCATCAGCACAAGAAGTGACATCATTCGATCACCCATCACTCACCGGCACAGGAAGTGACATGACAGAATCTCCCATCATTCATCCAGACAGAAAGTGGCATTGCTGGTTTTCCAGCCAAAACCATCTTTAAAAGCAGAAGCCAAGCAAGAAGCCATCATTTCCCATCACTCATCATTACATAAAATGACATCATGGCACTCCTCCTCTTCCAGGACCTACTAAATAACAGCTCCAACACGAACACACAGCAGATATGCTACTGGCACACCAAAGGCAACCCCATCTTAGCCTTTGGCACCTGGATGGTACACAGTGCCAGGATCTCTGGTTCAATCATCACTCAGAATTACTTTACAGCACTCTTTAGGTCACCAGACCCCGGACGTGGTTTTCTTCAACAGGTGCAGCTCTGCACCTCACACCATGGTATGAGCTTTCACCTGTATCCACTGCTTGTTCTCCAGCCGCCACCCACCCACACTGAACACACAAATACTAAGACTGCCTCAACACCCCTCCCAACACACAGACAGAAAAATTAAACTAGCAACACCTACACCACACTCCACACCAAACTCTCACATCGGCGTCCGCTCGCAAGCATGCTACTCAAAAGACAATCATTCAGCAAACACAGAATCGAAATATGGAACCTTCTGACAATGATGCCTCCGACATTCTCTTCATCACAGAGATGTGGCTCAACCCCTCATCAGTTTCTGACATCTTCATGGCAATCCCAGTGAGCTGCAAGATCGCTCAACAGGACCACCTTCATAAGCCAGGAGGAGGACTTGCTGTCATCAATAAGGAATCCATCCAATGCAAAACATCTACAGAGAATGCCACCTTACTCATAAAAACACCTACACGTCATGCTGCAAATCTCTGAAAAATTCACCCTGAACGGAACCCTTGCCTACTAACCACCCGGCCCAGGAGTCACTTCTCAACCTCATAAAAAGTTTGTCGTTCCTCCACCATCGACTCAAGAGCCTACATTCTCTTATCTGACCTCAACTTTCACCTGGAAGACCGGAATGACCCCTGCCTCACAGCACTCCTCAAAAGCCTGAACAACATCGTACTCCCCTAAGCCCCTCACAAAACCAACAAAAATTGCAGGACACGGACTGGATCCCGTATTTCCCAAAAGCAACAGCATCAAATACAACTCCACCACACAGTTCACATTGACCTACCACTTCCTCATCCAATTTTAAATCAACATAGCTCAAGTCAACACCCCTACCAGGTTCAGAACTCCAAGCCACAGCTGGGGCAACATCACAGAATCAGACTCGCTTCGTACCCTCAACACTGATCAACCTAGTCCCACAAACAACTTTGACATGCACATCAACATCTTCAACAACTGATCAAGAACCGTGCTGACGCCCTCCCACCCATCAAAACCAACAAGCATAGCAGATCAAAAAAGTAGGGCAGCTTGTACACAGAAGACCTCAGAGACACCAAACAACGCTGTAAACAGCTAGAAAGGAAATGGAGAGGTAGCCACAACAAAACTGACAAAACTACCTACAAGACCGCACTCAGATGCTATCACCAGAAAATTAGAGACAACAAGAAAAAAGCTCTAGTGGACAGCATTTGAGGAAACTCCATCAGCTGAAAGGGGATCTTAATGATGATGAAAGATTTCATCTCGCCCTCATCCACTGGGAACAACAGTACTGCTCTCCAACAACTCTGTGACAACCTATCCAACTTCTCCAGAGCAAAATGGCAAAAATCTACAGCACCTTTGCACACCAACCTAATCCAACTTCCGGAGAACTCATCGCTAAACTACCCAAAACCAACCAAGATGGACACCTGACTGAATGGACAACCTCACCAGTCATAACACAGCTGCAATCACACAGATCATCCACTCAGGGTCTCCAATGGACCTATGCCCCCACCATATCTACAACATGGTAACATCACCAATCAGCATCACCCTGACCCACATCATCAACACCACCATCACGTCTGCCTTTTTTCCGGATGAATGAAAACTTTTAGAAATAAGCACCCTCCTCAAGAAGCCCACAACAAATCTGGATCAACTGAACAACTTCTGACCCATCACGCTGTTCTCCTAAACCACGCAAAGTCATTGGGAAGGCCATTAACAAGTAACTCAAAACTGGGCAGAGTTCACTGAGGTCTACAATGCGGAACCCCGTGAAGTGCTGCAAAAACTCTGCCACACTCCGCGGAGTTCCGGAAGCGGCAGAGTGAGGAGTTGCGCTGTCGCACTGAATGGCACCAAACACAACGCAAGGGGGTGCTGTTTTTTTCTGCCGCTTGAGAAGATGTTCCACTCAAGGGTAGCTTTCTCATGGTGAGCATCAGGTTTCCCAACGTGAGCTATAGTGACCTGCTGTGACCGCCCGTTTTGAGAAATCTCACCCGCAGGTGGTGTAGCATGTGATTTTTCTTGCTTGGCCACTTAAAGTTGGTGAGCCACGAGAGAGGATAAACACTGCTTAGCACTGCTATGCAGAGTTTTTGGGAACTCTGTGCTCTATGTGGAGCATGTGAGTGAGAAAATCTTAACAAACTCCATTAGTGAAGCGGAATTTTACATCCAGGCCTGCTCAAAACCCAAATTGAACTTCACAATCTTCTAGAAAATACACATTCAGGATTTAGAAAGAACCACATCACCGAAACAGCACTCATTGTGGCCACAGCCAAAATTTGAAATATCCTTGAGCAGAGAGAAACAGCAACATTCCTCCTACTTGACCTCTCTGTCACCTTCGACACTGTCTACCACAACACCCTCATCAGAGAACCCCACGGAAATGGCATACATACATTCACTCTCAAATGGATCTGATCCTCACATGAAGAACCCAGAGCTTCAGGCTACCACCCTTCACATCAGAGACCAAGAAACTGATATCCAGTGCTGCACAGGGACCATCCCTCAGCCAGTTGTATGATGTTACAATGCATTCCATTGCAACGCGTGTCTTTATCACGCTTGTATTACAACAGGAATGCCATAACCACACATATTCTTTACCACAAATATGCCTTTACCACAAATACCTGCAAACACATTTATTGTAAAAGCATGAACATTAAAGCCATATTCATGAGGAAGGTTTTACCTAACCCCTGTCCTGAGTCCTAAAACTGGTCTTGTGTGCCCCCCTCCAGCCCCTGCTCTTTTTCAAAAGGCTCCCCTGAGCCCTAAAAGCTAAACCCCACACAATGCCCCCCTAAAAAATTACAATTAACCAACTCCAACTATTAATCTGCAGCCACCCTCTCCATTCCCAATCCCTCTTTCTCCACAATGTCACCTCCTATCCAGCTCTCCTGAGGTGCGGCACACGACCTAAAGAGAAAGCGGAATGATCTCTCCATTTCCTCTAATGGTGCTAATAGCCTTCAACACCCTTACCACACACATAACTTTACCATACATACCTTTACAATGGATTAAATTGTAAAGTCATGCATAGTAATGGTGCACACCCTTACCATGTATATACCAATACCTCTACCATACATACCTTTATAACATAATTTTTTGAAAAGACATGCATAGTAAAGGCTATGCATGGTAACGGTGCATGCGTTGCAACACATGCATTGTAAAGGAAATGCGTAGAAAAAGCGGCATTTCAAATGACTGTTTCCCCATTCAGCCCCACTGTTTTTACCATGTGCATGACACTGCCCTCAACATCATCCGATCACAAGACATCATCATCATCTTCTATGCCGATGACACACAACTCCTACTTTTCCTGACGGTCAAGACAAACATCAGCAGAACCAACTTCAACAAATGCATGACCATGGTAGCAGACTGGATGCAAACTAACTGCCTGAAGCTCAACTCTGACAATACGGAATTACCGATCGTTGACAACAGAGTTCCCCATGGGACTCCACCTGGTGGTCGTCGGAGCTAGGATCAACACCCTCACCCATAGACCATGCTAGAAATCTAGGTATCATCCTAGAAGTCACGCTTACATGATTTCTCAAGGCAACACAGTGTGCACCTCCTGCTTCCGAATACTATGCATGCTGCAAAAGCTTTACAAATGGTTGCCTCAGAACACAAGACAAACCCTCATGTAAGCACTCATCACCAGCAGGATGGACAATGGCAGCACTCTATGCCAGCATCTCGAAACAACTCCTACACAGACTTGAGACCATCCAGAACATAGCTGCAAGACTCATACTCAACCTCCCATGATACCCACACATAAATGAGTATTTTCTAAGTTCCTTTGGAGCAGCTTCTGCTGTGTTTTTAAACCTATTGGGGTACCTTATTGTTGACCGGACGTTTGTTTGGGTACATTGTCGCTCCTTCCAGTATCAAGACTTTCCAGGTTAGTGGAATCAGGTTCTGAATAGTAAATAGCAAAATGAATGAAATGTCGAAGAAAATATAAAAAATATTGAAAGCATGTATTTCCAGAATCCTATAGTAAATCTGTTTGAAGGTGTTTGAAAGAATTTTGTATACAGAAATATAGTAAAATATAAATATCATGTTCTAAATATCATTCTCCAGACTAAGAAGAACAAAATTAGGGCAATAATAAATGTGGTGAAGTATGTCAAAGAAAAAGAGCAAGAAAAAAATCCTCAAAGTGGGTACAAGAGCTCCTATTTCTTATTTATACAAATGGGCTGGAGGCCTGTTTATTTTAAAGGGAGCTTGATTTCCCTAGAATTGACAGACAGTAAGACAGTAAGGTGGCCGCCTGAGTCGGAGCCTCCCTAGGTGCTCCTGGTTTGGGGATTGCCATTTGGCGAATATCACCGGATAAACCACCTCACCGGCCCAACACTCACCTGCCCCCTGCATCGGGCTGCGGACACCGCCGAACCTTCCCACAACAATGGAGTTTGGCAGTCAACTCTTCTGGATTTTCGTCCTCCACAGCTCTGGTCGGCGCCATCACTGGCCGGACCCCGGTGCTGCTCTGCTGGTTCCGAGCTCCCAGGCTGGTTCAGCACGTTGACCTGTTGCTGCTCTGACCGGTGGCCCCACAAGGACAGATACCATGTCGGTGAGCCCCTGACCTGTGGTGTCGGTTCCCGGACACCCGTGCCTACCCTGATGAGTCTGGAACCCCTGGCGTGGGGGATCTTGCCCGGTGGAGTGGAGCCAGCAGTGGGAGCTCTCTTGTGGGCCCTTGGGAGCTCAGTAGTGGGATCCTTGCTGCCGTCCCTGATGCCGTTCCTTGTCTAGGGATCTGCCTTGGCATTGCAATCTGCACTGGGGCTATGGCCGGCTACAACTGCGTGCTTGGGTGCCGTGAGCACGCCTTCTCCCGCGGAGGGCTAAATATCGTCATTGGCGTCGGATCGTCTGATCATCTGGTGTCCTAGTGGTCATTGTCTCGGGGACCAGCCAACCCGGAGGCTGCCCTGGTGCCATCGCTCCATATCCCAGGAGTTGCCTGGCTTCCACGCTGTACCTTGTTGTGCGTGTGCTCACAGGACCGGAGGATGGCCTCTGTTGTGCTCTCTATGGCGCCATCCAGTCCTGAAAATCCACGCTACACTTTTTAATTGAGCCCCACCTCTGAATTTCATAAACAAGAAGGCGCCAGGCTACGAGCTGCACTTACCTTTAAATAGGAATAAGTGCAATCAGACGGCTGCCTGATGCTAAAATGGCGGCCCCCCGGAAAACTCAAGGACATTGCTCTCAAATGTTGGGTCAGGTGAACATCACATAAGCTATGAAGGTAGCGCTTCGCAATTGGACTGCTCATAAACCTTCTGAGCAGCAAGTTTCTGTATTTATCTACACAGTAACCATTTCACAAGCAGACTGCATTTTGCCTGACCCTAAAATGGCAATAGTATGAAGACACTCCAAGCACCCTACATTGCCTGACCATGAAATGACTGAGCTCCTAATACAACATGATTATCCTCACCCTCACCAGCTATCTCTCCAGGGCGGCCAACCACCTATCTGCACCCTCGCCAACTATTCTCTCTAGAGCTGCTAACCAGGCAGTAAAATTCTGGCTCCAACACGGTGGGCAGCCATTCTTGCTACATAACTATCCCTATTGGTGCTCGAGCAGTCCACCTGAGCCAACATGGCAAGGCCTGGCCTGTCCACTATGAGGGAACATTCTTTCACTCTAGTCTACCCTCCAAACCTCTCCAAAACCACCACAAAATCCTTCAAGAACTCCACCCTGAAAAGACACCCTGAGACACTGATCTCTGACCGGCATTACAGCGCAGACAACGGCACAGTCATGAATGACCTCATCTTCTATTCTAGAAAAACATCTGCCTGGCGCAAAACCTTTGCTCACCACTTCAATGTACGTGCTATTAAGAACATTCCGCATGGCACTAAAATAACTATAGAACCCTGCCTAATGCTGTGAGCTGACCTCACCATCACTCTCTATAAAAACGGCATAGTTTTGATTAAAGCCTCCCCTAAAAACCTGAATAAATTTGCAGACCTTTTTTACCCATTTCAGAAACCACATGCTCAATACTGGTAGGGTAATTAACTCCCGCATTGATGAGCCCTCGTCCAGACCACCCAACGAGGCTAGCCACCACAAACCTCTCCAAGATCTTCCAACACTGATCACCCTAAAGTCTGTAGCAAGTCTCCAGGTCTTGTAAACAGAATCACTTCTAGACCTTTGGTCCCCTCCCAACTAGCTCCCCAAGAAGACCATGTCACCAGTACACCCTCCTTGAACCACGCTACAGGTCGCGCTTACCATTCCCACACTGTTGAGTCCTCACCCAGCCCCCTTCCAGCATGGCAAGCCACTCACTAAAACCCCCTTAGGTATCCCATCATTGACCACCTAAAACAATCCAGCACATCTTCCTGCCTCGCCAACTGAATCACCCTTAGACCTTTGGTCCCCTCTCTACTAGCTCCCCAAGTAAACTATGTCATTGTTACGCCCCCTAAGACTTACAATACAAGTTCTGCTTGCCCTTCCTGCCCTCAATCCAACCCGCAAAGGGGCTCCAACATAGATCCTATGGCTTACAATACAGGCCATACTAGTCATTCAACTCTTTCACCTATTCCCACTGTCAGAACCGCTCCCGAACCATTGCCCCCCTGCCGTCCAGCACCTCCTTCTTTTAGGTACATAGATTCTCTGCACGCCAGAGCTACCAAACTTACCCAGAGCAGTCATATTTCCATCCTGGAGCTTATGAACCTCCTCCACCTTGCTGAACTCTCCCTTACCAGCCTCATGCCCCTGCCAAACACCACCTTCCCACAATTGACAGAGCTCACTAAACAACCTCTTCCGTTATCCTTGAGACATCTTCGCCCGCAAGCACCCATGCCACCTATCAGAGGAAGAAACCTGTACTTTTGTTCTATCCTACAACTCTACCTTTGCCACTCCAAGTCAACTAGATCTTACTGAAATGAAAATCCTTGCACCCTCCGAAGACCACAACTCTACCCCAGCTATCGCTCATCCTTTAGACGCAAGTGCCGAACACGCCATCTGCGCGGTCACTAACAACCCCAACAGACCAGCTCCCCTCCGCAACGGAATTTTGGTCAAGAGACTCCAGAACCTCCTTCCAATTCCTCTCTATCTGGTCTTTTAATTAATTGCCGGTCAGCAGCTAAGCACGCCGCAGATATTGCTGATCTCATCCTCTTCAAAAATCTCGACTTAGCGATCCTTACCGAATCATGGCTCAACGAATCCTCATCTCCATACCTTGACCTCCTTGTCCCTCCTAACTACAACATCGCAAGGCTAAACAGACAATCTGAAAAGAAAGGAGGAGGCATTGCCTGCATCTACCCCTCCAACCTTCTGGTCACGGAACTTCTGGCGGACACCACTGAATCCTGCCAATACCTTGCCCTTGCTATTCACAGCAACTTCACCCTACTGGGCAACCTGCACATCTTTTACCACCCCCCAGGCACGAATGACTCCTTCACCGACCACCTCATGGAAATCATCACAGCTAAGAGTCCCAATATTGCCAATGAAATTGTCCTTGCTGACTTTAACTTGCACTGGAACGATCCAAAGGATTCACATGTCAACGCCATCAAGGATGTCCTGGCAAATCAAGCCCTGACCCAAGCCTGCTCACTACCAACTCATTCAAAAGGGGCCACCCTTGACTGGATTATCTCTACAGAATCAATAGTCAAGCTCATCTCTATAGTGACTGGTCTGACCACTACGCCATCACCTTTCTCCTACCTGGCACCCACAAGAAAGGGGCATCGCAACCAGTGATTCCTAAACGCTGGATCAGAGACACTAAGAACCTGGACCGCAGAGAACTCGAGGCTCGCTGCAAATCCGACCAACCCCCTCGCATATCACATTAGTCAGCGGCCTCAATGATCATTATTCTGCATCTATCTCAAACTTCCTGGATGATCAAGCCCCACTAAAGCTGAAAAGTACCCAAAACAAAGACAGAAACCCCTGGTTCACGGGATCCCTTAACAACGGGAGGAGAGTCCTCTGGCAAGCTTAAAGATCCTGGAGGCAGCACCCCTCTGCCGCTCACCCAAAACTCCTCCACCAGGCAAGAAATGCCTACAACAGGAACATACTCAAGTCCAAAAAAGACTTCTTCCAAACCACACTCGAGAAGACCAAGTACAAACCCCCACAAGCTCTTCGAACTGGTCAAAAAAAACCACCAAATTGGCCAAAACTTCAAAAGAAACTCCCAAGTCTCTTATATCCTCAGAGGAATTCTCCTCCTTCTTTGCTGCCAAAATCCCAGCCCTCGGAAATGAACTTAACTCCATCACGTACCCCCAAACACCTCTCGACCCGCCTCCTCCTGCCACGTTGCCCCCACGGACTTCACCCAAAAACCCTGCTCACTGGGCTGACTTCAAACTCCATGACGACTCAGTGTCCAAAATCCTATCTTCCCTAAACACTAATAACCATTTTAATGACCCGCTTCATTCCAACTGCCTATTTGCCGTCGCCCAATCCATTATTCCTAGCTGGACTACAATAATTAATGCCTCTCTCAGGCAAAGAACGATGCCCGACTCTCTAAAAGCTGGCCAAGTCCTCCCCATTCTGAAAAAGCCGTCACTGGATCCAGCCTCCCCTGACAACTTCAGACCCATTTCCAACGTCCCCCTCTTAGCCAAAGTGGTGCAGAAATGTGTGCAGCAGCAGATAAGTCAACACATCAACAACTTCCACCTGCTTGATGACTTCCAATCTGGATTCAGACCAGGGCACAGCACCAAAACCACTATGCTCCACATCGTTGATGTTGCTCTCCAAGCCTTTGACCAAGGCAAAACCTGTCTCCAAATCCTCCTGGACCTATCCTCAGCCTTCGACACGGTCAACCATGAAAAACTACTAGAACACCTCAAATTCAGGATGGGTTTGGATGGCACTGTTCTAGAATGGCTCAGGTCCTTCCTCCAAAACGAGTCCAAGAGATTACTTGTCAATGGCAACCTATCAGCACCATCCCGGGTCACGGTTGGAGTCCCTCAAGGATGAAAACTTTCCCCCCACCCTCTTCAATCTTTACCTGGAGCCGCTTACCAAAGTACTACGCACTGCTAATATCTCCTATCATATGTACGCTGATGACACTCAGATCTACATCAAAACCGAATCTCCAAGAGATACTCTCCCTGAACGATGCCTTGAAACTCACTGTCCAATGGCTCTCATCTAATCAACTCAAACTCAACGCAAAGAAAACTGAATTTCTCCTGATCGCTCCGCCTAACACTAACCCTGAGATTCAATATTGGATTAAGGCTATCACAGCCTTGAGTTGCCCACCAAACATCGTGCATTTGACCAAATCCCTGGGAATCATCCTCGACAGCAATCTGAACATGCAGGACCACATCAATTCAATGGCCAAATCAGTCATATTCCATCTGAGCTATCTTAGGATATTGAAACCCTGACTCGATGTTCCCTACCTAACAATGGCAGTCCAAGCAATTGTCATCTCTAGACTGGAAAATGGCTGTTCTACCCTCTCTGGTCTACCGAAGATCTCCCTGGCACCTCTAAAAGCCTGCCTCAATGCGGCCGCCAGACTACTCAGCGGCACAAGGAAATACGACCATATTTCCCCGCACTTGAAAGCTCTCAACTGGCTTCCCTTGGAGTCAAGAATACAGCTCAAAGTAGCATGCATCACACACAGGGTATTATATTCTAACTCCCCCGCATATCTGAGGCAGAAACTAGTGATTTATAGAGGAATCATAAACTCCTAATCTGCCAGAGACCTCCTGCTCCAACCTGCACGCTTTCAGGTAAGAAAAAACCTACAATCGGGCTGTCTCCGGGGCTGCTCCAAGAATATGGAACTCTCTCCCACCTGACATTAGAAGAATACCCTCTCTGACTTGCTTCAAAAAGGATGCCAAAACATTCCTCATGGGTAATTTTCACGTCTAAACTTTGCCTCTACCACCACCATGGCCCTGATCTATACCCATCTATTGCCTCCCTTCAGATTATCTAGCTCACCCCATCAGAAACCTGGGGGATTGTTTATAACGAAATCTGTATATCTCATCTTGAGTATTTGGATGTTTAATCTGTAAATGGGTGACCTATCTCCCTCATGTACCCTGCACCCTGCCCTCCTTCATTCGATCCGTAATTGGATGATGCTATGGCTACTCTGTACATGACTATGTTTTCCTGTAATGCTCTCTGATACCCTAACGGGTCAAGTTTGCGCTCTATAAAACACATAAATAAAAATAAATAAATAAAAATAGAATTTGTAAGAATTTTGTCCCTCTGCTTTCATATGTAGATGATGCAGTGTTATTGGCAAGGACAGTTATGAGTTTGCAGAAATCCCTTGATGTTTTTATAGATTGTATGACATCTCTTGATTTAAAAAGTTAATTTGAACAAATCATATATCATGGTATGTGGCTCTAGGACCACAAAAACAAAAACCTTTGTTGTTCAGGTAAAGGAGATAGAAAATGTTTGTAATTTCTCGTACCTGTGTAATTAATTTTATAATGAGATGAAGTGGGATCCTCTCTTGTTCGGCAGAGCACAGCAGACAAGAAGGACTGTGGATACGCATTTTCAGTTTGCCTGCTCGTTGGAACAAAAACCAGTAAAATATTTATTTACTCTTTACAGGGCTAAATGCCTCCCTATCACTACACATGGGGCAGGGGTATAGGAGTATAATAGATGCCAACAGCTCCAACTAGTAGAGAACAATGTTATCAAAAGATCACTGATGGTACCAAAAAGTGCCTCCATTTCACTCTGCCATGCAGAATTGGGCCAAGAGCTTATAGAGGACCATATTGTATGTGCCCCATCGTATTTATGGGCTAAGATCTGGCTCTCGGAGAACTCAGCTTTCTCAAGAGATATTATTAAGGACTGTCTCAACATGCATAGAGCTGTCAAGATTCCCTGCTTTCATTTTTTTGGGG
Organism: Lissotriton vulgaris; assembly: GCF_964263255.1. Classification (NCBI taxonomy): domain Eukaryota; kingdom Metazoa; phylum Chordata; class Amphibia; order Caudata; family Salamandridae; genus Lissotriton; species Lissotriton vulgaris. The sequence continues at coordinate 422,668,143 of NC_141691.1, forward strand.
ACATGTTTCTAGAGTTAGGCCTAGAGGACTTTTATGGAAAACCCCAAAAGAATTCCCCCAAATGCCTAAGACTTTCAGAAACAGGCGTTCCTTACTGGGAGTAACATGCTGAATTGTCACCATCAAAGCCATTCAGGAGCTATTCACCTGGCGTTTGCTTCTCCACAATTGTGCCTAACCTTTTCTACAAATCCCCAAATCAGATTTTATCTCACTAGGTTTCAGATATGCAGTGTGCCCTTTTTGGTAGCATTCCCTCATCAAGGAGGATGGCCGGAGAAGCTTATGTCTCGCCTGTGGGATAATTCATCTAAGCAAAGCAGCTTGCACTTTGCAGTATTTTACACACCTTATAAGTCAGTGAAAACTAGATTTCTGCTTCCATTATTAAGAAACCTTTGTCCATGTTCATATAGCGATGGTTTCAACTATTTGCACTCATTGCCTTCCACTGGCATCTGTTGGACCCGGGGCAGGTTCCCCCCGAGACTTTATGCGTTTTTCTAGCCTGTTTCTGTGACCTGGTGTTGGTGATTTTAGGCCTCTGCTCACTTTTTCACTGTGGTACAGTGTAAAGTGCTTGAGCTCTCTGTGTATGTGTGGTGAGTGACCTGCCCTCCCATAGGAATGAATGGGGAATATGTATGCCCATGGTAGTTCCTGATGTGTGGGGAGTGCAGGGGCGAGTTTGGTATGAGAGAACTCGTGAGACTGAATGCTGCGAAATGGTATATGCGGCATGACTGTGCCTAGTCTAGAAGTGCCACTTTTAGAAGTTGGCATATTTGTGTAATTTGTGTCTGGCGTGTGATTGGCTGGTGAGCCTGGGTCAGGAGTGCCTGGGCCTGCTTGTGGATTGACTGTCTGGTTTGAGGGTGACAGGGGCTGGAGAGCCCAGGAGGTTGTCTGAGTCAGCCCATGGATGAAAGGCATCATCTGCTGCCAGGGAAGTGGGAGGAGATGGCACCTGATAGTGAAGGGCTGTGCCTGCCAAACCACAATGCTGGCTCCACCCCCCGCCGGGCGACTGTCACCTCTGTCCCTGATACTGACAGGACTTCCCTATAACCAGTTCTAGCTCCTTCTCACACTGCCTACACAAAGACTTCAAAGACTTTTCTGTGTATAAGAAGGGGCTGTGTCCCCTTTCAAAATTTTCTTGTTTCTAACTTGAATCTGCCAGGGGCATGCTGCTGCTGGGGCTCAGGGGAATCCCTGGGCCCTGCCCAGCCCCTGAAGGCCTGATGGACTTTTCCCTGGATGCTGGAGGATTTTCCTGCTGGGGGCTAGGCTGCTCCATCTTTTATTCCTAAAGCTTTGCCAAGAACTGCTGAGGAGACCGTGTGTTGGATTGTCCAAACGCGTGTTTCCTAACTGCCAGCTGTATGGAGTGATCGCTGTGCTCATCGGCACAGATTCAGGGGGTGAGGAGAGACCGTGGTGTTTTCCTGTGACTAGGATTCCCCCCTGTCGCTCTGCTGGTAAAAGGAATGTTCTGCCGCGATCTACGGCCCCAAAGGACTCTTGCCGTGTTCAGGAGCTGCAGCGGCGAAGATCGGAGCCGCCGCGCTCCCATTGGCTGAAGGAGCCGAGCCCCCTTGCTAACGCCGCGACGGAATTGGCCCATGCGCCGCGGCCTCATCCTGGTTGCCGCGCTGTGATTGGTCGAAGAGAGGAGCATCACGGAAGGCCTGTCCCGGGTGCCGCACTGCCATTGGCTGACTCCCGGGTGCTGCTGGAGGCTCGACACAGGGGCCGCGACTGGATTGGCCTGCACCACTGAAGCCGCCGAGGAGTGTTGCCTGAAGCCACCCCAGCGAGGAGCCGGAAAAAGAGTCAGCCGTTCGACCCCGTTCTCGCCGAGGGAATCTCCGAAGTGCCGTGTGATCACCGCCGGGCCCGGGAAGGAGTGAGCTGACCTCACCGAGGGAGCCGGAAGCGATGCTTGCCCCTGGCCTGCCGTCCCTGATTCGGAGAGCCGAGCTGCCTCCCCCGCGGCTCGTTGGATTGCCGAGAGCGGGTGGGAGAGCAACCGGGACCGGCCGGGGCAGGGAGCGAGTGTGTTCTGTCAGGCGCAGTGTACCTGAAAGCCCTCCGAAGTGCGAGGACGTGCCGGTTGAGAGGCACAGAGTCAGGGCGGCCCGATTGGCAGCGGGTCGCCCCAATGTTGTAGGGCCCTAAGAAGGCTCTGAGGGGGCATTTCTTTGTGTAGAGCCCCGAGGCCCCCCTGCCCACATTATTGTTTGACGTGCCCCGAGAGGCTCATAGGGGCATATTTGTTTAGAGCCTGTGTGGCTCCCACAGTGGGTGCAGTTTGCGCCCAAGGGTCAGTGAGGACCCTGTCGCAGTTTGCTATTTCCCAGCTGCCTAGCAATTAGTGGGCAGCTGCCCCATTTAGGTTTTGGGATGTCCTCAGGTGCCCAGCAAGTAGTGGGCACCTGCTTCGCCATTGGCGCATCCCTGGACTGGCGCTGCATGGCAGCGCGCCCTGACATTGGACACAGGGCGTCTGAGCCCCAACAAGGCCAGTTGGCCTAGGGACTGCCACAGGTGGTGGCTTATGTAAGTTGTGCGCAATGTGGTTATCTGCTATGTCTAGGATGGTAACTGCCTACTGTGTGTTTTTGCGCTATTGAGTTGTTGTGCACCTCTGAATGTATTTCTATGCATCATGTGTCTTCCTTTCTTTCCCTGCACTGCACCTCTGAATGTTTTTAGACATCATGTGATTTTTGCGCTATTGTATTGTTCTGGCACCTCTGAATGTGTAGGTTTATGCATCATGTGTCTTCCTTTTCCCTGCGCTGCACCTCTGAATGTTTTAGGCATCATGTGTCTTCTTGCGCTGCACCTCCGAATGTATTTTTATTGCATCATGTGCTCTGTTCTGAACACCGCTGAATGTGTAGGTTTATGCATCATGTGTTTCTCTTTACTACTCCTCTGAATGTATAATTATGCATCATGGGTAAATGCTGTGTGATACTTAGGTGGTTGTTCTTTTTAGTACAGGTGGTCTTAGTGTGGTCCTGGTCCCCTACGTGACATGCTCCTAAGGTGTTTAGGGTGGCGTAGGTGGTACTTACCTGTTACCAGTAGATACTGGTTGTGATTTCTAACTGTTACTTTGTGCTACAGTGATTTTATATTCTTTTATTATAATTTCTGACAGTATTTCATTTCTATTAAGTGCTGATTCTGACAGTGGCCCATGTGGCCCTGTCTTGTGAATAATCCCTTGTAAATTTTGCCCGTGCCAGTTGGCACAATGTACATGTGTGATTCTATCTGATGTGTTTTTACAATACAAAAGTTATTTTATAATAACCTTGTGTGGAGTCTCTTTTGTGGTGTGCCTAGTATGTTGTTGCTGTTGTGTGCCGGCGCAAATGCTTTACACATTGACTCCGAGTTTAGCCTTACTGCTTGTGCCAAGCTACCAAGGGGGTGAGCAGGGGTTATCTTGGCGTGTGACTTCCTTGCCCTGACTAGAATGGTGGTTCCTGCCTGGCTTTGGCGTCAGCCTTAGCCTACCAGAAATAGCCAGTTCTAACAGCATCTATATTGCGGTAGCAAATTTTATTAGGAGTTCTGTTGTGATCAGAAATCGCTGCAAGTGAAATTTGCACAAGATTGCCAGAGAATGATATTGATAATCTTGCAGTTGGGGAAGAATGCATTGTTTTTTTCTCTGTTGAAGTATTCTGAATTGTAAAAGATTTAATACTGTAAACTTTTATGATTCCTCAAAACGGAAAAAAAGTTTTTTTGACTGAGTGACTGAATTTAATTTTTCATGTTAGCTAAAAACATAAATAATTATAATTGAAAGTTAAAAAGTGTACAAATTGTACATATTTATTATTTGATTCTGAAATATTTGATTAACCTTTAATAACCTTTAGTAACACTTTAGAAGTGCAGTTTGTGAATAGCAATGTGCTTACTCTTTTGAGGATGGGTGGTCGTACCTCCCTAAACAACTTCCTCACTTCTCCTCTCCGCTTTAATCATTGCCCTCTGTCACTAACACATTTACTAATAAAACTAATAGAGAAGTGGATGTAGACTACAGAGTTAGGGTAGAGATCTCCGCACCGAAAAAGACAGGTGAGGTGGAAGCGGAAACTCCACACATAAGTCTGTGAATAGCATTTTGTAGTATATTTGTAGCACTATTGCAAAACTACAACATATACTAAAAGATGCAGATGGTGAATAGACCCTATTATGAGAATATATTTAAATAAGATAGAAAAGATCAGGAAATCCCTACTAACACTATAATTTTATTTGTAACAAACAGAGAAAGACTGCAACTACTGCAATGGTGAAGACTCTGTTTGGCAATCCCGACGATGGCCTCAAACAAAGATATTGTCTAAGCATTCACATTGAAACAATTGCACCCTGCTTGAGCCAACTACCCTTAGGTCACTTATACTACCATCTTACATATACTGCATCTACTAGCAACAGAGCCATGTGCTGTAAAAGCTGGGGCTTAACAAAGTGTGTAATGTGTGTTATTCTTATGTGTGTTTGAGTCAATACTACCCATCACACATTAGTAATTATGTTCCTTAAGGTGTACTCAATCAGCATGAAGACAATCCAAACTAATATGCAGTTGCTAATTTCTCATCTATTCTAGGTGCCCTTGACTTCTATATATCTAATATATGTACACAAGGCCATCAAACTTCTTGAGTGGATTATCATAACTAAGGAGGTTATTATGATGGTGGAAGGACCGCCACTGCCAGGCCAGCAGTGGCTGATCTTCCGCCATCACTCACCATTTTACCCACCGCCCAATTAGGATGGCGGTGGGTACCGGAGCGGACGCAAAGTCCGTCTGCCACTTCACTGCCAAATACAATCGTCCCCATTGCCTGGCGGAGGGCGCAGGGCGCCTAAAATGATGGGGGTGCCTAGCAAGCCCCGTCCAACAAATTAGAATGGCTTTTGGAAAGCCTTTCCATGGCGGCGATGCTGCCATGGAAATGCTGGCAGGGATTGGCTTTGTGGGCCCGTTGCAGGCCCCCCTTGTTGGGGAAGTTGTTGCTGCATTGGGGGTACCCATGGTACCCTCCTGCATTTCCATGTACCAAGTGGCAGGCAGCGCATGGTGCCTGCCACATAGTGCAGGGAAATGCTCAGCATGGCATTTTTGCGTTGCGGACGGTGCTGAAGCCAGCAGCACCGTCTGCAATAATAAAAGACCAGTAAGGTGGGCGCATCCTAATTGCAATGGTGAAATCACCACATGACTGGCGGTTGGTCCCAGCACCGCTACGACCATTGTAATGAGCCCCTACGTCCCCAGACCCTCTCCAGTCTCTTACAAAGTGTTTTCATAGCCTGTAGTTCCTCAGTAAACTATGGGGCTGGGGGTTGAAGCCTGGCAGAGTTTTGAAGGGCTGAATGTGATCTAAGGAGTTGCGCAGGGAGTTGTCCATTTGGAGCTGATCAAGCTTTGTATCTCCCAAAGAGTTGGGGAATGAGTGCTCAGCTGACTGTTATGGGCCAGATGTCCAGCTTTGACCAGGGCCTAGCATTGCTCTGAGGTTTATTCCTCTCCCTGAAAATGCTAGGAGGGATAGGTACACTAAAAGCGACATCTAGATGATCCAACCACAGAAATAGTAACAAGGGAAAAGAAAGAGGACTATGTTGAAGAACACTGGATCTAACAAGGCTCTTGCTTCATGGACTGGGGTGGAATTAAGGAGATGTAAATTCAATGCCCATAGATCTTCAATAAGAGTCTGGCCAGTACAGCAGTGAGGAGCCTTTAAATGGATATTTAGGTCTCCCAGATCTACGAAATTGGCTGACCTAAGGATTAAGGGGCCTAAGAAGACGGGTAATGACTTGACCCAGCTGCCTGCATTAACAGGTGGGCAGTAGATTAGAGCACGGGAAAGGGTACATTTAGGAGAAAGTTCCAGCGAAAAAGACACAGCCTTGCAGAAAGTGATAGGCAGAGCTTGCATTCTACATATATATGTGTTAGAAATGGGGGTCTCTAGTTGGAAGAGGTAGTTACCTTTGTCCAAATAGGGGCCCTTGCTTCTAGTCAGGGTAAGAAGGATACACTCCTAAAACAACCCCTGCTCACCCCCTTGGTTGCTTGGCATGAGCAGACAGGCTTATCTCAGAGACACTTTGTAAAGCATTTGTGAATACATACAGTAATAAAGTGAAAACACTATAAATGGACACCACACCAGTTTAGAAAAATAAGTAATCTTTATCTAAACCAAAACAAGACCAACCAACAAAAGTCCACTTACAGTTATCAAGATATCCTTTAAAATAGGTTATTCACTCAAATAAAGCTTGTAGCAACCAATAAGTCCACCTGAAGTTAAAACAGCATCATGACAGATGAAAATCCGAATGTATGGCACCGACCGCGAGGTGTGCGGTGAAGAAGGGCCCACAAAGAACAGTACCTTTGAAACAGTGAAAGCAAAGACGACGTACAACCCCAGGGGAGGAGAAGCCTCTGTTCCTTTCTGCAGTGCAGGGGAGGCAAAGCTTCAGTTCCTTACTGCGTTGGGGAGGTGACGTCACAAATGGCGGTGAAGCCTCTGTTCCTTATGACAGTGAGATATCGATGTGGCACTCCTTTAGTCCCTGTGCCTCAACATGGCTTTATCCCAGGAAGAGGCACGGTCAACCACATTAGCAGGATGGTTGCCCTGCTGGATTCTGCGGCGGCTTACCAAGCCCCATGTGGAATAATTTTACTAGATGCAGAGAAAGCTTTTGACCATGTCTCCTGGGAATTTGTATGGGAAACTGTGCAGTGGCAAGGGTATGGCCTCAGTCGTATTAGGGCAATACGAACTATGTACAAGTCACCTGCAGCTCGAGTATGCACAATAGGGCTTGAATCTGACCGGGATATACCTCATATATTTCAAATGCTTTTGAGCTCCGAGGCAGAGAGGGGGTTTGTCTCAAATTTAGAGCCTAGTTATTATAAGAAAACACGTTTTATAGGTGGTGTCTGCCGCCTACAAGGTATGGCTTCTGGTGCGACGGTATATGCAGATATGGAGGATTCATTTCTATACAACCACCATATCATCGGCGCTTCTGCCTTCTATTTTTTCAGACAGCACAATGACTAGATGGAGACGGAAGGGCATTGGAACTCTGGGAGACCTACTGGACAAAAATGGTATACTGTCCTATTCCTTGCTGATTTCTGAATTTGATTTATCTAAGGAGGACTTATTTAAGTACTTGCAAATTCAGAACTATTTGGTTAAGATGAGAAATGTAGGATTATTAACTCAGAAAATAATTTACTAGAGACAATTAGAGGGCGGGTGAAGATTGGTACCCTATATCAACTTCTCATTGATGTGTAATAAGAAGATTTGAAGGCGTAGAATTTAAAATGGAGCACTAGATTATTGCAGGAAGGGGATTTATTACATGAGTTGATTGTTTTAGCTGGAAAGCTCCTGGTATCTGCTAGCCTTCAGATCCAACTTTATGTGACTATATTTAATTTATACTTTACCCTGGCCAAAATAGCATGCTGGGGCTGGTTGAAGACTGATAAATGTACATGGTGTGGGGGAGATCAGGCTGATAACCTACATATGTTTTCAATGAACTCCTCAACATCTGATTGAATCATGTAAATATAGGTGTAGTATATCACACAACCTATTTCTGTAGATTTGTATAAAAAACCTGCACCATATAGTTTTAAATGTTTTTTGAACTTGCCAATGAACTACTTATAGAACATAATTGTGATGTTTTATCAAGGGGTTTGATCTATGCTAAAAAGGAAAAGTAAAAAGTAAAAAGTATAAAGTAAAAAGTAACACCTGACCCCGACTTTCCCTGCATAAATGCTCTTTTAATGTCTCTTTTAAAAAAAAAATTGTTTTATATGTATACCACATCCATGTACCGTATTTGTTGAAATATGAATGAAATGCCATCCCCACCTTTATATTTCTTTATATGCCTTTTATATGCCTTTTTATGCTTTCATATGTTTTCATACGTGTTTGTAGTATACTTTTATGATTTTAACTAATCGAATAAAGTATTTTTGACTCTGACTCTGACTCTACATATGTTTTTCATCTGCCCAGAGTTGAAGCTTTTGATCAGGAGGATAAAGGCCTTTTTAAAGGAGGTCACTGAAGAACAGATGCAGATTACCCCTACTGTTATGCTATTGGGGTTTTTAGAAGATTCTATGGCTAGGGGTGCTATGTATAAATTTAGGTATTTGATATTCATACCCGTCGCAGTGGCTCGACTGTGCATAACCACACTATAGCGACAGAAAGAACCACCGTCATTTGAAAGGCTATCATTTATCTGTAATTTAGAGTACAGTTTGTACGCTCTCAGTGGGTGGCAGAAACGGAGGAAGGGTAAGAAAATATGGGGCCCAAAAATTGACTATTTGGTGGACACCAGGGTTTAGTTTATAATTCATAATTCATATTGCTGGGTTAATGGATGTATGATGTTTATACCTACTATTTTCATATGGTGCTATATTTGATTAGTATCATAGGAATGAACTGTTACGTACGTTGAACTTAAGGGGGCTTTATGTAATGCTGATTGTTTTTTGTATTTATTTTATTCATTTATTTTATTATGTTTCTTATATAGCGCCCGAATCGACCCCAAGAGGTATCTCCGCGCTTTGAGTTCTTCCAAGATGCCAGATCAAACCATGGTCATAGGAGCCCTAGATCTTACACAGCAGGAAACAGATGAGTTTTCAAAGATTTCTTAAAGGCATGAAGATTGGTGATTTGTCTTAAGGTTAGGGGCAGAGTGTTCCAGAGAGTGGGGCCCTTATAAGACAAAGCACAACCTCCTTGTTTTGCCTTCTTAATCCGTGGAATCTGCAGCAATAATAGATTGCTAGATTGCAAAGAGCGAGCTGGAATATAAGGCTGAAATAATTCAGCCAAATACTTTGGACCAGATCCACAGAGGCATCTGTGAATTATACAATAGATTTTAAACTCAATTCTCTGGTGGATGGGCAGCCAGTGGAGTTTATACAGAAGAGGGCGGGCCGGGGACCTATTAGGAGCGTCAAGGACTAATCTGGCCGCCGTATTCTGGACCACCTGTAAACGGCTCAATTGCTCCTCGTTGGCTGAGAGGAGCAGTCCATTGCAGTGGTCCAATCTACTGACGACCAATGTCTGAACCAGTGTTTTCCTATAGCAATCATCCAGGAATTGGAACACACGCCTCAGGAGCCCAATGGTCCTGAAGCAGGTTCCCGCCACCAGATTCACATGTTCCTTTAGTAATAATGCTTGGTCAAGCCGCACTCCCAGATTTTTCACTATCTGCTTAGGGCAAGGATCAGCTCCCAAATCCATGGGCCACCACTCAGGCGACCATAGGAGGGGGCTTCTCCAAAAAGCACGACCTCCGTCTTGCTCACATTGCATTGTAAGCAATTGGAGGTCACCCAGTCGGATACTGCTCTCATACCGGTGGCAAATGCATTTTTAATTGCCGGTGGCATGGTATGGAAGGGAAACAAAAGCTGAGTATTGTCAGCATACGATACTGGGGTGAACCCATATTCTCTTACAATATCCGCCAAGGGGGCCACATACACATTAAAAAGTGTGGGGCTTAGGCATGAGCCTTGAGGGACCCCCTTAGTGAGGTCCCTAAAGCTCGAATAATGGGAGCCCAACTTGACGGTTTGTGATCGTCCCAAGAGAAAACTTTCCATCCAGGCCAGAGCCGAGCCGCCTATTCCAACCTTCTGCAGACGACCGAGAAGAATGTCATGTGAAACCGTATCGAAGGCAGCGGATAAATCCAACAGCACCAAGATCATGGAACCTCCTCTATCCTGTGTCATCCTGATGGTATTGGTCATGGAGAGGAGGGCCGACTCAGTGCTGTGGTTAGGTCTGAACCCAGATTGAGAGTGGTCCAGACCACCCATTGCCTCGATAAACTTAGATAGATAGGTATTCACATGTTTCTCGGTCATCTTACTGATGTGAGGAAGGAGGGAAATAGGATGGAGGTTGGAAAGTTCCGACCATGGCAAGGCTGCATTTTTCGAATAGGGTTCACCACCGCTCTTTTCCATTCAACTGGCACATGCCCATCTCTAAGAGAAAGATTGATCACTGTTTGAATTCCAAGTAGGAGCAGGTTTCCTAATGAGCCCATCATCTTTGCTGGCAAGAGGTCAGAAGGAGACCCTGTTTTAATTAGACAACCAGAGAGGTGACTTCAGGGAGAGTAATTTCCGGGAATTTTATAAGTGAGATATTGGCGCACTCAGGGGACATGAGAGGGATAGAAGGAATAGGTGATATCAGGGGGGAGCTGATGATGTGACTCCCAACAGTCTTTGTCTGCTTGATCTTCTCATATATAAGCTCTATTTTATTCTCGAAGAATAATGATATTTCATCGCACAGGGTTTGAGAGAACTCGTCAGGACTCTCGCCGGCCACAGGTTTTATAAAGGACTGTAGAATCTTGTAGAGCTCTCTAGGAGTATTACCTGCTTCCTCCAGCTGTGATGCAGACAGCTCCGTCTGGCCATCTTTAAGTTTTTATGATAAGAGGCCAGGGCATCAGTATACTCTTTCTTATTCATATCCCTGTGTGATTTCCTCCAAGCTTTTTCGAGCTTTCTACACTTCTGCTTCTCTCCTCTAAGTTCTTCATTATACCATACCTCTTGTTTGGTTACTGAATGCTGTTTACAAAGCTTCAGTGTATATTCCTTCAATTTTTCTCCCCTCGCGGATTTTGAAATGCTGTAGGGCTGTTATGAATATTTTGCTAGGTATATGCATACAATATACTATAGGCTTATCAAAAAGAAAAAAGAAAAAAGAACAGCAGTGGCAAAGTGCCCAAAGCATCTAGACCAGCAACAAGGAGTCCAACACACAGCAAAAACACAGGAGACATCAGCAAAAAATGGAAGGGAGACCCACGCCAATGGTGCCAGGTCTAGCAATATGCATCTTTAAATACTGTGTCTAGTCCACCTCATGGTCTGTCCGCTCTATCCCTCCTTACAATAGAATAGTTTGAGGGAAGGACTCTAATCATATCCAGCTCATCAAGTCAGGTTTCCGTGATAAGCCAGGCATCCGGGCATGATCCTCTAAAAAAGTAAAAAGGTTTAATTGAAGGCATGGTAGTGAGCTAGCATTAAGGCTAAAAAAGAGAAACTCACTTTTTCACCTATTGTCTGATGCGGAGACTTCTCCACTCTGCGAGATGTCATAAATAGAACCACTAGGCAGCGGCTGCACACTTTCCTGTGGCTTGTATGTGGCATCCCTCATCAGGTCAAGAGATCCTTGACAACCCTCCAATCAGAGAGGATGGTGCTTTTAACTGCTCAGCAGAGAATGAGATTTGATTAGCCCCAAAAGGGGCCCAGAGACCTGCCCCCAGTACCCATTAGGGCATGGACGGGCATAGACTGGCTCAACTTTAAATTGCGTGTTGTTTGCCCGCTGCATGCTCACATTGTCGCAATATCTGAACAATCCTAATTGGCCAAACCACTAGACCACTGACAAAGTGGAAAAAAGTGAGCGCAGAAGTTGGCACTTGAACAAGTGCACCACCGCGTTAAACAAACTGAGTGGAATTAAAAAGCAATTTATTTTAAAAGTAAAAAGACCAATGTTCTAAAAGAGAGCAGGTAACCCATAATATAAACGTCTGGGCATACCCATCCCATTTAGGGTGGATACAGCAAACAAATGATGGTCCAGAATGCTGACACTGCAATCCTTCTCCCCTAGTCAAAAGATGTGTGTTAAATCTGTTGTACTTTTGCCCACTACGCCAACCCAGTTTGGACCCAGCCAAATGCAAATCAGTCTTGACCCTGTGCCTCATGGGAACATGCCAGATCGATCTACCAGGTCAGGTCCTCCCTGGACCAGAAACAAGCATCCTGGGACCGATTTCAGGGTATGTCACCCTTCACATTGTAGCCATATATAAACAGTCCTAATTGGTGCAACCAATAGACCATTGACGAACCGTAAAAATGAGGCCACAAAAATGTGGGCTGTGTAAAGCGGGAGAAAACAATTGAACATGTGCACCCACTCATGAAACAAAGCAAGGGGAGTTAAAAAAACAACATTAACTGCTTCTCCTTTCCCAGCAACCAAATGTTATACTATGGAAGAGGTTGGCTTCAAAGTAGGCTTCACTACCAGGACATGTAAAACTTAAAAGTACATGTCAAACTTTTTAATTATACTTACCCTGCACTAGGGCCTATCTTTTGGGTGACATATAGGCAACAAAGGGGGCAATTAAAAGTTGGCAAGTGGGTTATTCTGCTAAGTCGAATTGGCAGTTTTAAACTGTATTTAGGCTGCAATGATAGGCATGGGGCATGCTGCAAAGGACTTCTTAAGTGGGTGACACAATAGGAGCTGCTGAACCACTACTAGGCTTTAAATACATGTCCTGGGTATATGGCATACCACACACATCTGGTCCACTCTTCTACTTCAGGACACACATGTATACATGCAGAGAGGTTCAGTGCACCTAGATATTGGTAGACGTAATCTGCAGACCTACAACAAAGATCCCATCATTGCTACTGGCCGGGTGAACATACATCAACAAGGCACTCATACAACATCTTCCAAATTAACATAAACAGTCCTCGCTTGAAAGATGAAGATCAGAAAAAAGTTGAAGTTATACATAATCTCAAAATAACTTCCCAGTCCTTAGCTGCTGAGATGCGACTGGGCACGCATAATCAAATCGCGTTTCAGAATTGCTCTAAGTTTGCTGAACTTCTTACACATATTTTCCTTTGTAATAATAGTTGTTATAAAATTAACCTATTTCTCTTTCGCATACATTTCTCACCACTACAAATGAATAGTTGGTAAAGAATAAACAACTTTTGAATCGCGTATTTCTTACAGTGTTTTCCACTAGTATAAAGGAGGTCAATTTTATTTCAACTGTGAAGCCTGAAAGCCTGTAATAAATCATCTACAAAAATATTCATATCACACTTCAGTGAATATCATGAACGATTTATTTTATACAATTGCAGATATTATTTTAGCATTTTCCTAATTTCCGTATGCTGGGAGGGAAAATATGAATAAGCTGGCACATTAGCAAACAACAAAAAAGTTCATAAACTATACAGCAGTATTAAAGGTCGTGCATAGTCGGCAATGTGCTGGTTAAACATCTAGGGGGTATATTTACAAAGAAATAGTGCAGCACACTGCTGTAAGCAATTTAGCTGTGTTGTGCTGTGTCATTTAAAAAATGCAAAAATATGCAGTATTTACAAGAATACCCTGGTGCTGGTACTGAGAAAAAGTACCTCGTGCCAACACAGACACCCTTTTTCTATGGTGCAAGGGTGTCTGTTCACAAAAGCGTCATAAGTCAGAATAGCATCACGAAACGAGTGTCAAACAACCACTGTGTAACTTTTGTACTGCCAGAAAACATCAAAAAAGTTTCAAAAGTACACAAATGAGAAATAAAACAGATACCAAGAACCAGTACACAAACCCCAGCAACCCTAACACCAGCCAGCATGTCTTGACAGAAGTCCTGGGGAAGAGGAAATCCAACTTCAGTAAGGAGGAGAATGAGATCCTTATCACATAGGTGACAGACCACCAACACCGGCTGCTTGTCACCTCAAATTTCCATGACCAAAGAAAGAAATCATTTGGCAATTCATACTGGCCAAGGGCAACAGCATGGGACAAGGAAAGAAGGCAGTGACTGACTTGAAGAAACGCTGACATGGTAAAGTATTTGACAAATGAGGCAATGGCAAACAATTTGAAGGCAACACAGCAGACCAGAGTTGGAAGCCCAGTAGACCAGGAGGAGCTGGATGCTCTGGAGGAGCGGGTTACAGCTGTCATTCCTGGGGAGTTGGTGGTATGTCTTCCAGGACAAGACAGTGCAGCCCATGAGGACATCAAAACCTACAGGGTGTGTCACCAAAAGTGGCAATGTTGGGAAGTCCAGCTAGGTACGTATCATCACTCCACTGTGCCACATGCAGGGCAAAGGGCAGGTATGTGGATTATGTACTCATAAATAACTCATAAAGAGATCCTGTGGCAGTGCTAACATGTAGCGTTCCTCACTCTGTTGTTTGCTTTAAAAAAAACTGTTTTTTAACTGTGTATATTTCATTTGCTGCCGAATTCAAAGAAATGAGAGCTTAGGAAATAGCATTTTACTGCCTACCTGCTGTTGCTAGATCCCGCTGATCAGATGCCCGTCTGTAAAAGCGGACCAGTGTAGTGGTTAGCGTTCTAGCTCTTCTTTTTTCCTTTGCACTTCCCTTCCTGCTGTAAAGTACCGGATGGTGTGACTGCGAAGCGGGCGCACCGGCGGCGTGCCGTAGGCACACCAAAGTCAAGCCCAAAGACACCTAGAGCGCGCCTAGCGCCAGGACACCTGCACAAATTTTTAGGATCACCTACTCCTGTGAAGAGCTCATGCATCTTAACCTCGATTAGTGTCCTGTATGGATAGCAATAACCAAGTCCAATAACCACTGTAAGGTAAAGTCAAGCCCCTCTAACTCCAGCACATCTAGGTTAGTCTGGCAGCATAATAAAATCACTCCACTTAACACTGGGCAATTTGAGTTGGCTTCTTATCATAACGTTCAATCACTAAAGCAGATTGCCAACCACCTCAAAGCCATCAAATGTGTTCTGATCAATGCCAGGTCAGCAATGGAACACAAAACTGACCAGGAGTGCCTTATTCAACTCGATAATTCAGACCTGATTTTCCTAACGGAAACGTGGGCAAATGACATGAGCAACCCGGACTGGAACTATGTAGTTCCTCCTGACTACTTTGTCACCAACCTGGATAAGACGGGATCAAAAGGGGGAGGGGTTGCCTTAATATAGCGAGCATGTTTTACGGTGACAATGACACCAGAGCCACAAATGGACACAGAGGCAATGTTTTTAAGCATAAAACTTAAGAACATGGAATGTTTTCAGGGAATTCTAATGTATAGACCCCCAGGCCCTAGGCAATCCTTCATTACCTTGTTAAAAACTAGCACGGAATCCTGCTTCAAGGGGGACTCTTTTATGTTGTTGGGGGATTTTATTTTTCACCTAGAGGTGAGGAATAACCCGGACAGCTCAAGCCTGACATTTTAGCGAGTTTCGGGATGACTCAAATCGTACGGGACCCCAAACATCAGGCAGGTCATACCTTGGATGGTATTTTCACTAATAGTGCCCACCTTGAAGTCACCAGTTTGCTGCCTTTACTTTAGTCTGATCATCATGCTGTTAATTTTACGATCAATTTTTCTAACAACAACCTGCGGCGTAGAAATAGACCCCCACTGAGCAAGGCATGTGCCTGTAAAAAAAATATCTCAAGAACAGCTAACTACAGCCCTGAAATTACATCTGACCTGTAGTACAGATCCTAATCAGGCTGCCATTGATTTTAACAACTGGGTCATTCAGGCAATCAATCCGCTAGCCCCGGAAATGAACAAGATGCCTAAAAGAGACTGGTCTCTTCCCCCTGGTATTCTGCAGAACTAAAAACAATAAAAATGTAATGCAGACTCAAGGAGCACATTTGGCGATCCTCCTATAGTTCAGAGCATAATCTCGAATATGGACTAGCGTTAAAAGAATACAAGGGACTCTGTCTTTGTCCAACATCAAGCTTTTGTGGACAACTTGGCAGTTTTCTTTCAGACAAAGGTTCAACTGGTCTATGAGGAACTTCGAACTGCAGCTGGGGCTAACAGTACGAACCCCTTGGAAATATGGGAAAACTATCCAAGCCAGGGTCACCTCACTCAATTTTTCAGTCTGGAAGGGGAGCAAGTGGAAGATCTACTTTTGCCAACCAAGTCAGGGTCTCCTCTCGACCCCTGCGCCCCATGTATTCTACATCTTGCCAAGGAGGAGATAGCCATTTTACTGACCCCGATAATAACTTTTGTCATTGGTATGGGTATCTTCCCTGAAGACTGGAAAATGGCCTGTAATAGGCCCATCCTGTGGAGGGCAAAAACTTCTGACCCATCTCCTGTTTACCTCTGCCTTCCAAGGTCTTGAAAAAGGCCATTAATTTGGAACTGACTGCCTATCTTGATGACAACAATATCCTCGATTCCACTCAGCATGGTTTCTGAGTTTGGCACGCCACCGAGTAAGCTCTGATTATGGCTACAGAGGAGATACGGAGGGAACTGGACGAGGGTGGTAGGATGGCCTTAATACTGCTTGACCTCATGGCAGCTTTTGCCACTGTAAATCATACAGTGTTAATAAACTGACTGCAGTCCGTGGGTGTCAATGGCAAGGCCCTGACCCCTCTTACCTCTTTCCTCGATTCCAGGGAACAAAAATTCACGGAGATAGTTTGCGATCCAAACGGTTCACCCTTCCAGGTGGAGTCCCCCAGGGCTCGGCACTCTCGCCCACTCTGTTTAATATCTACGTAACACCTTTGCTAAGACTAATTAAAAGCTATGGTCTGGCACTAGTATCCTATGCCAACGACACACAAGTGATATAGCGGTCTCGTAACTGCCTGTCCTCTGTAATGGCATGGGTGAAGGTCAATTTTTTTAACCTTAACACCGAGAAGACCAAGATTCTTGAATTTGGTAAGAAACCTTCCATCTGGAACCAGTCTTGGTGGCCCTCTAAAGCGGGAACATGTCCGCAGCCGATTCCGAAGGCCAGAAATCTTGGTTTTATCATTGACAACGATCTTACCAGCGCCCCCAAAATCAACCAAGTGGTCTCCTCATGCTTCTTCACACTTAAGATACTGTGTAAAATCCTCACATTCATCCCATTCTCCCTCAGGAAAACAGTGGTTGGTGCACTTATATTATCTAGGATTGACTACTGCAATGCCCTTTATCTGGGTGTTGGAGCTAAACAATTTAACAAACTCCAGTCACTCCGAAATGCTGCAGCTAGATTGCTGTATAGCCAACCCAGGCATCACTCCACCTCGGCCATTATCAAACAACTCAACTGGCTCCCGGTGAAATGTCCGGTGGAGTTAAAGCTTTATGTCTAGTACATAAAGCTCTCTAAGGTGGCGGGCGGAAGATGTACAATCATTATTCCCTTGTTACTTTCCGTCGCGCTGCTTAAGGTCAATGGACACTGGGCTCCCAAGATGAAAAGGGTCAGCTGGGGAGGTAAACACTTCTCATTCCTGGCTGCCAAACTATGGAATTCTCTTCTCTGATCGCTCCGACTCCAGCCTTCTCGTACCATCTTCAGGAATTTAGGAAAGCTATTAAAACCAGGCTTTTCTTACACGGCTAATGTTAGCGCATACTCCCCGATCATTCACCTTAGCTGCAAGACGCCTCGGCATTAGTGCGCTATATAAATACCCTCAGTCAGTCAGTCAGTCAGTCATAAACATCATGGTCCTTCTTCACTATATTGTGACACACACCATTGGAGCAAGCCTTCCTAATATGCTGCCGCATATCAAAAGAAAAGAGAAGGAAAATGCTGAATCTACAAGGTAAGGTGCATTCCTGTTGTGCACCAATACAGACACCCTTACATCATTGGGCAAGGGTGCCTGTGTTGCAGGGGTGACTTTTATTGTGCATGATGGGACAACCGACTGCACAAGAACAGTAATTATTGCCATATTGTTCCTTCCCTGTGTCCTGCAGAATGCAGGACACAGAAATGTTGCAAAAACAAGGGGAAATCAAAATACTTCTCCACATTGCTCACTACTATGCCTCTCCTGGAGAGGCCTAGTGTTCTGATGCATTCCCAGGTTTATGGAACTTTGTAAATCGGGGAGTTTGTCAGGTTCCATTGATGTTGTGTGGGAATACCCACTGCAACACCCATAGAATGTCCCTTTCATACAAAGTAATGCATGAAAGAAGCCCATGTTTACAAGGCAGGGTGATTTTAGGTGGCCGTGTAAATATGAGCATGCACACTGTCACCGGTGCAAATAAAACAGTGATGCACCAGCAGCGTAATGGGCTTGTAAATAAATGAATATATATATATATATATATATATATATATATATATATATATATATATATATATATATATTTCAAGAAAACACCTCCATTTTGCTGGGGGCCCCCGGTCCTGCAGGGCGAGCTCAATGACAGGAATGGAGATCCTGGAACCATGCGGTTTAGCCACTTGCACAAAAAAGAGCCCAACATCGAACTTAGGAAGCAACTGACTTTTATTCGTCACGTCATTGGCAGTGCGCGCTCAAAGTCCTTACGCGTTTCGGCGTCCTCACGCCTTGATCACAGGTGAGCGTTAATGTACTCCTAGTGGTCACATGCCAGCAATATAGTCCTACTGGCCCCAGAATGCACCACCACAGTCATTGTGAATATGCCATGAAATTTTCATCTTTGCTTAATAGCGTGATATTTTTTCATACTTGCAGTGTTATTCATTGGCGATGCATCCTTTGTTACATACTGCGAGTGCAGGATACTGTGCAACGACGTTATTGGTGTGGCTTCTGCGATGTTACCCGAGAGAGGAATCTGCCTCTCTCATCTCCCTTTCACTCCGTGATAGCCATATTGCCGCGGAAGTCCTTACAGCTGGCAAACAACGGAGAGTGGTCCATGCCCCCTCGATAAGTATTTCAAGAAAACACCTCCATTTTGCTGGGGGCCCCCGGTCCTGCAGGGCGAGCTCAATGACAGGAATGGAGATCCTGGAACCATGCGGTTTAGCCACTTGCACAAAAAAGAGCCCAACATCGAACTTATATATATATATATATATATATATATATATATATATATATATATTCTCTGAAAAAACCATAGGTTTCACATATGTAATAGTTAGCTGGACATTATACTCATACAAAACCATTGAAATTCACCTGTTATAGTTAGTTCAGCTAACTATAAGTTGCGTGCCTGCAATGCACTGCTAATGACATCACATATTATATCACTCATGCTAATTGCCTATCAAGAATATTCACTTGGATGGGCGAATCCTCCCTAAAACTAAATGGGTCTAAGACCGAGATCATGCTACTAGGGCACAAAGGATCCACCCTCCCTCTGAACATCTGGCCCACCTGTCTGGGGGAGCCCCCATCTCCAAAAAAGGAGATTAAAAGCCTGGGGGTCTGGATGGAAAAGGACCTGTCCTTCAAGACCCAAGCCCAAAAAACAGCGGGAGCCTGCTTCGGCCCCCTCCGATCGGCTCGGAAAGTCCTGCCCCTCCTCCCGCAGACCTCCCGTAAGCTGCTCATCCAAGGACTGATACTGATACTGTCCAGACTGGATCATAACAACGCCATCTTCCTTGGAGCGCCGGAATCCACCCTCAACAAGCTCCAACGGATCCAGAACGCCGCAGCACGGCTTCTCACGGACACCCCAGCCAGAACGTCAGCCAAACCAGCACTTAAACTGCTGCACTGGCTCTCAATACGAGAAAGGATAAAGTTTAAATCCCTATGTTTGGCACACAAACTACTACAGGACAAGGGCCCCCCATCCTAAAAAACCTAGTTGTGCCCTACAAAGCCAACAGACCACTGCGCTCAGATCACGAACGCCTAGTCGCTGTGCCCAGAGTAAAAAAGGCACGCACAGGAGGACAGCCAAACTGTGGAACTCCCTTCCTTTTAAACTAAGGAGCGAACCTTGCCATCTCCGATTTCGGAAACTCCTGAAAACCCACCTTTTTCCTTGACTCCCCCGTATTCTCCCTGTCTCCCCCCCTGGTATTGCTGTCTTGGTTTTTAGCGCTGGGATGCTTCCGGGTTACTATGCACTCTACAAACCCATGTTCAATTCAATTCAATTCAATTCCTTTCTATAACGTGTGTGAAACCTATGTTTTTTTCAGTGAATCTCTAAGGTTTCTTAAATGCTACATTTTTTTAATATTTTTTTTTGTTATTTTATTTTTTAAGTTACATTATGTATTTTTAGTGTAAAATAATAAAAAAACAAAATTCAAAAATCCTTTTTTTTACTTTTATTTTTTTTCAATATATTAAAATTAAAGTCTGTATATTTTCTTTTTCCCTATTTTTTTGGGGAGAATCGTATGGTACGCCTATGGTTATCGCACCACCCTTGGTATGGTTAATTGTACTCTGTGCGTACCCGCGCATATGTTACGAATACGTTTTGACGTTACGTGTCGGCGCTTCCGCGTGACGTCATGTACGTTTGTACGGCGCCCCGTACTCGTACTCCGCAAAAGTTTCTAATAGTTTAAAAAGATATATTTATGTATTTAATGTAAATATTAAGGGAAGACATTATCTGGGATAATCATGAAAATAGTTATTTTTATAACTTTTAAAAGCAATTACGCAAATTGCTGCAGTACGTCGTCCGTACGCGCACCGTAAGCTCACCCAACGCGTACGCAAAGCCATGTGACTTTAAAAGAACAGATTTGATTGCTTCATAATACTTCCTATTCTAACTGTTGAAAGACCCCACCCATTGACCTTGCGGGTAGGTCGCTCCCCCACCAAACAGCTCCACCTGTGTGCCTTGACCCTGCCCCAGCTGCCACTGCTGTAGAAGTTGAGGCCCTCCTCCACCCGTAGGATACCACCTGCACCTCATCCTTGGTGGCCAGTGGTAAGCCTTAGGTTTGTATCACTGTCGCAGTCTGTCTGTCTTCCCTGTAGTGTCCTTACTGTCTTCTGATGTCTGTGACCAACCGTTGCCTGTCTCCCCCTGTGCCTGCATTCTAATCTGTGCTAGATTTCTTGCCACCTGTTCCCTGATTGTGCTTGTTTCTTGCCTTCTGCTCCCCCTCGCTGCCCCTGATTTGTGCCAGTTTTCTTGCCTTCTGCTCCCGATTGTGCTCGTTTTCTTGCCTTCTGCTCCCCTTATTGTGCTCATTTTTCTTGCCTCTGCTCCCTAGTTGTGATCGTTTTTCCTGCCTCTGCCCCCTGATTGTGCTAGTTTTTCTTGCCTCTGTTCCCTGATAGAGCTAGTTTTTCTTGCCTCTGTTCCCTGATTGTGCTAGTTTTTTCTTGCCTCTGTTCCCTGGTTGTGCTCGTTTTTCTTGCCTCTGTTCCCTGATTGTGCTCATTTTCTTGTCTTCTGCCCCCCTAATTGTGCTTGTTTTCTTGCCTTCTGTCACCCTCGCTGCCCGTGATTTTTCCCTCGCCCCCATACCAACTGCTCGCCTCCCGCCGATGCGCCCCCCCACGCGCCCATCCGCCATCCCCTGGCTCCCGCCTCCCAGCTGCTCCTCCCTCCCAGCTCCCCTTCAAATGGCGGCATCTGCCTGGCTGTGCCTAAGGCAAGCCCGCCTGGACCCCGCAAACGCCACAACACCAGACTCCACTACGACGCCAGCAGCCTCCATGCACTCAACACCGGGCGAAACCACACCTGCTTCCAGGCCACCCCAAAACAGACCCATGGACCTTTCTCCTGCCGCACCTGCAGCTTCACCTGCAACAGAACCACCAAACCTCCAAGGACAAGACCCAACCACCTCTGCTGCATACTCCTCAAAACCCGCTCCACACGCAAACACGGTGTCGAGCTCTGGGATCTGCTCGACACCTCCGCCCCAGACGTGGCCTTCCTGACCAAGACCTGGAGGAATGACTCCTTGGCACCCAACATCGCCATAGCCATCCCGGACAGCCACAAGATCACCCGCAGGGATCGCACCAAAGGAACCGGAGGAGGAATAGCCATCGTCCACAAGTCCACCCTCAATGTCGCCACTCAAGCAGACATCACCCACCACACTGCCGAACACCTGCACTTCCGGATCCACACTGACCCCAACACCACCCTCAGAGGAACACTCATCTTTAGACCCCTGCCGACCTCGCCAGCACCCACGCACTCGCCTCCACAGACTACATCCTCCTCGTGGACCTGAACTTCCACCTCAAGAACAACAACGATGCCAAGTCCGCCACCCTGATCGCCAACCTCGGCCTCAAACAACTTGTCACTGCACCCACCCACGCCGCCGGCCACACGCTGGACCCTGTCTTCTCCACAGGCACCCATGTCGCTTTCGACCACACCACCGAACTCCACTGGACCGACCACTGCTGCATTCATTTCACCTTCAAGAAACCAACCACGCACCACCACACCCAACAACTGCCTTGCTGCTGCTGGAGCAAAGTCACCGAAGACTGGCTGATCGCCACCATGGACCAGAAACCCACCCATTGAACCCACCAACGCCGCAGCCCGCAACCTCAGACAGTGGGTCGACGACTGTGCCAACAGCCTCACCCGCTCAAGAAACCCACAACAGCCAAGCCAGCAAGAGAGCCACCTGGTTCACCAACGAGCTCCAGACCTCCAAACGCGCATGCCGGAAACGAGAAAAATATGGCTCCAGGAACGCACTCCGGACAACCATGCTGCCCACAAGGACGCCACCCACAGACCTCACCATCTCATCAGATTAGCCAATAGATCCTCCTTCAAAGACCGCTTGGATAACAACGCACACAACAGCAAAGAGCTCTTCAGAATTGTAAAGGAACTCTCCAACCCCAGCGCCAATGCCAACGACATCCCGCCCTCACAAGAACTGTGCGACTCATTAGCCATCTTCTTCCACCGCAAGATCGCTGACATCCACGACAGCTTCAACACCAAAACCACCCCGACTACGCCAGACTCTACCTCCCCTGCGAACACCACCAGTGCCATCCGCCTGGTCCAACGTCAACGACGACGAGAAACGCGAGGTCATGAACTCCATCCACTCAGCATCTCCGTCAGACCCGTGCCCACACCACGTATTCAACAAAGCAGATGCAGCCATCGCTCCCCAACTACGGAAGGTCATCAACATCTCCTTCGAAACAGCGACATTCCCGGAAAGCTGGAACACGCCGAAATCAACGCCCTCCTCAAGAAGCCCAAGGCGTCCCAGTCCATGCCCTAATGCCTACTTTGCTGCATGAGTACTAAGGTACTGACTGAATGATTACAGTTCTGCAAGGAGAGTGTCGAGCTGAATGTATAACTACTTCACTTTTAGCACAGTGTACAGATAAGTACATACTGCTGTATGGCTCACTACAATAGTGAAACAGTAGTGGCAGATTGTTTGAAGGGAGTTTAAGGATACAGACTGGGTAATTAAAGGTTTAAAAGACAATTTTTCATGTGCATAGGAGAGTACATGCATAGTAAATAGGGGTTTGAAGCAGTCCATGCCCTAAGGCCTACTTTACTGCATGAGTACTCAGGTACTGACTGCATAATTACTCTTCTCCAAGGAGAGTGTCTAGCTGAATGTATAACTGCTTCACTTTTAGCACTGTGCATAGATAAGCACATACTGCTGAATGGCTCACTACAATACTGATTATGTGTATAAATTCCTAGGCAATAATATAACAATAGAATAGGAAAAGGTTGCAAGAACAAGGACATATAATAAAAAGCTTGTAGTCGAAATTATTATTTATTACATATATAAAATATCAGATCAGCAATTACATAATCATTAATAATACATACAATGTTGAATTTAAAAACATACAGTAAATAATAATAAACACTCAATAAACAAACAGTGTGAATTAATAACGAAAGGGCTATTAATATACTCTTTTCTTATTCTATTGTTATATTATTGCCTAGGAATTTATACCCATAATTATTTTCCCTGTCCTAGGAATATTATTATTTCTCATTCAGGGGTCCTTGTTACTCACACATCACTACAATACTGAAACAGCAGTGTCAGAGTGTTTAGTGGAACTGTAAGGGTACTGACTGGGCAATTGAAAGTTTAAAAGACAAGTTTGCAGGTGCATAGAAGAATGCATGCATAGTCTATAGGGGTTTGAAGTAGTCCATGCCCTAAGGTCTACTTTGCTGCATGAGTACTTAGGTACTGACTGAATGATTACAGTTCTGCAAGGAGAGTGTCGAGCTGAATGTATAAATGCTTCACTTTTAGCACAGTGTATAGATATACCTGGGTGGTCACAGGTTACCTCACTGTGACATGTCCTGTGGGTTGTGGGCATCATCATTGTTTGCACCCACGCACAACAGTGCGGGATGCACGAGGCTGAGTGGCAACGGTGGCAATGGAGCCTGGGTCAGAAGATTGGCGCCTGCTGCTTCTTCGAATATCAGGAATAGGAGTGCAACAGCTGCTCCTGCTGGTGGAGTCTTCAGTGTCCCCGACACCTGTGTCACCAGCAGTGGCTGCCTGGTTTGTAAGTAGTAGTTCCATGGCAGAGGTTATTCTCCCCATCCCCCTAGACAAATCCGTGCAGCAGTGCACAATGCCATCTTGCATGGCGACAGAGCACCGACATAGCAGGGAGGTTGCTGTGGCAAGCCGGTTCATGTCCTTGGTGTGTTGCTGCATGCACTGTCGATCCCGGCGCCTCTCTGTGTGCTCAGAATTTAGTTTCTCATAGAGAGCAATCATGCACTGCCACATGTCCCTCATTCCATCTGCCATGGACTTCATGCTCTCTGCCATGGAGCCAATCCCCCGGTCAATGTTGCCCATCCTGGTATTGAAGTTGCGCACCTGTCTTTGCACTGCTAATATTTCCTTTGCTTACAGGCGCTGGAGTTTGATCATAGTGGCCTCCAGACCACAGAAAACCCCCTCCCCATCCTGAGCATTGCCTCTCTCCCGTACCCTTCGGCGTCTGGCACCGGTACGCACACCTCCAGATGCAGTCTGTTGCCCAACGTTGTCTGCCTCAAGTGGATCTGTTTGTGTGTCACCCTCCCCATCATCCTCATCGGACGTCTCCAGAATCCTGAGGGGGGCACAAACATGCCTCCTTGGCCTTACCAGTTCAGATGACATTGAAGTTGGTGTGGGGGAGAGTGCTGGTAGTTCCAACTGTTGTGAGCCATACAGCAGAGATGATAGAGGCTGTGGTGTGGTGGGCCGCTCTGGTGTTGTTGCTGCCTGCGCTGTGGGTGTGGGTGGCGGAACAGTGCTTTGCCCTGCACTTGTGGCTGCTTCCTCACTCCTCTCTGTTGCCGGTGTCCTCTCCTCCCTTTCCTGTGCTGTACTGAGAGATGACTCTCCTATGGACAGATATGAACATTGGCTCAGTGATGATGTACACCTGTGTGTCATTATTAAATCACATTCCTGTCACACAATTGCATAGTCCTCAACTGCTTCTGGATGTAGTGTGTGACATGCCTTGCTGTTTTCTGTGATGAATGTATTGATGTATGTTTCTATGACTACGTCTCCCATGATGCATTGCAGGTAAATCCTAAAACCTGTTCTGGAGTGTGATACACACAACCACATTGGGGAAGGGGGACCAGGAAGGGGGTGGGGATTGATGTCCATGCAGCTTACCTTGTTTTTTTGCAGCTCTGGCTGAGCTGTCAGCATCCCCTATCCTATGGACACTCTCTAGCTCCAGGATGGACTACACCATCAGCTCCAAGTCTGTCAGTGTAGGTGCACGGTTCCTTCCTCCACCTGTGGCACCGGCTTCTTTTTTCTGGGCTGCCAGCTTTTTTTGGTTATGATCCGAAGATCATACCATCGTTTTTTCAGGTCATCAATTTACCTGGTTGTGACCCCGATGGCATTCACCTTGGACTGGATCCCCAGCCAGGTGTTCCTTTTAACAGACTCCGAAACATGCAGAGACTGCTTGCCAAAGATCTGGGTGTGGTGTCTCACTACCTCCTCCACCAGCACCTGCAGTTCAGCTGTGCTGAATTTAAGTTTCCTTTTGCGGTCAGCTCCATCCTTCTGGGCTCATGGGGCTCCAATGTGCAGCTCATCTCAGCTCTGGGCAGCCTGTTCTTCAGTGTCTCACTGCTCTCAGTGCTGTTCAGTTGCTCTGCACCTGCATGGGTGTGGCCACTTCCTGGTAGTGGGGTGGGGTAGATGCATTTGATTGGTTGGTTCCTCTGTTGCTTTGCTGTGGGGAGTAGTGAGTGTTCCTGATTGGTTGACAAGCTCAATTGGGTGTATATTTTATTTCCGCATCAGTATTTACCGATTCGGTATTTACGGATTCAGTAAATACCGATTCGGTAATTCCCATTCATTCCTATGGGCCTGGAGGCCCATAGGGTTTAATGGGTGTTACCGAATCGGTATTTACCGAATCGGTAAATATCGAATCGGTAAATACTGATTCAGAATATCTGAATTTTACCGAATCAGTATTTTTTACCAGATTTTTTCCTACATCCCATTTTCCGAATCTAAAATACCAAATTGGTAAAATTCGTCGGTAAAATGGAATTACCTACATCTGGCCCTAAACACATTAACTTACCAAATGCTTTTATCAAAATAGTTATCCAAATGCAGACAAACTCAGAATGTGATTCTACACACTTTAGAAGGATAACACATTACTCTTACTAAAAACAAAATACACCACATACATTCCCTACAAGTTATCAACTCACCTTTCAAATTGATTTGTAGATTAAGAAGAATGCCAGTCACACAGCAGATATTGTTATACAGAATTTCTCTACTTCAGTGTTCGCAGCAAAACCAAAAAATGGCACATTTTCCCTCTCAATGTACACATATATACATATTAACAACAAATCAAATTGCTTCACACATTAATTCAAAACCAAACACACATTTCTATTGGTTGAACATTTGAACCCTTTCCAAATTCACATAACTTTGAACCCAACACATCATGCAACAGTCAACTGTCCACAGCGGTTTATTTATTTTAAAAAAAAAGCCCGGGGTGGCGGTCCCCGGAGCTGCAGGGAGGCCGTGAGCCCCCCCGCATACATATCGCTAAAGCCCCGGGGGTTGGCGGACCCCGGGCCTGGAGGGCCCCTCGGGGCCCCCCATTATAAATAATAATATTGTCCCCGGGATTTGGCCCCCGGGGGCTAATGAAGCTTTTCCTGCCAATCTACACACATATACAAATAAATAACAAATCACATTTATTCCCACAATAAATCAAAACAAAACACACTTTTCTATTGCTTGAACTTTTGAACCCTTTGCAACTGACAAAACTTTCAACCCTACCCCATTCTGCCTTCTGCTTGTTACCATAGAAACACTTCAGGGAACAGTTAACTAAGCACACAGGTGAAAAGTGCATCAAACAATGTTGCAAATCAAAACAGCAAGTGTGCTTGACTTGTCAATATACCAGCTTATCTTAAGTAATGTTCTTTTCTATCATTTTTTGTTAACCAATAAATATCAGGCTGTTAAAAAACAGAAAATTGCACCCTAGTTTTCTGTGTAAAATGTTTTCAAACAACCAACCATTTCCTTGCTTTTTTTCAAAACTGCATCTTATCCACCATTTTAGAAAAATCTTATTTTTCAAACTGCCATTTCATTCACAGAGACCATCTGAGTGCATCCACACCTCTCTTCCAGATGCTTAGAGTGTGGATTGTGGGACACAGCTATATTTTCTGCAATCAAAGGTGCGCAGAACAGAAAGGATTTCACAATGACCTAGGTTTACCAAATGTAGACATTAAATGGATTGGACAGAGAGTGTTTAAGTGGCACCAATTGATGCCATTGGTTAAATCCTTTTTACATCTCCAACACCCTGACCTTATAATTGTGCACTGTGGTGGCAATGACATAGGCACTTTGACTGGGGTAGATCTGGAAATGTTTATGAAGGACACCCCCCGGAACTCCGCATTGCCTGCACTTTAATAAGAGTTAAGCACAACTCACCATTCGGGTGATTTCCACGCCGCCTCACGCCCGACCGCCATCTTAGGTGTGGGCTAGAGACGCTGACAAGACGTCTCGGGGGTTAGCGCTATAGTCTTTGAGAGTGCCCTAAGGCAAAGACCATATTGGTTGACCAGTTGGCGAGCGCGCTGGTTAGGATAAGAACTGTTTGCGGCTGCTGCCTTTAATTTCTTGCTGCTATTTTTAAATTGTTGGAGTATCTGCTCCTTTTAAAAATTGTATTTGCTTCGCCTCAATAATTAAAAAAAAATCTTTGCTGTCACTGTCACTTTGTAATTCACGTTCCCCCGGAACTCCGCATTGCCTGCACTTTAATAAGAGTTAAGCACAACTCACCATTCGGGTGATTTCCATGCCGCCTCACTCCCGGCTGCCATCTTAGGTGTGGGCTAGAGACGCTGACAAGACGTCTCCAGGGTTAGCGCTATAGTCTTTGCGAGTACCCTTAGCCACAGACTACTTATACGTCCAGTATGCAAGCGCGCAGCGGACGCGCGCAGCAGACGCGCGCAGCGGCGCGCCGGAGGAGCACCAGAGGAAAGCCTGTGTGTGCCCGTCCGGGTCAGGACGGGCCCAGGGGCCACCCCCCCTGGCCGACCACGTATATCCTCGCCCGATACCCTCAGGTCTCTCAACACAGGCAATACTGTGTTAGATGGGATAACCCTAGCCAAACTACAGTCAGAGGCTTTGCTGCAGGGAGAGGATGTACTCACCCATACCAGGATCCAAGGCCTTATAATTGCAACGTTAAATACCCGCTCTCTGCAAAAGCATCACTTAGAGGTATACTCCCTTCTGGCGGAGGGCGAGATAGACATCCTTGCTCTCTCAGAGACATGGCTGGGTACGTCATCGACACCGGACGTTCTAGCAGCCCTTCCTCCTGATCTTGACGCGCTCTGGTACAATCGCCCTAATGACAGCAGAGGGGAAGGTGTTGCTATTCTGTTTAAAAAGAGTCTTACGGTGACACAGATTGTAGCAGAAAACTGTGCTTGCGCAGAGCTGCTAGGGATAAAAATCTCACCTAAATCCTCATGCATCCTGCTGTTGCTAGTATATCGCCCACCTCAGAGTTCACCTGAAATTAATGACACTTTTCTTGTATTGCTGACAGACTTGGCCTCTAGATATAAGTCCCTCATAGTGGTAGGTGACTTCAACTACCATTGGGATAAGGTTCCCAGAGAGCCCACTGAGACAGAGTTTGAAACTAATCTCTTTGCACTTAACTTACAACAACTAGTAATGGGTCCCACGTGAAGGGCCACACACTTGACCTTGTTTGGTCCTCCCTGTCCCATATGGAAATAACTGAAGTTAACCCTTGCATTTGGTCAGATAATTTTCTGATCAAGTGCTGGGTTCCAGGAGATCCCTTGCCGACTGCCTCAAAGCAAATGCGCAGGAAAGTTCGGTCTTGGAAGAAGATTGAGGCCGACTCCTTAATCTCGACCCTGCTCTCTTCTCCCCCCCAAGACGACACAGACGAACCTGGACTCTGACACTACTGTCCTGATGACCTGGATCCAGGCCGCTCTAGATAAGCTTGCCCCGAAGCGAATGGAGAGGACCAGAACATAAGGAAAGAGAGCCCTATGGTTTGACGCCTCACTCAAGGAAACAAAGCAAGCCCACCGCAAGGCAGAGAGAAGGTGGAGACTCAATTACTGTCCAGCAGAGTCACTAACCTTTAAATCACTTCTTGCTAGTTATAATATGGACATCCTGGTGCGGAAATCCGCCTTTTATGAGCACAGAATTAGGGAGGCTACAAACATACAAAGGGAGACCTTTGTGATTTTAAGGGAACTTACGCAGCTGGGCGAGAAAAGTCTTGCGGGTGATCAACCCGATTGCGATACCTTTCAAGGCTTTTTTCTCCAGAAGGTACAGGATATCTTGACGGATATTACTACGATCCCAGCTGGACCGCCTTTGCTATCCTGCCAATATAGTCAGCTGCAAACTGGGACCATGAACAACTTCCCATATATTGATGAAAAGCGACTGGCGTAGCTGGTCGGCCATGTCAAATCAGGTTCTAGCACAGATCCCTGCCCCCCGAAAAATTTTAAACTGGCCTTGCCTGGCATTCAGCCTTGGTTGCTAAGCTTACTGAATGCCTCACTAGAAGCGGGCTACCTCCCAGCCCAGCTGAAGGAAGCTAGAGTCTCCCCACTCCTCAAGAAAGCGGGAGCCGATGTTAAGGTACTGAAAAACTATAGGCCAATCTCCCAGCTGCCACGCCTGAGTAAGATCTTAGAAAAACACGTCCTGAACACCTTAGCCAGCTATCTGGAGGAACACCATCTACTCCATGCCAGGCAGGCTGGTTTCCGGCCACAGCATAGTACAGAACTAGTTATGGCCACGGTCACCGATGAGCTGAGTGTCAGGGCAGACAAGAAACAGCCATGCGCCCTGATCCTATTAGACCTGTCGGCAGCATTTGATACGGTCAGCCATACCATCTTGCTGGACCGTATCGCTAAGCTGGGGATAACAGGACAGGTGCTCAAGTGGCTAGAATTCTTCCTGTCAGGACGTACTCAGAGGGTTCAGATGGGGGACCAGCTGTCAGAGATTAGTGAGGTGACAAGGGGTGTGCCCCAGGGGTCCGCACTCTCCCCCTTACTTTTTAACATCTACCTACAACCACTGATGGAGGAGCTTATGCGTAGGAATTGTGAAATCTTTAATTACGCAGATGACACTCAGCTGCTGGTGCAGCTCGAAGATACAAGGGAAGCTCAGGAATCAGTGAGGAACTTGCTCAGATTCACGGTCAATTGGATGACCAACAACCTCTTGAAGGTGAATGCTGAGAAAACGGAGGTACAGGCAAATCCTTGGGGTGATCTGTACTGGCCCCCAGAATTAGGAAAAACTCCTACTCCCGGTACGGTGGTAAAAAGTCTAGGTCTAAAGATCGATGCGGTTCTTACCATGGCCCCTCAAGTTTCGGCTGTGGTAGGCTCTTGCATGGGTGTGTTGAGGCAATTACGCAAGCTGACCCCTATTCTTTCAGCCTCCACTCTACAAACCATCGTCTCTGCTACAGTCATCTCGAGGCTAGACTATGGCAACGCTCTGTATCTTGGTTTGCCACAAAGTTGTTGAGGAAGCTGCAGGTCGTGCAGAACGACGCGGCTAGACTGATTTTTTCTCTACCGAGAAATTCATATGCAACCCCACTCCTTCGGGAGCTGCACTGGCTGCCTGTGAAGCTCAGGGTTCAGTTCAAATGTCTCTGTGTGCCCCATAAGGCACTCTTTGGTAAAGCCACAGAGTACATTAAGCAGCGCCTGAGGAGGTATGTTCCCGGCAGAACTTTGCGCTCAGGTCAGGCCTCCAATCTGACTCAACCCAGATTTAAACTAAAAACTAAAGGAGGCAGAGCCCTCTCGGTGATTCTTCCGCAACTTTGGAATGAGCTACCGGCTAGTCTGAAGGAAGATTCACAGCTACTTTCCTTCAGGAAGAAACTGAAGACGTACCTATTTAAAAAGGCAATACTTCCGGCCTAATCAGAGATGGCATAGGGCTTCGGGTGACAGTATGTTATGTTCTCTCTGTTTAAGCGCTTAGAGACCGGCGGTGATAGGCGCTATACAAAAACTTTATAACATAACATAACATAACATACCCTTTACAGAACTGTTGTCACTTTTCCTTCAAACTACCTTTGTCTATTCTTATGCCAAAGGCAAAATTGGAACTGGTCCAATCAATTTTGTCCACAGATTGAGAAAGCTAGGAAACATGTGAACAAATCAGTTTCTGCATTTCTTCGAGACTATAAAACAATCTGCGTTTCAATATAGATGGCATCTATAGGAGAGATGGTGTACATTTTACAGATGAGGGGAACAGAGTGTTCCTCTTGAACTTCAGACTCTGGATCGGGACTTACTTGATTAGGTACTAAAATCTCCCAATAAACACAAGGGCTCTTTTTAGAGCCACCGAACAACTAAACACATAAACTTGATAAATATGTGAAAAATATTTTTGTTGCTTAGGTACGCGTACGGGACAACTTAGGAATGTCACACCATACGTCGTCCGGCCGCGCTTGGTATGCGTACTGTAAATTTACCGTAAAAAAAAATAGCCCCTATCACTAATTTTTATTATCCCCGGGGACTCCATCCCCCGGGGCTCAAAGAAAACGTTGGGGACCATGGGGGTAGCCCAAGCACCCCCACGGTCCAAGCCGGCTCCCCTCGTCCTTCGGGAGCCAGCATTGCTTTTCGTCAGGGAGAGCAGCTTACATGCTGCTCTCCCTGACGAAAAGGAATCTTCTTTCCTATTTGGAAGAGAGCTGGTTAACCTGCTCTCTCTTCCAAATAGTAAAGCAGTTTGCTATGGTAGGGCGGGAACTGCGAGGCTCCCGCCCTACCATAGCAAACAGCAGTGTCCCGGGGGTAGGCACCCCGGGTCACTGCAGGAGCCGGCCCTAGTTGTCCCCAGGGCCATCAAAGGCTCCAGGAGGGAACCCTGCTCTCTCTTCCAAATACCAAAACAGATTGCTTTTCCATGCAGGGAGCTGCATCTTAAAAGCTCCCCGTGTGGAAAAGCAATTCCGGCCCCTGCAGGACGCGGGGTGCCGGCGGGACCGTGGGGGGATTGGGGACCCCCCACTGTCCCCAACGGATATGGCCGGCCGCGGGGGATGGGGTCCCCGGGGCCATAAGTGGTCCAGGAGGGGGGCCACGCAGCCCCCTCTGCATTATAAAAAAAAAAAACAGAAAGGCCGGCCAGGGGGGATGTGGTCCCCAGGGACATAAATGGCCTGGGTAGAGGGGCCACGCTGCCCCCTCCAATAATTACATTTGTAAAAAATAACTGGCCATGCACCGGGGGATGGGATCCCCGGGGCCGATTATGGCCTCGGGAGGGTGGCCACGCCACTCCCTTCTAATTTAAAATAAATATATAAATAATATAGGGGGTCAGGCCCTTGGGGATGGGGTCCCTAGGGCCAATAAAATAGGAAAAGAAAGGGGGGCACACAGCCCACTTTCTTAAAAAGGTTAATAAAAAAAGAACCGGCATTGCGCCGGAGACCCCACCCCCCTCCCTACAGCACTCTGTAAACGCACTCCCTGGCGCGTTTGCAGATGGGGAACTAATTCCCCTTGAATGCTGCAGGTCCCTGGGGGCCAACTAGCCCACCAGCAACCTGCAGTATGCGCCATGGAGCTGTGTTGCAGAGAGGTGTTCAGAGGCCTCTCTGCGACACAGCTCTGTGGCGCTTAATGGAGGAACCTGGTGGGCTAGTTACACCCTCGGGACCCTCAGGATTGAAGGGGAGTTAATCCCCCAACTTACAACGCACCACGCAGTGTGTTTGCACAGTGGTGGATGGAGGGTGCGGGGCCTAGGTGACATGTGTGCAAACACACCCTCTGGCGTGTTTTAAATTGAGGGATTAATTCCTCTTCAATCCTGAGGGTCCCTGGGGGCCAACTAGCCCACCAGGTACCTCCAGTAAGCACCACAGAGCTGCGTTGCAGAGAAGTTGTCCAAGGCCAATCCCCATTTTACACCTCTCTGCAATGCAAATCTGTGGCATTTACTGGACATACTTGGTGGGTTAGTTGGCCCCCAGGGACCCTCAGGATTCAAGGGGACTTAATTCCTCAATGTAAAACGCGCCACAGGGCGCATATACACACTTTTAACATCAGTCCACTCACCCTCCCTGCACCACTGCGCAAACGCATCCCCTGGTGCATTGTAAATTGGAGCATTAAGTCCCCTTGAGTCCTGAGGGTCCCTGGGGGCCAACTAGCCCACCACTTACCTCCAGTAAGCACCACAGAGCTGCGTTGCAGAGTGGTGTAAAAACGGACATGGCCTGGGCCACCTCTCTGCAACGCAGTGCAGTGGCGCTTACTGGAGGTAAGTGGTGGGCTAGTTGGCCCTGAGGAACCCTCAGGTTTGAAGAGGAATTAAATCCCCAACTTAAAACGCACCACAGGTTGTGTTTATTAAACTTATCACCTCAGGCCCCTTCCCCTCCATTCACCAATGTGCAAACGTACCCCATGGTACATTTTGAGTTGGGGGATAAAGTCCCCTTGAATCCTGTGGATCCCTCGGGTCCAACTAGCTCACCACATGCCTCCAGTAAGCGCTACAGAGCTGCATTGCAGAGAGGTGTAAAAAGGGGCATGGCCTCTGAACACCTCTCTGCAAAGCAGCTCCCTGGCACATACTGGAGGTACCAGGTGGGCTAGTTGGCCCCCAGGGACCCTCAGTATTCAAAGGGAATTAATTCCCCAACTTACAACTCACCAGGGGGCACATTTGCACAGAGGTGAAGGAAGGGAGCGGGGCCTGAGGTGACTTGTGTGCAAACACAACTTTCGGTGCATTTTAATTTCTGGAATGAATTCCTCTTCAATCTTGAGGGTCCCTGGGGGCCAACTAGCCCCCAGGTACCTCCAGTATGTGTCAGGGAGCTGTTGCTGTTGTTCTCGAGGTGGAAGCTCAGGTCCCCGAGAAGGATGTAGTCCGCGGAGGTGAGGGCGTGTGTGCTAACGAAGTCGGCAATGGAATCGCTGAACTGTGGTCAGGGTCCGGGGGGTCTGTAGATGAAGGTTCCTCTGAGGGTGGTGTTGGGACTGGTGTGGATCTGGGCATGTGTTCAGCAGTCCTGAGCCTAGCCTCACTTATACTTCAAAGGGCTTTGCCTCCTTCACATAAAAATAACCTGACACCAGGCCTGCCCTGCAGTTTGTCACCACAGACAGACACCCACACAAAATCTGGCACTAGGTATATTTATTAGACCTCAAGAACCACTCTTCAAAACACGCTGAATACTCCCAGAGCAGTGCTTCATTTTTTATTAGTACTATGAGAGTTTGGACAACATTACTTGTTGACCTACATGGCTGTGTGATCTAGATGTGCAATGTGCCAGTCCTGGTTGATCCTTACCAAACCATGCATGTGTGCTGACACTGTACCCTTCTAGGTTGCAGGTATGTTTGGTCTATAAAGATAAATAAAGAATATATATAACACAGTCTGGGTGAAGATGTGCCTTCACTTACAGGTGCTTTACTGCCTTTGTTTCAGTGTGCCTATTGTGCTTTATGTGAGGCATGTGGCCCTCTGTATCTGATCGACATTCAGCATTTCTTTTGTATTTCAACACTGGCAAGGCACACATATGTTGGTACTATGATTTATTACTGGTAATGGAAACAGGTGTGGTGTTTATTTTCCAGGATACGCTCATCATGGGAAGAGAGCTAAGGTGTTATTCAGGTCTACTATTAGGGAGGATACACTCCCACTACACTTCCATAACATAGTCTAGTAGAAAACATTGACAGCAATGTACTGACTATTTAAAAAAAACATTTGAAAGCCAGATACATCCAATGAAGTGTAACAAAAATAAGTTAAATGTTAATAGATCCAAATTAATTTAAATTCATTAAAATGCCTCATAACCCCAAATAGAATACTGGTTGTTTACAATGGACCAGGGCAACCACTAGGTATCACCAGTTTGTCGTTCCTGAAAACTTTCTGCCACAAGGTACCTACGGCCAGCAAACCACCGAGCACTTTGGGAAGGCCCTGAGGCTTCTATTCCTTTCTGTTGTTTTTTGGATTCGTCGAGGTACATCTGTGAAAGGTTTCAGTCAGCACAATGTATCACCTTCTGCTGGTTAAAAAAAATTGAACAAGAGAAAAATAAGTGTTGGCCTAGAAGGAAAAGAGGGTTGGGTGCAGGAAATGGGGTGTGTCATTAAGGTTTAAATACAATCGGTAAAGAAGGTGGAAAAAGCAAATAACGAGGAAGATATGGATAGAAAGAAGATAGCACATGTAAAAAGGAAATGTGCTGTGCCACGCAGAGAAAGACTTCAAATGGGGTTAAGAGCTATAGAACAGGAGGAGTGCAAAATCAACACATCAATAATATAGTGAGACAAAGCTGTCTAAAGGTATAAAGGTATAACACATTCTTAAAAACAAAAGAGATTTCAGTAGATTGTTGAATATTGCTACACACTAGAGGGAGTGATTTACAGAGTCCTGCTCACTACTAGTAAAAGATTGAGACAAGGTCTGCTCTTACTTACAGGTTGGATGTTTGGCAGAAGAGCATTTGAAATGTGCAGGAGACATTGCCCACTGCAAAGTGTCAGCTTTCTTGCCCAACAGGAAGGAGTCCCTCAAGGTCTGCTCTTACTGTACAGGTTGGATGTTTGGGCAGAAGAGCATTTGAACTGTGCAGGAGACATTAGCCAATGCAAAGTGTCATCTTTCTTGCTCAACAGCAATGAGTCACTGTTTGAAAAGCTTTGTGGGAGTTGCAGGCTGCTTTTAATGGAAATGTGGTTGACCATTAATATCACAGGAGTTATGTGTTTCTTGCATACAATAATGGATAATACTCTGCATGCAGCACAATTTGGAGATGGGCAAAGATAGGTGCTAACTAATTCTTTAGAAAGTTGCAATATTCAAGTGAAATATTCATGTTAAAGGCTGAAGATCTTACCTGTGTATGATGAAAAGCTTATGATACCTCTAGGTAGGACGTCCCCCATTCGCGCAGCTCCACCTGTGCATCCAGCTCACTGCTGCTGCAGAATCTGAGGCTCTCCTCCACCCGCAGGCTACCACCTGCGCCTCATCCCTGGTGGCCAGTGGTAGGCCGTAGGTAGATTCTTGTTGTTGTGAGCATCACTGTTACTGTCTTGCCCCTCTGTATTTGTGCCCCCTCTGTTCTCCAATGTTTTTGCCCTTCCGTTCTGTGCCCCCACTGCTGTTTACTGTTTTCACCCTTGCAATATGTGCCCCTACTGCTGCTTACTGTTCTCTTTCTATGCCCCACTGTTTTCCACAGTTTTTGCCCTTCCTTTCTGTGCCCTGACTGCTACTTACTGTTTTCATTCTGTGCCCCCAGTTTTCCACTGTTTTTGCCCTTCCGTTCTGTGCCCCCACTTCTGTGCACTGTTTTTGTTCTGTGCCCCCACTGTTTTCCCACTGTTGTTGCCCTTCATTCTGTGCCCCCACTGCTGTGCACTGTTTTTTCGTTCTGTGCCCCCCTGTGCCCCTTCTGATTTCTGTACCACTTCGCCCTACCGTTTCCCGACGCTGTGTCCCCTGCAGCCCCGCCCCCCTCGCTGACCATTTGCTGTCCATGCCTTCCACCTCCCAGCTGCACCTCCCTCCCACCTCCCCATATATGGCGGAAGCTGCGCGGCTGCGCCGAAGGCGCACTGAAGACGTGCCAAAGGCAAGCCCGTCCTCGCCTGGACCGCACCCAGTGTCAGAATCCCTGGCCCCCTCATCCGCCAGGAAGACCGCCTCCGATATGACGGCCAGCACCCTCTTTGCTCTCAACCCAGGACAGACCTCCACTTGCTCCAAAGCCATCCCCAAAAGCACCCATGGTCCCTTCACCTGCCGGAACTGCAGCTTCACCTGCCACGGAGAACCTGAGACGCCCACCAAGAAGAACCTCAACCATCTCCGGTGCATTCTACTAAACACCTGCTCCGCACGCAAACACGCTAACACGCTGTTGAGCTCTGGGACCTACTCAACACCTCATAACCGGACGTTGCCTTCCTGACAGAGACCTGGATGAACAAATCCTCCGCATCCGACATCACCATAGCCATCCCTGATGGCTACAAGATCACCCGCAGAGATCGCACCAACGGAATTGGAGGAGGAATCGCCATCGTCCACAAAGACACCATCAGGGTCTCAACCAGCCGCAATGACACACTCAGCACCGCCGAACACATGCACTTCCAGATCCACATGGATCCCAACACCACCGTAAGAGGCACCCTCATCTACAGACCCCCGGACCCGACCCCAGTTCAGCGACTCCATCGCTGACTTCATCAACACGCACGCCCTGACCTCCACCGACTACATCCTCCTCGGAGACCTGAACTTTCACTAAAAGAACAGCAACGACAGCAACTCCTCCACCCTGATCGATAACCTCGCCAACCTCGGACTGAAACAGCTCGTCACGACGCTGACCCACATCGCTGGACACACGCTCAACGCCATCTTCTCCTCAAGCTCCCACGTCTCCTTCAGCCACACCTCCGAACTCACCTGGACTGATCACCACTGCATCCACTTCACCTTCCGGAAACCCGCCGCACACCACCCCACCCTACAGATACCCTGTAGATGCTGGAGCAAAGTCACCGTAGACCAACTCCAGACAATCCACGCACTCAGCCCACCCACCGACCCCTCCAACCCCGACGACGACGCCCGCAATCTCAGACAATGGATGGACGACTGCGCCAACACCCTAGCCCCGCTGAAAAAAACAACCTATAAAAACACCAGCAAGAGAGCCAGCTGGTTCACCCCGAAACTCCTAGCATGCAAGCGCACCTGCTGAAAACTGGAGACCAAATGCCACAGCGAGAAGACGCCTGACAACCGCACAGCCCACAAAGAAGTCATCCGCAACCACCATCACCTCATCAGGTTCGCCAAGAGGACCTCCTTCAAAAACCGCCTCGACAACAACGCACACAACAGCAAGGAGCTCTTCAGCATCATGAAGGAACTCTCCAACCCCAGCTCCAACGCCAATGACATCCCGCCAACGCAAGCCCTGTGTGATCCCCTCGCCAACTTATTCCACCGCAAGATCGTCGACATCCACAACAGCTTTGAACCCCGGACGAACCCAACAGGCCCGACACATCAGATTCGCCACACCCCATCGACCACGACCCCCTGATAGCCTGGGTCAACGTGAACACCAAGGACACAATCAAGACCATGGGCCCAATCCACTCCGGCTGCCCATCATGCCCATTTCCACACCACATCTTCAACAAAGCCGGCAGGTCCATAGCACCCTACCTGCGCAATGTCATCAACCTCTCCTTCGAGACCGTGACCTTCCCAGAGAGCAGGAAACACGCCGAGATCAACACTCTACTCAAAAAAACCAAGGTGGACCCAAGCGACCTCAAGAACTTCTGGCCCATCTCCCTGCTTCCATTCCCAGCTAAGGTCATCGAGAAGAACATCTACAGACAGCTCACCCGCTACCTCAAAGATAACATCATCCTGGACCCCTCAAAGTCAGGATTTCGCAGCAACCACAGCACCGAGACCACCCTCATCGCTGCCAGAGACGACCTGCTGGACAACGGCGAGATGGCAGCCCTCATCCTCCTGGACCTCTCTGCCATCTTTGACACTGTCTGCCACCGCACACTATGCACACACCTCCACAGTGCAGGGATCTGGACAAGGCCCTGGATTGGACCACCTCCTTCCTCTCCGGCAGAACCCAGAGCGTCCGCCTCCCCCCATTATGATCCAAAGGCTCCGAGATCCTCTGTGGCATACCCCAGGGATCTTCCCTCAGCCCGACACTGTTCAACATCTACATGGCTCCACTCAATTACATCACACGACAGCACGACCTCAACATAATCTCCTATGCCGACAACACTCAACACTCAACACCTCTCCCTCACCAAGGACCCCCTCACGCCAAATCCAACTTCCACAAAGGAATGAAAGCGGTCGCCGACTGGATGAAGTGCAGCAGACTTAAGCTGAACACAGACAAGACGGAGATCCTCATCCTAGGCTTCAACCCATCAGCCTGGGATGACTCCTGGTGGCCCTCGTCACTAGGGGCACCCCAACACCAACCGTCCATGCATGCAACCTGGGAGTCATCCTCGACTCAACGCTCACCATGACCGAGCAAATCAACGCAGTCTCCTCCTGCTTCAACACCCTTTGCATGCTCCGCAAGATCTGCAGGTGGATCCCGACAGATACAAGAAGAACAGTCACCCAGGCCCTCGTCAGCAGCAGACTCGACTACGGAAACGCCCTCTATGCAGGAGCCCCCACCAAGCTCATCAAACGACTGCAAAGAATTCAAAATGCCTCTGCACACCTGATCCTCGACATTCCACGCCACAGCCACATCACCCCCCACCTAAAAAATCTGGACTGGCTTCCCGTCGACAAGAGAATCTCCTTCAAACTCCTGATCCACGCACACAACGCACTCCACGGCCGAGCCTACCTCAACAGTTGATTCTCCTTCCACGTTCCCAACCGTCACCTCCACTCCGCCGACCTCCCCCATCCTGCGCATCTGGAGAACCACCATCCTTCTCCCACAGCGCTGCCAAGATCTGGAATACCCTTCCCGTCCACCTACGACAGTCCCAGACCTTCAGGAGACAACTCAAGACCTGGCTATTAGACCAGTGGCGGCAACCCCCCCACGCCCTCTCCCTCAGCGCCTTGAGAAGCTAGCGGGTAAGTAGTGCACTTTACAAATCTAGTGATTGAATCATTGATTGATGGATGTTAAAACCAATGGGTTTGATTTGCAAATGATGAAAAATATATGTTTTACATGTTATGACAATAATATGGTTCTGATTTGCTTGATAAAATATGCATTGACATATGGTATAGACTTGACATTTTAATTTTGAATGCCTTGTAAAAGTTAGTAGGCATGACTTTCGAATAATTTAAAGCTTTTTATGTTTTCCTAAAGGGATATCTAGAAATGTTTCTCTTTTTAGGTTTAGGGCCCACAGTGGACAAAGTTGCATGACAATTTTCTAATAATGTGAACAGACAACATACAACGGTTCGTTGTCCTCACTATCATTTCTTAAGTATACCCAATTTCCAACCTGGTTTTCTATAAGGGACTTTTAGTAGAGGTTACAATTGGAATTTCCGCTAAGGAACCTATAAGTATGTGTACTTTTTCCTGTTTAGTTGTGAGGGCATCGAAACAATGTTCCTTTTAATTAAAAAAATCAGTGACTGGACATTAGTTTACTGACTGTATTTTCCCTTTAAATGAAATAAAAGCAAGTGGGCAATGGTTTGCTGATTGGTATTTTCTGTGTTGCTGAGTTTCTAGTCTACATTATGTCCCTGAATCAGATTTAGACGGTTCTGCCTTCTGCCCTGGGAGTCAAGTGCTAAAAGGGATACTTGGTTGCAAGTTTGATTGGTTGCAGAACTAGTCCTTCAGAATACGAGAAGTAAAAGACACCTATTGATGCAGCTCGGGCACAGTGACTTATGATTGACTTGGCACATCCAAAATAAGTTTTCTCACACTTTTCTGTTTTTTGATTCACACACACCACTTTATCGTAGCATGCTAGTCATCTCTCACAATCTAGTACATATGTGGGTGAACTTTCTTTTCCACCTATTGTACATTCCAACAATGGAAGAATAGAAAATGCACAGGAATCTGAATTCTACTCTATCATCCTTTTAGACCCTCCTTCTGAGACTCATGCTTTCAATAATTAAGATCTTTCTGAAATACCCAGTGATAGCAGACCCTTATGGGGTGTGCCTTACATGGCCCTAGAAATCTGAGAAACGCGGTCTCAGAAAGTCTCCCCATGGCGTGGTTGACTGGCAGGCTGGGTCCATATAGACATCCTTGCATAAAACATTCTGTTTATAAGCAAAACATTTCTAATTCTGCTGAAATGGACCATGCTTTTTTTTTTACCACAGGTTGCTGCGCTCTATTGTGTGGTGAGTTAAATTGTTAATAACAATGGTTGGCAAAACTACTGCTTGAGTATTTTAGCACTGTAAATTAATCCTCATGTGGATAGTGTCTGAAAGAAGTTGCAAGAATATTGTGACTAAAATATTAAGGATTAAAATATAGAGAGGAAAGGATATGTAGGTAAATATAGATTATCTATGCTTCACTCCACATATCAATACCATATAAACATATATTACCACCGTTTAAGTTTAATTATTTTATACTAATAATTTCGGCGTCATTTGAGGAATCTTCTTGAAACTTTCTAAAAAAAACTTCATCTACCCCAGCTCTTTACCAGAAAGTTTTGGGTTGATCCGTCAATCAGGAGCTGAGAAAAAAAAAGCAGTGGGGGGGGGGGATGTTAGACAATGATACAGGAAAAAAACAGCTGATTAGAATTACACCAAATCTGGTAAAAAAATTAACATTTACACGATTGGCATGCTTTTTATGATTTACTCTAAATCGTTTAACCTGTTTTGGGGACATTATAGTTAAATAAATAGAAATATCTGGATGGAAGGCCCTGCAGGAGTTCTGTGGGAGTCTTACTGGGAAGCACATTAAAAAATAATCAAGGTTTCTGATTGGCTGAGATGGCTTGTCTTTCTCCATTTGCTGTCTCAGCACCGAGGGATCGGCACGGTCCCAAGACACTGTGCAATCTAATTAGCTGACCTTAGCATTGAGACTTGGAGACTAGGTCGTGTGAGATGGGTTTTTGGCTGCCTGCAGGGTGGCTGGTCCAGGCCCTGTGCCCAGGTGCTGTATCCATCATCCTACTGTGCATGGTTAAAAGGTATGATCAGTGAATGAATTGCGTGAATGTGATCAAAACCCCCTAAAAAATCACTGAAAAAAGGTGAAAGTGATCTTATATTTATGTATGGTTCAAATATCTTACCTTATGTTTAAAAAGTCTTAGAAATTCATTGAATTAAAACAAATAGAAATTAAATAAAAAACAATGGTTAAAGTGACTTTATAGATAGGCCTTGTAATAGTATCTAAACTAGCATTCTAATATTGCGGACTGTACAATATGCAATCGAGCATATGTGCTCATGGTAATGGGTCACACACATTTTTATTTATGGCAAGAAATGAAGGTCTGGTCAACTTTAGGTGAGGTATTTCCTCACATCTCTTCTAAATAGCTAAAATAGTGTGAGCATCAGCACTAGCAATTTACCATATGGCTGCACATGTGCTGCTGTGTAAAAAATATACTTTACATTGCATGTGTGAAGCATTTTTCCTTTGTTAGAATATTTACTATCAGTCAGATTTTGTTTCTTCAAACGCCTTATTGGTACCAGTATGATGAAATCAAAATATCGCTTGACAGAAATATTGTGGGCTTGATACAGTAGCAACTGCTGCCATACAAAGTGGAGGGCAGGAGGTATAATAAAGATTGTATAAAAAAGACTTACCTGACTCTGCCAGTCATATTGGGGCTTTTCTGCCTGCCATGTAGCACAGAGAACAGGCTTCCAGAATCCCCCATCCAAACCTGACGCTGCTCTCATGCTATATCAAGCATGACAGAAGCACCGGCATGGGCCTGAGAGTGCTGGTCTGACGCTTGCTCAGGCACAGGGAGTCTGTGTTATTTTTGCAGTCTACAATGGAATATTGCTGGGGTGGAGAAACCTAGGTGCTCATGTCAGTTTGACTGTCCTAAGACGGCTGGCCAAACTGATATGCGCACTTACAGTGCCCATCACTGCTCCTCCCTGCCATGGCCTGGCCCAGCCCCACCCTTTAATGACATCAGCTCAGTCAGTAAAATAAAATGATAATAAAAGTGTTTTATTCTCATTTTATTTTGTGCTGGCTTTCAGTTCGGCAACACTTCTCTGCAGCTATGGATGATTCGCCCTGGTTAGATATACTTTGCAAAATTGTCACCAACATGATGCCATCTGAAGTTATAGCACTAGTCGTGAAAGGTGATATTTGTCTCTGATACTAATCTTTAACTGCAGAGTCCAATCTTCTGAAATATTAAAAATGTCAGGCTCGATGTGAATAACCATAAAAAGAAAGAGTTATTTGTCCATTTGCAAGGCAGGGTTAAATATTGTGT
Source organism: Lissotriton vulgaris (assembly GCF_964263255.1). NCBI lineage: Eukaryota > Metazoa > Chordata > Amphibia > Caudata > Salamandridae > Lissotriton > Lissotriton vulgaris. The sequence goes on from NC_141691.1 coordinate 422,711,629, forward strand.
TATGTGTTACTTAAAAAGTATTTCGTTATGTATCAGTTTAGCAGTACCTTTTTTACCTGGTGTTTCACTACTTTATATCAACTCAAAATAATGCATCACATATAATGTACAAATCCTTATAGATTGACTAACAAACGCTCAGTATGCCATGTGTATGAGAGATGTCTCATTCAGCCATTTGTTGAAGAAAACAAATGTCAAAATTGGCTTTTTGTTGGGTAGATTTCATGAACAAAATTATATTTTCCTAAAAACAGATATGTGTTGCCAGGTGCATCTTATGAGGAGAACATTTGAGTAAAGACAATCATGTTCTGATCAAGGTGACTTCAAACACCCTTGCCAGGATTTGAATCATCAATCTGGATTTGCATGTACCACCTCTTAGTTATAACTTATTCTCGCCCACTCTCCTCCATTATAATGTGTTTTTTGTCTCCCTTGGTCAATACCCCTCCTTAGTGAACTGCATATATTGTCTAGGTAAAGGACCTGCAATGTTCTGTCTACTAGGGTCACACTCACACCATCCCTGTGTGGATACCTTAAATTAATGTACGTTAATTTGCTTGTATCTTTTATAAAACACATTTACCTGCGAAATACCCTTACCCCAAAGTCTGTTATTTTGCATCTTTTGGGTGTGTGTCTTCCTAGTTCACACATATGCCTTTTCTGCTTAGGCTTAAAAGACCAGCTGTATAAATGTACTGCTTCATTTGACTAGCTACAATATATTAGCGAAGCCTGGGAAATTTGCAAAGAAATGGCTCTCGCTGCACCATATCTACACTGCTCCTAACTGATTTCCTCTGTGTAAGTGAGGATTGAATTCCCTTATCCTTGAAGTTTACTGATATATCTATAGCTCATCATCAAAACATTAACCAATTAACCACCACTTACACCAGAATTTTGAGAAACAAACACATCTTGCCTATGTACACAACTCTCCCTGTCCCTTTTCCACCAACACGCTCATGAACACTAACAGCTCATGCTAAACTCTTGCACATGTTCTCCTCCACATGCAGTATCACTCTTTGCACTCCTGACTCACTTACCATCACACCATCACTCACAACACACCTTATTGTAACTCTTTTTTACATGTTGCATTCCATCTATTGTACCCCACTTAGGGGGCGATTATGATGTTGGTCAGATTTGCCTACAACCAACACCATCCCAGTCTCGGGACCTACAGACCTCCGATCGGCGGTCCAACCACCTGATTACGATGTGAATGAACACTGTTCCGTCGCATACTCCCATTTATTTATGGGAGCTTGTGCTATGGCCGTAAATTGGCTTTAATACAGTCTCCCATGAAGAAATGGGGGGGGTGTAAACCCCTGCACCCTTTGGCAGGCACCCCATGGGACGTCAGAAACACTGTCCATAGAGAGTTATGGTGCGGTTCCAACCAGGCGAAAGAGTCCGGGAGCTGGTAGTAACCAGGTCGGAATGCCTGGCAGGCTTACACTTGTAATTCAGTGGTCAGATTGCAAACCCAGTCTGTTGGTCGAAAAGCCTCCAATCATAATCGGCCCCTAAGTCTCTCTAAGTTATTATATCCACTATGCCTTGCCTCCACCCACCTCTTTTCACTCATACCGTGCTCAATTCCATCTCGAATCCAATCATTTCTTTCTTGCTCTCCTTACTCCCACACCATGCACTGGCTATTTAAGCTCAAGATATCTCTGACCAAGCTGGGGCCCTTCCCTCGCCCCATGTCACCTCTATTATAACTCCTTCTCACATTTACTCCACCACACAGGCCTTCACCCCAACCAAATATATCTCACATCAATTTCTTGTGATCCTTAGGCTGCCCAAATCCCTTTAAAATGCAATAGTGACAGCATATGTGAAATGGTACAATGCATGCTACAGCCTTGACATAAAGCCTTCAATTTAGACCGTACTTCCAATGCTCTCACACACAGACATGAAACCATGCAACCTGTCCTCTGGTCTTCGCAACCTATTCTAAACACAGATCTTGGCACCAATTCCTAACCTAAATTGTTTTTAAATGCCCATGCCTGACATTCCATCATCATCCTCACCCCATACTCTCTCTCTCTCCTTGTATTTATCCAACTGCTTGAGCCAATTTAGATCAACTTTTTCTGACCCTAAACTCATTTAACCTTTGCCTTCCCTCTGACTATTGATCAATGCAAGATTTATGTCCAAGGAAACTTAACTGTAAAATTAGGAGCCGATTACAATATCAGTGGGACCGACACTGACAGCACGTTGGTGTTGGTCCGACTGACATATTTAAATGCCCTCAGACTGTCGGATTATGACCAATAGCTTTTGACGGGCTCAAGGAGCCCGCCGGGCAGTTGGTCAGATCGTATTCCCCACAATGTGGGCGGTGCCTTATTAGGCACCGCAGCAGGTGATTGCGATCCATCTTTCCACCAGCCATTTCACATCAGTTCCTCTGATGTGAAAAGGCTGGCAAGCAGGGCGCCTGTCTACCTTGGCCCTCAGCCACATGTGCACCCCAAACATCCCTGCATCATCTGGCAGGTACTGCATGGTGCCTGCCACAGGGTGCTTTGCATTGGGGCTTAGGCTGCAGCCCTTTTCTGTGCCACAGCACAAACCTCAATACAAAGAGGCATGTTTCTGACCGCCTCCACGGCGGTCAGATCCTAATTTGGCCAGCAGGCCACAGACTATATTTCGGTCAGCCCCATTCCAGCAGCAATGGCGGTCGGACGCTCATCCGACCACCATCATAATCTGCCCCTTAATCTCACTCATCACAACCCTGAACTACTTCCATACTGAGATCTGCCTTGGAATAATGCAGGAGTAATTTCTTATTATTCTACTTTATGCCATAGTGTTTGTTTCAAAGTGAAATAAAGTAATGAAAAATGCTAGCATAATACACAATGAAAACACCAAATTATAAGGAACATTGATTATTTCAAAGTCAATTGTTCATCACTAATCAACGTAAAATAGGTGGCATCAATGAGCTAAGTGGCACTGATCATTGATAAAACCCTAAGATATCGTCACAGTAAAAGTAATTATTAGCCACATTGCATCTTTAAAAAACATAATTTTCTCTACAAATGCAGAAACACAATGTACAAACATATGTGCAATTGCCTTATGCTCTATGCTGCATGATTAAAAAGGGGAAATGTAGTCTGAAGAGTTTAGGCCTTTATTAGAGGGTCACATATAAAAATAAATAGAAATATGGTTCCATTTTAGGGTGCGATTACGATGCCGTTCAGAAGGGCTCAGTTTCCAACTACCAATTACAATGCCTGGAAACCGTTAGAGCTGTCCAAATCGGTTCTGAGAGGCATTCGGACAGGTCGAACCTTTCGGAGATGAATCGTACAGCTCCATGGACACGGTTTCCAAACAAGTGATTCCGATGACCGATTGGGACAGCTGTTCTGATTCGGTTTGCCCGAAAAGAAAGGGCTGTTGGAATCTGTCTTTGGGGGCTTTTAGTGGGCCCCCTTCACCCAGGGCTTTCCAAATTGGGCCTGTGGGGGTACCCAAGGGACCCTCCTTTCAGACCATGCACAGTGCACGATTTTCCCCAGCCACCCCTTTCTTCAAAGGGTGCCTGTGTTCTCGTTCGGAACTCAGTCTCCCATTGAAGTCAATGCGAGTCCAACTGAATCATATCTCAAAGCATCTGGATGCATTGTTATTGCTCGGTCGTACATCTGCAATCGCAGTCATTCGGAATGCATTCCAGAATCCTTTTCTGCGTAAGATCGTAATCGGCCCCTTGGTGTGAGAATCCAATAGCTGTTTTATCTCTGTACGATCTCCTGATATAATAAATCCTCCATTTGTGATTTAAAATACCTTGGCATATCATCAAACCTTTTTAAATTGCATTCAGTGTTTCGTCGACCGGTTTTAGAGATAATTGATGTCTGTGGCACAAACGTTATCAGATAGACTCTCCACTTGTTAGGAGTAAATGAATAATGTATATAGTTTCAAGAGTTGTCTTAACTGAGATAAAATGACCTGTACATTTATTTTATTTAGATTTAGATAACAATCACCTATTGTTTGACCGAAATACCAACCCTATGCTTGACTGGAGTTGACGTAGTCAAGTAAATAGCTATGTGACTACATTTACACCACTTTTTGCTAAGGCGCTTGGTTCATTCTTCATAGAAGTCCATTGCTTCACATGAAAATGCCATTTCGGACTTTGTTAGTATTACCCCTAAAAAAGGAAAACTTGTTGGACAATATATACTTAGAATGACAACAGACAGTATTTTTTTGCCCTCAGTGCTTATCACTTAATAATTGTAAACAATCACATAACAACATCAAGCATCACAGCCCAAATGCAAAGACACAGTTATGCTTTTATTCCTTTTGATGTCAAGGCTAGCAGCCCTGATGAGCAGTCAATAATGAAGAGGAAAGTGATTATCTTTACAAATTTGACGCAGAAAGAACAGAAGGCAAGACACATATGGATTTATGTGAGCTCAGAATGAGTGGGTGGGAAATGTCACACCTCTGTTGTGTTGGACCAAAGTTGAATAAAAGATATTGATGAAGGAAGACAATATGCGAGAATGCAATAAATACCTATCTTATGATAAATCAAAAATAGGTACTATAACTCAAAACTTGCGTACAAGTATTCAACTGTAGGAAATATATAATCAAATGTACTAAATGTTAGGAATGGGTTTAGATAAATTCAGAATTTTGCAATAAATCGAACCACTTGTAATCACCTATTACTTAAATACAATTATATAACAACATCAAGCATCACAGCCCAAATGCACAGACACATTTATGCTTTTATTCCTTTTGATGTCAAGGCTAGCACCCTTCATTTTGGCTCATTGAATATAAAAATAAGTATATAATTATATATTTCCAAAGCCCTTTTCAAATAAATGACATTTACTGTATTATGTCACTATATTATTGTGCACACTTTACATTTGCTGTTTTTTGACACCAGTCAAAATGTAAACAACCAATCTATTATTAGAAATTCTGACAGTTATATTGGAGTTGTACCATCACACACTACTCTGTGAGTTCCAAATCTATAAATGTCTCACTCTCAGCTTTTACTCATGACCCGTATTAGTGAGTTTATTCAATTAATTACCATCAGGAAAGAGCTTGGAATGTTTTAGACATAGGATTTCACACTCCACACAATCAAATGGTGTTGACTAGACTACGCTTAGAACCATTTTTAGCAATGCCAGAATATTATCCGCAGTTTCACACTTACCCCTAAAACCAGTATGGGTGAAGAATAGAAGATCCACCATCATGATCTACTTCTCCAACTCTTTTAAAATTACCCATGCAAAGTTGTTACCTTTAGTGTAGAGAGGCAAAATGACTGGTTAACTCTTTTTTTGGATGTTGAGGGTCACACTTTGTATACAGTGGATTTTGTATTCACCAACATGAGAAAAAGTAAATAATATGGCTACTCTTAATGTACGTGAATAAAAGGCAAGACATTCTGCTTTCAGACATTCATTGGTAACCACCCCATCCAAGCACTGCATCGACTAGGTCTCCTTTTTCAAATATGACAACATACGCACAGACGGTCTTCTTTAATCATTGTTTGACACCAAATTTGTGTCTGGAATAGCTTTGCATGAACAATTCTTAACATGATCCACCCACATAGCCTGAACAAGATTTGATGGGAGCACATTGAGTAGTAAGTAGAAGTTCAGTATTCATTTATGATTACTAATCCACACAAATGAAATAGTTAAACAAATCTTTCTATACATTTCATCCAAACAGAAGTTAAACAATCATAGATGGTAGAACAATCAAAACTGTTATGATGGTAAAGTCAAAGAGAAAACATGTATAATTGATTCAAAGTCACATAAGGTATAATGATTTAATATACGTTTGTTCTAACAATCAATTGAGCCAGATAGATGACAGCTATCACAAATTACACATTTTTTATCTCAAAAGACCTTTTCAAGGCTGTTGGAATAAGACACAAGGAAAAAGATACAAGGAAAAATTCAACAAGGTTTTATGGTAAAACAAAGAGAAATAAAAAGATCTAAGAACCAGAAGATGTTCCAAGGTACAGAACAGTAGGTGTTGCAGGGTAAAAACCGAATAGTCAAAGTTATAGTGCAAATTAGATCAACCAAATAGATTGTCATTAGAGGCTTGTCTAGCAGTCAACAATGAAGATGAAAGTGATGATCTTTACGAATATGGTGCAGAAAGAACAGAATATGAGACTCATATGGATGGATGTGAGCTCAGAATGAGTGGGTGGGCAATGTCACACCTCTGTTGTGTTGAACCTAAGTGGAATAAAAGATATTGGTGAAGGAAGAGAATATGCAAGAATGCAATAAATACCTATCTTATGATAAATTAAAGATAGGCAGTATAACTCAAACCTTGCGTACAAGTATTAAACTGTAGGAAATATATAATCAAATGTTCTAAATGTTAGGAATGTGTTTAAATACATTCAGAATTCTTGCAAATAAATCGAACGACTTGTAATCACTGAAAGTAGCATTCCAAACCCTTGTTCTTTTACCCACCCTGTCACCTCAGAATGGACCCAACTATTTGCAAATCAGTCCTGACCCTTTTTCAATAGGAACAGTCCAGTCCTTACTGCCAGCACAGGTCCAAGTGGCAAGGGTGTGCAATATGATACAAGTGACAACATTCCTCCCATGACCTTTTGTATGTTAGACAAAACTGAGCCAGAAAACATTTATTGGAATATACAGCCTGATTCATCATAGACCCGTTTTGTGAGTCTATAATAGCGATTCATAAGGAATCGCTATTACAGACTCGCAAAACGGGATTCATGTAGGAATCGCAAAAAGATTTGCGATTCCTACACAATCCTTACTTGCGATTAGCAAATTGCTAATCGGAAATAAGGAATAACTCCCCATTCATTCCTATGGGCCAAAAGGCCCGTAGGAATGAATGGGGAGTATTCCTTATTTGCGATTAGCAATTAGCTAATCGCAAATAAGATAGCGATTTAAAGGGTGCCAGGGGTGTCCAAAGGACACCCTGTAGCACCCCTTAAATGCAAATTGAAACAGGTGTTGCGCACACACATGTCCAAAGGACATGTGTGTGTGCAACATGCAACTTAGAAAAATGCTTTTAAAAGCATTTTTCTGAGTTTTCGCTATTTACCACGAGGTTTGACCTTGCGGTAAATAGCGGGCCGAAATTGCGAATTCGCAATTTTTAAATGGATGATGAATTGCATTTAAGGAATCTCAAATAGAGATTCCTTAAATGTAATTCCTCGCAAAATAGCGAAATCGATATTACCGAATTTTGCATTTGGGATGATGAATCCCAAATGCAAAAATCGCACTCGCAAAGGGCCAGAATCTCAGAATCTGGCCCTTTGCGAGCGCATATCAGCTTGATGAATCAGGCTGATTATCCATAATTATGGATAATCGCATTAGTATGTGCAGAGGGATGAAGAGTGAGTAATGTCCAACCAAGAAAGTTTGGAATCTGGAAGATCTTTAAGAATGAAACAAATCAAGAAGTGCAAAAGACATTAGACACTAAATGGAGGCATAGCTCTTAGGACATATTTCAAAAAGTTTGACAGAAAATTAATCATGTATAGGTAAAAAACAAATTTCCTTAAATTAGTACTATCATCTTTAATTTATAATCAAAGTAGTTTAAAAAATTTCCTGCTGGCTTTCCTCTCCATTGTGATTTTCACTGTAGGTGTAATGAACATTTTTTTTAAATGTATTTATTTTTATTATCAATGCTCCTGAGACCATACAGTACAAAAAAGTGTCTACATACCACATTGGGAGATATCACAAGAGTTAACAGAAAAATAACCGTCAGGGAACCACAGGGACAATGAGCAATCCCCAACACTACTACCCCTTCATGAGTGCTTCAGTTTCTCTGTATTTGTGCCAGGGCACCCACACTTTCTTCCATTTTTTAGTACACCCCCAACTTTTGTATACAGTCTCTTTGGCCCGTTGGCATCAGTCGAGGTCCTGCTTCCATTCCTCCCACTGCAGGGGTATCTGTGCCCCCCCACAGTAATATTTTATCTTGCTACTCCCGCTGCTAAGGCCAACCATATTTTCACATACCTTGACCAATCAGTGGCCCCTTTTAATCATCAACAAAAGTCACTTCGACTCCATCGGCACCGTCTCCGCCACTGCGCATGGTGTCAGTGACCTTCGTTCATAAGGGAATGATCTCCGGACACTCCCATAGGCTATGAAAGACGGTGCCCTCCTGTTGACAACCCCTTACGCATGACGCCGATTGGCTCCTTCCCAATGCATAAAGGTTTGTGCGGGGGTAGTAAGCATAGCCATAAACTGACTCTAGTACTCATAGTCATTGAATACAAAAAGCTAACCATTCATAATACCATCAATAGAAGTGCATCTCAAGCTCGATTTTGCTAGTTCTGTGACTTGGGATTCTTTGCACTTTGTTTAACTATATTTGCAGCCCCATAGCTCCTATCATTTTTCCTACCCTCCCTACTTTCACCAATACCCACTAGTCTTCTAACATCGGAAGAGCAACTCATTTTCATTTAATTCAACATCCTACAACACCATAGAAGCAAGAGGGCTAGCATTTTTGTTTTATGCTGAGTTACGTTTCACATTTTTCTTCATACCATGCTCTTAAAGAGCCCTGGAAGGTGTTGAGACAAAATATCGAGTTCGAAAATATCGACTTACAAAAATATTCAGTCAAAAGTATTGTGACATGGAAATATCATCAGCAAGATTATTATTGTCAAGAATATTGATTTTAAGGTGAGCAGTTTTAATTTTTAAACTATCAAACTCATTAATATCTATTTCAAAAACTTAAGGACCCAGTTTCAATGTCCAGCAGAAATCCATCAGACAGCTTGTTGAAGGCTTTCCACCCAACATCGATGGTTTTCCTCCGACCGCTGCATTACTCTACAAGGCAGTCGGAGTGTAAAGTGTTTATTTTTTATTGAGGCTGGTGCTGCATTCCGCAGCACAAGCCTCAATAGAAAATATACACTTTGCTACCAGAGTGAAGGTGGTTGTATGCTAATAGTGGAAGCGGAACCGCTGACTCCTTGTTGTTTATAATATTTAATAAGTAATTGTTGTCTATTTTGGGATATATTCTAAATGTATGTGATGTAAATGTTTGAATAATTATTGTTTATGTTTTTTAATGTATTTCTAAATATTTTAGTAGTTAATACATGTCAAATAAGTAATGTTGATATTTTTGGTTCAGTAGCGGATTGTGGGTGTCTTGGACCACAGTTTGGGAAGTGATTTAATTATAATAAATTAATGTTTAATTTTGAATTACTATTATTATTTTTTTTCAAATAATGATCTTAATAATGTAATTATTTTTTTCAATTTAAAATTATATGTCAGGATTGTGGGGTTGATAGGTTTTACAGGATGGGAAGTAATATAATTTCAATTATATAATAATTAATTGTTAGTTATTAATTATTTCATTGATAATTAATTATGTTAACACTATTGAAAAAATGTAATATACATTTTATGTGCAGGTTGTCGAGTTCATAGGGAAACAGCAAGGGAAGTAATGTAATTGCAATTCATTGTTAATTAATAATAAGTATTTAATTGATAACTGATTGAATATGTTTACATGTTTTTTTATCTTAGGTCTGGGTTGTGGGGTTTATAGGGGCGCATGATGGGAAGTAAATTCATTTGATGTAATTAATATTAATAATTGTATTAATTAATGATTATTTAACTTATAATTCATTATGTTATTTGTTTAATTACATTATCTAACTAACATTTTAGGTGTGGGTTTGGATTTTGTTGGGGTATATGGTAGTAACTAAATTTTATTTTAAGTAGGTTAGAATTCCTTTTATTAATAATATTATTAAAATAAAATGCATTATGTGAATTGTGTAAATATTTTTTGGGGGATATATATTTTGGAGAGTGAATGAAATGTAGTTACATAATAATACATTTTTAGTTGTTGATAATGAGTATGTTAATAGTGTAAATAGCTTTTCAAAGTGAAGTTTTACATTTTGCTTGTAAGTTTTGTAGGGGTATGTATTGAGTGGTAAACAATTAAATACAAATTATTGAATATTTTGTTGTTGTTAATAAAGCCTTTTTAAATGAAAATATTTCTTATATTACATTTATGGGGGATTTAAATGAAAATAATGTTTGTAATTGTTTATGATATGTATTTAATAATATTATATGTATTTATTTTAAATAATTGTAATTTTTTAACATTTATATTTTAATATTTTATTTTGTTGTTTTGCTGACAATTTGTACATTTTTTAATGTAGTACTGACTGCAGTGGGAATATTATCTTTTTTCTTTCTGCAATCCAATGCTTTCCCTACTGTCACGCTTAGTGGAATAGGAATAGTAAATGCTGTCCCTCTGCAATCCAACACTTTCCCTACTGCAGCACTGACTGGACTGGGAGTATTATATTTTAGTAAATGTATTTCGCCACAATCCAACATTTTCTCTACTGTTACACTCAGTGGAGTGGGAGTAGCAATCCAACACTTTCACTACTATTTCACCTATTGGTGTAGTAATATTAAATCTTACCCATTCGCATTCCAACATTTTCCCTAATGTTGCACTGACTGCAGTGGGAATATTCCATGTTACCATTCCACACTCCAACACTTTCCCTACCTTTGCACTAACTGGATTGGGAAAATAACATTTTACTCTTCCACAGTCCAACACTTACCCTACTTTTGAACTCCTTGGAGTGGGAATAGTAAATCTTACCCCCCCCAAAATCCAACACTTTTCCTACTGTTTTACTCAGAGCCCGATTCCGATTTTGCTAGGAATGCCTTCATATGACTCGGATCCGGAGGGCTTTCCAAGTGAAACGTGCTCCGCGAGTCCGAAAGAGCGAGTATGCTGCAGCCATATGCTTACGGACTTGGTTCGCTCGGACCTCCATTGAACTCTATGGGAGCCAGTGTACAGACGCGTACACAGGCTCCCATAGCAAAAAAAGGTAGGTGGGGAAAAGCCTAAACCCCGTGGCGGGCACCTGTTGGTGCTTGTCACACTGTGCATGCCTGAATCGGGGAGACCCATGGGCACTCCCCATGACAGATTCTGAGGGCCCTGGGTGAAGGGGGGCCTGCTATGGCCCCCTGAAGTATGATTCTGGCAGGGGTTTCATCTCGCTGAGACCGAGACAAAGCGGTTGTCTGAATCAAGCATCGTACTCGCTTGGTCAGAATTCGGCTCCATTTCGTGGCATGATTCGTCTGCAAACGAGTCCTACTTACTGGAGGTACCTGGTGGGCTAGTTGGCCCCAGGGACCTCCATTGAGCGCCACAGAGCTGCGTTACAGAGAGGTGTAAAAAGGGCATGGCCTAAGAACACCTCTCTGAAACGCAGCCTTCTGGCGCATACTGGAGGTTCCTGGTGGACTAGTTTGCCCCCAGGGACCCCAAGTATTCTAGGGGAATTTGTTCCCCATCTGCAAAAGCGCCAGGGGGCGCGTTTGCAGAGTGCTGCAAGAAGGGGGAATGGCATCCGGCGCGATGCCGGTCTTTTCTTTTCTTTTTTTTAAGAAGGGGGGCTGTGTAGCCCCCCTTCTTTTTCTAATTTTTTGGCCCTGGGGACCGCATCCCCCAGGGTCTGCTCTCTAATTTATTACTTTAAATGAAACATTTGGGAAGGTCGCCGCGTGGCCCCCCTTCTTTTCCACATGGGGAGCAGCTAACATGCTGCTCCCCATGTGGAAAAGCAATCTGCTTTGCTACATTGATGCGAGAACAGGTTTCCCTGCTCTCGCTTCAATGAAGCAAAAGTAGTTTGCAATGACAGGGTGGGAGCTGAGTATCCCACCCTGTCATTGCAAACAGCAGTGTCCCAGGGGTGGGCACACCAGGATACTGCAGGAACCGGCCCTTGGGGGTGGCGGTCCCCAAGGCCATCAATGGCTCCAGGAGGGGGCCCTCCTCCTCACATTTTCCAAGCCCCGGGGTGTGGTGGTCCCCAAGGCCGGGAGGTCTGTCACGGAGCCCCCAATCTAAATATTTAAAGCCCCGGGGAGGTGGCGGTCCCTGGGGCATGTGGGGGGCTTGAGCCCTCCCACAGGGTATTTTTCTTTAAAAAAAGCCCCATATTGGTAGTCCCCGGGCTGCGGGGGTCGCATTGTACCCCATCGCAATCAAGATTACATCAAGCCCTGGGGAGTAGTGGTCCCCTGGGCTGCGGGGGGGCCGTGAGGTCCCCGCCATTCTTTTCTGCAAGCCTGCTCCCTGGGGCTGGGGGGCCTGAGAGCCCCCCGCAACTAATTTAAAGAAGCCCCGGGGGTGGTGGTCCAGGGGGGCTAAGAGGGACTGCAAGCCCCCCACCTAATGTAAAGAGCATGAATGATGCCAATTTTTTTTTAATGCTTTTTTCGGCCCTGGGTGTCCTTGCGGGACCCCCTGAGCAGGTCTAAAAAAGGGGGTCAGGGTATAAACACCCAGACCCCCTTTTTGCGTTTTGCAAGTTTTTTTTCTGCTAGGCACAAGATGGCTGCCAACACTTGGCTGGTTTGGAGTGTTGACAGCCAATTAGCATGCAGCTCATGCTCGGAAAAGGTGCACAGATCCTGCGCGGCCATAGATATCAAAAAGATTTTACTTTTGATTTTCTCAGGAACTACTGAATGTATTTACACCATTAAACAAAAAGGCACGACTCTGAACCAAGGGCAACCTCGTTGCCAAAGTTGGTGTAATTCCGTTCAGCAGTTAGGGCTGTAGCTGCGATTATAGGTTCCTATGGGAGATTGCATGGGGAAAATACGTTTTGGGACCACCCCTTTTTCTCAGCCCGGGCTTGACGAATCACCCCTAGACTTTCAGGATAGGAGCGGACCGGAAGGCTCCACCAGTTTAAAATTTCGCGAACATTCGTCAAACAGCCCTAAAGTTATTCCAAATAGAATGTTGCAGATTTCCTATGGATAATAGGTCCTAACTATAATTACCTACTGCCAACCGCCAGTAGGTATATATATATATATATATATATATATATATATATATATATATATATATATATATATATATATACACAATAAGCATATTTGTTATATATTTAGTTTTTATTAAATGAATGTTAGTCGATATTTATGACTTGATTATTTTGTAGGTTGATATTTTTTATCTTGATATTTTGTCAGTGAACCGCCCAGGAAACAAGGGAAAAAGTTTTGATTGGATCATTACTTTGTTCTATTTTAAAAGTGAGGAGAAGGTGATGGAGCAGATTTCATCTGCAGTCAGGCATTGTTTTATTTTTTGTGTTTCAGACAAACTGCATTTAAATTGCCACGCACCTTTTGGTGCAAGTTAAAAACATGGCCCATGAAAAACATGAAAGTGAGGCCTATTTAGTCTGAAATGCTTTTGCTGAATTAACATGTGTTTTTGCAATGTAGAGAAAAGTGGCCTTTTTAGCTTTGAAGATTAATAGAATATGTTTCTCTCTTCCCTGCTTATCCCTAAATCCACTATTTCTGTCTTAATAGACTTTGACTTGTTGCATATTTTGATAAATATTTTCAGTTAATAACATCTCTTTTTCTTTGTTGCACATTGCCATGTTGTCATAAATAATTAAAAGCTGTTTTACACTAGTAGCTTGGCTAGGTAAACATTTATACATGACATTAATATTATCTTTTTGTTTGTTTTATTTTGGGCCTACCATTAAATGGCTGCCTGTGAAACCAGCAAATCTATGGCTTGCTTTGAAAGAGAAGGGAACATGATGCGCAGACTGTGGCAGCTTGACTCAAACCACAAAGAAGTCAAGGACAGCTTGAACTGTACATTCTTGTGATTCTGCCAATGTACCAGTGTTAGTTAAAAGTATCCATCTGACTGCTCTGTGAAGGAAGGAAGGGAAACTATAGACACATTTTCCCTAGTAAATGTTGCAAATGTTTATAAATGTATTATTCATGTATGCTTCTTTTGTTAAAACTGATATAGTCAGGTTTTTTTGAACGCGTCAGGGTGATGAGAACTCATGCCATCATGACTGACCAATCAGTACAGGTTTTCCTGAAAGTTGAAACATTTTGTGTAGTCTGCCAAAATTTAGTGTATAAATACTACCTCTCCGGAGGAGGGGCTGGCTTTCTTAGCTCAGCTGGCTTCTTGCTCATTTTGGCTTAGGCTTTGCTTCATTCTATGGGTTAGGTACGAGATCGTCACGGGTGCTGCATGGGCGTCCGAGGAGAGTCAGGGGGAGGTTTCTTGCTTCCACGTCATATCTTGGCACTTCAGGCCACATTCCTTTGAGGTCTGGTGAAGGAGGGGCTATCTCACTCCCTGCTTGCTCTTTAGACACAGACAGACAGAGAGTGCAGCTGATTAAATAGAAATAGATGCTAAACTTCAAGTTATGCTTTGACTAATTAATTAGGTCTGAAAAGATTTATTTGACTTATGCATTTATTTCTCTTAATGGGAGATTTTTGCAAACTATTTGATTTTTTGATTATTCTTGCAAGACTATATTTTTCCTAGAAACTCTTTGAGTCTTGAATGACATTTTGCGCCACATTCCTGTATGTAATGATTATATGCAGACTGTAATATGTTCTGTATTAATGCTATTTTTCCTGTTTTCCAAATTCTGTAACCTGATTGATATTTTACTAATGAATAAACTGTCAGAGAAAATTTAACTTTTGACTACAAAATAAAACCCTTTAAATACTCAACAACTCTCTTTATCGGCTTTAAATAATAATTGCATTTTTGACTGTTCATCTTTATTTAAAGTCTCCTGAAGGTAATACATGGTGTGAAGGGCCCAACACCTTTTGAGCGGTAAATTAGAGGTAGCATGAGGGTTTTGCATTGAGAAATTACCAGAAGAAATTACCGCTCCTTCAGTTTTTGGTAGCAGAGGATGGTTATTATTGATTAGTTTGGTGATAAATGATTATTGATTTCACCATCAACTACTCAACTAATGGATCATTGACCTTAAGAAGGGAAATAAAATAATTGCCCAAGTTAGATAAATGTCCAAGTCCTGATTCCTGACTCCAATGCTCAGAACCTGAAGACTGGCAAAGCAGTACTGGAAGGTGATGCAAGAAGTGGTGTGAGTATGAATAGGGTTGTGAAATGTTGTTAATATGCTAGCATGTTTTTTTAAAGCGTTGAAAATAGTAAGGGTTTTTACTGTTGGTGACATTTTGCTCATTTTGAATTGATGGTGTTATTGATTATATTGGTAATTTCATAGGACATCATTTTTGGTTATTGATTACATTTTTTAACTCTTTATGTTAAGTAAGTGTTTTGTTCTATGTTGTCTGAATACGCAGGTATGCACACCTTTGGAATCCCAGGAAGAAATAGCAGGTGGTAAATGGAAGCCACACTGCACTGAGGTTACTCGTCTGTTGGAATAACACTGAGAAGCTGGGTAGGGCTGGCATTGTTAAATTAGGGACTATTTTCTGTATGAGTGATTGTATTAAAGAGTTCGCTGGTGAAACTTTGGTCTGATATCACCTAGAAAGGGTCACACTAAAGGAGTAGCAGGTTCTTCTAAGCTTAAGTGACAGCAAAAGGGTTCGCTGTTGAAACTTTGGCCTAAGATATATCCTGAAGGATAAGTCCAAAGGAGTAGCAGGTTCTTCTGAGCTTGTGTGAAAGGTAAGCGGAAGGGATTTACCTGTAGTGTTTGAAGAGTAAACTAAAAGTCTTACTTTTTGAAGGGTAAGCGGAATGTGTTACTCGCAGTGAATATAAATCTATCCTTTATTTAGCACAACAGACAGAGTAGCAAATGTATTTATGTTGTTACTAACAGAGTTATTGATTAAGAGAAATATTGCAGTAAGATTTTGTGGAGGGTCAGTAGTAGGAGTAAAACTGACTAAAATTAAGACTGACAGCTTTGGAAAAAAGAAATTGCATTGAACTATTGCAAAAATGAAATTGTTTGAAGGCTTAAAGAAGCTGTTAGGAGGTAAAGTGAAAAATTTGTTTTTTATTGGTGATGCTCCTGAAGGAACACCTGTGCATTTTATGTCTACCAATTTGGGACAAAATACATGTATGTGGGTTCACCAATGGTGCAAGATTACTGAAAAAGAGGGTGTTTTGAGCTTTCCAAAAGATGGTACTTTTGAATTGCAAATTATTGACAAATTAAGGGAAGTCTTATGTGAAATAAAGACACCATCTAAAGCTGCACAATTTGAGGCCTTAAGCATGTGGGAAAAAGCAGCAAGGGAGAAAGCAAGTGAGGATAAAAAGGTAAAGCACCAAATGCAGAAGAAGAGAATTAATGATGATAAAGAGCTTCAAATAAATAATGATTCAGGGGATAAAATAATGGATGCATTGGTAACTGAGTGTCCACCACGTTATGTGGTTTCCGTTAAAAAATACTGAAAATAGTGTACCAGTAAGCACTACAGTGGCTACTGCTTCTGTTGAACAGAGAAGAACACAGATTGAGAAAACGGTGCAGACATTTTATATTGACCCATTACCTGTTGATTCAGCACTGACCGTGATACCTCCAGGTGTTACTGCTTCAAATGTGCCTGATTCAGTCCAAGAATTGCTAACTGCAGATGCACAGATAATGCATAGAAAAATTATGACTGTCCCAATTAATATGGTCCCTACTGAAAATGTTCAAAGAGCTGCAGAAGGAGTGATTATGGCAGAGTTTATTTCAGAAACTCAGAATTCACAGATTATTGAACAGAAATTACCCCAAGCACTGAAAGGTGAGGGAAAAATGGTATTTACAACATCTGCAGCCCAGAATAAAATACATGTAATTGAAAATGTTATTTTTCAAACCTGCTAAGAGGAAGCAGCAGTGATTAAAAAGATAGAAAACATGGGAGAACATATTAACACAGGCCCTGAAAAAGAGAAACAGCTTAGTGTTTTAAATTCAGCACTTGAACATGAAGAAAATAAAAGTCCATGCTGTTTAAATAATGAAAATGTGAACAAGTGTCAGGAAAAAGAATTAATTTCCCTGCATAAGGAAACAGTTGCATGTGCATTAACTACACATAATGGCCTGACAGATTTGGCTCAAAATTATGAAATTGATGTTTCAGGAAGTTTTCCATCTCAGAAAAGTTTTAGGGTGCATATGGATGATGAAGCAAATGAGAAAATGTGTTCTTCAGGAATGCAATTGCACATTGCAGAAATAAAATATATTTTAAAATGCAATGGGTTTGAGAAATTAGGAGACAAATGGGCAAGAAAACATGAGAAGAAAAAGAAACCACCAGACCGTGCAATGAAACTGGAAAAGGAAAAGAAGCCACCAGATTTAGTTGAGAAAAATAATAAGCAGAATGAGGGAGAAGCTTTTGCTTACTCATTGAGAGAAATGGTGGGAGAAGTGCATGTTCCTATGCCACATAATAAAAGTGAACTTGCAGCATTTCTGAACACAATCCCACAATTGAGAGACAAATTCATGCTGTGGTACCCACAAGTTGATGGATTTGTTGGGATTTTAAAAGAGTTGTGCATTAATTTGGAAATGTTCTTTTACATTGTCATGCAGACTAAATTGTGGTTTGAATCTAACGTTGTTCAAGGGCCAGGTGAGGAGACAATGAAAAGGGTTTGCATGAATGCACCATCATTTTCTGTTGATATGGAGGAAAACATAGCAGTGATTATTTTCCTGAAGGGCAGAGTGCCAGCAAAGGATGTTGATTGGGTACAGATTAAAAGAACACAGGATGGAAGTAAGGGTGTTTTGGTTTGTGAAAATTCAGGTATGGATGTTGTACTGCTGGAAAATGTGTCCTTTTGCCATCTTTACAGCAGATTTGAGCATTGGAAGAAGAAAAATAAATTTAAGCATGATGCACAAAAACATGGAGAAATGCAGATGCAAAATATGCCAGCTAAGCAAATGCAAATGTCAAATCAGAAACAGGTACCTATGGCAGGAATTTTCCAAGCAAAGATGGTCCCACAAAATATGGAAAAAGCTCAAATTAATTTAAATAAGGTGTCCAGAGCAAGACTGAATTATTTCCAGAGACAAAAACAGAACCCAGTCCAACAGGTTGCTGTGTTTGAAAATGAGCGTTTTAACCCTCACAATTCTGAATTTACCAAGTTCATTGTGAAGGCAGTGGAAAGTCCAAATTTTGTTGCAGGAGTTTTAAAGAAAGAAATTATAAACCCAGTTTTAGAAAAATTTCCGCCAAAATTAGGCCCATTTGAGGAAAATTACAAAACTGTTGTCTGTGACTCAGGCCTAGCAGGAAAACAATTGTTTTGCAAATTAAACAGCACAGAATACTGTACATCAGATAATGTTATTTTTCAGATTCCTGATGAGAATGTACATTTTAAAATGGCCCAACAAGAAACAGCTGTAGCATTATTTTCAGAAAAGACAGTTGATAAATTACCTTCTGATTTTGAAAAAATAATAAACACAGAAATAAGAGAGTTCACAGAGAAGGATGCCAGATTTATAAAATGTGCAGAACATGTCTTATTAAAATTAGAACCAAATGACATGCATTCAGGAACACCATCAGTTGCAGGAATTTTATCAATAAAAGGATTTTTGATGGAATTGATTGGAAGTTTGTGTAACTTTCTGATCACAGGCTCACAGAAAATAAATGTAAAGAACAGAATAGTGCAGGAGATTAAAAGCATATTTTTTTCATGTTGTCCTGTGGTACCGAATCCAGCCAATATATTTTTTCACATTCCATGTGCTGAAGAATGGCTTACTTTTATTGATTTTTGCAAAGTCCATGTAACAGTGCCATTGCATGAGAATAGTCAGGAGTACTGTCAAAAAGAAGATGAATACCTGGGACACAAAATTGGAAAGGGAGGTAGAAAGGTGTCACCAGAAAGGGTGGAAATAATTTCCAAGATGAATCCACCTCAAATAAAGAAAGAAGTCAGGACATTTTTGGGAATGGTTAGCTGCTGTAGAGAGTGGCTACTAAACCTTTCCCTAGTGGCTAAGCCTTTATTGAGGCTGACACATGAGGATGTGTCTGATCCGCTACCATTGGACAACAATTGCACAAAAGCATTCCTAGAGTTGAAAGAGAAAGAATGTTGCTCCCCAGCACTAGGAATGAAAGTTTATTTAAAAGAAAATACACCAATTTGCAGTGAGAGGGAGGGCTGCACTCTCTCATTGCCTATTCAAAAAGATGACTGTATTCAAAGGTCTGTGATGTATTGCCCAATGACCTTTGACCCTAACTTCACAAAAATGTCAGCAAATGAATTGGATTGTGATGAAACTGAATATGAGTGTTTTAATATCATGAAAATATGCATAAAGCCAAAATCAGACTTTAATGATGAATGCCTGAGTCAGCCCAACAATGTCCATTTTGTAGATGGCCCATTTTTGAAAGGTGACACATTAAAAGCATCACATGCTGTGCTCCTTATACATTATGTTGTCAAAGCTTCATGGCTTTTAGTAATTACCCCAGCCCAAAATTCGAAATTGATTGCCCTTACCATAACATGCATTATATCTGCTCAATTGAGAGTCACTGTTGTCATGGGAGAGAGAAATGCTAATTCAGTTGCCCAAATTCGTGTTCTGATAGCATGTACATTCTATGGAATCTTCACAGTTGAATTAAAGGAGGCTCACGAAAATGTTTTTGAAGCAGCACAACAGGGTTGTATCAGAACTGTTTTTGGGAAAAGTGACAACTGCATAGTGGCAAAAGTGTTATTGCAAAGACCGATGCCCAGGTATAGATTGCCAGTTTCTCTGAAATCAGATCATAAGGTGGTCTCAAAGATAATGAGTGCAGAACAACAGATTGGACAAGGAATGGATTGCAGCTATCTGCCTGAAGTGTCAAGCATAATAAAGCAACACAATGGCAGCACTGAGTTACCTTTTGCAAAAGACGGTGTCTCACCAACACTAAAGTGGCTTGAAAATGCATATGCAAATGCACTTGTGGAAAACAATGACGTGAACACTAGCCATGGCTGTGTAGGTCTGGTTGATGTACAGTGTGCAGTTTCTCACCAGATTGCAGCTGCTACACAAGATCTGCATAATGGATGGTGCAACGGCTTTGATCTGAGAGATGCTGTGGTGAAACATCTGAATCTGATCAAAGTGAAGATAAGAGTGAAAGGCATTGGTTGAAAAAGTGCAAGAGATTGATGGTGCTCTGTCCGAGTTTCTCAGCACCTAAGTAGTCTAATTTGCATTGAAAAGGTAGAGAATGCCACACTGTATGAGCCATTCTGATGGCAAGCTAATGACAAAGAGCAAAGAAATGATGAAACTATCCTGTTGAATTCCTTTTTTATTATTTTAGTTACTTATTTTAAAGAAGACTAACTGTTCCAAGAAGCTACTTACAGAACTCTGCACTAAAACATTTGTGCTTGGCTATATATGATCTGATTACAGATAGACTTGTGTTTGCCTTAGAAATAGATTTAAAATTGTTATATGCTCAGCTTTTGCAATAAAAAAAAAAATCACTTTTGAAAATGAAATATGTGTGATGAATTATAAATCAATTTATTATGATTTGAATCATCAGAAGGGTGGATTGATGGAGCAGATTTCATCTGCAGTCAGGCATTGTTTTATTTTTTGTGTTTCAGACAAACTGCATTTAAATTGCCACGCACCTTTTGGTGCAAGTTAAAAACATGGCCCATGAAAAACATGAAAGTGAGGCCTATTTAGTCTGAAATGCTTTTGCTGAATTAACATGTGTTTTTGCAATGTAGAGAAAAGTGGCCTTTTTAGCTTTGAAGATTAATAGAATATGTTTCTCTCTTCCCAGCTCATCCCTAAATCCACTATTTCTGTCTTAATAGACTTTGACTTGTTGCATATTTTGATAAATATTTTCAGTTAATAACATCTCTTTTTCTTTGTTGCACATTGCCATGTTGTCATAAATAATAGAAAAGCTGTTTTACACTAGTAGCTTGGCTAGGTAAACATTTATACATGACATTAATATTATCTTTTTGTTTGTTTTATTTTGGGCCTACCATTAAATTGCTGCCTGTGAAACCATCAAATCTATGGCTTGCTTTGAAAGAGAAGGGAGCATGTGCAGACTGTGGCAGCTTGACTCAAACCACAAAGAAGTCAAGGACAGCTTGAACTGTACATTCTTGTGATTCTGCCAATGTACCAGTGTTAGTTAAAAGTATCCATCTGACTGCTCTGTGAAGGAAGGAAGGGAAACTATAGACACATTTTCCCTAGTAAATGTTGCAAATGTTTATACATGTATTATTCATGTATGCTTCTTTTGTTAAAACTGATATAGTCAGGTTTTTTTGAATGCGTCAGGGTGATGAGAACTCATGCCATCATGACTGACCAATCAGTACAGGTTTTCCTGAAAGTTGAAACATTTTGTGTAGTCTGCCAAAATTTAGTGTATAAATACTACATCTCCGGAGGAGGGGCTGGCTTTCTCAGCTCAGCTGGCTTCTTGCTCATTTTGGCTTAGGCTTTGCTTCATTCTATGGGTTAGGTACGAGATCGACACGGGTGCTGCATGGGCGTCCGAGGAGAGTCAGGGGGAGGTTTCTTGCTTCCACGTCATATCTTGGCACTTCAGGCCACATTCCTTTGAGGTCTGGTGAAGGAGGGGCTATCTCACTCCCTGCTTACTCTTTAGACACAGACAGACAGAGAGTGCAGCTGATTAAATAGAAATAGATGCTAAACTTCAAGTTATGCTTTGACTAATTAGGTCTGAAAAGATTTATTTGACTTATGCATTTATTTCTCTTAATGGGAGATTTTTGCAAACTATTTGATTTTTTGATTAGCCTTGCAAGACTATATTTTTCTTAGAAACTCTTTGAGTCTTGAATTACATTTTGCGCCACATTCCTGTATGTAATGCTTATATGCAGACTGTAATATGTTCTGTATTAATGCTATTTTTCCTGTTTTCCAAATTCTGTAACCTGATTGATATTTTACTAATGAATAAACTGTCAGAGAAAATTTAACTTTTGACTAGAAAATAAAACCCTTTAAATACTCAACAACTCTCTTTATTGGCTTTAAATAATAATTGCATTTTTGACTTTTCATCTTTATTTAAAGTCTCCTGAAGGTAATACATGGTGTGAAGGGCCCAACACCTTTTGAGCGGTAAATTAGAGGTAGCATGAGGGTTTTGCATTGAGAAATTACCAGAAGAAATTACCGCTCCATCAAAGGAACAAAAATCTAATTTGCTACTGTTGTACTGGCCTTAATTAACCCTGACTGACCTTTTTTTATAATCTTTCTATAGAAGGTTAATCTGTTGTGGTGGCATGGACACCTTCGTTGCAAAGCACATACTTTAGGTGCCAAAGTTCGGTCAGTTGCGGCTTGACAAAGTCTCTCATACCTCTCCTGATTTAGGAAGAGCTTTGAAAGGATTACTGGCCAATGAGACGCAAGTGGAGAGGTTGCTATTGTGTGTCACTCTGGATCAAAAGAAACCTCAGCTGTAATAAAACATATGGGGTACTTTTAATCTCAGGCTCACTGTGACACTGGGTTCAAGCTAGCCTGGTTCATGAGGGGAGATACCCTGAAACCAGCCCAGGATGCTGGTTTTTGATACAGTGAGGACCTGGCTTGCCAGTTTGGGCTGTACTGTACCATGAGTATCAATGTCAGACTAATTTGCATATTGCTGGGTCTCAACTGGAATGGCATGGTGAGAAAAAGAACAATGGATATAACCCAGATCTCTTGACTAAGGTGAATGTTTGATTTATTCAGCATTCCATCCATTGTTTGTTGCTGCAGCACCCTCATATGGGCCATGGATTTGTAATGGCCTGGGAGACAGTGAGGCTCCTAAGTTAACTTGGAAGGAGGGTACCTGCAGGACGCTGAGTGGCCCACACGGACAGACACCTCTGGCTGGGACCTAGCCTTGCTCAATTGTGCAGCTACTGCTGGGCCTAGGCCTGTGGCTTCATGAACTAAAGGAGGTGGCAGACTGTGCTTTTAGAAGTGGTCCCTTACTGCCAAGGCACACTGAACAATAAACCAGTTTTCTTCAATATACCAGATGAGGAATGGTACTGGTTGGATGGGCAGGGACATGATATTCTGTGCGTGCAGGGGTTTGACGAGGCATCACATGGACGGGGTTGAACGAGGAGACAGCAATGTCCTCCCCCAGGGGCCCCATCAAGGAAACACGGGGCAAGGATAAAGCAACTCTGGTCTCTGAAGCTCACAGAGTGCCTTACCTCTCCTTGGGAACCAGTGATGCAGAGCCAGCCAAGGGGGACTCTGAGGTGATGTGATGTCAGCGGGAAGAGGAAGCTATCTCTACTAAGGGGTCCCCAGGTTGCCCATGGAGCTGCACATGAGTTGATTTTATCCTCCTGCACCTAACACAAGAGGACCCACCTGCTCCCTGAGACACGATTGACTGCCAACACTGGAGAAATAACCTTATCCTTACAGTGGTGGGGATCTGTACCCTAGTTCTGTTTGTTTCATGACCAACCCCCAATAGAATTCCATGGCTATGCAGGTATTTTGTGTTTCTATTCACTTTCTTTCTATTGTTTATGGTTTTACTGGATACTTTATGTTACACCCTAAGATGGGGAGGGGTGAGATTGCATGTATTCAGACTGACTTCATTCTAGTATGACCTCAATACACTCTGCTCCACAGACACCTCCTACATCCTCATGAGCTTTTTCTTTACATGTTGCTGCATCATTTCACTACAACTCTCCCACTAGCCAATGAGTTTCCTATCATGGAGTGTTAGGGGCCTGGGCTCCCAATGTAGCGTCACAAGGTTACTCCTACAGAAGACACAGCATGCTATATTCAGAGCTCAGCAAATTTATAAAATACCAGCATGTACAAGCGTATGATACCGGCCAATCGGCTTACACGCAGGGCGTAGTGATATGGGTGGCATCTGGGGTCCTGCTGGTGATATTAGGCACAAACATAGATCCAAAGTGCAGCTATGCCATATTGGACGCTACCCTCGATGGGAGACCCTTCTCTCTTGCAAGCACATACATCCCTAGTGTCGAACAGTTGCACTACCTGGACACTATGGTCCTCATTATAATGGCGGTTAGTCTTACGTCTGACCCTCATCATATTGGGGACGGAATGGCCTGACTTGCTATCGGCAGTCCCGCCAATGGTATTGCAATGCAACTGCCTTCAAGGCTGCTGCATATTGTATCTTTTGTATTTCAGCATGTGCTACAGACTGCAGCACATGCCGCAGTACAAAAAATACACATTTACCATATCCCTGCACTATGTGGAAGGCATCATGCAAAACTGGGGGCCTGGGGGTCCTGCTACTGGCCCCCAATGTCCCTTTCCACCAGCTTTTTCATGGCAGGTAAACCGCCATGAAACGGTTAGCGGGGAGGGACATTATAATCCCTATGGCTGTGCCTGGCAAGCACTGACACCATTGTAGGGATTAAAGTTCCCACCAACGGTCA
This sequence comes from Lissotriton vulgaris, assembly GCF_964263255.1. Lineage (NCBI taxonomy): Eukaryota > Metazoa > Chordata > Amphibia > Caudata > Salamandridae > Lissotriton > Lissotriton vulgaris. The sequence goes on from NC_141691.1 coordinate 422,736,256, forward strand.
GATCCATGGTGGCCGGTCTCTCCAACTGCCACCCATCCCCCGCCATCCTAATGTGGAGGGCAGAAAACATTGTTACGATGGCGGTGGGACTGCCACCGGCAGGCTGTCGGTGGTGGACCCACTGTCATAATAATCAAGCCTTTGTCCCCACACCTCCTCAGAATGGTAGACATGTACAGATTATGCAGGGGAGACTATAATGTATTCCTACATGGTGCATCAGACCACTACTTTCCCCTCTTCTATTGGTTCCCAGCGGACCACTGATATAGGGTTTTAGGAGAAATTATGTACAATTGGAACTTGTGGACTTCTGGAGGGAGTCCCATCCTAAAGCTCAGGACTCTTCCTATTATTTTCATATTGATGGACTGCACACTCGACAAGATAGATTTATGGGCTCCCTTGGCGTAATCCCTTTAATTTCCAACACCCAGTATCTATGTAGCACTGTTTCCGACCATAATCTTATCGTTTTAATGCTCATACTGGGAGACCACTGAACGGCAATGGCAACATTGCATCTACAGCTGGAGGCATTAGTTGATGCCTCCTTTCGAACTGCTGTGGCCGATGTCATAAATGACTATGTTAAGACAAATTAGGGCACAGCCACATACAGGAATGAGGCCCAAATCTCTGTACTGGGGATGAATGGTTCACATTGTTCAGCACTCCATCCATCAATTGTTCTTTTGCATTTTAGTTTTATGACGGGGTAGTTTTGCTAGGTCTAATACTCGCACAACCTGTTGACAAAAAAATAATACTTACCCTGTTTAGGTTTTCCCATTGGCAGCATTTTTGTATGCCCTGCTACTATATTACTGCATATATCCTCGGCATGATCACAATAGCTCAGAAGTTGCTGTTTCTAGGATGCAATGAGAGTTGGCACCCTTTAGAAATTTAATTATGAGTGTCAGTAATTTGGAAGCATTCATTGAGAAATCTGCCAATTATTTTGATTAGCCAAATTGAAGACCAGTCAATTAATCTTGGCATGAACGTACAATAACTAGATTTGTCTGGGGAACTAAAATCTTAGAAATGCTTCTGGATGCAGTCTGGAAGGGAACATAGACATACAAGTGTGCAGGAGGAAAACAACAGGGTCTAGCACTGCCATCTGTAAAATGCGGGTATCATTTTAAAATGTGCATGATCTTTGTTTCACAATGCCAACCTTTGGCTGCTATATTTTCAATTAGATTGTAGTAATGTGCCAGCCATGTTATGTTATTCATTATGGCAGTCTTTCTTATGTAAATATTCAGTGCCAAGATATGATATATCAAAATATAACGCAAGGATGCAATACATATTACACTCTTAAAATTGTGTTTCTTTTACTTCACAATTCTATCCAATGTTAAAATGTTTAAACCGACCTGATAACATAATAATGAATACATGGGGCCCGATTCACAGAACTAACGTAAGACAAAATCCTAAACTTACTACCATTTTGGTATTCACAGAAGGCGCTTACTCATTTCGGTATTCACAGAAGTTAGGAGTCCTAACTTTAGGACTCCTAAATGCCTTCTGTGAATACTAAAAGTCTTAAAATTAGGATTTTTCTCAGTTTAGGAGTAGTAAAGTTAGGGCTCCTAACTTTATTACTCCTAAACTGAGATAAAATCCTAACTTTATGACTTTATATATTCACAGACGGCATTTAGGAGCCCTAAAGTTAGGACTCCTAACTTTATTACTACTAAACTGAGAAAAATCCTAATTTTAAGACTTTCGGTATTCACAGACGGCATTTAGGAGTCCTAAAGTTAGGACTCATAACTTTACCACTACTAAACTGAGAAAAATCCTAATTTTAGGACTTTTGGGGCCCAATGTAGGTGGCCATTTACCGGCCGGTAACGGCTGATTCGGCCTTTACCGACCGGTAAATGGGATTTTTGGATGTAAGGGGCCTATTTTGCCAATTCGGTAAATTTACCGAATCTGTAAGTTTACCGAATCGGTAAAATACCAAATCGGTATTTTTACCGATTCGGTAACTCCTATATGTAGGTGGGACTCTTCTGAGTCCCAAAGGCCTGTCAGATTCGGTATTTTACCACCCAATCCAATTGGGTGGTAAAATACCGAATCCAGGTGTGCATGCACATGTGTGCATGCACACCTATGCCATGTGACAGACAGACATGCCCTTAGGGTGCTAGAGGGTGTCAAAGTGACACCCCCTGCACCCTTGCTGCAATCGGTATTTACCGAATCAGTAAATACTGATTCCGTAATGCCCATTGATTCCTATGGGCTTCAATGCCCATAGGAATCAATGGGCATTACCGAATCGGTATTTACAGAATCGGTAAATACCGAATCTCAACGATTCAGTATTTACCAAATCTGAAATACCTACATCCCCCCCCTCCATTTTACCACTTCATAAATACCGAATTGGTATGATTCGGTATTTAAGAAGTGGTAAAATGAATTTACCTACATCGGGCCCCTGGTGTTTACAGAAAGCATTTAGGAGTTCTAAAGTTAGGACTCCTAACTTTAGTACAACTAAACTGAGAAAATGTGTTGATTTGGTGGTTCAAAGAGAGCTAGGAGTTGAGGATGATGCTGAAGTTGCATGCTTAGTCGGTGGGTGAGGGGAATCCAAGTGCGGCTAGCCTCCAGGAGTGGTCACAATTGGAACAATTGGAGCCCAGGATAATGATTTTGTTTTTGTCAGAGTTGAGATTTAAGCAAACACAAGAAGATGATGGAGCTCTGACATTTTTCAGACACTCACCCCCAGTCACATATCTGGGTTGAATCTATCATCGGTCTTTAGCTCACTTCGCCACCCAAGTTCAGAACCAGCTATATACTAATGAGGCTTGACCCTGTGCCTCATGGGACCAGTCCAGCCTGAACTGCCGAGCCAGGTCTTCCATGGACTGGAAACAAGCATCCTGGGACCATTTCGGGTTAACAACTCCCATCAGCCAGCCTAGCTTGAGTCCAGTGGCAAAGGAAGCAAGGGAGACACGCCTGGGCATACCCTGCCAAATTATGGCCAACAAAGCAAACACAAGGAGATGATGGATGGAGCGCTGAATCTTTTCAGCAAGTCATCCCCAGTCACAGATCTGGGTTGAATCCATTTGTTTTTTCGCTCACTTCGCCACCCCATTTCAGACCCAGCTAAATGCAAATCAGCTGTGACACTCTGCCTTGTGGGAACAGTCCAGCCTGAACTGCCGAGCCAGGCCTTCCCTGGACTAGAAACAAGCATTCTGGGACCAGTTCTGGGGTAACACCCCTCATCAGCCAAGCTAGCTGGAATACAGAGGCAAATTGAATAAGGGACACAGGCCTGGGCGTACCCTGCAAACTAAGGGCCAACAAAGCAAACACAAGAGGATGATGGACGGCGCGCTGAAACTTTTCAGACACTCACCACCAGTCACAGAGTTGAGTTTTAGGCAGGTCTTCTTCATCAAGGCAGCTACTGCCTTTATACCATCATAGACGTTGCCCTTAGCAGCTGTAGGTTTGTTGGTCAGAGAGAAGATCAGCTGTGTGTCATCAGCGTAGGAGATTATGTTGAGGCCATGGTTTTTAACGATGGCTGTGAGTGGGGCCATACAGATGTTGAAGAGGGTGGGGCTCAGGGAGGAGCCCTGGGGGAATACACATCTTATCTCTGTAGGATTAGAGGAGAATGGTGGGAGTCTGACTCTCTAGGTTCGGCCGGTGAGGAATGAGTGGATCCACTCTAGCGCTTTCCTGCAGATGCCAGCATCATGGACTCTCGTGCAGACGGTGTTGTGGGAGATGGTGTCAAAGGCATCAGAGAGGTCCAGGAGGATGAGGGCCAATGTTTCTCCTCAGTCCAGGAGAAGGCGAATGTCATAATTTGTGGCAAGGAGTGCAGTCTTTGTGATGTGTCTGCACCTGAAGCCAGATTTGGAGGGGTACAGGTTGGTTTTTTTGTTGGGATGAATTCTTTAGCTTGGAAGTTGAGGGCCTTCTTCATGACTTTGGCTAGGAAGGGGAGCAGAGAGATGGGTCGGTAGTGCTTGAAGTTTGTCAGGTCAGCAGAGGGTTTCTTTAGCAGAGATTTTATCTCTGCATGTTTCCAGTCTTCAAGGAAGATGACAGATTTGATGGAGCAGGTAATCGTGCAGCAGAGTTTGGAGGCAATGGCTGTGCCTGCTTGATTGAAAATGTGGTGTTACTGGGGTCTGCGGTGTTCACAGTGTGGATGGTTCTCATGATCCTTAGGGTGTCATCAGTGGTGAGGATGGTCCAGTCAAGCAGTGTGGGCTGGGATCTTGAGCCTTTGGGTGCAGTGGTTGCATATGGGGTGGGTGAGTCCTGGATTGCAAATCTGGCGTAGATATCAAAGATCTTGCTTTAGAAAAAGGTGTGGAGTTGTTGCAGAGATCTTGGGGGGATGTCAGTGGTGTCCATGCAGAGTTTGGTGAATTATTTGATCACAGTGAAGTGTTCTTTACTCTTGTGTGCTTTGGCATTGATGCATTCCTGTATGGCAGTTTTCTAGGTGGTTCAGATGATTTGGTGGTATGCAGTGACTGGGGTCTTGAGGGCTAGGTGGTTCTGGCATGAGGAGGCATGAGAAGGTGCAGTTGTGGCTGGTGAATGGGACTTGGTGTCATTTGGTGAATAGAGGTGGCAGAAGGTCCAGTGTTGAGTGCATGGAGGGTGCCAGCGTTATAGTGGCAGATGCTGCAGGGAGGGTGGGTTTAGCCACCTTTGGTGCGCCAGCAGCAGGCAGCCACACAGCAGCTTCTTTTAAGTAGTATAGGGGAGGCGGGAGGGCTGGTCAGCTGGGAGGGGGAATGGTGGTGGAACAAGCAGCAGCAAGAGCAGGAAGGGTGCAACAGAGAAGGGGAAAGTGAAGAAAGAAACGTGATCAGAGCAAAAATAGAAAAAAAACTGTGAAATGAAAGAAGGAAAAAGGCTTTGAAAAAACAACAATCGCGAAACAGAAACAGGAGACAGGCACACCCATGGTCTTCTAAGGATGAGTCACAGGCAGGAGCATGAATGTGAAGAGGGGGCCTCGAACACAGAAGCTAAAGCTCAAGAGGGCAGACCACTATCAGGTGGAGCTGGGCAGCGGGGGAGCAATGCAAGCTGACAAGGTCATTGAGTTCACTCTACCATGCAGCAGTCCTCATTAAGTAGTGTTGGGGAGGCGTGAGGGCTGGTCAGATGGGGGGCAGGAAACAGAGCTGGAAGGGGATGGGATCGCAGGGAATGTGCTGTAGTGACGGTGGGAAGGGGGACATGGAGAAGGGGAATCAGAAGAAAGAAATGTGAACCAGAGCAAAAGTAAAGGACAGCAAAAAGATAAAGTTAAAACAAGAAAATAGAAACAGAAAAGACAGAAAAATGGAAAACCGAAAAGGGGTATCAAAAAGCAGCAACCACTCTCAAGTGTAGTTGTGTGGCGGGGCAGCAACGCACGCTGACAAGGTCAGTGATAGTGCAGAGAAAAGGGGAGAAAGGGTCAGCAAATACATGAAAAGGTGAGCGCTTGTAGGTGTGTCTTATGGCTGGGAGGGTGGGGCCAGATGCTGATGTAGAGGACCTAAGGGCTATACTTATCTTATACTTATCATATTCATCACTCCATCGCATCCGCCTCAACTTGCAGCACCTTTGCCCTCCAACTAAAGCTATAAAGCAGTAAAGCTGATAATTCAGAAGTTGCCTCTTGCATTTCTTCAGCCCTGTACCGTGCCCAGCACCAGGGAACATGCCTAGAGTGGACACTCCACCACTACGGCGCGAGCACCCTCCTTGCCCTCAATCATGGACGCCCTCCCACCTGCTATCCAGCATCACCAAAGAATGCCCTTGAGCCCTGCACCTGTCGAAACTGCAAACAAACCTACTGCCACATCAGCACACCAGCGCCTCATGCCGCCCAGCCACCCAACAGCACACCCGACTGGCTCAACTCCATCATCCTTATTGTGTGGTCCCTCCAAAAATATGCCACATACATTTGGGACATCCTCAACGCCACCTCTTTTAGACATCGCCTTCTTCATGGGAACCTGTTTCAAGCTCTGCTCTGGACCAGACATTGCCATCGCCATCCCTGATGGCTACTAATTCACCCACAAGACCACCTGACTGTCCAGGAGGAGGTAATTGCATCATCTACAAAAGCACACTCCGACTGACCATGCACTCTAATGACCCAATGGTGACGTTGGAACACCTCCACTTCCAAATCCGGTCCAACCTCAACACCATCCTCTGTGGCACCCTCATCTACAGGCCACCCTGGGCCATGGACCCCATTGTAGACCTCATGGCAACTCCTGCTCTCCCATCCACCGACTACTTCCTACTCTGAGACCTCAAGTTCTACCTGGACAGCTCAAGTGACCAGAACACCACTCCCCTCCTGGGGAATCTCGTCAACATTGGACTCAAGCTGTTAGTCACCACACCAACCCACGTATCCGGACACTCACTAGAGCACATCTTCTCCGCCAGAGGGAAGTTGAACTACACCACACCATCGGACTCTCCTGGACCGACCATCATTGTGTACATCATGTCTTCACCGTGCCCACTGTACACCACCACCATCATCGCCCCCCTCGCAGCTGAATCAAGGCCATCGAAGAACTTCTCGTCAACTCCCTCAGCACCATCACTCTGCCAACGCTAACAGACAACAACAACGCAGCATGCAACCTCCACCTGTGGATCTCCAACTGTGTCAACACCCTGGTACCCCTCAAGAAAAGGCCAGGCAAACAACACTCCAAGAAGGCCAAATGGTTCACTCCCACCCTCCACTAGTCCAGACACACCTGCAGACATCTCGAGAGCTGATGGAGCCACAACATAAATGAACTCATCAACACAATCACCCTTGCACCATGGAACAAGGGTGCCTGTGTTGTTGCACGGCAGCCACTGTGCGCCTGCATAGAAGAAAAAGCCAGGGGAGCTTATTCATCCCCCCGCCAATGCGTCATTTTCTTGACATACTTGCAGCGTGATTCTTGCACCAAATTGCGCCGTATTTGCAAAGTGAAGCATGAAGGCATATGCGTGACCTTGTGAATTCCTGTGCCACATTATACCTGCATCAGGTATGATTAATGCAGGTTGGGAATTCTCACGCACTAAAGCCTCATAGGAGTGGTGCTGTGAAATCCATCAGATTTCACTGCAACAATTGTAGGATGCCACTGCGTCAGTAACTTACGCCTAAATTAAGGCAGGCGAAAGGATGACGCAGTTACACAGGATAGGCTGGCCCCATGCATTGATGGAGTTGTGTCATGCTTGTTACACAACTGCAGCAATGCGTGAATTTAGCGCTGACAGATACATCAGGATTCCAGACATATCTGTCATTAATTGCAATATGGAGTGCCATACAGTGAATACAGCTCATCCATGGTGTCGCAAGAAGGGCATAGTAAAAAGCGTTGCAACGCTGTTTTGTCACAGCGATGCAACACTTTTCCTGAATGAGGCCAAGGAATGCGCTCTATCTCACTGATGGTGTGCATTCCTGCCCTGTAATTTTGTCATAGGGCAGTGCAACAGCATTCCTTTTCAGCGCTGTCCGGCGCCAAAACCTTCTGAAATTAGGCCCCAGGTGTTTGCACCATTTTTAAGACCAACTATTTTCTGGACTTAAAAACTGCCTCTAACTACAGTTAGAGGCACTTTCTTTGGTTTTGCACCATACAATGAATTCCTTGTAAATATCGCAAAGTGGAGTTAGCTGCAGTTTTTGCATGCAAACGCCTACCTTGCATCTCATTTTCGCTAACTCCCACTTACAGAAGTGGCGATCTTAAAAATGCATGTTTTCATAAGAATACTGCTGCTAACTGAGGTTAGCGGTAACTTCTAAATAAAGTGATTTTTAAAAAAAGCTAACGTAAATAAATTGACACTAAGGTGGCGTTAACTCCTTGTACATATGCCCCATAGTCCTCTACATCAGGCCACAGTAAGCCTTAACCCTGTTTTGACCCATAGTCATAGCACATGGCCAAATGGAAGAAAATACACTCATGAGGCCAGCCCTCCATTAAGTCCAATTAAGTTAACAACCTTCCATGGGGAACAAAAAACCTTGCACTGAGGGCTGTGTTTCTGATCTTATAACAGAAACAAATTATCCCACAAATCGGAAGAATGGGCCAAAGGGCTTAAACGTGGTACAGAATGGGAAGAGGGCCTAGAATTAGAAGCAATTTACCAGACCTGGAGACCAAACTATGTTTGTGAAAAAAGTAAGCCAATTAGCTCTAACTGGATTGTCTTCTTAAACACAATGGAGGTTGATGGAGCGAGATGATGAATAAAATGTTCAAACTCGCAAAGTTAATCTTCCTTAACCAATGTAACTGTATTAATAAGCATGTGTTGAAATCATTAACCAACTTAGGTTTAAAAATGCATACACTCAAGAAAACATGTGGGACTAACTTATATGCTCTATGTTGCAATCGCAAGTTTGTGAAAAATAATGAACTAACCTTGTCTATTGTCTTCGTCAGTATTAAATGCGACTGATTAATTAATGGCATGTGCTAATTTGTGTGCTTATGTTATGTTATGTCTTTTCTGTGGCAAAAGCTTGTGAAGAATCCTTGTGGCCTAAAGAAGGAGGTAGATATAAATGTTGCTCTGTGTGCTCAGCTAGGTAACATAAATTAATGGGTTAATAATTAGCAAAGGGGTGGGTAACAGAATGGGTCTCAATTCTCTAATTAATTGATGTGTTGTGTTTGTTTAAATACTAGTTTTCGAGAGAGGCCTTAGGCCTACAAAAGATGGCATTTTCGAATACTGTCCAGAAAGGAGCCTTGCACAGAAGTGGAAACTTTTACCACGTTGACAATTTTGTCAGAAAAATACAGTTTAATAAGTTGTGCTAAACGTGCTCCTGGAGAGAAGGACTCAAGGACAAGAAGCGGCAAGATTGCCAAGGCAAGGAAGTCATAAACTGTAGGTCAAGTGAAACGATACATTTTTGAGGAAGCGAAATGACGCGAAGGCAAAGGACAATAGGGCTAAAGAAGAGCCCGTTCTTGGTTTGAAATCGGTGATGACACAATATGGTCCCACATAAGACAGCCAATGGGAACTCTGATGGCAAAGAAAAATGAACATTTTTGGGAAGATTAGCTAGTTAAAAAGGTATAAAACCTGGCCCATGGGGAGGAGGGAATCTCTCCTCGTTTTCTGATTCCTGAAGGGCGAGACGTACTGTTGGACTCCTTGGCGCATGTAAGGACTGCAGTCTTTCGAAATTATTCTTTCTAGGTGAAGTGAGTTTTAGACAGGGTGTTAGAATTTAGGGGATGGAAACTTTATTTGCTTTAATTCATGCTTATTGATTTGCTTTTGAAGCGTCAGTCTAATAAATCTTTTCCTTAATAAAATGTTGCCTTCATTTTGCTAATAAATAAGATTCTAAATTAAAAATGCTCTTTCTTTGAATAATAAAGTTAATAAACATTAGATTTGAAATGACAAGCTGGTCTTGTTTATTCATGATCTAGTTATCATCAGTTGATCCATTCACCTTAAGTGACTTAATTAAATGACATATGTTTAAATCCATGGTAAGAAATGATAAACTGCAGTTGTATATAAATGTGTAAATAGTTTGTGAATAGATTTGATTAATTAGGTCACATGATTCAGTCGCTCAAAAACTGTCTCGTTAGTTTATGGGCCTTAGTAAGTAATTCATGATTAATGGTGAGTATTGTGGAGATTAGTAACATTGGTGAGACAGTTTTTCATTAGGAGTGCTGGATCAAGGTAATTTCATCAGCAATTTGCTACAAAACACTGGCTATCCTCATGGTTGGAATTGACAAAAATCACTGAATTACCTGATCCTAAGGGCACATTACCACAATGTATCCAGCAGTCCCCCTGCCAATGCTCACATTTATTGTATATATTACAGTTTCTACCAACCGCTGTGATGGATATTCTGCAGGAAGTCAAAATACAACCCAAAAGAAAGAAAATCTTGGGTAACTGAAAATAAACCAAACATAGGTACCTCACCTTAAATCCTTTTAGTACTTCACAAATGGCTGCCAAAGAAATGTACAGCAAACGTATAGCAATAATGTTAGCCCTAGATGGAAAAAAACGAAAATATAAAGTGGCAAACATCATTCATATATCAACAAAGCAAGACCTATTTACTCCTGTATTAGCTCTGGAGGAAACCAAGAGTAAAGGACTAATCTTAACCAAAAGAAAAAGGAAAAGACAAGGGGAAAAATCAAATAAATACAACGTGCCACAACAGCAAAGTATGTCATCTTTTCCCTGCAAAAAAAGCAGAAATAGATAAACAGCTACTGGACGTAAAGCTAGAGAAGCAGGTAACATCTGCCATAAACTTAGATAACTACCAGGAAAAAGAGCCTTTGCCAAAATGAATCCAAAGCGCTCATATTCGGGCAAAAACACAAAGCATACCAACAAAAAGTCATGAGAGTGCACAGAGGGAGGCTGAAACAAGGACACTGGCAAAAGTCAGATCAAATAGAAACCTGGGGCAGAGTACAATTCCAACATCCCTTAATAAGCAAGGACAGGCAATCGGTATACCCAAATAGAAGATTGCCACCAAAGTCCGATGTTTCAAAACATCCAGTCATCGAATGGGTATCAAATCATAAACAATGAGGTGGACCAGACATTTTTGCAAGCAAAGCCACAACTACAAACTAAAATACAGGGAAGCCCCAAGAGGAGCAACCCCTCGTTCGGCTCAAGACACAGGGGCAATTTCCTCAGGGTAAACAATACATAAAGCTCATGATGATCACCAATTACCTTAAATAGAGGGGTGGTCAGGAAAGTTTTGATGGAAATAAGTGTGTTGACACACATCAACTCATCACATCTGATCTCAATAGAATTTCAGGCAAACACAAAGCAAAATAACAGAGTAGCAACCTTAACTCGCGGTCCACAAAAGAAATTGCCAACCAAGAGTCAGACCCACAGGAGCTTTTCAAATATTGGGAGATAGAGCAGTGGAATGTAGAACCACTACATTATAGGGCCCATTACTTCCCTCAAATATGTATGCCAACATGTCAGCCAAGTCGGGCCCCAAACAACAAGTTCAGAAAACAGGCACATGGCCTATCAAATCTTCTTCTTCTATTCTTAATTTCAGAAAATTGTTAAAAACCCATCTCTTCCCCCCCTCAGCTAGGTTCTCGCGTCCTACGCTTCCTCCTCACCCACTGTCTATCAGCGCCAGGAAGCTTCGGTGTCAGTGCGCTCTACAAATGACACCTAAGATAAGATAAGATAAGATAGGGGACCGTTAGGAGCAGAATAGTCTTTGACAAAGTTGCACATTCTAACAATAAGAAAATCAATAGTCAATGGAATCCCCAGAAAAACCTAACTTATTCCAGTGGCAGAGAAAAAAACAAGAATGGTCTTGGCTCCCACATGCCCTAGACCCTAGTGGGTCCTGGTGCCCAAAAAGCCCTGCAAGAACATGAATATGTTAACACATGCTCTTGGAATGTTCACACTTTTGGAAAATTGCCCTATGATCACACACATGGCTTTTTCCCCAATATTGTGACACTATCCTTCTACAAGAAACATGGAGCCTAAATTCTACCCTTGTAATAGGTTACATGGAACATCAATACCATGCCATAAGGACCTTCAGGCATGGGCATCCAAAGGGAGACTTTCCACAAGCACCTCAATGAAATTCAACTGGACTCAAGAAAAGATTGACTAAGTTATTGAGTGTCTATAGGAAAACAAAATTGAAACAAAAGGCTGAGTAAAACTGCTGAAGACACTAGTCCTCCTGAATATTTACATTCAGCCATGGAAAGCCAAGAAGGGTGTAATGTTTGCAACCCTGGTATAACTGATAAAACACTGCAAAAGGCACATCAGAACTCCTCCCTAATATTTACAGGGGACTTTAATATAACTTATTCAAAACTCATGTCCACAAATATGCCACCAGTCCAAAAGAGCTAAAAGATTGGTAACAAAGACAACCCCACCTATTCAACACCACTTCATTAACCATTGATTACACGTCGATAAACAGAGAAGCATTCTCTTGGCTAAATTCTTTCCAAATAACCCATCGTTTAGAAGGCAACCATGTGCCACAAGTTATTAGATTAGAACATAGACCCCCCTGCCTGAGTTTAACAAATGGCCTACTCAAATTGCCCATTAGCTACAAGACATAAAGCATGTATCTGAAATGGAAGAAATAATGGCAGTGGTCGATACCCACGTGGAAAAATGGAACATGACATACACAGTAGTAGGCCCCCATGAAAAATCTGAGGCAGAGTTAACAAGGACATTACTTTTAAAATTCCCAACGAACCCAGTCGCCTACACAAAAAGTGAAGAGAGTCCAGCAGATTGAGAAATATACGGAGTTGGTACACTAGGAAACTATGGGAACACAAAAACAAATAACAAATCAAGCAAGAAGAATACTAATAGAAGCAAAGAAAGGAACGGTTTTTGACAAAACCTTACTTTGATAGTTGAGGTAAACCTATCATAAAGAACTTTGGAAGGCATCAAGAAGAAATATGGAATAAGCTCCTACTGACCAGTAAGCTACCAAATACCAGAGTTCTGGGGTGTAATAAACAGACAGGTACGTCACTACAATGCAGGTATAGCAGAGGAGACTTGGGAAACCCACAACTGTGCAATGTGCTCCATAACAGCTAGATGACCGATGTGTGAAAAGATCAAAATATTCTAAAGCTGACAACATTACTGGTGAAGACAACTGGAGGGACACATGAAGCAAAACAGTGAATTGCAATTTATAGCAACAACCTTGGTAAATCATAAAAAAGGGCCTGATTTAGATTGTGGCGGATGGGTTACTCCATCCCAACAGTGACAAATATCCTGTCTGCCGAAATATAGATCCCATGATATCCTATGAGATTCATCTTTGTCCGAACAGAATATATGTCACCATAGTGGCAGAGTAACCCATTTACAAAGATCTAAATCAGGCCCAAAGTTGTCCAAGTTTGAGAACAAGAAGAGTCCTAACTGATGCTACCTGACAAGAGCAAATAATAAAGAGTTTAATGGCAGAGGGGGCACCGGGCTCAAATTGGCTACTAAATTCACTTTCTAAGTACAATGTCAACTTTTGAGCCAGTTACCTAACATCCCTTTTTAATCAAATCTACAGCACAATTGCTATTCCCTCTTCATGGAAAGGGATCATGTTCTACCGTATCTGCAGGAATGGCAGCCATTCATCTCCGCTCAACTATAGACTGTCTTATTACATATATAGGGGTCCCAGTTGGAACAAATTCTAGTACCCAAAAAGAAAATAAATTTGGGAAAAAATCACATTCTTAAACACGGTATTTTCAGAGTGATGTTTTTTAATTCACATCCTCTATTGTAGATTGGTTACATAAACATTCCTCAAAACAGTAAAATTATTCTTATTGCCCAAAGGAGGAGGGGCAAGGGAAAGAAGGACAGGAGAACATTGAAGCTGTTAAAGTGTGCTACTCAAGACACAAAACAATTACCTAAAAAGCCACAATGAGAGGCGTGGCCCCGTCTAGGACGTGTAGAGGGCCCGAAGGCTCCGGAAGTCAAGGAGAGCGTCAACCTACAAAAGTTAGGCTAATGTCAAAAAACGTGGACAAAATTCAAATAAGTCCTACAAAACTGCAAACTGCATTATATATGTGTGCCATCGTTTAAGAAAGCATCCAAACAATACCCAGCCGGGTTAAAAACAGAGAAATGATAATCACATGACGGAGGGTGTCTCAACCAAGACACATTTAGATATACCCCAATTGCTCAGGCCCAAGTGGCTATATGGCCTTATCCTGTCCCCATCAATTCCATGGCATAATGGATTACCGCATCAAGATACTGGTACTATTAATCCAAACCTTTCTGGTTACATATAAGGTGACTTTGGTTCTCATACGATACCCAACCTAATCTTTGTAGTCCAAAATCTTTAACTTTAACAGCTACAATGTTTTCCACTATCTAAATACCACGTTTTTAATCATAGGTGCCCGCCCACATCCCCCACCACCCTGTCCTCACTGGTCCTGATGAAGACCCCGCAGTAGGGCAAGAATCAGCCTACAACATTGGGGTCGAAACGTCGACATACCAACTACTATTACCTAGCCACTAACAACAGATCATTTTTTGGCTGTGTTCAATGTGTTCGTATAGGAATATGAATGTATATAGTAATTACTTGAATGGCAATGCGAATATGCCTTTGTGGTATCATTTTCAAAATGTATGAATGACCACTTCTGATTTCTTTTGCAACTTGTCTATACCCACACAACCCTCACTACTCTACCCCCTCTCCTGTCCTTCTTTCCCTTGCCCCTCCTCCTTTGGGAATATAAGAATAATTTTACTGTTTTGAGGAATGTTTATGTAACCAATCTACAATAGAGGATGTCAATTAAAAAACATCACTCTGAAAATACAGTGTTTAAGAATGTGATTTTTTCCCAAAAATGTTTTCTTTTTGTGTACTAGAATTTGTTCCAACTGGGACCCCTATATATGTAATATTACCGTTGGGTCAACCCTTTATATATAACACAACTATAAACTGTCAGCACTAATAGACGTAGTAGCCAATATATATGCTCCCTGCTATCGCCAAGACCTCCAAGCCTGGGTCGATGAAAAAAATCTAATACCAAAAACACAAACAGGCTTCAGGTCAGGGATGGGAACCACCAAAAATGTGTCTGTACTCACCATCTTAGCAGAAAAGGCAGTCCAGCAAGTAACTCACTTATTCATGTTTCATTGATTTAAAATCTGGCCATGACAGTTGCAGAATGGGGCATTCCAGGACAATTGTTAAATTCAATATTAGCATTGTTTAGAGAGACGTGGACATGGGGTAAAGTTGGAAATGGTATCATAGTTTCATCAAAAATACAAACAAATAATGGCTTGAAACAAGGGTGTGTGGATCAGTGATAAAAAATCAGAAACACAATACCATGTAAACGGATTATTGTGTCAAAAATATTGAAGACAAGAATATTGAGAAGGTAAGTTCAAATAGGTAAGTTAAAATCTACTTTTTTTAACTCCATATCTAGGTACCGTGAAGTGACATGTATCATCAAGGTACATATATGTAGTAAAACTTTACCTACTCATTGAAAATGTCCATCATGATATATTGTCCCCAATATTTTTGACACAATATTCTGTCCCATGATCTTTGTGTCCGACATTTTGTCCAAACACAAGGTGTGTTCTAGCCCCATGTTTCCTCTATTTATATCTGGTCGACTTGGACTGCTACCTAACACAGGTGGAGAATGTTCCACTGAAATTGGCAACAAAGAATATTGTGTGCTTGCAATACACTGATGATATCGTCATTTTGAGTCAAACACCTATAGGGCCTCAAAGATCAATAAATGCATTAGCAGGATACTTTGAGCAGCAAGTCTTACAACTGAATCTAAGGAAGAAAAAAGTACTACACCTTGTCTGTTCCAAATTCAAACCACACACTTGATCCATTAAGGTTAAACAAGTTGAGGTGGTATCTTCATGTAAGTACGTGGATATATGCATGGAATGACATCTGACCTCTAAGCAATACCTAAACTTTGCGGACAAAAGTGCACTCAGTAACATTTGAGTTTAAACTATAGCACAAGAAACTCAGTTGCCCATCACATGACTGCCTGTTAACAATCATGTTAACAGTCATGGCAGCCTAACTAATTCCTGCAGTATTTCATTTCATTTAAACTTTATTCGGCTTCAAAAATGAGAACCATAAAAGTTATATTTACACAAGTGAACAAGCGAATTTAAAAATGGACATCACAGATCAGGTTACATGAGTTCAATAGGGTCTGTACACATTAAGTAAGAGTATAAAGGCAATATATAAAGTTAAAAGCAATTCATAGTAATACAGTTTATCCTAGTCAGTTGAAATCCAGGTTTTTTCTGTATCTTAAAAAACATTTTAAAAACTCTACAATCAGCGGAATACAGTCAGGTTTTAACAATTGCAGGTAAAACAAAGCTGGGCGTGCCTGTGAAAAATTTAGTTTTTTTAAGAGAGATTTTAAAAACAATCTACGGGGGGCCGCATAAAAGTCGCAAAAAAGGACAAAGTGTAACAGATCCTGTGGAGACTTGTTGTCGCAGCCACAGGGTGCTAACACCTGTCCTTTATGGCTCCCCCTAGATACTGCCAGTAAGAGGTGAAAATAGTCCAATCTAAACCTTACTAGCAATAATCCTTCGTGCATTGATAGAGGCCATGCAAGATAGTCCTCCATTCCTGGAGAGGTTTTGAGCATTAGATGTCTGCGTGCTCCAGATTTCTGGAGTTCCTGTTCCTCACGCTTGATCTGCTTACGCTCTAAATTAGATTCCTTTACAAAGGCCACATCTTCCTTTGTTATGCACTCTGGAGTTATGAAAAGATCCAGGCGTCCCAGCTTATTAAAGGATCTCATTAAGTATTTGAACCATGGTATTACAGGCATGTGGTCCAAATTCAACAAATCCCTATGTATTTTGTGTGTAACGAGATCTTTGTTTAGTCAACTTTTTAGCCAGAAGAGCATGGGGCGCAAGCCAAGGGTGTCGCTGATATATTGAACACCAGTTTCTTTGTGAACGGAGAAGTTTGATGTCCCCTGGGGGACCCCCAACAGTTGTTTTAGGAAGGTATTTTCGGCCACCTGAATCCCTTCAGCTCTGGTGTACCCCCACAACTCACTCCCGTATGTGGCTATGGCTACGCTCCTGGCTTGATACATTTTCAACATTGCGGCCACTGGGCGATTGTCCATCTTGCTCGCAAAGTTAAGGATTGCAGCTTTGCTCCTGGTCACCTCCCCCCGCTTCTTCTTAATCAAGGGGGCCCAGTTTTGTCTCTCGTCTAGGAGAACGCCCAGATACGAGAATGTAGAGGTTGTTGGCACTCTCGTTCCATTTATCATTAATGGGTATTGGCGCTTAGATCCAGGCCCTACCTGCATTATAAAAGATTTTGCATTGTTTATGGCCAGATCTCTTTCTGCCATAAACCCCTGAAATGTGTTTTGCAGTAGCATATGGCCTTGAAATCCTGAACAGAAAGGAAGTGGCCACCCTGAAGTTATTTCCAACGAATGCCTAAATAGTTGTATTCAGTCTGCCAAAATCAACCTATCCTGTGCAGGTACAGCTTAAAAAACAGGAACTACAAATAAAACAATATTTTTGTTAAGTTACGTTTGCCATTCTGTGCTTCTGAGAGTGGCTCCCTAGTATAGATTTTCTAGGGAGAGACAATGGAGGACAAACAACTGCCCTTCTGAAAAAGTGGAGTATAAGGCCGCTTTCAGAAAACATAATTTAGAAATCAAACTAGCAAAATAATCATGTTTTGAGGCTACAATTCGAAATGCCGGTTTTTAAAAACGTTAAATCATTCTCTTCCCCCGAGGTTGCAGAGGGCCATAAAAGCACACTACCAGTAATGGTGTGAATGACTTGCCATCTTCGCTCATGAAAGATAGCCACAGTCCAGGCTAGCCCCCCCTCCTCCTCTCCCCAGGGAGGAAGGCGATAACATGGATGCTGGCAGGGACAGTGCAACTCCCAGAGAGAAGCCGGGAGTAAACAATCTCGAACTCGCTCTATTAGCTCCCCCTGACAATGTCAGGTTCCTAGAGCCCTTCTCTCCAATATCCATGGATGATTCCTTGTCAGCACTGAGGAACCTTAAATCAGGCTCGCCCTCAAACTTGGCTCCCACCTATCCTATCCCATGGAGCGGAGGCCATTACCCTCTTATAATTCAGCTTCTTAAAGCCTCCCTCTCAGCAGCTATAGTGCCTACAACATGGAAGCAGGCAAAAATTTACCTTTACTGAAAAAAACCCAGGCCAACCCTATAGATCCAGCCATTTGTAGGACAATCTCCCTACTTCCAGCTTTCTCGAAACTTTTTGAAAAACATGTAAATAATCAGCGTTCATCTTATCTAGAAACCAACAACCTGCTACATGTTAGTCAGTCTGGTTTTTTCACTAATTGCAGTACTGAGACAGCCCTACATGAGGTAATAGACTTCAAACATATCGGCCTTTCAGCAGTGTTCAATATTGTCTCTCAAAGCATGTTATTGGACTGTCTCGGCTCAATCAGAATTAAAGGGCAGGCTTGGAACTGGCTGGCATCCTCTCTTGAGGGAAGGGACAAGAGGCATGGTGACCCCCTTTCTCTTCAAATCCTCATAATTTGAGGGTAGGTGTGCCACGGGCTTGGCATTGAGCCCCACGCTGTTCAATGTGTATCTCACACCTTTGGCTGCCTTGACAGAGTTCTTCAGGGCCAATGTGGTGTCATATGCCGATGACACCGAGTTGTTGTTCTCTTGGAAAAACAATGAGACTTTCCCAGGTAGAAAATCAGAATTTGCCTCAGTGCAGTCTTTTGCTGGCTGTCTCTGAACTAACAAATGTAATGCTGAAAAAACTGGGCTTCTCTTCTTTGGTCATGAAGCAGAGTTATCTTGGCAATCTTTTTGGCCCACTGATGCCTCGCCACCACTTACTCAAAAAGCAATAGTAAAAAATGTAGGAATGAAATTTGATGGACAACATGGGTTTCGGTCCCAATTTAATACTGCAGTGGGCACCTGTCTCTCCTTACTGCATATTTTGCGTAGGTTTTCACATTTTCTATCCTGAATGGCAAGACAACAAGTGGTTCGAGCCCTGATCACAGCACGTTTGGATTACAGGAATGCACTTTATTTAGGACTTTTGAATTATTTGATTGATAGACTGTATTTAGTTCAGAACACGGCTGCACAAACAATTTTGGACTACCCTGTAATGCCCACGTATCACAGCTTCTTCTTGTTCTTCATTGGCTTCTGATAATGAAGAGAATCAGTTTTAAGATCTTGCTTCTTGCTCAAAAGCATTGTATAGAACTGGCTCAGGCTACCTGCATGCTTGAGTTGAGTTCTATGTGCCCCCCCATAGGAACCTTCACTCTGCCAACTTATGTCTTGCCAAAGTCCCACGGTTTAGAAAGGCAAGGTCAGGGGGCAGATTCTTCTCTGTCGTGGACCCTTCTCTCTGGAATGAACTTCCTTTGGAGCTTAGATGCATCGAGGAAACCCCCCTCTTTCGAAAAAAAACCCACAAAATGTGCCTCTTCCCTAAACCCTAACCCTTTACTTCTTTTCTCCTTTGGCTAACCCCTCCTTCTGCATCAGTGCCAGGACACTCTGTGGTGTAACAGTGGTGCTCTATACTGAGGTTTGGCAAAAGAAGACCTCGGTGTTAAAGACACATAAGCAAGTTCCATGGACAGAGCAGCTTTTGTCCAAGTACTCCTCAGTAAACTTCTTTTCTCTCCTCCAGGGTAAGAAAAGATGTGCAAAGAGACAACAAGCTTGGACAGTTTTTAACACATATCATAGCTTGAAGCCTCAGGCATGTTTGAGCACAAATTTTACACCACTTTTAAAGAGCTTGCTTATTCCATACGGATTTGGAAGATTTGACAATAAAGACCTGGCACCAACATGGAAGAACTGTCCATCACAAAAAAACTCATTTATGTGGATATAAAACAGAAACAATTACCCACACTTGTCCAGCAGTCTAAAAACAAACAAGGAAGTACTCAAACCACTCTTTCTGCAACTCCATATTAGCTTTGCAGGCAAAGCTTTCATTGGTTGACTGAGTGGATCCACAATACGCCTAGCTAGTCAGGGAACACAATTCTTGAAACTCGCAAAAGATCAGCTTGGCAGCATCAATGATTAAGATGGCTGTGCAGAGGTCCAGTATAGAAGAGATTACCTAAGCTTTTAATCTACTTGTAGTTTATTGGAAATTTTACAATTAGTCAAGACATGAAATCCCCATCGTGCATCTTCTTATTTCATCTTTTTATTTAAACTTTATCTTTATTTCCTGCATAATTCTTAAAACCATTGCAATGTTAGTGCATAAAGTACATAATTAGAGCATAAAATACAAAAGATAAATATATAAAATGTTCGCAATGTGTATATGATTTACTCCATCTTCACTTTTTAGTTATGATGGGATTTTTACGATTAAAACCAAAGTAAAACCAATTGTTGGATAACTCTTTACAGATATAAAATTAGACTTCCGTTTTAGGCATAGTATATGTCCTTATATAACTGAAGTTATAAATTGCAGTCTCATGTCCTGTGGACAAACCATGACATTCTTTTTGCAGATCATCTTGTTTGTATTTGTCGAAGTTTTCTCCACTTGTCGCGAGGATTATCCCTTCACTAATGGCAGTTTCTCCTTGTAGTGGACTGGTTTGGGGCATGTTCCTGTTAGAGTATACTGCAGTGCCAAGGCCTGGTTCAGTTTATGTCGTTTTGGGCATTTTTTGTTCAGCCAGCAAAATACATTTTACAAGTCTACAATTTAGTTGTGTGTTTACTGGGTTTAAGCAGGCTAGCACTGATTGCCTCCTGGTGCAGATGCCTTTCTGTTTGAATGGTTCTTTAAAAAACTGTTGCCGTACTTGGTGCAGTTCCTTGCCTAAGCAGATTAGACGAACTATGTCACATTGTTTAGTTTTGCACAACCTGAACGGCTCCTGTGCTTGTGTCCTTAGCCATGGTGGAAAATGTTGAGCGCACAGAAAGATTCCCAAACAGTGCCTCAGAAAATTCATTTTTATGGGATTCAGGTAACCCTGGTTGAAAAATGGTTGGGGAGCCAATGATTTATAAGAGTTAAGGGACATCATCGGCATGCAATCTATTTTAGAAGCTTGCTTTGTCCTCGGCAAAATAAATTAGTTTTAGGGATTTCCAGACCAGTTTTGTGCATCCCAGAGTTCTGTGAGTTTGGTAGATTCTAAGGCTAGCTGAAGGTAGCTTCTGGCTTGGGAGTGCTCCATTTGCTGTATGTCCTGCCACAGCAGATGGTTTAACGTGTTTGTGGTGGCGCTTCTGATCCTGTACAAGCAGATGATATAAGAGCCATTCCTAGCTAGGTCTTGTCGTAAGAGTCCAAACTGCATCCTTATTTGAGCGGGTGATGTGTAGGACGGAAGGCTGAACATAATTCTATAGGCTTTGACCTGCGTGTTGTCCAGCTCCTTTGCATCTCTTCCATGCATTGCCTCGGTACCATAAGCAATTGGGGGAAGTAGTTTAGCTGGACTACCTTCAATGCGGAGTCAGGATAGGTCCCATCAGTTTATTTGCGAGATTTTTCATCATTAGGGCAATCAGCAGACGTTTCCTTGTAACTTCCTCTTTCTGCTGCCAGAACGACCCTTACTTGTCGAATATAACTACAAGGTACTTCTATTCCTGAACTGGATCAAGTTTTGTGCCACCAAGGAACCAACTTCTATGGAGGCTCTTTTTATTGTATTCTGTGGCGTAGATCTTCATTTCCGTCAGTAGATGCTGAAGTGTGAGTGTGACTGAGCAGAACTAGGTTATCTGTGTACATGAAGTTTGACAATTATTTCCCTCCTATCCTCAGCAAGTGTGAATTACAGGCATCAAGCGCCTTTGGAAGGTCAGCCATATATAAGTTAAACAGGATTATTACGAGAACACAACCCTGTTTCAGTCCCTTTGTTGTGGAAACTTTTGAGGAGATGTGGGTCCCGCCGCCTAATTTCACCTGCACCCAGGTATCTGTATGTAGGAGTTTCAGCATGTTCAGAGTAGGCTGTGGTATGCCCCATTGCCCCTTTATACATTATCGAAAGCAGCGTTGAAGTCAAGGTAGCATACATGTAGAGGTAGTTTTGAGGCTTTAGCTGCAGCGATTAATAATGAAATTGTGAGGATGTTTGTCGATGTGCTGGCAATTTTACGGAAGCCTGTCTGATTCAGCTGTATTATTGAGCTCTCCTCCGCCCCTTTTGTCAGCTCCTCTAGTATAGTGCCCGTAAAATATTTTACTTCATTATCCATTAGAGCTACTAGACTGTAGTTATTGGGCTCGGACTTGTCACATTTGTTATGGATTGGCACTATTGTTGAGCCCTTTCATGATTCCGGTATTCTATTTAGCCGTCTGACTTCCAGAAATAGAAATTGCAAGATATCAGCCCAGACTTCACTCTTTGCTTTAAACAGGGCGGGTGGAATTCCGTTCGGTCCCATTGTGCTTCATTCCAATAAAAGGACCAAGCAGAGTCTAAAAGGCACCCGAAAAGGACAAAGATGATATATATTTGCACAATGCACATGCACTTTATATATAACACAGTGAAGCAGATCGAAAATACATCATTGTATTAGAGTCAGGATAGAGAAAGCACTTTAACTAAAAACGGACTTTGGTTATTTTTATCGCACATTGTCCGCCTATGGCCCATAGGCAACTAACTCACTCTATTTTCTATACATTATACAAAAGATTTTTATTAGAAAGTTTGCTATTTATGTTGGTATGATTTAATTACACTTTTAGCATTTTTATGTTACGGTTTTCATTAACTATACAATCAACTTTCTTGCTATACCTGGCTTGACTTACTGACCGGCTTGCCTTACTGTCGGCGTGTCCATGGCAGCAAAAAGGTGTGTCCATGGCGGCAAAAATTCCAAATCTGACTGAGTGGTCTTGCTCTTTTAAGAGGGTCAAGTAGAGGCACTGTACCATTCCAATTTGGTCATTCACCATGGAATGTTGCTTAGCCACAGCTAAAATGTCAATGATGCTTTCCTCTCATAAAAGTGCAATTAATATTTTCTTTGGTTTACCTTTTTTTGAACACATTATTGCTTACATTTTTCCCTAAACAGTCACTACCAATGCGCTTCAGAACGAAGGTTATTCAGGTTTAAAATTGTATTTGTGCTCTTGTTTTTGCTTTAAAATGCATTGTCAAAGCTTTTTTTTTACTTCTTTGTTTCTGCTGTGATCAATATATTTAACATCATAATGTTTAAAGTTTGAGGACACTGACTTACATTTGTTTTTGTTACCAAATTTTTCAATTGAATCATTTGAATAGGTTTCAAGATATTAGCATACCATAGATTTAAATACGTTGAAATTCAACATACATCAAATTCGTATACAAAAGTACTGTCCCACTGTAGTTAGTCCCTTTATCTTTCTTTCAATCATGTATTCATTTTTATTGTTTCATATTTTTATTTAGCCTTTTTTTAAGTTTTACAAAATTCCACTTATGCAAAGTTTTGTTACCTCTTTTGCATATTAGGATGTTTTAATATTGTCAAAATTATTTGTTGTATATTAATAGATTTTCTTAAAAATAGATGTGACATAAAAATAAAATATAACAATTCCACCAATCTGGGCTGTATTGTCAATTAAAAATAATATTTTTTCATAAATATATAGTTTGTACATGTTTTTAACGAAACGTAATCTTGTCTCCCATCAAATATAGTGTAAAACGTTTCTCCTCATCGAGGGGCTTGTGTAATTAATTGAGCAGTTGTAGGCACCTCAAAGACTTATGTGGAGGGAGTTGGGGTTCTTTTATTCATTGTTTTTTCAATGGCTGTGAGTGGTGAAGGAGTTTGGACAGATTGTGTAGGTGAAGCACTACTTCACCCACCCAATCTGTTCAAACTTCTTGGAGGTACGGTGTGTTGACTATTATGGTGCTTTGGACCTGTTGTGAGTGTTATTTTGAGGGTGTGTGTGTGTGGTTGTGAGAAATTGGGTTTATGGTTGACGAAGGAGTTAACCCTGGTCAAAACTGTGAGACCTCTTGTCAGACCTATCTAGTTTGTCAAAAATTGCATTTACTCAATTAACAATTTACAAGTATGCAGCACAGGAACAACAATATTTGACTGATGTCTTTGACCGCTTTGTTTATAATTGTGTTAGGAAAACTTTTATTAATTGTCTTTATATCAAAAAAAGAAAAAATCCAAATAAGTAAGATAGAAGTAAATAGAAAGAGAAAATATGCACTTGAACAATAAAACAGAAACTAATAAGATTTCAACTTGTATGTGATGTTTTGTACCTGTGCTACATTCTTGTAAATTGTTAATTGAGTAAATGCCATTTTTGACAAACTAGATAGGTCTGACAAGAAGTCTCACAGTTTTGCTTCTATTTCCCCTCCTCTTGGACTTTAAAGAAATAGGGGGCAACTTCATCTCATAGAGTTAACCCTGGTCAAGCAACATGCACGGTTTCTGTCAGGGTGAACCGCAAAAGTCGCTAAATTAACCTGTGCTTAACCCTCCGGGAGCTTGGCACAAAAGCAGTCATGCTAGTAAGAAGAAAAATCCCACATTCATTTAGAAGAATAGAGTAAGGTGTAATAGATAATTTGATTACAAAATGACAAACATAAAATCAGTAAAATCAGTAAAATCAGAGTAATGAATTTGAACTTTTTTAGGAAAAACTAGTGGCTACAAAATCTAAGGGAGACTCGTTCAAAGTAGAGAAATACTGCAGATTCTAATGTATTGTGGGTCAAGAAATGGATTGGGCCTGGTCATCGTTTACCCATGCACTTAGAAGAAATTCTTGAAAAAATGGTCGGACAAGATAAAGTTCAACCGGAGAAAGCTGTTGGTGGTGTCTGAAGAGGGATTGTCGTCATCCCGGAGCCGCTGGAAGAAGTTGCAATGAAGATTTGTACTTTGGATTTCGTCTCTTGTTTGGAAGTGAAAAGTCACCTGCAGGACGAGGCTGTGGGCTGTAGCTAATGAGATTACCAGGATGCCAGGTACCCTTTTGGCCAAGAACCGATGAACATGATTTGCTGCCATGGAAAAGAACCTAGCAGGAACTGCCACAAAGTCAAGATGGCGAGTGTTGCATCTTGAGTGGATAGACAAGCAAGTTGGACCCCGTTTTAGCCAAAAAATTACCACATTTTTGAATTGAACTATATGGTCACCTTTAACACCACAAAAAAGGATCCAGGACTGGAGGGCACAACTTAGGGGGGTTCAGGAATCACTCAGTGCAGGTCCTGGTGTGGGGTCAGATGATGAGAACATGCTTAGTGCCTGTCACTCTGAACTCAAAGACAGAAAACTAGCCCGTGGAGGCCAACTGTTAGTTCTGGGTTCAGTTGATGAAGCAGCGCTCAAGCAGCAGGGCAGGGCTCTGATGGTTCAAGGCAGTCTCCAGGCAGCAAAGCAGTCCTTCCAGGTGCAGCAAAGCAGTCTTGTGGACTACAGAGCATGCAACAGAAGCAGGCAGTCTTGTGATAGTCCTTCTGCAGGTCCATAAATAATAAAAATAACAAAAATGTATAAGAGCGCGAACAGCTACCTCAAACAGAGTTGTCCCGGCGCTAAGAGCTAGACAGAAGTGCAAACCGCTAGATCGACAAACCCTATCCTGTCCCTATGTGTAGAGGCTAAAGAGCCGAGTTTTCAAGGCTTTCCTAAAGGTATGCTCAGATTTAATCTGTCGCAATAAGTTGAGCAAATCGTTCCATATGTTTGTATCCATGGCCACAAAGGATCTCCCTCCAATATGTGCTTTCTTGAACCTCTGGACGCACAATAGGTTTAAGGCGCCTGATCTAAGTGGCCTATTTTGTTTGTAGCTGCAGAAGCACTGCTTCAGATAGCTCGGGCATTTACCGTGGAGAGAACGGAAACCAAGTTTCAAGGCCTTATATTCTATTCTTCTAACCAAAGGCAGCCAATGGAGTTTCTTGATGTGTGGTGAAATATGGTGACGATAGGTACTCTCCTGATCATTCTTGCTGCCATATTTTGGACCATTTGCAGCCTTTTGATCAAGTAAGCAGGTAAGCCTACATATAGACTATTTGCATAGTCCAATCTTGCCGTCACCATAGCGTGTATGACCACTCGGCGGCAGTACTCAGGTAGTAAGTGGATGAATTTACGTAGACTTTTCAGTTTCCAAAACAGGCCGAAGACACTTGCATAATCTAAGCTGAAATGGAGATGTCCGTCTCCCATTTGACCCTTAGGTTTTTTGCCGATGCTGCTGGAGTAGGTGGAAGGCCCTTTTCATGCGGCCACCAGAGATCCGCAGGTGGTGTGCAGATGTTAGCAAATAAAAATACCTCAGTTTTATTGGCATTAAACTTCAGCTTGTTGTTGTTAATCCATAGAGATAAATCTGTCAGGCAGCCCTTAAAGTTCTCGAGGGCTTTGTCCGCTTGTTCTTTAAAAGAGAACACCAGCTGGGTGTCGTCGGCGTAAGATATCGCCTTCACTCCCAGTTGGAAATAAGTGTGAACAGCGGGGCCAGGTTGATATTAAAGAGGAGCGGGCTGAGTGCTGAGCCCTAAGGGACTCCGCACCAGATCTATTTGCGTTTGGATTTATGTGCTTGTAAGGTGATCTGCTGTGTCCGGTTGGAAAGAAACAAGTTCAGCCATTTCAGCACTGATCCCCCTACACCAATATCTATGAGTCTAGACAGCAGTATTGCATGGTCCACCATGTCAAATGCGGAGGACAAATCTAGGAGCATCAGTATTGATGATGACCCTGCGTCCACTGTTGTTTTTATAGATTCTGAAAACTCCAGGAGGGAGGTTCTGGTGCTAAAGCCCGGTCTAAACCCTGATAGGGCATCATCATGCAGGATGCCAGTATCCTCCACAAACAAGACAGCTGTCTTTGCACGCACTTGTCCAGCATTTTTGCAGGGGCTGGAAGCAGGGAAATGGGGCAATAGTATCTCAAATCCCCAGGTACTCCTTTGAGTTTTTTCCTAAGGGGTAACACCATAGCATGTTTCCACAACTCTGGGAGAATGCCAGTAATTAGGGAGGTGTTCCAAATATGAGTCAATCACTTAGCTATAGACTGGGCCACTATATTCCAGAGATTTCGGGGGCAAGAGTCCTCTGGGGAGCCAGATTTCCAGCTTAAAATCAAGGACAACCCGTCTTGCAAAGTGACCGGGTTGAATTTGCAAAACATGGTTTGTTGATCATTGCTCTCGGACCTGTCAGAATTAGTTGTTGCAACATTTTCCCTGAACGCATTATAGATAGTGCGGATTTTATTGTCGAAAAAATTAGCGATGTTCTCACCTAGAAAGAGGGAAGCTTGAACTTCAATTTGTAAAGCTCGAGGCTTGAGAAAAGCATCCGCAAGCTTAAATAGTTCCTTACTTGAGTTCTCCGCTGACTTAATACATTTAGCTATAAACTCTCTTCTAGCTGATTTTATGCTTTTTCATAGATCTTTAAGGGCTTTCTTGTATGCGGCTTCTGCGCTCTCATCATAATTAGCCCTCCACTGGCGTTCAAGGTGTTTGCATCTGCTCTTAACCAGTTTAAGGGCATCAGAGAAGGGGCCGATGGCAGATGCCTCTGCGCTTTAGTACGTCTAGGAGACGCCACTGTATCTATTGCCAAAGAGATCCACGTGTGGAAAGCCAAGGCGTCCACATTAGGGTCAGAATTGCAAGGAGATGGGTTCCCGTGAAGTACTAGCCCCAAAATTTCTGATGGGAGTTTTTTCCAGTTCCTTTTTCGCACCATCAGTGATCCAGCTTGCTGTTTTTCTTTGACCAGACCGACCTAAAAAGGGATCAAATAATGATCCGACCATGCCAACTGACTCGGAGCCTCCATGGACAAGGATGAAAGATTAGTAAACACAAGGTCCAGGGTATGCCCTTCCTTGTGAGTCGGTAGCTTCAGCAGCTGAACCAGATTGATTGCAGCAAGAGAGGCTTCTAGCTGGCTGGCCTGGTTACAGTTAGGGTTATCACTATGGAGGTTAAAATCTCCCAGAACCATGTAGTTAGCATATGTCAAGGATTTCTGTGCAATGTAATCACAAATGTCTAAAATGGCACCGGCTGAGCAGTCGAAGGGTCTGTAAATCAGGAGTCATGAGAGTGAGGTGGAAGGGCCTATCTTTAGGCAGAAGTTTAGACCTTCCAGGGTACCTATATTAGGTATTACTGAAGACTCAGCTTCCCATGAATCTCTGACTATAATCGCTACCCCGCCACCTCTTTTTAAACCTTCCCTATGTGCACAGCAAATTTTAAACCCGGAGGGATGGCCAAGGCAATAGCTGGTATATTATCCTCCTTAAGCCATGTCTCAGTCAAAAACAAAGCGGTACAAAAGGGGGTGGTGAGGTACGGAGCATCTGAACCAATCAAACACTCACACCCAGTCAACAGATCTGGGTTTAATCCATCACGTTCTTTAGCCCACTCTGCCACCCCAGTTCAGAAATGGCCATATACAAATCAGTCTGACCATGTGCCTCCTGGGAACAGTCCAGCCCGAACTGCCAAGCCATGCCTTCCCTGGACCGGACACAAGCTTCCGGGGACCGGTTTCTGGCATTACAGCCGTCTTCAGCCCGGCTTGCTTGAATCCGGTGGCAAAGTGAGCAAGGGACTCACGTCTGAGCATACCCTGCCAACTTATGGCGAACAAAGCGGTACAAAAGGGGGTGGTGATGGACGGAGCATTTGAACCAATCAAACACTCACACCCAGTCAACAGATCTGAGTTTAATCCATCACCGTTCTTTAGCCCACTCTGTCAAAAACATGGCATAAAAGCGAAATGAAGAGTATTTTTGAAGGCCCTATTTATATACCTGGTGCCTTTGTTGAAGTAGAAGAACTTTTCAGAGGATTCTACTACAAGTGCTTGGAAGTTCTTGACTCTCATGTCTCCAGCTTGGCTGCAGAGACAAAGAAGTGGTAACAAGCCTGCAGTGTGAAGGTAAAGCCACAGCCTCTCCAGTTGTAAGTGAGGTGGTGCTCAGCCCTGCTGCCCCATCGTGCCAACAGATGACCCATTCAGGAACACCTAATCCCTCTATTTTGTGACTGTCAGGGAGGAATCAACAAAGTCCAGCTGCTAACTTCACCCAGTCATGTGACCTAGGAGAGGCTGCAGGCAACACATAGCAAATGGTAGGAAAATGTAAACTTTCTAAAAGAAGCATTTCCAAATTGCAACCTAAAATCTAACGTTACGATTAAAGAATGTTTTTAATTACAATTTCTCAGGGACCAAACATAAAATGCTTAAATTTTCCCAATCAAAAGTTATCACTTATGAAATGGGATAAGGCAACCCAATGTTATCCAACGGGACAAGTAAGCCTCACAGTACTGAAAAATTATTTTAGAAACTGCAGATATTTTTCACTACCACGACACTTAAAAGTCAAAAGTGCATGTCCAAACTTTTAATTCCAATGTAACCTGCCCAATGGGATACCTAGAGTTTACGTTATTGGTGACTTATATGCAATACAAAGGTGAGTTTAAGACTTGGCAAAGGTGTTATATTGGCAAGTTAAATTGGCAGTATAAAACTGCATTCTGGCTGCAGAGACAGTACTGGGACATGTTTTAGGGGGTTACTTAAGTGGGTGGCACACTAAATGCTGTAGGCCATTTAGTGGAATTTAATGTACAGGTCCTGGGTATATGGTATACCACTTTATTAGGGACTTGTTGCACTAGTGTCCTGCCCAGTGTAAGCTTCTACTTTTTCCATGTGATGCTTTTCCTGCCCTAACAGTATAAAAGGCCTTGCTGCTCCTTGCGTCAGAACACTGCTTTGTTCCTGTGGGTGTGTTTCTTCCCTCCTGTTCAGCAGTGATTTCCTCGGGTCCTTTCCCTGCCTCTCCTGTCATCCTCTGCCTTCTGGGTTCCAGCCTGTGGTTAGGAGTTTTTTTTACCATGAGGGCTTCTCCTCCCTGGGACTCCTTCTTGGAGGCACCAACTGCTTAGGCACTTTCAAGTGTCAGTGGCATTGTGGCTTCTGAAAGGGGTCGCTGTTACCTTGGCAGACCAATACTGTTAAAAACTGGGCTACTCAGACTCGTAAGTTGCTCACTTAGTGTGCATCTTCTGAAAGGCATGACAGGAACTTATGGGTAAATAAATAGTCTAATCAGGTGTAAGCCAATGCAACCATGTTTTAGGGAGTGCGCACAAACCCTTTAGCACTGATTGACAGTGGTAATGTGAACAGAGTTTTTAGGTCAACAAAAACAAATTAGTCTAAAATAGGAGGCGTAAAGGAAAAAAGTTTGGGGGTGAGCCTGCAGAGAAGTCTAAGTCCAACAGGGCCGCCCTCCAGCTTAAAGTCAAGGTACACTAATCAATTCCTTTAAAGGCTGTTCTGCTCCGGTGATAGAATGTGGACAATGGACATATACTGCAGAAGCAGTTGTCAGTCCTACAACCTTCCCGAATTTGGTTGGATCTGTCTACACTCTCCAAAACCACTGAACTGACCCATTGGGAACACTTCTCCTCCCCAGTGGACCCTTTCTGTGCATCACCTAACCTTAGTCTGTAGCCTGAGGCTGAGCAGGGGTCAAGGGTGAGTCATTCCTCCATCTGCTCCTCTGTCTGGGCCTCTACATCATTTATTTGGGAGTGGGAATGCCAGAGACCAGAACTTCCATGGTGCCTTAGGCAGCGGCCTCTAGCAGCTCTCCTGACACTGGGGGCACCTCATTCCCCAGAATGCAGTCTATGGGCATCTGAAGACTACCCATGACCCTTCTCTAGGTCAACTCTTCACTCCAGTTATACCAGGGCCATGGACCATATAATGTCCTGCCCATGGGCTGAGTTACACTATACACCTGGCCATTGTATAGCTCTGGGGAAACCTGACTTTCCACTAACACGGTCTGGCTGGTCTCAGTCTCATTCAGAACAGTGGCAGAGACCCCAGTCTCCTTGACCTGATAGCTCCCACCCTCAATGATCATCAGTCTACCCTCTGAGTCTGCCTCATAACTAAAGAAGATTAGGGCATTGTCCACCTCTTGTCTACCCCTAAGGCTATACTGCCCACCCCTGTCGAGGTCCCAACAATGGGTGGTTTCTTAAGACAGACAGAGCCCCCCTTCATGTGTCATAGGCGAGAACAGTCAAAGCAGCTGTGTTGGAAATGGGACACCCTGGACCACCACCCACCAGAACCTTCCTCCTTCATCTGGGACTTGTCTGTGTCTTAGTTGACCTCTACCTCATTCTGCTAGGGGAAACCTGAACCACCCTTCTTGGGGCCACTCCCAGGTGCTTTTTTGGACACTCTGGTGCTGACCCAGGGGTCTACCTTCTCAGCAAGCCTTCTGGGCACTGTCAGCTTGCAATCCTCTAGAAATTAAATTAAGTACCAGCATTTGTAAAGTGCGCAGTTACCTCCAGAAAGGTGTCACAGTGCTGGGGGCCGACGGGAAGATTATTTGAGCTATTGCACAGAGTCAAATGGAGCTGGGCTAACCTGCCGCCGGTGACATGGAACGAACCACAAGCATTTCGGTTCGGAGTCAGGCAACCTGGCCGCTGCGCCACACCTCTTCCACTTAGGTGCTCCTGCAGCTCTGCAAAACAAATGTTGAGTAGGTGTTCCTGCAAAATCAAGTTGTACAGCTAGACATAATCATTAACTTTTCAGCCCCTCACCCAATACTGTTTTGGTATATTGTGGCTGTCCCCGAACATCTGATGGTATTTCTCAGGGGATAGTCCAAACATAGAAACAAGAACGGATGCTTGGGTGAGGGTGTAGTTTCTGTTGTCTGCTTGGCTGAGGGTGCTTGTGTGAGGACATTGTTGGTGTTAACTGCTTGGGTTAGTTTGTTGCTTGTGGTGGCTGCTTATGTAAGGGTGTTTTTGTTACTTGCTTGGGTGAGAGTTTAGATGTTGTTGGGTATGGTTGTGTGCTGAGTGGTGGTGATGCTTTTAGGGTATTTACCAGGATGTGGTCGAGTGGTTGTGGTATTTTGGGGCAGTTGCTAGTTTGTCTGTGTATGTGTGAGTTGTGTTGGGGTCTGTTGTGGTAGTTGAGATTTTTTCTTTTGTGTGTGTTTTGTTTGTTGTGTGCATTATGCTGTGGATGAGTGTTTTTCTGTTAGTTTTGTTGTGTGTGGGTAGTGTGATGAATTTGGTGGTTGTGTTTCTTTGGGTAGAAGAGGATGTTGGGGAAATGGAAGGTCAAGGACAAGTGCGAGAAGAGGAATGGTCTAGGCACGGAAAGGTAGATGTGAGTCTGTTGGAGGAAGTGTTGTTGCAGGGGGTTCTGCTTCAGGCCTCTCCATAAGGCAGACACAGCAGAGTGTATTCCAACAAGGAATGCAAGTATCTATGTGAGGTACTGGATAATTTCCTCGTTATTAGTCTCCCCAACAGAGAGGCCTCACAACAGATACATAGCCTCCTCTGAGAGCACTGCTGGGTGGACAGGGGTAGAGGTGAGTTGCATGGGGCACAGAATACTCTTTTTTTTCTAGAGGCAGGGTGTTGGCTTACACCGGAGGTAGCAGGTGGAGGGTGTGCTTGGATCTGGTGGAGTTAGTCGAGTTAGTGAGTGTCCCAGATGGTATTGAATCCTCCACTAAGTAGGGCTGCTCTGTTGAGGAGGCCTTAAAATTGGTTGAAGTGTTGGCCTTCTGTTTAGCCCAGTCACTGGCCATTCTGCTAGTTCCTTACTTGTCTGGTGCCACCTTCAGACTCCAAGCAATCTAACAAAATGGCCAGCATCCCCTACACTTGCTTGGAAGGATGCTTAGAAGAGACAGAGAAAAAAAAGTTATGTTGCACTCTACGTCTGTGAGATATCTATGTTCATTAGGATGTTTTCCTTTTTTTCATGACATTTTTTGACTTATCAACAGTATTTAATGGATAATCATTTTTGCTTCCAAAAGGGCTCTGTGCACTTTATCACTGGTAAACAATAATAAAGTGCATGTGCACTTTCCTAATTCATATATTTAATGTGCTGTAAGTCCTGAGTACCTGTCCCAAGGGTCTCAAACTTAAATACTACTTGTGTGAGGATGCACTGATTGCAGCACCCAGCAAAGTAGAACCCTTAATACAAGTCTCTGGGCTGTAATTTCATAGCCTGCAGTGCATTTCTGAACTGCTATTTTGGGCTGGCAAGTTCAACCACTTCTGAGGATCATAAATATATTTTTCTACTACTTCTAACTCTATAGCTAGCTTTATTGTTGTCCCTAACAGCTTATAGGGCAGTGTGCATGACTGTTAACATTGAGGACATTGTTTTTTAATGTTAAAACTATCCTGCTAATCAACATCAACTGAAAGCTATTTTTCGGTAGTGTAGATCTACACTTTCCCTAACATATAACTGCATTACTTTTTTATACCTACTAAAAGCCAACATTAGTGTGTGGAGTGATTTGATAATAATGTGTGCACTCTTTTTCTTATCCTGCAGTTTGTGATGCCTGTCTGCAATTTCTCACTGTCTTTAAGGTGTGCATTGCTCCCAGCCCAGAGATGTGCATTGTTGTCAGACAGTGGACAAAAGAGTCTGGATGTGGATAGGGGGAGGCATCCTTGCATACTGTGTTGGTGGAGTTGTGCCCTCAACTAGTTACATTTCCAAGGGCCTTTCTCCCTGCACACAAAGTGAACTCACACCAGACCTGCCTTGCCTCTTTGTGCGTCCCCATAGCTTGAAAACTATACAGAGGGAAGAAAGGAACTACCACCAAACGTGCTCGTAGTTGTAAACAAGGGCTTCCCTACACCCATAGGCTGGCACTGGGTGTAAATATGGCACTCTCAGAAAAAACATTTCAGGACTTTCCTTGTCATCCAAAGACCAGAAAAACTGGCTTTGTTTATGAGATAGGGGTGAAAGGCTGGGCCTGCTCAGCTGTTTAAAGCTAACAGGCATCCTGTTTGACCAACAGGGCCATGGAAAATTTCCATAGATCAACTCATGCACAATGTGCAACTTTTCTACTATTTTGGCCACTTTGCGGGCTACCCTGATCAGTCTAAACTGCCGTTGTACTGGACTCTTATTTAGTTTCTTCTTGAGTGAGTCTTAGCCCCTAAGAAGTGTCTCCCCAGGTACTGGACACTTTGGTGTAGTGCTAAATTGTACTCCTCCTGCATAACCCTTAAAGTTGGGTCTTTGCCAAAAAGTGACCAGAGAATCAGGAGAAGACAGGGACTAACATGAAATCCAATCCACAGAAGGTGTATTGCCAGTGGGACTGACTCTGGCACAGCTCCGGCTTCGTTCTTCTCTGCAGCAGCAAATCCAAACCAGTAGGACCTTCCGAGAATGGTATCTGCCCTTGTTGAGTCCTCTTTGGCTACAGCCTGCAGCTACACCCTGCAGAAGAACCTACTTTTGTCTAATGTTTAGAGTTTTAGCCAGTCCAAGCCTGACCATGTATCCCTTCTGCACTTCACGCTGGTCAGCCCTAATTTTCTACTTTGCCCAGTTCTAGCAAAAACAGATACCCATGGAAGGAGCTTTGTGCTTTTTGGCACTATGTGCTCATTTAAGCTGGAAAAATGCCTAACTAGGATTCTACTTATTGGATATGTGTTTTTTGTTGTCATTGTATTTAGTACAATATTTTTTAATTGTCTAAATCGGTTTGGGACTTATCTTCTGTTTGTTTCACTTCATAACTGTTTGAAAAATACTTTACACGTTGCTCGTAAGCCAAGGATAACTGCATGTTCCAAACCTCACAGAGATGTAAGCACAGGTTTACTTGTTTACCTTTGTGGTACACCCTTTGGTACACCCTGACAAGGATTATGTTGATTTTTGAGTGGCCCCTCCACATCTCTCAACTAATAACCCAATTTGTTACAATATTCATTCATCAAAAACCACACATTGTTCTTTTATATAAATGAATAAAAAATAACAAAATAATGACTTTTAGCTGTCAGTATGTGAGCCTTGCCTGGTCTTGCCCTGCCTTTGTCATTTTTGTAGGTTACCAAATACTCATATTTTCAAACTATTTATTTAATGTCTGAACAATGCTAATAGAGTAGATTTGATCACACCATATTGTTTGCCAATGCAGCAGTTACCAAGGTACTAAAGTTGAAATCTTTTCAGTTATAAGAAAAAAAGGAAAAGTCAATATGTATTTGCACAAATTCCATAACCATTACTGCACTTGTCAAAAGGTGTGTGGGAAGGAAGAACTGTATGATAACCATAAGGTATCACTCACATTTTTGCAATTGATTTTGACACGGTAGCCTTCACATTGTTAGAGCTGTGGATGAGTTGTAAGACATATCTTCGATCTCTGTTAAATTAAAAAAAGATTTTATTGCACAATTATTTATTAC
This sequence comes from Lissotriton vulgaris, assembly GCF_964263255.1. Taxonomy (NCBI): domain Eukaryota; kingdom Metazoa; phylum Chordata; class Amphibia; order Caudata; family Salamandridae; genus Lissotriton; species Lissotriton vulgaris. The sequence goes on from NC_141691.1 coordinate 422,771,433, forward strand.
ATGCAATTACCGCCTTTTTGTCGCTCTCTGGCCTTCTGCTCCCCATCCATTTGCGGGTAGATAACAGTGAAGATGCGGCCCATTAAGGGTGTCAAGGTGTGCCACATCCGATTTCTCTCACAGTAAGACATTTGAAGCCAGACCTCTCCTCTAATTGTGATCCAGTGTCACAGGTTCTCTCACATTCATCAACATTGACCATGGCTTTGAAGAAATAAGGAAAGAAGTGCAAGACATTCCTATGAACCGACAGGCTTATGTTGTACAAATGTACTGTCTTTTCCAAACCATGTTTTACGAATTACAACACAGCAAAAAGAAAATTCTGCAAGTGCAAAAGTATAGAGCGAATTATTTCAATGAATAGGATTGGTGAATCAACAAGTTATAATGACATAGTACAGAGCAGGAAATTGTTAGCAGCTTGTGCCTTAAAAGTTTGTGAATCCAACAGCACATCATTTCCAAGTCACTTGACGAGGAATGGATTTACAATTGCTGCCCCTGATAATTTTTTATGACAGCACTTCCTTGTCTGGAAAAACCAGGACACATGATACTGCCATGTTGCTTTTTCAAGTGCTTACCTATGACCTACCTGTGGGAAAACAATCTGTGTCAGCTGTAGGCATGAACAAACAAAGCTGCAAAATTATAACCCAATTGCCTTGCCAATGTGTGCAAAATCACTACAATATGTTAATCAAAAAGGACTAGCCTATAGTGAGGTATTTATCAGCACTCAAAGATGTACGACGAGGTGCAAACCATAAGGTTTTTTCATGAAGCCCTCACCCACCAACCTAGTTGGTGGCATGCTTTATCATCGGGCCCAACCAGTGACACTGAGTGTATTCTGGGTGTGCTTCTATGCCTAAATACACCGTAGCAGGTACGTAGTGTGTGCAGTGTAGTGACGTGAAAAGTGAAAGTTAAAAGCTATACAGTGGTCGCAGTACCCGAGGGTTAATTAGACTTTAATAATTGGGCCTCTGTTGGGGTTTAAAAAGGTTGGTGGATGTGATAGGACTATATATTAGGGCCTTTTGCATCAAGGTGTGGTCTACATATTTCAGCCAGGCCTTTGAAGTTAAACTTGGCTTTCCTCAGGACCATTAAATAAGTGAAGGTGCAATCTTATACTATACTAAAAGCATTTCTCGATGTCTGTGCTGACTACTGCCTTCGATCTACACTGTGGATAGCAAGGCTCACAATTCACATCAAGTCACAATTGCAGATGATGCAGTCCACTAGGCAACAGACATTGCTTCCAGTGCTGCTCGCTCGCACAACGCATAATCGCTAGCTGCGCACACGATAAATGCTACTGATGCCCCTATCTCAATGCAGCACAATTTATGGACCCGTTAAGATAGAAGCTTTTGAGTATTATTTCATATCCGCTGCCCCTACCTTAGTGCAACACAAATCATTGACCCCTTATGACTGAATCTCTGTGTCTGATCCAATGATTACTGTTCTACTTGTTACCAGCACCAACCATTCCCAGAGGGCTGGCTTACACTCACCCCACACGCATCCAGCACAGACGTCACTGGACATGTGACCCTGGTAATAAGAAGTAGTCGAGCACCTATTCCCATACCCAGTTCCACTATCTATCTGTGTCCATGTGCTCATTATGTATGCAAGATGCTGCCCCTGGGCTCTACAACATTACATTGTTCTGTGGACAGCGTATGCACCCATGAAAAGCTTGGTTATGTAACTTTGTCTGGGTCATTGTACACGTACGTACGTAGAGACTAGATCATTAGAGAACTGCAAGGAGAGTATCTAGTGAATATATAAGTGTTTGGGGATTTTCGGAGTGATTGAATAAGTACATATGTTGGCAGAGCCTAACCCCCGAGCACGAGCTTGACTATAATTAAATGCCCTCCATGTGCCAAAAACTGAAATTTGGGCTCTGCATGACCCTGCGTTGCTACAGCTGCAACAATCCACTAAATGTGCAATAAACATTCATAAACACACAGGTATGTCATGTGCACGATCTTTCATGTGTAGATGTATGGATGAATGTTTGGTCAGTGATTCCCCCTACCTTCCATGTTGGCCACATTTTGGGTCTTAGGTCACAGGGTGACACATTGGCCTACAACAGGGACACTAGCATCAGTTGATTCCTCATACAGCTTAGTATGGAACCACACCCAGAGCTTCGGAGTCAATCTTCACAACCTCACGCAGGACTGGCATACGCAAGGCTAGCCCACTCTGCTTACGCATACAGGAAGGGACAAAAATGGTACATGGCCCAGATTTTCATTGTAGTGATCTGCTACTCACAGGTCTAGATGTCAGTACCCCTCAGCCACTCCATGACGGCTGATTTACACCCACACCACACCCATCAAGCACAGACGTCACAGGACACGTGACCCTGCACATAAAAAGGACAGACATGGAGGTAGGGGCATTGTAAGTGCTGAGCGGGTGTGGAGTCTGCGGTGATGGCCCGTCATGGCGGTCCGGACAGGTCCGGTTTTGTGTGCCCTACTGGACCACAGTTTAGGCCTGAGCTATCAAACAGCGGGGGCCTATTGCCACGTGGCGTTGTCTCGCTGATCACTGACTTAGTGGCACCACAAGGGCTGAGTGGGTGTGCAACCTGCGATGATGGCGGATGAACTGGTATGTCCTCTGCCATGGTGAAATCAAGACGGTGCACCAAATGTGAGACCTGGTGGCCTGCGAACCGCCCCTGCATAATATGCATGTTGCCCTGTCCGCGGGCCCCAGCCTTGGGTCTTGCAGCGGCACATTGTAGGCCCTCTTTTCCACAAGGAGGCTGCAAAAGGTGAGCAGAGAGGCTTGTTCGTGCCGCGGCGAGCAGTAACCTCTAGGTAGTTGTAGTGCATGGGGTGCAGCAGCCTGGGTGCTCAGCAGCAGGCAAACACCTTTGGGCAGCGGAAGTGGATGGGGTGCAGCAGCCTGGGTATGTAGCGGCGGGTCAGATATTTAGGTATGCGCAGTTGTATTTACTCTTCCATTAATGATTCCATACTACAGATGAGTAAGCTTGAGGGCTGCTCTATATCCCAGCACTTAGTTGGAGACAAACCAGTGGCAGAAAGGTGAGCTGGGAGGATTTTCTCCACAGTGTCAACACTCCCTCCCCCTCTCCATCTCTTCCTTTCTGTCTCTCACACTCTTTCTCTCTTTCTCTGTCTCTTCCTCTATCTCACACTGTTTCTCTCTTTCTCTCTCTCTTCTTCTCTCTCTTACTCTCACTCTGTTTCTCTGTTTCTCTCTCGCTCTCCCTCTCACTCTGTTTCTCTCTTTCTCTCTCTCTCTTCCTCTCTCTCACTGTTTGTCTCTCTCTTCCTTTCTTCCTTCCTTCCTTCTCTCCTTTGATGGACGCATGACGCACAATCTTATCTTGCTTTTTGTCTAGCTTTTTGTCTAGCAGGCCTGCAATTATGTGTGGCCATCCTGAAATCAACACTCAACCTGAATTGTGAGCTCAGCTTTGCCGCGTGTACACAATGGGTGAGGAGGTTGCTTTGGCACGTGGTGGACCCTCTTTGACACACGCCGGTGGTGGAAGGTGAGCAGAGAGGCTTGTTTGCGCAGCAGCAGGCAGTCACCTCTGGGTAGTGGGAGTGGATGGGGCGCAGCAGCCTGGGTGCGCAGCGGCAGGCAGTCACCTCTGGGCAGTGGGAGTGGATGGGGTACAGCGGCCTGGGTGCAGAGCGGCGGGCAAACACCTATGGACAGTGGGAGTGGATGGGGAGCAGCAGCCTGGGAGTACTGCAGCAGGTAGAAACCTCTGGGCAGTGGAAGTGGATGGGGTACACTAGCCTGAATACACAAAGGTAGGACAGCGATTTAGGCAAGCGCAGTTGCATGTACTCATCAATTACTGATTCCATACTATGTTTCGGATGACTAAGCTTAAGGGCTGCCCTATATCCCCGCACCTGGTTGGAGACACACTATTGGCAGAAAAGTGAGCTGTGAGGATTTTCTGCACGGTGTCAACACTCACTCTCTCTCTCCATCTCTTCCTTTCTGTCACTCACACTCTTTCTCTCTCTCTTCCTCTCTTTCTCACTCTATCTCTTCCTCTCTCTCACACTGTATCTCTCTTTCTATCTTCCTGTGTCACTCTCTCTTTCTCTCTCTCTCTCTTCCGCTGTTTCTCTCTTCCTCTTTCTCACACTGTTTCTCTCTTTCTCTCTCTCTTCCTCTCTCTCACGGTTTGTCTCTCTCTTCCTCTCTCTCTCACTTGTTCTCTCTGTCTTCCTCTCACTCTTTCTGTCTCTCCTTTGGATGCATAAGGCACAATCTTATCTTTCTTTTGGTCTTGCAGGCTGTGATTCACAAATTGTCGAGGGATGACACGCCATGGCTGTACCTACTTTTATTTTGTTGTTTTGTTTAAATAAAATGTTTTATATGTAAATCCATAGATGACTGAGATTCTTATTTTTCCAACCTTACATGCATCTTTTTTATTATAATGGTGCGAAATTATGTTCCAGATTTCCTAAGGTTGCTCTCAAATTTGTTTGTGGGTGGGTGAGGCGGGATGACGGACAATGGGCAGGTGGCAGGTGGTGTCAGGCAGTGTTTTAGAGTTTAGGCCAGTGCAGTAGTGTTTGGGTAGTGTAGAGGATCGTGCTGAGAATAGTGTTTAGGGATTAGGGTAGTACAGTAGTATTTGGGTAGTGTAGGGAGTCATGCGGGGAGTAGTGTGTTAGGGTTTAGGGTAGTGCAGTGGTGTTTGTGTAGTGAAGGGGTCATGCTGGGGATAGTGTTTTAGGGTTTAGGATAGTGCAGTGGTGTTTGTGTAGGGTAGGGTGTCCTGCTGGCTGTAGTGTTTTAGAGTTTACAACAATGCAGTGGTGTTTGGGTTATGTAGGGGATCAAGCTGGGAGTAGTGTTTTAGTGTTAGGGTAGTGCAGTGGTGTTTGGGTAGTAAAGGGGTTTGTGCTGGGGGTAGTGTTTTAAGGTTTAGGGTAGTGCAGTGGTGTTTGGTCAATGTAGGCGATTGTGCTGGGGTTGTGTTTTAGGATTTAGAGTAGTGCAGTGGAGTTTACTATTGGGAGGTTTGTGTTGGAATAGTGTTTTAGGGTTTATAGTAGCGCAGTGGTGTTTGCGTAGTGTAGGACGTCATGCTGGGAGTAGTGTTTAAGGATAGTGCAGTGGTGTAGGAGGTCATGCTTGGAGTCGTTTAGTGTTAAGGGTAGTGCAGTAATGTTTGGGTAGTATAGGAGGTCATGCTGATGGACTGGCTCACAGAACTCCGAGCCAATAGTCTGGCTTCTAAATGCATAGCTGCGACTTGTTGATGTGTGGAGAGGCAGCGTGAAAGGTGTATCTCACACAGACACACATGCAGAATATTTTCCGTGGGGCCTCACGCTGGTAGAACTATGGACCGATGGCTTGTAGAGGGAGAGATGTAAACTCCCAGACTGAGTCACAAAATGTCTGACAGCTTGCAGACCCAGAGCTTAGACCCGACGCACTGGCTTCTAAAAGCATAACCGCAAACTGGTGATGTGGGGAGAGGAACCGTGAAGGGGGTATCTCGCGGATACAAGCTGCAGTATATTTTCAGAGTTGCCTCACAGAGGTAGAATTATGGACCCGATGGCTTGTAATTGGAGAGATGCAAGCTGACGGACTGAATCACAAAATGGCTGTCAACACTTCCTAGTTTCAACCGTTCACAGCCAATGAGCTGCAAGCTTGTGCTCGTAATCCCTCAGCCAATCAGATGTCAGAATTCTCAAATATCAATAGCTGTATAATTTGATGTTACTCAAAATTAAGCGGGAGGTAAAATCCGTTTAGTTCGGGGAATTTGTGGATTTTTGGCAAATTCACAGTCCGTGAATCGTGCGAATTTGCCCAAAAATCCGCAAATTCGCAAGCTGCGAATTATTTTGCTTGGTCGCGCTTGAAAAATACAATATCGCGCACGCGTCGTTGACTTACCGTGATCCTGAGTCCGTCGAGTGGTTTTTCTCCCGGTTTGCGCATTGGATCTTGCTGCGTGATCGCGCGCGAGTTTTTTGAACGCAATTACGTCATTGCCGCTCTCCATCTTGCACAGCAAGAGTTTGACAATGTGAGTACATCATAAGGGCCGCGATCACGCATTGTGGGAGTAAACAATGCCGAACACGTAGATGCGGCGCGCAGCTGACTTCCGGCGGGAGTTTTGAACAGCTCGCTTTCCCAAAATTGCAAAAATTGCAATTCTGCACAAGAAATCCACCGCAGGAAGCATAAACCTTCTGAAAATTATGATTTTGATCAAAATAACTCCTCAGATTGACATTTGGCTGCAACTTTTGGTGCAAGGAGTCCATTTTTTGGGGGGAGGTGGGAGGAAGGCAGTGCACCAGAGTCTCCAACTTCCTGTTCCTGTCCAGAAGGCTCCTCCCAGTGCTTTGTCCATGTCCTGGTCACTTTTGATTTGGACCTGGAGCTGGAAGGATTACTTTTTGTGGCTGCTGCTGGATATTTGTATTTGAGGACTTTTTGGACTTTGGAGTTTGGATCACTTTTGGACTTGAGAGTTTATAAGTAAGTTGGTGTTGTTTGTTTGGGGCATTGCAGTTTCTGCAACTACTGTTTTAAAACTTTTTTCACAACTTAAAAAAATATATATATTGTGGGTAGCCACAGTATCGAGTAGGCCCAGGGTTAGTCATGGGTGCATGATACAACTGTTTCTGTGATTTTTTTTTTACTTAATTCTCATTTATGTCATAGAATGTTAGCTCACTGTTATATGTTGATTTAATTTTTTAATTTTGTGGCGCCTGTAAAACCTCACTAGCAAGTAGGCCCAGGGATAGTGAGAGGTGCATGGACCAAGTCTTTCTGTGGGGTGTCTTGAATTTAAACATCATTGAGGGCAATGATGGCATTGGATTGTGGTGATTTTTGTGTGTTTATTGACTTTTTGGGGTGTTGTTGGGGCCTGGCCATGTGGGTGGGGGCAATTTTGAGGCCTGGTCCAGGCAGGGCCTGGCCATGTGGCCGGGGGTCAAGGGTCCATTTTGAAGCCAGGCAGTATACTCAGGCCTGCACCCTGTTTGCCTTGCTTTCTTCCATTAGGCCCAAGGGTACTCAGTGGTGCATGAACCAAGTCTTTCTGTGGGGTGTATTGAATTTGAACATCATTGAGGGCATGGATGGCATTGGATTGTGGTAATTTTTGTATCTTTTTCGACTGTTGGGGGTGTTTAACTGATGTTCCTCTGGCTTCCATTGCTTTTAGGTGCACAAGAGAACCACCAGTGCCAGGAAGAAGTCCTGCAGCGGTGTGTGTAGCACAACGTCACGTGACGTCACGTGTGGCCACAAACAAGACAACTCTGCAACTCGTGCAACTGCAGCCTGCTGTTCAGACTTCTGAAGAAGATGGGCCCAAAGAAAGGTGGTCGTAGCGCCTCAGTGAAAAAAGTTGCCAGTGCCACTGCAAGTAAGAAGAAGTAGAAGAAGCAAGTGTCACCACCTACGAAGGACACTGGTGTGCCCACTGACACCTTTTTGGGGAAAAAAACGATGCCTGCAGCAGCAGCTGTTTTCACCGGGGACCAAACTGGAAGCAGCACCTCCACTTCATTGGGTTCAGTGCCACCACGCCAAGTTAGGTCCAAGACCATGAGTGCTGCTGAGGCAGTCATTTTACTTTCTCATTCACCGTCGACCAGTGATGTTGGCAGATCACAAGAAAGTACCATCCAATCAACGCGGGGTGTAACTCAGCTGACGAGTGTTCACCAACCACAGCCACAACGACAACCACAGGTGCAACTAGTACAAGCGCAAGTACATGGGCAAGGAGAGGCGCAAGTAGAGGCGCAAGGAGAGGTGCAAGTAGAGGTGCAAGGAGAGGCGCAAGGAGAGGCAAGGCGCAAGTAGAGACGCATGGACAGGTGCATGGAGAGGTGCAACTAGAGGTTCATGGAGTGGCACTACTGCCTTCAACGCTGTTCCTCCAGAAGTAGGGGCATATCAGGAAATTGAAATTCAAGCGGAGGTATCATCCGAGGAAGCCACTCCTCCTGATGATGATCCAAGGAGGGCTACTACTACTACTACAAGTTCTTCTAGAAGCCCCCTTCATTCTGATGATCTTGATCTTGATTGGAACCCAGCAATGCAGTCTGAGAGTGAGTCACGCCATGAGCCGACAAAGGTAGCTAAGCCTAAAAGGAAGGTTCCCGCAAGGCTTCGACTTATGGGTGATGCAGACGAACAAGAAGTGGTGTCTTCTACTGCTGGTGAACAGTCCGATGAATACCCAGTCATCACGGTCATCACTCCAGCCCCAGCGGGCATGCAGCAGACAGACATTTTCACCCTATGCAGAAGGGCTGCAGAGCGGGATGTGGGCGGAGTGGCACTGGTACCACCACCAACGCAGTTAACAACAACACCAACACGACCTACAGCTTCCATATTTTTTTGTCAGAAGGGCCGGCAGTGACCTCCATCCAGCTCGACCTCAAGTAGTGGTGCTGTAAGCGAACAACAGAAACAAATTCAGCCACGCCATCCTACACTTCATCAGGCATTGAAAGTCAAAGTAGCACCTCCTCCACCAGCAGACATCTCCAGTCCCCAGTTTGGGACTTCTTTACTGTTAACGAAAAGGCAGAAAACATGGTTAATTCTTGGATTTGTAAAGTATTAGTTAGTCGGGGTAAGCTTGGTACCAACTATGGTACGGAGGCCAGAGAGGTCCTCTCAAAATACACCATACTATCCAGTGGGATGCACACCTAAGGAACTCCTGGGAAGCCCAATGTAGAACTGATCCAAATGTATCCATTCACATTGCATCTGATGCTGACAAGGGGCTGATTGTGCAGGGGGGAAGTTAAGAACCGACCAACATTTTTTCTGGTACACCCAGTACCCCTGGCAGCAGCACTGCAGTGGTAGAGTCCACACCCTCTACCCCTGCAACATGTATGAGGCACAGTAAGAGTCTAGGAGAGACACCAATGCGAAAACGTACATCACTGGGCCTAACTGGTTTGAAGAAGTCATCATCATCATCACGTAAAATCGTCCAGCCCACCATTAGCAGAATGTTTTGGTCAGAGGCGGTATTTGAACGCAACCACCCAATGGCACGTCTGTATAACGCAAAGCTGGCTAAAATGTTAGCGCTGGACCTTCTCCCTTTTTCTTTCATGGAAGGAGTGGGTTTTCTAGAATTTGAGGCAACAGTCTGCCCTAAATGGAAGGTTCCTAGCCGGTCCTATTTTGCCAGAGTTGCAGTTTCAGCACTACATCAAAATGTGCTGGAGGTGATTGGGGCAGCTTTGCAGAAGAGTGCTGTTCACACTATCCACCTGACAACAGACATGTGGACCAGTTGCCAAGCCCTTGATTACATGTGCATTACTGCACACTGGGTCTCTTTTGCAGGGGTTAGAGGCAAGTCAAGTGCAGGTGTTGACCCTGCCCCAATTTATTCAAGCTAGTCGGAAACATGCAACAGTAGCCGTGTTTGCCATGGAGAAAACTCATACTGCATCTAACCTTTTGGAGGAGTTTAATAGGAAGGTCTATGAATGACTGCATCCAAGAAATTGCATAGTTGGTTATGTTTCCACGGATAATGGCAGTAATATAGTTAAGGCCATGCAGCAAGGTGACTATTTCAGAGTGCCATGTTTGGCGCACAGTATTAACATCGTGGTGCAAGATTTCTTAAAAAAAGAAAACACAGTCAGCAAGTTACTCACCACCTGCCGAAGAATCTGCACACATTTCAGCCATTCTTTTAAGGCCCGGAAGGAGCTGAGGAGCATTTAAAATGAACGTAGACTGCCAGTCAAAGGACTCATCCAGGAGGTGGCAACACGTTGGAACTCAACCTTTTAAATGCTTGAGCGTCAGTCTGAGCAGTGGGGGTAATAAATGATTATGTCTATAAACTGGGTTCTACTATGAAAGACATGAGGCTAGAGTTGGAGGAATGGAAACTAGTTGCAAGCCTGACAGACATGCTTCGTCCTTTTGAGGTCTTCACGCATGAAGTCATCAGGGAGGACAGTTCTTTGGACAAAGCTATCCCATTGTTGCGCATGCTAGAGCACCAACTGAAGGCGGTTTCTTCAACGTTCCGAGATGATGCTGAAAAGCAAGACGCATATCATTTGGCGGAGAGGTTATTAAGCTGCCTAGTTGCCAATGAAAGGCTTAACAACATACATACAGAACAACATTACATTTGTGCCACTATTGTGGATCCACTGTAAAAAAAGGCAGTAGCCAGCAAAGCATTTATTCCTTTTGATGAAGCAGATTTTTCAAACTACAAACATTTGCTAGCTGTGTCAGCCACTCGGTTCGAAAAAGAGTGGCAGAAAATTCAAGGAGCCGGCAGAAGTACAACTGAATCAGCAGGCCATCCAGCGTCAAGTTCCACTTCTGAATCTGTGGCCGAAGGGAGTCACTTTCCCTCACAGCTTTTAACGACACCAGCAAACGTATCATCATCCTCACCTGCACCAGGCCGAGCCACAATATTGTCGGAAGCAGATTGGCTAACTCATTAAGGGCTTGCTCGTTCCAGTGCTGCAAAGGCCACAGATGGTACGCAAAGTGGAGCAACCATGGAGAAACTTGAGTCGATGGTGCAGGCCTATCTGAATTACCCAACAGAGGTCTTTGTTAATCAGAACCCATTGCTGTATTGGTATAGGAAAAGGGCTCTATGGCCACTGATCACCAACCTAGCTCTAAATTATTTGTCTTGCCCACTCGCAAGTGTATCTTCTGAATGGGTTTTCAGTGCTGCTGGTGCAATTGTAACTTCAAAAAGGACCTGCCTCTCGCCCAAAAATGTGGAGATGTTAACACTGATCAAGATGAATCAGCACTTCATACCACCAGATTGCAAAATACGTGAATGCATGCAGGAAGAAGAGGATACCGACTTAGGTGACGGAAGTTCTTCTCTGTTAGCTGACCTACTCCCGTTCAATTCATAGAGTTTGAGGACAAGCTCTACTTCCCTGACACCGAGGCCAGAAAATGACTTCCTTTTTTTTGTCCTTATTCACTTTTATTCCTGTGTGTCTTTCTTTGTTTTGCAACGTTTACCAGAACAAAACTCTCACAACATGTCCATCAGCAGCACTGTCTTCATCTTATTTTCCTTATTGATTTGAAGGTGCCGCAGTCTTCATTCCTGAGGTTCACAAGTTCACAACTCAATCATGGACCAGCAGTCATCAGGATAAGACTTCAGAGAGCGTTTTAAGTAAGTTGCTTTACCAATTATAATCCCTTGAGTAATGAATGAAAGGACACCACACAAGCTATATATCAAATATATATGTATTTATTCTAAACACAACCCCTCTGCACTCTTGATCAGGTAACAGGTAAAAGTACAATACAAGTTACTCAATTACTATATGATAAGTTGCACAGTATACGTTATGCCCGAGGAGCCTCGCAAACCATATACCTAAATAGTGGTATAAGAACCACGAGAGAATTAGAAAGCAGGCCTGGGGCCTGTGTAATCACTGGGGCTACTCTAAAAAACCAAAGGTTAGGAAGTAGGAGGCCCACTGGAGACGCGTGCAGTGTCTAAACACAGCCGCAGGTTACTATTGACTTTCTATTGGAAACCAACAAGTTACAAATTTACAATTTAAGGGCACTTCCGGATGGACTACGATGGAACCCTTTTAAACTGGGATACTTCAAGAGTCAAGACCCATGGGAGCACCAGAGTACTCGTGTTACTTCACCCAGGGAATTTGGGTGCATAGGTGGCTTTTCGTGTCGGGTTTCGTAGTCGTTTTCAATGAAGAACTGCAAAGAAGTGCTGCATGCGACCAGAGGAAAAGTGTCCGGGTGGATCCAAGGGTGGATCGAATATCTGTAGAACCTGAAAGCAGAAGGTACAGAGTCTGGGGCACTTGCCAGTGACGAGGGTGGCGATAGAAAAATGCCACCAGATGTCGGGTGATTTCAGGTGAAGATGTGAAGTTTCACTCTTCAGCCATGAGTACCAGAAGGCATCGACGACAACCAGGAGCTGGGTTCGAGCTGTTCCACAAAGGATCTAGTTGACTGCAGTGTTGGTATCTGTACTGGACCCAACAAAGCCTTGGCAAACGCAACCCACGCAGGATGTCATGATTGGCTTCGGTGCAGACCAGCAAGCTCTGAGGAACTTATCCTTTGTAGGAAAGTTGGAGCAAGCCTAGAGCAACCAGGAAAGCAAGTTAGATTTAAAAGAAAGTCTTTGGGGGATCACTTGCCAATGGACTAGGAACATGTCAAGCTGAAATGCAAAAGCAAGGGCCACGGGTCACTCGTGGAGTGAGGGCCTCTGAGCTTTGGTGCAAAGGGTTCTCAGGTTTGGGGCTTCAAGCACCCCAATGCACAAGTTACCTTGTGAAGTGAGTGCAGCTTGCAAAATGCAGGATGTCCAGGAGTTCTGGTCCCACGTCTCTTGTGTCCGCCATGGGTCTCAGCTTTGCTGTGAGCGAGGGTGGGGGTCAGAGATGTCTGGAAGTCCATGTTCTGTGTCGCAGATTCTTCTGGATCTGGCAGGAGCCTCGAAAATGCAGACCAGCAAAGTTGCTGTTGGTGCGTGTTTGAACAGGGTGGTCACTCCTTGACCACAAGGAAGATGTCTTTCAGTCACAATGGAATGTCGAAGGTCCAGGATTTATGTTTCAAAGTTTCATCCAGGGTAATATATTGTTCTAGGGACTGGGTTCCTGTACTAAGTTGAGGGGCTGGACTACCCTTAAGGTCCCTCCAAGGGGTGGACCTGGGAAGGGGGTGGTTACACCCCTTTCCCTTTGTCCACTTTTGCGCCAGAGCTGGGGCAGAGTGCCCCAGCAAACGGTTTGAACTGGGAAATGCATGGAACACCTAGTGTGCCCCAGGCAGTGTCTGGAAAGCATTCACTGAATGTAACCCTCCCTGCCCAAATACACAAAAGCCTGTCTGGGGAGGTGCCAGCACCTCCTTGGACAGGAAACGTATTGTCCAGGCCTCCCCTGCCGGAGTTTCGTCCAGCAACAGGACGTCAGACTCGTGTCTGTGGCAGCAGCATCCATTTTGTGATGCAGAGGCTCTGTTTAACTTGGGTAAACCAGTAACTAATAAGGTCATTATGATGGCGGATTCCCTGCATACTCCGGGCTGGCGGAAGCCACCGACGGCCCGGAGTATGCAGGGAATCCGCCGAGGAGGCCTGAAAGACCCACCGCCAAATTAGGATGGCTGGTGGGTCTCACAATCTGTCCTCCACTTTTCCGCCGCGGTCGGAAGGGGACCACGGCGGAAAAGCACTAACATGACTGGCGGTGTCTATCAGACACCGCCAGCCATATTAGGATGTAGGGAAAGTAATGCTTTTCCACGGCGGCTTTTCCGCCGTGGAAAAGCATACGGACATTCACTTTGGGGGCCTGTTGTGGGCCCCCTGGGTGAAGGTTGCGTGGGGGGTGCACATGGGGGGTACCTATGATACCCCCCTGCCTTTGCGTGCACGAAGCGGCAGGCACCGCACGGTGCCTTCCGCTTTGTGCATGCAAATGCACTGCTTTCATTTTTTACATTGCGGCGGGTGCTGCTTCAAGCAGCACCCGCCGCAATGTTAGCATTAACCACGAGGATTATAATGCACTTGAGTATATGGTATGGCTATATCATAAAACAGCTATAGGTAGATAGTTCCAAAAGCTGCAGAGGGGCTCAGGTCATGCTAGGGCACCCTCTCACATAAAACCACACACTCTGCCTCCAGGATTGTCAAGGCTTGCTATAGGAGTGTCTTATAGGTGTATGTGTGTCTATATGTATATCTAACTATAGGTACACTGTATCTAAGTAAGGGGTGATTACACCACCTTAGCCAAGCTGTGTGAACAGACCTGTGGTGTCAGTTTGGAAGGCAAACCAGGGGTGGCACAATACATGCTGCAGCCCCTGGTAGGCCTAGGGTGCACCTATGCCCTGGGTACCTATGGTACACTATACAGGGGCTCACAAGGGTGACCCAGTAACTATTCTGGTATGTACCTAAAGTACATGGAGTCCATTGTACAGAGAAAGCAGATAGACTGGGGCCCTGAATAACAGTATCCCAGGACAACTAAGTCAAATACCAGCAAAACACCAGTCAAAAAGTGGGGGTTACCATATTGTCAGATATCTACCTTCCTACTGTGCTTTTAGAATTTGTACATGAATGTTCAACATTTCCTTTTTGCAGGTAGCAAAAGGAAGGTTCTGCAGAAGTTTTGCCACCCTGTCCTGCTAACCATGGAAACTTGGACATATGTCAATCTCAAGTCATCCAAAAGTCCAAAGATTAAATCTCATTATCAAAAAGCAAAATATACCTGCATCAAATGCCAGTGAAATATTTGCAAACAAAAACGCATTGTGGTGGCTCTTACTGGTGAACACACACCCTCCCTACACCAACTTTTGAAGCCTACACTCTTTTCAAATGTACACAAGCTGCTTCAAGAAGTGATTTGAGCAAAACTGTGGCAATCCTGCGATGTGCCATCTTTTATCATCAATATTGTTTCATCCTTCAATATGAATCAAGGGACTTGGACTCAATCATAGGCTATTTCTAATTTTTGAAACACTTTTGATAACTTCCACGAGGTACGATAGTTAATGCCCCTCACTCATAGAAGTGTTAATATGGGCTTAACAGAAAAGTGGTATTTAAAATTGAATCTAGAGTGATATGTACATGGTCTTGGTATGTTTATATTCATGTTCATGTAGTCCTACTGTTTATTTAGAGACAGTGTTTTGAAGTTAGCCAAGTATCATAAGAAGCCCAGAACACTTCATGCAGAGAAACCTCAGCTGCAAACATCAAGACGAGATCCAGTGTTTTGTCTTGGTTCTCTCTCCACTTCCCCTTTCCCTTGGGGATTAATCAGTTTTGTCAAGTGTATCATCCTTGCTAACTGGTTTGTCCACGAAGGAGTTGGGTAGTTTGCATCTTCAAGAAGGAAACAACAAGAACCTTGTGAGTGAATGCATAACAGAAAACAAAGCCACACTTTCCTTGTTTCCTCTTGATGATGTAAAGAGCCATGGATTTCTCTGCAATGGATATCACTCAGTTGACACAAATTGTACATAAATTAAACGAAGAAATGTAGGACTTACGCCTAGAAAACCAGTCACTCAGGCAGGAATTAGAATAAACTAGAGAAGGGTTCACTAACTGGAAGGGAGTCATCTGAAGAAAGACAACCTATTTTAACTCCATCTAAGTTTGGTGTCTCTGCTTTTCAATCCCAGACTACCTCAGGGCACCCTACTGATCAACCTGTACAAGTTACAGTTGTAACGCCTAGTCCTATTCCTTTGGCAAATCCAGAGAGATTTACAGGAGACTGTAATCGATATACAACATTTATGAGTCAATGCCAATTACACTTTATGTGTAAACCACAGATATTTATCTCAGATACTTCAAAAGTGGCCTTTATTATTTCCTACCTAGGAGGAGTGGCAGCCAACTGGGCTATGCCTTTGGTAGATAATAATGACCCTCTGCTGCATATTTTAAATGATTTCAAGCCAGCTATGTCTAGTCTCTTAGCTAAACACGTTTTATTACAAGCATCAGACAATGAGCTTTTGAATCTGCTTCAAGGTTCTAAGGATTTGATATCATATGTCACTGACTTCAATAGACTGCTCGCTGAAACTCATTGGCCTGAGGAAAAAAGAGTATCCTTGTTTTACCGAGGCCTTAGAGATGATTCAAAAGATTCACTTGCTCATATTGTCAATCTACCAGAAGACTTTACGGAATTTCAAGACTTAGTGGTTAAGTTGGACCATAGGTTAGGAGAACGGAAAAGTGAAAGAACAAGAGGCGATATTAGAAACCTACATTTTAAAAGTGAGCGTAAGGAAGTTGAAGATAAGAACTCCCACGTAGAACCTATGCAAACTGTAGGAGTAAAAGGGCCCTTATCACAAGAAGAAAAAGAACGAAGACGAAAAGGGAACTTATGTCTGTATTGCAGGAAATCTGGTGATTTTGCCAGAGATTGCCCAATAAAACCAGTTGAAAAGAAGGCTTAAGTTATCGTGTCGCATTCCTTTTAGGTATTGGAAAACTAAATTCCTCGGGGAATGAAGAGATCGATTCCTCGGCTGTATCGTTCCAAAGATCTCACACTATGCAACCAATGTAACTAATCACATACCCAGACATTTCACAGTGAGGTTTAACCTGATCTTGTCAATCCAACAAAGACATAGCATCCCTGTCCTTATAGATTCAGGGACCACAGGTAACTTTTTTGATCTAGAGTTAGCTCGGAAACTTCAATTCACCCAAGTACCCAAAAAGGAACCTGAGCCTGTTCGGGATGTCGATGGTTCGGCACTATCCTCAGGTTTAATAAGATTTCATATGGCACCGTTGATTTTAGTTACTGACAACGGCCACACAGAAAGTACTATACTTGACCTCATTGACATACCAACTTTCGGAGTCATTTTAGGAATTCCATTGCTTGAACTCCATAACCCAAAAATTGATTGGGTTAAACGTACAGTAACTTTGGATTCATCCTATTGTAAACTCCATTGCTATCAAGAGACCAAGGATCCCGCATTCTACTTTTTGTGCCACATTAAATTGAGAACTCTCTAACATTCCTAGTGAGTATCGAGACTTTTCTGATGTATTTTACCCGGTTAAGGCTACTAAGTTACCCCCTCACAGGATTTAGGATTGTAGAAATGATCTAATCCCTGGAGCTGTACTACCTTGTAGTGGGATATACGCATTGACTGAACCAGAAAATCAGTATTTAAGATCATACTTGGACGGGTTATTAGAGATAGGTTTAATTCGTCACTCCACCTCGCCGGTCTCGTCTCCCCTCTTTTTCATGGCTAAAAAGACACGAGATTTTAGAGCTTGCATCGACTACCGTGCGGTAAATAAGGCAACAATTAAAAAACGGTATCGATTACCATTGATCTCAGTGCTACTAAATCAAGTAAAAGGTTCAAGCATTTACACGAAATTTGACCTACGCGGAGCTTATCACCAATTCCGCATAAAAGAAGGTGATGAGTGGAAAACTACCTTCTGCACTAAATTTGGCTTATTTAAATATACTGTGATGCCATTTGGTCTTTGCAACGCTCCAGCTGCGTTTCAATACTTCATTAATGAAGTTCTGCATGACCTGTTGGACATCTGCGTCATAGTATACATAGATGACATTTTAATCTATTCCAAGAATCCGGAGGAACATGTGGAACATGTTTGATCAGTTCTACAAAGACTCAGAGATAATTCCTTATTCGTAAAATTGGAAAAATGCGTTTTCATTACCTCTAAGGTGGAATTCTTGGGATACTGGTTATCCCCTGAAGGAATCACGATGGACCCAAAAAAGGTAGAAGCTATTTTGAATTGGCCTGCTCCAACTTTAGTCAAAGAAATACAAAGAATTCTATTTTTTGCAAATTTTCATAGACGTTTTATCTACAAATTTTCTGAAATAGTCGTACCAATCACACGCTTACTGCAAAAAGGAAAGAAATTTCATTGGAGTTCTGAGGCGGAATCAGCTTTTACAACCCTGAAAAAAGCTTTCACTTCAGCACCTGTCTTAGTTTAACCAGATCCAGATAGACCGTTTTTTATAGAAGCGGATGCTTCGCAAACCGCTATTGGTGGAGTTCTAATGCAAAAAGATGTTAATACAGGGCATCTACATCCTATAGCTTTTTTTTCTCAAAAGCTTTTACCCGCGAAACAAAATGACACCATTGCCGAACGTGAGCTACTAATCTTTTCTGACCATAAAAATGTGCAGTTTTATTCTACAGTAAAGCGTTCACCCCCAGACAAATGTGCTGGTTGCAATTCTTTATTGAATTTGATTTTTTGATCACTTATCGTCTTGGCGCTAAGCAATTATTGTCTGACACTCTTTCACGCTTAGTTTGTGTGAAAAATAATGACCAAAGAAAAGAATTGCAAAGTATCATTCCTGCTGAGAAGGTGTGTGCAGAAATTACTTCTGAGGCTTTCCTAACTCTGCCTAAAAGAAAAATAGAATCATTAGATCAACAACAATGGCTCTCACAGAAGCATAATTCAGTTCAGGAAGGATTATTCTTTCACAAAAATAAAATATTCATCCCAGAGAAAGAATTAAGTCAACAAAAAATGAAGTGGAATCATGACCTAGCGACGGCAGCTTATCTAGGGCTTAACAAGACTCTTGAACTATGCCAAATACATTTTTGGTGGAAAGACATGAGTTCTAATGTACAACAATATGTTAGAACTTGTCCAGTATGTGCACGACAGAAAGCAGTACATACCTCTCCAATGGGTTTACTACAACCAATGCCATTCCCACCTTTCCCTGGCATACGATCAGCTTAGACTTCATCACAGATTCACCTAAGTCCCATGGTTTAACTACTATATTAGCAGTGGTAGATTTACTATCAAATATGGGGCACTTCATCCCACTATCTATCTAAGCAACGAAGTTTAGTAGTATATTTCTGGCTAATATAGTTAAGCTTCATGGACTTCCACAGAAAATCATTTCGGACAGAGGCCCCCAATGTATTTCAAAGTTTTGGAAACAGCTTATTAGTCAGTTGGAAATTGAGTTAGCTCTATCGTCAGCCTTCCATCCTCAACAGAAGGTCAAACCGAGAAGGTGAATCAGTACCTAGAACAAAGCTTGCGTTGTCTAACAACCACTAAGTCTTCAACTGGGATGAAGCACTGCCCTTAGCAGAGTTTGCTTACAATAACACAGTACACTCAGTCTTACGTTGTTTGCCCTTCTACTTTCTCTCAGGTCAACATCCACAAACCCTGCCTATAGTATTCCCAGACAATAAACAAACCATGCCTGCGTTAACAGAAAGATTAGCCAGTTTGCTAGCATTCCAGGAACACATCAAAAAGACATTAAGCAAACATAAGGTAAAGATGAAAGAATCAGCTGATAAGCATAGGATACCAGCCCCAACTTATAACAAAGAAGATCTGGTTTGGTTGTCAACTAAAAATATCCAGATAGAGGGACCAAAGAAATTAAAACCACAATTTATTGGGCCATTTCCCATAGACAACATTGTAAGTTCGGGTTCTATTAAACTGGTTCTTCCTAAAGAGTATCCAATCCATCCTGTGTTTCATGTGTCCCTCCTGAAACCCTATGACCCATGCACTCGACCTGACAATCCTCCCCCCCCCATTGTGGTAGGAGATCATGTAGAATATGAGGTTAAAAAGATTTTGGATGCAAAACGCATACGTGGCCCTCTTTATTACTTGATTGATTGGAAGGGGTATGACCCATCAGAAAGATCTTGGGAACCAGAAGTGAATGTTCATGTTACCCGGCTAATTAGATCATTTCATGCCCTTCATCCTCATAAACCTCGACCTATAAGACGGCCTTTGGGGGGGGGAACTGTTATGGGTTCATATGCTGCTGTGATCTAATGTCAGTGAGGATGTTGTGATATGCTTATTCAATGCTGTACAAACGATGTTAGATGTACTGTCTCCTGAATGCATAGCATGAGGGTGTCATAATATGACTATGTCTTTTTCCTTGCTACAATGAGCATGAGTATATCTCTTTTTATTGTTATATTTCATTGTTAAAATGAGTAACTTCATCACTTCGTCCCCTGCAGTTAACAATGCTTGTTGCCTGTGAAAGTTCGGACGTGAGGCAGCAGGATACGCCCATGGCAAGCCTATATAAACCCGACTTAAACACGCGGCAACACTTCGCTTCTTGTTCAAGCGTCACCGCGAGCGTTCCTGCTGGGTTTCTCGCTTTCCGCCGCCTGGCCTGGTACTTTCCTGATCCCCGCCTCTCGGCTGCCGTCGGTTTCCGATCCTCTCCTCTTCCTCCCACTTCTCGTCTCCTTTTGGCTGCCCCAGCTCCCGATATCGACTAACCTCCAACCCGACTCCATCTTCCTCCACTAAAAGACTTCCCGACAGCCCAACAGCTTCTCTTCTCCTCGAGTTCAGTTCCGGCCTGGACGTTCCCCGGAGGCTCCCGGTTCCTGCAAATCAAGTAAGAGAGTTTGGTTACCTTAGTAATGGATTGAAACAGAAAACAAGCATTGCCCAAGACGATTCAAATCAAACAAGCATTGGCTAATACTGTTGAGATGTTATAAAGCATTGGTAAAGACAATTGGAAAAAGAAGAAAGCGGCACATAGAGGACAAGATTAAAGACAATGAGTGCAACGTAATTGACTATAAGAAATCAGTGATTAAGCAGCATTGAGAAAGACTTCAGTGCGCTGAAAAAAACCCTGTAATTGTGTTAAACTGAGCACCTGAAGTTGTAAAGCAAACATGTTAAGAATGTACATGTGCAAATGCAATAGAACTTAGGGCTCCTTTTGAGAGTTTTCGGGTATTGATTTTTGTTGTTTTCTTCTTTTGTTTTATTTCCTTTCAGAACCCATTCAAGGAGTCAACATGCAATTGTAAGGCAGGACAAGTTTAAGTGTGTTAATATAACTCACAGCTAATTCACTAACCAGCTAACCTCTTCATATGCAAAACTTTCCTGGTTACTCATGTTTTGTAATTTGTTTCACCTAAAGGCAAGCCAAGTTACATAGTTGACCAAATAAGAGCCGCCTGACAATTTTAGAAATGTTAATATGGGCTTAACAGAAAAGTGGTATGTAAAATTGAATCTAGAGTGATATGTACATGGTCTTGGTATGTTTATATTCATGTTCATGTAGTCCTACTGTTTATTTAGAGACAGTGTTTTGAAGTTAGCCAAGTATCACAAGAAGCCCAGAACACTTCATGCAGAGAAACCTCAGCTGGAAACCTCAAGATGAGATCCAGTGTTTTGTCTTGTTTCTCTCTCCACTTCCCCTTTCCCTTGGGGATTAATCAGTTTTGTCAAGTGTATCATCCTTGCTAACTGGTTTGTCCACGAAGGAGTTGGGAGTTTGCATCTTCAAGAAGGAAAGAACAGGAACCTCGTGAGCGAACGCATCACAAGAAGAATGCTGCCATTCCTTCTACATCCATGAAGAATATCTGTGCCTCAGAGATCTTTCCTACGGCTTGTTGCATAATCAGATTTAGTTGGTGGGTATAACAGTGCACCTAATGGGCATTAGGGTACACATCTCTTATTTTTTTTTGTACTCCACCGGAGGTTCCACTCATTACTGCAGAACCATCATAGCGTTGTGCAATCAGTTTTTGTATTTGAGGCTGCTCTGGAAAAATCAAGTTTAGTTCAAGTAGAATAGCTGAAGAAATGCTTTCTGTACTAGAGTCTCTTAAATGGGTGAAACCATTTAACCTTTCCACACGTTTGCTGTCACTGTCTAGGTACCGAAAGACTAATACTGACTGTGTTTTAGTGGCCACATCAGTGGTGTCATCAGCCTGAATAGCCACAAAGTCTGTGTTTTTCAACTCTTGTACGATATTGCTTTTAACAATCTCTAGCATGCACTCAAGCAGTTCATTTTGTATTATTTTAGAGGTGCCCTTGAAGACTGTAGCACTTGATAGATGTGCTTCCATGTCATGGTCTATGCTTGCTGTTAAATCCACAAGGCCTCTTAATATCCCAGGATTTGCAAAACCTTCTGATTCATCATGCCCTCGTAAAGCCAGTTCAAAAGCACCACAGAAACAAATACAATCAATGGTTTTTGATAGTATGTGTCTATACCTAACAACTGCTTCATTGTGTTTCTTTATTGTTTTGCGGTAGCCGTCGCTTATGTGAGCTTCAATCGTGTGTATCTCCCAACATTCCCAGTCTCGTCAGGTTTTCCATATGTATTTTTGTGTGTTCATGCTTCTTTACTTTATCGGACAAATGCTTCAAGTCTTTTACTCCCTTTTTTGGTCCAAGGAATTTCACCACCAAACAGCAAGCAGGGGAAGCAGAACAGAGAATTTGTTGAAGTACACCCTGTAAGCCAATCAACTGAGCTGAAAAGCAAGTATAACAACATTTAGTTGTGTCAACAAAACACCTAGACTCTTAGTCGTAAAGAACTCCAGGCCTTGGATCAAACATAAAACAGATTCATCCTGTGACTTAAGTTCAGAGTCAAGTTGTGCAGACGTTCTACTAGAATCGTCTGTTCTACCCATTGCCCAAACATATGCTGTTGAGGGTGTAATTTATTCTTTCTTCTAATGCCATTTTTTTTTTAAATAAAGCAACCTTTTCCTTTCTTTTTCTTTTTAAATGCAGCCCATTTTCCTTAAAGGAAAATGGGATGCTTTCAAAAAAGAAAATGAGGACATATGTACTCTCTTCCTTGTCTGTGTGGATTTTCTGTGCAAAGACAAAAAGGCCGTCATATGTGGACTATTTCAGGGCACAAAGCATGAGAGGTATGTGATGAAAAATAATCTTTACTCCATTCATCCCATATTTTCATCATCCATTTTAGGACAACCTCATTCCTAACTCCTCACCCTTCATCCCTCATCACCATCCCTTATTTTTTTTAGAGGTGTGGGGGTCATATCAAAGAAAAGAAATGCTACATTAGTTTTAACAACTTGATATTAGGTATGGTTTGGTGAATGCCAATATGGAAAGTGCTACCAATGGAAGGGGGTGTCCCAACTTATTTTCACATGGCGCTTACAACATAGCACTTACTACCACACGCTGACATTTCTTAGTGCTGAAATTCGCATATGTTAGTATTATGCAATTTATGCTAATCAATCTACCGAACTCGGACTGGTGGAAAGCAGAAACCACCTTTCCCACAAATGCTTCTCAAATTTTGGAACATAAACTATAGTTGCAGTGTGTGAATTGGATTGCAGATGCTTGCCCATGGCTACACCAACTGACAAAGCCAATAAGTTTCAAAGGTGAGGTGAGACATATTGGCTTTGCCAATTCCAATGCTTGTTATTTTGGGGGGGAGTTTGGGGATGGAGGCCTGTGCAAGGTGAAAATGTGCCAATAGGCTCCCATCACCCCACCAAACACCTGGGTAAAAAAATAAAGTAGTGACCCACGTTTAAAGGCCTAACATAACCCAGAGGGCACCATGGCCTGTACAAATGCAACAAGTGCTTCTTGGAAATACACTGTCCTGGAAGGTTGTTCAGTATTGCAAAGACACAGCATACCCCTGGTAAGTCTTCTTCCATTTTGAGGCTAGAGAGGCCCAGTAGCTCACTTTATTAGGTCTGCCTTTACATTCGGTCACCGACGGAGAGAAAGAAAGAGGCCCATGCCCTCAACTCCGTTGTGACAGTTAGACCCCACTGATGGAAACTTAATGCCACAGAAACTTGACCAAGTACCGTACCTTCGGACTCGGAGGGAATAAAGACAGTCATCTCACGTAGGACAAGGGAGTGGTAAATGGAATGTCCCCAAACACCAAAATACTGATGATAACTTTGTTAGTATTGACACAGCGGGGGGGCTACTTATAAGGTTGCTAACAGCTAGCTATGATAGCGGAGACAGTCGCTTGGCATCAGAAACATCTGCCACCATGGTACAGGACCGAAAGGCAGAGGAGAGGACATATATCTTCTGTACTTCTGGAGGAAATGTTCTCTTCCCAAAACTAAACCTTCACGAACGTCTTTAAAACACCACACACAGGGACACAGACCATTTTTGTAGGCTTGCTGGTAGAATTATCTGAAGCAGTCTCATAGCTATGCACACATTTTGCATGCAAATGCACACAGACCCAGCCTTATTTTCAGTATGTCCACGTTGCTCACAAGTCCACTCGCAGATGGATCTTAAATCGAAGGGTAAAACCAAGCTGCGTTGTGTGAGCCTATAGCAAAATGTGGACTGGGGGAAGCGAACACTGAAAACCAGGAGGGGCCCAACCTGTGCAATGTTTGCATTATGTGCTCATCACAATAGCACTCTCTGCATCACTCATTGTGCCAAATTGTTGTTCTGCCTTTGTAAATGTGTGTATAAATTGAATGGAGAGGAGAAGTGTGGCTCACCGGTTAGAGCAGGCAGCGGTTAGAGCAGGCAGACCCTGAAGCAGAGGTCAGACCCGGGACCAGGGTTCAATTCCCGACGCGGCAGGGTCGTGAGCTCAAATGTCCATGGACTTGATAATTCTCGCTTCGGTGCCTGACCTAATCATGGGTTCACACTCTGCAACTCTGGGCATGAAGCTTGCTTAATCTCCACAACGGCCCCCCGCGGCGGGATGCCTGGCTTTCACCTTGGGGATGCCCAGTAGGGGCTATCTCACAGGGAAAAGCCAGGACGGGTTCCCAAGGCAAGCGCGGAGATACCCCTTCGGGGGTCGATTCTGGCGCTATATAAGAAACATAATAATAATAATAATAATAATGTGTTTGTATCTGATAGTGTCTACATGTATGAAATATGTGTATTTGTCAGTGTGCAGTGTGCATGGATGTAGGTGAATGTGTATAAATACACTAACTGATAAAACAATTGTAAATAAGGAGCTCACACTGCATGCTGGTTGTTGTCTCTTACACACTAATCTGATGATGAATGTTAAAGCATGTTCATTCAAGTGCAAGGATACTGTGAGGGATATAGACAATGTTGCTCACTTTTATATTTACGAGCAAAACTGTGCAGACGACATTGCCTACTGCGTCCTAATGGATTCACTGAGGAACGGCTACAGTAAAGATTCTGATTGAAAGGCTTGTCGCTAGGGAGGCAAGATGACGGCCGTGGCGTGGGCTGTGTAGGCAGCTCAAATCCTCTCTCCTGGTCCCTGGGCTAGTAATTGTTTTAGGAGAGGAGGGACAGGGTTTTCTCAGCTACTCGGAGAAATATCAACCCACTGAAATGAAAGGACAGCGGTGATTTTAATAAATTTGCCTTTCGCTGCCTTTTGCTGCTTTACTCCGGCTAGAGACGCAGAGAAACAGGGGACTAAAAAAAAAAAACCTGGGTTGAATCAAGGACGCGGTTATCCTGTGAGGGAATATGGACTGAGTGCGGTCCAGAAAGGTAGCAGGAAGATTAACGGCTGGAGTGGTAACCTGTTGTTAGTCCGTTAGTCTGTGCTGGCGGATACAGAAACGGATGTTGGGCAGTTTGTTAAGAACCCGGCACAGACTCTCATGCTGGCTTCTCCCTACTTTGCTGCTGGGGTATCGGTGTGGAGTTATCCGTGGTTGCGGAGGAACCGCTTCGAAAAAGAGGATGGCACCGAAAGCACTGGTGAAAGTAAATGAAACAGTGAAGGTGGTTACCCGCAGTGGAAAAACTAAGGATCAAGCCGCAGGAGAGCCTGCTGAAAAGAAAGGGGAGAAAACAGCCGGTGAGACAGGTGTGAGTATTTCTGATACCCCTGGTTCCCCTAGAAGTGTTAAAGCACATTTGAAAAAAGGAGGTGAAAGCCAGGGAAAGAGTGTTTTGATTCCACGTGTGCTTAAACAAGGAATACAGACCTTGCCCGCTATGTTTGAGAGGCAGAACGTGCGCAATATGGAATCTCCATTAGAATTGACTGAAGTGGGGTGTGAAGATGCCTCTGCAAGTAGGATATTTTATTAAATTCAGGAGAACTTTCCAATGTAAACTTAAATGAGGAGCACTGCTGTTTAGGACAGATTGAAGCTGACAGTTGTATTGTGGGAAATGGAGTCCTAGAAACAGTTGATGAATTAATGAGGGGCAGCTCGGATGACTTAGTAACTCAAATAGACCTGCTTGCTTTTAGCAAGCGCGTTCAAGAGGGGGCAGTTGTTCACAAACCCGGTGAAAGCTTTTACTCATTGGCAGAGGCGTCTTCTGATGAGAGCTTGAATGCGGGCTATAGTGGAGGTAGTAGTTTGGATGAGGATTCAAGACAAAGCATGGTTTCCCCAATACTAGCGCTACAACTATTAAGCGGAGGAAGGAAAAAGAGTCATCAGAAAGAATCTTAAACCCCACTGAAAATATAAATGGAGCGCAAGTACCAAACTTAGTCTACCATGAAAAGGAGAAAGGTGAGAAAAGTGGAAAAGAAATTCCAGACAAATTACTCCCACAGGAGCTCAACTTGTCTACTATTTATGAAACAATGATGGGCCATAGAGTAGAGAGCAAAGCTGAGAATATCCGAATGCATGCTACATGCAGCAAGGTTAAGAACGCTGTTAGGATTGCAATGAAAATAGGTGTGGAAACTGCTGACAGAGTTACTGAAGCGGAGGCTAGGATTGCGGCTTTAGAAGACCATGCTGCTGCACAAAAAGTTGAGTTAGAGTCTA
Organism: Lissotriton vulgaris; assembly: GCF_964263255.1. Classification (NCBI taxonomy): domain Eukaryota; kingdom Metazoa; phylum Chordata; class Amphibia; order Caudata; family Salamandridae; genus Lissotriton; species Lissotriton vulgaris. The sequence goes on from NC_141691.1 coordinate 422,797,743, forward strand.
TTAAGACTCATCGTGATGACTTGAGCTACAAATTATCGGAAATTGAAAATCAGGCCCGCAGGAACAATTTACGTTTTTTGGGGATTCCAGAGAAGAAGGAGCATTTGGATATGTGTAATTTTGTAGCAGAACTGTTGCAGGAAGCTTTTTCCGATCTGACATCTTGGGGCTGGCCTAAAGAAATCCAAAGGGCTCACCGGCATCCGTTTACAGTAAAAAAATCTCGCCAAGATGAAGAGAATCTCCCTAGAGAAATATTAGTATGTTTTAATAATTTAATATAATAATTTAATAATTTTCAAGCTCGAGAAGACATATTTGCTCGTGCACGACCTGACAGGAAAGCATCTGCTAAATACTGTAGTTTTTTTGTTAGACCGGATTTCTGTCAGGCCACAGTTTCAAGGCGGTGGCATTTACGTCAATTAATACCGGATTTTCAAAAAAAGGGGGCGTGGCATATTTACAGAATCCGGAAAAACTTAAAGTTATGTTTAAAGGTCATACAAAATTCTTTTGGTCAGATATTCAGGCCAAAGAATATCTGGACACTTTGTAGGGGGGGATAATGCGGGGGGTTTTCAGCTATACCGTTGAGAATCTCCATGTCGAGTGTATTAATGTTTTCTATTTTAGGGTCCGGTTTCTCTCTCCTAAGTCGAGATATAGGTATATCAATTGTTTCCGGGGTCAGGGGCCGGGGCGGCACACCATATTATGCAGGGACTAAAGGTCCTTGGGCCTCATATGTAGGGTAGAATGGGTATGGGGGAAGGGTGGGCATGGGAGGCATGGAAGGGTGGTTAAGGGGTTGTGCACGGGGTTTAGGTGGAGGGGGAAAAAGACAGCAACAGACAGGAATGGGTTTAAACAGGAAAGAGACAAGCAGATGGAAGGTAAATCTGATAAGAGCTATAAAGGACGTGAAAGAAACGATTAAATATTTATAGTCAAGAAGATTGGTGGCTCAATTTGGGAATTGGATTTAAGTAATAAAAATGTTTATGGATAAGAAAATTAAGATCTGTACATTAAATATATGTGGCCTTAATGACCCCAAGAAACGACAAGTCTTAGCTAAAATATACAGATATTACATATAGATATACTGTGTTTGCAGGAAACACATGTTGCATTGGTCAACAGAGGTTATTTAAAAAATTTGGGTATGGAGCTAATAGCTTGCTCCAAACAAACTGGGGTGAAAAGAGGGGTTGTCATACTTAAAAAAAGGGGAGTGTGTGAGTGTACAAAGTCCGCGGTAGATAAATAGGGCCGCTGGGCTATCTCCGAGCTTAAGGTTGGGCAATATAGGTTCACACTCTCCAATATCTATGGGCCTAATGTGGATGATGCGGAACTCTTTAATTTTTTTAATCTAGAATTAGCACAGTGGACGTTGCCAGTATTAATGTGTGGTGATTTCAATATTAATATTGATTCAGGTGTTAATGTTATATCTAACTATGTGTATACTGGACGAAAAAGGTTGGTTTACTCTGCAATTCGGGGCTTGATCTTGGATCATGGCCTCTATGACGTATGGAACTTTAAACACCCTGAGGATTCCGGTTTTTTTTCTTCCCCTCGCCTAAAATTTGTCTGGTTAGACTATTTTTTTACTACCTCATGATTGCTTGCCAAAGCCAATATTGAGATTCATCCTAAACTGGTCGCAGACCACAACCCAATTATATTAGAGTTGGTTTTAGATTCGGAAGAAAAACTAGAGTTCCAACAGTGGTCATTCAATAGGAAATTGCTTTTAGATAAGGAGTACTGTCAGTTTATGGCCAAAATAATTCATGAATTTTTTGATATTAATAAAGGTACGACTGTCCAGGAGGTAGTCTGGAACGCATTTAAATCAGTAGTTCGCGGGTAAACTCCTAGCTTTTCTTAATTCAAACGTAAAAAGCTCTGGTTTAAACATCGACTGGATTTTGATCAGGTTTATGAGGCCGAGAAGAAGCTGGCAGAGATATTCAGGTCAGGGGAAATATAGGAACACTTTATTCTGCCCAAAGGGATCTTACTATCATAAGGGCTAGTGCATATGCTAAAATTGCTGATCAAATCGCTGAAAAATATGTTTTGCATAAAGAAGCGCCGTATGAGTTTGGGGAGAAAATGGGTAGAATGTTAGCGAAAAGGGTACGGGATAAAGCTGCTTATAAGGATATCCTTAAAATCAGAGATATGCAGGGGGTTATGCAAGTGACTAAGGAAGGTGTGTTAAAGGCATTTCAAGGATATTACCAATCACTATATAGTGACGAGACAGATAGGGTGGAAGCGGGTGAATATTTAAAGGACGTGATTCCAATAACATTGTCGGACATTCAAAGCACGCTATTGTTAGCACCATCAGATTGGACAGAAGTTGAGCTTACAATCTTAGGCTTGGCTCAGGGAAAGGCCATGGGCCCTGATAATATTCCATTGGAATTGTATCGGACATTCAGGGAAATGATAAAAAGGGAACTGGTAGAAGTTTGCCTGCAAGCTTTTTCGGGGAAGGCTCCTAACTCATGGTTAAATGCCACGATTGTGGTGTTCAAAAAGAAAGGTAAAATCGAAAATGAAATGGGGTCTTATAGGCTGATTTCATTACTGAACTCAGACAGTAAAATTTACTCTAAACTCATTGCTAATAGGTTAAACGATCTGATGCCGAGTCTGGTTTCGTTCAGAGAACATGGGTTTAAACAGAGTAGAGACACCACAGATCATATACGATGGATTATATCCTTGCTGGACTGGTCGCAGGGTATGCTTTCTCCTGTAGGTGTGGCCCTGTTGGACACTGAAAAAGCGTTCAACAGGGTGTCATGGAGTTTTATGTGGTCAGTCCTGGCAAAGAAGAGGTTCCCGCCGGAATTTGTTAGGGCTATTCAGACAATGTACATCCACCCGTCTACTGTTATTCGGATTTCCGGCAAGACATCAGGGAAGATATTGATAGCAAGGGGGTCTAGACAGGGTTGCCCCTGTTCCCCCTTGCTGTTTGCATTGTATATCGACCCCTTTATTGTTACCCTGGAGGAAAATATGGCAATTTAAACTGTACAGATAAATAATCGGGATTTCAAAGTCTGTGCGTATGCGGATGATATCGCCGTATTGACATCAGATATTAGCAACGCAATACCTAATATTATAAAGTCCGCTGAAACATTCGGCCGGTTTTCTGGTTATAAAATAAATATTGGAAAGACACATCTTATTCATTGGGAGGCCGGCTGTCCAGAGAATATCAAATTTGAAAAGGAAGCTATTTATTTAGGTATAAAGATCACAGCTAAAATTGAAGATATCATCCCTGCAAACTTGGATCCAATTATAGCTTCCTCTAATGAAACATTAGAAAGAATAAGTAATTTACAGCTTTCACTTCTTGGGCGTAGCAATGTACTCAAAATGGTTATCTTTCCCAAATTTTTGGGCTCTCCCCTTTTTAATATCCCCCTATTATTTTTCCCGAATAGAGAGAATGTGCTCTAGATTTCTCTGGGGGTATCATCGAGCCCGGAGAGCATTTAGAAAATGTATACTGTCCAGAGAGAGAGGAGGGTTGGGTATCCCGAATTTTCAGTTTTACCATTGGATAGCAATATTCCAGAGCATGTGGGTGTTAATATTACCGGAAGATCTAACTGAGGAGTTTCTTGCCCCATCTATATATGAGATGCTTTTAGGTACTGAGGCAAAACAATGCCTAAACTGCATTGTCCAGCCAAGTTCCTACAAAAAAAAACAAATTTAAGATTTTCTCTAATGCTATACTATTTGGAGGACAATAAAAAAGAGATTTGGAATACGTTCTCATTTAAATATATATACTCCTCTTCAAAATTGTTCTTTTCTTCCGGAGATATTTAATGACCGGTTAATGTTAAGATAGCATAATTTGGGGATTCATAAGCTTGGGGATTTGTTTCAGGGGAACTATTTTGTTTCTTTTGATTATTTAAGGAAGGAATATAAACTGCATAGTACCGACTTCTTTAAATACCTCCAATTACAAAGATTTTGTGAACAGAAAATATCAAAGAATATGATTGTTTTAGGGAAAATCGAGATTATTGAAGCGATAAAGGATAGGCATTAAATGGGGTCCTTGTATCAGTTACTGTTGGAGAAAGTAGAAGATGATTTGGTGGTCAATGAAGTAAAATGGCAAAATAAATTGAGCATTGACCAAATTAATTTAGGGAGAAGTATAGAAGTTGCCATGAAAGTATTATTGAAAGGTTCATTGATAAGTCAAATTTTATGTCAATTTTCGAACTATATTATACACCGAGCAAAGTGGCCAAATGGAATTCGGGGCGGGGGACGGAATGTAGTCGTTGTGGTTTATATGCAGCAGATGCTGCTCATATGTTCTTTTTTTGCCCTAAGCTTTCCCGATTTATAGCTGATGTTGAGTTTTATTTATATAATAGTTTGGGTATTCGCCTACAATTAACGGCACCAATGGTTATCTTTGGATGGGAAGAGAATATGGTTCATAAGGGTACAGCTGCAGAAGAAGGTTTTATTTTTATATGTATGTCGGTGTATTGATATTTTATCACGTCTCAATGGCTCGATGTGGAATCACCACATTTTATCAAGTGGCAAACTAAATTACTGTCTATCTATTATTTAGAGACTGCATTGTATAAAATTAAGGGTATTAGGAGGAAAACTTTTGGGCATCAAATATGGTCTCCAATTACCAACTGGATAGGAAGTTAAGGAAAAATTGCTGCATTTATATTTATATTTGTATCTTTATTATTTTCCTTAAGTATTTCAGTTGTTTTTGCTAGTATGTCTAAGGAGATTGGTATATGACAAAAAAGGTACTATGTTGTTAGACTGCAAATTGTCTCAATGAAAATGAAGGTGTTTGCCCATTGATATGTAAATGCTCCTGTTGTCTGATCGCTGTCATAAAACTCAATATAAAAAAAAAGAAAGGCTTGTTGCTAAATGCAGTAGCACCTAGTGTGCCTTGGACCTGAAGAGATGGTCTTATTTCCATGGCGTCGCCGGCCTAATGGAGACGGGCCGTCTCAGATGGCAAACACGCTACTCCAGCCTGGGTCCTCATCATACAAGGCTGGGGCTTTGTGCCATCCAGGGTCAGACTCGGAAGGGCCCAATTTGCTGCTGCAACTCTCTCGACCCCCACAAGGCCGAGTAGTGGCCTACAATTATAAGTGTGTGCGCGGCACAGTGCGCCTCAGCCTGCCATGTAAATCAGTCTGGCCGGGAGCAATCATTTCCCGAATCCCAACTGAATGACTAACGTAACGTTACGTAACAAAAAACTACCTGCTAGCACTGCTAAGCACAATGTGAGTGTGACAGCCAGTGACAGATGAGGATTTTGCTCTTTTCGATCTCGAGTGACGAGTTGAGTTCTCTACACGTGCTCCTCCTGTGGCATGACTGTAGGGTGACTGGCTGGCCCCTATATGCCCAGCAACGGCACAATGGCCATTCACTGCAAGGCTTAAGAATAAGCCATACAGTGATTGGGCATTGCTATGTTGGAACAGGCGGGCCCTCCCACCCCCACGGTGCCAAGTCGTCATGACATGCAGTCAATCATGATGCCTGTCTCAGATGACTAGACTGGCAACCGACTACATGATGTTGGATGATCACTACCAGTACCAGCAGCCAGCCAGCCAATCCTGGTGCTGCTTTCTTACAAAGAGAGGCTCTCTCTGTAACAGAGCAGCGCCAGGATTGGGGTGAGCAGGCAAACTCCCTGCTCATTTCATAACCACTGGGGTCTGTGGTTTGAGGGTAACCCCCAGTATCCTTATGCATGCTTTACAAAAGGCACTCTGCGCATGTTGGATTCCAGGCTGCCGCCTAAACCCAACATGTGCAGTGTGCTCTGTTCATCGGTCAAGGCTGATTTGCATATGGCCATGTCTGAACTGGGGTGGTGTGGTGTGCAAAAAAACGATGGATTTAGGCCCAGATCTCTGTACTGGGGTGAATGTATGACATTGTTCTGCATTCTGTCCATCAATTGTTGTTTTCGCACCGTTCATCTGTCAAGCAGCTATATAACTGTGCCTAAGCAATTATGGTGATATGATGCCAGGCCGGCAGTGGAAGCTGCTTGTTGATGCACACACATGACGGTGAGTGACTCATGCAGCCGCATGACGGAGCTCGTCGCTTTAAATTATTAATACAATTTCAACATCCTTGAAAATTGCCTATTTTACCACTAAACACTTTAGGGAATTTTTTAAGCATAAAATCTCCAATCTCAGTTCCTTCATTGACAACTAAAACAGGATCTGGACTGTTAGGATTTAAAACAATATCTAAATCCCACTGATCTCTCCACCCTAGAACTGAAGGTCCAAGTTTTGCCACATACAATTTGCCCAAAGATTCCCTACCTTTAAACTTAAATTTTAAAGGTTTGTAACTAATCACATCAATTTTCCCGCCGGAAAACCCTTCAGCAGAAATGTCAGGTGAATAGAGATCATTTCCTAGATAACGTACAAACTTAGAATTCCAAACATTTTCATTGATGATGGTATATGGGGAACCAGAGTCTGCATAAATATCAATAGGGACCCCACCAATAAGCATATTGCATATAGGTTTTTTAAGAACATTCCTTTTACCTGAGTCATTAATATTAAAAAAGTAAACTTTCTCAATAGGTTTAGCACTGCAGTTATCATTCATAGAACAAGGTGTAATACTTTTTACACAATCATCATCAACATAACAATGCATGACTTTGTTAGTTAAATCTTCTTCGTCATCAGAAGATGAATCATAAACAACTTTAACTTTTTTACTTTTGAGTCTATTGCAAGCCTTGGAGTACTGTCCAATCAAACTGCAATTCGAGCATTTCTCCTTAATTGCAGGGCAAAGCTTATAATTAGCTAAGTGCGAACTGCTGCCACATCGGAAACATTTTAAATTATCACTCTTTTTAAACTAAGAAGGTTTGTTTTTTGTTTGAAGCTTTTGCTTGTAGTTGGATTTACTTTGGACTTTCGAAACAGTTTGATCACAAGTGATTTTTGGCTCAGAAAGGATTTTTTCTTCATTTTTAATCGCTTTTGCGTTGCGACCTGAAAGTTCTGCCTTCCTGACAATGGCTAAGATATCTTTAAGGTCTGAATCGCCATTTATCCAAAGTCTATCCTGAATGGAAGGATCAGAAGCATGCATCACTACTTGATCTCTTATGAATTGTTCTTGTAGATTGTCAAATTTACAATCCTCAGCTATTTTTTTAAGTTCAGCAATGTATACATCTATGTTTTCTCCAGGACGTTGTTTTCTGTGAAAAAACTTATAGCGAGTAATGCCTATACAAACCTTAGGAGAGAAATGACTGTCAAAGTCTTTTAAAATATCATCAAAAACATTGGAATCACCACTACCGCCACTTTTAGGCATTTCTTCATAAACTTTGAGACCACCAGCGCCTAATGAATGTAAAAATAATTTCTTTTTCCTTTCAGGTTTCATTTTACCATCTTCATCTATGGTGTCAATAAAGTTCATGAAATAAGCTTTCCATTGGAGCCATTTCATACATGGTTCCAAACCAGAAGGCCAAAAAGGTTGTGGTGACTGAATAGTAAAATTTTTTGAAGTCATTCTGAATGTGAAACAAGAATAAAAATGAATTTAAAGCTTACTTGAAGATTCTGGAGTAGGCGCTGAATGTAGACTTCTTCACAATTATAAACGCTTTTAAAATAATAAAGAAAGAAATTAAAGTTTGAAAATTCCTTCTTCACACTTGTAACTAAATCGTTTAAATAAACTCAGTTTTTAATAAATGCAAACAGAAGACTGAAAATCGCTTTTCACTTCGCTCTGAATACTCGTAACGCGTTGTTATAGAGAAGCGTTGTTTTGGAGATCGAGGGTTGCTGTGCGTTGAATGCGTGAACGTCAACACGTAATCTTGGGACGCTCCGTTCGACGAAGTGACATCACAAGTGGCAACAGAGGAGCGAGCAAGTGAGCGAGGAATGGAGCGGAGCGTGCTCAGCAAGAACGCGCTGAAGGTAATGGTAAGGATAATTTAAAAGACGCATGCACAGAGTTCAACGTTGGGATCTCTTAAATGTGTAATAATAATAAAGTCTTGAAATAAGTGAAAGCGCAAGCGGAGAAAGGTTGTAACCGCTAGTTAATGCGCAGAACAAAATGAAAGTTTTTACTCACAAAACGTGATTTCAACTCACAAGGTCTTCTGTAACGCTTCTCTGAAATGACGAAAGAAACATTCAAACACATAGAGGTCAGAGATATGTGTTGAGATGAGTTTCTTCTTCAAGGTAACGTCGGTAGAAGCAATTTCTTGAAGATTACTTTCCATATAATCAGGAATTGAAAAAAAAAACGAAGAAAATTGTTCAAATGGGTTCTTGAGATTCGCCAAAATTGTAAAGTTAACTACACAAGATTAATGAAGAAAAGTGTAGTTTATTAAAAGAAACACAGGAGCAAGGTAGGTAGCATCCTACACAGGACTTCTTCTTCAGCAACTACCATAGTTGCTAGGGAGGGGAAACTAGGATACAATAGCACATAGGATAATAATTCTAAAAGGATTTAAAGGGACAACATAACAGACACGCATTGATTGTGTATCCAGTTTGGCAGCTCTTAACAGATACCATGTTTCTGTAAGGGCACAGTTAAGCTAGCAAAGCATGCTCATGTTATGAGATCCTATTGATAAAGGATTCATGGCAGATAAAATAAATGCTAATACTATGGCTAACTTCAAAGTAGAGCATTCTCACATGAATGCTGCTATTAATTATTTACCTATAATATAACTACAAGAGCCGACTTTGCATTTAAAGCTTACATTATTTCAAAATTGTTTATGCCTATACAGAATTTATTCCTAGAAGTAATTAGCACTAATGCCAGGGGAATAAAATGAGCAAGTGCATCACTAACCATGCTTTCCGTTGATTAATGATTATTATTGCACTACTGGAAAGGGAGGTATGTCTGACCTTTGGTCTCATTGTACATAAAATCATCATTGGCTAATATGAAATAACCCATATTCTCGTTCACATGAACAAGAAGAGCATTAGTGCATCTTACTCTTGATAGAAACGTTATGTTGCGAATACCCATGTTCTAAAATGTTGTGTTAATTCACTTTTGCCTGTTTTGTTTCTACGTTGTGTATCAAATAATCAAGTATCATTCTTTTTGTTATTTATATAAAACTAGTACAGTACCAGTAAATATCGGCATTATCTGCTCTAAGGCACGTAAAAGGATGGACAGAGATACGGTGCAAAATAAGAAGCAAACTCCTGGTCATGAGCAAATCACAGTAAAAATCTGTCAGCTTATGTTCCGGGTAAATACAATTCCATCACAGAATACGACTGAAGAGGGTCGATATGTATCAGTTTATAGTCTGTCGAAAGTGGAGCAGAGATAAAATGCAACATACAAACCAGATTCCTGGTCACGAACAAGGTGAAAAATAGAACAATTAACACTATAAGCTTAGCTAATGAATAAATAAAATGTCTTAAAGATGAAGACGTGTAAAAAAGATTCCTGGTCAGATGTGAACGAGTGGAGCAATGGGAACTACCTGCTGGTATACCAAAGAGAATGGCACTCCCCTGCTCAAGCAACAGCTACTGTAGCCTTCCTTTGCATTTTTTTAAGTTTAAAAGAAGTTTATTTGATATAAACATAAGATGAAATACAAAGGTACATATATGTATAAATTATCTTTATAAAAAACAGGAAGGAAAAAGAGAAAGGGATGAGAAAGTACAAATGGAGGGAGAAAAGATAGAAAAATAAGAAGGGAGGAACATCCATTTTATGCGTAACGTAACAAAAAACTAAAAAGCAACACTTATGGATAAAGAATTCCTACAAACTTTGAAATAATCTAAGACCATAAGACAATTTGTAAATAAAGCAGCAATACGTATATACTCATGGGGGTTTGAGTACCGCTTCAGTGCAGGGGTTATGAAATAGTAGGTATTTAGCAGAATTATTTAAGAATTCAGTAACAGGCATCCACAGAGCTTCTTTTTCTTAATGATAAGCGGGACTTGATGTACATAAACTATGTCAAGTATATGAATATAGCAAACACCATACCACCACGCTTGAAAAGATACTGTTGAGGTGACTTTCCATGATTTAGTGATCTGCTGAAATGGAACAGCTATAAGCAAATCAATAATATGAAAAGATGGAGGCCAAACTTCAGAGACACTACCTAGGAAGATGTGTGAAAAAGAAAAAGGAATTTCGAATGACAAATAATTTTAATCTGACGCCATACTTGAGTCCAAAAACAATGAATTTTTGGACAATTAAAAAGCATATGTTTAATATCTGCAGACGAAGCAGTACAGGACCAACAGGAAGAAGGGATGTTAGGGTCAATCTTATGTAGTTTAGCTGGGGTGATGAGTAGTCTATTGTAAATAAAAAATAAAGTTTGAGTAGTTTTAGCTGCTCTAGAAGATTTCCTCACCTCAGTCCAGATTTTATTCCACAGTGGAATAGGAAAAGATGTACCCAAATCAGATTCCCAGGTACATTCAACCTCAGATTTATTACGAGGAACTGGGATATCCATACATTTTTCAGATATTTGGAAAGCCGAAGGAGAATTACTTAGAAACAATGTAGTAATAGGGGATAAAGGAGTAGGAGTGGAGAGATAATTATAAGAGAATTGAGCAATTGCTGTTGAATGTAAGTATTTGGAATGAAATGAGAAGGGAAGAGAAATGTGAGATTGCAATACCAAAAATGGTATACAAACACCATCTTGAGAAAGTTGATAAGTCCATTTGAGACCATATGATAACCAGTCTTTCCCAAAAATATATGTATTGTTGAGCTTAATATGCTTATTGTACCAGATTGATGAGTTCATAAATTGTGCATATTTGACTAAAGTAGATGAAAAAAAAGGTTGGAACAATTTCTGAGTGTTTTTAAGAGTAGATAAAGAAAACAACAAAGGAACATGAGAACGGTAAATAAATTATTTGAAAGAGAAAGCATGAAAAAACGCTCTCTCAATGTCTACCTACAAAGGGAAAGTTGCGAATCAGTTTCACACTCAGACAATAAGAAAGAGGAATTTCTAAGAAAAAATAAGGAGTGATAAGAGTAAAAATCCGGAAAGCTAACTTGACCCATGTGTTTAGGTTTTTTAAGTTTACTAAGAGATATTCTAGGAGGCTTATTATGCCATAAAATGTTGAAAGGATGCTATATATAGTTTTGTAAAAAGACTTATGAATATTAATGGGTATATTTGATAAGTAGAACAATATTACTGGAACAAGCATCATTTTTTATAGAATTTAATCTGCCCCACTAGGATAAAAATAAGGAGTTCCAGCGAGAAGTAGTAGAACGCAAAGTAGTTTGTAACTCTTTCAAGTCTAGAGCAACAGTATCTTTAATAGTGGGGGTATACCAAATTCCAAGATATTTTATTTTAACCGGATTCCAACGAAAAGAAGAAGATAAGACATCAGCATTGGAAACATAGCTTGTTCATAGGGAGAACCTCACATTTGTCAGCATCGAGCTTGTAGCCTGAAACAAGGGCTCAGTTACTTCTGTTAAGAAAGCTGGCATAGAGGATTGTGGGTTTGAAATGAATAGTAAAATACCATCTGCGTATGCTGAGAAGGGGAAACCATGGGAAACAAGACCATTAGTTAAATTAAAGGACCTGGGCGAAGAATAAAGTAAAGAGACATACTTAATTAGTTTAGGGCCGAAACCAAACCAAGTAAGGGCAGAAAACATAAAGGACCAACTAACCCTATCAAAAGCTTATTCAGCATCTAATGAGATTGCTGCTAAAGATTTTTTATGGGTTTTAGATTTACTTAAGATGTTAAAAAACAATCTAGTATTATCCAATAAATGTCAACCTTTAATGAAACCACATTGTTCTTTTCCAATCAATTGAGGTAAAAAAGAATCTAAACAAAGTGCTAGAATTTTTGCGAAGATTTTGTAATCCAAATTAATTAAAGAAATAGGTCTGTAATTCTTAGCGAATGTGTGATCTTTGTTTTCTTTTGGGAGCAGGCAAATCAACGCTTCTTGAAAAGATCCTTCAGATTTTTAAGTAGAAATAAAATGTGTAAATAACTGGTGTCATTTGGGAAGAAGGAAAGAGGAGAAATGTGAATAAAATTCAATGGTGAACCCATCCGGGCCGGGAGCCTTGCCTTTTTTAATAGCTTGAATAGCAGTAAGGATATCAGTAGTCTGAATATCTTTTTCCAAAAGGGAAACATCTACATTAAGGGAGGAAGGTGGAGGAATAGATGATAAATAACAATCAATGTCAGCCTGCTGAGAAGGATATTCAGGGGTATAAAGTTGTTGATAAAAATTGGGAAAATTCTGAACAAATATCCTCATTTTTATGAACTGTAGTGTTAAATGAAGTTGAAATAGATTTAATCTTGGTGCTCTCTTTTTTAATTTTGAGATAATTGGCAAGAAGATTTCGTTTTTTTTTTGCACACTATAATATTTAGCACTAGACTTAAGTAAATATAAATTGGCAGATTCAGTAGAAAGTTTATTAAAAGTAAACTTAGCTTTGATAAGTTCAGTCAAATCAGAGGGGGCTTTTGTCGAGTAGTAAGAATTTTCGAGTTGCTTAATACGTGAAGTAAGCAGATTTCTGACTTGAGCAGAAGCTTTCCTCTTTTGGGCTAAATATGAAATAATGTAATCTCTAGAAGCAGCTTTGAATGTGTCCTAAATGAGAGGGGGAGAGGTAAGAGGAGATTAATTTTCTAAAAAGAAAGTGTTTTGCAAATGTCTGAAAGCAAAGTAAATTTAGACTCTAGGAGAAGGGCATTAATACATCTCCATTGTCTAGTTCCTTTAATGGGAGAGAATAAGTCTAAAACTAAGGTTATAGGGGCATGATCCAATGTTGGAGTTTGAAATATGTTGAGTAAGGGCTTTTGAGATAAATATGTAATCTATACAAGATTGTGAGAAATGAACGTGTGAAAAGAATGAGTATTCTTGGCGAGTGTGGTGACATAGTCTTCAAGAATAAACTAGGGACCTTTGAGATATGGTAGATGTAAATTGAGCAAGCATGGTAGTCAGAATACATTTAGATTTGGAACATCTATTTAAGAAAGGGCCTACAACCAAATTACAAACTCCTCCCAATAGTAAATATTCATCAGTACATAACATCAATTCAGATAAAATGTGAGGCCAGAAGAGTTTATCCAGGGTGGTGAGCGCATATACATTGAAAATAGTTAGAGGAATTTTATTAACAAGTAGCAATACTGAAACCCATCTGCCGTCAGAATCGTCATCTTGATGTAAAAGCTGAATATCTAAACGTTTGTGAGAAAGGATAGCTAAACCATTCCGTTTGCCTGAACCTGGGGATGCATAAACATGACCCACCTATTGACGTTGGAGTTTGGAAATTTCTTTGTCTGTTACATGAATTACTTAAAGTAAAACTATATCAGCTTTTAATCCAGCAATGCGTACCAAAACTCATTGACGCTTGATGGGGAAACCCAAACCTTTAATATTCCAGGATATCATTTTTAACAACATTTACAGAAGCAAAAACTTTGAATAAAACTTAATATGAAATGCAAAAAGTAAAATATCAAAACACATCATATATATATATACCTAGAAAGAAGAAACCAAGAAGAAAAGTACTATGCTTAGGGAGGATACAAAGAAGGTAGGAACACCATATTGAAGCAAGAAAATAGTCATAGTAAGAAAAGAAAGAGTAGACCAACAAATAAATAGTGAGAGAAAAAAGGATGAGAGGGAGAATATAGAAATCGTATGAAAAGAAAAAGATAAAAACAAAGGGTTGAAAAAGAAGGAGAAAAGAAGAACAAAACAGTAGGGAAATAACGAGGAAATGCGAATGTATTCAAGAGGAAAGATCAAAAGAAGGTAGGTAGATGAAAAAGTAAAGAAAAAATAAAAAGACATACCATGAACATACAATGAGAGATGGGGGTGGTAGAGCCACTTAAGGAAGACAGAACAGCCGCTCGAAAAACTCCATGATGAAGACCGGAAAAGGAGGCGTACAACCAGAATCGGGAACAGCCATAAAATCAGGGGGCCTGGGAAATTCTACCTTGTGATAAAAAGAAAGAGAATACATTATATAACAATACGATCCAAAACAGATAACAGTTAACAATTAGAGGTAAACGGATAACAACCAATTAAAACAGAACACCAATCCAAGGAAGTGGACCGATGAAACAACATGTCACATCATCAAAAGACAAGCAAATTAAAAAAAATTGAAAATAGAGGAGAACAATGGAAAAACAACAAGATTACACACAACATTCAATTCAACAAAGAGCGAGGGATGTCCATATCTTCTTCCCTGCAGGTATCCAAAAAGCATTGTAGTAGAGCAGGATCTTAGTAGTTAGTAGTTTTGTAAGTCACTTTAAAGAGGCAGGGGTGAAACAAACCATATCTGCCATTCAGGTTCCGAAGTACAGGTCTCATATCTAGAAAATGTTTCCGACAGTCTGCTTCCGCTTTTGCATAGTCCTGAGCAAAAAACAGGTTAGAGCCTTGCCCAGAAATGTTTCCTTCAAGTTTGACTGCTTGTAACGCCCTAAGTAAATCAGTATATTCCAAAAATAACAAGATAACGCCTCTTGGTTTAGATGATGCTGAAAAACTCTGTGGAACACGACCCAGATGGTGAGCTCTTTGGATATTCAATGGAGAGACTTTAATATTTAGAAGCTTTGGGAGAAAATATTGAAAGAAAATGAGAAGATCAGAGCCCTCAAGACCTTCCACAAGGCCGTAAATGAATAGATTATTATGGATACTTCTATTTTCCAAGTTTTCCACTTGTTATTGTAAACGTGAGTTTTCCCGATGCATAGAAGGTACTTGGTTGACAATCATTTTAACAGACTCTACTCTATTCTCCAAATTAATAACTTTTTGATTGGTAATGGACCAATTATCTTCAATACTTTGGAGACAAGCATTTGTTTCTGTCATATAAGGTTTGAGAGCACGGATTTCATCCAGAAGTAGTTCCATAGATATAAATGATTGAGAGGTGGATGGGGAAGGAGAATCTTTCTTGAGCCATTTCCCTGTTCCCATTGATGAAGCAGAGGTAATTTAGATATTTGCTAGGGTGCGACTCGTGTAGCAGAAGGAGTAGCTCCACTTACGGCTGAAGAAATGAAATTGGAATCAGACTCCTCCATGTTCTCCTGTACAATATTGAAAGGATTATAATCAACCAAAGAAGTTGGTTCAAGGGAAGAGGGTGCACCACGGGTAGCTTGTGCCTTCGCCATAAAAGCTGTACATCAATGATGCTAACGTCCTCTTAAAAATGTTGAATGATAACGTTGAGGTATTTGGAAAAGAGCTGGATAATGCTGAATGGGAAAAGTAACTTTTGGATACATGTTAAACAAAAAAGCAAAAGTCCCATGATTTCAAAATAGGTGGATAGGAGTCACACATTACACCAGTGTTGAGTATAGAACACTGTTCAAAGAAAGGAGTCTCATTCAAAAAGTTGAAGCAATTTCAGACGTTGTGCATCGTACCATATCCCCAATTTACCATGAATAGGAATATCAGAATGAAAAATAGGGGTACTCTTCCTAACGAACAATATCAGAAAGTCCAATATTCTTAGTAGGACTCATTACTCTTATGGTAAAATAAATGAGGATACACAATAGATATGAAGAAAATCCAGGACTCCAGAAAGATAGATAACGTAGCCAAAATGACAAAAACAGCAAAAAGCACAGGCCAAAAATAGTGAAAATGACTAGGAGAAGCATTAGTCTACTGTTAGACAACGAGGCTTAAATCAAAAAATCAAACGAGATTAGCGCTCAAACTGCTTTCAAAATGGCGGCTGTGTGCTCTAGCAGACTGAAATGAAGTCAGCGTACAAATGTATGCAAAATGCTCCCCCTCAATAAAATGAAGCACCGCACTAGGGGCAGGACAGCTTCCTTTCAACTCGCTGTCATTCTGGCAGAAAAAGAAGAAATGGTGATGTCCGAAAATTTCCTCCTCTCGCCGCACTGCCAAGGAGCCTCAGGGAGCGGCGGCCATTTTTGTAGGCGCAAAAGCCAAGCCCCTATTCTTTGCATTTTAATGGCAGTAAAAATTGTGCTCGCATACTTGCACAAACATGCCAAGTGCATGCGAACTTGGTTGTCATACAGAAATCCAAGAAAGCGCCTTTACAACTAGAAATCCCATGCTGTAAAACAGTGGCTTTAATAAAGTGCATTCTGCGGTAAAAGATTCTGGACAGCAGCAAAGTAAATTAGGCATGGAGTGGACTCTTTTCTATAGTCAAAAATCTGCAACAATCTATATCAAATGCGGATGACCAATTAAAACGGAATTCATTGATTGGGAGTATTGGGGGTCTTGCTCAAGGAATAGGAAGCCTAGTCTTCCTAATGCCATTAAATATGATTGCATTTTCATTACTTTATATGATTCAGCAATTGGGGTAGCATGGACGATGGCTAGGACATTTTCCAGATCAACCCTCCCTGCGAGAGCTTGAATCTGTTTCTTCAAGATAGAGTTTATACCTCAGTAGGAGACTGTGGAGGCGGCTACGGTATCCATTTTTTCCATGGTATATCAGCGGACATGGAGGCTGGAGCGGACGTGTCAACCTGAGCTCCCGTCTCCACCTAGTGAAATCTGTTACAACCCTGTACTACTGCAGACATTACCCTGCATTCCTGGATACTACTGGGCTACCTTATTCTGCTGGCTGCCTTGGGAATCTTACCTGAACCGTGAAGGGGCAGCATCCGGGCCGAAGCCCAGGTGTCATGATGCGCCTGCTCACCGTATGACTGGCGCATAGTGTGTTGCCTGCGCGCCCGCTATCTTGCTGCTGGAATACGTCGGGCACGTTGGGGGTCTAGCAGCCAAACATCCACCTGACTGGCGCTACTGTGGAGAACCTCATTGCCTGTGGCAGTTCTGGCCAGAAAGCGCTTCGTATTGATGTCCTGAGCTTCGCAGGAGCGCAGGAGTGCTGGCAAATGCTCTACCAGCAACCGCAGCTTACACCCGGACCGCGCTATTGTGGGCACAGACCCCTGACTCCAGCAACTCGTGCAGGTGCATGGAATCGCTCTCCTTTTAATTTGCGAACAGCACAGGAGCACCTGTATACTTTTCCCAGCTTTCCGCGACTCGTGCAGGTGCTGTGAGTTTCTTGGTCAGCCCTAGGACCAACAACACTTCTCAACCTTCCCGGTGCTACGCCCCAGGTGACTTCACTGTTCTTGTGTCCATTGTCTGTTGTGCATGATTCATGTCAGTAGCGTAAATGTTACCCATCTGCTCTATCTCACAGGTGGTGTTTTCTGAGAGACCCTAAGATCACCTGAGAGCATGTCCACAAAGCCTCCCTATACGTTGTCTTCACCTCTGTTTGGCTACCTCCCCCGAACCCCTCTTCAACCTGGTCAGTATTTGATCCTTTATAGGGTAAGGAGGGAGACGGTGGTGGTTGTTCATGTCTTCCATGCAGGATCGCTTGACAGGCAGAAGGTATGTCTTGTGGGGTCGAGACAAAATACGAAGCCCACGTTGTACACCCGACCCGGGTGACATGGACAACCCTGATGTCACCCTACAGTACATAGCTGTCATGCTTGCCAGTATGCAAGCAGAAAACCTTAATCTACAACAACATATAACTGCCTTGCAAGGCCAAATGGGCGCAGGTCTAACGGGGCATTGGGGGCCATCTCCATTGACCAGGGTCAGACAGGAAGGCATGTTGAGGCCCCCGTTGTTCAATCCTGGGGGTTCCTTTCCGTCTCCTTCTCACGCCTCTCAACCCATGCAAGTAACATCCCAACATCCTGCACAGTTGGCTGCATCAGAACAGCTCCAAGTATAGTATTTTCCTTAACCAATGCCACCTGCACTTCATGGCTCGAGCATCTGCCTTTCCAGACAATGTCTGAAAGGTTGCATTTGTTCTTTCTTACCTGGGAGGTGATGCCGCCCATTGGTCTATACCCTTGATGTAAAACGCCAAACCCCTGCTGTACAGTTTTCCAGTGTTCAAAGAATCCAAGCAGCGAATGTTTGCTCGCCATATATTTGTGCAGGCTATGGACAATAAGCTGCTCAACCTGAGGCAGGGCAACACAGACTTGCTGCATTACATTACCACTTTTAACAGGTTAGTGGTAGATGCACGATGGCCCGAGTTCAAACAGGTGTCTGTTTTCTACAGGGGCTTACGTGATGAGCTGAAGGATTTTGTCTCCCAGATGACAGAGCCTCTAGAGGAGATCAGTCCTTTCATTGACATGGTAGTCAAGCAGAACTATCAGTTACAGGAACGGAGGACCAAAAAAATCCAAGGGTAGCGAGGTCCGGCTTCTAGCATTGAGAGAAAAAACAAGAGACGAGACAACCAAACCCCGTGACACCCCTGAACCCATGCAGATAGGTGGCATCCGTGGTCCGCTGACCAAAGAAGAAAAAGAAAAAAGGCGAAGAAAGAACCATTGCCTATACTACCGCAAGAATGCCTATTTTGTCAGAGAATGCTCTGTGAAACCCTGAAAACCGAGGCGGAAGATGCGATTTGTCCTCCCAATATCCAGAGGAGACGGGTCGGGAAACAAAGTAACCCAGTAGAAAACGGGGTTTGTCTACTGAGGTTGTCATCTATCAAGACCCCGACCCCTAACTTCTATGACAGTTATCGACATATGAGCGTGCCTGTGTCCTTGCAGTCTCCCAGCAGTCCTGGCACAACACTGCTCTGATCGACTCAGGAGCAACCGGGAACTTTATAGACACCCAGTTCATGGTAGGCCTGGGCATGACTAAGATAACAAAAAGAAAACTGGAAACAGTCAAGGCAGTCATGTCGGGAATGATTTGTTACCATGCCAAGGACTTGGAAATGGTGTTGGAGAACAAACATACAGAGTTCATCGCCTTCGATGTCATCAATGCCCGAAAATTCAGATTGATATTAGGCCTTCCCTGGTTAATGCAACACAATCCCCACAAAGACTAGGCAACCAGGAAGCTGACGCTAGGATCGCTCCACTATGTTCACACTTGTTACCCATCAGCGGAGGACTTAGTACAAGAGCGAATCAAGCCTGTGCGCTGCCACTGACCTGGATGGGTACGGTCACACAGGAGGTCATACCCGAAGAATACCTGGATCTGGCCCGGGTGTTCGACAAAAAAGGCGCCAATACGCTACCCCCTCATCGAAGCTTCAACTGCAGAATCAACATTATTCCGGGCTCTACGGTTCCCTGCAGCAGTGTCTACTCCCTCACTGAAAAGGAAAATCAACATCTTCGCTCCTACCTAGACGAGTATCTGCGGAATGGGTTCATACGCCATTCCAGATCTCCTGTTTCCTCTCCTCTCTTCTTTGTGGCAAATAAGGAGGAGGATCTTCAAACGTGTATCGACTTCAGAGCAATGAATGCCATAACGGTCAAAAACCATTACCCCTAACCCCAGATATCCGACTTTTTGGATCAAGTGAAAGACGCAGCTGTATACACCAAGCTGGACTTAAGCGGTGCCTACCATCTTGTCAGGGTCCGAAAGGGAGACAAGTGGAAAGCCGCCTTTCGAACAAGGGAGTACCGCATCATGCCTTTCGGGCTCTGCAACGCCACTGCTGCCTTCCAAGATTTTATCGACGAAGTATTGAGGGAATACTTCAACCGGTTTTGAATAGTCTACATCGATGACATACTGATTTGGTCCGCTGGTATATCCGAGCACCTACAGCATGTGTGTACCGTCCTCCAGCAACTACACCAACATGGTCTATACGTCAAGCTGGAGAAAAGTGTGTTCCACACCACTACAGTTGAGTTCTTGGGTCATATCCCAACCCCTGCAGGCATTGAGATGGAGACAAGAAAGGTGGAAACCATATTACAGTGGCCATCCCATTGTGCCGTGAAGCAAGTCCAGAGGTTTCTGGGGTTCTTGAACTACTATAGCCACTTCGTCGCGGGGTTGTCCAAAATATTCACCCCATCACGTGTCTGTTTTGTAAAGGCATACGTTTCTTGTGCGACGAGAAAGCTGAAAACGCCTTTCAGGAGCTAAAGGCAAGGCGTACCACAGATCCTGTGCTGAGATACCCTGATCCCAACTAACCATTCATAATGGAGGCCAACGCCTCACAGAACGCCCTGGGAGAGGTCTTGTCACAAAGGGACACCAAGACGGGTCTGTTACATCCCATAGCCTACTACTCCAGGAAGCTACAGACAGCAGAATGCAACTACTCTATTGCGGACCGGGAACTCCATCAAGGCGGCGTTTGGGGTATGGTGCCACTATCTGAAAGACGCCGAACACTCAGTGACCATCCACACCGACCACAGGAACCTGCAGTTCCTTAGCTCGGCCAGGGCCCTCACTGCCAGGCAAATGCGATGGACCCTGTTCTTTAACGAATACAACTTTCATATAACCTACCAGCCCAGGGAGAACGCCGAGGCTGACGCCTTGTCCAGGCTGGAGTAAACCAGGGATAGCACCCCTCCCATGGAACTGGTGCCCATTATTCTGAAACAATGTTTCCAGGGAGTTGTGGTCACCTCCTCCTTCCTGTCTTGGCTATGCAACGACCTGGAACAGAAGGACCCGAAAGACTGGACGGGAGACCTCCAAGAGCATACGGTACGGGATGGGTTCCTGTTCAAAGGGGGGTATTACTTCCTTTCAATTCATCAACAACAGGTATTGTACATTTGTCACAACCATCCCTTATCCGGCCGTCCTGGGTACCAGAGGACAATATACTTGATACAGAGGCATTTTTGGTGGTCATCTATGAACATCTACGCAAACGCTGTGCCATCTGTGCTCAAGGGAAGGTCTCGTCCCAACCCACAGTGGGGCTTCTCCACTCGATTCTTGTCCCTCCATACCCTTGGCACACCAACTTGATGGACTTCCTTGTAGAAATCCCCAAGACCAAAACAGGGTACACCAGCATTCTCACTATTGTGGATCACTTATCAAAAATGGCAGACAAGGTCTGAAACGTCATGGACATGGAGGTGGGTCTGTCCTCCGCATATCACCCCCAAACAGATGGGTAGACGGAGAGAACTAACCAAACCATGGAACAATACCTCATTTGACTACTGCTAACCGAAGAAAAGGAATGGTCAGAAGTACTATGGATAGTGGAATATGCCTACAATAACAACAAACACGCTGCCACGGGGTGTCACCTTTCTACTGCCTCCAGGGCCAACATCCTAGGACAACACCCTGGGAAGAGACCCAGAACAGTGACATGCCCACCCTGCAAGCATACCATTCCTTACTCCGCACCATCTGCCAACAAGGCCATTTTGAACTAGTCAAGGCCAAAGAAAACCACAAGCAAAGCCCAGACAGGCACAGACAGGCAGAGCCTGAATACAAAGTGGGGGACAAGGTATGGGTGTCCATTAAAAACCTCAACACACATGTGTCAGGAGCTGAAATCAATGCAATGCGCCTACTATATTGAGGGAAGAACTACATCTCCCAGAGTGCCACGGGGAGAGGGTAGGATGAATATAATCACGACGCACGCAAGGAGCGTCGTATATGATATTGAACTAGTTCTCTGTTGTGTTCCTCAGAGCGGCTGCTCTGAAGGTCCCGCTTCGTACCTCAGGTTTCCAGGTTCTCTTCATTTTCTTCCGCTGTGTGAAATCAGATCCTGGCGCCCCTTCATGAGCGGCTGGGACTGTTCTGTGTGGGTGGAGCGTTATCGCTCTGTTGACTCTTTGGAGGCGTGGATGTTTCCAATTTCCACGGCAACTTGACTCCTCGTTTCAGCTTGGCCGAGCGAAGTGGATTATTCCTACAACACCTTTCTTATTCACACAGCGGCTGCTGTGAGAGACTTTCAGTTGTGAGTATTTCTTTCGCCATCGCTCACTCCTGGTCAACCGCGGCTCCGGTTCTTCTGAACTTTCTGTCGGGGGCGACCGACAGTGCCTTTCCTGTGATTCAGACTACGCACTGCTTATCATCGTCTGCAACCCGATTGCTGGTAAGCTCTTTTGATTTTGGGAAGAATCTTGCTGATGACAAAGACAGTGTTTCTTTCATTTGGTTCTATGGATTTACACTTTTTTGTTGCTAGAGCAAGCTGATTATTTTATCAGAGTGTGGGGACGTCAGGAGGTGGACCCTATTGAGCATCACCCTGATCTTGAGGAGTCTGCAGGCCGTGACAGAATCACGTACCCACGAATTGATACTCCTCCCGGTCAGAGTGATTCCCAAACATGGCAACATCGGATGATGATGGTTCTATGGATTAACACTTTTTTTGTTACTGAAGCAAGCTGATTGTTTTCAAGGAAGTTGTGAACTACATCTCTTCCTTATTTTTGGATATTCCATGAACATTCCTGGGCAGATCACGAAAGACTTCTTTTTGATCAATGGAATTGGAGATGCAATATTATTTGGGGATAAAGGGTGTAAGACTGTTGGTATGTATGGCAAACAGTACTGTTAGAATATTTTAGCAAGAACTGTTGACAGGTGGAATAACTTCTGTTTTGTGGTATAGATGTGGATACATCTCCCTATGGACAGAGAATTATCTTCCTAGGACAGAAGCGGGGTTCACCTCCGGGGTGATCCTAGTTGGGGTACGTCGATGATTCTAGCGAGAATAATATGAGAGTAGTTAGTGATAAATATTGTATTGAACCTTTTTTTTGTGTCATTTAAGGTTTCCCTTTCCTCTGCTGTCCCCACCCTAACCCTATCCCTCGCTTGATTGCCTCTATGCTCTGTGTATGTTATAGTCAGAGTGTGGGGACGTCAGGAGGTGGACCTTATATAGCATCACCCTGATCCTGAGGAGTCTGCAGGTCGTGACAACATGGGCCCAAAAAACTGTTGCCACATTACGTAGGCTCCTACACCATATCACCAGTGATCAACCGAGTGTCCATGAGGCTTTCTCTATTCCCCCAGATAAGGGTACACCCTGTCTTCCATGTCTATCTCGTACCGCCTGCATACCCTGACTGCCTGAATGCTTCTCCCCCAAATCCTGTTCTTGTGGACGATCACGAGGATTACGAGGTCCGGGCTATCCTTGTTTCTCATAGGACTAGGGGTAGACTGGTCTACCTAGTGGATTGGAGGGGGTACCGTCCGGAGGAACGGTCCTGAGAGCCTTTGTCCCATGTCTGCCATGAACCCCGTCTGGTTCGTTCCTCCCATCCCCAGATGCCCCGTCCTGCCACCCCTGTTTAGCCGGCGAGGTGGGTCTCTTTTAGGGGGGTGCTGTTATAATCCCCCTGCTCACTGTATCATTGGCACGTGTTTTGTTGCATGTGCACCCGCTCCCTTGCTGCTGGAATAAGTTGGGCAGGTTGGCAGTCTAGCCATCCTCTGACAGAAGAAGCCAATCGCCCAGCTCACCTGCGCTTCCGGGGAGAACCATAACCTGTGGCGGTTCCGGCCAGAAGGTGCTTCGTATTGATGTCCTGAGCTTCGCTGGAGCGCTAGCGAATGCTCTACCAGCAACCGGAGCTAACTCCCGGACTCCACAAGGGAAATCACAGTCCCCTGACTCCAGCGACTCCTGCAGGTGCATGTAGCCGCTCTCCTTTTGCTTTGTGAACAGCGCAGGAGCGCTTGTGTACTTTCTCCAGCCTTCAGTGACTCATGCAGGTGCATGGAGCCACTCTCCTTTTGTTTTACGGACAACGCAGGAGCGCTTGCATCCCCCACTGTCTTTGGCGACTCAAGCAGGTGCACAGAGCTGCAGGTCCTTTGTTTGCCAGACAGGGCAGGAGCACTGGGTTTCTTGGTCAGCCCTAGGACCGACAACACTTCTCAACCTTCCAGGTGTTGCGCCCCAGGTGACTACACTGTTCTTGTGTCCGTTGTCTGTTGTGCATGATTCATGTCAGTAGCGTGAGTGTTATCCATCTGCTCCATCTCACAGTTGGTGTTTTTTTTCGGGAGAACCTAAGATCACCTGAAGGCATGTCCATCAAGCCTCCTTAT
This sequence comes from Lissotriton vulgaris, assembly GCF_964263255.1. Taxonomy (NCBI): domain Eukaryota; kingdom Metazoa; phylum Chordata; class Amphibia; order Caudata; family Salamandridae; genus Lissotriton; species Lissotriton vulgaris. The sequence goes on from NC_141691.1 coordinate 422,821,908, forward strand.
ACGCTGTCTTCACCTCTGTTTGGCTCCCTCTACCATGTCCCCTCTTCAACCTGGTCAGTATTTGGTCCTTTCTAGGGTAAGGAGGGAGATGGTGGTGGTTGTTCATGTCTTCCCTGCGGGATCGCTTCACAGGCAGAATTTAGGCCTTGTGGGGTCACGACACCAGGTGTGTTTCCCGGCAATGGCAGCACACACTAAATTCCTGGAGAACAGGCAAGTGCCTACATCCATGCGGGTGCCGGATTGTCTGCCTGCGAGGCTCTGAGCCTGGGGGGGCTTCCTGGCTCTATCACCCTCGTCCCTGAGAGGGAGGGGAGGTTAGTGGGCCTTGATTTGGTAGAGCAAGCCTGGTGGCCAGGGGCGTGACATAGGCCCCCGCAAACCCCGCAGTCCGGGGCCCCCAAGCTCCGGGGGCCCATCACCGCCCAGTGATGTATGCCACCTGATATCAGAACACAGCTCCTGCAACACTCTGCCCGGGAAACAGGACACGTTTTACAGGCAACCATTTGTGTTTTTTTTATGTAAAATGCTTCAAAAAATGTCGTATTTCCTCTCGCCTCTCGAATACATAAACCAGACTTTTGACATGAGTGTCAATCCAAACGTGGGCCTTTTAATAGGGCACTCAGCCTCAGCCATAAGTCTAGTCCTGGCAATATGATATTACTTGCGGAGGCCTCATACGTGCTGTCACGTGACTCTCTATTTTCCAATTAAACGCGGCAGTAATGTTTCTTGGGTGCACTACTTTCAGCCTGTGGGCCGCCCGTACTTTGCTGCACTAATATCATGCGGGACCACAGGGAGAGCACTCAGCAGAATAGGTCGGACAGTCATCTGTGCAGAGGGAAGAGCTCTACAAACCTGAGTGCCTCCAAAATGCTGTGCTGAAAGAAGAGCTCACTCTTGTCCCATCCGCAACTCTGGTCTGACAATTCATGTTACTTTCTGACAAGATATCGATTTACAACATTAATAATAATTTTATTTCAGCAGGCTGCCTGAACCTGCAAGTGAAGTAGAACTGCGCGCTGGTGCCGCAGCAGATTGGGCTCAGAGCTGAGGCTAACTGACATTGATTAAGACCAACTGAGACACCGCAGGGCCTCTTTAGTTCGTTCCCTTTGCATATGTACATTAATCCCATTGGGGTGGCACCTTCCCTGTTACCAGCAGCTGTTTTTACGGGATGCAGCGCTCACTTTCCTTACTACTTCAGGGACACAGAAAGGCCTGTCTCCTTATATGCTGCTTATAGTCCAGCAATAAAAAACCTGGGAGCTCGATGTTCACTTCACAGCACATCTGGTTTAGAAGCTCTGTATGTTGTAGGCCTAGCTCCGTGAGCTCAGGGATGTTTCATTTTAATTCATCAATGTAGACAAGGAGTTTAGAAGAGAACAGGGGCCTGAATGAACTATTGGCTACCAAAGTACTGGTGAGGAAACATTACCAAAAAAAATACTAGGAAAAATGCAGACGTTTTTATTGTGGGAATTGCAGCTAATGTAATGTAAATAGCAATGCACTTGAAAACTGGATCGATTTAACACTGATATACTAACAAATGCAATGCATTTTTTGAGTATTATAGAAATTACTTAATTTACTCAATGCCTTCAACTTCAAATACAGAAAGGCATTTCATTTTCACTTGAGTTCTATGAAAAGACCAAAAAGGTCTCTCAGTATAGGCTAGATTAAAAAAAAATTGTAATTAAGATCTTTTTGAGTCAAAGGTTAGTGGTTATGGCAGTGGTGTTGTTTTTTTATTTGTGCCTCTGTAGTTTGTTGCTGGGGTGCATGAACAAACCAACCTACTAGCCCACCACAGATTAAAGTGAGCAATGCCATCACTGCTGCACAAGTAGACTAAAGGAGTGAGAAAGAAAAGATGTAGGAGGAATCAAGGAAGAAGGGAGAGGACAGAACTATGTAAGAAAGCATGAGAGAAAGACAGTGAGGAGGGAGGAGTGAGAGAGAGAAAGTGTGCAACAAAAGTGAGAAGTGAAAGTAAGAAGCCAAACCAAAAAAAGAGGAAATCGAGTGGAAAAGAACAATATAGAAGAAACAGGAAAGTGGATGGAGGGGAGACAGATGAATAGAGAATACCGGGGAGAGAATAAAGAAAAAGCGGGCAGAGAGAACAGTGTGAGAAAGGAGAAGAATGATTGGCAGTGCAAGGAAGGAACATGCTGAGAAGAGAAAGGAAGAGGAGGAAAATCAAACAGTGAGAGAAGTTTGAGAAAGGTAGAGTGAACGAAAGAGCAAGGGAAGAGAGCGCAAGTGAGAAAATGGGATAAGGGAAATCGGACAGAAAGAGTGGGGAGAATTAGGCCATATTCAGTGCATCCAGCTGGTTCCGGTTAGCACATGTGCTAATCTCTCAAGGTGGCATTTATTTCCATTATCTGAAGTTGCACTCTGTGAAGCACTGCTCCTTTACCCTGTTACCTAAGTTTGAACCATCACCTTGCAATGTTAGGACAGAAATAATGCGCAGATTAGCACACATTTAGTGATTGTGCTGGCCTGCAATAGAACAGCACTGTTTTTCTCTTGCCTGCTGTACATTGCACCCCTCTTGTTTTGTCACCATACTGCATTAATTATTTCAACATTTTCAAAGGGCAGGCAACACAAACTCAACTGGGCTCTAAGCAACACCATTCTGTTTTTGCTTCAGAACAAACTCTTTTAAAAATTCAGGCTTATCTTATTGAAAGAAGGATTTAAGGTATTGCCCTTAAATGAGCGAAAGAAAGATCATGGGCCCGATTCACAGAACTAACTTAAGACAAAATCCTAAACTTACTACTTTTGGTATTCACAGAAGTTAGGATTTTGTCTTAAGTTTGTCTTAAGACAGACTTAAGTTAGGATTTTGTCTTAAATCTGTCTTAAGTCTGTCTTAAGACAAACTTAAGACAAAATCCTAACTTCTGTGAATACCAAAAGTAGAAAGTTTTGGATTTTGTCTTAAGTTAGTTCTGTGAATCGGGCCCGTTGATCTCTGTTATGGGCGATTCAAGACCATTACATTGCACACAAAAGAGTCATTTCTATAATGTATCTCTATGCAGGTGAGATAATGCTTTTGGTCTTGCAATGAAGTCTCGCTCATAGTATGACTTATGGCATTGGAATGTCACTCATGAGGACATTGAAAACATTTAAATGTCGCTTATTAGGCAGCATAAAACTTGGCAGCTATGGCTGAGGGCTCTAAATTGCTGCAACCGCACTGTCTTCAGGCTGCACACTATTGTGTCAGCTTCCTAAGTAAAGTTAGTACAGCTGAGAGCTCTGCATTGCAGTGAGTCACTGTCTGCAGTACGATTAGGTGCTTTGCAAGCCTTTTTAAGATCTTAGAGTTTCTTGTTGCTCAAATGGGTGTTGTTTCTGTTACTTAAACGTTTCCTTCGTCTTCATTCCTTGATTTTGCTCGCGAGAAAGTGTCACTCATATTTGCTGAATGTCACTCATAATTACACTGGAATTATGAAAATGTTACACATAAGCAGTCTGAAACCTTGGCAGCTATGGTTGTGGTGCGTCTGACGTAGCCCTGCGTCTGCACATGTGTATTTAAAAGTGCTGGTTGTTCAGTCTTGCCTCTTTTATTTTGCACACACTGCACTGTAACTAAATGAAAATTAATCCACCATGTTGATTTGCAGAGGGAAAGAAAAGTGTGGGATTATGGGTGGTGATTACATGATACATATCCATGGGTTGCTTTCAGTGTAAGTTTGCTGAGCCATCAGTTTCTAAAGAGCTGGGGAGGGGAAAGCTAAAAAACATAATGAACACTGAAGATAATATGGACACTTATTACTGAAGGCCCTTTATGTAATTTATGTATTTTTTGGGTCTAGTATACATTATTTAGATTGCCAATTCTTTACTTGATCACTTACTCTGTTTTCATCCATCCAAATGTACTCTTAAATGACAGTGCTACAAAAATAGAGAAACACACTCTCCAATATGCATATTAGTGAGGCTCCTACACAATCAATCATTCTCAAGACTTATGTAATGATTTGACAATATTTAGAAGGCTAAAATCCTATAAATGTTGTCAAGTTTCGATTCGACTGCAATGGTTTGTGGAAGTGCAGGGGGTTGCTCCATATAAGCCTAGATTATATTTGACAGCATATCCTCCTATAACTACAGACACATCGAGATCCCCAATGAACACTGTTAAATCAGGCTCACCTTCCGACTCTTGCACCCCTGGGGGCATATTCACAAGCCCCTATCACCACCACAACGTCACTTTCTTTCTTTTTTTTTTTCTTTATTGGGAATTTCTGGTACAAACAATAAATATGCAAATCATTAATCCATAAATCACATTATCATTAAGAGAAACAATATGGCTTTTAAAAGCCCGGATCGGGTGGTAAAAAGGATATAAAACATGACTTTGATTATTCACTGATGGCTAGCAAGGGGATAAAATGCCTGAATAATACAATTTTAATAATTTGGCACAGGCATTGCTATGAACATCAAATCGGTTCCTACAATTAATACATAAACCATGACACAGTTTGTTTTAAAGCCTTGAATCTCTCCACCTTTTAAGCGGTGCCCAGATATTCCATCCCATTTCCTGGATTTTCTTGCCCTTATGGTCATATAAACAAGATTCTATATTATGTATTCCCAACAATCAGGCCAGCCACATTTGGAAGGATGGAGCTATGGTGTCCTTCCAACCAGCGGAAATAAGAATCCGAAATACCACCACCGAGATAAAAACCAGAGCTTCTGCTTCCTTTGCCAACTCCAGCTAACAATCAGTGCCTTATAACATCAGGGTAGGGGATAGATTGATTTTAAGATCTAGCAGCCCCTCCCAGAATGATTTCTCTGCGAATTGGAACTAACATGTCACAGTGATAAAACATGTGCAACAGGTCCTCTGGGCCAGAATTACACTTGGGGCATCTATTGTCTTCCCATACAACCCCAAGCAATTAGGCTTTGCTGGGGTATAATATAGATTAAACAATGTTTTGTAGTGCTGTGCCCTCAAGTTAGAAGAGCGGAATAGTTTCATGTTTAAAAATAAAGCTTTATCAAGATCGGCATCCGGGTCTCCTAACTTCAGCGCCAGGGAGTACTCGGTTTTCTCCAAATCATCCTGTATTCCTACAACAGATAGTTGTATACTATATTATTCCTTTTTCCCCCTTTTGATAGATACTCAATCATTGAGTAACCAGTTCCCAAAGAAATCCGCAGTCTAAAGGCCGACAAGGTTCGAACAATCTGGCCATACAACAACCATTGGTTGGACGGAATACCATACTTCTGCTGAATAATTTCAAACCTCAGGATGGAATCCCCCTCAATGATATCCCCAAGGTCTTCACTCCCTGCTCCTTTCCAGATCAAATAATTCCTGTCGCTGTCAAATTGAGGGAAAAGACTTCAATTCCACAAATGGAGATACGCATTTATCTTTGGAATATTCAGGAACCTTTGGGCTGCGTTCCAGGCCCCCGACGCCCCTTCCAATACCTTATATTGCGATCTCTTATAATATCGGCGCTCAACTTCACACATTAACAGCTCAAATATGGAGGGAGGACACTGATTACCTCCATTTATATTATCTGAACTAAAACCTGGTTGGAAAAGTGAGGTCATTTGAGTCAGAAGGCATGTCCAGTGACAGAGCCTAAGATTCGGTATAGCCAGCCCACCCCTCTCCCGAAGAAGTGACATAAATTGTATGGAACACCTGACCTTGCCATACTGCCATATCAACCTTATGAAAATTGATTCAAGGTTTTTAATCACTCTCTCTTCTAAGAGAAGAGGTATAGCCCGAAACAGGTATAGCACTTTGGGGAACATAGTCATTTTTAACACATTCGCCCTACCTATCAGGGATAGATGTAACACATCAATTCTTTTCAACTCAGTCTCTATCGTTTTCATAAGAGGCAAATAGTTGTCTGCAATAAACAAAGGCGTTCACTCTCACCCCAAGATATACCGCAGAGTCCACATATCTAGCATCTGCCTTAATAATGTTTTTGGTACAGATTATTTGCGTTTTTCCCTCATTCAGTAGGTTCCCTGACCGGCTGCCAAACTCCTTTGCTAATTGAGCCAGGATTGGGATCACATGCTCGGGGTCGGAGGTTATTATCGCCAGATCATCGGCATAAGCCAAAAGTTTATTTTCATAACCATTAAACACTACTGGTCTAATCTGCTCACAACCAAGAATCCTCTGAATCAGGGGATCAATATAAAATGAGAAAAGGATCTGCGAGCAGGGGCAGCCCTGACGCGTCCCCCTCTTGATTAGGATCTTATCAGAACTCTCACCCATTACTTTAACTCAGGCTGCAGGATCTTGATACATTGTGATAAGAGCTCTCATAACCTTAGGGCCGAAGACTCTGCCTGCCAGTATACCCCAAAGATATTTCCATACCACTCGGTCAAAGGCTTTTTACACATCCAGGAGGATCATTACCAACACCCCCCGCGCGGCAGCATGGGCATCGAACAGGGTTATAGCTTGCCTAGTGTGGTCAGTAGTGCCTCACCCCGGAACAAACCCATGCTGCCACAGAGAGACAAGACCGCCAATGATCACCCCCAATCTCTTGGCCCAAACCTTTGAATACAACTTTGTATCCGTATTATTGAGTGAAATTGGGCGGTATGACCAGGGGTTTTCCTCTGGTTTCCCCTTCTTATGGAAGACAATTATATTTGTTTCTTTCCATGAGTCTGGTACTATACCTGAGTACAATATCCCTTTGAAGAGGTCCATCAACAAAGGAGCGATCTCAGTTTCAATGCTCTTATATACCTCCAAAGGTAAACCATCAGGGCCTGTGGCTTTGCAGGCAGCTAGATCTTGTAATGCTGCCCTAACCTCCCTCATTGTCAGATCAGTATCCAATTCTTCTCTCCCCTGTTCATCCAGCACAGGCCCTCCATCCCCAAACTCCTCACTAGTACTGCTACAATCCATCTCCTCATTATACAATGATTGATAAAAGTTTTTAAACACCCGTAGTATATCCTTTGGTTCGGTATATCCCTTTCCCCCTCCTGTATACTCGAGATCACATTCTTAGCCTTATCTTGTCTAATTTGGAGCGTCAGTGCTCTACCCGCTTGCTCACCAGTTTCATAGAGCTTAGCTCTGGAAGATTGATAGTCGCTAGTTGCTTTCTGGGTTACCAATTTCTGAAGTTCTGCTTTTATAATCATCAGTTTTTGTTAGCTCACCACACCTTCATCTCCAAGTCCTATATATCTAGCATGCTGTTCTTCTGCTTCAGCTAATTGCTCCATGAGTCTCTCCCCCTCACTCCTATCCTCTCTCCTTAGCCTTGCAGAACAACCCATGGTCTCACCTCTTAAAGGGGCTTTAAATGCATCCCATACCCCATTTTTCGATGTACTATATCAGTTTGCATCAAAAAACTCCACTGTCCATTTCCTGAGAGGTTCTACAAATCTATTTTTCGCTAATAACCTTCTTTCGAATGTCCAGCTAGTTTTTTTCTTTACACCAGTTTCCAGCTCATAGGACAGTATCAGTGGATTGTGATCTGATTTTACCATCAGTAATGTTATAGTGGGGATAGGGTCTTATAGGCAGCAATAAGCCACTTAACGTAGCTTAACGCTGCCTTGTGAATCAGCCCCCTTTCAAACTGTGTTTAGCATGAAAGGGGCGTGTAGTTGGTGTTGTGGTGGGGTTTCCACCGCAACACCCATTGATTTTGATGCTGCCCCCTATTCACAAGGGCATCGTAAATAGTAGGTGGTGCCAAAATAGGACCAGGAAAATCCTGGTCTTAAGTTGGCAAAACAAGGGAAAATGCTTTATTTCTCCTTGTTTTTGCTTATTCCAGGACTGCTGCCTTGTGCAGTACACATGGAAAAAGCAAAATGCCATGGTTTGTTTATGTACAGGAAGGTGTTCTTTCCTGTACATAAACAAACCTTTATTGAGTTTAAAAGCTTTATTAAGTAGAAATATGCAACGTAAAACATCATTACAGAAGTAAATTATATAGAAGGAAAATAGGCTATTTAACATATGAAAACAATAGAGCTACAAACCCCAAAAAGGGGGAAAAACTATACCAATAAACAAAGTTTTTATTGGTATTTTAACTCAGAGGGAAGGAAGGGGAAAGAAAAAAGGAGAAAGAAAGGGAAAAAGGCAACCTAAAATACAAAATCAATACATATAGTTACCAATTTACGGTAAGGAGAAAGGGAGAAGCATAAAATTATTCAGGGAACATGTCTGGAAAGGGAATCAGTTAAAGGTAACCATAATAAGTCTCTTTTAATTAACAAGGGTACAGTGGTAGCATAAGCACAGTCAAGTCTGTGATGGTGGCATAGCAAATTCCACCAAGCATTGTACGCAATCTTTGAAGTATCTTTCCATTTGGTAGTAATTATCTGAAATGAAATTGCTATAAAAAGGGCCATACATTTATGAACATTGCAGTGAACATTCCATATAGAGGAGGACCCGCCCAAAAACATGTACAATGTCAAAGGGAACATTAGTGGATAGAATATTATTAAGTGTGGACCAAATACGAGACCAAAGTGATTTGACCAGTGGGCAGTGAAAAAACATGTGAAGGAGATCACTGTTGTCACATGGGCAAGACCAACACTTTTTTGAATCAATTAATCGAAATTTGTGTAAGTCAGAAAGTGTAAAAAAGAGTCTATTGTAAAAAAATAAAAAGTCTGTGTGGTACTAGCCGAGCGAGAGACTGAGTGTATTTTAGACCAAATAGAGCCCCAAACTTGTAGTGAAAATGCCTGGGCTAAGTCTGCTTCCCATTGAAGCTCAAGTTTAGATTTGAGCCTTTCCATAGGGGATGTGATAATATCTTGTAAATGCTGAAGGTCTAAAGGGAATAGTAAAGTCTGGTGGAGAAATGAGGGGGATGTTAGTATTAGAAGAGGGAATGTCCTGAAAAAGAAGAGAGGATAGGGTATGAGTAAGTGAGAGAAAATGTGCAGAATGTGTGTTGGAAAGGTTAACGGAGTTGCGTAGATCTTGGAAAGATCTTAAGGAGTTATCTTAAAGCAAGTGATCATAAGTAAAAATTCCTTCATCAATCCACTCTTTCCAGAAAAGCGCTCTATGATTTATCTTGAGAAATTTATTGTACCAGATCGGAGTCAGTGTATGAAGGGTAGAAGAAGAGAGGAAAGAGCTAAAAAGAGAAAGTGTTAATGCCTTTGAATGCTTAAAAACGGGAGTAATGAGTCTCTTTGGAGGTTGAGATAAGCGAGTAGCTGTAAGAAATGAGAAGGGAGCAAGTTGTGCAAATTCTATAGAACTCCAGGCTGTTAAAGGGGAGGGAGAAGAATCAGTAAGAAAAGACCAGATCTGTTTAAGTGTGAAGGCAGAATGAAAACGAGAGATAATAGGGAAATTACCTCCACCTAGATACTTGGGTTGCTGGAGGCGAGAAAGGGAATCCCTAGCCTTGCGATTATTCCACAAAAATTTTGTTAAGACACGATTAATGGTTTTGAAGAAATAGTGGGGTGGGAGATAGGAAGCATGGAAAGATAACAATTTATGATTGGGAGTAACATCGTTTTAATAGTTGCCAGACCACCCCACCATGAGAGATAAAAGGGGAGACCAACTATCAATAAGTGAAGAGATTTTTTTAGGGAAATCCGAATGACTAAGTTTAATGTTTTGTCTGATGGCACTGGCATACAGTATACCTAAACATTTGACAAACCTGTAATTCCATTCAAAGCAAGAACCCTCAAACATAAGAGGAAGACATAACTTATTAAGAGGAAGGACTTTGGATTTATCAATGTTCAGTTTGTAGCCGGATACCAAGGAATAATCCTGGAGTAGGGCGAAAAATGTTGGTAAGGAAACAATTTGGTTGGACATATAAAGTAAAATGTCATCTGCATAAGCGGTGAATTTGATTTCAACGCCTCTGTGTATGAATCCAGAATAGAAGGGAGAACTTTTTATTTTTTCCAAAAAAGGCTCTAAGGTAAGAATAAAAAGAGAGGGGAAAGAGGACACCCCTGCCTGGTTCCTCTATGAAGGGAAAATAATATGATTGTGCACCATTGATCCAAATAGAAGTCTGAGGATTAGAATATAACAATAGAATATACTTAATAATAGGGGGACTGAAACCGTGCCAACAAAGCGCTCCAAGCATAAAATCCCAGTTGACTCGATCAAATGCTTTTCAGCATCTAGTGTGATAGCTGCGATGGGGGAATCCATCTTCGCAGCAAGGTGTAAAATGTTAAGAAGGGTCCTTGAATTGTCAGTAATGGACCTACCTTTGACAAAACCGGATTGATATATGTTAACCTAATCAGGGATGACTTTATTAATACGAAGTGCAAAAAATTTTGCATATATCTTACAGTCTGTATTTATAAGAGAAATAGGCCTAGAATTTTTGCAGAGGGAAGGACCCTTATTCTTTTTAGGAAGCAGGCAAAGCATGGCCTGCGTAAAGGAACCTCTAGATTCACCTATGCAGAGGAAGTGATTATTTAAAGTAGGGAGATGTGGTACTAAGATTGATTTGAAATGAAGGAAAAAGCGCACTTTAAAGCCATCCGGGCCAGGAGTTTTGTCTTTGGGAAGAAGAGAAATAGCAGCAATCATCTCCTTCTCCGAAATAGGAATATCAAGGGAGGAGGGATCTGCAAGGTCGTTAGGGGATTTAGGAATACATTGAAAGAAGGAATCAATTTGCTCAGGGGATGGGTTAGATTCAGGAGTGTAAAGGGAAGAATAATATTGAACAAAACAGTCAAGAATTTTGGCATCAGAAGATTGAGACACGCCCTGAGAATCTTTAATGACTACAATCTTGGATTTTTGAGTTTTAATTTAAAGATAGTTTGCAAGCGACTTGCCTGCTTTATTACGTCGACCATACATTTTGGAATTAAATTCAAGAAATTGATGAGAGGCGGATTCCCAGGAGTGTTTATTATATTGCATTTTCACTTTAAAGAGGGAAGATAACGTGCCGGGGGAGTTATTAGTAAAATAGAGGTGCTTAAGGTCTTTAATTTGTTGGAGACTTTGAGAAGCGCGGCGGAGGGCCTTATTCTTTTTCCGTGAAAGAAAGTCAATAACACAGCCTCGAGCAGCTGTTTGAAGGCATCCCAGATAAAATGAAAATCTTAGACAGTCTGTAAATTATTACAAAAAAATTCATCCATAAAAAGCGAAAAGTGATCAATAAATTGGGGATCAAGAAGTAGAGAGTTATTAAAACGCCAACGACGAGAGGCAGAAATGGGTGAGGGGTAATCCATATCTAAGATAACGGGGTGTGATCTGAAATAAGAATAGAGCCTATTTCAGAGTTAGTCATAAATTGAAAGGCATGGTGTGAGAGAAAAATGTAATCAATACGGGAGTGTGATGCATGTACTGGAGAGAAAAAAGAAAATTCTAGGGAGTCGGGATGGGATATTTTCCATGAGTCTATGAGGCCCCAAGAGGAGATAGATTTGTGAAATGCTTTTTGCATTTTATAGGTAATAAACAAACCTTTTTTAAACATGCCTTTTTGTAACTTACATGTGTGCTGCATGAAGCAGCACACATGTAAGTTACAAACTGGCATTTTAGGTTTGTTTATGTGCAGGAAGGGACACCTTCCAGCACATTAACAAACCTCCCTGCTTGCAGACATCCTTGGACTCTGGTGCAAGGGTGCCTGCATTGGCGCTAAGTTGTGAAACTTAGCACCATCACATGGGAAAACGCAAGGCTGTACCATATCCTTGTGAATATGGTGCAGCCTTGTGTTTCCGAAGTGGCGGAAAGAGGTGTTTTGCCAAGAAGGCTAATGCCTCTCTCAGCCACTTCCTTGTGAATACCCCACTGTTTTTTACATTTTGCTATAGGTCTTGTGACCCTGAAACTCTCTGAAATTTGTAATAAGTTTCTGGCCTCTGCTGAATTCTACCAAGATGGAAAAATGCTATTATTTAAACATCTGTGGATATGGCTATCCTCTCTACTTTCAGACCTATTTCTTTATTAACATTCCAAACTGAGCTATTTGAAAAGTTTGTTAACTGTCAGTTGAAGTGACCAACCGTCCATAACTTTCATGGATCGTCCGTCATTTTGGTGTTATGTCCGTAGTCCGTAATCATTCCTTTTACGGACGCCTTTTGTCCATAATTTTGAATATCAATTACAGCAAGCTGTACTATTCCCCTGAGAAGTGCCAGGAGATTAAAAGTTCTCAGGGGCCAGGTCACACCTTGCTGAACTCCAGAGGCTGCAGCAGCCCCTCACTGAGCTCGCACAGACTGTAGACAGGCCCATTGTCATTCTGACTGAGGCTGAATATCTCCTTTCAAATGACAATGCGCCATCTGCCTTTCGCATATTGTGTGAGTGAGTGCCTTGGAGGCCAGTGACTCACTTGAAGCCAGTAGATCGTAGTTGGTGATTACAGGCCAGTGACTCACTTGGAGCCAGTAGATCGTAGATGATGATTACAGGCCAGTGACTCACTTGGAGCCAGTAGATCGTAGTTGGTGATTACAGAGGATCTTTTTTTACAGAGTACTGTGGGGAACTTGCAGCCTTGCGTAATTTGCTAATTAAATCTGGAGCAGGGTCCCCTCCATGTACCTTGTAGGGGTCCCCCTCAACTTTTGTTACACCACTGCTGGTGGCCGACTGTCAGCCCTGAGGCCTGAATGCGGTGTTACCACGCTGGGCCTGCTGGGGCCTCACTGCAGGTGCTTGAGCCAGGCGGGAGACATGACTTTGTGGCACAGATCGGCCTGCCCTGAGCATTTTCCTCCTTCCACAAGATGGAGTCCAGCATGACCTTAAGTTGAGCCTGGGGATCCAGCATGCCGCTACCGCCCACCACCACCCCAGCCTTCTACCTCTACGGCCATCCCCACCTCCACCTCGGGGATCATTACAGACCCAAGACCACCAACCATAAGTGCAACACCACCAGTACGCCTGGCTGAACGACGGCAAGAATTTCATGCTCAGTAAATATGTAATATATAATTGTCCAACCCTAATCACTTTTTATAATGTAATCTTGAGGGAATTTGCAACTTGTATATATGAAACTCTAACCACTAGCATGTGTGGTAGACGTATGTACTTATTATCATTCGTATGTGAATTTAGAGTTTTTCTGTTTGTAACTTTTATGTAACTCATTGCAGGACTTGGCGTTTTTGGCTAAAGTTCCCTATACATTTTGCTTTCCCCCTAGACAGTTTTCCTGACATAGACATGCCAATTTACATGCTTTGGGTACTTTACCACTGCTGATCAGTGTCAAAGTACACATGTTCCCAATGTAAAATGTAATGGTGATTGGTAGACCATGATTGGTATGTTTGCCTTACTAGTAAATACCCTAGTGATGTGCACTGTGTGTGGCAGGGCTAGTAATGCAAAGGCGCGAGGAGAAGGAAACTCAGGCCTGCAGTGTAGGGCCTGCACGCAGAATGCTAAGTTAGCATGTTGTCTTGACAAGTGCTACCACTTTTCAGGCCTGACTTTTCCTTTTACATACACACAGGGAACCCCTGTGGTAGGTCCCGGATAATCCCGGGGCAGGGTGCAGTGTAGGTAAAAGGCAGGACATACACTAAGGTGTGTTATATCCTGACAGTAAAAAACACTCCATTTCGTTTGTCACTGCCGAAATGCCATCCTGCCATAAGATAGAATGGAGAGGCTGGATGTTGGGTTTGTTAGCCTAGTTTCCAGTCAGTTTAGAGGTGAAGTTTAGTATGTATGAACTCACAGTCTCATAACACATCTTTCTGTAAAGTTGGTTTTGTCACTGTATATTCAGAAACCACTCTTTTAGAAAGTGGCTGAGTTTTGTGCCCTAAGCATTTCTGTATGTCTCTGATGAAATGTTGATTGTTTGTCTGGATCTGAACGGTGAGAGGAGCTGGGAGAGGCCTTGACCCAGGGAGGGGTTGAGGGATTGAGATGGCGAGGAGAAGCCCTGGAGGTGGAGGTGAAAAGGCCTGGGCTGGTACTATAAACCAATTGACCCATCTCCTGCTCAGTGATTAAGGTTCCAGATCCCTGCATCAAAGGGAGAGAGCTGAACCTGGGAGGGAGACTCCCAGAACCGATTTAGGGAGGGGTCAGAGACCACTGAGCACAAACAAACTTCAAAGTCAGTCAGGGGAATAACTTTGAGAGCTGAAACCCCTGAACATGGGAATGAAACAGAGATGGATTGAGACTGAAAAGGCTTGGATCCATTCTGTGGTCAAGAGAGACCTCTGCTAAAGAAGGAGACACTGAAGAGACTGCTGTGGACAGACCAATACTTGATTCATGATCTGGGGCTGATCTGCAGTTTTCTGTTCTAACTAAGATAGAGGCTGTTGGGACTGTGCTTGGAGGCACTGGGTCCCCCTGCTTGAAGAAGACTGCGATTTGTGCTGTGTCTTGTAACCCCAAGGGCCTAAGGTGAGCTGGATCCATGTTTAGAAATACAGGGTCATAAAAGTTTTGGGAGAAGTCCCAAGCAACGCGGTATGCACATGCTTTTGCAGCTTGATACCCTCCCAAGTTGTGCCTTGTGATCGTGGGCACGCAGGAATAATCTGAGTCTCGGAAGTGCTGGGTGCGTGTTGTGGTCCAGGACATTGGTGAGGAGCGCCTGGTCGTTGTGTGACCCCCAAAGAAAAAGTGAGTCTCAGACATGCAGCGTGCGTGTTGTGGTGTAGCCAGGGCGTTGGAGAGGAGCACCCGGTCATCATGTGCACCGGGAGAAGAAGTGAGACTCGGACTCGCAGAGTGCGTGTCATGGTGCAGCCATGGCTTTGGTGAGGAGCGCCTGGACATCGTGTGCACCAAAGGAAGAAGTGAGTATCTGACGCGCAGAGTGCGTGATGTGGTGCAGCCATGGCATTGGTGAGGAGTGCTTGGACGTCGTGTGTACCGAAGGAAGAAGTAAGACTCGGACACGCAGAGTGCGTGTTGTGGTGCAGCCAGGGCGTTGTTGAAGAGCGCCTGGACAGCTTGCGCACGGGAAAAGAGGAGAGACTTGGACGTGCAGGGTCCGTGTCAATGTGCAAGCAGGGCATTGGTGAAGAGCGTTGGGTCATCGTGAGCACCAGAGAAGAGGCGAGTCTTGGACATGCGGTGTTTGTGTCGAGGTGCTACCTGAGGCACTGTTGAGGAGTGCCTGGGTAGGATGTGCACCGAATTGGAAGTAAAGTCTCAACAGTGCTGAGGGCGGATCTCGGTGTTGACTAAAACCACCGGAAGTAGGGCCAAGTCATTGGGCCCTTGGAGTGGAGCAGCAGCGGCCCGGACTAGCAGCCCCGGATGAGCGGAACCGCCAGCCCAAGTTTGCTGCACCCCGTGGCGGAGTTCTGGATAAAGGCCCAAGTCGCTGAAGTCGGAGAGGAGAGTGGGGTTTCGCCCCCCCCTTGTAAAGTGGATCACCACCTGGGGTGCAGGCTCGGATGGACACTCTCTCAGCCTCTCACTTCTGTCAGCTGCAAAAGCCTGTTGCTTCGGCTCGGATCTCAGCCCGTGGTGACCCAACGAGGGGCAGTACTGGGGCCGGAGTGGGAAGCAGTGCTTTTGTGTCATGATTTGATCCATAACCGGGGCACTGTTAACGGAGTACCTAAAACTGTTGTATTACACTTTGAAATATTGCTGCTAACAAAATATCGAGCTGTCGCGTGATGCTTGACCTCATTTGTTCCTGACGAACTACATGTTGGTGCGCTAGGCACTGCGTTATTTTTTCCTTACAGATTACCTGATTGTAACGTGGCTCATTGCATTATTTCTTCAATGCACAGTACCTACTTATAACGTGGTGCAGTACATTATTTCTTCATTGCACAGTACAGGATTGTAGCGTGAAGCATTGCTTTGTTTCTTCCTGTTACAGGGCATGCTGGTAGTGATACGCATTGCATTATTCCTTCAATTGCAAAGTACATGACTGTGGTGCTACGTATGGCATTGTTTCTCTGTTGCACTGTACAAGAGAATATTGTTACGCATTGCAGTATTTGTTTTCTTTTGCAACGTGTGTGATTCTAGCAATACCACTGGCCCAACCTTTTGGAAACGGTTAAAAGTGAACTTAACTGTATTGTGAGGTCTTTTCCAATAACCAATTATATAAAGTTTATACTCATTTTATAAACACTTGTGTGGAGTCTATTTGTGGTGACATCATTGGGTTACTGTGAGCGTGGTTGCACATACTGTACACTCGTGCCTTGGAGATAAGCCTGGCTGCTCGTGCCAAGCTACTAAGGGGCTGAGCAGGGCTATCTCAGACAGTGTCCTTACTTAGCCTAAAATTGAAGCGAGGGGTCGAGGACTCCCGCCTCCAGTATTTGGTGGCGGCGGTAAGTGATAAGAAACTCGGCTTCCAACACTGATGTACTCCGAAGTCCTTTTGGAATGTAACTGGTACTTTTGTAAAGCGCTCTGACACCTTTGGGTAAAGTTTGCACCATATAAAATCACATTAAATAAATAAATAAATCCATGTTGACAAGTTGATGTTTGGCCTACATTCTTAGGTACTGAGATCATGGGTTATCTGTCTTGGTAAAAAAAATAACCTGAAGGGCCTTCTTTAAATTGTCTGATTTGGCTTGCTGAATTGAATAGTAGTATTGAAGAAAAAAGCGCTTATATTCAAATTTATGTCCAGTTTAACGAATCTCTAGACACAGCAAGGTGCAATAGCTGTGTTTTTGAAAGATGAAACAATCTCAAGTAGGCCGTGCACTGTAGGTTGTCTAATAAACAGGAGGGATTTCCTAGGGTAGGCTTGGTGGCCATCGAAGAGATTTCGTAATAGCTTAGCTCACATAACCCAATTAATGGCCTCAGCCAATGGACAATAAAGTTGTGCATTTAATTTGCAGAGAGTAAATATAACTGCCAAGGACATCCTGGTGATATATTGTAAAAGGATGGACTTGCTATTTTCTGTAAACCATACCCCTAGATAGTTACAGCTTTATGTGTGTGAATAGGTTAAATGTCCTGAACATCAGCATAGTTCTGAGTTACTCTCACATCTCGAGATGGTCATCACTGTTGTTGTATAGGCATTATCCACCAGCTTATTCTCTTTGTTTTAGATCTTTAGCTCGAAAAGAGCGAGCTTTATAGCCATTTTTACATGGTCAACACCAAGCAAGTCTTTGGCGTGCTGACTAATTGACAATCTCTGTGTTCAGATCCTTGGTGGGATATTGTTTGCCTTCCCCAGTGTTCAACCTATGTCAGCGGAGTACAGATTAAACAAAATACGTTGTGTATAATGTTAGAAGTAAACACAGCAACACAGATGTTGAAGAAGAGCTGGTTTACTCACGTCTTGGTCTCTGCACTGCCAGCCTCTCACACAACGTTCTAACTCAAGCGCCCCACCAACATTCCATGGGCCTGATAACAATGTAAAAAGGAAGGGGTGTGTGGAACATACCATTGCAGATATAACTTTACAAAGGAGATTACAGAACATCTCCCTCTGTAAGGAGGATAACAATAGTTATGAAACAGACCTCTGGGGGAGGCAATGTATATTTAAAGAGCCCTAAGTTACATAGTCCTTTTGCCAACTTGGTGGCTGGCGCACCCTGGTTTCTCTAGCCGCTTGAATGTCCGGAAGATTAACATCTTGGTTTTCCTCACAGTCAGCCATTGGAATGCACACATCGGGGCAGGCTGTTACATTGTCTATGCTCCATGTGCTTCCATCTTCCAGCACCACCGAGTTATTGTTCACTCTCTGTACTCTTGCTGGTTTGGAGAAAGAGGACACTTTTGCACGTCCAATAACAGGTCTTTTGACTACAACCCATTGTCCAACATGGAACTTCCTGCTAGTGGTGCCCCACTTCTGGTCGTACCTGGTTTTGTAATCCATCTGATGTTAATCCACTTTTTTTCTTTCACAGACTCCCTGTCCACCCACACCGGACTACCACCATTCAACCAGTTGGGGCTGAGCTTTGACACCGGATTCCTCCCTTTAAGGGATACGAACGGAGATACTCCTGTCACAGCATTGGTGGAAGAATGATAAGACCATAGTGTTTTTCTTATAGCTTCCTCTACAGGTTCATGCATTGAAACAGCCATTTGAAAAGAGTTCTTCAACATCCTATTTGCCCTTTCCACCATGCCATTAGCTTTAGGACAGTAAAAAGGTGTTCTTATATGTGAAATGGCTAACTCTGACAAGAACTTTTTCATTATATCTGACGTAAATTGAACGCCATTATCTGTTACCAGGGTGCTCGGTATACCTTCTGTTGCGAATACCTCCTGCAAAAACTCCATCAAGTCTTGTGTAGTTATTGAAGGTACAAATTTGGTACTGATCCAATGAGAGTGGTAATCTATGATTACAAACATAAACCTCTGGTTGGTGTTAAGTAAGTTCATGGGACCTATTATATCAATCCCCAACTTGTCCCATGGTTTGCTTGGTACCCCTACTGGAATGAGTGGTGCCTTGTGTATTTACTTTAGATTTGTCACATCTTCCACACGCTTCACAGTCTTTTACCGTGCTCTCCACCAACCCATCCATCCTAGGGAACCAATAATGTTGTCTGACCTTACCCTTCGTCATGCTTCTTCCAGGATGACCTTCGTGCGCTAACGCTATGTGTCTTTCATGCCACCCGGAGGAATGACTTTATTCCCTCTTCAAACCTGACCATTCATGTTGGATAACTCATTTCTCACTGCCCAATATGGTTTAAGGTTTTCAGCTAACTCAATGTTATGCTCAGGCCACCCTTCCTCAATCAACTTCCTAAATTTTTTTAACACCTGGTCACTTTGGGAGTCTTTCTCCCACTCCTCCTTACTGATTGCCGGGTGTCCTACTGTGAGAATTGCCTCCTCTGGTGGACCACCCATGTTGTCCTCCCCCTGTATAGGCAACCTTGACATGCAGTCTGCTATGGTGTTTTTCTCACCGGCCACATAACACATGGTGAAATTGTAACCTTGCAATGCCAAAATCCATTTTGCAATGCGTGGAGTGGCCCTCTCAATGTTCTTTGTAGAGAATAAGGGAATTAGTGTCTTATGGTCGGTCCTCAGGGTAAAGGGGATTACCCATAGGAAGAATTTAAAGTGATTTATGGCCCAATAACAAGCTAGAGCTTCTCTTTCGATGGTAGAGTAATTAGACTCTGGGTCCTTCAGTGCCCTGGAAGCGAAAGCAATTACTCTCTCGCATTCGCCAACCCTTTGAGTAAGGGATGCCCCCAGGCCCTTGCTACTTGCATCTGTAGTCAGTGTGGTTTTTTCTTTGGGATCAAACATGCCTAAGGTGGGTGCCTTGGCAATGGCTGACTTTACATACTTGAATTCCTTTTGGCACTCACAACTCCACTCAAAAGTACTACCCTTTTTCAAGAGCTCCCTTATTGTGCATGTGTGACTAGAAAAGTTTTCGATGAACTTGGTCATGTACTCCACCAATCCCATGAAGGATCTGAGCTCATCCTTGTTAGAAGGAGCGGGCGCTAACATTACTGCTTCCACCAGGCTGGTTTTAGGCTTAATTCCTTCTCCTGAAATGGTGTGCCCTAGGTAAGTTACAGACTTTACCCCTATCTTGCACTTGTCCTTTTGGGTAGTAAAACCTGCTTTACTCAATTTGTTCAAAACTTCTCTTAAGTTCAAGTTGAGCTCACCCTCTGAGTCTCCATAAATTAGTATATCGTCCTGGAAGCACAGGACTTTACCAAGACCTTCTAGGATGTGCTGCATAATGCGTTAGAAAACCGCCGCCGCGGACGCCAACCCGAATGGCATACGGTTATATTGGTATGCCCCAAATGGCGTAATGAAGGAAGTCAGGCTTTTTGACTCTGGATGTAGGGCAACCTGGTGGTAAGCTGCCAAGAGGTCCAAAACACTGAAGAATTTCGCACCTTTCAACACACTGAGCATCTCATTTATTCTAGGGAGAGGATGCCTCTCTACCCAGATGTTAGCATTGAGGTCCCTGAGATCCACACACAGACGAATCCCTTTGCCCCCTCCTTTTGAAGCTACCACAATGGGGGCGAGCCACTCCGAGCTATCAATTTTTTCAATTACCCCAATGGATTCCAATTTCTCCAGTTCATTTTTTAATGTGTCTCTCACCACCAGCGGCACCGATCTAGCATTATGTACCATAGGCTTGTAATGCTTCTTCAGTTTTATCTTATGGAGGAAACCTTTCAATAATCCTAACTCACTTGAAAATACCTTGGGGTAATCCTCACAAACTTCAGTACCTATGCTTGGTTGTTCTATCAAGTAAACTGGCTCGAGGGCATTAGGATCTAATTTGATGCCTAGGTCTTTTTGATGTTTCCACCCCAGTAAGCATGAACCTTTCTTAGTTAAATACACTTTCCCCACAGTGACTCTATCCTTGAATCTGATGTGCATAATGACCATTCCTACCAAGGGTATAGGGTCATGATTGTATCCTCCTGGGTTGATATCTGGGGGTAACACTTCATATTCTTTGTCAACAGACCTTGTTTTAAATGTAGTTTCATTTATAAGTGTGTAGGGTGAACTAGAATCTGCATATACATTATAGGGCACATTGTCAAGCATAATCTCACACTCAGGGTAATCACACTCAGAACTCTCAAGAAGTTCGTTAACCTGGAATACAATGTCCCCTCTAGGTTCCTCCTCATCCAAAATCACATGGGTCACCTCTTTTTTCATGTCATGACATACCTTGGTAAAATGTCCCCATTTGTTGCACTTCCTACACATAGCTCCCCTTGCTGGACACTTCACACTATTTGCTAGGTGACTGGGATTGCCACAACGGAAACATTTCAACTTTTGGGTTTCATCACACAGGAAGGAACTTCCTTTTTGTACATATTTGCTTTTGTCATGCTTATTAGACACTCTCAGTATTTCTTCCTCACAAACTTGTTTCACTTCAACAGCATCCTTCATCTCATTCATGCAGAATGCCGTGTGCTCGATGCTTTTTGCTATATCCACAGCTTGTTTCAAATCTGGGGCATCTGCTAGTAACTTTTCTTGTATCTTTTTATCTGATGTGCACCTAACCAATTGGTCCCTGATCAGGGAATCAGTGAGGTTTCCAAAATCACAAGTGGAAGACAAACCTCTAAGGACTGCTATATAATTCACAACTCTCTCATACTTCCCTTGAGACCTTGAAAATAATTTTTGTCGCTCCAAAACTACGTTAATTTTCTTCCCAAACTGGGCATCTAGTTTCCTCAAAGCAACTTGATATACATCTGGTGGAGCATCACCATCATCTCCTCCTCCACTGCTTTCGCTAATATTTTCGGGTAAATTATCATAAATTTCTCTAGCATGCTTTGCCAAGTTATGTAGCAAAATATGCAACTTCCTGACAGATGAGAACCCTTTCCTCCAATAGCTATTAAATAGGACTCAAAAATCCTTACCCAATTTTTCCATGGAGTGAGAGGTTCACCGTCCTCATTTAGGAAAGGAGGTGGTTGTGACATTGACATTGCTGTAGCCATTTAATGAATTAAGCTAGGAATGAGTGCCAAAGTGTAAGTATATGAGCAGGTACAGTGGCTGAAATTACCTAGCTACAACACTTTACTCACATATAATGCCCTAAATCAATTTGCCTAACATTTGGGTATACAGAAATGTACAACACAATTATGCCATTTCATCACCTTCACAGGACTGGACTTCTCTGGGATGATAATTTAGCATCAAGATACATTTAAATCCTTTCACACACCCAGTTTCCAATGTCAATGGCCACACTAAATTTTTACAAGTCTTACGATTACTGTGCCTATCAGCGTGAATACCAAGGAGAGAATCCTGACAGGCTTCCTGGTTATGAGCTGTGCCTGTCAGCGTGGTCAATAAAATATTTCCTTTCCTCACTTAAACACCAATAGGCTTTTTAATGGCTGTGCCTATCAGCGTGATTACCAAGGATAGAGTCCTGACAGGCTTCCTGGATATAAGCTGTGCCTGTCAGCGTGGTCAATAAAATATTTTCTTTCCTCCTTAAACACCAATAGGCTTCTTAATAGCTGTGCCTATCAGCGCGTAGCCAACCTCAGCGATAATCAGGGTCCCATCAGGAAATGCTTAACTGCAGCCTGACCAGGTGCTTTCTCTGTCACCCCTGCGCCACGATTCACACACAGGGTGCCCTCTCCTGCCCAAAGAGCGTTCGCGACCTCCTCAGCCTTACTGCGCAGCTGACAGAACACTGGGCGCCTCGCACGACAGACTCCGCCCGTATTTCAATCAATTTCCTCTCCCATCAAGTCTCCTCACACGACTTGTACACGATGGAAAAGAAGAACGGCTGCACTGTTACTTTGGCACCGTACTACCACTTAATGAAACAGAAAATTTGTGATAAACTTCGGCTCAACTCGCCGACCTTACAGTAACATATAACGCCTTTGCAGTCGTTACTCCTACAAATGTCACAGGCTGACAGTTCACGGAGTGGGCGCTGTCCGGTCACATCAACTGAACGCAGACACTACTTTAAAAAAACGCCTTCCGTAAATGTCTTTAATCCAGACACCACAGGGAACAAGGCGTCGCTCACAGTGCGGTACAATCAATAAACGCACCTGTCTCACCGGCAGTCTCTCACTATACGCCTGTCGTTGAAATCATTACGCTTCCAATTTCTTTTGACTCACGGTTTTCTCTCGGAACGGTGTCTTGGCTCACGGCAGTGCTGTATAAACGGGGGAAGACCAGGACCTGCCCCCCGCGCAGCCCTGTGGCCAAATTGTTAGAATTAAACACAGCAACACAGATGTTGAAGAAGAGCTGGTTTATTCACGTCTTGGTCTCTGCACTGCCAGCCTCTCACACAACGTTCTAACTCAAGCGCCCCACCAACATTCCATGGGCCTGATAACAATGTAAAGGGGAAGGGGTGTGTGGAACATACCATTGCAGCTATAACTTTACAAAGGAGATTACAACATATAATTTTTCACAGCAAGCTGGCAACTGAGATTATTACAGTGGGTGTCCACGCTCCCTGCGGAGTTTCTTCCTGTGGGAGATCTTGCATAGTATAAAGTGCTGGTAGCCACCTTTATTTCTAGTTTTATTCATGCAAAACATATCCCAAAACAGGTACATGCTGACAATGAAGCACACTCAATGGCATTAAAGTGGCCCCAAAGGCACCTACAATAGTTTTTGATTTTAATGCAGTCTGTTGAATGACTCCAACAAATTACTAAAAGTCTCCAGGTCAAATCATAAGTTTTTAAAGCTTTATTGTAGTTTTCTTCAATTCAAATAAAAAAGATTGATTAAAATGCATCTGTTGCATTAAATGACATCATACTTAAATAATTATAAAAGTTAGTATATGTTCCATTTGATGAAGGAGTGCAAAATAGTGTTAACTAAAATACCAATAAACGTTAGTTTAGTTGTTACAGCTAACTTCTGATGTGTCTATTATTGTGAATATTTTGCAATTGAAATGATGGTGATATGATCTATAGAATTTTGTTTTCCTGGCATAGGCCAAATTATGCCTCGGCTCCACCTTGTAATTGTATGGCAGCATTAATAAAATACTCCACCTTGTATATGTATGGCTGCAATCATGCTATTCATATTTTGTTTAGATGTTTCATTGATACCACATTTATGAAAATTTGCTCTCTTGCTCTGTCTTGACAGGATCCTCTCTAATAACTCTGGAAGAAGCCTTTGGTTGCTTTTCAAGGCACATTCTGCTGGCTCACTGTATCCTATACATTGATGACTTTTCAGTGGGTATTTACCTAGAGTTAATATGATATTTTCAAAGACAGTAGGTCAGAGGGGAACTTATTAGTATTGATTTAGGGAATAATGCGATAATGATGGTGTTGTATAAAGTTTTATAACGTTGTGTTATGATTTGACAAAGTAGTGATACATTTGTACACCCTGTGCTGAATGTGCAATTTCCATTGCGTTCCATTGTGAAATGTATTATAAATATTTCATGACCTGACTGGCAGATCATCGGCTAGTTATGGGGTAGTTCGTCTTCAACACCTATATGACCATAATGGTTTCCGATAATTCGAAAGCCTACAACTCTCTTTTGAAATTCCATGTCAGCTGGTATTCAAATATTTGCAGATCAGGGACTATTTTTTTAGATGCCAAGCATTACAAATAGTGGTGAGTTTTGAAGTATGGGCATGTCCGTATGGTGAATCACGGAAATCATTAATTAGTAATATGTATCGGTGCTTCTGTCAGTGCAGAAAGGATAGCACTGAAAAACTAGCAATAAAACGGGGCAATGCTTTGGGGTCAGAGATCACCACCAGAGTAGTTAATTGTCCACTAAAAACATTAGATAGATCAGTACACTCTGTCACCCTAAAACTGCAATAATTCTGCACAATATGCATGTTATATTATACTCAAGGGAGGATTGGTAACTGGGCCCAGAAAGTTGGAAGCGATGAAGGAGACAGGAGCAAATGTTCAGAATGTGGTCTGACTGCTGCAAGTATAGTACATATTTTTACCACATGCCCAGAGTTAGGGACATACTGGAATAAAATACAGCATATTATGATTATTTATTAGATTATTATTTATTAAAGTGAAAGAAATCATGTTGGGTTATAAAGAAGCTAGCTCTGGCCTGAGATCCTTTTTCTCTATTATTCTTGTTGCTGCTCGACTCGCTATAGCTAGGGCTTGGATTTTTACCCCAAGCACCCCTGCGCGGCAGAATGGTGGACAATTATGATGGAAACTTATGAAAGGGAGAAGGGCAAGGCCAGAGCTAGAGGAATACCTTCTCTGAGGACATTCGACTCTATATGGGGCAGATTAGCACAGGATTATTAGGCTAGACTGGGGGACTGATTACAAATTATAATTTGTATTTTAAAACTTTTTTTTTGCTTTGTTTTTTTTTCTTTTAATTTGTATTTTTGGCTGTTAAGTTGGTACCCTCACTAAATGTTGTGATTTATATGTATTGTCTTTGTATTATTTTAGTGTTGTATTATAATGCACAATGTTTAAATATTGTCCTCTTTTGACAATAAAAAAGTATACAAAAAAGACATTTATTATGAAAAAGTATGTTTCTGGGTGTGAGTCAGATCTTTTTATTACTCTTTTCTGAGCCTCTATGATGCAGTCGTTTTTCTATTGATTTACTGAACACTCTGGAATTATTTTATTTTTCATATTTTGCTCATTGTTGCACCTATTTTAAATGCTTAGTCTTATGAAATATTTATTGAGACTATGGACCAGATGTAGATAATCAGCATTTACCGATTCTAAAATACCGAATTATACAGATTCAGTATTTTAGAATCGGTAAATGCTATGTAGGTATCCAATCGGTAAATTTTACCGAATCTGTAAAATTTGGCAAATACCGAATCAGTATTTACCGATTCGGTATTCCCCATTCATTCCTATGAGCCTTTAGGCCCATAGGAATGAATAGGAATTACTGAATCGGTAAATACCGATTCGGTAAAAGGGGGAAACATTGAAGGGTGGCAGGGTGTCACTTTGACACCCTGTTGCACCCCTGAATTGTGTATGGGTGCACATGTGGCACACATAAATGGCCTGAGGGAATGTATGTCTGCCACATGGCACTGTTATTATTTGCATACATTTGCATTTTTTAGGGTTTTCGAAATTTACCACCAACTTGTAGTTGGTGATAAATAACGAATCCTAAAATGGGAAATTCACTCATCCTACATATCATGTTTAGGTAAGTTACCGAATCGGTAATTAAGAATCGGTAATTTACTGATTCCTTTAATTATCGATTCAGTAAATTACTGAATCCTTAATTTAGGCCCATACATATGAAAAGCCTAATTCCGGCCGGTAACGGTCGAAATTCGGTAATTTCACAGTTACCGACCAGAATTAGGATTCCTACATCTGGCCCTATTTGTGGTATTCAGATTTTCATAGGTGCCCCTGAACAAAGTAATGTGACTTTTAGTAGGACGGAATGCATTGTAATTGATTGAGACATTTTGTTAGTATATTATAAGATTTGTAGTTTGAGAGTGCACAGTTGTGTGAAGATATGAATTATCCTGCACATAAGATTTTTGATTATGCACTTTTGATTTTCAAGACATTAGTTGGCTTTATTACCGTGATTGGATTTGTCAAAATCCAAGATCTGGAGATTTATTGTTCAACTTGTCTGCAAAATGTGTGTATGTTTTGTGAGGCGGCGCATACATACTGCGTTTAGGATCTGTGAATTCATAAGAATTCTTAATTGAAAGCATTTTATGTTAGATTGTTGATTATTCATTCTTTAGTTCAAAGGAGTAAACGTGCTTGGAATAGATTACAACTGGTCAAAAACCTGCCTTAGAGGGAATTATAGCTCTATGAGAGTGCTGAGTTCTTCAATTGTTTTATAAAATTTACTTTTCTTTTCTTCTTATTTAAGTTAAACTGAAGAGTGATTTTTCTGTTTTTGTGTGTGGTTTGCAAGGGTTGAGGGCATTGTGTTTATTTCATTCACAAAACGGTTAATTGGCAGCTGAGAGCTGCACAGAAATTGCACAGGAATGCTACATGTCACAACAAAAAGCGCTGTCATTGGTCCGCTGACTGTGATTGTTTGACCTTTTCTAAAGCTACGCTGTGACTGGTTGATTATTTAGTTTTATGTGGCTTGTGCACAGTTTCAATAAGAAACACTAGGCTCTGTACTGAAATAGCCTAAAGTTCCTATGATTCCTTTAAAGGAAGATAAAAAGATTCCCCCTGAAAATTACCTTGTGTACGAGATGATGGTGGATGTGGTTTTAATACGTTCATCTGGGTAAAAGAGTTGCATGAGATCACATCTGATAACAAGAACATGCAATTTCATTTAGATAGTGCCTAATAAAATTGAGGGTCTCTAGTTGGTAGAAGTAGGTATCTTTGTCCAAGTAGGGACACTTCTTCCTAGTCAGGGTAAGGGGGATACACTTCTAAAATAACCCCTGCTCACCCCTTTGGTAGCTTGGCACGAGCAGACAGGCTTATCTTAGAGGCAGTGTGTAAAGCATTTGTGAACACATACAATAATACAGTGAAAACACTAAAAATGTTTAGAAAGTTTGTAAAATAAAGTTTAGAAAAATAGGTAAAATTTATCTAAACCAAACAAGACCACAATGGCAAACATCCACAATACAGTAATAAAGATATAATTTTTAAATGGTAAAACTATAGTTTGTTCAAAGCAAATTGCAGACGCAACACTTTTCACACAAATTACCTTGGATGCGTTGTGTGCATAAACAAACTGTCGCAGGGAAGGTGGTGCATTTGTTTCTTACACCCACGGAAGGTGATATATTGACTCCTTACTTCAGGGGAGGTCATGCGTTGGTGCCTTACTGCCTCGCAGGGGTGATGATGCGTCAGTTCCTTACTGAAGGGGAGGTGATGCGTTGGTTTCTTCCTGTGTGAGGAAGTGATACGTCCGTTTCTTACTGCGACCCCGGTGGTCTTGCCAGCGTGGTGTGCACATGAAGCAGATGTAAAACTCAAAGAGTTAGCAAAACAACATGAGATCGATTTGTAAAATATGAGGGGTTTACATAGAAACTTTAGAAAAGATTTGAATGAAAATGAAGTGAAGAAAATGGTTCCACTGACTGCTCTCCTCACAGGTCATAAAATATCACGTGCCAATGTTATGCCTGGCACTAGCCTGTGGGTGGGATGACACCTTTCCTCTCCCTGACAGTGAAAAGGTTCCCTGGATTAATCATACTCATTTGTGCAGCAGTTCCTGTATTGCCTATTTATTTATTTATTTATTTATTTATATAGCGCCTGAATCAACCCCCGAAGGGTTATCTCTCTGTGCTTCGGACAAGCAACAAGAAGAGCTGAGAAACTGGAACAGAATCAAAACCAGAAAATAATGGTCTTAAGGTGCTTTCTGAATTCAAGATGGTCAGCGCATTGTCTAAAGTGAATGGAGAGCTGATTCCAGTAAAGAGGGCAGAGGTGGAAGAACACCTTCCCACCCATCCTAGCTTTCCTGACTCAGGGGACCACAAGAAGGTAATTGGTTCCTGAGCAGAGGGACCTGGAGGGCGTGTACGGCGTGATTTCTCGGCAAGATAGTTGGGCCGAGGTTGTATATGGCTTTGTGAACAGTGCAGCAAACTTTAAACTTAACCTGCTCGCATAATGGGAGTGACGGAGATGGGAGTGACGGAGAAGAGGGCGGGAGGCTGTCCTGGGGGAGGGGGGGCGTTCAAGACCATTCACGCCACGGTGTTCTGGACCACCTGCAATCTACAGAGCGAGGACTCATTGGCTGAGAACAGGAGGCCATTGCAGTAGTCCAGACAACTCAGTATAAGTGCCTGCTTCAGAAGTTTCCAAGTTGAATCAGGAATCAGGGGAAAAACTTGTCATAATAGGCCCAGCATTTGAAAGCAGGAGCCAGTTGTCTGAGCAGCCTGCTCCTTCGAGGTGGGAGCCTGGTCCAGGCGAATGCCTAGGTTCTTAACAAGGGACTTGGGGGTGAGGGAGCACCAATGTCCCTAGGCCACCATTCAGGAGTCCACAGTAAGGGGGCATCTCCGAAGAGCAAGATCTCAGTCTTCTCGACATTGAATTGGAGGAAAATACATCTCATCCAATTGGAAATAGCCCTCATACAAGAGGAGAAGGCAGACTGAACAGAATTTGCTAAAAGGAAATAGCAGCTGTGTATCATCGGCATCTGAAATAGGAATAAAATCACAAGTCCTAAGGAGATTGGCCAAGAGAGCAACATAGATAATAAACAAGGTGGGGCTCAAACAGGAATCCTGAGGTACTCCCATGGTAAGTTTCATAAATGCAGAACGATAACAGCTGAGATTGATGGTCTGAGAACAGGAGGATAGAAAGATCATCATCCACTGGAGGGCAGAACCTCTGAGTCCAATCTCCTCCAGTCTCCTGAGCAATATCTGATGCCAGACCATGTCGAACGCAGCATAAAGGTCCAAGAGCACCAAAATCGTAGATTGGCCTTTGTCCCAGGTCATCCGGATGTTATTTGTGACCTCTAGCAGCTCTGATTCTGAGCTGTATTTGGGCCTAAAGCCTGACTGGGACAAATCTAGGCTGCCAGTGAGTTTGACAGGGTCAGACAGATGTTTGTTGATGTGCTTTTCTAGTAATTTGCTCAGGAGGGAGGTGGCGAGATTGGACGGAGATTGGAGAGATCATTCAGGGGAGCCTACAGCAAACAGTCCCACAGTGCCCCTCTCTACCCATGACCAAGGCGGCAAAATGTTTTTCACCTTTGTGCCGATCTCCTGTGCCCAGGGAAGTGAGCAGACCTCCCTCCTCTTTGGTCACTCAAAACTAGTTCTGGGATAACTCCACTAGGATTGCTGCCTGGCTGGTTAACAGGAAAATAGATGGGAGAAGCCCACATGTGAGCTACATCCGCCTGTGACAGGGCAGGCCCACTTGAACATAATTACATTGCTCTTCATTTTGGCAAGTGAACAAAACACCTCCCAACACTCAAGCTTTTTGTCTAACCTCCGAGTGCCCCTTCACACATTATCAGGGATACATTCAGCTGTGAGATATAGCTGAAAGCTCAAACAAATGGGCTTCAGAGGTGCTACACAGGCTAGTGTCAACTTTTTAAAAGTAGCTCTGTAAACGTTTTGTTACAAATTTGACTTCATAAATAAATTGGATTTGCCAATTTTGACATGCTTTAGTGGTCAAAGCTCATTCATTGGGGTGTGGTTAGCAGAGTCCTGGTACACTAAAGTAAAAAGCCACTAGCATCAGTCGAACACAAAATTAAATGTGTATGCCACAAAGAGGCCTTTTGTACATCTGATTCTTCTGTAGATGCTTTAGGGTCTATCCAACTAGGAGATGTAACAGCATGCATGTGGCCAAATTACTTTTAAGGCAGTTGATTGCTAGATTCAGCATGCCTATCTCTATTGACAGAGGAACCTATTTGAAGAATAAGATTGTAAAACAATGGACAGGTTTGAAAATTAAACACAAGTTCCACTACAGTTAGAGACCAGAAACATTGGGTATGGTTGAGAAAATAAATGGAACTTATAAAATCCAGAATGGCTAAGATGCATGCCTCAATCAGTTTGAAATGATCTGATTCATTTCCACTTGTGTTAATGGGCATTAGAAGTGTTTTAAAAAAAGGCTTTTCTTTCTCCACATAAAGTGCTCATATGGAAGGCTATCAGAATCTGTCCATTCCCTTTGGTGGGCTTATTTCAAAACTGATGACTTTGTAGTGGATTACTACAAATGTGTGTTCTGGTTCTCATCAGGTGAATGTATGCAATGCTGTCAGCTAAATAGGTTCTCTGTCATCAACTACAGCCTGGTAATAGGGTGCTGGTAAAGAAGAATGTTTGAAGAAACTGTTTGAGCCATGGTAGAAAGACCCCCACCAAATATTAATTGTGACTAACACTCCTGTGAAGTGTGCTGGAATCTGACAGTTAATCCATGCAGCTCACATGAAGGGTGTGAATGCTTCAGATGAAAAAGTGATGACAACAACAACTGATTGTTTCAAGCTCCAGTTCACTGTGTGGATCTGGAAAAAGTTCCATAGGGTAGTGAAGAAAATGAAAGTAAAAATCAGCAACAAGAAGAAAAATATTACAATGTAATGAACTAGAAGAACAACATATAAGGACTCCAGTTTGTGAGAAAAGTGTAAAGCTGATACCTAGAGTAAAAAAAAAGCAAAGTGGTTTACAGTGAGCAGACTGCAGATGCAGATGTACACAGAAATCCAGTTCCATTTGTAGAAGATTCAGCAATACAAAAGAGTCTGAAGATGTGAATGTACATTGAGGAGTTAAATGGTCTAAATCAGGGAGAAGAAGCACATGTTTGCACTTGAAGACTCAGAGTCCAGGGTCAACCGGAGAATATTCAGAAACGAAATAGGTTCTGCAAATTGTGAGAATAAATCACCTGCAGCTGACAGTCTTACGCAAGAGAGAGTGCCAACAGAACGTATGCATCTCCTGAAGAGACCTATTTAGCAGAATCTCTGCAAATGAATAATCGGAAGCAGAAGTGCATAACATGACTATTTCTGCTAATCCATTTTTAAGGAAGAGCCACTTTGATTTTTTTAAATAATTTTTTATCTCAGTTTCAGAAGAATAATCTCCTGAACATCCCCTTCTGGGGAGACAAGCATTGCATTGCGAGCTTCTGCCCAGGCTCTCAGTGCCTTTTGCAGTTCCACTTTCATAATAAAGTCTTTAGTAGACAGCTCAACACCCTTGCAAAATTCCTTGAGTTGGACCACCTAGTAGGTCTCCAGACTGGCTAGCTCAAAATTAATCTTTGCAGGTGCAGATGCTGCTTCTCAAGACAGAGACATGATATTAGGAAGAACAAAAATGCCAATCAGAGGAAATTGAAAAGGGTTCTAATTGTTATGGATATTGAGTAGTAGTATACATCCTTGTAACGCACTGCAACAACACAAGTCCTATCCTCACTGCTGATCACCAATATTAGAAATTGGCTCTATAGTTGGCAGAGGTATGCAGTCTATCCAAGTAGGGTCCACAATCCTAGTCAGGGTAAATCAGATTTAGACCCTTAATTAACCTATTCTCACCCTCTGGTAGCTTAGCGCAGAGCAGTCAGGCTTAACGTAAGAGGAAATGTGCAAAATATGTGTGTAACACTTAAAGCAGTGAAAATAGCACACACAAATATACTAGACCAGAATAGAAATATAGAGCTTAATTTATTGAGCAAAATAAGACCAAAAATAAATAAATCCAGAACCAGAGTTGTCTACAAATATATGGCTAGATGTAAGACCCTAAATTGCATGCTCAACCAGGATTGTGACCCATTTGCGCATGAAAAATGTTCCTGTGCCATGTACAATCCCTAAATAGCAAGTCGCAATTTCTGTGCGACTCGCTATTTAGGAATTGCAAGTCGCTATTAGGAAGGGGCTTTCGCTTCTAATAGCATCTGAATTTCAAAGAATGAATGTTTTGTGACCTTCTTCAAGAGGGTGACAATGCATTCGCAATCTGGAAGGGGTCCCCAGGGGGACCGCTTTCCCTATGTGACTGTCTCTAACGAGATTTTTTACTGGCACACAGTGGTCCCAGAGTCCACTGCCTGCCTTTAAAAAATGAAATAAAAATGTTTCTTTTTTTTTTTTAAATGCATCCCGTTTTCCTTCAAGGAAAATGGGCTGCATTTTAAAAAAAACTGCTTTATTTAAAAGCAGTCCCAGACATGGTGGTCTGCTGGGCCCAGCAGCCCACCATAACTGGGAGGGTCTGTCATTCCCGATTGGCTTGCAAATTGTGACAGGCTCATTAATATTAATGAGCCTCGCAATTTGGGACCCAATTGGGGATTGCAAACAGTGTGGAACACACTGTTGTACATGGCATATTGAGACTCGCAAATGAGTCGCAATTTGCGAGGCGCAAATTTGCGCATCATACATCTGGCCCATAGTGCTTAAAAGCAAAAAAAAGCCAACTGGAGCTATCTAGTCATGCTTGACCGGGTAAAATCTGAAAGCTCAGGCGAACCACGGTGCAGAGGAATCAACCTTGTCTGGCTGACAAAGTACCTTGTAGGGGGTTGCTTAGAAGAGGTGTGTGTGTGTCCCAGAGTGGATGAGCTGTAGTGTTCTGTGTTTTGAGCTGGTCTCATGCGGTGAGTAGATGGTTGTGGTGGGCGTCTGTAGGTGTGAGGAGACTGCAGGGGTCTGAGGGTTGAGGTTTGAAGTTCCTGTAGGTGGTGGATATCTTGTAGTTGATGTAGTCTGCAAGACTGTTTTAGAGTTCCTGGGATGGGGAGATTGTGTTCTCGGTGTCTGATGGCAGGAGTACTCTCTGACATTGTGGAGGAGTGCCTTGCTGTGGTTGGGGATGGCTTTAATGCGGCCTGCCAGGATGCATATTTTTGTGTCCTTTGGGTGTTGGTGGTATTTGGTGAGGGCTGACTTGAAGGTGGCTCTGTCTGATTTTTTGAATGTCTTTTACAGGCTGGTTGTGGAGCTGACCTTTCCCAGGATGCTTGTTTCCAGTCCAGGGAAGACATGGCTTGGCAGTTTGGGCTGGACTGTTCCCATGAGACACAGGGTCAGACTGATTTGCATATGGCGATGTCTGAACTGGGGTGGCGGAGTGAGCTAAAGAATGATGATGGATTAAACCCAGGTCAGTTGACTGGGGGTGCATGCTTGCTATGTTCAACACTCCATCCATCATCCCCTTTGGTTTTGCTTTAATTACCCAGAGAGGCAGCATATATTGTAACAATTGTAGAGTGTTAATCTTCTTGAATGAATATGGCAATGCCTCAAACAGTGATTTGTTGAGTTTAAAGTACTGCTAATTTGTTTTCATAACTAAGCTTCTCTAGTGGAAACACTATCTGTTATGGTATGTTATTGTTTGTTATCTTATGATATGGTATGTCGATTTGTATAGCACACTAATCACCTAGAAGGGTATCCACATTCTTGGTCATGTGTGTAAGTGTGTGGTCATCAATGTGCTTATTTCAAGAGCCAGGTTTTCAGCTTCTTGCAGAGCTAAATAAGTGAGGAGGAAGCCCTCATATGTTGAGGGAGGTCATTCACTGTTTTATGTGTGATGTAAGAAATGAAAAACTTCCAGTGTTGCTTTTGCAGATGCATGATTATGTACTAGTGAGGCAGAGAGTAGGTGTATGGTGGGTTGGTGAACTTGTATGGGCCTGTTCAGGTATTATGGTCAAGTGTTATGAAGGGCTTTATTTGTGTATGTGAGAAGTTTCAATTGGTGGAACTTGAGAATGGCATAGAAAGTGTTGCTGTAGTCCATCTTGCTGATAATAAGTGCTTGCACAAATGTCCATCTGGTGTTCTGAGGCAACAATTTGAAGATCCTTTGTATCTTGTGTAGGATCTGAAAGGAGGTTTTGCGCATTGCTTTGACTTGAGTCATCATGTTGAGTTTGTCGTCTAGGATGATCCCTAGATTTCCTGTGTGGTATGTGACTGTGCATGTGGGTGTTGGCCATACCTCTGATGACCACCAGGTAGAGACCCATGGGGAGTTTTTATTGCAGAAGACCAATACTTCCGTATTATTGGAGTTTATCTTCAGGCGGATGTTTCACATGTTATGTTATGTTATATCCATTTGAAGCACGCTCGGATACTCATGAGTGTCCCGGCGCGATGCCAGAGGGGTACAAGGAGAAGCTATCAAGCAAAGAAGTGAGTCTTATGTTTCCTTTTGAACACAGCCGGGTCTTGGATGGACTACAAAGCAAGGGGGAGGGAATTCCAGGCTGCACTTGCCTTCACCACAAAAGAGCTACCACCCACCCTCTGGAGCTTGAAGCGTGGAACTCGAGCCAAGCGCAGGGACGTAGATCCGAGCGCACCCGAAGGAAAGTAAAAGGAGAAGCGCCTCTGAAGATAAAGGGGTCCATAACCATGGAGAGCATGGTGGGCCAAAATCAGAAATTTGAACTTGACCCTGTCAGTGACAGGCAACCAGTGAAGAGAGCCCAACTGGAGAGCCACACTGTTCTCGTCGTAATGCCCAATAACAATCTGGCCACCACATTTTGGACCACCTGGAGTTTTTTAAACAGGTAGCCAGGGGCACCAGCATAGAGGGCATTGGCGTAATCCAAGCGTGATAAAATCAAAGCACATGTGACAGTTTCTCTTGCTCCTTGCGGGAGGAGTGGAAAAAAATCCTCAGAGTCTTGAGGAGGCCGAAACAGCATCCGGCCAGTTTCTTAACATGTGTTGTAAAAGAGAGACTCTCATCGAACCACTCTCCCAGGTTTTCAGCAGGGCTGTCCCGAAGAGAGGGGTAGAGGAGAGTCAGGAAGGCACAGCTGCTCACGGAAGTCAGCGGGAAACTTGCCATAGAGCGGAATTTTGGATTTTTGTTCATTGCACTTGAGTTGTGCATCGGCCAGCCATTTAAAGCTGGAAACTGAGCACTGTTGCGCCGCTGAGATGGAATAAGATGTTTTGTCCCAGGTAAACAGCAACTGCGTATCGTCCGCATAGTTCCTCTGCCAGATATATCAATGGCATAACATAATGTTAAAGAGGAGCGGGCTAAGGGAGGAGCCCTGCAGGACTCCAATGGTTACCAGCTGAGGGGAGGAGGAAGGAGAAAGGAGGGAGCCAAATCTGCTCAACCCGCTCCTCCAGGAAAGACCTAAGCCAACTCCAAAACGCTCCTGATACACCAATCTCTGCAAGTGGGGCCAAGAGAAGAGCATGTGGGACCGTATTGAATGCCACCGAGAGGTCCAGCAAAATTAATGCTGCCCTCCTGCTGGCGTCGAGGCACTCCCGGATAGCCTCTGCCACCTCTACTAAAACAGTCTCAGTGCTGTGAGAGACCCCTGAGGAACAGTCGCTCTCTGGAGAGACAGATTAACAATACAGTTCACATCTGTGTGCACACTCTCTGCCACAGCTGCTAAGAGCCTGGCCGGGCAGGAGTCCGAAGGAGAGCCAGACTTGAGCCCCCTGGGGGTTTTAAGAGATTTTAAGGGGTAGACTGCTCTAAAAGCTGACAGAGAGCAGGTGGAGGCGGAGGTTTGCACTGCCAAAGGCCCTACACGGCAGCCATTACCAGAAGGAAATGTAGCCTGTATGGCCTGAATGTTATCTCTGAAACAGCATGAGAGTGTGTTATACCAGGCGAGAGAAGATGGAATCACACTCACTTAAGCCTGTGGTGACGTTTAATTCTGCACTATGGCAAAGATTTCTTTGGTGTTGTTCCTGGCAGAATCAATGCGAGCTGTAAATAATTGGCCTTTAGCTACGGCGCTGGCATCATAGTAAATTTTTTGCATTGCTCTGAGCTTCCTCTTGGCTATGGGGTAGTAGCTGCTCCTGTGCCTGGTTCGCTACAAAATCTTGCAGTCATGCTTAGCAGCTTTAAGAGACGAGTTGAACCAAGGTTTAGAAGGCGCATCTCTAGCGGGTCTGACGGGCCAAAGAGAGGCTACAGATTCAACCGCCCTCGCCACCCAACCGGTGAACTCCGACATACACTCCTCCAATTCACCTGACAAAACAGGCCTAGAGCGCTCCAAAGCCTGTTTGAATTCCAGAGGGTCAAGTTTCCCAAAGGCTGGCTTCTGGTAGGAGCGCACCTGTGTCACTGCGCTAGATATCGTCCAAGAAAAATAAGATATTTAATGGTCGGACCAGGCCACCGGGCAGGGATCCCTTATGGAGATAGGGAAATTAGAGCAAATCGGGTCCAATATGTGGCCGGCCTGATGAGTGGGAAGGCGGACATGCTGGCTAAGTTGGGCCATTTGTAATATGTCCAGCAGGTCGGTCACCTCCTTGGTATCAGGTCGGTCCAAATGGATATTGAAGTCCCCCTAGATCATATAGTGCGAGAACCTTACCACCCTAGAGACGATAGCCTCACCACAGTTCAGGAGAAATGGACCCGCAGGACCAGGGGGCTTATAGATCAAAGAGGCTCCCAGGGTAAAGTGGGCTGAGAAACAGATTCTAAAATCAAGCACCTCGCAGCCTGCCCATGCGGAGGTGTCCCCCAAGCGAAGTTCCCATATATTTCTTTATATAATGGCCACACCACCTCTTTCCCCCTGGTGGTCGGCTCTAGCGGTCTTATAGCCTGCTGGGATGGCGAAGGAGACAATGGGGTAAGAAGAAGGATCAAGCCACTTCTCCGTAAGGAACAACATGTCTAATGAGTTATCCTCCAGAAGATCGAATACATCTACATGATGTTTTCTGAGAGACCGGGCATTGATCAAAGCTGCCATGATATGGGAATCCTTCGCCCGCTGAGCCGGTAAGCAACCCTCAATAGCCAGGGAAGTAAGCCCACACCCAAGTTGGAAACCGCAGACTGGACAGGAGACTAGTGGAGTCATCGCCACATCCCTATTGTGAGGGTGACAGCAGGCCACAGCATACAGCGCTCTAAGGTAGGCTCCACTATAGCTTCTCCTCAGCTCAGCTCCCAAAGGTTTTTCGGGCAGCATGGCTGGTGCCAGACGCTTCCGGGATGCTGACGGCCGCAGACAGGCTTGCCTTATGCACGCCCGGCGCGCCCGCTGCGCGCGTCCGTTCAGCGCGCAATAAAATAAGCCTGAGTGCCAGAGAGCTAGAGCGCCAACTACCAAAATGGAGTCTCTCTGTGGCACCAAGGGACTATCAGGAAGAGAGAAAAGCCCCCTCACCTCGTTAGCAACAGCAATGGAAAGAGTGAAAATGAGTCAAAGACTCTAAAATTTTAAAGTGCGGTATGAGGGCAGAGAGCAGGAAGACAGCAGCAAAGATGAGTAAATCGATTGAGCAGCAAGGTAAAATTAATAACACATGGTAAACTCAGGATTTTCTTAAAATGCAAGTTTTAAAAGCAAAGTAGAACCAAATGTGTAAACACGCTGTGCAAATACGCTTTCAAGCAACGGAAATGCTAGGAGAGAGCCCCTCAGGCGCTGCACATCCGTTCAGTGCGCATTAAAATAAGCCCAAGTGCCAGAGAGCTAGAGTGCCAACTACCAAAATGGGGTCTCTCTGCGGCACCACAGGACTACCAGGAAGAGAGGAAAGCCCCTACACCCCGATAGCAACAGCAATGGAAAGAGTGCAAATGTGTCAAAGACTATCAAATTTTAAAGTGCGGGTATGCGGGCATGGAGCAGGAAGACATTCAGTCGGCTCCCATGGCCATACATTTGGCAAAGATGGTTCTGGTGGAGGTTGTCTTGTCTGCCAGGGAGAATGAGTTGGGTGTCTTACAATTGAATGATGTTGGCAAGCAGTTTCATGCATATGTTGAAAGGGGTTAGACTGTGGGACGATCTATGTTGGATTCTGTATATTAGTTTCTTGGTCTTTGACGTGAAGGGTTGCAGCCTGACCCTGTGGATTCTTTCTGTGGGGAAGTAACGGATCATTTTGAGAGTGGGTCCTTGTATGCCAAACTCGTGGAGTCTTCTGCTTAGGGTGTTATATGATACAGTGTTGAAGGCCATAGTGTGGTCATTCAGGATGTGTGCCACTGTTTCTCTTTAATCTAGGATGATTTGAATGTTGTTTTTGGCATTGATGAGTAATGTTGCAGAGCTGTGTTTATTTTCTGAATACGGATTGAATATTGTCTAGAAGATGGTAAAGTTCAAGGTGGGTATCTCAGTTCTTATTTCCTGAAGGATCTAAAACATAAGTTTAAAATGATTGTGTTCGAGCCTGTTAACACCTGTTAACACCCTAAAGGCAATTGTGATGTTGCTAGCCATTCTTGTGCTCTGGTACATTTTATAGTGATATTATCAGAAAGTTCTAAAATTTCCTTAGTATGATGAATTCTCTTTCCCCCACCTTATTTCCCTTTGATCAATTCTGTAGTGTACCATTCTCTTATCACACATGCCACACCAGTCAGCTGAAACTCTCTCTGCTTTATGAGCCAAATGAGCACTTGCCCATTTTTGAACAGGTGGAGATGCCACTATATTGAATCTATGAGATATTTAGTTGTTGTTTGACTGGATTGTTAGCCCTGGTCAATAAACAGCAACAATTCCTTGCAGGGTGAACACAAAAAGTCAATAAAATAAACTGTGCTTAAGCTTGCATAGCTTGGCACAAAAAGGCTACACTTAGAGGCAATGTGTAAAGTATTCATGCAGTACGCAAAAACTGTAACAAAGTGACAACATGGCACAAGAACTACCCATACCAATTTATAAAGATAGAGTAAATTGTAATAAATTATTTCACACCAAATCAACAAAAAGCCAATCAAAAGAATCAGTTTTATGAATTTTGTAAGTTTACAGCACAACCTGGCACCTAAAAGCTCAAAGTGCCAACCAAGGATATCTACTCACATGAGACAGGGACACAATAGAAAAATATGTCCTCCTATGATGGAGCATGACCTTGAATATATGGAGTGTATAGGGCCTGGTAAGCTCTTTCGGACTTAGAAGACATTTTGTGAAACATTTTCTATGAAGGTAACGTTTAACAGGGCTATTCTGCAAGAGTTGTCCTGGGAGGGAGTGTCATTTTTGGATAGCCTTGTGTCATATCCACAGTGAAGATTTCTGTTTTTGGGCTTAGTCTCAGAAATGGATTTTGAAAATCTCCAACAAGACAAGGCAGAGGGCTGTAGCCAAAGATAGTTCCATGAGGCCAGATACCCCTTTGGTGAAAGACCGCTAAACAGGATTTGCTGCTGAGATAAAAAGGCTGGGTTTAGATGTGGGTCCAAGGTGAAGGGGGCTCACATCAAGAGAACAGCAAACTAGCGCATTGGAGTCACTCTGGTGGTCCTGGGTTCAAATTGAAAGTCCACTCCATCTTCCCCAGACAAGAGGACAGCAGGGCAGAAATACAGCAATTCAGCAAAGCAGCAGCAGGGCATCAGTACAACAGAGTGGCAGTCGTTCAGCATAAACTGCAGTTCATCTTCCTGGCAGAGTATCCATAGGTGCAGAAGTGTACTCAAAAGTTGGTGTATGAGGTCCTAGTTTTGTCCCCTGGTGACCTTTTTCTGAAAGGTGATAGCAGCATCTAGACAGTGCCTTTGAAGTGCATGGGATTGCCTAACTCCCTTGCCCTCGCTTCAAGCTGGCTGCAGTGACAATGTGGAGATGATAGGTCCTTTGTGTCAAGGCATATTACTCCCTATTCAGGTGCAAGTGGGGCTGTGCTCAACTCCGTCCTTCTGATTCTTCCAGCAGACGGCCCATTCAGGCAAACCTTACCCCTCAATTGTGTGACTCGGAGGAATTCACAAAGTCTGTCAGTTGTGCCCAGTCATGTGACCTAAGACAGGCTACAGGGAGAAAAGGGCTAAGGAGAGAACAATGGCAACTTTCTAAAAGTAGCATTTTCAAAATTTAAATCAAAAACCCCATTTTACAATTAAATAGGGGTTTTCATTACAATTCCAAGGGCACCAAACATAACTGCCTGCTCTCAATAGCAAATTACAACTTATTAAATATAATAAGGAATACACAATGTTATCATATGAGAGTGGTAGGCCTCACAGCAGTGAAAAATGAATTTATACGATTTTAATTACCAGGACATGTACAACCTAAACGTGCATGTCCAATCTTTTAATTACACAGCACCCTGCCCTATGGGCTCCCAAAGGCCCACGTTAGGGGTGACAGACATTAAAAAAAAGGGAATTTTATGCCTTGAAAATGGTGCTTTAATGCCAAGTCGACATGGCAGTTTAAGACTGCTTTAACACTGCATTGGAAGGCATAGAACAAGTTGTGAGGTGCTCCTTACTTGGGTTAGCAGTTGTAATGTGCACAGAGTCCTAAGGCCAGCAATAACGAATTGAGCAAAAAGTTGAGGTAATGGCTAAAATGTTTGTGGGTGACCCTGCAGAGAGAGTGGGGTCCAACAGAAGCTATAAAACTTCACTAAGAATAAGCTAATGATGTTGGCCCAAAGGACCTATGACATATAGAAAAATGTTTATACTTTCTTAAAACACAGGATAACATATTTTCTGCCTCAATGCTTGTGATAGAGCGCACAGGGACCAACTAGCTCAGTTTACAATACTCAACTGGGCCCATAGAATATTCACGCTTTGAACTAGCAGTCCTGCCTAACTACTTTTTAATTTAGTCACCCTATCACTGCCTAGAGGTCTGTTTAGGACTTATACCTGTACACCATGACTTACCAATCCTTGTCACCTTTGCTATAAGTCCCAGGGATCGAATAAGGGAGTTAGAATAAACAGGCAATATTTAAACACATTTACCTTCTTATAATAACCACAGACTCAGGAAAAGTTTTAAAACCTTTATCTATGATAGATTTTCTGAGTCAATTGAAAAGGGCACAATCTCGTGACCATACATTTTACAAGCAAGAATATAACCAGTAGGACATAATGTTTGTACAAAATCACATAGACATTGGTACCTGGGAAGGGTGAGAAAGGGAAGGGCATGCCATGAAGATTATATTTAACTAGAATGTGCAATGACCAATCCTGGCCATGAGCTGAGGAAAAAAACCAGGACCAGGCTGTCCGACTAATCAGGTGCCAGGGGACAAGACAGGTGCTGATCAGGACAAGTGACCTCAGCTAAGTGCAACGCCAGCGTCACACCCCTCTCTCTAGGAAAGCCAATTAATACCCCAATTGGGTAATCGATTCTTCTGTCAGAGTGCTCCGCCAGCACCTCTGCTCTCGATCGCCTATTGAGTGCATTGGGTCAGTGATAGGTCAGCTATTCGGACAAGTCGGACAATTTCTCTACCTAAACATACCTTAGTTATACCATTTCGAGGGCAATGTACCACCCCTAAATGTTGCAAATCTATGTGTTCCCCTTCAGTGATTGGTCAGAAAGACATGGAGAGGTCATCACACCATACCAAGATTAGATCATCTAAATTGAATTGAATTGATCAAGTTCCCACCCACAATTTACTTTCTCACGTCTTTATTCCGCCCACCAATATTGGCATACAAAATATATACATTATATTTATTTGAGTCTTCTTGCTTCCTCTTTAGAGGTCAGTAGAGCAGGTTCCCAGGAACATCGTGGGTGAGAAGGGTGTTGGCAGCTATTCAATTCCAATGCTACAGCAATTTCGGAGTCTGAATCCGCTTGCTCTGCATCACCCAAGATGGAGGATGAGACAGTATTCAGGCCCAAAGTACGAGCTATCAGCAAAGTCAAAGAGAAACATATTAGAATACAAAAATAAATGAATGCACTGTATACCACTTATCTCTACTCTAACCCCATTACTTTATTTTAACATTTGCATTAATGGTTAAGCAAGACGAACAAGCTTAGTACAAGCTGCAGCATAAGCAATAGCATGTGAGGTTTGAAGCGGCCATTTCTGGCACTATTGCGCAGAAGCGAGAAAATCCCACCAAAGCAGAAGTACGTCACACCACGTGAGTGTGGCAGACGCATGCGTAATAGAGTTGCCGTGTTTTTGGCTGCCATTTTAGGACAATCAAGTTAATGTTAGTAAAAGCAGATATGCAAGCTTTTCCTAGATACTAGAAATGTTGTGAAATGCAAATATTAGTTAACCAAACAATATGTTACAAGCTATTTCGAGAGGGTTGACTGCAAGCAAGTTTCAGTACGTATGAAACCTCGCCCCATCACTTGAGATGACAAATTTAGCAAACTTGTTGATCATGATTTTTTGTTTAAATATGTATTGTAAAAATAAACCAAGTTCAACTGCTTTCGACTTGGGAATAACCTGCCATAACTCCCTTGCTATTTCTATGTATATCAAAAGATATTATGTCATATACCTAAATAAATCTTCTATCGAGTTCCCTTGATGCAAGGAGAGTACTATCTTTGCATGTTCATAAATTGAGCACATGTTATCTACTCTTTGTATTGGTTCTGTCAATTTCTGCATTGAAATCAACATTGTTATCCAGTCAACGGAATTTCGCCTTAAAAACGCTTAATAACGTACTTTTTTATTAGTTATTAGTTAATCATTTGAAAACCCGACTGACAAAATTCCTCTTTTCCTGCATTGGCCTCCTGTCTACAAATTACAGTGTAATGCAGCTTAACACAGATGTTGTCAAGTGATGAAAGTATACTCAGCCCAGTTAGTGTGCTGGAAACACTGCACATTGCCTAGATTACACTCTGCAATGATTAATTTAAACTCACCTCTCATCTGCAAGATAATGACACAATTTGTTATTACCTTCATTAGCAACACACACCTCATACATTTTCACTGTCATTTATGATGAGAACGGTGATTAAGTATATAATGTCACCACTGATATCATCAATATTGTAATTTCTTGTGTCATATACTTAGGAAGATAAGAAAGGGCACTGCAAGTACAATCTCAAGGAATGGATAACTACATAAGCCTTAACTGTGGTTGGAATCATTTCCAAAATACAGTGGTCCTTAGAGGATCATTATAGTTTCAAAACATAATTTCCTTCACCAACCCAGTTCGTAAATGGTTATTTTTTCATTTACATTTTGGGTGATTATTTGGTAACAATACACCATATGCTATTCACACTTCACAAGGAAAATCAATTTGCCTACACAGATAACAAATGTGGATGAAGTTTATGCATCTCTATGTAGAAGGATAATGTGCTTACCATGCCTTTGGAAATAAGGAGTTATGTACCTTGAAGGATGAAGAAAGGTTGCTCTAGGTGTAACAAGAAGCAATAACTAATCTGTGGGTGGAGAAAAAGAATCAGTAACTGAATATAGTTTGGGATGTTGTCAATAGTGAGTGGAGAGACTGTATTATTTGTCACAGAAGGCATGCAAAGGGAGAATGCCCTGTTGTCTACAGAAATGTGCTAATGCTCATGTGCCCTTACCCTCATTCTAATGTAACACTCAAACCACTTACAATCAAATACTGACACAAGCAGCTCCACACCCATGCCAACTAAATAGTAAGTGACATAAATGGATGAACAACTTAGTTAATGGCAGCACTAGCTTTAGCGCCGGGGGCACCTTGTGTGACAATCATTTTTGCACCCTGACCTCATAACCTCGTCCTCAGATTCTCTCACTACCACCGGGCAAAAATGCCGTAATTTCTCCAATCATAAGTTATTGCTAAACACAGCACTTGCCCCCATAGGTCAGTGCACCCGCCCACAGGTTAGTGCCCAATGCGCCTGCACCATTCGCACTGCCCAAAAGCCAGTCTTGGTTAATGAACTAGGAAAGATGTTTCTGGCGAGTGAGATGAGTAAGTGGGTAACCGATGTGAGTGGTGTTAGAATGTGAATTACTGTGTGGTATTTTAGAAAAGTAATACGCCATGCATCTGAAAGTGAGCTGCACTCACACCAATAGAAAGTGTAGTTTAGTAAAAGATTTCCAAAATATCACATCTCCTGCTTGTTTGTGCTTAACGCATGTGTAAGAAAGTGGATTATGATTTTTGGTGGGTAGTCGTAACACTAATTTATCAGAATGACCAGTGAAGTCAATACATTGATCTGGGCGTAACCCTCTGGTAGTGATGGCCCAAAAAACAGGCTTAACTTGGGGCAATGTCTAACATAACAGTAAAAAGTCAAAATATCAAAGAAAAAAATCTCAAACCCAATTATAAAAATAGAATTGCAA
The DNA here is from genome assembly GCF_964263255.1 of Lissotriton vulgaris. NCBI lineage: Eukaryota > Metazoa > Chordata > Amphibia > Caudata > Salamandridae > Lissotriton > Lissotriton vulgaris. The sequence continues at coordinate 422,866,244 of NC_141691.1, forward strand.
TTAATAAACAAAATAACGCATAAAATCACAATCTAATCATTCAATTGGAGGCATGCATTTTGAAAGTTTTAAGCATAAATACCATTAAAAAGCGCTACCCGCCAACGATGGTCTATGGAAGGCATAGGCACAATTTCAGGTCGACGCAATGGAGCATGGGTCATATACACCAAGACGGTTTGTCCCAGTCAAAGAATTTACCTTCTGACTTAGTATTTTGTATTTAGCTTAAAGTAATTGATTGGAGCAAGCCTAAAACTGTATCTGAGGAATGTTTATCGAAATTAGACACCTTTACCACGAGGATCCCTTCAAAGTCCCAAAAAGTTTCAACTCCAACTTTGCAGGGCCTCTGTAGCGACCACTCTGGGTAGCTTCTAAAGATCCCAGCACATCAGGAACAGCATGCAAGGGCCAGGATTCACTCCTAGCATAGGCCACCAGAAAGGTCAAGTTCAGGTGCAGTTGGTAGTGGTCAACTGGTTAATTCAGGAAAAAGCCATCTTACAGGTTGCTGTGTCCCTGTAGCCACACAGGCGATCAATCCACTGACTTTTCAAGTCCACTTCTTTACCTTGGGTACAAGTTGGAGTAGATCCACTCCTTTAGGCCTCCTACCAGGCCACACGCAGCAGGTCCAGTCCTCCTCAGCTATTCCACAGGTCCAGCTAATGTTGTGTGGATGGTTCTTTGGGGTGCCACATTCATGGTTGGCACAAGACAGTCCGGGGTGTTTCAACCTCGACACTCCCTAACCAATTGTGAAAAAGTTACCTGGACATCCAAAGCCACTTATTCAGCAGTTCCTGCAAACAATGCCACAGTGCCACACACTCCTAAAACCCAATATGGGGAAACGATTGCTCTCTGTTGCAGAGCTCTTGCATCTACCCGGAGATTTTGGCAGGGAAATGAACAGTCGCCTCACCTGTTCACACTCCTAACCAGTTCTGTGGTTATTTTCCCTGCCACCAGATTTGGTGACAGACCAGCAAGTGTGGCTTGTGGGATATAGGCTTTCACTTATTTAGGCCTCTTTTTACACTAAAATATTAATCCGCTGGTCTCAACTATGTCACATTCAAGTTAATGACTTTCTTGGGTCCACCGTAGCTGTCCTTCCTGAACTGATACAGATCAGATGCCCCAGACATAGTTGATCCTGCCACCATGCCAAGACCATTGTTGTGCTCTGAGATAATTTTTCACATCTCTAAGGTCAAGCACCTGCACACCAGCTGATAGTAGACCCTAGACACATGTAGTTATACGTTTTAGTAATAAATATGACATGGACACATTGCAGGGGCTGGAAAATTAGGAATACTTATAAATGATGGGGAAAGAATTAGGGAAGTTTTATTAGGGAGAGCAAGTAGAGGGTTAGGGAGAATATGGGTGGGTCAGCTGTTGTTTAGAAAGGGGTGTGATCCCACCCACAAGAGTAAGCCTATAGCAATTCACAAACTGTGCTTCTGTGTCAGTGCATCGCAAAAGGGACCATAAACAGAAAGAAAGTGTCCAAGCTCAGAACTCCATTAACCCCTTCCATGCTGATGACGAACCCCAGCCGTCATGCACTACGGTGCTCGTGTGCTGATGACGGCTGGGGTTCGTCACGGCCCGCCCCTGTTCGTGTTGTTTACAGCACACCAGGGGAATGGTGGCCGCATGGAAAGGGTTAAGCGTTACACCAAACATGAGTAACTACTGGTTTTACAACCCCTTTTCATAGAAAATAATGACATTAGGGATTTGAAATAAAAATCCCTAAGAAATTATATGAAATTGAATCAAACTATTTATAAAAGTGAAACAATTATAAATGTATGTTAAAATAATTGATCAAAATAGTACATTTTTTAAATTCATAACATATTTAAATATTCATTCAAAACTTAGGGCCATTATTTCTTATGGATTTTATATTTTGGTAGACAGGATATCTATCACCATTGTGACAGAGTAACTTGTCCGCCAAGATCTAAATCAGGGCCTTGATGTACAAAATCATTTTAAGATGATATAATTAATCACTTTGAATAAATTGTATGTATTACATTTAGTAATTGCTTTTAGTAATTATTATTGCATGATTTCCATTAATATTTATCATAAAGTTGTGTTAACTATTTTAAAAGGTATAGGGAAAGGTTTTCTCAACTTTGAAAAAGTTTGCAAAATATGTTATGTTAAATAATAATAAAGGTAAAGCTTTATCAACATGGAAAAAGTTTGTAAAAATATTTTTATATTAAATAATAATGTAATTTATTTTTATATACTCATTTTAAATATAGAACTAAGGAAGCAACCTAAAACTGTACCTTCCAATCCACTCTTCCTAATTCAATTTTACATATATTGATTGCTTCGTAACGTACAAGAGAAGAACTGTGAAACAAAGAGGCAATATGTCTGCACGACATCAAGTAGTCAGAAACGTTTTGGATTTTTCATCAGGTTAAGAAAAAAAAATCTGTAAATGCTCTGACTCCTTTTTCCAGCTTAGACACACACTTCTGGTACAAGAAACACAGTTACCACAAAGAGTCTGATGGTGTTTGGATTTTTTCTTAACCAAGAAAAAATGCCAATAGCATATCTCTCTTTGCTGATGCACAGACACACAGTTCTGTGCCCCTCAAAAAACCACATGCAGTTTGAATTTTTGTCTTTGGTTACAGAAAAACACAAAGGGGCAGATTTACAAAACACTTGTGCCACTTTTGCGTCACTTTGAACATAGGAAAAGTGAAGCAAAATTGGCACAAGGGGCTTGTAAATCTGCCCTTAAAGCTATTGTCTTATTTCTGAGTCACAAAAACATAGTTCTGCCTGGGGCACCGAAACATAGTTCTGTCAAGGAGCTAGACACTTCATTGGATTTGGATAAGTTCTTAGCTTAAGTAAAATGCACACTGCCTATGTCTTTGTGGTGCTGGGCAGACACAGTTCGGTGACCCAGTAAAAAACCAGCTGTAGCTTAGATATTTTTATTTTGCTATGAAAAAATCAAAACTGCTCTGGCATCCTTCCTGTGGCAAAGACAGACAGTTGTCTTTTAGAAAGGAGACAAGTGCAGCTTGGATTTTTTTCTGTGCTTACAAAACAATTAATCCATGTCTTTCTATTTTCTGGGACATAGACAAGTGCAACAGTGCCTGGCATCTGGCTAGGACGTAGAGACATAAGGATGATGGTAGGACCACTACCGACAGCCCATAGGTGCCAGTCCGACCGCCATCGGAAACATCTTATCTGCCCGCCATATTTCAATGGTAGATGGATGGTTGGGCATCTGCAAGACCAACTGCCAAGCAACCAACGAGCTCATTGAGCCCACCGGTGTGGCATAGGAGGTTGTATTCCCTACTACGGTGGTGGTGCCTGCCAGGCACCGAGTAGGGATTACAATGTCCCCCTCTGTCTGCCTTTTCATGGCGGTTAACCCTCCATGAAAAGGATGGTAGAAAGGGACTTTGAAGACTGTAGTAGGCCCTCCTTTCACACTGGTCCTCCGATATAGACACAGGGGGGCATCTATGGTTCCCCCCTACATATCCTTGCACCATGTAGCAGGCACTGCATGGTGCATGCCACATAGTGCAGGGATATGTCAGGTGTTCCTATTTTACTTTGCCGTGGGTGCTGCAGCCAACAATGCCTATATTGGAACCACCGAAAGCCGGTTGGGCTGTCTGGATTTCCGATAGGATGGCAGGCAGACGTAAGTTTGCTCGCCATCCAAATCCGCCCCTTAGATACATCTCACAAACTAAGGTTCAAGAGCTATATGTTATTGCCTATTGTAGTGAGGTCATGGGGTTGACTGCAGACATTGCTAAGTTAGCATTAGTTAGTATATGCTTGGCAGCCATTTTACCGATTTTGCACACGTTACTACATGGCTTTATTCTTGTGGACAGTCTGCTGGAGCATTTTCGCATGAGAACTGTCTGCCTTTCACACATTTAGCTGTACACTGTGCTTCTCGTCTGCACAGCATAATCAAGGTCAAAAAACAATGTATGCAGTTGATTCACTTTGGTCAGTCCCATGCCCCTAGACACCGCATAGAAGACAGCGGCACTTCTGGAAGTCTGGTGCTTTTAATATGGCATTGCATGCATGAAAAGGCACTTGGAAATAATCATTCCACTGAAGAAGAGCTGTGCTTGTCCTGAGATATAATTCCTTACATCTAACCTTGGAGATGTGAGGTCCCCCTGACGAAACCCAGAGGTCTTCTATAATTATAATGATCTAGCTTAGAGCACAGGGAGGGTGGTAAGGCGCTGTAGCCCTGTTTCTACTGTCATGATAATATGGTTTCCACTTTTTTGCTTTATGGAATTGTAACCATGCTGATTATATTGTTCTTATGCATTTTGCTGATAGTATTTGCTCATGTACTGCATTATAGAGCACGTTAGTTAAAATAAACATCTTAAACTATACTGTGTCTCTGTTCACTCACGTTGTGGACAAGTATGAGTGTTTGAATGAGAGAGTCTTCTTCTTCCCGCAATTCCTGAGAGGGATGGAGTGACATGTTCTATGATGTAAAATCATTAGTAGCTTCTCTGTAGTAAGGAGAACGAATGAGACACTATAACTAGTCAGATTGGAGTTCTGGTCACCAAGGTGGGTTTTCTGGTCCACCTCTACACACTGAGGACTTGGATTCTTGTGCATAGTTCTGTGTATGTGCAGAATCCCTGCAACATGACGCACCTAACATTTGGTCTGGCTCTTATTGATGAGAAACTCGAGTAGTGCTAGTACTTGTACACAATATCCTTGCTTCTGTTTTCCGGTTAACAGTTGTGGCGGCATAACCTACCTATATTGATGTTTCATTAGGTTTTTTCAAGCTTGATATAATTAAAAGATTTTCTTTTCAAATACTATAGTATTGAACTGCCAAGCATTACGTTGTTCTTCTTTCTTAGTCCTTATGGCTGATCTTAATATTCCAGCGCACAAACACGCACCACTCTGTTGTCATTTGCACGCATATGGCGCTGATCCAGTTTCCACTTTGAGATGTTTTATTCTTGAGTGACCTTTCCAGCAGTGAATGGAGATGATAACTTGTTCCATATATACATTGCCACTGCAACACCTAATCTATATCGGCCCTATGGTTTAATGGTGCCCTACCCCACACAGTGACTCCGGTCCGTTTAGGCCCTTTATCAATTCCAGGGGCCACTTGGTCAGTTTTGACTGGGTACACATCACATCCACGTTATTTGGCAGTAACAGTAGCAGAACTGCGTGTCTTGCTTGCCTCCTTAATTGAGGTGCACTGGGCTCTAGTAAAATATGTCTCATGCAATCTCCAGGCTGCAGCACCAGGGGTTGCTGCGCAACCAGCTGGATCTTGCGGACTGACTATTAGTCCTGTCATGGTTAATTCGGTTATGAGCAAGCGTCCACAAAATAAGGATGATTTACCTTACTGGCTGGCAGGGAAGTTTGACCAGCTGTAAGCGGTATTTCCAAATACCACTCCTGTGGAAAAACATAGGATTTTAACTATTAGTTAGACTTACTACCCGAAGTAACCGACTGTGAAAATTGGGGTAAAGTGTTTGCGGCGGTGTATGCAAAATGCTTTGGCACACCTTCTATGACAGTGCTCCCCTCCGTGATTAAGCGTGTTCAAGATGAGTTGGGGTTGAGGTTGGTTGAAGTATTTGATGCAGTTGCTGATCAGATCCTTGTTAATGTCAAGGGAGATGCAGTTTACTTTCAAGTGTCTAATGCCTTGCGCCTTGTCCCAGAAGATGAGAAAACCCGCGAATTACCAAAAATGATTGCAGAAGCCTGTAAGACTGCTGGCCGCAATAGTTTGGATGTTAAACCTTTTTCTAGAATACCAGCACAACAGCAAGCACAGACGGCACAGTCTGCAAAAGATAACCGTCCAATATTTCTTAAGAAGAATTAGAAAAATAAAAACCAGGGAAGCAACAAAAGAGACAAGGGTTGCGTGCAGCATCACAGGTACCCGATTGTTCTGAGCGCACTCATGATTTGCGTAACCGCATGAGAATTATTATTATTATGTTTCTTATATAGCGCCTGAATCGACCCCCGAAGGGGTATCTCTGCGCTTGCCTTGGGAACCCGTCCTGGCTTTTCCCTGTGAGATAGCCCCTACAGGGCATCCCCAAGGTGAAAGCCAGGCATCCCGCCGCGGGGGGTCGTTGTGGAGATTAAGCAAGCTTAATGCCCAGAGTTGCAGAGTGTGAACCCATGATTAGGTCAGGCATCGAAGCGAGAATTATCAAGTCCATGGACATTTGAGCTCAAGACCCTGCCGCGTCAGGAATCGAACCCTGGTCCCGGGTCTGACCTCTGCTTCAGGGTCTGCCTGCTCTAACCAGTGAGCCACAGGTCTCCTGACAGATTTCAGGTTCCTGATCAGCGTTCTCTTCCTTCTTCACAGGACACAACAGGCTCACAGGCTGGTGGCAGGGAGTGTAAGGAGCGCAGAAGAGGTTGTGGTGCCCTGCAAGGACATAAGCAACCTTGTCAGACTGACGGAAAAGAGAAACAGGACGATTTTCCTCGTCAGCACCCACAGGTTCAGAAAAAAAAAGTTGCTTCTTTAATATTGAGATATGACACAGACAGTGAGGACATGGCTCCGGAACCTAACATGGGCAGTAATTCTGCTAGACAGCGCAGCCGAGGTTACCAAAGTGCGGCAAACACTGTGTCCATTTCTGAAGGCAACAGAAACTGAAACGTTCATCACAGTTGAAATGGCTGACACCCGAGTGGCTCCCCTTGACAGATTATATGACATAGTCCTTATGATTGAAAGTGATATACAGCGGGTAATTAAAGGAATTTTTGGGGAAAATCTTATTTCTTCTTATGACATTTTGGTGACAGAGACATATTGGCCCCTGCCTCTTGTTTTTAGCTGCTCCAAGGGGGGAGGAAGTAATACTCCCGATTTTTTCACATTACATTTCTAAGCAGCATGCAAAGACAGAAACAGCAGAAACAGAAGACAGCGGAAAACAGAAACAAAAGAGCCCAGGTGTATTCGCCGCCCTTGTCGTCTCTTTGTTAGATGGCATAGACCCTGATGCGTACTCGTCTTTTGATGATATTTATCTCACAGACGACGAATTATGGCTGCATCTTTGTTGAGTGGACCGCATCATAGTTTTGTTTGTTTGCGGACTACGGCTATAAGTTTAACTTTGCAAAATCACACATTGCAGAGTAAACAGTGTTGTTCTTTGGCTATGAGCTCAATAAGGAAGGTACAGGCTTGGCACCTCACTTCTTGGAGAAATGCACATGTTTGCAACCTCCTACTGTTGTGTGGCATTTTAGGCTCCGATTGAATTTTCCCGATGTATGCCCTTATATAGGTACAATTCACGTTGCCCTTATATAGGCATAGAAATCCAGCCCTCATTTAGGCATAGCCCATGCTACCCAAATACAGGCATGCCTACTTCCATCCGTTCACCAAACGTCACTATGATTGCTTGGAAAAAAGCTTAATCCGTTCCGAAATTCCCCTTGCTTGAATATTGATTTCTCCAAGAACTCAGTTAGTTTTACAATGATCCACTATTCCACAGGGGTTCATTCATGACGTTCATATGCCCGACTTTACGTCAAACATGGCATTCCTAAACACCTTCAAAGTATAAATATACCTTCACTTGCTAAAGCAAGATACGGTGGTTCGGAGCAGTTCGAAGACCTACTTGCCCAAATCAAGCCGACTCTCCAGCTGACGCACTGATCAGGAAGCTGCCCTTCTCTACTGAGAATCCAGCTCAAGTGTTTCCAGCTCCCCTTGCGGGGTGTTGGGAAATCGAGTCCCAAGACAGAGATACCAGACCTCCTTCCTTCTAAAGGTATGGAGCTGATAAGAACCTAGAGAAACCCTTGGTAGATTCTTGGCAAAAAACCAACCTATGCTAATCAATACTTAATTCTTTCCTCGTACTAGACCTAGGTTAGGTACATTGGGGTAGGCATATTTTAGAAGCACCAGTTGAATATTTTAGTCTATGGTATTTATGTATGTATTTTTATATGGCTTAGAAACCATACAATGCTCTTACAGTATTATTTCATAATACTGTTTACGCTGTACGCATTATACTTTGCAGTCTGCATAACGATTGTAGCAGTTCACCTCTCTTGCATGAGAAAGAAGACTGTTCAATAAACCTTTTATTGAAAACGCCCGTCTCACTATTTCTCTGCAAACTCTGTAGAAATGAAGCATGCACGATTGACTGAGTAAAATAGTTATCTATTATTTCTACGACTCTGAAGGTATTTTCAAGCCCTAGGAAACAAAGTTGTCATGTGTATGCGGTTGTCAGAAAGTAATCCCTTCTTGTGTATTCGAGAAAGTTTCTAGTGACCTCTGAGCCACTGACACTCACAATTAAGTTTAGTATATTTGATAGAGACCTACTGACCTAAGTCGTACGTCAAATCTATAGGATATATTATTCCAATGCGCAGAGCCTATTGGGAATATAGAAACTACACTACACTACAACCTTGAAAAAACAACCATCTTTGCTGGGATTTTCAAATTTAGGTTGAACCTATATTCCTGAGTATGCCCAGCGTATCAAACCATTGTATGCTTTGATACAACTGACTTTTTCAAAAGCCTGCTGGCTGCCGGAACATTCAGCTATCCTGAAATCTTTGCAGTCAGATCTTCTTTAATCTAAATACTTGTTGACATGTGATAACCACACGGACCTGGTGATACATATCGTGCCAGGCGCGGTGGGTACTTCATGATTAATGAAGGTGACACAGTGCCTACTGCTTACAAGTCACATTTGTACACGTTCAGCTGAACTGTTGTTTTCCACTGTTGAGAAGATCTTGACAGCTGTCCTGATGGCGATCCTGAAGGAAGGCGCACTGGCACAGGGGAAGCACATTTTGGTTGTGACACCATATCCTGCTCTAGAAGCAGTGACGAAGGCAAGTGTATCAAACTTAAAAGCTTTGCATCCACTTTGGATACAATGAGCTACTTCATTGACATGTGGAGAAGTGTGGCTCAGAGGTTAGAGGCGGCAGACCCGGAAGCTGAGATCGGCCCTGGACCAGGGTTCAATTCCCCACCCCGACAGGGGTTGGGATCAATAATTCCACGGACTCGATAATTCTCGCTCGGTGCCTACTCGACTCATGGGTTCACACTCTGCGACTCTGGGCAATAGCTTGCTTAATCTCCACAACGGCCCCTCGTGGCGGGATGCCTGGCTTTCACCTTGTGGATACCCTGCCAGGGTATCTCACAGGGGAATACCAGGATGGGTTCCCTAAGCAAGCGCATAGATGCCTGCGATGTGGGCGATTTGCGCTCTATAAATACATGTACATTTACATCTTCAGATGTCACCTTCATTTTCAAGTCCTCCCTACAAACACAGGAATTTTTACAGTATAAATGTGTTTGTCCTGCTCCCCTGTGTATGCGTCAGGTTACAAAGCATTCTTATTCAGCAGAATGCGCAATTGTGGCAGGTGCCATAGTGAATGGAGAGTTCAAGTCAAGTGTTGTACACACTCAGGCACTAGGAGACTATACCACTCAATTTGCTGAGCAGCACACCCTGGTGCTCGCACTTGAGTTTGCAGATCCAAAAGTGACTACTCTTATTGTAAGTGATTCTTTTGGTCTCAAAATGGCTATTATGATTTTAAGGGCAGCGCAATTAAGCATAAGATGCTTTGGGTTTGAGTCACAGATCTTAAAGAACGTCTGCCTCTCACACATGTAATTCATTCTCTTGGCCACCAGCGCATAGGAGTACACATGGTTGGTAACAGTTTAGCTGATGAAGCAGCTAAATCGGCAGTAACCATGTTTCCAGTTGCAGCGTTTACAAGATCCATGAATAAGATTGATAATTACATCTTGGCAGCTATTACTGCTACAGAGAAGGGTAACAATTACCCGCAGGGTTTCCCTTCGAGATACTCTTATCACTTAAGTCCAGATAAACTTCCTTATGCAAGGATTCATGACGTTGGTGACAGGTAGATTCTTAACGTGGACCACAGACTTTAACTGATAACAGCCGCACACGAAGGTATGGCTTTGGCCCATGCTGAAGTGTCTGCAACTGTTTCTATCTTACGGCAGCGTTACTAGTGGCATGGTTTATATAAATAAACCTGTAATAATGTGCTTTGGTGTGACATTTGCCAACAGATTAAACCATATACGGTAACACGTACACCAGAAACACCGCTGTGTATTTCTAATAGAACTTTTGGATGTGTAAATATATGTGTATATTTGGATCACAGCACTCCATTTTCTTCAGATACTGCCTATGAATGTATCTTAGCTGCAGTTGATTCAAGCACACGTTTTCTGTGGATGTGGCTACAATTCAGTGCTGGTGCTCGAACTGTCATCATGGAATTGCGTGTCTTTGTGGGAATTTTTGCATGTGGCCCTTTCCATTCAGACTAGGTGTGGGCGGAAAATCCGTTCCGCTCGCGGATTTTGCGGATTTTCGGGAAATCCGCAATCCGCGACATTTGCGAATTTCCCGCAAAATCCGCAAATCCGCGAGCAGCGGATTTTGCTCGCGCTGCTCGCACTGTTAGCGTGAGTTCGCGCCCCGCGAATAAGTGCGAAATTGCAGAAATACGATCTTGGCAAAACTGAAAGTAACTACTTACCAGGTTCAAAAGTTCAGGCACATCATTAGTAGCCATTTCCTGTAGGGCTTCCTGAGGGGCCCCTCCAGAGTTCAGTTGCCAGTTGAAACTATTATGTGACCCTGCTCTGAACCTCAGAATAGTTACACATATGCCACAAAGGTCCTGAATTACAGCTAAGGGAGACAAGCAGGAGCCAGGCTGGAAGTTAAAATCCATTAATCAGCCCCTAATTCATTATTGTCAGTTGGGGCAGGGCAGGTGTTGTAACTAATTTTGCAACAATGAAAGCACTTAGCAAGTGCAAAAGATCACTAATCAGGGCGCACTAAGGAAGCAGGTGCCAGCTAAAAAAATATTCTGTGACACATTAATCAGCCCCAAATTAATTCAGGTCACTTGAGGCAGGGAAGGTGTGCTTTGCTTTGCCGAAAATAATGTACACTGGACAACCAGAGGGTGTAGTGATGAAACAGAGGGTGGCATGGGTGGGCCAGAGGGTGGCATGAGTAGTCAGAGAGTGGCAGTGGTGACAGAGAGTGGCAGTGATGAAGAAGAGTGTCCCAAACAGGCTGGACACGTAGAAACAACAAGTTCGCAAAACTTGCGACCCGACAGGTAAGTTCGCAAATTGCGAAATTGTAAAAACCCTCGCGAACTGGCAGAAACACGGGCGAACACAAAAAAAAAAAAAATCCGCAAATTCGCGGGAATTCGCGGATTTTGCGGATTGCGAATCCGCAAATCCGCAAAATTCGCGGATTGCCAATCCGCAAAATCCGCTCATGCTTAATTCAGACCAGGGTCCAGCGTTTGCCTCTAAGTCATACAAGGAGGCCATGAGGTCTTTGGGAGTGCAGGTCAATTTTTTGTCTCCATACAGCTCTGAGAGTAATTCACTTGTGGAGCGAATGAACCATGACTTAAAGGAATCCTTGACAGCTAGTGTCTTATTTACTGTCAGGAACTGGTTCATACATTTGCATAGCGTTCAACATGCACTACATAATCTCTCTAGAAGATCACTGGGGGAGCGGACCATGTACGAAATGCTCATGAAAATGCTTGTACAAGACCTTGATGGTCTAAACATGGCGGCGGCTTCCACATTCTTTCACGCAATTAATCTTTCTGCTACATTACAGAAGCTACAAGAGACCACAGACAGTCTTGCAAAGGAACACTTACCCTCAGCCACTGATGCAGCACTGCAGATTTCGGTAGGCGGCTGGCTACCCAAAGTCAGAGACCTGGTCCAAGAGAAGGTGGAGAACAAAAAAGAGTTTGGCACCTCTTATCGTGCACCTGTCCCAGTGCTTGGTGTGAAGGAAACTCGTACAGTCATTTTACCATCACTTCCTGGTTGGAAGGACAACAGAAATGTCTCCCTGGACAATGTCAAGTTACAACATCTGGCCGATCCTAAATAGTATAACACCAGCATCTTCTTGTGCAGTGATTTCCAGGAATCCACTGTTATGCCCTTCTGACACCACGCAGCCTGACACTGCCATAGAGATAGACTCTGTCATTAACCCTTTGCTAAACCTCCCTACCTGCAGTGTTAATGAAGAAACAGAGTATGCTTATCCCACTACAGAGTCATTGCCTGGTTTGTAACTGGATACCCTTATCCAGGCACGTTTCTCTTTTGACTCAAACTCTACATTATCATTGACCCCTATCAAGTTCTCTAATTTTGTGGCCTGGTTTAAAAAGACTTATTTGGTTCCGCCTTGGACATAAATCTGGATGGTCCTCTTTGCCATTTTTCTATTTATGTCAGTTGGATTTGTGACATTCTTTTTCCTTCTCATAGAAGGTCACTACTTACCTGAACGCTCTGCTGTGAAACTGATCAATGGAACTTTGGCCCAGCATTCTTCTTCCCGTATCATGAAAAGCAACCTGACTTTTGTCAAAATCTCCACCTGGCCAGTTGCAGTTGGAACAGTTTGGGATGCAGTGGAGTTTCAAATTCATGGCCCTACAGAGATAATTAACGTACCAAATGTACTTTGTGTTTCCATGGGTGATGTAGTTAAACACAATATAAGGTCTGATGATTGGAATGTACAAGCCATACCATCTTTGTTTTCAGATTTAAAGTATTATGCTGCATTAGATGCTGAAGATTTGTATTTGAATACTGCAAATTATGCTGATTTGTTTTGCTGCCAGCATTATGGCCATCATTACCTGCATAAAGCTAATACATTTAGAAATGTTTTATCACACACGGCTCCATTGGAAGGTAGCTCAAAAACACTTTTGAATTTTTTTTATATTTTAAAGATTTTGCTAAATCCGAACCAGAATCATTTTATTTCAGATTAAATGTTTCATCCAATCCTAAAGTGATGCTCACCCACACCAAAATAGTGCAATCCCTATCCTTTATCAAGTTGTGTGCGAGCGTTGGCTACCTTGGTAGTGCTGCTCATGTCCGTTGGTTGACGCGGCCCGCCAACTGCGGCGGAATTTGCGCTGTGGTTAAGGAGTTATTAATGAATTATCAGTGGGTTGCTTTGATCTGTGGAAGGCCACAGTAGAACTTAAATATGTTTGGGGTTCTAGATCCTGGCATGTGGGAGGCACTGAAGCTTTACATCGTGCGTGCCTCATCCCGACTCAAATAGTATTTTTTAATGATTCGGTCTATCAGGCAACTTGTTTTGGATTGGCAACTTTGAAACGAATGGATGCCCCTGCCATTCCTGCTCTGGCTACATATCTGAACGGGACCAATCATACTGATTATTGCATTAAAGGCTTGCAATCATTGTTTGTATTGATACTTTTATTATCGCTGCTTTAGACTCCCTAGGTTGGTTAGTTTGGCAAACCAGTGCAGATGCTTGCCAACTCCGTTTCCATGACATGGCCCCAGGCTATACAAAGATTACTGTTGTCACGAAAAACAACTTTTGTCGCTATTATTAGGTGACATTGATTTGACAGATTTTCTAAAAGGTCCTCCTGGTGCTAGATCAAAACACGTTATTTACACTACCTATAATGAAATATGGAAGCTGTCTCAGATTGAAGCTGCATACCGCTTAAGGGCAATAGACCAGGCTAATTTAGAAAAAGTCCTTGCTGTCGTTGATAATAGTATTAACATATTAACACACTTTCTTCCCGCATATACACGTTGGACAATATTGTTTCAACTGTTGTTGATATTGTGCACGATGATGTGTCTGTTTTATATCATGGTCAGAATCAATTGCGTTCAGTAATGCAGTTTACATGGACATTACAAACTCTTAAGATATGGAAATTTCCTTGGGATTATTTGAACGCATCATCCTTTTTTTGCCTTTTAACTTAACAGACAAACAGCGATTTAAAGTCAATGAGAGATGCTACATACACACTTTTACATATTGAAAAGTTAGATCCTTTGCCTTTTTCTGTGGCCAAAACTGATGCTGCTGTCTGGCTCATCCATGGGGTAATAACTTTACCATTTTTTTTGTTTAAATTTAGCTCCTTCATGAAGCATTACCCCCTAGGCCGCTATGAACCCTGAGGCAGTGCTTTCCTTCATGAGGTGTGGTCATTACCATTTGCTTACAGATGCTTGCGGGACGATAAAGAAGTTTACCTAACTGGGGAATCATGCCATTCAACCATAGGACATTCTCTGGTTTGCGAAAATATACAGTTGCACGGAGCCTGTATCCTAACGGACCCGAATCTCGCATGCGTTCTGAAAGGTAATCCATTGCCAGTTATTACGCCTACTTTCACTCTGCTCGTAAAGGATAGTAATCTGCTTTTAAATAATGAAGAATGCTGCAGAATACTTACCTGCATCCCTTACATTGTGACAGTCCCACACTGTTTGGTTTGCTGTTAAAATGTACTGTTGCACCCCCACGCAAAAGACTCGATAATTCAGTCTGGCCTTCCATTCCGACCTTGAGGGCGTACTTCAATTAACTGAGCAGAATAAGAGCATTGTTATCCCAAAAAGAAGTTTCTCTCACATCTGCACGTGATACGTTTGTCCTTCATGTGGCCAACACCCGAATAGAGGTGCAAGCCCTTCTTAATACTGATCTCCCACTGCATTTATGTGCTTTACTTTATACTGGCCTTGTGACTTCTTTCCAAACTATATTTGGTGTGATACCGGCATTTATTCATTCTACTTTTTCCAGCATCTTCGATGGGTTGCCACTATTACTAGCCTTAGCTGCTAGACTAATGCTGTTAATTTGCCTGCTGTACAATGGCTGCTCCTCCTGTGGCCCTACACAGCCAAGACCAGCTGCAGATGCTTTGTAACTGTAAGCTTGAATGCTATGGTACTCTGCCCCTGGCCACAATCAGTGTGGTTTACGGATTATCCTTTTTGCATACTACACTTGCCTGTTACTTGTCTTCACCTGCTTGGAATGTTCATTTGAATGGGCATTGCCCGTTGCCTCTCCAATACAATGTCTCCTGTTCCGGATTTTGATCTGCTGATGAGTCCCTTAGTGTCCCATGAGCAAGAGTGTTCTATTGTTGGGATTATGGCCTGAGCGACTGTGTTGGAGTTTTGGCACAATGGGATATCTGTGCAGAGGCACAGGATTTCCTACAATGAAGTTAAATTGAGTATCCCGCAAGTTGTCCTCTGATGGTGCTGGAGGCACCACTTATTGAAGAACATGTTTGTTCTTTCTGTTTACTTGACTGGATGGCATCTCTTTTTTCTGACGATAACAATGACTTCCTCTTGGAAGCTGTTGCAACGTACTGCTCATATACCTTAATGGATTAACTTGGCTGGCACAGATCAGCTGCTGAAATTGTTTTTGTTCTTGTTTTGCATATTTCAATCCTTTCATTACACAGATTTTTTCTACTTTTTCTCCCACTTTGGTATGCTGATCTTTTAATTTACTTTCTCTGCTGGAATCTAAAGTCACTTAACGATTGATGCTCTTTATTCTGATTCAAACTTCTTGAACTCTTTCCTCTTCATAAACATCTGTCCGTTGGCCTGACCAGGGAAGGCAATAGTGAGGTCATGGGGTTAACTGCCGACATTACTATGTTAGCATGTGTTAGTGTATGCTTGGCAGCCATTTTTCTGCTTTTGCACGTGTTACTACATGGCTTTATTCTCGTGGACAGTCTGCTGGTGCATTTTCGCATGAGAACTGTCTTCCTTTCACACATTTAGCTGTACACTGTGTTCCTCCTCTGCACAGTGTGTTCAAGGTCAAAAAACATTGTATGCTGTTGATTCAGTTTGGTCAGTCCCACGCCCATAGACACAACATAGAGCACAGTTGCACTACTAAAAGTCGGGTGCTTTTAATATGGCATTGCACGCATGAAAAGGCACTTGGAGAAAATCATTCCGATGAAGAAGAGCTGTGCTTGTCCTGAGATGTGATTCCTTGCATCTAACCTTAGAGGTATGGGGTACCCCTGACAAAACCCATAGGTCTTCTATAATTATAATAAACTCGCTTATAGCACGTGGATGTTGATAAGGCGCTGTAGCCCTATTTCCACTGTCTTTTTAATATGGTTTCCCCTTTTGTGCTTTATAGAATTGTAACCATGCTGATTAAATTGTTCTGATGAATTTTGCTGCACGTTAGTTAAGATAAACATTTTAAACTATACTCTGTCTCTGTTTACTCACGTTGTGGACAAGTATGAGTGTTTGAACGAAAGAGTGTTCTTCTTCCCGCGATTCCTGAGAGAGACGGAGTGAAATGTTCTAGGATGTCTAATCATTGGTAGCTTTGCTGTAGTACGGAGAACGAATGAGACACTATAGCTAGTCGGATTGTGTTTCCGGGCACCGAGGTGGGTTTTCTGGTACACCACTACACACCGATGTCCTGGTTTCCTGTGCATAGTTCTGTGCATGTGCAGAATCCCTGCAACACTTTGTGCCACAGCAACCAACAGACAATATTTAGATTTTTTCTTAGCGTAAGAAAATATATATTTTCCATTGTTGTTTCTTACACCTTTCAGTTTGTTGGCGAAATAGAGCTAAAATTCACAGGAGATCCCAAGAAGCTATAGATTGCCAAAACACAATTCTGTATTCTGCAAGATGTTATTTATCTAGATTGCTCAAGGACTTTACAAATACAATCATGGGTAACATAGAAGAGTGAATATAAGTTTGGGAAAAGGTGAAATGTGTTATTGTCTTAACTCCTGTAACTTTTGTCATAAAAGGCAGCTATGCAAAAATGATATATCATTATGTCCATCAGATTCTTCCTGTTGGAGAGATGTGCAGTGTTTATTGTTAGTTCAAAAGTGCTTGGGACTCATAACTTACAATTTATCATTGGTTTTCGATGTTTTTAAATGTGTACAGGTCATCCATAAACTTGAAGTATAAATATAATTAATGGAAATCGGAGCTTTAAAAAGCAAGCATTTTTCAAAAATGTAAACATGAATTTGAGGGCTTGGGCTAATTTTCCACCACTGTGAGTTCTGGATGGCCCATGATGTTTAGTGACTTTGAGGATGTATTATCTAAATGTTTTTTTTGGAAGTGAAGCATATAGTGGAATTCAGTTGATAATAGTAAATGTCCTGCCTTCCAGTGTTTTCACACTTATCCCAATTAAAATGGTATTCGCAAATTTGAGTGAGTATCACCCTGAACAGGAAAGGCCCAAGCACATGAAAGTGGAAAGCACAAAAAATAAGCTCAGAATTAGATTGATGTTTGGGATGTGGTGACTGCAGAATTTTGTCTGGTGTCATGTGGCATCAAGGAAAACCTGTCAACATTTTGAAAAATTAGACAACAAGGGGAGTTATGCATGATGTGGTTAATTTGCGTGGATGACAATTCTATATTTTCCCTAGAATGACCTGCAAACGTTCAAATACAGAACGTCCTCATATTTCTGTGACAAAAATTTCTAATATTTGTGGAGACACTAAATATCCCATCTCTTCACAGTCCCACACTTCTGTCTATAAAAACAGTACCTTGCATGTCTTGGTGTGCCTATTGTAATGGACTGGGACATGGCAAAACTGAACTTGTGAAGTCAATATAGTATCAATTTGGTCTTCACATGGTCAAGGTTTTGACCTATACCTGTCCTAGGCATTAGACTCATCCACACATATGGGTACTGTTTTTATCTGGAGTCGTGTGGTAGTATTTGATGATAATATTTTTTCGGCTCGCCAGCATTTCAAGAGGTTTTTGTCACAGAAAATAGAAGAAATTGAATATTTTTTATCCATGCTGTGTCATTTTCAGGGTATTTTGCGTAACAATACCTTAGATTTTCTTGGCTCTATAACTTTACAAAACACTACATTTGGTAGATTTTCATATGTGTAGGCATATACTGAGTTCAAATTCTTCAGTTAGCTTCATGGAAGCTCCTTGAATCAAAAGGATGTGTTGCTATCTAGAGTGTTAAACAAAAACAATAAGAGCAACCCTTATGTTCATGCAGGGTTATCAAGAATCTTTGAAATTCGCATTCACATGGAACTCATTCATAAGAAACTTATAAATATCACAGAACTTTCTTGTGTACCAAACTTTTTTACCAAAAATAATTTGTATGAAAGAATGATAATTAAGTCAGTACGTAACATGGTTCAGCCGAACCAAGGGCCATATCATCAAGAAAGGGCGGTACATTATCGCCACTTTTATCGGCAGGAAACTACCTCTAAAGCGGCGAGAATGGGCTTGATAATAAGCCCTTGTGAGTTCCCATAGAAGCCCAGATTCTGGTGTTAACCTGGGTTTCTCTGGGAATATTATCAAGCCCATTATCGCAGCTTTAGCGGCAGTTTCCTGCTGATAAAAGCGGAAATAATGTACCTCCCTTTCTTGATAATATGGCCCGAGTTTTATTTACAATAGCCAAAACGCACACCTTTTTTTTAAAAAAAGGTGTATAAGTGGAGAAAATTGTTTATACAGACCCCAGGTGTGTAAACAAACCAAAACCAAGGAAAAAATGAAACAAAGTGAAATTAGGTGTCAATAAAAGGAGGTAGGTATTTGATTCAGCAAGTAGGCAGCAGTTACCATCAAAAACAATCAAGGATACAAAAATGTAATTGCTGTATTAACAACATGGGGGAACATTGTCTGCCTCTGAAATCCTGTTGACGTTGTGTTGATCCTTTAAGGATCTTAGGGTCTCATTAGCACTAAGGATGTCTGGGGTCTGGAGAAACAAAGGACTACAGGTTAGGTAAACAATGGATTTCTAATATGATAATACAGTCTATGGGCAATTAATGTACGTACTGGCTGTACTGAAAACAAATGAATTCTGTAAGATCTCTGTAATATCCTTGATAGAAGGGAATTCCTTAGGGGCCGCCAGTCCCAGGGCAAAAACGGCTTAAGTCAGGGAGGAGGAGGTATGGATAGTGATAAGGATTAGTGAGAGGTTTATTACTTAAAGCTCACCTTGTGTCCACTGTAAAGATTCACTGGTGAACTAGCAGGTTATTAATCCATGCATGAGGACTTAAAACAATGCAGAGTCCCTGAGGGAATAAAGAATGAATGAATATTCAGCCAACCAGACTGATCTGCTATAATTAAGGCACAGTTTAAAAAAATGCCTTAATGAGCCAGAATCGGTCCTCTACGTGTGCATGCTCCAGCTGAATGGGGATGCTAGCGTTGGACTCTCTAATGAGCCCAAGATAAAGACTACTGCAAGGAAAACAAACTTTACAATGCAGTCAAAAGACCGCAATACATTTACATTGCTGCTTTTACAATGCAAGTCGTTACAGCGACTTGCACTAAAGGGTGCTCTAGACAAAGGAATAGTATGATTACTATTCCAACACCTTCCCGACTGTATATAGACTGGAGTTGGAATAGTAAATCACACTATTCCTAAGTCCAGCGTCCTCCAGCGTATATCGTTGTAACAAGCTGCATTGTAAAAACAGCAATGTAATGTACCGTAATCTAAATGATTGCGTTGTATCGTCATACATCCCTACGGCAAGCCTCTGTGTTGCGTCCTCGTGGAGGGGTGTGTCAGGAGGTGTGCAGACTAAAATTCATCTACGAATTCTTATGTTTCTGAATTGGACAGTAGAAGAATAAACATTCAAATTAAATAAAAACTGGTGCGATACTGGGTGGAAGGGCATAAAAGTAGAAAGCACAGGTATTAAACCCAGAGTTGCTTCAATTGTCAGCTCACATAGGGAGAACCTCTGTGCTACTTAGAGATTTGAAAGTGTCAGTGTATAGTAACGACTCAGCTCCTTATACAATGTGAACCTTGTGTGTCTGGGAAAGATGGTATGTCACACCATGGCGGATAAAGTTTATATAGTTGAACAAAATTGCAAAATGCAAGAATAGAATATTGAAAACAACACATAAGAGCATGAGATCGAACTCACATAAGCACAAATTTCCAGAAACATAGGCTGAAATTCTGCGCTGGTGAGAGATCAGGCAGTTTCAGTGGAATGTGAGAAGTAGAAGTTGGCTGACAGTGAAAATACTAGATAAGGAATTGGGAGAGAACAGGATTTATTTTTCGGATGGCAGGAGTAATAACCCATGGATCTAAGTGCCTCTGCACTGGTAAGAATTGCACTGCAGGAGGAATCAGCTGTGGGTAAATGCCAGATGTGGAATTTTGAGGGCTTACTAGTTATTGTTAGGGGACTGAGTTTAGTGTTCTCATTAAAATGATGGTGATCGGGTGTGGAAGAGTGGGTGCTGGTCATAATCACATTTAAAGCATTTTTAGGCATATTGAAGGCGACCAGCATCCACTTAAACCACATTTTTTGTTACATACAGTGCTAGAAGTAGGTCTCTTCAAACATTTGTACCTCAAAAAACATTAAAGCTCATGTGTGAATATTTTGATGTTGTAGGTGAACTCCAAGGCAGTACAGTTGCCACATCTATAATGGCCAGTGATGGGCTGTAAGCTCCACATTGACACAATGGCGCTGTCATTTTGGAAATTCTATGCATTTGTGTGGACAAGTTTCTGTTTAATATTTCAACCTTTCCTGTATGAAAAAATTGTCACTTCCTTAAATGGATCCATAGCTTTAAGAACTGGTCAGAGTTTTGAGATTATTCTCATGATCTTATTTGTGTCAGGACAAAATGTGGTGACATATGCAGTTTTGTTCATTTTGGGTTTTTTATGGGTTTGTAGGATCTGTTCTCTTGAAATGTACCAAGCTCTTCTCATAGAGTTTCTGATGAGGCACTTCAAGTAACCTCTTTCACGCAATTAAAGGCTCAGAATTGTACCTTCTCTGAAAAAGTCTTCCTTTAAAGATCAGTTGCTTCAGAGCATGAGGAAGTTGCCATAGGACATGCCATCCTTCAGAGCTCGAGGATGAAAAGCTTTGGTATTTTAGTAGGGTGTTGCATTCGGTGGGCTTCCTATAGAGTGATACAATTAGTTGATTGTCTAGATGTTTAATAGTCAAATCTAAGAAGGGGATAGTATGCTTGTCATGATTAGATATAAATCTAAGAAAAGATTGGCTCGTTTAGATATTTAATGATGTTGCCCACAAAAACTTTGCTCCCAATAATGTGCCCGAGCACTGTTGATAATAGTTGCGATTCAACATACAGAAGTTTGTAGTATGTGCTATCTCCAGAAGTTCTATCTGTTGGTACTCTAACTGGGAGCTGGACGTGTGAATTTGGTCCACACAGAAAGTTCTGTGATATTTAAACATTTCTTATGAATCAGTTCCATGTGAACGCATATTTCAAAGCTATCTAGAGTGTGGCTCACTGATTAAACCAACTAAAAATGAAGATGTCTAAGACCATGTCTTATAAAAATTTCCCAATATGCCTCTACACATGAAGAGACATTGTAGCATTTCCCATCATCCATATGTGCAGGGAGAGACATCACTGATTTATCATCAAACCTATCTTTAAAAGAAGAAGCCAAGCAAGAGGACTTAAGGCCTGATTATAAGTATGGCGGTCCCAAGACCACAATACTCATGGTGGCTGTCCAGCATCCTCATCCGCGTGTTCAGAACGCCTGATTAGGACCAAGGGATTTGGAACACCACAAGACACCATCACTGTCAGAATCTAGGATCCCACAGGGGTGGCGGTGGGGAAAGGCATGATTTGTGGTGTTGGTGCCTATAGCAGCACTGCCATGTAGATCACAACCTTGCCTTACATCAACCTTTTCATGGCGAGGACCCTGAAATTTAAAGGTTGGTGGAAAAGAAGGTAAGGGGCTCAAAATAGGGCCCCAAGGTGATTTTTCCCAGTGTGATTAGTGGTCAGAGGCATATCTTGTGCCCCCCTATACTTCCACAGATGTGTGCGCACTGTGCGCAATGCACAACATGGTGTATGGTAACAGTGAGAGCAAGATAGTGGATGTGCTGCAGTGCAGGGACATATTCTTCAGGTTTTGTACATAGGCCAATGCATGCCACTGTCACAAAACTGCCACTAGCTGCAAAGTCAAAATCCAACAGTGTGATTAGTGGTCAGAGGCATATCTTGTGCCCCCCTATGCTTCCACAGATGTGTGCGCACTGTGCGCAATGCACAACATGGTGTATGGTAACACTGAGAGCAAGATAGTGGATGTGCTGCAGTGCAGGGACATATTCTTCAGGTTCTGTACATAAGCCAATGCATGCCACTGTCACAAAACTGCCACTAGCTGCAAAGTCAAAATCCAACAGTCGGGATGATGCCGGCTTTGTTGTGTTCTCCGATCTGCAGCATCTTTGGGCTGGTGGTCATCCTACCTAATGTAATCCCCCCTAATTTCCCATCATCCATCTGCACAGCAATAAACTTCACTGCATTTCCTATCACAAATCTGCACGGAAAGTTTTATCACAGGAATTCTCATCATCCATCTGCATAAGATTTATATAACTTCTTGCATTTTCCCTATTTGAATAAAAACTTCAGGGTGTTCCATCATTCAGACATCCCCTGCAAAGGGCAGATTCAGACAAGAGCATTGTCTATGTGAGATTGTTAGGGCCTGCAGTACCTTCAGCCAGAACCTCTGCTACAGCGAAACTTACATGGTGAAATAATAATCGTATGATTCACCCAGCACCCCATACTGCCAGTGCCAGGACCTAAAATTACACCCAAATGTGTAGAACACAAACATTTGCATAGCATTCACATAAAGGTTCAACCTCATGCACAACCCTCTAACAACCAAATACGTCCAGACTACAGAACACACATTCCAACTAATGCTCATTAATTCTAGCTGTTCAGTACTCCACACACCAGATATCATAGACCTAATCACTTATCAAAGATGAATACTCTCTCTATCACAGAAACATGTTTTGATCCAATATCTATGCACATCCCAGTCATCCTCCTTCTCACTGACTACAGCTTCCATTGTGCATACCTCACAAATAAGAAGGGAGGAGACCTCCCTGTCATTCACAGGTACTACTGTTCCTACACACTAGGCATGCAAGTACCACTCAATGGGGCCACTGAAATTTAATTCTCTCATCAACTCATACCTCTACATTTCATCGAATCTACTGGCCTCCCAGGCAGAACAAGGTCTTCATTGAAAAACAGTTAGATTTCCTCACCACTTTATCCATCTGACATGCCCACGCCACTGCCTTGGTTGACTTCAGACTCCCAGACAATGTAACTTCAAAAACAATGCTCTATGATACCCAACTGTGTATTTAGATGACATTTTTTTTTCATTAAATTAAATGTAGATATATTTTTAAAAATTAAAAGGTAAATACATTAATTGAAACATTATTTCCAATGGGGTGTTATTTTAAATTCCTGACACCATTTTTAGTTCGGGACGATGGTGCATTACCATTAGTGTAGGACTTACTCCATGTCTGAGATGGAGTACATTTAGAACTCTTTGGGGTAATTTTTTTTGTTGTGGTAACTTTAGAAGTACAGATTGTAAATAGAAATGTGGCTCCTCTTCTGTGAGTAGGTGCATGTTCCTCTAGAAACCCTGACCATGCCTCTCCAAAACAATCCTCAATCCTCCCAAAACTCTATCCATTTTAGAAAGTAGTAATTTCAGTTTTCCAGCCACTCCCTTTTGTTCCTCCCATAGTTTATACCTAAATGCAGGCCACCATGTGCAGAGATATCTGCAATCAAGGTCGAGAGCTCTGTAAAAAAAAAAGATAGGAGAGGCGAAGGCAGAGACCTGCACATATAGGTTGGTGAACAGTATCTTGTAGTACTATTTAGTAGTACATGAGCAGTACTATTGCAGTACGATTAATCATACTTCAAAATGTAGGCTGTGAATAGCATCCATTATTTGTATATTTAGGAATGTTTCTTAGAGTATGTGGGAAGCATTTAATTGTCACAGGTTTCCAGGAATAACCCAAAAAATGTTTGTGAACTCCCAATGTGATAGATTTGTGAAGAAGGCTGTGTTGGAAACAAGCCTTTACAAATTTTCAATGAATCAGGCTCCCTCTATTTTAACCACATCTTCTGAATATCTACACCACTTTCAAACAATCATAGATTTATAAAGCATGACTACTCACCCTTGAGGGTCTCAAGGTGCTGGGGTGGGGGCCTTTTGGTCCGTCTGGGTGTGAAGGATAAGTCGAAGAGCCAGCTCTTGAGTTAGTTTTTGAATTGGGGCAGTGATGTGGATTGCCTGAGGTAGAGGGGCAGGGAGTTCCACCTTTTGGTGATGAGGTAGGAGAATTAACTTCCTCCAGTTCTGGTCTTGTGGATCCAGGGGGAGGGAGGTTAGAGCATGTTGGGCAGAATGGAGTTGTCTTGCGGGTACGTGAAATGCACGGTGGTGGTTCAGGTACGCTAATCCTATGTTGTGAAGAGCTTTGTAGGCATGTGTGAGGAGCTTGAAGGTTATTCTCTTGTTTACCAGGAGCCGGTGGAATTGTCAGAGGTGTTGCATAATGAGGCTGCACTGAGGGATGCCAAGGACCAGCCTGGCAGGGGTGCATTCAACGTTGTGTGGTTTCTTGAGCTGTTTCTGGATGATGCTTGTGTAGAGCATGTTGCCGTAGTTGAGATTGCTGTGGATGAGTGTGTGGGTGACAGTCTTTATGGATTCTGCAGAGACCCATCTGAAGGTCTTTCTAAGCAGGTGTAGTGTGTAGAAGCAGACTGAGGGAACTGCATTGATTTGGCAGTTCATTGTGAACGATGAATCCAGTATGATGCCAAGGTTGTGTGCATGGTCCGTAGGGATGGAAGGGTATCTCAGAGCAGCTGGCCAACAGGAGTTCTTTCATCACCTCAAAACCAATCGCAAAAGAGCAGGATTTAATGTTGATTGTGCTACCAATCCTACTATCGGTGTAGAGGAACAGTAGGAAAACACGAACATGTAATACTATTATATCCAAAGCAAGCTACAGCTCATTTAAATGCTTACTGATCCACTGAACTGATGCAAAACAATCATTTTTGAAAGGGTAGCCAATCTCTAAATATTTTTTGTGGATCATTTCTTTGTATTCAGTGCCAGACAAATACAAAGACTTCTTCTATACAGTGCATGACAAAAAGGGTATATTGTGGGAAATGTCAAAGCTTTCAAAAGTAGTTGGAAACTTTGTTGGCGGTGTAAAACACATTTTGTACAGCTTGACATATTGATGTACGGCTATCACAAAATGATGGATTAAATAAAATGTTTGTTCTAGCTGCCATTTGAAATTGCCAGCTTGGAGTAAGGATCACAGATGGGGAATCAGGAAATGCCAGAAAGTGTAATTTTGAGTGAATTTCATCCTTGTTGTTGTAGTATTTGAATGCAATCAGAATTTAGACATGAAACATGTTCCTTCTAAAAGTCTTAGTTTTGTATGCTTCAAAATAATTACAATTTCTGGGTCTTCATCAGTCTACATCAGTTCACATTTGAAACCTTGTACCTGCTACAATGTGTAACCCATGTTGGGTGACATGGTGTAAATATTTTTGTATAAACATACCTTAAATGTGTAACGAAGGTGACCATTACAAGCATTAGTATAGTAAACTAAGCCAACAGCAATACAAATACTTGCCCATAACCCACAATATCAAACTGAAAATAAAATATGCCCACAAAAGGAAAAGGGAAGATTTTGCACAACTATTGGGCCTCATTTAGATCTTGGCTGATGGGTTACTCCATCACAACGGTCAAGGACATCCCATCCACCAAATATAAATCCCAAGGATATAATGGGATTTTCAGAACCAATCTTTCTGAAGTGGGGATAATTCAAACTCCTTCGAACCTCAATTCCAGATTTCTTCTTACGAGGATGCACAAATCGGTTGCTGATCCCTCACCACTAGGTGTCTTCAGTAGTAGTCTTTAATGATGGGTGTTGTAGGAAGGTGGAATATGACTACATGGTTGCCCTCACTTTTTTCCTGGTGTCTTCATGGTATTTGTCTTAGTTTGGCTGGGATCCTGCTATTCAAGGCCCCAGCCTATCTGCTTCCTCTCTAAATTTATTCCATGTACTATAGGTACACTCCAGTTTGGATACTGGGGTACCCGTGTGAGTCCCTAGTATATGGAACACTAGGTATTAAGGGCATAGGTACCCCAGAAGCCTAAATACAACAAAGGTACCAGAGGGTCTAAGGTAAGTGTGCCCATATACAGGAAACCAGACCAAAAATCACCCTTACAACCAGGTAGTGACACAGAGAGCTCTCCGTGGATGAGGACATATACCCATCAGTCACCATTCGGATCCGCCCTTCATCATTTGGGATTTTATCCGTACCACCCGTCAGAGATAATCAGTACTCTCCTAGGAGGTCAACCCGGTGGTAGGGGGTAGCCTCACCAGAGTAAGAGGACGACAGTGTGGTGTACCACTCGATGTAGGTGAGTGGTAAACAAGATGGGACTGGGGTGTGCAGTGCAAAAGAAAATGTGAAAAAACAAAAGACCAAAAAGAGTGGATATTAAAATTGGTTAAGGCTAAACACCCAACAATGATTTATTCCAATTGTGCTTACCGTACCAATGTTAAAAACAATACGCCCGCTGACTGACCAATTATGTGGACAGCCTCAGGACAATGTGGTCGACTAGTTTCAGCAATTCAGCGACTTATTTTGTCATTGCTTTCTTCAGGACCAATACAAATAAAAGCTACTACACCATGTGAAACAAAGGCCACACCCTGAGAACAATCCACAAGTGCAAACAGTCACCTGAACGTTCTGGGTGTCCTTACAGTCTGTGCAGAACACTAAACATGTAAGGTAAGATGGCCTCACCCCACCTGGCTGTGGCTCAGGGGAAGAATGAAGCACCGCTCTCACCGTCGGTACTCCTGGCCGGCGTCCTGGCCATCTGGGGAGCCTACCAGGGGCTGCAGCATGTATTATGCCACCCCTGGGAAGCCTTCCAAAATGACACCACAGGACTCCTACTGCAGCCTGGGTAAGGTGATGCATGCACCCCTTACTGAGATATAGGCTACCTATATCTACCTTAAATCACTACACATAGAGACCTATCAGTCACCCCTATGGCAGGCCTTATCAGACCTGAAGGCAGGGTGCTTGGTTTCGTGTGAGAGGAGCGTTCGGAGCCTATTCTCTGAGGCTGTTCTGTAAATGCCAACTTTGGAACGGCTGCATGGAAACATGTTGTGTTTGGTGTCAAACACTTTGGAATTCCATACACCCTCCCTGCCAGTCCTGGTGGCAGGGGTAGAATTCCACCCTCATAGAGGGAGAGACATGTACACACCGGTATACCGGGAATCAGTTTAAAAGAGGCCTGGCATCACAAAATGGATGCTGCAGCCACAGACATGAGTCTGGCCTCCTGCTGCTGACCGAAACTCCCTTCAGGGGAGGCCTGGACAATAGCCCAGTTCAAACCGGTTGCAGGGTCTACCAGCCCCTTCTCTGGTGCGAAACTGGACAAAGGAAATGGGTGTAGCCACCCCTCTATCCTGACCCTTCCATAGGTGGGTCCCAAGAGTATATCCCACACCTTTCTTAGGTATTAGTAAGGAACCCCTGGCTACAGGATTTTAGATTACACCTGGACGAAGCACTGCATCTGAATCCTGGAACTTCGATGCTCTACTCAAGACTAGAGGATGGAAGAATCTCCTGTGGGGTCAAGGAGTGACTTCCCTGCTTCACAGGCACCAAAGATGCATCTTGCCAGTCTGCATCTCTGAAGCTCCCGCTGGATGCTGATGACTTTGCAGAGGTACATTTCCAGACTTCTCAGAGTCTGACTCGAGTTTCCAGCAAAGCTGAGACCCGCAGCCCTCTTGAGTGATGTAGAAGTGGAACTCCTGGACACCATGCACATTTGCAAGTGCATTAACTTATCGACATCTCTTGAAGATCTGCTTTGGGTTTCTTGTAGCCCAAACCCCGAGCACCTTTTGCAGCAAAGATTGTGGGCCTGCACTCCACGAGTGTTCCGTGAGCCCGCTTCTTGCATTTCCACTTGAGGCTCCTTCGTGATCCCTGGTCAATTGACTGGTAGGTCCCTACAAAGGCAACTCTGATTTTCCTTGGGATTTCCTGATTGCACCAGATGTGCCCTGACTTCCCACCATGTGGTGAGTCCCTCTGACCTTGCTTGTCCACACCAGAGTATTTCTTTACTTTCTGCATGGGTTGCTTTTGCCAAGACTTGTTGGGTTCAATCTGGTCACTGACACCGCAGCACTCTACATCCTTTGTGGAACAGCTTTATTCCAGATTCTGGTCATCATCAACACCTCCTGGTCCTCATTGCTGAAGAGTCAAGCTTCACCTCTTTCACCTGAAATCACCCGACATTGGTTGGCATTCGACTATCGTGCCACTGGCAAGTGACCCAGACTCCGTCCCCTCTGCTTTCAGGATCTTCTTGTCTTTGATCCAGGCTTGGATTACACCGGACACTTTCCACTTAGACGGAAGCAGCACTTTGCAGCAGATCGCCATTGAAAACGACGACGATTCCCGACACCAAAAGACACCTATGTACCCAGCTTCCCTGAGTGGGGTAACTTGAGTACTCCAGTGCTCCTGTGGGTGTTGGCCCTAGAACCCCTTAAGTCTTAAGGGGTTTGCTCAAAGTCCTCTCCTAAGTGTCCTTAATCTTTAAATTACCTACAGCGACTTTCCCCATAGAAGCTAACGGTGATTCGCGGCTGTGTTCCCTGTGTCACTATCTTTGGTGGTTCCTTGTGGTCCCAGCAATTCTACAGGGTCTAGGCCTTGTGTCTAGTCAAGTTGTGGTTCTTTTACCACTTTTTTAATATATGGTTTGGTATGCCCCTAGGGTCCAACGTATATTATGCTAATTTACTGTGTGTTATTAAGTGTAACTTATGTGTTTTGACCTCTTGCCTCATAAAGAGACTAGTAGGGTGTGTTTAGAATAAATACATTTATTTTATATATATATATACCTGGTGTGGTTCTCCCTTCATTTAGTCATTCAAGAGATTATAGAATGGTAAAATAAACTGCTTTGCATTCCTTCAAGACTTAGCCTGAAGGCTGCTCTCCATAGCTACCACTAGGATAGCTTCAATAAAGGTTGTCTTTAACCTATCACCTCTAAGGGGCTGTTTGGACTGGTGCAAGGTGCACTCTATAACTAGTGGGCAGCATATGTCAGGCCAACTTCTCACAGGGGTGATTGGAGTTGTTGGCATAAACCTGGATTCAAAGTCCTTGCAGACTTTGAATTTGGGTTATGGCTCTTAAAAGACATTGGTTTGTGAGAAATCCCTTGATGATTCAAGGTCAACAGAAGAAATCCTGGCACGCACTTACAAGTATATCAACCCTTCTCATCCAAAATCGACTGAGTTTGCAGAGAAACTACTTGCTGTAACTTCCTTTTGAATGCTCAAGATTTACAAACCAACCAGCCCTGGTCAAACATTGGGGTTTCCATGTACATTTCACATCCATATGGACGATGATTAGGACTTTTCACGAATCTATTTTTTTTATTGGAACCCCAATGTATGTACCAACAGTGTTTATAAAATTTTCCACTCTGGCTCTTCAAATTTAGGACTGGTTGAACATTGAATTTCACATGTGATTTTTTTATTTTTGTGCATACTTTAATACTAGTATTGTGATTCTTATATTTAGCACAATGTTTTGAACAGATTTGAAAGTTGTATCATTCTCCTTGTCAAAATGGCAATTAAAGCAGAACATTGCTGTAGTCATGTGTTTAAATAGAACCTGAGGGCATGTTTATTAAGTAGAATGATCTTTACAAAAAAGTAAAACGTACTTAAAACACGCAGCCACCAATAGTTTTATATTTGGATGTTTATTGAGGTCCATGGTGGTTGTTATCAAGGGCCCAACCCCCTAATGCTGATACAACTTTAAGAAGGATGGCTTTTTTGTGTCCCAACTATTTGGTGCCTGCAGCCTGTATCCTGGGTCACATGACTAGGCGTAGCTGGCAGTTGATCTGTGTGTATTACTCCCAGACAGTGAGACAAAGTGAGAATAGGTGTTGACAGGATGGGTCATCTTTTACTTGATTAAGGGTGGAGTTGTCACCTACCACACTTGCATAACACAAAAACTCTGCCTCATCTCTGCCTCACCACACTCACAAATGATCTCATACTAATATTTTGTGCCCCAGACAAGTTGGAGACAGGGCAAATGGCAGGAAATTCGAGACACTTCTGTAGGTAGAGGGCTTTAAAAGCTTCTCCCACTTAAAAGTAGAAAATATGTATAAGCAATGGGTCCTCATGCCCAACTTTTTAGTATATTTCTGGACCTTTGGAAGACTCAGAAGAAGGACCGCCCTGATATGCTCAGTGACAGCACTGATGACATTCGAATGACATCTCGAATGACATGTAGTAGTATTTGTACATCACTGATTACTTCACTGATTCCATCATCCAGTGTTTTCTAAGAGTGTTAAACATACTTACCAAGGTAGTAAAACAGTTATAATAGTATTACTTATGAGTGATACTATTTGCGAGTGGTTGTGGGGGTACTTGTATGGGTCTGTAAATGGACATGTCAATGGTTGTATAGGTTTATGAAAGGTTGTATAGGGGTGTCAGTGGTGTATAAGTGCTTCTGTAGATGAAGTCATCAGTGATGTCATTTGAGTTGTCATCAATGATCTCATTAGTGATGTCACTCACCATTTCATGAGTGATGTAATATGTGGGGGTCATAAGAAAGGCTTTGCAGAGGCGTAAGTTATAGTTAGCTTAACTAACAATATGTAGTGAATTTCACTGTTTTTGTACGAGTGAAATGTAAGCCTAACTATAATATCCCTGTAACCTTTGTTTTTTTCAGTGAATTTCTAAGTTTCTTTTTAATGTTGTTTCCTAACTCTAACATCTCTGTAACTTTTGTTTTTTACGTGAATTTCTATGGCTCTTTAATTCTGTTTCCTAACTAATACATTCCTCTAACTAATGGTCTTTTCAGTGTTTTTAAACATTTTAACCTATGAGAGTGGGTATGTGAGTAGATATATAGGTCAGTGAGTGGGTGTGTGAGTGTGTATCTGGGTCTGTCAGAGAGTGTACATTTGCTGTATGGGTCTGTGAATAGGTTTATGGATGGTTTTCTGGGCGTGTCAGTGGCTATATGGGTATGTGGGTGTTTGTATTTTTCTATGTCCTCATTCACCTCAGTTTCTTATGTCCAGTGCGGATCACTGAAATAAAATCGACGGACACAATATCGACTTGCCAGAATATCGTGGACAAAATATCGACAGTCAAAATATCGAGTTTGTATCTACAAACAGGTAAGTACAAAAATATCGAGTACAAAATATCGTTAACAATAATATAGATGTAAA
This sequence comes from Lissotriton vulgaris, assembly GCF_964263255.1. Classification (NCBI taxonomy): domain Eukaryota; kingdom Metazoa; phylum Chordata; class Amphibia; order Caudata; family Salamandridae; genus Lissotriton; species Lissotriton vulgaris. The sequence continues at coordinate 422,897,782 of NC_141691.1, forward strand.
AAATATCGACTTTATTAAAAACAGTGTTAAATTAAATTAATATTAAATTTAAATTACTAAAATATACTTAAAACTACTTAAATTAAATTATAATAATTAAATAATAAATGAAAATAATAAAAATAATTTTTTACAATCTTATTAGTTGACCCTGAACCCTAAAAATACCCCTTTACCCAAAAACCCCAAACTGACACTGAACCCTAAAAATAACCCTTTACCCAAAAACCCAAAACTGACCCTGAACCCTAAAAATGCCCCTTTACCCAAAAACTGAAAACTGACCCTGAACCCTAAAAATACCCCTTTACCCAAGAACTGAAAACTGACCCTGAACCCTAAAAATGCCCCTTTACCCATGAACTGAAAACTGACCCTGAACCCTAAAAATACCCCTTTACCCATGAACTGAAAACCGACCCTGAACCCTAAAAATGCCCCTTTACCCAAAAACTGAAAACTGACCCTGAACCCCAAAAATACCCCTTTACCCTAAAACTGAAAACTGACCCTGAACCCCAAAAATACCCCTTTACCCTAAAACTGAAAACTGACCCTGAACCCTAAAAATGCTCCTTTACACAAAATGTATCAATATTATTTAATTACCAATTAATTATTAATTAACAATAACAATAAAGTAAATATATTAGAACATTAGCTGTAATTATTTTATTAATTAATATTATTTTTTCCAAATTAATTACTTAAAAATAACACAAAGTTAAATATATTAAAAATTTACTCTAATTAATGTAATTAACTTATTACAAATAATTATTTAACAATTAATTACTAATACAAAATATGTTCAAAATTAAATTAATTAATTAACTAATTAATATTAATTAATTATCAATTAATTATTAATTAAAAATATTAACAAACATATATTAATTAATTAATTATTATTAAATTACTTCCCACCCTATTCCCCTATAAACCCACAACCCGCTACAGAATTACATTACGCAATTATTATAAAAACAAAATTCATTTAATAAAATATTTTATAACATTAATACACACTATTCACACATATTATTACATAAAAATACACTATAAAATATTATATATTATTAAAAATTCGATATTTTTGCTATCTATATTTTATACAGTCGATATTACTTCACTTACCTGAAAAACGATATTTTTGTAGTCGATATTATGTCCAGTCGATATTATGTCCAGTCTATATTTAAAACTCGATATTATGTCCAGTCGATATTTTGGAGTCGATATTTTGTCTGTACACCGTCCAGTGCCTCTGCCTTCAAGTATATAGGCCAGACATTTTCCCATTGTAGGTACATCTCTCTCAGATTTTCCAATATACTGCTGCTGCATCGATCAACCAGTGGGAGGTACGGGCCATTGCAGCTAAAACAGAGATTTATGTTGGTGTAATCATTGGACCTAAGTTTACAGCACTTATCGCCTCTAAAACTCATACTGTTTTCTGCATCCTGACCAATTTTTTAACATAGCCCAAAACCTATTCTACTGGGACCTTTTTCCTGTTAAGTCAATTTTAGTATTAGAAGTTTTTATTCAAAGATCAGCTCGAACATAGACAATAGAACATTTTGCGAGTCAAAAAACATGCAATACATAAGAATTTGAGTTACAAGCACTGTGACATGCATGGCTAAGGAGCCCGGAAGCCCTACGGGGCTTTACCCCCTCTTGGCAGAACTGTAGCGACCAGCCTTGAATAAGAAGACGAAACCAAAACAAGATCCAACCCCCTGCCCCCCCTAACTACACCCCCCGCCTACCCTCCCACTTCCCCCGTTCCAGGTCCAGGTCCAAAGTCTCCCAACATCCACACTTCCTACCACTCCACAGCCTCTCACGCTTCGACCTGTGACAAGCGTAACAGACACAAATATCGGGATTATGTCACCTCTCTGAATTCTGTAGCCAATAGGGACAGGAATGGCTGCCATAGTTCCGCATAATTGGACCCTTCCCCTGCTTTAATTAGCGATAACTTTTCCATGCGTGGACTGACCAGAGGCGATGCAGCCAACCCTGGAATGTGGGGATATGTGGAGTGCACCAAAAAGCCAGCACGTTCTGATATGCGGTGCCCAGGGCAATAGCAATCAATCTGCCCCTACGCGATTTCAGCGGGTAGGTGAGAGCATTAGGTAAACCTAAGAGGACATAGGCAGGGAACCTAGGAATTTTTGTATCAAAGTGTGTGTCTAATTCGTCAAGGTCCGTCTTCTAATACCCCTGAATCTGGGCGCAGTCCCACAACAAATGAACTAAGGTAACCCTCTCACCACATCCCCGCCAACAGGAGGCCTCCCTCGTGTGATCCATTTCGTGTAACCTCTCTGGCGTGTAATACCAACCAGTATGTCGCTAATTTAGTGAATGTGTCTGTCAACCTCATATGGTAAGCTGAGTGCCTTGCTCGGTAGTAGATACCCTCCCATTCCTTGTTACTTAGCACCCGACCCAGCTCCCTCTCCCAGCGGGTCCTAGTTATACACGCGGGAGAACGGAACTAAAAGCATGCGGTATAAGTCCGAGATGAGCCGTTTGTCCGCCGTCCGCATAATTAGCCAGTAGTCATAAGAACTGAGCTTCCGGTCTGCCCCCTCCCTTACCTGAGCGTTGAGCGCCCAATGACGTACCTGCAAATAACGAAGCCGTTCTATCTCCGGCAGGCCATATTCCTGTCTCGAAGGGAGCTATCCCCTCCCCTGTAGACAGGTGAAACGGAAATCTACACCCTGCCGGACGCCACCTAGCAAAGGCCTGGGTGTCACGACCCGGTCCAAAATCCGGGTTTTATATCAACGGCATAAGTGGTGATGGGAATGTTGTCAGCTCGTGCTTTGTACTGGTCTGATCCCAAATTTCCATGAGGTCTCAAGTGATAATTGAGGCGTACAAGTTGGGAGGTCGGTGCTCTTTGTGGAGGAAAGGGACCTCCTGTAGCGGGCGGCCCGCTATTGCCTGGTCTTGAAAGAGCCAGTGTTTTTCTGACTCCCACCTGCTCCACTCCACCAAAGTCCGGAGTTGAGCCGCTTGATAATACAGCGTCAGATCCGGGAAACCCAAGCCACCCTTCTCCGGCGGCAGCATGGCCAGCCTGAGCTTCAATCTCGGACGTTTGCCGTTCCATATGAATCGGGTGAGCTCCCACTGAGTTTAGCGGATCCAACCCTCGGGAGGACAGAGCGGGATAGCTCAAAATATGTACAGGATTTGCAGAAGAATGGTCATTTTTATGGCAGCTACTCTGCCCAGCCAGGACAGCGGGAGATGCCGTCATCTGCCCAATTCCGATCGGAGTGTCTGACAAAGCCTGGCGTAATTGACACGCACCGTGTCCTGCAGTGTGGGCACCAGCTGAATCCCCAGGTATGGGACAGCCTCTGATGCCCATCGGAAGGGAAAGTGCTCCTGCAAGTAGGCCCGTGTGCGCCCATCAAGCGAAAGGTCCAGGGCAACCGATTTCGTCATATTAACCTTAAAACCCGCCGCACCAGCAAACGTTTCTAGGATCTTTGTACAAGCCGGCAAGGAGTTGCTGGGAGCGGCAAGGGAGAGAAGGACATCGTCTGCATATAGGCTAATCGTGTGCATGTATGCACCAAACTTAATCCCCTGTACCCTCTAATCTGTTCTCATTGCCTGCGTCAACGGCTCCATATAAAGCGCAAATAACAAAGGCGATAGCGGACACCCCTGCAGTGTCCCCCGTTGAATGGGGAAACGGGGTGAGGAGCACCCGTTGACTCTTACTGTCGCCGTGGGAAAGGTGTAACAGTTTAGGACCCAGGTTCGAAACTTCAATCTTATCCCCGCTTTTATCAGGACTTGTATCCGCATGGCCTTCTCTATCAGGTGTAGAGCCCTCTTAGTGTTGTTGACCGTTTGTTGCTCCGGGATTAACCCCGCCTGATCTGGCTCAATTAACCCCTGCATGAGCGGTGCCAGCTACGCTGTCAGGATGCTAGTATAGCTCATGAGATCCACATTAAGGAGAGAAATGGGGCGATAGGCTCTGCACTGTGTGCAATCCTTTCCTGGCTTAGGGATGACGGATATGGTGGCGTCTAATAGGTCGCGCAGGATGGCGCCGGACTGCTCGAATAAGTTAAAGAGGGCCGTCAATAACGGTGCTATCTGTGGACAGATTGTTTTGTAGGAAATTGCTGTAGAGACGTCCGGCACCGGTGCTTTGGCCAATTTAATGCAAAAACAACAATTGATGGACAGAATGCAGAACAATGTCATACATTCACCCCAGTACAGAGATCTGGACATAAATTCATCGTTTTTTTGCTCTCCACACCACCCCAGTTCAGACATGGCTATATGCAAATCAGCCTTGACTCTGTGCCTCATGGGAACAGTCCAGCCCAAACTGCCAAGCCATGTCTTTCCTGGACCGGAATCAAGCATTCTAGGACCGGTTTCTGGCTATCAGCCGTCTTCAGCCAGGATAGCTTGAGTCCAGTGGTGTGGAGAGCATGGGACTCTCGTCTGAGCATACCCATCCCACTCGGGGTGACAAATGCGAAAACAACAATTGATGGATAGAATGCAGAACAATGTCATACATTCACCCCAGTACAGAGATCGGGGCCTAAATCCATTGTATTTTTGCTCTCCATACCACCCCAGTTCAGACATGGCCATATGCAAATCAGCCTTGACCCTGTGCCTCATGGGAACAGTCCAGCCGAACTGCTAAGCCATGTCTTCCCTGGACCGGAATCAAGCATCCTAGGACTGGTTTCTGGCTATCAGCCGTCTTCAGCCAGGATAGCTTGACTCCAGTGGTGTTGAGAGCATGGGACTTATGTCTGAGCATGCCCATCCCACTCGGGATGACAAATGCAAAAACGACAATTGATGGACAGAATGCAGAACAATGTCATACATTCAACCCAGTACAGAGATCTGGGCCTAAATCCATCGTTTATTTGCACTCCACACCACCCCAGTTCAGACATGGCCATATGCAAATCAGCCTTGACCCTGTTCCTCATGGGAAAAGTCCAGCCCAAACTGCCAAGCCATGTCTTTCCTGGACCAGAATCAAGCATCCTAGGACTGGTTTCTGGCTATCAGCCGTCTTCAGCCAGGATAGCTTGACTCCAGTGGTGTGGAGAACATGGGACTCATGTCTGAGCATACCCATCCCACTCGGGGTGACAAATGCAAAAACAACATTTGATGGACAGAATGCAGAACAATGTCATACATTCACCCCAGTACAGAGATCTGGGCCTAAATCCATCATTTTTTTGCACACCACACTATCCCAGTTCAGACATGGCCATATGCAAATTAGCCTTGACCCAAGCCATGTCTTTCCTGGACCGGAATCAAGCATTCTATGAGCTCAGATAAAGGCCTTTATTGCCTGCAGGATTTTATCTATTGCCATTTTCTTAAAGTGTAGGGGGATTGTATTAAAATGAAAAATGATTTTTGGCAGTATCACCATTTTAATCAGATTAACCCACCCCAAGATTGTTAGTGGGAGATGTACCAAACCTTTCATTAACTACCCAACGTCTCTAGAAATCCTACCCAGATTTATTTCAGGGATTTTGCTTATATCTTCCATAATTTTTTGATCCAGATATCTCACTCCTTCTCAATCAACGGGTTATCCTTTCTCTGATTACAAACCATAATCTCTGTTTTCCCCTCATTAACTAGATAACTGGATATTTTAATAAAGGCTACAGCCATCTGTAAAGAGGGTGATAAGGCCACTTCGAAATCCTTAGAAACAATCACCAAATGAGTGGTTGAATGGGTGTGTGAGGGTCTTTTTGGGTTTGTGATTAGGTGTGCAAGTAGTTGTGTGGGTGTGTGAGTGGATGAATGAGTGGTGGTATGAGCCTATAGGTTTGTTTTTAGTAGTTGTACAGGTGTGTGTCTGAGTGTGTGAGTAAACTGAAGATGCATCAGACATACAACCTTCTAGAGAGAAACCATGTTTTAAGGTTTATAGTTCTGCAGTGTCATTCCATCATAGAACTGACATGTGCCCCTTGGGTGGGGCAGGGAGCCCACTAGAAGCAGGGATTTTTTCTTTGATTTGGTTTAGGGGTGGGGGCTGCCCAAGATGGCTATGTTTTTAACATTTTAGTCTTTTTTGCACCCTTTGGAGGAAAATTGGGCAGTAGCTCCCAATCTGCCCCTTTGGGGATGAGAAAGCACAACAGAATCCCAGAATATTTTTTAATTTGATTAAATGGTGGGAGCTGCCCATGATGGGCATGCCAATGCCCCAAGCAAATTTCCAGTCTATATGCCCCCCGGGGGGACAGAAAGCCCGCTAGATGCCAGGGACTTTTTAAAATTGGATTTGGAGGTGAGGGCTGCTGAGTTGGACATGCCAATGCCTCCACCCCCTGAAAATTCCACTGTCTTTCTGCCCCCTGGCAGGCAGATGGGGCAATAGCCTGCCATCCCACTAGAAAGCACACTAGGCACCAGGGATATGTTTTATGTTTATTGGGGTGGGGGCTGCCCAAAATGGGCATGCCAATGCCCCACCCCAAAACAAATCCACAGTCTTTCTGCCCCCCATGAGGCAGATAGGGCAATAGCCCCTGATCTGTACCCAGGGGTCAGAAAGTCCACCAGGTACAAGGGATTGGTTTGTTAATGCACAGAGGTGGGGGCTGTACAAAATGGGCATGCCAATGCCCCCACCCCCAAGAAACAATTGCCACAGACATTATGGTTCCCTCAAGAGGCAGATGGGGGCAATAGTCCCTAATCTAACCTCTGAGGGGGCAGGAAGCCCACAGGGCACCAGAGATTTTGTTTTGTTTTTTATATGTAAGGGCGGGGGCTGCCAAGAATGGGGATGCTAATGCACCCACTTACCTGCCCCGTGGGGGAACGGTAAGCCCACTAGGCACCAGGGACATGTTTATGGGTATGGCAGCTCCCCTTTTTAGGCACACATTTTGGCTGTTTCAGTGATATTTTGTTTCTCATCTGCACCCAAGCGGGGGAAAACCACTATAGACCAGGGAGAGTGTGTGTGTGTGTGTGTGTGTGTATGCGTATGCGGAAACTGGAGTGTGGCTGATGGCTTGCATGTACTGACCTTTGGCTGGCATTTTGCCAGTGGTGTGTGTGGAGTGACACTTGGCTGGCAGTGTACGTGGACTGGGGCTTGGCTAGCTGTGTGCATGGATGGTGCTTACCAGCAGGTCCTGACTGGCTGTAGTGGGCACCAGATATTTACCTGGGGGACCGTAGGGGTGTGGGCTGGTTTTCTGGTTGTGGTAGGCAGTTTTGTCACTGGGGCCAGTTTTGCAGCAATGTTGCAATATTGGGCCCCTGGAGCAAAAGCTGAAGCGGGAGCAGTGTTTTTTACTAGGACACCCCCTTACCAGAGCAGGTATAGCAGCAATCTTTGCCCGTTTCTGCAACACTTGCCTTTTTCTGCACTTCTCTTGCTTCTTTCTGTACCCTTTTTCCTTTTTTCTGCACGTCTCTTAGCTATTTCTGTACCTCTCTCCTCTTTCTGCACATCTCTTGGTTCTTTCTGCACTGATCTTGTCTCTTTCTGCACCAATCGTGTCTCTTTCTGCAGCCCTCTTGCCTCTTTCTGCATAGCTTTTGCTTCTTTCTGCACTTCCCTCTCTTCTTTAAGCATCCCTTTTGGCTCTTTCTGCACTTCTTTTGTTTTTTTCTGCACCGCTCTTGCTTTTTCCTACACCTCTCTTGCACATTTAAGTACCCCTTTCCACCTTGTGTCTGTCTCCACCCCTGTTCCCTCTTTCTGAAGTTATCTTGCCTCCTTCTACTACTCTGTTGCTTCTGTCTTCACCCCTCTTGCCTCTTTCTGCACCCCATGTGCCTCTTTCTGCATCCCTGTTGCTTTAGTCAGTACTTCTCTTGCTTCTTTCTGTACCTCTCTTGCTCCCATATTTCCTCTTTCTGTACCCTTCCTCCCTCTTTATGCATCAATCATGTCTCTAGCTGCACCTCCTTTGCCTCTTCAGGCACCCCTCTTGTCTCTTTCCTGTACCTCGCTTCCTTATTTCTGCACCCTTCTTCCCTATTTCTGCACCTATCTTGCCTCTTTCTGCACCTCTATTGCCTCTTTCTGTAGTTCTCTTGCCTCTTTCTGCATCCTCGTCCCTCTTTCTGTAACTCTTTTGCTTCTTTCTGCACTGCTCTTGCTTCTTTCTGCAACTCTCTGTACCCTCTGCACCCCTCTTGCCTCTTTCGGCACACCTCATCCCTCTTTCTGCACTTCTCTTGCCTGTCTCCACTCCTGTTCCCTCATTCTGCACCTCTTTTGCCTGTTTCTGCAACTCTAGTGCCTCTTTCTGCAATACTCTTGCCTCTTTCTGTACCTCTGTTGCCTCTTTCTGCACCCCTATTGCCTCTTTCTGTACCCTTCATCCCTCATGGTGTATCTCTCTTGCCTCTCTCTGTACCTCTTGTGCCTCTTCCTACAACCCTCTTATGAATGAATGAATGAATGAATGATTACCCATTTCTATAGTGCATGGTTACCCTGAGGCATCCCAGCGCTTACGTGGTCCAGTCGCCACCATTGATTTTAGCAGAATAGGAAGGTTTTCAGCATCTTTCTAAACCTGAGATGGTTCTCCTCCATGCGGATAGCGTCTGGAAGATTATTCCACAGCTTTGCGGCCTGTAGAGAGAAACGTCTGCCCCCGGTACGCGATCTCCTAGTCTTGGGGATTGCCAGTAGATTCTTATTACTAGATCTCAGGGTTCTACATGTTTGATAAGGAGTAAACAAGGGTGCCAGAATGTCTGCTCCGGAGTTATGCAGGGCTTTATGGGCAATAGTCATTGCTTTAAATTCAATTCTTTGTTGCACAGGCAACCAGTGTAGTTGCCTCAATGCTGGTTTGGCAGAGGTTCTGCGTGGGATATTTAGTAGCAATCGGGCAGCACAGTTTTGGATGGTCTGAAGGATCTTAATTGTCCCTTTAGGGGCACCCAGATAGACTGCGTTGGAGTAGTCTAGTCGTGATAGTATCAGGGATTGTACTAGGATCCTTCTAGCTTCAAAGGGAAGTACTCCTAGGACCTTTCTGAGTGCTCTCATGAGGGCATAACCAGTCCCTGCTACCTTCCGGGCTTGGACCTGAAAGTTAAGGGCTGGATCCAGCCACACTCCCAGGCTTTCAATTTGCTCCTTGGGGGTTGGAGGCTGCCCCAGGGAATCCGGCCACCACATATCCACAGAGGTAGGTGGTTTGTGTCCCAGCATCATGACCTCTGTTTTAGCTCCATTAAGCTTCAAAAAGGAGTCATTCATCCATTCCTGGACTTTGCTAAGACAGGAGGAGAGATTGCTATAAGTCGTCTCCTGCCCTGACAGGGAGATGATAAGCTGAGTATCATCAGCATATGTTACCAGTTGTACTCCCCAGGGTTGCACCACCTCAGCCAGAGGTCTCATGTAAATATTAAATAGGGTCGGGCTGAGGGATGACCCCTGGGGAACACCACATTGGAGCTGTATTGGGGCAGAAACTGTGTCATCCTCAAACACTGAGAAAGTCCGATTGGAAAGGAAGGAGGTAAGCCAGTTCAGGGCGGTCCCAGTGATACCCACATCCCTCAATCTCTGGATGAGAATCGTGTGATTAACGGTATCAAAGGCCGCACTGAGGTCTAATAATGGTATGGCCGCGCATTTCCCTTCGTCCAGAATCTTTCTGGTTTCCTCAATTACTGCCACAAGGGACGTTTCAGTACCCTGTTTACATCTAAACCCGGTCTGGGTGTAGTGCAGCAGATTATTGGCTTCAATGAAGGTAGATAGAAGAGAGTTGACATGTTTTTCAGCTATCTTGCTAAGCAGCAAAGAGATAGGGCGATAGTTGGAACAATCGTCGGGGTTAAGATTGGGCTTTTTTAATAACGCTCTTACTCTTGCTTGTTTCCACCTTGGTGGAACTACCCCGGTGGTCAAGGATGTGTTGATCACGTCCTGTATTACAGGGGCCACTGTGTCTGAGACAAGCTTGAGGATGGTAGGTGGGGCTACATCACAAGGTGATCCAGATTTCAGATTGCCTAAAAGCAATTGGGCCTTGTCACCATCCAGGGGAGAGAATTCATTAAGTGTAGGTAGGACTTGCACCAGGGGGGGGTTGGACCTCATGCAGTCATCTGTGGCAGTCACCTGAAAGGATGCATAGATGTTTGCAACCTTTGTGGCAAAGAAATTTGCCAAGTCTCTGCAGCGCGGGGGTGCCATAGTTGAGTCCATCACGGGGGTGGGAGGGGTAACCAAAGTTTTAAAAAAGTTGAAGATTTCCCTGGAGGAATTGGCAGCTAGAGAGATTTTTTCCTGGTAATAGTTAGATTGGGTCACTTTTATAGCCTGCTTGTAATTGCGTAGGGCTAGTCGGCAAACATTTTTACTATCTTCACCATAGTCTTTCCTCCACTTTCTCTCCTTCTGTTTACATATCTGTTTAAGAGTTCTCAACTCAGGTGTGTACCAAGATTATCTCTTTCTGTACCTCACTTGCTTATTTCTGCATCCTTCTTCCCTTTTCCTGCACCTCTGTTGCCTCTTTCTGTAGTCCTCTTACCTCTTTTTGCACCCTCTTCCTCCTTTCTGTACTTCTGTTGGTTCTTTCTGCACTGCTGTTGCTTCTTTCTGCACCCCACTTGCACATTTCTATACCCCCGTCTTCCAGTACCTCTTTTGCCTGTTTCTTTAACTCTATTGCCTCTTTCTGCAGTACGCTTGCCTCCTTCTGCACCTCTGTTGCCTCTTTCTGGACTCCTCTTGCCTTTTTCTGCACCTCACTTCCCTCTTTCTGCAGCGCTGTTGCTTCAATCTGCATTTCTCTTGCTTCTTTCTGTATCCCACTTGCCTCTTCTTTCTGTACCTTTTTTCCCTCTTTTTGCACCTCTCTTGCCTCTTTGTGTACCTCTCTTGCCTCCTTCTGCCCTTCTCTTACCTCTTTCTGCACCTTCTTCCCTCTTTCTGTACCTCTTTTGCTGCTTTCTATACCCCTCTTGCCTCTTTCTGAACCGCTGTTGCTTCTCTCTACACTTCTCTTGCTTCTTACTTTTTGTACACAATTAACAGAGTATGCTGTTTGAAACACAGGTACTCAAGTATTTGTATGTTTATTTTTTATGTAAAATGTCACTAGGTAAAAGCAGAGACACATGCATGCATACCTTTTCAAACTTGGTCAGACTTACAACAGTGATATGCTTAGAATTGCTGTTGTACGTTTGGTACTCCTAACATTCTGAGCAGTCGATGAAAAGTAAACCTTCAAGAAAAAAGTGAAGTTTAAGACACCTTGGGAGATGGATTAGTTATTAGGTTACTTTGTATGAGTCTGTTGCACAGTACAGCCGAAGTAGGCCTCTTTCTGCACCTCTGTTGGTTCTTTCTGAATATCTCTTGTTTCTTTCTGCGCCTTTCTTCCTTTTTCTGCACATGTCTCACCTATGTAGGAATAGTTAGAAATTAGCTTTTAAAAAACATTAGAAATTCACTGAAAAAACAGGGCATTATAGTTAGTATTAACATTTTAAAAAACATAGAAATTCACTGAAAAAAACAGAGGTTTCTGCAACGTTACAGTGAAGAATTAGCATTTAAAAAACCTTTGAAATTCACTGAAGAAAACCACAGGTTTCAGGGATGTCATAGTTAGGCTGACATTTCAGTAATACAAAATGAGAGAAGTTTAGGCATTATAGAGATAACTATAACTCTCACCCCCGCAATGCACTGCTGATGACATAACATATTACATCACTCATGAAATGGTCAGTGACATCCCTGATGACATCACTGATAAGATTAGAAATGATATCACTGATGATATAATCCACTTAATATCTGATGCACCTCCTCATACCTTAATATGACCTTTCATAAACCCACTCAAAAATACACACTAATATTCTGGAAACCATAGACGCACCAATACCAGTTAGTACATACATACTCACTGATTCTTAGGTCTACACACACATCCACTCACCCATACAGTTGCTCATAAGAGCAGTCACTCATTAATACAGCCACTGATATATGCACTCATACACCCATACAGACACTTACACACGACCACTCACACATAGAGTTACTCACACACCTAGTCAGTCACCCAAAGAATCAATCACACTACCATTTACTCACCTATACAGTTATACAGTTACCGCCTGACATATTCATAGTAACACATACTTGCTCTCTTCTACAATCACAGACACAAGCACACACTCACCCATATAGCCACTCTCACACTCACTTACACATACAGTCACTTATATACTCCAACACTCACATATACTGCCTTTCACATATGCAGCTACTCACTCATATACCACTGAGACATTTATACACTCAGTGACACAGTCATACACACACTCACTCAACCATACCATCCCTCACAGTTGCACACATGAACCCATATACCCAGGGATTTACCCACTCATATATCCATGCAGGTAGACTCACAGCCTCTCACCCACCCACACAGAGACTCAGGTACCATACAGGTACTCAGACAATTAATCAATAACCCATATAGACACTCATGTACCTACTCACCAACCCATGCAGCCAGTTACACACCAACTGATAGACAGATACACACATTTACACAGATTAGTCCCTCACCAATACATTGACTATGAAATGTTTTATCACTCACTCATATAGTCAGTCACGCACCCAAGAAATCATCCATACAGACACTCATACACCCACCCATTCTTCAAATACACCTTGGCGTACATAAATATATATAAGACTCTTAAACTTTTTGAAACACTGACACTCACTGGATGATGTCATCAGTGATGTCATTTGATATGTTATCAGTGATATCACTGACCATGTCATAAGTGATGTAATATGTGATGTCATCAGCAGTGCATTGCGGGGGCACGAGTTATAATTAGCTCAGCTAACTATAGCAGCTGAATTTCTCTGGTTTTGTACAAGTGAAATGTCAGCCTTACTATAACGTCTCTGAAACCTGTGTTTTTTCTGTGAATTTCTAAGGTTTTTTAAATGTTAATTTCTAACTATACCATCCCTGAAACCTTTGTTTTTTTCCAGTGAATTTTGAAGGTTTTTTAAATGCTAATTTCTAACTATAATTTCCCTGAAATCTATGGTTTTTTCAGTGAATTTCTAAGATTTTCTTAATGCTAATTTCTATCTATGCATACAGAGGTAGGACATGTGAAACAAAAAGGAAGAAAGGCACAGAAAGAAGCAAGAGAAATTCAAAAGGTGGCAGCAGAAGTCCAGAAACACGATGAAAGGTACAGAGAGAAGCAAGAGATATGCAAAAAGAACCAACAGTGGTGAAGAAAGAGGCCTTGTTTCATAGTCATCCTGTGCCCCAAACTTTTTATTGATTGGTACTGGTGGTTACTGACTCTGAGTAACCCAATACAGTGAAAACACCTACGTACACTAGGGTACACTATGGGTTGGGTATCCTTGCGATTGGCATGACCTCCCCTGTAAGGACCTTATAGATAATAGGACAGGGGATTAAAACTGCCTCTAACTCAAAGGTGCAGAAAGAGGCAAGAGAGATACATAAACAGGTCGGAAAGGTAAAGAAACAGGGAACAGGGCTGCAGAAAGAGGCAAAGTAGGAGCATAAAGAAGAAAGAGCAGTGCAGAAAGATCCAACAGAGGTGCAAAAAGAGGCACGAGGGGTGCAGAAATAAAAGGAGGAGTGCACAAAGAGGCAAGAGTGTTACAGAAAGAGGCAGGAGGGGCACAGAAAGAAGGAAGAGAAGTGCAGACAGAGGCAGGAGAATTTCTGAAAAAAGTCAGAGCAGTACAAGAAGAACTAACAAAGGTGCTGAACTAGGCATGAAGGGTGCAGAAAGAGCAAGAAAAGTGCAGAAAGAGGCAACAGAGGTACAGAAACAGGCAAAAGAGGTACAGCAACAAGCAAGAAAGGTGCAGAAACAGGGAAACGAGGTACAGAAAGAGGCAAGACATCTGCCTAAAACAGCATCAGAGGAGATGATAGAGGCAAGAGGGGTGCAGAAAGAAGGAAGAGAAGTGCAGAAAGAGGGAAGAGAATTGCAGAAAGAAGCAACAGAGATTTAGGAAGAAGCAAGATAAGTGAGAAAGAGGCAAGTGAGGAACAGAAAAAAGCAAGAGCAGTGCAGAAAGAACCAACAGAGGAGCTGAAGGAGGCAACAGAGGTGCAGAAGGAGGAACAAGAGGTGCTGAAAGAAGGAAAAGGAGTACAGAAAGAAGCAACAGAGGTGATGAAAGAAGCACAAGATGTGCAGAAAGAAGGACATGAAGTGCAGACAGAAGCAACAGATGTGCTGAAAGAGGCACAAAGGGTGCAGAAAGAGGCAAGAGAAGTACAAAACTAAGAAACAGAGGTACAGAAAGAGACAATAGTGGTGCAGAAAGAGAGAAGCAAGGTGTAAAAAGAGGCAAGAGAGTTGAACAAATAAGAAAGAGGGGTGCAAAAGAGGCATGAGGAGAGCAGAAAGAAGCAAAAGAGGTGCTGAAAGAGGCAAGAGAGGTACAGAAAGAAGCAAGTGAAGTGCACAAAGAAGCACCAAAGGTGCAAAAAGACGCAAGAGAGATACAGAAACAAGCAAGAGAAGTGCCGAAAGAGGCAACAAAGGTGCAGAAAGACACAAAAGAGGTACAGAAACAAGCTAGAGAAGTGCAGAAAAAGGCAGGAGAATTGCTGAAAGAAGCAACAAAGGTTTAGAAAGATCCAACAGAGGTGCACAGAAAGAGGTAGGAAAGGTGCACAAAGAGGCAAGAGAGGTACAGAAAGAAGCCGGAGGGGAGCAGAAAGAAATAAGTGAGGTACAGAAAGAAACAAGAGCAGTGCAGAAAGAACACACAGAGGTGCAATTAGAGACAAGAGGGGTGTCGAAAACATTAGGAGTGGTGCAAAAAGAAGCAAGAGAGGTGCAGAAAGAGGCAAGAGGGGTGCAGAATGAAGGAAGAGAAGTGCAGAAAGAAGCAAGAGAATTGCTGAAAGAAGCAGCAGATTGTAGAAAGAAGCAAGTTAAGGGCAGAAAGATGCATCTGAGGTGCAGAAAAAAGCAAGAGCAATGCGGAAAGAACCAACGGAGGTGCTGAAAGTAGCGCAAAGGGTGCAGAAAGAGCAAGAGAAATGCAGAATGAGGTAACAGAGATACAGAAAGAGGCAAGAGATGTGCGGAAACAGGCATGAAAGGTACAGCAACAGGGAAAAGGGATACAGAAAGAGGCAAGAAAGGTGTAGAAATATAAAAGAGGGGTGCAAAAAGGGGCAGGAGATCAGCAGAAAAAAGCAACAGAGGTGCTGAAAGATGCAAGTGAGCTGCAGAAAGAAGCAAGAGATCTGCAGAAAAGAGCAGGAGGGGTCCTGAAATAAGCAATTGAGGTACAGAAAAAAGCAAGAGAGGTGAGGAAAGATGCAATAGAAGTGCAGATAAAAGCAACAGAGGTACAGAAAGAGGCAAGAGGGGTGCAGAAAGAGGAGACAGAAGTGCAGAAAGAAGCAACAGAGGTGCAAAAGGAGGCACAAGGGGAGCAGAAAGAAGGGACAGAAGTGCAGAAGGAGCAACACAGGTTCTGAAAGATGCAGGAAGGGTGCAGTATGAGGCAAGATAAGTACTGAAAGAAGCAAAAGAGGTACAGAAGGAGGCAAGAGTGCTGCAGAAAGAGGGAAGAGAGATGTATAAAGAGGTAAGTGAGTTGCACAAGTAGGTAAGAGGCTTGCAGAAAGAGGCAGGAGGGGTGCAGGAACAAGCAAGAGAAGGGCAGAAAGAGCTAAGAGAATTGCTAAAAGAAGCAACAGAGGTTTAGAAAGAAGCAGGAAAATTGCAGAAAAAGGCAAGTGAGGTGTAGAAAGAAGTAATAGCAGTGCAGAAAGAGAGAACCAACAGAGGTGCAAAAAGAGGCAGGAAGGGTGAAGAAAAAGGTGGGTGGGGTGCACAAAGAGGCAAGAGAGGTACATAAATATGCCAGAGGGGTGCAAAAAGAAGGAAGAGAAGTGCAGAAAGAGGCAAGAGAATTGCTGAAAGAAGCAACAGAGGTGTAGAAAGAATCAAGAAAAGTATATAAAGAGGCAAGAAAGTTGCACAAATAGGGACAAGGGGTGCAGAAAGAGACAGGAGGAGTGCAGAAAGAAGCAACAGTGGTGCCTAAAGAGGCAAGAGAGGGGCAGAAAGAAACAAGTAAAGTTCAGAAAGAAGCAACAGAGGTGCAGAAAGAAGCAACAGAGGTGCTGTAAGAGGCACATGGTGTATATAAAGAAGGACGGGAAGTGGAGCAACAAGCAAGAGAGGTGCTGAAAGAGGCACAAAGGGTACAGAACGAATCAAGAAAAGTGCAGAAAGAAGCAACAGAGGTACAGAAAGAGGCAATGGTGGTACAAAAAGAGGGAAGAGAGGTGTAAAAAGAAGCGAAAGAGTTGCAAAATAGGGAAGAGTGATGCAGAAAGTGGCAGGAGGATAGCAGAAACAAGCAAGAGAAGTGCAGAAAGAGCTAAGAGAATTGCTGAAAGAAGCAACAGAGGTATAGAAAGAAGCAAGAGAAGAGCTGAAAGTACCACTTGAGATGCAAGAAGAAGCAATAACAGTGCAGAAAGAAGCAACAGATGTGCTGGAAGAGGCACAGAGGGTGCAGAAAGAGCAAGAACACTGCAGAAAGAGGTAACAGAGATGTGCAGAAACAGGCAGGAAAGGTGCAGAAACAGGAAACAGGGGTACAGAGAAAGGCAAGAGAGGTGCAGAAAGAGAAAAGAGGGGTGCAAAAAGGGGCAAGAGATCTGCAGAAAAAAGCAACAGAGGTGCTGAAAGACACAAGTGAGGCGTATAAAGAGGCAGGATATCAGCAGAAAAAACAACAGAGGTGCTGAAAGAGGCAAGTGAGGTGCAGAAAAAAGCAAGAGAGGTACAGAAAGAGGCAATAGATGTACAGAAAGAAGCAAAAGAGGTGCTCAAAGAGGCAAGAGGGATGCAGAAAAAAGCAAAAATAGTGCAGAAAGAACCAAGAGAAGTGCAGAAAGAAGCAACAGAGATGCAAAAAGAGACACAAGGGGTGCAGAAAGAAGGAAATGAAGTGCAGAAAGAAGCAATAGAAGTGCTGAAAGAGGCACGAAGGGTGCTGAAAGAGGCAAGAGAAGTACAGAAAGAAGCAACAGAGCTACATAAAGGGGCAAGAGTGGTGCAGATAGAGGGAAGAGAGGTGTAAAAAGAGGCAAGAGAGTTGAACAAATAGGGAAGAGGGGTGCAGAAAGAGGCAGGAGGGGTACAGAAAGAATCAAAAGAGGTGCCAAAAGATCCAACAGAGGTGCTAAAAGAGGCAAGAGTTGTACCGAAAGAGGTAGGAGAGGTGCACAAAGAGTCAAGAGAGGTACAGAAAGAAGCCGCAGGGGAGCAGAAAGAAATAAGTGAGGTACAGAAAGAAGCAAGAGAAGTGCAGAAAGAACACACGAAGGTGCAATTAGAGGCAAGAGGGGTGTAGAAAACATTAGGCGTGGTGCAAAAAGAAGCAAGAGAGGTACAGACAGAGGCAAGAGGAAGGCAGAATAAAGGAAGAGAAGTGCAGAAAGAAGCAAGAGAATTGCTGACAGAAGCAGCAGAGGTGTAGAAAGAAGCAAGTAAGGGCAGAAAGTTGCAACTGAGGTGCAGAAAAAAGCAAGAGCAATGCAGAAAGAACCAACGGAGGTGCTGAAAGACGTGCGAAGGGTGCAGAAAGAGCCAGAGAAATGCAGAAAGAGGTAACAGAGATACAGAAAGAGGCAAGAGATGTGCGGAAACAGGCATTAAAGGTACAGCAACAGGGAAAAGGGGTACAGAAAGAGGCAAGAAAGGTGTAGAAAGATAAAAGAGGGGTGCAAAAAGGGGCAGGAGATCTGCAGAAAAAAGCAACAGAGGTGCTGAAAGATGCAAGTGAGCTGCAGAAAGAGGCAAGAGATCTGCAGAAAAAAGCAGGAGAGGTACTGAAATAATCAAGTGAGGTACAGAAAAAAGCAAGAGAGGGGAGGAAAGAGGCAATAGAAGTGCAGAAAGAAGCAACAGAGGTACAGAAAGAGGCAAGAGGGGTACAGAAAGAGGAGACAGAAGTGCAGAAAGAAGCAACAGAGGTTCTGAAGGAGGCAGGAAGGGTGCAGTATGAGGCAAGAGAAGTACTGAAAGAAGCAACAGAGGTACAGAAGGAGGCAAGAGTGCTGCAGAAAGAGGGAAGCGCGATGTATAAAGAGGTAAGTGAGTTGCAAAAGTAGGTAAGAGGCTTGCAGAAAGAGGCAGGAGGGGTGCAGTAACAAGCAAGAGAAGGGCAGAAAGAGCTAAGAGAATTGCTAAAAGAAGCAACAGAGGTTTAGAAAGAAGCAGGAAAATTGCAGAAAAAGGCAAGTGAGGTGTAGAAAGAAGTAATAGCAGTGCAGAAAGAGAGATCCAACAGAGGTGCAAAAAGAGGCAGGAGGGGTGAAGAAAAAGGTGGGTGGGGTGCACAAAGAGGCAAGAGAGGTACATAAATATGCCAGAGGGGTGCAAAAAGAAGGAAGAGAAGTGCAGAAAGAGGCAAGAGAATTGCTGAAAGAAGCAACAGAGGTGTAGAAAGAATCAAGAAAAGTATATAAAGAGGCAAGAAAGTTGCACAAATAGGGACAAGGGGTGCAGAAAGAGACAGGAGGAGTGCATAAAGAAGCAACAGTGGTGCCTAAAGAGGCAAGAGAGGGGCAGAAAGAAACAAGTAAAGTTCAGAAAGAAGCAACAGAGGTGCAGAAAGAAGCAACAGAGGTGCTGTAAGAGGCACATGGTGTATATAAAGAAGGACGGGAAGTGGAGCAACAAGCAAGAGAGGTGCTGAAAGAGGCACAAAGGGTGCAGAAAGAATCAAGAAAAGTGCAGAAAGAAGCAACAGAGGTACAGAAAGAGGCAATGGTGGTACAAAAAGAGGGAAGAGAGGTGTAAAAAGAAGCGAAAGAGTTGCAAAATAGGGAAGAGTGATGCAGAAAGTGGCAGGAGGATAGCAGAAACAAGCAAGAGAAGTGCAGAAAGAGCTAAGAGAATTGCTGAAAGAAGCAACAGAGGTATAGAAAGAAGCAAGAGAAGAGCTGAAAGTACCACTTGAGATGCAAGAAGAAGCAATAACAGTGCAGAAAGAAGCAACAGATGTGCTGGAAGAGGCACAGAGGGTGCAGAAAGAGCAAGAACACTGCAGAAAGAGGTAACAGAGATGTGCAGAAACAGGCAGGAAAGGTGCAGAAACAGCAAACAGGGGTACAGAGAAAGGCAAGAGAGGTGCAGAAAGAGAAAAGAGGGGTGCAAAAAGGGGCAAGAGATCTGCAGAAAAAAGCAACAGAGGTGCTGAAAGACACAAGTGAGGCGTATAAAGAGGCAGGATATCAGCAGAAAAAACAACAGAGGTGCTGAAAGAGGCAAGTGAGGTGCAGAAAAAAGCAAGAGAGGCACAGAAAGAGGCAATAGATGTACAGAAAGAAGCAAAAGAGGTGCTCAAAGAGGCAAGAGGGATGCAGAAAAAAGCAAAAATAGTGCAGAAAGAACCAAGAGAAGTGCAGAAAGAAGCAACAGAGATGCAAAAAGAGACACAAGGGGTGCAGAAAGAAGGAAATGAAGTGCAGAAAGAAGCAATAGAAGTGCTGAAAGAGGCACGAAGGGTGCTGAAAGAGGCAAGAGAAGTACAGAAAGAAGCAACAGAGCTACATAAAGGGGCAAGAGTGGTGCAGATAGAGGGAAGAGAGGTGTAAAAAGAGGCAAGAGAGTTGAACAAATAGGGAAGAGGGGTGCAGAAAGAGGCAGGAGGGGTACAGAAAGAATCAAAAGAGGTGCCAAAAGATCCAACAGTGGTGCTAAAAGAGGCAAGAGTTGTACCGAAAGAGGTAGGAGAGGTGCACAAAGAGTCAAGAGAGGTACAGAAAGAAGCCGCAGGGGAGCAGAAAGAAATAAGTGAGGTACAGAAAGAAGCAAGAGAAGTGCAGAAAGAACACACGAAGGTGCAATTAGAGGCAAGAGGGGTGTAGAAAACATTAGGCGTGGTGCAAAAAGAAGCAAGAGAGGTACAGACAGAGGCAAGAGGAAGGCAGAATAAAGGAAGAGAAGTGCAGAAAGAAGCAAGAGAATTGCTGACAGAAGCAGCAGAGGTGTAGAAAGAAGCAAGTAAGGGCAGAAAGTTGCAACTGAGGTGCAGAAAAAAGCAAGAGCAATGCAGAAAGAACCAACGGAGGTGCTGAAAGACGTGCGAAGGGTGCAGAAAGAGCCAGAGAAATGCAGAAAGAGGTAACAGAGATACAGAAAGAGGCAAGAGATGTGCGGAAACAGGCATTAAAGGTACAGCAACAGGGAAAAGGGGTACAGAAAGAGGCAAGAAAGGTGTAGAAAGATAAAAGAGGGGTGCAAAAAGGGGCAGGAGATCTGCAGAAAAAAGCAACAGAGGTGCTGAAAGATGCAAGTGAGCTGCAGAAAGAGGCAAGAGATCTGCAGAAAGAAGCAGGAGAGGTACTGAAATAATCAAGTGAGGTACAGAAAAAAGCAAGAGAGGGGAGGAAAGAGGCAATAGAAGTGCAGAAAGAAGCAACAGAGGTACAGAAAGAGGCAAGAGGGGTACAGAAAGAGGAGACAGAAGTGCAGAAAGAAGCAACAGAGGTTCTGAAGGAGGCAGGAAGGGTGCAGTATGAGGCAAGAGAAGTACTGAAAGAAGCAACAGAGGTACAGAAGGAGGCAAGAGTGCTGCAGAAAGAGGGAAGAGCGATGTATAAAGAGGTAAGTGAGTTGCAAAAGTAGGTAAGAGGCTTGCAGAAAGAGGCAGGAGGGGTGCAGGAACAAGCAAGAGAAGGGCAGAAAGAGCTAAGAGAATTGCTAAAAGAAGCAACAGAGGTTTAGAAAGAAGCAGGAAAATTGCAGAAAAAGGCAAGTGAGGTGTAGAAAGAAGTAATAGCAGTGCAGAAAGAGAGAACCAACAGAGGTGCAAAAAGAGGCAGGAGGGGTGAAGAAAAAGGTGGGTGGGGTGCACAAAGAGGCAAGAGAGGTACATAAATATGCCAGAGGGGTGCAAAAAGAAGGAAGAGAAGTGCAGAAAGAGGCAAGAGAATTGCTGAAAGAAGCAACAGAGGTGTAGAAAGAATCAAGAAAAGTATATAAAGAGGCAAGAAAGTTGCTCAAATAGGGACAAGGGGTGCAGAAAGAGACAGGAGGAGTGCAGAAAGAAGCAACAGTGGTGCCTAAAGAGGCAAGAGAGGGGCAGAAAGAAACAAGTAAAGTTCAGAAAGAAGCAACAGAGGTGCAGAAAGAAGCAACAGAGGTGCTGTAAGAGGCACATGGTGTATATAAAGAAGGACGGGAAGTGGAGCAACAAGCAAGAGAGGTGCTGAAAGAGGCACAAAGGGTGCAGAAAGAGGCACGAAAAGTGCAGAAAGAAGCAACAGAGGTACAGAAAGAGGCAATGGTGGTACAAAAAGAGGGAAGAGAGGTGTAAAAAGAAGCGAAAGAGTTGTAAAATAGGGAAGAGTGATGCAGAAAGTGGCAGGAGGATTGCAGAAACAAGCAAGAGAAGTGCAGAAAGAGCTAAGAGAATTGCTGAAAGAAGCAACAGAGGTATAGAAAGAAGCAAGAGAAGTGCTGAAAGTACCACTTGAGATGCAAGAATAAGCAATAACAGTGCAGAAAGAAGCAACAGATGTGCTGGAAGAGGCACAGAGGGTGCAGAAAGTGCAAGAACACTGCAGAAAGAGGTAACAGAGATGTGCAGAAACAGGCAGGAAAGGTGCAGAAACAGGAAACAGGGGTACAGAGAAAGGCAAGAGAGGTGCAGAAAGAGGAAAGAGGGGTGCAAAAAGGGGCAAGAGATCTGCAGAAAAAAGCAACAGAGGTGCTGAAAGACACAAGTGAGGCGTATAAAGAGGCAGGATATCAGCAGAAAAAAGCAACAGAGGTGTGAAAGAGGCAAGTGAGGTGCAGAAAAAAGCAAGAGAGGTACAGAAAGAGGCAATAGATGTACAGAAAGAAGCAAAAGAGGTGCTCAAAGAGGCAAGAGGGATGCAGAAAAAAGCAAAAATAGTGCAGAAAGAACCAAGAGAAGTGCAGAAGTGCAGAACCAGCTGCTGCGTGTGCCCCTTGCATCCCTGTGCCTCGCTGCTGCCTCGTTCCTGATTGCCGCCGCTGCGGTTGTTTTGCCCTTTGTTTTCACGTGAATTTGTGCCTGCTTGTCATAAACCCGATTTTTCCCGTGTTTTGACGAATCTTTGTGCCTGTTTTGTCTGAATTTCGTTTTCCCCGTGTTTTGCCTTCCTTCCTTGTTGCCCGCCGCCCTCCGCCCTCCCTTCCCGCCAAACGCCGCTTTTCCCCGCCCTTTTTTGTATTCTGTACCCTCCCCGCTCCCGCCTCCCAGCTGCTCCGCCCACCCGCGCACTTCGCCTTAAATGGCGACCGTGCGAACGCGCAGCGTTGACGCGCAGCGGGCGCGCCGATTGTGCGCCGAAGGCGCGCCAAAGGTAAGCCCGTCTGCGCCCGTCCGCGCCTGGACCGCGCCCAGTGCCAGGAACCCTGGACCTCGACGATCCCGACCGACCCGCCGGACGTACGCCGCCGCCACCCTCACCGCTCTCAACACCGGCCGACTTCCAGACTGCCACCAAGCCACTCCACGACGTACCCACGGACCTTTCAGCTGCCACGCCTGCAAGTTCACCTGCACCCGGACCTGCCTCGCACCAGCACCCACCAAGTCGAACGCCAGCAGCACCCACCTCAAGTGCATCCTGATCAACACCCGCTCCGTCCACAGACACGCCATCGAACTCTGGAACCTCCTAGACGCCACAGCCCCTGACGTTGCCTTCCTCACGGAGACCTGGATGAACGCATCCTCAGCTCCCGACATCGCCATCGCCATCCCAGAGGGCTACAAGATCGTCCGGAGGGACCGAAACGCCAACCAGATGGGAGGAGGCATCGCCATCATCCACAGGAACACCATCCGTCTCACGACCAGCACCGACGACACCCTGACTACCGCCGAACACCTGCATTTCCAGATCCACACCAACCCGAACACCACCCTCAGAGGCACCCTGATCTACCGACCCCCGGGACCACGCACACAATTCAGCGAGGACATTGCCGACTTCGTCAGCCCGCATGCCCTCCCCTCCGCTGACTACATCCTCCTGGGAGACCTCAACTTCCATCTGGAAAACAACAACGACCACAACACCACCACCCTGCTCGACAACCTCGCCAACCTTGGACTCAAGCAACTGGTGTCCACCCCCACCCACCTCGCCGGACACACACTCGACGCAGTCTTCTCTTCCAGCACAGACATCGAGTTCAGCCACGCCACAGAGCTTCAATGGACGGACCACAGCTGCGTCCACTTCACTTTCAAGAGAACGACGACCCACCACCACCAGCAACAGGCCGCCCGCAGAAGCTGGAACAAGATCACAGCAGACCAGCTCGCCACCTCCCTGAGTCAGCACCCCCCTGCCAGCTCAGCGAACCCCAGCCAGGCCGCCGACAACCTCACGAAGTGGATCAGCAACTGCGCGGACGAACTCGCCCCTCTGAGGACCCCGCCTAGCAGACCCGGCAGCAAGAAGGCCCCATGGTTCACCGACGAACTCAAGAGCTCCAAGAAGAACTGCCGAGCCCTCGAGAAAGTCTGGAGAAGGGAACCGACACCGGACAACAGGACCTCCTACAAACTGGCCACCCGGAAACACCACCAGCTGATCCGCGCCGCCAAGAAAACAGCATTTAAGGACCGGCTGGACAACAACGCACACAACTGCAAGGAACTCTTTAACATCGTGAAAGAACTTTCCAACCCCAGCGCAGGAAACAACGACGTCACCCCATCGCAAGACCTCTGCAACTCCCTCGCTTCATACTTCCACAACAAGATCACGGACATACACAGCAGCTTCAACAACCAACCAACGCACACCGTGACCGAACAACCACCCCCCACCACCATCCTTCACGCCTGGACCCCGATCAGCACCGAAGACACCATCCGCACAATGAACTCCATCCACTCCGGATCACCGACCGACCCCTGCCCTCACCACGTCTTCAACAAGGTCGACGCTGTCATCGCACCCCACCTGCGAGACATCATCAATACATCCTTCGACACCACCATCTTCCCGGAGAGCTGGAAGCACGCCGAACTCAGCGCTCTACTCAAGAAACCAACAGCGGACCCCACCGACCTCAAGAATTACCGCCCCATCTCGCTTCTCCCGTTTCCAGCCAAAGTCATTGAGAAGACCGTCAACAAGCAGATGGCCGCCTTCCTCGAGACGAACGGATCCCTCGACCCCTCACAGTCCGGCTTCCGAGCCAACCACAGCACCGAGACCGCCCTCATCGCCGCCACCGATGACATCCGAGCCCTGATGGACAATGGAGAAACAGCGGCCCTCATCCTCCTGGACCTCTCCGCGGCATTCGACACTGTCTGCCACCGCACCCTAGTACAGCGCCTCAGCAACGTCGGAATCCAGGACAAGGCGCTGGAATGGATCATCTCCTTCCTCGACGGAAGAACACAGAGAGTCCGCCTACCACCGTACAAGTCAGAGGCCTCCGAAGTCATCTGCGGCGTCCCCCAAGGATCATCTCTGAGTCCCACCCTCTTCAACGTCTACATGAGCCCCCTCGCGGCCATCGTACGCAAACACAACCTCAGCATAATCTCCTACGCAGACGACACCCAGCTGATCCTCTCCCTGACCAACAACCCCGCCGCCGCCAGAGCCAACCTGCACGACGGGATGAAAGAGGTAGCCGAGTGGATGACGATCAGCCGCCTGAAACTGAACTCGGACAAGATGGAGATCCTCATCCTGGGCTCCTCACCCTCCGCCTGGGACGACTCCTGGTGGCCTCCCGCCCTGGGCACCGCACCCAAACCGACAGACCACGCACGCAACCTGGGCTTCATCCTGGACTCCTCCCTCTCCATGACCAGGCAAGTTAACAAAGTCTCCTCGACGTGCTTCAACATCCTACGCATGCTACGGAAGATCTTCTGGTGGATCCCCACCGAGACCAGGAAGACCGTCACCCAGGCCCTCGTCACCAGCCGTCTGGACTACGGCAACGCCCTCTACGCCGGTACCACCGCCAAGCTCCAGAAGAGACTCCAGCGGATCCAGAACGCCTCAGCCAGACTCATCCTCGACATCCCACGAACCAGCCACATCTCCGGACCTCTGAGAGACCTTCACTGGCTCCCCGTCAACAAAAGAATCACCTTCCGCCTCCTCACCCACGCACACAAAGCTCTACACGACCGAGGCCCGAGTTACCTCAACAGCCGAGTCAACTTCTACGCTCCCAAACGCCACCTCCGCTCAGCCAACCACGCCCTCGCCGCCGTCCCCCGCATCCGAAGAGCGACTACAGGAGGAAGGTCCTTCTCCTACCTGGCCGCCAAGACCTGGAACTCCCTCCCCCCCGACCTGCGCCTGACCCAAGACCACCTCTCCTTCAGGAAGAAGCTGAAGACCTGGCTGTTCGAGCAGTAGCGGCACCCCCCCCCCCCCCAGCGCCAGCGCCTTGAGACCCTACGGGTATGTAGCGCGCTCTACAAGTGTCATTGATTGATTGATTGATTGAAAGAAGCAACAGAGATGCAAAAAGAGACACAAGGGGTGCAGAAAGAAGGAAATGAAGTGCAGAAAGAAGCAATAGAAGTGCTGAAAGAGGCACGAAGGGTGCTGAAAGAGGCAAGAGAAGTACAGAAAGAAGCAACAGAGCTACATAAAGGGGCAAGAGTGGTGCAGATAGAGGGAAGAGAGGTGTAAAAAGAGGCAAGAGAGTTGAACAAATAGGGAAGAGGGGTGCAGAAAGAGGCAGGAGGGGTACAGAAAGAATCAAAAGAGGTGCCAAAAGATCCAACAGAGGTGCTAAAAGAGGCAAGAGTTGTACCGAAAGAGGTAGGAGAGGTGCACAAAGAGTCAAGAGAGGTACAGAAAGAAGCCGCAGGGGAGCAGAAAGAAATAAGTGAGGTACAGAAAGAAGCAAGAGAAGTGCAGAAAGAACACAGAAGGTGCAATTAGAGGCAAGAGGGGTGTAGAAAACATTAGGCGTGGTGCAAAAAGAAGCAAGAAAGGTACAGACAGAGGCAAGAGGAAGGCAGAATGAAGGAAGAGAAGTGCAGAAAGAAGCAAGAGAATTGCTGACAGAAGCAGCAGAGGTGTAGAAAGAAGCAAGTAAGGGCAGAAAGTTGCAACTGAGGTGCAGAAAAAAGCAGGAGCAATGCAGAAAGAACCAACGGAGGTGCTGAAAGACGTGCGAAGGGTGCAGAAAGAGCCAGAGAAATGCAGAAAGAGGTAACAGAGATACAGAAAGAGGCAAGAGATGTGCGGAAACAGACATTAAAGGTACAGCAAAAGGGAAAAGGGGTACAGAAAGAGGCAAGAAAGGTGTGGAAAGATAAAAGAGGGGTGAAAAAAGGGGCAGGAGATCTGCAGAAAAAAAGCAACAGAGGTGCTGAAAGATGCAAGTGAGCTGCAGAAAGAGGCAAGAGATCTGCAGAAAAAAAGCAGGAGAGGTACTGAAATAATCAAGTGAGGTACAGAAAAAAGCAAGAGAGGTGAGGAAAGAGGCCATAGAAGTGCAGAAAGAAGCAACAGAGGTACAGAAAGAGGCAAGAGGGGTGCAGAAAGAGGAGACAGAAGTGCAGAAAGAAGCAACAGAGGTGCAAAAGGAGGCACAAGGGTAGCAGAAAGAAGGGAGAGGAGTGCAGAAAGAAGCAACAGAGGTTCTGAAAGAAGCAGGAAGGGTGCAGTATGAGGCAAGAGAAGTACTGAAAGAAGCAACAGAGGTACAGAAAGAGGCAAGAGTGCTGCAGAAAGAGGGAATAGAGGTGTAGAAAGAGATAAGTGAGTTGCACAAGTAGGTAAGAGGCTTGCAGAAAGAGGCAGGAGGGGTGCAGAAACAAGCAAGAGAAGGGCAGAAAGAGCTAAGAGAATTGCTGAAAGAAGCAACAGAGATTTAGAAAGAAGCAAGAAAATTGCATAAAAAGGCAAGTGAGGGGTAGAAAGAAGTAATAGCAGTGCAGAAAGAGAGAACCAACAGAGTAGCAAAAAGAGGCAAGAGGGGTGAAGAAAAAGGTGTGTGGGGTGCACAAAGAGGCAAGAGAGGTACATAAATATGCCAGAGGGGTACAAAAAGAAGGAAGAGAAGTGCAGAAAGAGGCAAGAGAATTGCTGAAAGAAGCAACAGAGGTGCAGAAAGAAGCAACAGAGGGGCTGTAAGAGGCACATGGTGTATATAAAGACGGACGGGAAGTGGAGCAACAAGCAAGAGAGGTGCTGAAAGAGGCACAAAGGGTGCAGAAAGAGGCAAGAGAAGTGCAGAAAGAAGCAACAGAGGTACAGAAAGAGGCAATGGTGGTACAAAAAGAGGGAAGAGAGGTGTAAAAAGAAGCGAAAGAGTTGCAAAATAGGGAAGAGTGATGCAGAAAGTGGCAGGAGGATTGCAGAAACAAGCAAGAGAAGTGCAGAAAGAGCTAAGAGAATTGCTGAAAGAAGCAACAGAGGTATAGAAAGAAGCAAGAGAAGTGCTGAAAGTACCACTTGAGATGCAAGAAGAAGCAATAACAGTGGAGAAAGAAGCAACAGATGTGCTGGAAGAGGCACAGAGGGTGCAGAAAGAGCAAGAACACTGCAGAAAGAGGTAACAGAGATGTGCAGAAACAGGCAGGAAAGGTGCAGAAACAGGAAACAGGGGTACAGAGAAAGGCAAGAGAGGTGCAGAAAGAGAAAAGAGGGGTGCAAAAAGGGGCAAGAGATCTGCAGAAAAAAGCAACAGAGGTGCTGAAAGACACAAGTGAGGCGTATAAAGAGGCAGGATATCAGCAGAAAAAAGCAACAGAGGTGCTGAATGAGGCAAGTGAGGTGCAGAAAAAAGCAAGGGAGGTACAGAAAGAGGCAATAAATGTACAGAAAGAAGCAAAAGAGGTGCTCAAAGAGGCAAGAGGGATGCAGAAAAAAGCAAAAATAGTGCAGAAAGAACCAAGAGAAGTGCAGAAAGAAGCAACAGAGATGCAAAAAGAGACACAAGGGGTGCAGAAAGAAGGAAATGAAGTGCAGAAAGAAGCAATAGAAGTGCTGAAAGAGGCACGAAGGGTGCTGAAAGAGGCAAGAGAAGTACAGAAAGAAGCAACAGAGCTACATAAAGGGGCAAGAGTGGTGCAGATAGAGGGAAGAGAGGTGTAAAAAGAGGCAAGAGAGTTGAACAAATAGGGAAGAGGGGTGCAGAAAGAGGCAGGAGGGGTACAGAAAGAATCAAAAGAGGTGCCAAAAGATCCAACAGAGGTGCTAAAAGAGGCCTTGTTTCATAGTCATCCTGTGCCCCAAACTTTTTATTGATTGGTACTGGTGGTTACTGACTCTGAGTAACCCAATACAGTGAAAACACCTACGTACACTAGGGTACACTATGGGTTGGGTATCCTTGCGATTGGCATGACCTCCCCTGTAAGGACCTTATAGATAATAGGACAGGGGATTAAAACTGCCTCTAACTCAAAGGTGCAGAAAGAGGCAAGAGAGATACATAAACAGGTCGGAAAGGTATAGAAACAGGGAACAGGGCTGCAGAAAGAGGCAAGGTAGGAGCATAAAGAAGAAAGAGCAGTGCAGAAAGATCCAACAGAGGTGCAAAAAGAGGCACCAGGGGTGCAGAAATAAAAGGAGGAGTGCACAAAGAGGCAAGAGTGTTACAGAAAGAGGCAGGAGGGGCGCAGAAAGAAGGAAGAGAAGTGCAGACAGAGGCAGGAGAATTTCTGAAAAAAGTCAGAGCAGTACAAGAAGAACTAACAAAGGTGCTGAACTAGGCATGAAGGGTGCAGAAAGAGCAAGAAAAGTGCAGAAAGAGGCAACAGAGGTACAGAAACAGGCAAAAGAGGTACAGCAACAAGCAAGAAAGGTGCAGAAACAGGGAAACGAGGTACAGAAAGAGGCAAGACATCTGCCTAAAAAAGCATCAGAGGAGATGATAGAGGCAAGAGGGGTGCAGAAAGAAGGAAGAGAAGTGCAGAAAGAGGGAAGAGAATTGCAGAAAGAAGCAACAGAGATTTAGGAAGAAGCAAGATAAGTGAGAAAGAGGCAAGTGAGGAACAGAAAAAAGCAAGAGCAGTGCAGAAAGAACCAACAGAGGAGCTGAAGGAGGCAACAGAGGTGCAGAAGGAGGAACAAGAGGTGCTGAAAGAAGGAAAAGGAGTACAGAAAGAAGCAACAGAGGTGATGAAAGAAGCACAAGATGTGCAGAAAGAAGGACATGAAGTGCAGACAGAAGCAACAGATGTGCTGAAAGAGGCACAAAGGGTGCAGAAAGAGGCAAGAGAAGTACAAAACTAAGAAACAGAGGTACAGAAAGAGACAATAGTGGTGCAGAAAGAGAGAAGCAAGGTGTAAAAAGAGGCAAGAGAGTTGAACAAATAAGAAAGAGGGGTGCAAAAGAGGCATGAGGAGAGCAGAAAGAAGCAAAAGAGGTGCTGAAAGAGGCAAGAGAGGTACAGAAAGAAGCAAGTGAAGTGCACAAAGAAGCACCAAAGGTGCAAAAAGACGCAAGAGAGATACAGAAACAAGCAAGAGAAGTGCCGAAAGAGGCAACAAAGGTGCAGAAAGACACAAAAGAGGTACAGAAACAAGCTAGAGAAGTGCAGAAAAAGGCATGAGAATTGCTGAAAGAAGCAACAAAGGTTTAGAAAGATCCAACAGAGGTGTACAGAAAGAGGTAGGAAAGGTGCACAAAGAGGCAAGAGAGGTACAGAAAGAAGCCGGAGGGGAGCAGAAAGAAATAAGTGAGGTACAGAAAGAAACAAGAGCAGTGCAGAAAGAACACACATAGGTGCAATTAGAGACAAGAGGGGTGTCGAAAACATTAGGAGGGGTGCAAAAAGAAGCAAGAGAGGTGCAAAAAGAGGCAAGAGGGGTACAGAATGAAGGAAGAGAAGTGCAGAAAGAAGCAAGAGAATTGCTGAAAGAAGCAGCAGATGTGTAGAAAGAAGCAAGTTAAGGGCAGAAAGATGCATCTGAGGTGCAGAAAAAAGCAAGAGCAATGCGGAAAGAACCAACGGAGGTGCTGAAAGTAGCGCAAAGGGTGCAGAAAGAGCAAGAGAAATGCAGAATGAGGTAACAGAGATACAGAAAGAGGCAAGAGATGTGCGGAAACAGGCATGAAAGGTACAGCAACAGGGAAAAGGGATACAGAAAGAGGCAAGAAAGGTGTAGAAATATAAAAGAGGGGTGCAAAAAGGGGCAGGAGATCAGCAGAAAAAAGCAACAGAGGTGCTGAAAGATGCAAGTGAGCTGCAGAAAGAAGCAAGAGATCTGCAGAAAAGAGCAGGAGGGGTCCTGAAATAAGCAATTACGGTACAGAAAAAAGCAAGAGAGGTGAGGAAAGATGCAATAGAAGTGCAGATAAAAGCAACAGAGGTACAGAAAGAGGCAAGAGGGGTGCAGAAAGAGGAGACAGAAGTGCAGAAAGAAGCAACAGAGGTGCAAAAGGAGGCACAAGGGGAGCAGAAAGAAGGGACAGAAGTGCAGAAGGAGCAACACAGGTTCTGAAAGATGCAGGAAGGGTGCAGTATGAGGCAAGAGAAGTACTGAAAGAAGCAAAAGAGGTACAGAAGGAGGCAAGAGTGCTGCAGAAAGAGGGAAGAGAGATGTATAAAGAGGTAAGTGAGTTGCACAAGTAGGTAAGAGGCTTGCAGAAAGAGGCAGGAGGGGTGCAGGAACAAGCAAGAGAAGGGCAGAAAGAGCTAAGAGAATTGCTAAAAGAAGCAACAGAGGTTTAGAAAGAAGCAGGAAAATTGCAGAAAAAGGCAAGTGAGGTGTAGAAAGAAGTAATAGCAGTGCAGAAAGAGAGAACCAACAGAGGTGCAAAAAGAGGCAGGAAGGGTGAAGAAAAAGGTGGGTGGGGTGCACAAAGAGGCAAGAGAGGTACATAAATATGCCAGAGGGGTGCAAAAAGAAGGAAGAGAAGTGCAGAAAGAGGCAAGAGAATTGCTGAAAGAAGCAACAGAGGTGTAGAAAGAATCAAGAAAAGTATATAAAGAGGCAAGAAAGTTGCACAAATAGGGACAAGGGGTGCAGAAAGAGACAGGAGGAGTGCAGAAAGAAGCAACAGTGGTGCCTAAAGAGGCAAGAGAGGGGCAGAAAGAAACAAGTAAAGTTCAGAAAGAAGCAACAGAGGTGCAGAAAGAAGCAACAGAGGTGCTGTAAGAGGCACATGGTGTATATAAAGAAGGACGGGAAGTGGAGCAACAAGCAAGAGAGGTGCTGAAAGAGGCACAAAGGGTGCAGAAAGAATCAAGAAAAGTGCAGAAAGAAGCAACAGAGGTACAGAAAGAGGCAATGGTGGTACAAAAAGAGGGAAGAGAGGTGTAAAAAGAAGCGAAAGAGTTGCAAAATAGGGAAGAGTGATGCAGAAAGTGGCAGGAGGATAGCAGAAACAAGCAAGAGAAGTGCAGAAAGAGCTAAGAGAATTGCTGAAAGAAGCAACAGAGGTATAGAAAGAAGCAAGAGAAGAGCTGAAAGAAGAAGCAATAACAGTGCAGAAAGAAGCAACAGATGTGCTGGAAGAGGCACAGAGGGTGCAGAAAGAGCAAGAACACTGCAGAAAGAGGTAACAGAGATGTGCAGAAACAGGCAGGAAAGGTGCAGAAACAGGAAACAGGGGTACAGAGAAAGGCAAGAGAGGTGCAGAAAGAGAAAAGAGGGGTGCAAAAAGGGGCAAGAGATCTGCAGAAAAAAGCAACAGAGGTGCTGAAAGACACAAGTGAGGCGTATAAAGAGGCAGGATATCAGCAGAAAAAACAACAGAGGTGCCGAAAGAGGCAAGTGAGGTGCAGAAAAAAGCAAGAGAGGTACAGAAAGAGGCAATAGATGTACAGAAAGAAGCAAAAGAGGTGCTTAAAGAGGCAAGAGGGATGCAGAAAAAAGCAAAAATAGTGCAGAAAGAACCAAGAGAAGTGCAGAAAGAAGCAACAGAGATGCAAAAAGAGACACAAGGGGTGCAGAAAGAAGGAAATGAAGTGCAGAAAGAAGCAATAGAAGTGCTGAAAGAGGCACGAAGGGTGCTGAAAGAGGCAAGAGAAGTACAGAAAGAAGCAACAGAGCTACATAAAGGGGCAAGAGTGGTGCAGATAGAGGGAAGAGAGGTGTAAAAAGAGGCAAGAGAGTTGAACAAATAGGGAAGAGGGGTGCAGAAAGAGGCAGGAGGGGTACAGAAAGAATCAAAAGAGGTGCCAAAAGATCCAACAGAGGTGCTAAAAGAGGCAAGAGTTGTACCGAAAGAGGTAGGAGAGGTGCACAAAGAGTCAAGAGAGGTACAGAAAGAAGCCGCAGGGGAGCAGAAAGAAATAAGTGAGGTACAGAAAGAAGCAAGAGAAGTGCAGAAAGAACACACGAAGGTGCAATTAGAGGCAAGAGGGGTGTAGAAAACATTAGGCGTGGTGCAAAAAGAAGCAAGAGAGGTACAGACAGAGGCAAGAGGAAGGCAGAATAAAGGAAGAGAAGTGCAGAAAGAAGCAAGAGAATTGCTGACAGAAGCAGCAGAGGTGTAGAAAGAAGCAAGTAAGGGCAGAAAGTTGCAACTGAGGTGCAGAAAAAAGCAAGAGCAATGCAGAAAGAACCAACGGAGGTGCTGAAAGACGTGCGAAGGGTGCAGAAAGAGCCAGAGAAATGCAGAAAGAGGTAACAGAGATACAGAAAGAGGCAAGAGATGTGCGGAAACAGGCATTAAAGGTACAGCAACAGGGAAAAGGGGTACAGAAAGAGGCAAGAAAGGTGTAGAAAGATAAAAGAGGGGTGCAAAAAGGGGCAGGAGATCTGCAGAAAAAAGCAACAGAGGTGCTGAAAGATGCAAGTGAGCTGCAGAAAGAGGCAAGAGATCTGCAGAAAAAAGCAGGAGAGGTACTGAAATAATCAAGTGAGGTACAGAAAAAAGCAAGAGCGGGGAGGAAAGAGGCAATAGAAGTGCAGAAAGAAGCAACAGAGGTACAGAAAGAGGCAAGAGGGGTACAGAAAGAGGAGACAGAAGTGCAGAAAGAAGCAACAGAGGTTCTGAAGGAGGCAGGAAGGGTGCAGTATGAGGCAAGAGAAGTACTGAAAGAAGCAACAGAGGTACAGAAGGAGGCAAGAGTGCTGCAGAAAGAGGGAAGAGCGATGTATAAAGAGGTAAGTGAGTTGCAAAAGTAG
The DNA here is from genome assembly GCF_964263255.1 of Lissotriton vulgaris. NCBI lineage: Eukaryota > Metazoa > Chordata > Amphibia > Caudata > Salamandridae > Lissotriton > Lissotriton vulgaris. The sequence continues at coordinate 422,931,000 of NC_141691.1, forward strand.
GTAAGAGGCTTGCAGAAAGAGGCAGGAGGGGTGCAGGAACAAGCAAGAGAAGGGCAGAAAGAGCTAAGAGAATTGCTAAAAGAAGCAACAGAGGTTTAGAAAGAAGCAGGAAAATTGCAGAAAAAGGCAAGTGAGGTGTAGAAAGAAGTAATAGCAGTGCAGAAAGAGAGAACCAACAGAGGTGCAAAAAGAGGCAGGAGGGGTGAAGAAAAAGGTGGGTGGGGTGCACAAAGAGGCAAGAGAGGTACATAAATATGCCAGAGGGGTGCAAAAAGAAGGAAGAGAAGTGCAGAAAGAGGCAAGAGAATTGCTGAAAGAAGCAACAGAGGTGTAGAAAGAATCAAGAAAAGTATATAAAGAGGCAAGAAAGTTGCTCAAATAGGGACAAGGGGTGCAGAAAGAGACAGGAGGAGTGCAGAAAGAAGCAACAGTGGTGCCTAAAGAGGCAAGAGAGGGGCAGAAAGAAACAAGTAAAGTTCAGAAAGAAGCAACAGAGGTGCAGAAAGAAGCAACAGAGGTGCTGTAAGAGGCACATGGTGTATATAAAGAAGGACGGGAAGTGGAGCAACACGCAAGAGAGGTGCTGAAAGAGGCACAAAGGGTGCAGAAAGAGGCACGAAAAGTGCAGAAAGAAGCAACAGAGGTACAGAAAGAGGCAATGGTGGTACAAAAAGAGGGAAGAGAGGTGTAAAAAGAAGCGAAAGAGTTGTAAAATAGGGAAGAGTGATGCAGAAAGTGGCAGGAGGATTGCAGAAACAAGCAAGAGAAGTGCAGAAAGAGCTAAGAGAATTGCTGAAAGAAGCAACAGAGGTATAGAAAGAAGCAAGAGAAGTGCTGAAAGTACCACTTGAGATGCAAGAATAAGCAATAACAGTGCAGAAAGAAGCAACAGATGTGCTGGAAGAGGCACAGAGGGTGCAGAAAGTGCAAGAACACTGCAGAAAGAGGTAACAGAGATGTGCAGAAACAGGCAGGAAAGGTGCAGAAACAGGAAACAGGGGTACAGAGAAAGGCAAGAGAGGTGCAGAAAGAGGAAAGAGGGGTGCAAAAAGGGGCAAGAGATCTGCAGAAAAAAGCAACAGAGGTGCTGAAAGACACAAGTGAGGCGTATACAGAGGCAGGATATCAGCAGAAAAAAGCAACAGAGGTGTGAAAGAGGCAAGTGAGGTGCAGAAAAAAGCAAGAGAGGTACAGAAAGAGGCAATAGATGTACAGAAAGAAGCAAAAGAGGTGCTCAAAGAGGCAAGAGGGATGCAGAAAAAAGCAAAAATAGTGCAGAAAGAACCAAGAGAAGTGCAGAAAGAAGCAACAGAGATGCAAAAAGAGACACAAGGGGTGCAGAAAGAAGGAAATGAAGTGCAGAAAGAAGCAATAGAAGTGCTGAAAGAGGCACGAAGGGTGCTGAAAGAGGCAAGAGAAGTACAGAAAGAAGCAACAGAGCTACATAAAGGGGCAAGAGTGGTGCAGATAGAGGGAAGAGAGGTGTAAAAAGAGGCAAGAGAGTTGAACAAATAGGGAAGAGGGGTGCAGAAAGAGGCAGGAGGGGTACAGAAAGAATCAAAAGAGGTGCCAAAAGATCCAACAGAGGTGCTAAAAGAGGCCTTGTTTCATAGTCATCCTGTGCCCCAAACTTTTTATTGATTGGTACTGGTGGTTACTGACTCTGAGTAACCCAATACAGTGAAAACACCTACGTACACTAGGGTACACTATGGGTTGGGTATCCTTGCGATTGGCATGACCTCCCCTGTAAGGACCTTATAGATAATAGGACAGGGGATTAAAACTGCCTCTAACTCAAAGGTGCAGAAAGAGGCAAGAGAGATACATAAACAGGTCGGAAAGGTATAGAAACAGGGAACAGGGCTGCAGAAAGAGGCAAGTTAGGAGCATAAAGAAGAAAGAGCAGTGCAGAAAGATCCAACAGAGGTGCAAAAAGAGGCACCAGGGGTGCAGAAATAAAAGGAGGAGTGCACAAAGAGGCAAGAGTGTTACAGAAAGAGGCAGGAGGGGCGCAGAAAGAAGGAAGAGAAGTGCAGACAGAGGCAGGAGAATTTCTGAAAAAAGTCAGAGCAGTACAAGAAGAACTAACAAAGGTGCTGAACTAGGCATGAAGGGTGCAGAAAGAGCAAGAAAAGTGCAGAAAGAGGCAACAGAGGTACAGAAACAGGCAAAAGAGGTACAGCAACAAGCAAGAAAGGTGCAGAAACAGGGAAACGAGGTACAGAAAGAGGCAAGACATCTGCCTAAAAAAGCATCAGAGGAGATGATAGAGGCAAGAGGGGTGCAGAAAGAAGGAAGAGAAGTGCAGAAAGAGGGAAGAGAATTGCAGAAAGAAGCAACAGAGATTTAGGAAGAAGCAAGATAAGTGAGAAAGAGGCAAGTGAGGAACAGAAAAAAGCAAGAGCAGTGCAGAAAGAACCAACAGAGGAGCTGAAGGAGGCAACAGAGGTGCAGAAGGAGGAACAAGAGGTGCTGAAAGAAGGAAAAGGAGTACAGAAAGAAGCAACAGAGGTGATGAAAGAAGCACAAGATGTGCAGAAAGAAGGACATGAAGTGCAGACAGAAGCAACAGATGTGCTGAAAGAGGCACAAAGGGTGCAGAAAGAGGCAAGAGAAGTACAAAACTAAGAAACAGAGGTACAGAAAGAGACAATAGTGGTGCAGAAAGAGAGAAGCAAGGTGTAAAAAGAGGCAAGAGAGTTGAACAAATAAGAAAGAGGGGTGCAAAAGAGGCATGAGGAGAGCAGAAAGAAGCAAAAGAGGTGCTGAAAGAGGCAAGAGAGGTACAGAAAGAAGCAAGTGAAGTGCACAAAGAAGCACCAAAGGTGCAAAAAGACGCAAGAGAGATACAGAAACAAGCAAGAGAAGTGCCGAAAGAGGCAACAAAGGTGCAGAAAGACACAAAAGAGGTACAGAAACAAGCTAGAGAAGTGCAGAAAAAGGCATGAGAATTGCTGAAAGAAGCAACAAAGGTTTAGAAAGATCCAACAGAGGTGTACAGAAAGAGGTAGGAAAGGTGCACAAAGAGGCAAGAGAGGTACAGAAAGAAGCCGGAGGGGAGCAGAAAGAAATAAGTGAGGTACAGAAAGAAACAAGAGCAGTGCAGAAAGAACACACAGAGGTGCAATTAGAGACAAGAGGGGTGTCGAAAACATTAGGAGGGGTGCAAAAAGAAGCAAGAGAGGTGCAGAAAGAGGCAAGAGGGGTGCAGAATGAAGGAAGAGAAGTGCAGAAAGAAGCAAGAGAATTGCTGAAAGAAGCAGCAGATGTGTAGAAAGAAGCAAGTTAAGGGCAGAAAGATGCATCTGAGGTGCAGAAAAAAGCAAGAGCAATGCGGAAAGAACCAACGGAGGTGCTGAAAGTAGCGCAAAGGGTGCAGAAAGAGCAAGAGAAATGCAGAATGAGGTAACAGAGATACAGAAAGAGGCAAGAGATGTGCGGAAACAGGCATGAAAGGTACAGCAACAGGGAAAAGGGATACAGAAAGAGGCAAGAAAGGTGTAGAAATATAAAAGAGGGGTGCAAAAAGGGGCAGGAGATCAGCAGAAAAAAGCAACAGAGGTGCTGAAAGATGCAAGTGAGCTGCAGAAAGAAGCAAGAGATCTGCAGAAAAGAGCAGGAGGGGTCCTGAAATAAGCAATTGAGGTACAGAAAAAAGCAAGAGAGGTGAGGAAAGATGCAATAGAAGTGCAGATAAAAGCAACAGAGGTACAGAAAGAGGCAAGAGGGGTGCAGAAAGAGGAGACAGAAGTGCAGAAAGAAGCAACAGAGGTGCAAAAGGAGGCACAAGGGGAGCAGAAAGAAGGGACAGAAGTGCAGAAGGAGCAACACAGGTTCTGAAAGATGCAGGAAGGGTGCAGTATGAGGCAAGAGAAGTACTGAAAGAAGCAAAAGAGGTACAGAAGGAGGCAAGAGTGCTGCAGAAAGAGGGAAGAGAGATGTATAAAGAGGTAAGTGAGTTGCACAAGTAGGTAAGAGGCTTGCAGAAAGAGGCAGGAGGGGTGCAGGAACAAGCAAGAGAAGGGCAGAAAGAGCTAAGAGAATTGCTAAAAGAAGCAACAGAGGTTTAGAAAGAAGCAGGAAAATTGCAGAAAAAGGCAAGTGAGGTGTAGAAAGAAGTAATAGCAGTGCAGAAAGAGAGAACCAACAGAGGTGCAAAAAGAGGCAGGAAGGGTGAAGAAAAAGGTGGGTGGGGTGCACAAAGAGGCAAGAGAGGTACATAAATATGCCAGAGGGGTGCAAAAAGAAGGAAGAGAAGTGCAGAAAGAGGCAAGAGAATTGCTGAAAGAAGCAACAGAGGTGTAGAAAGAATCAAGAAAAGTATATAAAGAGGCAAGAAAGTTGCACAAATAGGGACAAGGGGTGCAGAAAGAGACAGGAGGAGTGCAGAAAGAAGCAACAGTGGTGCCTAAAGAGGCAAGAGAGGGGCAGAAAGAAACAAGTAAAGTTCAGAAAGAAGCAACAGAGGTGCAGAAAGAAGCAACAGAGGTGCTGTAAGAGGCACATGGTGTATATAAAGAAGGACGGGAAGTGGAGCAACAAGCAAGAGAGGTGCTGAAAGAGGCACAAAGGGTGCAGAAAGAATCAAGAAAAGTGCAGAAAGAAGCAACAGAGGTACAGAAAGAGGCAATGGTGGTACAAAAAGAGGGAAGAGAGGTGTAAAAAGAAGCGAAAGAGTTGCAAAATAGGGAAGAGTGATGCAGAAAGTGGCAGGAGGATAGCAGAAACAAGCAAGAGAAGTGCAGAAAGAGCTAAGAGAATTGCTGAAAGAAGCAACAGAGGTATAGAAAGAAGCAAGAGAAGAGCTGAAAGTACCACTTGAGATGCAAGAAGAAGCAATAACAGTGCAGAAAGAAGCAACAGATGTGCTGGAAGAGGCACAGAGGGTGCAGAAAGAGCAAGAACACTGCAGAAAGAGGTAACAGAGATGTGCAGAAACAGGCAGGAAAGGTGCAGAAACAGGAAACAGGGGTACAGAGAAAGGCAAGAGAGGTGCAGAAAGAGAAAAGAGGGGTGCAAAAAGGGGCAAGAGATCTGCAGAAAAAAGCAACAGAGGTGCTGAAAGACACAAGTGAGGCGTATAAAGAGGCAGGATATCAGCAGAAAAAACAACAGAGGTGCTGAAAGAGGCAAGTGAGGTGCAGAAAAAAGCAAGAGAGGTACAGAAAGAGGCAATAGATGTACAGAAAGAAGCAAAAGAGGTGCTCAAAGAGGCAAGAGGGATGCAGAAAAAAGCAAAAATAGTGCAGAAAGAACCAAGAGAAGTGCAGAAAGAAGCAACAGAGATGCAAAAAGAGACACAAGGGGTGCAGAAAGAAGGAAATGAAGTGCAGAAAGAAGCAATAGAAGTGCTGAAAGAGGCACGAAGGGTGCTGAAAGAGGCAAGAGAAGTACAGAAAGAAGCAACAGAGCTACATAAAGGGGCAAGAGTGGTGCAGATAGAGGGAAGAGAGGTGTAAAAAGAGGCAAGAGAGTTGAACAAATAGGGAAGAGGGGTGCAGAAAGAGGCAGGAGGGGTACAGAAAGAATCAAAAGAGGTGCCAAAAGATCCAACAGAGGTGCTAAAAGAGGCCTTGTTTCATAGTCATCCTGTGCCCCAAACTTTTTATTGATTGGTACTGGTGGTTACTGACTCTGAGTAACCCAATACAGTGAAAACACCTACGTACACTAGGGTACACTATGGGTTGGGTATCCTTGCGATTGGCATGACCTCCCCTGTAAGGACCTTATAGATAATAGGACAGGGGATTAAAACTGCCTCTAACTCAAAGGTGCAGAAAGAGGCAAGAGAGATACATAAACAGGTCGGAAAGGTATAGAAACAGGGAACAGGGCTGCAGAAAGAGGCAAGTTAGGAGCATAAAGAAGAAAGAGCAGTGCAGAAAGATCCAACAGAGGTGCAAAAAGAGGCACCAGGGGTGCAGAAATAAAAGGAGGAGTGCACAAAGAGGCAAGAGTGTTACAGAAAGAGGCAGGAGGGGCGCAGAAAGAAGGAAGAGAAGTGCAGACAGAGGCAGGAGAATTTCTGAAAAAAGTCAGAGCAGTACAAGAAGAACTAACAAAGGTGCTGAACTAGGCATGAAGGGTGCAGAAAGAGCAAGAAAAGTGCAGAAAGAGGCAACAGAGGTACAGAAACAGGCAAAAGAGGTACAGCAACAAGCAAGAAAGGTGCAGAAACAGGGAAACGAGGTACAGAAAGAGGCAAGACATCTGCCTAAAAAAGCATCAGAGGAGATGATAGAGGCAAGAGGGGTGCAGAAAGAAGGAAGAGAAGTGCAGAAAGAGGGAAGAGAATTGCAGAAAGAAGCAACAGAGATTTAGGAAGAAGCAAGATAAGTGAGAAAGAGGCAAGTGAGGAACAGAAAAAAGCAAGAGCAGTGCAGAAAGAACCAACAGAGGAGCTGAAGGAGGCAACAGAGGTGCAGAAGGAGGAACAAGAGGTGCTGAAAGAAGGAAAAGGAGTACAGAAAGAAGCAACAGAGGTGATGAAAGAAGCACAAGATGTGCAGAAAGAAGGACATGAAGTGCAGACAGAAGCAACAGATGTGCTGAAAGAGGCACAAAGGGTGCAGAAAGAGGCAAGAGAAGTACAAAACTAAGAAACAGAGGTACAGAAAGAGACAATAGTGGTGCAGAAAGAGAGAAGCAAGGTGTAAAAAGAGGCAAGAGAGTTGAACAAATAAGAAAGAGGGGTGCAAAAGAGGCATGAGGAGAGCAGAAAGAAGCAAAAGAGGTGCTGAAAGAGGCAAGAGAGGTACAGAAAGAAGCAAGTGAAGTGCACAAAGAAGCACCAAAGGTGCAAAAAGACGCAAGAGAGATACAGAAACAAGCAAGAGAAGTGCCGAAAGAGGCAACAAAGGTGCAGAAAGACACAAAAGAGGTACAGAAACAAGCTAGAGAAGTGCAGAAAAAGGCATGAGAATTGCTGAAAGAAGCAACAAAGGTTTAGAAAGATCCAACAGAGGTGTACAGAAAGAGGTAGGAAAGGTGCACAAAGAGGCAAGAGAGGTACAGAAAGAAGCCGGAGGGGAGCAGAAAGAAATAAGTGAGGTACAGAAAGAAACAAGAGCAGTGCAGAAAGAACACACAGAGGTGCAATTAGAGACAAGAGGGGTGTCGAAAACATTAGGAGGGGTGCAAAAAGAAGCAAGAGAGGTGCAGAAAGAGGCAAGAGGGGTGCAGAATGAAGGAAGAGAAGTGCAGAAAGAAGCAAGAGAATTGCTGAAAGAAGCAGCAGATGTGTAGAAAGAAGCAAGTTAAGGGCAGAAAGATGCATCTGAGGTGCAGAAAAAAGCAAGAGCAATGCGGAAAGAAACAACGGAGGTGCTGAAAGTAGCGCAAAGGGTGCAGAAAGAGCAAGAGAAATGCAGAATGAGGTAACAGAGATACAGAAAGAGGCAAGAGATGTGTGGAAACAGGCATGAAAGGTACAGCAACAGGGAAAAGGGATACAGAAAGAGGCAAGAAAGGTGTAGAAATATAAAAGAGGGGTGCAAAAAGGGGCAGGAGATCAGCAGAAAAAAGCAACAGAGGTGCTGAAAGATGCAAGTGAGCTGCAGAAAGAAGCAAGAGATCTGCAGAAAAGAGCAGGAGGGGTCCTGAAATAAGCAATTGAGGTACAGAAAAAAGCAAGAGAGGTGAGGAAAGATGCAATAGAAGTGCAGATAAAAGCAACAGAGGTACAGAAAGAGGCAAGAGGGGTGCAGAAAGAGGAGACAGAAGTGCAGAAAGAAGCAACAGAGGTGCAAAAGGAGGCACAAGGGGAGCAGAAAGAAGGGACAGAAGTGCAGAAGGAGCAACACAGGTTCTGAAAGATGCAGGAAGGGTGCAGTATGAGGCAAGAGAAGTACTGAAAGAAGCAAAAGAGGTACAGAAGGAGGCAAGAGTGCTGCAGAAAGAGGGAAGAGAGATGTATAAAGAGGTAAGTGAGTTGCACAAGTAGGTAAGAGGCTTGCAGAAAGAGGCAGGAGGGGTGCAGGAACAAGCAAGAGAAGGGCAGAAAGAGCTAAGAGAATTGCTAAAAGAAGCAACAGAGGTTTAGAAAGAAGCAGGAAAATTGCAGAAAAAGGCAAGTGAGGTGTAGAAAGAAGTAATAGCAGTGCAGAAAGAGAGAACCAACAGAGGTGCAAAAAGAGGCAGGAAGGGTGAAGAAAAAGGTGGGTGGGGTGCACAAAGAGGCAAGAGAGGTACATAAATATGCCAGAGGGGTGCAAAAAGAAGGAAGAGAAGTGCAGAAAGAGGCAAGAGAATTGCTGAAAGAAGCAACAGAGGTGTAGAAATAATCAAGAAAAGTATATAAAGAGGCAAGAAAGTTGCACAAATAGGGACAAGGGGTGCAGAAAGAGACAGGAGGAGTGCAGAAAGAAGCAACAGTGGTGCCTAAAGAGGCAAGAGAGGGGCAGAAAGAAGCAAGTAAAGTTCAGAAAGAAGCAACAGAGGTGCAGAAAGAAGCAACAGAGGTGCTGTAAGAGGCACATGGTGTATATAAAGAAGGACGGGAAGTGGAGCAACAAGCAAGAGAGGTGCTGAAAGAGGCACAAAGGGTGCAGAAAGAATCAAGAAAAGTGCAGAAAGAAGCAACAGAGGTACAGAAAGAGGCAATGGTGGTACAAAAAGAGGGAAGAGAGGTGTAAAAAGAAGCGAAAGAGTTGCAAAATAGGGAAGAGTGATGCAGAAAGTGGCAGGAGGATAGCAGAAACAAGCAAGAGAAGTGCAGAAAGAGCTAAGAGAATTGCTGAAAGAAGCAACAGAGGTATAGAAAGAAGCAAGAGAAGAGCTGAAAGTACCACTTGAGATGCAAGAAGAAGCAATAACAGTGCAGAAAGAAGCAACAGATGTGCTGGAAGAGGCACAGAGGGTGCAGAAAGAGCAAGAACACTGCAGAAAGAGGTAACAGAGATGTGCAGAAACAGGCAGGAAAGGTGCAGAAACAGGAAACAGGGGTACAGAGAAAGGCAAGAGAGGTGCAGAAAGAGAAAAGAGGGGTGCAAAAAGGGGCAAGAGATCTGCAGAAAAAAGCAACAGAGGTGCTGAAAGACACAAGTGAGGCGTATAAAGAGGCAGGATATCAGCAGAAAAAACAACAGAGGTGCTGAAAGAGGCAAGTGAGGTGCAGAAAAAAGCAAGAGAGGTACAGAAAGAGGCAATAGATGTACAGAAAGAAGCAAAAGAGGTGCTCAAAGAGGCAAGAGGGATGCAGAAAAAAGCAAAAATAGTGCAGAAAGAACCAAGAGAAGTGCAGAAAGAAGCAACAGAGATGCTAAAAGAGACACAAGGGGTGCAGAAAGAAGGAAATGAAGTGCAGAAAGAAGCAATAGAAGTGCTGAAAGAGGCACGAAGGGTGCTGAAAGAGGCAAGAGAAGTACAGAAAGAAGCAACAGAGCTACATAAAGGGGCAAGAGTGGTGCAGATAGAGGGAAGAGAGGTGTCAAAAGAGGCAAGAGAGTTGAACAAATAGGGAAGAGGGGTGCAGAAAGAGGCAGGAGGGGTACAGAAAGAATCAAAAGAGGTGCCAAAAGATCCAACAGAGGTGCTAAAAGAGGCCTTGTTTCATAGTCATCCTGTGCCCCAAACTTTTTATTGATTGGTACTGGTGGTTACTGACTCTGAGTAACCCAATACAGTGAAAACACCTACGTACACTAGGGTACACTATGGGTTGGGTATCCTTGCGATTGGCATGACCTCCCCTGTAAGGACCTTATAGATAATAGGACAGGGGATTAAAACTGCCTCTAACTCAAAGGTGCAGAAAGAGGCAAGAGAGATACATAAACAGGTCGGAAAGGTATAGAAACAGGGAACAGGGCTGCAGAAAGAGGCAAGTTAGGAGCATAAAGAAGAAAGAGCAGTGCAGAAAGATCCAACAGAGGTGCAAAAAGAGGCACCAGGGGTGCAGAAATAAAAGGAGGAGTGCACAAAGAGGCAAGAGTGTTACAGAAAGAGGCAGGAGGGGCGCAGAAAGAAGGAAGAGAAGTGCAGACAGAGGCAGGAGAATTTCTGAAAAAAGTCAGAGCAGTACAAGAAGAACTAACAAAGGTGCTGAACTAGGCATGAAGGGTGCAGAAAGAGCAAGAAAAGTGCAGAAAGAGGCAACAGAGGTACAGAAACAGGCAAAAGAGGTACAGCAACAAGCAAGAAAGGTGCAGAAACAGGGAAACGAGGTACAGAAAGAGGCAAGACATCTGCCTAAAAAAGCATCAGAGGAGATGATAGAGGCAAGAGGGGTGCAGAAAGAAGGAAGAGAAGTGCAGAAAGAGGGAAGAGAATTGCAGAAAGAAGCAACAGAGATTTAGGAAGAAGCAAGATAAGTGAGAAAGAGGCAAGTGAGGAACAGAAAAAAGCAAGAGCAGTGCAGAAAGAACCAACAGAGGAGCTGAAGGAGGCAACAGAGGTGCAGAAGGAGGAACAAGAGGTGCTGAAAGAAGGAAAAGGAGTACAGAAAGAAGCAACAGAGGTGATGAAAGAAGCACAAGATGTGCAGAAAGAAGGACATGAAGTGCAGACAGAAGCAACAGATGTGCTGAAAGAGGCACAAAGGGTGCAGAAAGAGGCAAGAGAAGTACAAAACTAAGAAACAGAGGTACAGAAAGAGACAATAGTGGTGCAGAAAGAGAGAAGCAAGGTGTAAAAAGAGGCAAGAGAGTTGAACAAATAAGAAAGAGGGGTGCAAAAGAGGCATGAGGAGAGCAGAAAGAAGCAAAAGAGGTGCTGAAAGAGGCAAGAGAGGTACAGAAAGAAGCAAGTGAAGTGCACAAAGAAGCACCAAAGGTGCAAAAAGACGCAAGAGAGATACAGAAACAAGCAAGAGAAGTGCCGAAAGAGGCAACAAAGGTGCAGAAAGACACAAAAGAGGTACAGAAACAAGCTAGAGAAGTGCAGAAAAAGGCATGAGAATTGCTGAAAGAAGCAACAAAGGTTTAGAAAGATCCAACAGAGGTGTACAGAAAGAGGTAGGAAAGGTGCACAAAGAGGCAAGAGAGGTACAGAAAGAAGCCGGAGGGGAGCAGAAAGAAATAAGTGAGGTACAGAAAGAAACAAGAGCAGTGCAGAAAGAACACACAGAGGTGCAATTAGAGACAAGAGGGGTGTCGAAAACATTAGGAGGGGTGCAAAAAGAAGCAAGAGAGGTGCAGAAAGAGGCAAGAGGGGTGCAGAATGAAGGAAGAGAAGTGCAGAAAGAAGCAAGAGAATTGCTGAAAGAAGCAGCAGATGTGTAGAAAGAAGCAAGTTAAGGGCAGAAAGATGCATCTGAGGTGCAGAAAAAAGCAAGAGCAATGCGGAAAGAACCAACGGAGGTGCTGAAAGTAGCGCAAAGGGTGCAGAAAGAGCAAGAGAAATGCAGAATGAGGTAACAGAGATACAGAAAGAGGCAAGAGATGTGCGGAAACAGGCATGAAAGGTACAGCAACAGGGAAAAGGGATACAGAAAGAGGCAAGAAAGGTGTAGAAATATAAAAGAGGGGTGCAAAAAGGGGCAGGAGATCAGCAGAAAAAAGCAACAGATGTGCTGAAAGATGCAAGTGAGCTGCAGAAAGAAGCAAGAGATCTGCAGAAAAGAGCAGGAGGGGTCCTGAAATAAGCAATTGAGGTACAGAAAAAAGCAAGAGAGGTGAGGAAAGATGCAATAGAAGTGCAGATAAAAGCAACAGAGGTACAGAAAGAGGCAAGAGGGGTGCAGAAAGAGGAGACAGAAGTGCAGAAAGAAGCAACAGAGGTGCAAAAGGAGGCACAAGGGGAGCAGAAAGAAGGGACAGAAGTGCAGAAGGAGCAACACAGGTTCTGAAAGATGCAGGAAGGGTGCAGTATGAGGCAAGAGAAGTACTGAAAGAAGCAAAAGAGGTACAGAAGGAGGCAAGAGTGCTGCAGAAAGAGGGAAGAGAGATGTATAAAGAGGTAAGTGAGTTGCACAAGTAGGTAAGAGGCTTGCAGAAAGAGGCAGGAGGGGTGCAGGAACAAGCAAGAGAAGGGCAGAAAGAGCTAAGAGAATTGCTAAAAGAAGCAACAGAGGTTTAGAAAGAAGCAGGAAAATTGCAGAAAAAGGCAAGTGAGGTGTAGAAAGAAGTAATAGCAGTGCAGAAAGAGAGAACCAACATAGGTGCAAAAAGAGGCAGGAAGGGTGAAGAAAAAGGTGGGTGGGGTGCACAAAGAGGCAAGAGAGGTACATAAATATGCCAGAGGGGTGCAAAAAGAAGGAAGAGAAGTGCAGAAAGAGGCAAGAGAATTGCTGAAAGAAGCAACAGAGGTGTAGAAAGAATCAAGAAAAGTATATAAAGAGGCAAGAAAGTTGCACAAATAGGGACAAGGGGTGCAGAAAGAGACAGAAGGAGTGCAGAAAGAAGCAACAGTGGTGCCTAAAGAGGCAAGAGAGGGGCAGAAAGAAACAAGTAAAGTTCAGAAAGAAGCAACAGAGGTGCAGAAAGAAGCAACAGAGGTGCTGTAAGAGGCACATGGTGTATATAAAGAAGGACGGGAAGTGGAGCAACAAGCAAGAGAGGTGCTGAAAGAGGCACAAAGGGTGCAGAAAGAATCAAGAAAAGTGCAGAAAGAAGCAACAGAGGTACAGAAAGAGGCAATGGTGGTACAAAAAGAGGGAAGAGAGGTGTAAAAAGAAGCGAAAGAGTTGCAAAATAGGGAAGAGTGATGCAGAAAGTGGCAGGAGGATAGCAGAAACAAGCAAGAGAAGTGCAGAAAGAGCTAAGAGAATTGCTGAAAGAAGCAACAGAGGTATAGAAAGAAGCAAGAGAAGAGCTGAAAGTACCACTTGAGATGCAAGAAGAAGCAATAACAGTGCAGAAAGAAGCAACAGATGTGCTGGAAGAGGCACAGAGGGTGCAGAAAGAGCAAGAACACTGCAGAAAGAGGTAACAGAGATGTGCAGAAACAGGCAGGAAAGGTGCAGAAACAGGAAACAGGGGTACAGAGAAAGGCAAGAGAGGTGCAGAAAGAGAAAAGAGGGGTGCAAAAAGGGGCAAGAGATCTGCAGAAAAAAGCAACAGAGGTGCTGAAAGACACAAGTGAGGCGTATAAAGAGGCAGGATATCAGCAGAAAAAACAACAGAGGTGCTGAAAGAGGCAAGTGAGGTGCAGAAAAAAGCAAGAGAGGTACAGAAAGAGGCAATAGATGTACAGAAAGAAGCAAAAGAGGTGCTCAAAGAGGCAAGAGGGATGCAGAAAAAAGCAAAAATAGTGCAGAAAGAACCAAGAGAAGTGCAGAAAGAAGCAACAGAGATGCAAAAAGAGACACAAGGGGTGCAGAAAGAAGGAAATGAAGTGCAGAAAGAAGCAATAGAAGTGCTGAAAGAGGCACGAAGGGTGCTGAAAGAGGCAAGAGAAGTACAGAAAGAAGCAACAGAGCTACATAAAGGGGCAAGAGTGGTGCAGATAGAGGGAAGAGAGGTGTAAAAAGAGGCAAGAGAGTTGAACAAATAGGGAAGAGGGGTGCAGAAAGAGGCAGGAGGGGTACAGAAAGAATCAAAAGAGGTGCCAAAAGATCCAACAGAGGTGCTAAAAGAGGCCTTGTTTCATAGTCATCCTGTGCCCCAAACTTTTTATTGATTGGTACTGGTGGTTACTGACTCTGAGTAACCCAATACAGTGAAAACACCTACGTACACTAGGGTACACTATGGGTTGGGTATCCTTGCGATTGGCATGACCTCCCCTGTAAGGACCTTATAATAGGACAGGGGATTAAAACTGCCTCTAACTCAAAGGTGCAGAAAGAGGCAAGAGAGATACATAAACAGGTCGGAAAGGTATAGAAACAGGGAACAGGGCTGCAGAAAGAGGCAAGTTAGGAGCATAAAGAAGAAAGAGCAGTGCAGAAAGATCCAACAGAGGTGCAAAAAGAGGCACCAGGGGTGCAGAAATAAAAGGAGGAGTGCACAAAGAGGCAAGAGTGTTACAGAAAGAGGCAGGAGGGGCGCAGAAAGAAGGAAGAGAAGTGCAGACAGAGGCAGGAGAATTTCTGAAAAAAGTCAGAGCAGTACAAGAAGAACTAACAAAGGTGCTGAACTAGGCATGAAGGGTGCAGAAAGAGCAAGAAAAGTGCAGAAAGAGGCAACAGAGGTACAGAAACAGGCAAAAGAGGTACAGCAACAAGCAAGAAAGGTGCAGAAACAGGGAAACGAGGTACAGAAAGAGGCAAGACATCTGCCTAAAAAAGCATCAGAGGAGATGATAGAGGCAAGAGGGGTGCAGAAAGAAGGAAGAGAAGTGCAGAAAGAGGGAAGAGAATTGCAGAAAGAAGCAACAGAGATTTAGGAAGAAGCAAGATAAGTGAGAAAGAGGCAAGTGAGGAACAGAAAAAAGCAAGAGCAGTGCAGAAAGAACCAACAGAGGAGCTGAAGGAGGCAACAGAGGTGCAGAAGGAGGAACAAGAGGTGCTGAAAGAAGGAAAAGGAGTACAGAAAGAAGCAACAGAGGTGATGAAAGAAGCACAAGATGTGCAGAAAGAAGGACATGAAGTGCAGACAGAAGCAACAGATGTGCTGAAAGAGGCACAAAGGGTGCAGAAAGAGGCAAGAGAAGTACAAAACTAAGAAACAGAGGTACAGAAAGAGACAATAGTGGTGCAGAAAGAGAGAAGCAAGGTGTAAAAAGAGGCAAGAGAGTTGAACAAATAAGAAAGAGGGGTGCAAAAGAGGCATGAGGAGAGCAGAAAGAAGCAAAAGAGGTGCTGAAAGAGGCAAGAGAGGTACAGAAAGAAGCAAGTGAAGTGCACAAAGAAGCACCAAAGGTGCAAAAAGACGCAAGAGAGATACAGAAACAAGCAAGAGAAGTGCCGAAAGAGGCAACAAAGGTGCAGAAAGACACAAAAGAGGTACAGAAACAAGCTAGAGAAGTGCAGAAAAAGGCATGAGAATTGCTGAAAGAAGCAACAAAGGTTTAGAAAGATCCAACAGAGGTGTACAGAAAGAGGTAGGAAAGGTGCACAAAGAGGCAAGAGAGGTACAGAAAGAAGCCGGAGGGGAGCAGAAAGAAATAAGTGAGGTACAGAAAGAAACAAGAGCAGTGCAGAAAGAACACACAGAGGTGCAATTAGAGACAAGAGGGGTGTCGAAAACATTAGGAGGGGTGCAAAAAGAAGCAAGAGAGGTGCAGAAAGAGGCAAGAGGGGTGCAGAATGAAGGAAGAGAAGTGCAGAAAGAAGCAAGAGAATTGCTGAAAGAAGCAGCAGATGTGTAGAAAGAAGCAAGTTAAGGGCAGAAAGATGCATCTGAGGTGCAGAAAAAAGCAAGAGCAATGCGGAAAGAACCAACGGAGGTGCTGAAAGTAGCGCAAAGGGTGCAGAAAGAGCAAGAGAAATGCAGAATGAGGTAACAGAGATACAGAAAGAGGCAAGAGATGTGCGGAAACAGGCATGAAAGGTACAGCAACAGGGAAAAGGGATACAGAAAGAGGCAAGAAAGGTGTAGAAATATAAAAGAGGGGTGCAAAAAGGGGCAGGAGATCAGCAGAAAAAAGCAACAGATGTGCTGAAAGATGCAAGTGAGCTGCAGAAAGAAGCAAGAGATCTGCAGAAAAGAGCAGGAGGGGTCCTGAAATAAGCAATTGAGGTACAGAAAAAAGCAAGAGAGGTGAGGAAAGATGCAATAGAAGTGCAGATAAAAGCAACAGAGGTACAGAAAGAGGCAAGAGGGGTGCAGAAAGAGGAGACAGAAGTGCAGAAAGAAGCAACAGAGGTGCAAAAGGAGGCACAAGGGGAGCAGAAAGAAGGGACAGAAGTGCAGAAGGAGCAACACAGGTTCTGAAAGATGCAGGAAGGGTGCAGTATGAGGCAAGAGAAGTACTGAAAGAAGCAAAAGAGGTACAGAAGGAGGCAAGAGTGCTGCAGAAAGAGGGAAGAGAGATGTATAAAGAGGTAAGTGAGTTGCACAAGTAGGTAAGAGGCTTGCAGAAAGAGGCAGGAGGGGTGCAGGAACAAGCAAGAGAAGGGCAGAAAAAGCTAAGAGAATTGCTAAAAGAAGCAACAGAGGTTTAGAAAGAAGCAGGAAAATTGCAGAAAAAGGCAAGTGAGGTGTAGAAAGAAGTAATAGCAGTGCAGAAAGAGAGAACCAACAGAGGTGCAAAAAGATGCAGGAAGGGTGAAGAAAAAGGTGGGTGGGGTGCACAAAGAGGCAAGAGAGGTACATAAATATGCCAGAGGGGTGCAAAAAGAAGGAAGAGAAGTGCAGAAAGAGGCAAGAGAATTGCTGAAAGAAGCAACAGAGGTGTAGAAAGAATCAAGAAAAGTATATAAAGAGGCAAGAAAGTTGCACAAATAGGGACAAGGGGTGCAGAAAGAGACAGGAGGAGTGCAGAAAGAAGCAACAGTGGTGCCTAAAGAGGCAAGAGAGGGGCAGAAAGAAACAAGTAAAGTTCAGAAAGAAGCAACAGAGGTGCAGAAAGAAGCAACAGAGGTGCTGTAAGAGGCACATGGTGTATATAAAGAAGGACGGGAAGTGGAGCAACAAGCAAGAGAGGTGCTGAAAGAGGCACAAAGGGTGCAGAAAGAATCAAGAAAAGTGCAGAAAGAAGCAACAGAGGTACAGAAAGAGGCAATGGTGGTACAAAAAGAGGGAAGAGAGGTGTAAAAAGAAGCGAAAGAGTTGCAAAATAGGGAAGAGTGATGCAGAAAGTGGCAGGAGGATAGCAGAAACAAGCAAGAGAAGTGCAGAAAGAGCTAAGAGAATTGCTGAAAGAAGCAACAGAGGTATAGAAAGAAGCAAGAGAAGAGCTGAAAGTACCACTTGATATGCAAGAAGAAGCAATAACAGTGCAGAAAGAAGCAACAGATGTGCTGGAAGAGGCACAGAGGGTGCAGAAAGAGCAAGAACACTGCAGAAAGAGGTAACAGAGATGTGCAGAAACAGGCAGGAAAGGTGCAGAAACAGGAAACAGGGGTACAGAGAAAGGCAAGAGAGGTGCAGAAAGAGAAAAGAGGGGTGCAAAAAGGGGCAAGAGATCTGCAGAAAAAAGCAACAGAGGTGCTGAAAGACACAAGTGAGGCGTATAAAGAGGCAGGATATCAGCAGAAAAAACAACAGAGGTGCTGAAAGAGGCAAGTGAGGTGCAGAAAAAAGCAAGAGAGGTACAGAAAGAGGCAATAGATGTACAGAAAGAAGCAAAAGAGGTGCTCAAAGAGGCAAGAGGGATGCAGAAAAAAGCAAAAATAGTGCAGAAAGAACCAAGAGAAGTGCAGAAAGAAGCAACAGAGATGCAAAAAGAGACACAAGGGGTGCAGAAAGAAGGAAATGAAGTGCAGAAAGAAGCAATAGAAGTGCTGAAAGAGGCACGAAGGGTGCTGAAAGAGGCAAGAGAAGTACAGAAAGAAGCAACAGAGCTACATAAAGGGGCAAGAGTGGTGCAGATAGAGGGAAGAGAGGTGTAAAAAGAGGCAAGAGAGTTGAACAAATAGGGAAGAGGGGTGCAGAAAGAGGCAGGAGGGGTACAGAAAGAATCAAAAGAGGTGCCAAAAGATCCAACAGAGGTGCTAAAAGAGGCAAGAGTTGTACCGAAAGAGGTAGGAGAGGTGCACAAAGAGTCAAGAGAGGTACAGAAAGAAGCCGCAGGGGAGCAGAAAGAAATAAGTGAGGTACAGAAAGAAGCAAGAGAAGTGCAGAAAGAACACAGAAGGTGCAATTAGAGGCAAGAGGGGTGTAGAAAACATTAGGCGTGGTGCAAAAAGAAGCAAGAAAGGTACAGACAGAGGCAAGAGGAAGGCAGAATGAAGGAAGAGAAGTGCAGAAAGAAGCAAGAGAATTGCTGACAGAAGCAGCAGAGGTGTAGAAAGAAGCAAGTAAGGGCAGAAAGTTGCAACTGAGGTGCAGAAAAAAGCAGGAGCAATGCAGAAAGAACCAACGGAGGTGCTGAAAGACGTGCGAAGGGTGCAGAAAGAGCCAGAGAAATGCAGAAAGAGGTAACAGAGATACAGAAAGAGGCAAGAGATGTGCGGAAACAGACATTAAAGGTACAGCAAAAGGGAAAAGGGGTACAGAAAGAGGCAAGAAAGGTGTAGAAAGATAAAAGAGGGGTGAAAAAAGGGGCAGGAGATCTGCAGAAAAAAAGCAACAGAGGTGCTGAAAGATGCAAGTGAGCTGCAGAAAGAGGCAAGAGATCTGCAGAACAAAAGCAGGAGAGGTACTGAAATAATCAAGTGAGGTACAGAAAAAAGCAAGAGAGGTGAGGAAAGAGGCAATAGAAGTGCAGAAAGAAGCAACAGAGGTACAGAAAGAGGCAAGAGGGGTGCAGAAAGAGGAGACAGAAGTGCAGAAAGAAGCAACAGAGGTGCAAAAGGAGGCACAAGGGTAGCAGAAAGAAGGGAGAGGAGTGCAGAAAGAAGCAACAGAGGTTCTGAAAGAAGCAGGAAGGGTGCAGTATGAGGCAAGAGAAGTACTGAAAGAAGCAACAGAGGTACAGAAAGAGGCAAGAGTGCTGCAGAAAGAGGGAATAGAGGTGTAGAAAGAGATAAGTGAGTTGCACAAGTAGGTAAGAGGCTTGCAGAAAGAGGCAGGAGGGGTGCAGAAACAAGCAAGAGAAGGGCAGAAAGAGCTAAGAGAATTGCTGAAAGAAGCAACAGAGATTTAGAAAGAAGCAAGAAAATTGCATAAAAAGGCAAGTGAGGGGTAGAAAGAAGTAATAGCAGTGCAGAAAGAGAGAACCAACAGAGTTGCAAAAAGAGGCAAGAGGGGTGAAGAAAAAGGTGTGTGGGGTGCACAAAGAGGCAAGAGAGGTACATAAATATGCCAGAGGGGTACAAAAAGAAGGAAGAGAAGTGCAGAAAGAGGCAAGAGAATTGCTGAAAGAAGCAACAGAGTTGCAGAAAGAAGCAACAGAGGTGCTGTAAGAGGCACATGGTGTATATAAAGAAGGACGGGAAGTGGAGCAACAAGCAAGAGAGGTGCTGAAAGAGGCACAAAGGGTGCAGAAAGAGGCAAGAGAAGTGCAGAAAGAAGCAACAGAGGTACAGAAAGAGGCAATGGTGGTACAAAAAGAGGGAAGAGAGGTGTAAAAAGAAGCGAAAGAGTTGCAAAATAGGGAAGAGTGATGCAGAAAGTGGCAGGAGGATTGCAGAAACAAGCAAGAGAAGTGCAGAAAGAGCTAAGAGAATTGCTGAAAGAAGCAACAGAGGTATAGAAAGAAGCAAGAGAAGTGCTGAAAGTACCACTTGAGATGCAAGAAGAAGCAATAACAGTGGAGAAAGAAGCAACAGATGTGCTGGAAGAGGCACAGAGGGTGCAGAAAGAGCAAGAACACTGCAGAAAGAGGTAACAGAGATGTGCAGAAACAGGCAGGAAAGGTGCAGAAACAGGAAACAGGGGTACAGAGAAAGGCAAGAGAGGTGCAGAAAG
The DNA here is from genome assembly GCF_964263255.1 of Lissotriton vulgaris. Classification (NCBI taxonomy): domain Eukaryota; kingdom Metazoa; phylum Chordata; class Amphibia; order Caudata; family Salamandridae; genus Lissotriton; species Lissotriton vulgaris. Next base: position 422,950,340 of record NC_141691.1, read on the forward strand.
AGAAAAGAGGGGTGCAAAAAGGGGCAAGAGATCTGCAGAAAAAAGCAACAGAGGTGCTGAAAGACACAAGTGAGGCGTATAAAGAGGCAGGATATCAGCAGAAAAAAGCAACAGAGGTGCTGAAAGAGGCAAGTGAGGTGCAGAAAAAAGCAAGAGAGGTACAGAAAGAGGCAATAGATGTACAGAAAGAAGCAAAAGAGGTGCTCAAAGAGGCAAGAGGGATGCAGAAAAAAGCAAAAATAGTGCAGAAAGAACCAAGAGAAGTGCAGAAAGAAGCAACAGAGATGCAAAAAGAGACACAAGGGGTGCAGAAAGAAGGAAATGAAGTGCAGAAAGAAGCAATAGAAGTGCTGAAAGAGGCACGAAGGGTGCTGAAAGAGGCAAGAGAAGTACAGAAAGAAGCAACAGAGCTACATAAAGGGGCAAGAGTGGTGCAGATAGAGGGAAGAGAGGTGTAAAAAGAGGCAAGAGAGTTGAACAAATAGGGAAGAGGGGTGCAGAAAGAGGCAGGAGGGGTACAGAAAGAATCAAAAGAGGTGCCAAAAGATCCAACAGAGGTGCTAAAAGAGGCCTTGTTTCATAGTCATCCTGTGCCCCAAACTTTTTATTGATTGGTACTGGTGGTTACTGACTCTGAGTAACCCAATACAGTGAAAACACCTACGTACACTAGGGTACACTATGGGTTGGGTATCCTTGCGATTGGCATGACCTCCCCTGTAAGGACCTTATAGATAATAGGACAGGGGATTAAAACTGCCTCTAACTCAAAGGTGCAGAAAGAGGCAAGAGAGATACATAAACAGGTCGGAAAGGTATAGAAACAGGGAACAGGGCTGCAGAAAGAGGCAAGTTAGGAGCATAAAGAAGAAAGAGCAGTGCAGAAAGATCCAACAGAGGTGCAAAAAGAGGCACCAGGGGTGCAGAAATAAAAGGAGGAGTGCACAAAGAGGCAAGAGTGTTACAGAAAGAGGCAGGAGGGGCGCAGAAAGAAGGAAGAGAAGTGCAGACAGAGGCAGGAGAATTTCTGAAAAAAGTCAGAGCAGTACAAGAAGAACTAACAAAGGTGCTGAACTAGGCATGAAGGGTGCAGAAAGAGCAAGAAAAGTGCAGAAAGAGGCAACAGAGGTACAGAAACAGGCAAAAGAGGTACAGCAACAAGCAAGAAAGGTGCAGAAACAGGGAAACGAGGTACAGAAAGAGGCAAGACATCTGCCTAAAAAAGCATCAGAGGAGATGATAGAGGCAAGAGGTTTGCAGAAAGAAGGAAGAGAAGTGCAGAAAGAGGGAAGAGAATTGCAGAAAGAAGCAACAGAGATTTAGGAAGAAGCAAGATAAGTGAGAAAGAGGCAAGTGAGGAACAGAAAAAAGCAAGAGCAGTGCAGAAAGAACCAACAGAGGAGCTGAAGGAGGCAACAGAGGTGCAGAAGGAGGAACAAGAGGTGCTGAAAGAAGGAAAAGGAGTACAGAAAGAAGCAACAGAGGTGATGAAAGAAGCACAAGATGTGCAGAAAGAAGGACATGAAGTGCAGACAGAAGCAACAGATGTGCTGAAAGAGGCACAAAGGGTGCAGAAAGAGGCAAGAGAAGTACAAAACTAAGAAACAGAGGTACAGAAAGAGACAATAGTGGTGCAGAAAGAGAGAAGCAAGGTGTAAAAAGAGGCAAGAGAGTTGAACAAATAAGAAAGAGGGGTGCAAAAGAGGCATGAGGAGAGCAGAAAGAAGCAAAAGAGGTGCTGAAAGAGGCAAGAGAGGTACAGAAAGAAGCAAGTGAAGTGCACAAAGAAGCACCAAAGGTGCAAAAAGACGCAAGAGAGATACAGAAACAAGCAAGAGAAGTGCCGAAAGAGGCAACAAAGGTGCAGAAAGACACAAAAGAGGTACAGAAACAAGCTAGAGAAGTGCAGAAAAAGGCATGAGAATTGCTGAAAGAAGCAACAAAGGTTTAGAAAGATCCAACAGAGGTGTACAGAAAGAGGTAGGAAAGGTGCACAAAGAGGCAAGAGAGGTACAGAAAGAAGCCGGAGGGGAGCAGAAAGAAATAAGTGAGGTACAGAAAGAAACAAGAGCAGTGCAGAAAGAACACACAGAGGTGCAATTAGAGACAAGAGGGGTGTTGAAAACATTAGGAGGGGTGCAAAAAGAAGCAAGAGAGGTGCAGAAAGAGGTAAGAGGGGTGCAGAATGAAGGAAGAGAAGTGCAGAAAGAAGCAAGAGAATTGCTGAAAGAAGCAGCAGAGGTGTAGAAAGAAGCAAGTTAAGGGCAGAAAGATGCATCTGAGGTGCAGAAAAAAGCAAGAGCAATGCGGAAAGAACCAACGGAGGTGCTGAAAGTAGCGCAAAGGGTGCAGAAAGAGCAAGAGAAATGCAGAATGAGGTAACAGAGATACAGAAAGAGGCAAGAGATGTGCGGAAACAGGCATGAAAGGTACAGCAACAGGGAAAAGGGATACAGAAAGAGGCAAGAAAGGTGTAGAAATATAAAAGAGGGGTGCAAAAAGGGGCAGGAGATCAGCAGAAAAAAGCAACAGAGGTGCTGAAAGATGCAAGTGAGCTGCAGAAAGAAGCAAGAGATCTGCAGAAAAGAGCAGGAGGGGTCCTGAAATAAGCAAGTGAGGTACAGAAAAAAGCAAGAGAGGTGAGGAAAGATGCAATAGAAGTGCAGATAAAAGCAACAGAGGTACAGAAAGAGGCAAGAGGGGTGCAGAAAGAGGAGACAGAAGTGCAGAAAGAAGCAACAGAGGTGCAAAAGGAGGCACAAGGGGAGCAGAAAGAAGGGAGAGGAGTGCAGAAGGAGCAACACAGGTTCTGAAAGATGCAGGAAGGGTGCAGTATGAGGCAAGAGAAGTACTGAAAGAAGCAAAAGAGGTACAGAAGGAGGCAAGAGTGCTGCAGAAAGAGGGAAGAGAGATGTATAAAGAGGTAATTGAGTTGCACAAGTAGGTAAGAGGCTTGCAGAAAGAGGCAGGAGGGGTGCAGGAACAAGCAAGAGAAGGGCAGAAAGAGCTAAGAGAATTGCTAAAAGAAGCAACAGAGGTTTAGAAAGAAGCAGGAAAATTGCAGAAAAAGGCAAGTGAGGTGTAGAAAGAAGTAATAGCAGTGCAGAAAGAACCAACAGAGGTGCAAAAAGAGGCAGGAAGGGTGAAGAAAAAGGTGGGTGGGGTGCACAAAGAGGCAAGAGAGGTACATAAATATGCCAGAGGGGTGCAAAAAGAAGGAAGAGAAGTGCAGAAAGAGGCAAGAGAATTGCTGAAAGAAGCAACAGAGGTGTAGAAAGAATCAAGAAAAGTATATAAAGAGGCAAGAAAGTTGCACAAATAGGGACAAGGGGTGCAGAAAGAGACAGGAGGAGTGCAGAAAGAAGCAACAGTGGTGCCTAAAGAGGCAAGAGAGGGGCAGAAAGAAACAAGTAAAGTTCAGAAAGAAGCAACAGAGGTGCAGAAAGAAGCAACAGAGGTGCTGTAAGAGGCACATGGTGTATATAAAGAAGGACGGGAAGTGGAGCAACAAGCAAGAGAGGTGCTGAAAGAGGCACAAAGGGTGCAGAAAGAATCAAGAAAAGTGCAGAAAGAAGCAACAGAGGTACAGAAAGAGGCAATGGTGGTACAAAAAGAGGGAAGAGAGGTGTAAAAAGAAGCGAAAAAGTTGCAAAATAGGGAAGAGTGATGCAGAAAGTGGCAGGAGGATAGCAGAAACAAGCAAGAGAAGTGCAGAAAGAGCTAAGAGAATTGCTGAAAGAAGCAACAGAGGTATAGAAAGAAGCAAGAGAAGTGCTGAAAGTACCACTTGAGATGCAAGAAGAAGCAATAACAGTGCAGAAAGAAGCAACAGATGTGCTGGAAGAGGCACAGAGGGTGCAGAACGAGCAAGAACACTGCAGAAAGAGGTAACAGAGATGTGCAGAAACAGGCAGGAAAGGTGCAGAAACAGGAAACAGGGGTACAGAGAAAGGCAAGAGAGGTGCAGAAAGAGAAAAGAGGGGTGCAAAAAGGGGCAAGAGATCTGCAGAAAAAAGCAACAGAGGTGCTGAAAGACACTAGTGAGGCGTATAAAGAGGCAGGATATCAGCAGAAAAAAGCAACAGAGGTGCTGAAAGAGGCAAGTGAGGTGCAGAAAAAAGCAAGAGAGGTACAGAAAGAGGCAATAGATGTACAGAAAGAAGCAAAAGAGGTGCTCAAAGAGGCAAGAGGGATGCAGAAAAAAGCAAAAATAGTGCAGAAAGAACCAAGAGAAGTGCTGAAAGAAGCAACAGAGGTGTAGAAAGAATCAAGAAAAGTATATAAAGAGGCAAGAAAGTTGCACAAATAGGGACAAGGGGTGCAGAAAGAGACAGGAGGAGTGCAGAAAGAAGCAACAGTGGTGCCTAAAGAGGCAAGAGAGGGGCAGAAAGAAACAAGTAAAGTTCAGAAAGAAGCAACAGAGGTGCAGAAAGAAGCAACAGAGGTGCTGTAAGAGGCACATGGTGTATATAAAGAAGGACGGGAAGTGGAGCAACAAGCAAGAGAGGTGCTGAAAGAGGCACAAAGGGTGCAGAAAGAATCAAGAAAAGTGCAGAAAGAAGCAACAGAGGTACAGAAAGAGGCAATGGTGGTACAAAAAGAGGGAAGAGAGGTGTAAAAAGAAGCGAAAAAGTTGCAAAATAGGGAAGAGTGATGCAGAAAGTGGCAGGAGGATAGCAGAAACAAGCAAGAGAAGTGCAGAAAGAGCTAAGAGAATTGCTGAAAGAAGCAACAGAGGTATAGAAAGAAGCAAGAGAAGTGCTGAAAGTACCACTTGAGATGCAAGAAGAAGCAATAACAGTGCAGAAAGAAGCAACAGATGTGCTGGAAGAGGCACAGAGGGTGCAGAACGAGCAAGAACACTGCAGAAAGAGGTAACAGAGATGTGCAGAAACAGGCAGGAAAGGTGCAGAAACAGGAAACAGGGGTACAGAGAAAGGCAAGAGAGGTGCAGAAAGAGAAAAGAGGGGTGCAAAAAGGGGCAAGAGATCTGCAGAAAAAAGCAACAGAGGTGCTGAAAGACACTAGTGAGGCATATAAAGAGGCAGGATATCAGCAGAAAAAAGCAACAGAGGTGCTGAAAGAGGCAAGTGAGGTGCAGAAAAAAGCAAGAGAGGTACAGAAAGAGGCAATAGATGTACAGAAAGAAGCAAAAGAGGTGCTCAAAGAGGCAAGAGGGATGCAGAAAAAAGCAAAAATAGTGCAGAAAGAACCAAGAGAAGTGCAGAAAGAAGCAACAGAGATGCAAAAAGAGACACAAGGGGTGCAGAAAGAAGGAAATGAAGTGCAGAAAGAAGCAATAGAAGTGCTGAAAGAGGCACGAAGGGTGCTGAAAGAGGCAAGAGAAGTACAGAAAGAAGCAACAGAGCTACATAAAGGGGCAAGAGTGGTGCAGATAGAGGGAAGAGAGGTGTAAAAAGAGGCAAGAGAGTTGAACAAATAGGGAAGAGGGGTGCAGAAAGAGGCAGGAGGGGTACAGAAAGAATCAAAAGAGGTGCCAAAAGATCCAACAGAGGTGCTAAAAGAGGCAAGAGTTGTACCGAAAAAGGTAGGAGAGGTGCACAAAGAGTCAAGAGAGGTACAGAAAGAAGCCGCAGGGGAGCAGAAAGAAATAAGTGAGGTACAGAAAGAAGCAAGAGAAGTGCAGAAAGAACACAGAAGGTGCAATTAGAGGCAAGAGGGGTTTAGAAAACGTTAGGCGTGGTGCAAAAAGAAGCAAGAGAGGTACAGACAGAGGCAAGAGGAAGGCAGAATGAAGGAAGAGAAGTGCAGAAAGAAGCAAGAGAATTGCTGACAGAAGCAGCAGAGGTGTAGAAAGAAGCAAGTAAGGGCAGAAAGTTGCAACTGAGGTGCAGAAAAAAGAAGGAGCAATGCAGAAAGAACCAACGGAGGTGCTGAAAGACGTGCGAAGGGTGCAGAAAGAGCCAGAGAAATGCAGAAAGAGGTAACAGAGATACAGAAAGAGGCAAGAGATGTGTGGAAACAGACATTAAAGGTACAGCAAAAGGGAAAAGGGGTACAGAAAGAGGCAAGAAAGGTGTAGAAAGATAAAAGAGGGGTGCAAAAAGGGGCAGGAGATCTGCAGAAAAAAAGCAACAGAGGTGCTGAAAGATGCAAGTGAGCTGCAGAAAGAGGCAAGAGATCTGCAGAAAAAAGCAGGAGAGGTACTGAAATAATCAAGTGAGGTACAGAAAAAAGCAAGAGAGGTGAGGAAAGAGGCAATAGAAGTGCAGAAAGAAGCAACAGAGGTACAGAAAGAGACAAGAGGGGTGCAGAAAGAGGAGACAGAAGTGCAGAAAGAAGCAACAGAGGTGCAAAAGGAGGCACAAGGGTAGCAGAAAGAAGGGAGAGGAGTGCAGAAAGAAGCAACAGAGGTTCTGAAAGAAGCAGGAAGGGTGCAGTATGAGGCAAGAGAAGTACTGAAAGAAGCAACAGAGGTACAGAAAGAGGCAAGATTGCTGCAGAAAGAGGGAATAGAGGTGTAGAAAGAGATAAGTGAGTTGCACAAGTAGGTAAGAGGCTTGCAGAAAGAGGCAGGAGGGGTGCAGAAACAAGCAAGAGAAGGGCAGAAAGAGCTAAGAGAATTGCTGAAAAGCAACAGAGGTTTAGAAAGAAGCAAGAAAATTGCAGAAAAAGGCAAGTGAGGGGTAGAAAGAAGTAATAGCAGTGCAGAAAGAGAGAACCAACAGAGTTGCAAAAAGAGGCAAGAGGGGTGAAGAAAAAAATGTGTGGGGTGCACAAAGAGGCAAGAGAGGTACATAAATATGCCAGAGGGGTACAAAAAGAAGGAAGAGAAGTGCAGAAAGAGGCAAGAGAATTGCTGAAAGAAGCAACAGAGGTGCAGAAAGAAGCAACAGAGGTGCTGTAAGAGGCACATGGTGTATATAAAGAAGGACGGGAAGTGGAGCAACAAGCAAGAGAGGTGCTGAAAGAGGCACAAAGGGTGCAGAAAGAGGCAAGAGAAGTGCAGAAAGAAGCAACAGAGGTACAGAAAGAGGCAATGGTGGTACAAAAAGAGGGAAAAGAGGTGTAAAAAGAAGCGAAAGAGTTGCAAAATAGGGAAGAGTGGCAGGAGGATTGCAGAAACAAGCAAGAGAAGTGCAGAAAGAGCTAAGAGAATTGCTGAAAGAAGCAACAGAGGTATAGAAAGAAGCAAGAGAAGTGCTGAAAGTACCACTTGAGATGCAAGAAGAAGCAATAACAGTGCAGAAAGAAGCAACAGATGTGCTGGAAGAGGCACAGAGGGTGCAGAAAGAGCAAGAACACTGCAGAAAGAGGTAACAGAGATGTGCAGAAACAGTCAGGAAAGGTGCAGAAACAGGAAACAGGGGTAAAGAGAAAGGCAAGAGAGGTGCAGAAAGAGAAAAGAGGGGTGCAAAAAGGGGCAAGAGATCTGCAGAAAAAAGCAACAGAGGTGCTGAAAGACACAAGTGAGGCGTATAAAGAGGCAGGATATCAGCAGAAAAAAGCAACAGAGGTGCTGAAAGAGGCAAGTGAGGTGCAGAAAAAAGCAAGAGAGGTACAGAAAGAGGCAATAAATGTACAGAAAGAAGCAAAAGAGGTGCTCAAAGAGGCAAGAGGGATGCAGAAAAAAGCAAAAATAGTGCAGAAAGAACCAAGAGAAGTGCAGAAAGAAGCAACAGAGATGCAAAAAGAGACACAAGGGGTGCAGAAAGAAGGAAATGAAGTGCAGAAAGAAGCAATAGAAGTGCTGAAAGAGGCACGAAGGGTGCTGAAAGAGGCAAGAGAAGTACAGAAAGAAGCAACAGAGCTACATAAAGGGGCAAGAGTGGTGCAGATAGAGGGAAGAGAGGTGTAAAAAGAGGCAAGAGAGTTGAACAAATAGGGAAGAGGGGTGCAGAAAGAGGCAGGAGGGGTACAGAAAGAATCAAAAGAGGTGCCAAAAGATCCAACAGAGGTGCTAAAAGAGACAAGAGTTGTACCGAAAGAGGTAGGAGAGGTGCACAAAGAGTCAAGAGAGGTACAGAAAGAAGCCGCAGGGGAGCAGAAAGAAATAAGTGAGGTACAGAAAGAAGCAAGAGAAGTGCGGAAAGAACACACGAAGGTGCAATTAGAGGCGAGAGGGGTGTAGAAAACATTAGGCGTGGTGCAAAAAGAAGCAAGATAGGTACAGACAGAGGCAAGAGGAAGGCAGAATGAAGGAAGAGAAGTGCAGAAAGAAGCAAGAGAATTGCTGACAGAAGCAGCAGAGGTGTAGAAAGAAGCAAGTGTGCAGAAAGTTGCAACTGAGGTGCAGAAAAAAGCAGGAGCAATGCAGAAAGAACCAACGGAGGTACTGAAAGACGTGCGAAGGGTGCAGAAAGAGCCAGAGAAATGCAGAAAGAGGTAACAGAGATACAGAAAGAGGCCAGAGATGTGCGGAAACAGGCATTAAAGGTACAGCAACAGGGAAAAGGGGTACAGAAAGAGGCAAGAAAGGTGTAGAAAGATAAAAGAGGGGTGCAAAAAGGGGCAGGAGATCTGCAGAAAAAAAGCAACAGAGGTGCTGAAAGATGCAAGTGAGCTGCAGAAAGAGGCAAGAGATCTGCAGAAAAAAGCAGGAGAGGTACTGAAATAATCAAGTGAGGTACAGAAAAAAGCAAGAGAGGGGAGGAAAGAGGCAATAGAAGTGCAGAAAGAAGCAACAGAGGTACAGAAAGAGGCAAGAGGGGTGCAGAAAGAGGAGAAAGAAGTGCAGAAAGAAGCAACAGAGGTGCAAAAGGGGGCACAAGGGTAGCAGAAAGAAGGGAGAGGAGTGCAGAAAGAAGCAACAGAGGTTCTGAAAGAAGCAGGAAGGGTGCAGTATGAGGCAAGAGAAGTACTGAAAGAAGCAACAGAGGTACAGATCTTAGAGATTGTTCCTAGAATTGAAGGAAGGGACAACAACAAGTTTCTCTTGCAGAGAGAAACCACCTGGATATACAGACTCCAAGCACAGAAACCGTGGGGTCTTAATGACCGGACTGAATTAAGTTGTTACTTATGATGCCCATGTGGCACGTTATTGATGCAGTGTACTTTTCCTTTGCTGATTGTACTTAAAGCATGCTGACCGTTGCTCTTTTCTATCCCTTTCTTTATACCTTCTTTTGGTTTAACACCCTTTCTCCCCTTTCCAAGATGGCCGCGCCATTCCACCTTTTCTTTCATAGTCCTTTGTTCATTTCGCCCACCCTTCCTTTGAATCCCCGAACTCCGCGTTTGCTCCGCGTAGTTCCAGACTGCTGAACCCGCTAACCACACGCGAGCGCTGACATCTGCCATAGTAAGTTGCTTTCCGCTTTAACCGGCATCTCACTTCTGTTTCCTTCACCCCGCGCGGAGTTAATGCAATCCTTGTCACCCTTCCCTTCCAGCCACCGCTTCCTACGCGAAGACTATCATGTAAGCCTCGTGTTCTGAGGATTGTTTGTTAATCTCGCCACCTTCCCCCCAGTTTTCACTGACCCTCACGGGTTGTTCACGCACGCATTATCCAAACAGCTTCTTTCCTTTTCCAGCATGATTCTTCGCTTTCCATCCAACTTAGCCAGCTCTCCTTCGCTCGTTTTTTGTTTCCAACCTGTTCACCATTTTCCTCACCTCCTATTTTTATCACCCTTAACACATCCCGGAATTCTTACTTAGAAATCACAGAGGGCAGCATGTGGTTGTACCACCAATACACCTATGTATATCAATCATGCTAGTTATGCTATATTATTGATTCGGGTTATTTTTTCGTATCTTCTGTTGCAGTGCTCCTTGACAAAGGACTTGGTTAGTCCGAAATGCATCGGAGCCATCCTAATGTTGATTGAATCGATTATTTGATGATCATGTTGAAATGAAAAAGAAAATTATGAAATGAAAATCTTTCAATCAACTCCAGAACTTCACAATTGGAACTTTTCATTGAAATCTCTTGGAATCTATTGTGTCGTCCACACATAGAACCCGAATAAGTGTGCCCACCACAGGGATGCGCCTACACCCCAGTAGCGCACTCAATTCCCTAGGTCCACAAGTGCTCCTTAGTGATTCCTTCTTTTTTGTCTCACTGAGTTCATAGTTGAGCTTCTATAGAAACAAGGAAGACTAAACCTGAGGTTTCCACTCCAAAACACAGACTACAATACCACATGATCACTCTCCATAATACATAATCCGACTCTACCTAATTCCTATACACTAAATATCACATAATTTCTATCCACATAATTTCACTGCACAACATACCACATAATTCCAATACACACAACGTACATCCATTCAACTCCGAAAAACAATAGTAGTAAACATTTACATTTACAATGCCAATGGATCCAACTTTTGAAAATGCGAAACCTATGACATTGCAAACACTTCTTTAACCAGTAGGCGCATTTGAAGAGTGGTGAAGAAAGGGTGCTGGGCCTCGGACCAGCACTCAAGAATTCTGCTGTGTAGGATTTACAGGAGGTACCAGAAGGGCTTGTTGGTCCCCAAAGTCCCCCAGGAGTAAAGTTGACTTCATCCCCCATCCTGTAGTCTGCCAGGAGGTGCGTTTGCAGAGTGGTGGAGAAAGAGGGCATGGCCTCTGAAGATGTCTTAGTAATCCTACTGTGTGGGACTTTCTGAAGGTAACAAGAGGGGCACTTGGCCACCAAGGATATCCTTGGGGGCAAACTACCCCTCCTATTACCTTCATTAACACCATCGCTGCTGATGGTATTCCCCTCCTGTGCTGGTCCCGAGTTATTCCCATTGTTCATGACGAGCTCAGCTCGTCATGAGTGTATGAGAGGTGTACCTCATGATGAGCTGAGCTCGTCATGAGCATCGAAGGGGTTAAGTACCACAAAGCAAGATTGCTAAGTTCTCATAACAGGCCACGCCCCCTTTGCCCACCAATCTTCAGAAGCACTCCCTTGTGTGCTCTTGGATAGGGATTAAATTCATTTTTACTGCTTCAGGGGCCAACTAGCCTATCTCTTACATCCATTAAGCCCCACACAGTGGGATTGCTGAGAGGAGGACGCATGCCATGCCCACTTTCCCCACCACTTCTGCAAATGCACCTCCTGGCGCATTCCAAGTTGGGGGATTAAGTCAGTGAACACTGAGGGTCCCTGAGGGCCAACTAGCCCACCAGGTCCCTCCAGTAAGCACCACACAGCCGGATTTCAGAGAGATGGTACAAGGCCACACCCCCTTTTTATACCACTTTGCAAACGCACCTCTTGGTGCACTGCTGCTTGGGGGATGAAGTCCACTTGTGTACTGAGGAACTTATTTTTTTACTGTTTTCTTGTGACTCAGCTGCCAACACTTTTCCTGGTTTGGAGTGCTGACAGCCAATCAGATCACACAATGAGATGTGTGATGAGGCTCCGCCCAGATATCAATATTTTTTAATTGTTTAATTTCTTAGAAACTACTAAACGCATTTACACCATTTAAAAAAAGCATGCTTTCTAGACCAAGAGCTACCTTTTGTGCCAAATTGGGTGTTCATTCTGTAACCTGTTTCAAAATTCCTACTGAAATTCAAATGGTGAGAACACATTTTGGAGTCCCCCCTTTTTTCTTGGCCCACACTTGACAAATCACCCCAAAACTTTCAAGATAGAAGCTGACTCGTCCATGCCCCATTAGTTTTGAAAATGTTGTAAAGATTCATCAAACAGCGCCAAAAATATTGGCAAATCAAAAAATGCATTTCCTATGGAAACTAGGTCCTAACTATAACTATCTACTGGCGACCGCCAGTAGGTGATATATATATATATATATATATATATATATATATATATATATATATATATATTCACTGAAAAAACCATAGGTTATAGACCATATATAGTTAGGAATTAGCATTTACAAAACCTTATTTTACTCGCACAAAACCATTGAAATTCCATATATAGTTAGTTGCACTAACTATATATCGCGCACCCGCAATCCACTGCTGATGATGTCACATATTACATCATTCATGACATGGTCAGTGACATCACTGATGACATCACTGATGACATCTCAAATGACATCACTGATGACATCACTGAAAACATCTCATTTGACATGACTGATAACATCACTGATGATATCATTCATGTGATAATACCATGAACCTCTTCAGACTCTAATATAACCTTAGATACAATCAGTGTAAACAGACAGTCACAGACTGTCACTCATCCATGGAGTTACTCACACACCTAGTCAGTTATGCCAAAAATCAATCACACCTCCATTTTCTCAACTATACAGTTATACACACCTTACTTATTCAAACATATACTAACACATATTTACTTTACTCTCTTATACAATCTCTGATACATGTTCACAATGATCCATACAGCCACTCACACATTCACTGGCTCTTATGCACAGTTATTTATAGATGTCAACTCTCACATGTACTGTGTTTTACATATGTACTTATTTTGACATGTAGCACTGAGATATCCATTCACTCACTAATACACTCATGCACAGTCAACCGCCCATACAGCTGTTTGCACATGCACTTTTGAATCTATACATATAGTGAATCAACTACTCACACATCTATGTACAGAGTCACACACCTTCCAGCCACCCATACACACACACTCAGTTTCCCATACAAATACTTGGACAACCAATCAACCCATACAGTTACTCATATAGCTACTGATCAACATATGCAGCAGTTTGTAGAACAACAGATATAATGATGCACAAATTAAAACAGTTTAGTCACTAACCCATGCACTCAGTGAGACACATTTAATCACTCACTCAATCAGTCAGTCATGCACCTACTAAATCCTTCATCCAGACACTTATACATCCACTCATTCTTCAAAATATAAGACATATTTTAACTTTACAGAAACATACAGTCACTGGATGTTGTCATCAGTGATGTCATCAGTGATGTCATTTGAGATGTCATCAGTGATGTCATCAGTGATGTCACTGACCATGTCATGAATGATGTAATATGTGACATCATCAGCAGTGGATTGCGGGTGCGCGATATATAGTTAGTGCAACTAACTATATATGGAATTTCAATGGTTTTGTGCGAGTAAAATAAGGTTTTGTAAATGCTAATTCCTAACTATATATGGTCTATAACCTATGGTTTTTTCAGTGAATTTTCAAGGTTTTGTAAATGCTAATTCCTAACTATATATAGTCTATAACCTGTGGTTTTTTCATTGAATTTCATTGGTTTTTTAAAAGCTAATATCTGTAGCTGTAAAATATACTCTTTATTACGTGACGTATCACGTAGCCACGTGAGACGCCTCATGACGCGTCGCCTCTGCAGCGCAAACCAAACCCGTAACGTAAGCGCGCCGGAGCACGCTTACAGATATATATATTTTTTTAACCTTAATTAGACAAAATCCACACATGCACATATCTTGAGGCCTTGCAAAGGCACATCAAACAAACAATCCCTACCGCTCTGGACTGTTTAGAATGTTGACAGACACCGGAGAGCCAATCAGCTCCGCTTCGCAAAGTTCCGATACGCGAAAAGTTCGCGAACCGGAGCGCTACCCGGAGCGCTGTTACAGATATAGCTGCCCGGTTAGCTGCCGGTTAGCTGCCTGGTTAGCTGCCCGGTTAGCTGCCCGGTTCGCGTACCAAGACGCGTCTCTACGGCGAAAAAATCGAATCTTTTTTTTTTTTTTTTTTAGCTTAGCTGCCGGTTAGCTGCCTGGTTATCTGCCCGGTTAGCTGCCCGGTTAGCTGCCCGGTTAGCTGCCCGGTTCGCGTACCAAGACGCGTCTCTACGGCGAAAAAAAATCGATTTTTTTTTTTTTGCCCCGCGTGGCTCTATAATATCCCCCTCATCAATCCTAGGGGGTCAGGAGGGGTCTACCTTGCCCCCTTTCCTTCATTTCCCCCTTCGTTTTTCACCACATCTTGTCTCTCGAGAGACAAGATGGCAGCCGCTCCGGACTGTTTACAATGTTGACAGCCAATCAGCTACTCCTCCGACTCACGTTACGCTGCCGGTTAGCTGCCCGGTTAGCTGCCCGGTTAGCTGCCCGGTTCGCGAACCAAGACGCGTCTTTACGGCGAAAAAATCGGATTTTTTTTTTTTGCCCCGCGTGGCTCTATAATATCCCCCTCATCAATCCTAGGGGGTCAGGAGGGGTCTACCTTGCCCCCTTTCCTTCATTTCCCCCTTCGTTTTTCACCACATCTTGTCTCTCGAGAGACAAGATGGCAGCCGCTCCGGACTGTTTACAATGTTGACAGCCAATCAGCTACTCCTCCGACTCACGTTACGCTGCCGGTTAGCTGCCCGGTTAGCTGCCCGGTTAGCTGCCCGGTTCGCGAACCAAGACGCGTCTTTACGGCGAAAAAATCGGATTTTTTTTTTTTGCCCCGCGTGGCTCTATAATATCCCCCTCATCAATCCTAGGGGGTCAGAAGGGGTCTACATTGCCCCCTTTCCTACATTTCCCCCTTTGTTTTGGCCTCCTCTTGTCTCTCGATCCTACCGAGAGACAAGATGGCGGCCGCTACGGACTGTTTAGAATGTTGACAGACACCGGAGAGCCAATCAGCTTCGCATCGCAAAGTTCCGATACGCGAAAAGTTCGCGAACCGGATCGCTGCCCGGAGCGCTGTTACAGATATATATCTTGATTTAAACGTTAATTTCTCAAAATCCACTGAAGCACATATATTGAGACCTAGCAAAGGCACATCGGGCTAACAGTCCCTACAATTTTGCCAAGTTTCGTGTAAATCCATTCAGCCGTTCGGGCTAAAAGTGAGTCCAACCGCCCTATGGAAATTAACATGGGAAAATCGCGTTTTGGGACCCCCCTTTTTTCTCAGCCCCCCCTTGACGAACCCCCCCCAAATTTCCAGGAGCTGCTCAGAAACAAAATGTGCCATTTTCCTGAAAATTTCAGCCGATTCCGTCCACAAACGCCAAAGTTATTAGGCATAGAATTTTCAAAAGTCCCATAGAGAAAAAATCCTAACTATATATACCTACTGGCTATCGCCAGTAGGTAATATATATATATATATATATATATATATATATATATATATATATCACCTACTGGCGGTCGCCAGTAGGTATATATAGTTAGGATTTTTTTGAATGGGGATTTCTGAAAATTCTATGTTGAATAACTTTGACGTTGAAGGACCGAATTGGCTGAAATTTTCAGGAAAATGGCACATTTTGTTTCTGAGCGTCCCCTGAAAGTTTGGGGGGGTTTTGTGAAGTGGGGGTCCCAAAACGTGTTTTTAACATTGAGTTTTCCATAGGGCGGTTGGACTCACTTTTAGCTCGAACGGCTGAATGGATTTCTATGAAACTTGGCAAAATTGTAGGGACTGGTAGTCCGATGTGCCTTTGCTAGGTCTCAAGCTATGTGCTCCAGTGGATTTTGAGTATTTTAGGTTCAAAAAAATATATATATCTGTGACAGCGTCCCGGTTAGCGCCCCGGTTCGCGTACCAGATGCGTAACGGAACTTCACGAGGAGTAGCGGATTGGCTCCCCGGTGACTGTGAACATTCTAAACAGTTTGGTGCGGCCACCATCTTTTCTCTCGGTAGGATCGAGAGACAAGAGGTGGAAATAAATGAAGGGGGAAATGAATAAAAGGGGGCAAGGTAGACCCCTCCTGATCCCCTAGGATTGATGTTTGGGCTAATAAAGGGCCCTGCAGGGCAAAAAAAAAAAAGAAGAAAAATTTGATTTTTCGCGGTGGAAGCGCTACCCGGTACGCGAACCGGGTAGCTTACTGGTAGCGTAACGGGAGTCCGCCATCTTGCGTTAAGGTCTAATTTGTACACAAGATGGATGATACACAATGCTGGGATTGTGTAAAAGGGGGCAAGGGAGACATATCCTGACCCCCTAGGTTTTGTGAGGGTGGATGAGGAGGCCCATATATGTCCAAAAAAAAAAATCAAATTTTCGCGCGGTTAGCGCCCGGTGCACGAACCGGGTAGTGCTCCGAAAAGCGTAAATCGTGAAAATCAGTAAAAAACAAGTTACATTTAAAATGTATTTAGAGTGATCATAGTTAGGGTAGCTCTGTAAAGAGTTTTTGGGTCTGTGGAAGATTTAGGTACTTATAAGTAGGTACCAATACACAGTCTTAAATTCTGGATGAAAACTCTGTTCCCCTCATCTGAGAAGTGCACCATCTCCTCTGTAGATATCTTGCATGTAGTAACGCAAGTTATTGTTGTAGATGGAGCCCATTCCATGGTCTCTCATGTAAGCTGAAACAGACTTATTTACATGCTTCCTCGCTTTCTCAATTTGTGGACAAAATTAATTGGACCACCTCCATTTCTGTCTTTGGCATATATTTGAATATACGAAGGCAGTTTGAGGAAAAAGTGCCATCAATTGCTCAAAGGTGTCCTTTAAAAGCATTTCCAGACCTACCCCAGTCAAAGTGCCCAAATCATTTCCTCCACAGTGCACTATTATGAGGTCAGGGTTTGGCAAATGCAAAAAGGTTTTCACCAATGGTATCAATTGGTGACATCTCAATCCTCTCTGGCCAATCCAGTTGATTTCCACATTTTGTAAATTGAGGTTGTGTAAATTTCTGTTATCAGCATACCTTTGAGCCCAGTGGATGTAGCTATGTCCAATAATCCAGACAGAAAACATGGTGAGAGGAGGTTCTGCTGATTTCAGATGAAGTGTGGGAATGAAATGGCAGTTGAAACAGTAGGAGTAAGTATCACTATACATTTAGGGGTATAGGCATGAGAACATTACACATGATGCATCACAACATGCAGAGGTGTAGGGGAAGAAAACACATGATGCATAAACATACATTTAGCAGTGTAGGGAAAAGCACATGACACATAAAAACACATTCAGAGGTGCAGTGGAGTTCTGGACTTTTTGGTTCCGTCCAGAGGTGCCAGGGAACAACACCCAAAGACCCCGGAGTTCCACCTGCCTTGGTGCGCAAATGAACAGAAACACGGGCTTCTCGATGGTGGCGTCAAAGACCAAAGGTTTATTACTGCAGGGACACAGAAGTCACAGAAACTACGCATGGGCAGTAACTAGGAGCCTGTTCAAATTGTACAAAGAGGGTTGCTCCTTATATACTACATTTTGGCCTTCAGGCGAATTCTTCACATGTTGGTACATTCCCAAAACCTTTGTGTCACAAACAATAAATATTTGGCGTACACAGGAACCGTTGATAAAATCTGATACAAAACATCTACGGAGAGGGGTTCCCACTAGTTCATCACAATCCCTTGTCAATATTGCATTCAAGAGCCGGACCGCCTCATCGTAAATTTCGTTACCTCCCCCTAATAAGATTCAGAAAGAAAGAAACGGAGCCAGGTGTGGAAGATAGAAAAGCGGGATAAGAGATGTTTGTGGGTCGTAAATGGGCAAGGCTACCGGTTTCGGCCACCTAATCGTGATCGGGACAATGGACACGAGAACCAGTTCGGTGGGCTGGCCTCGGGCAGAGGAGGCAGCCTTTGTCGAGTCATGTAGCTACAGCGTGATCTGGTTTAAGGTGCACGTGTCAGGGGAGAGGTGAATCTCCGGCTAAGGCTACGTGTCCTTAATCGAAATGAAGTGATCAGAGGTTATTGCGTATGTGAGGGCAAGAAACACAAAATGGCGGCCATGATCTAAGATGGATGCCGTGGGTAGATCAGAAATGTGTTCATAACAGGAGTGCTCTTGCTCGTATCGTAGCGAAAACACTAGGATATGCTAAATGGATCATTTGCGGTTCGCTGATACCAATATTATGTATTTCCGACAATATTGAAAACACGGGTTCAAATCGTCACGGAACCTCAGACCCTCATTTTGCCCTTACATAGGCAATTACTCAGTCTATGTCAGAGTCTAGTTCTATGCTCATCAGGTCAGTGACATGCTGTTGTATCATCATCCTTTCTCGTGCCTTTTCTCCAAATGCAGGTGGTTTCCTAAAACAGGTTGCAGCACAAAGACTACACAAAGCGGGACCACACTGGATAATCAGGCAGCATGAGAAGAGGAATACTAAGATGACACCAATGATCATTAGAACCTTCCATCCCCACGCTGAGATCAGAGTCCAAAACCACTCCATGAAGGACCAGTTTCCCTTGTCTACGTGTATAGAGTCGGAAATCTTATGTAGCTTAGAGATCGCCTCATAGACTGTTGGAGCATTATTAGGAATAAAGACACAGCAGCTCGATTGGATCATTCTGCATACCCCACCTCGATCTGCAAGGATAACGTCTAGAACCATACGGTTCTGCAACGTCATGAGTCTATCCGCCTGAAGCTCAGCTGTCAAATTGCTAAGGGCACCAGCAGTTTCGGTAATAGTAGATTCAACTACCCGTGTTAGCTGACGTATGTTTCTACTATTGGCCATAGGCCCCCAGAACGGAAGGAAGCCTTTGAAGAAGTCTCCAGCTTCCTGACCAGCGGTATCTTCCTTGCTGAAGACACCTCTCGCTACTCTAGTCTTGTGGTAGTCAGATGAAGCAGTGTATGTTGGAGGCAACAATCGAGCAATATAACATGAACCTGAAAAGTCGGCAGGCAACCATGTATACGCTCTGTCTCGACAGATGAAGTAGGTACCCCTAGCAGTAAGGAAGGCAGGGGAAGAGTTAGCCGGAAACACATAAGTCTCAACGCACTCACTCCTCCCTAGCTGAGCTCTTGGATTTCTCCCATTACCTTGCAAACAGACCTGACCTCGGTGAGGTACGACCCAGATTGGAGTTGAGCTTTTACGTTTGCTTTCTCCTAAACTAAGGCGATACTCTGAAGTATTCCAAGTTAAATACACTCGCAGTTCGTCTCTAGGGTATGATGGAGTATTATTGACATCCTTGATCATGTCAATAATTCCCTGGACTAAAGCTTTGTTGGCAGAGTTATATTTAGTGGAACGTGGGGGGCGCGGAGGATAGGTTTCAAGGGCATAAGCAAAGATGGTTTGAAGGGCCTGAAATGATCCATTGTAGCTGAAAGGCAAAACCAGATAAGGAATACCTTTATCCATAGTGTGGGGTATCAAGCCACACACCCAGCAGTCTGTAGTGTTAACTACCAGTTGGTGTTGGTGCAATAGCTGTACAAAAGTGTTGTTAATGAACTCTGAGCGTCGGGCTTGCTCATGTTCGGGAAACGAATGAAAAGAGTGTATTGAGGAAACAGTAGAAGTAACAGGATTAAGGGGAGGTACTGTAGTTACTGGTACATAAATCAAACTTATACCAAAAACGATTCCACCCACCAACGTTATCAGAACAATTAGAAATGTAATGGCACATTGCGTCAAAAAGCATTTGCTATGAAGAATTCTGTAAAGTCTGTTTCTGCGAACGTAAATCACATTTTCTCGTTGCAGCGCAGGAAGCTCCATCTTCTACAATCCGCTCGCGACCACTGATGATGTGTACGTAGATGAAAATGCCTCTATCAGCCCTGGGAGTTCCCAGAACCAACAGAAAGATCGACCTTGTGTCAGATCCCTGCAAATCCAACTAGGCACACAGCCACGACCCTACGGCTACCCAGACGGCAAGGCAATTTTAAAATAATAAAACAATAGCAAACTTCCTGGCTGAAGGCAAAAGTTAAATATTTCAAGATATCACAATATGCAGTTGCCTGCTTTATTAGTCCATTTTACGGTTTCGTAAATTATATCTTTGCTTCGCAGGTACTGTCTGATCGGCAAATAGCGTTTCACTGGTAGCTGTTGCAGTGTTTAAGTTCGCAGATGGCAGAGTTTCTTCTGATGCAGGAGACAAATGTTCAGTGTTCAAAGGAGTCTTTTCTGAAGGAGAGTCAGAGCTTGGAGTGTCAGTGATTAATTCGGCATCGCTGAAAGGGATGAACTTTGGCGTGCTTTCAAATTCGGAGGAACCAATTCCCTTCTTCACCCAGTCGTCGTAAGGAAGCGGCAAAGGGACACGCTTAACATGGGATGCGTGCACCCAATGCTTGCGTCCAGCTACACGAACCGCTGTTCTTGTTGCAAGCAGAACTTGGAAGGGGCCGACGAATCTCGGCTGCAGGTTCTTCGTCCTCGCGAAATTTCTGATGACTACTAGGTCTCCTGGTTTCAGCTGATGCCCTGGACTCTCCGGAGGCTTTGGTAAAGCATCGAAAACCTGTTGATGAATAAGACTCAATTTAGCAGTCAAGTCGTAAAGATAGTCTATCAACATAGGATATTCTAGAGAGCAAAATTCCTTAGGCCTTGGCACACCCCAGATATTTGCCGGGCGGCCAAAGACTATCTTGTAAGGGCTAAGCCCTACTCTAGAATGTACAGTTGCTCTCGTTGATAACAAAGCCAAAGGAAGTGCGTCTGGCCAGGCTAAACCTGTGGATGCCTGTATTTTAGCTAATTTCAGCTTGAGGGTGCCATTGTAACCCTCCACTAAACCAGCAGACTGAGGATGATTTGCACTGTGAAACTTCTGTTTCAAACCTAGGCCGGCACACACACTCTGCATAACTTTCCCTATAAACTCACTTCCGTTATCTGACCATACAATCCGTGGCATTCCATACCTAGGGAAATATTCTTTGAGAAGGATCTTGGCAGTTGATAGGGCAGTATTGTCCTTTAGTGGGTATGCTTCGATCCATCTGGAAAAAGCACAGACCACCACTAGGACATATTTCAAATTATTACAGCGATCCATGTGAATGAAGTCTAACTGAATCACTTCAAAGGGGCAGGAAGGAGGAGCGAAGTGACCAGCAGGAGTTGGAGTTCCCTTGCCAGGATTATGCATCAGACATACCATACAATTTTTCACCACTCTCTCTGCACACTTACTGATCCCATCATTCTTCCAGACTGGAGCCAACATCTTACAGATTCCTTTAGAACTTATATGTGCTACTCCATGCGCCATCGTCACCACTGCAAGCACATACGCATTAGGCAACATCCAACGCTGCTGTTCTGTCAAATCAATCCAACACCCATTCGAATCTAACTTGCCCGTACTCTCTCTCCATACACGTTTCTCTTCCTCAGTTGCTTCTTTCTGAATCTCTTTCACACTTTCCATTGTATCCTCACACATTCCAGATTCGGCAATCCATCTTGCAGACGTAGCAACATACATTCTGCTCATTATGTCTCTAGCTGTCTCTTTAGCGATTTCATCAGCAAAAGCATTTCCACGACCAACATCATCCGTGATTGCTTTATGAGCACTGCACTTCACAATCGCAACTTCAGTCGGTAAGGTTAGAGATTCCAACAAGTCGTTAACTAGCTGACCATGTTGAATCTTAGTCCCATGGGACGTAATGAAACCTCTTTCTCTCCACAAACGGCCAAAACTATGGGCCACGCCAAATGCGTACTGACTATCTGTAAAAACATTCACTCTCTTTCCCTTAGCTAAAACACACGCTCTCGTTAAAGCTATTAATTCTGCAGCTTGGGCAGAATTCTGACTCACTCTCGCAGTCTCCACAATCGTCTTCAAAGTCGTTACTGTGTAAGCAGCACTCACATCACCATTCTCCAATTTAAAACATGACCCATCCACATACAACGTACCATCCGGATCTGATAATGGAGTATCCTTTAAGTCAATTCGTCCTTTTGTCTCTACCTCCGTTCTAAAACAACAATCATGTGGCTCGGAATCACTCGACTCTTGATTAGTCGGCAACAATGTTGCTGGATTCAATACATTACATCTTTTGATCTGAATATGACTCGCTAGTAACGTCAGCTCGTAACCAGATAGTCTCGCACTGGTAAGGTGTTGTGTCTTCGTTCGGTTCATGAGTGTGTCCACTGCATGAGGAACCATGACCACTAGCATGTTGTTCATCACCAAACCAGCAGATTGTCGAATGGAAGCCGCAGCTGCCGCTGTAGCTCTCAAACAACTAGGTAACGCTCTAGCTACCGGATCCAATGTTGATGAAAAATACGCACAAGGGCGTTGTTTATCACCAAATTTCTGTGTCAGAACACTCAACGCGCAACCTTCTCTCTCATGAACGTAGAGCGTGAATGGCTTACTGTAATCAGGTGTACCCAATACAGGAGCTGAACACAGTGCTTTTCGTAACTCAGAAAAACTCTCTTGACATTCATCAGACCATGGCACCGGACTCGGAACATTTTTCCCAGTCAACGCTACCAATGGTTTCGCTAAAAGAGAAAAATTTGGGATCCACTGCCTACAATAAGAGGTAATACCTAGAAAGGCACGTACTTTTCTTTGTGTGCGTGGAACACTCATTTGCGTAATTGCTTTTATTCTCTCTGGGGTCAACTTCCTTCCCTCCTTTGACAAGAGATGACCTAGGTAGGTCACTTCTTGGCAGCAGTATTGCATCTTAGAAGGTGATACCTTGTGATTCAAATTAGACAAGTGATGTAATAACGAAACTGTAGCTGCTTTGCAAGTTTCCTTGTCATCGGCAGCCACTAGAAGATCATCTACATACTGTACTAGAGCAGAACCTGGAGGAAGGACAAAGGAGTCTAACTGGCTTTTTAACGCTTGACTGTAAATAGATGGGCTCTCACAGTAGCCCTGTGGAGCGCGTTTAAATCTGAAACTGCGACCTCCTAGACAGAAGCCAAAAATATCTCTGCTTTCCTCGGCTATCGGAATGCTGAAAAAGGCATTCTTCAAGTCGATAACTGAAAACCAAGTAGCTGTAGCAGGAATCAATGTTAACAAGGCAGTAATGTCTGGAACCACAGGAAACTGTGGGACCACAATCTTATTAACTTCTCGGAGGTCAATAACAAACCTATATACTGGAGGCTTTGTGGGATCAGTTCGTTTCAAAATCGGTAATACAGGACTATTACAAACATTTCCTCTAGTTTCTTCAACCACACCTTTCTTAATCAAATCTTGCACAATTAATAAAAGTGCACCTTCACCTTCACTAG
The DNA here is from genome assembly GCF_964263255.1 of Lissotriton vulgaris. Classification (NCBI taxonomy): domain Eukaryota; kingdom Metazoa; phylum Chordata; class Amphibia; order Caudata; family Salamandridae; genus Lissotriton; species Lissotriton vulgaris. The sequence goes on from NC_141691.1 coordinate 422,973,253, forward strand.
ATATTTTGTATTGTGGAATTCTTGGAAACTTTACATTGGCTTTTAAAGTAACTACATATGGTGGTATTTCTAAAAGGCCTACATCATTAGGACCAGTCGCCCAAAGAGAATCAGGGAGTGAACGCAGCTCTGGTGGAAGTGCATTCATTGACAAGTACATCGGAGAGGTGATTCTTTTACCCAACGTAAGCTGTACTCCTTCCGGAGAACAGTACAATGTCGCATATAGTCGTTTTAACAAGTCTAAACCAAGCAGGTTTTCATTACAACCCGTCGTCAAAATTAAGGGTGCTTTCAATTGACACGGTCCAACAGAAATAGACAAAGGACCAGATATAGGGTTGTAAACAGGGGCGCCTGAAAAACCTACAGAAACATTTGTTGAGCCAGACAAAGGTGCGCCAGGGAGTTTCGCATGAATGATAGAACTTTTTGCGGCACCAGTATCCAACAGAAACGGTTCGACTACACCTGATGTTGCTACTGCGACATAAGGCCCACTCTGATCTACTGGAACTGATACTACTCCCTCTCTCTGTCCATGGCTGTCCTAGTACCCATTTTGCTGAAATCCCTCATCCACTTCACAATAGTCTTCAACAAGATACTGTTGGGATCTATTTTGCTGGGCTGACTGTCCATTTCTTTGATCAAAGTGATTGGAAGGACGATCATTCGTCTGTGGAGGCATAGCACCTCGCCCTCGACCTCTAGAATTCTGCACAAAACCACCACGACCTCTCTGAGCTGCTGCTGCATTATTTTGCGCTAAGACCGGACATTCATTCTTGTAGTGACCCTCTTTCTTACAATACGCACACTGGTTCCACTGGTATTGAGGCCTCGGTGAACTATAATCTGTCCTCTGATACGAACCCTGTTGCATATTAGACTGATTCATGCGAGGCGGATACGCCTGTTGCAAAAGAACTTTAGTCTTTAAATCTTTCGTTTTCTTGTCTGATTTCTCTTTTTCCTCTTTATCCCTATTTTCGTAATATTGTGCAGTTGCAAGTATTTGCGCAGTTGTAGAAACAGCCCACGCACTCTCTGAATCCTTTAATTTATTGCATAACTCAGGTAACAAATTATGCACAAACTTATCGACAAACAGTCTCTGTCCTCCTTCTGTGCTCATATCCTGACCACTATGATCTACAAAAGTCTCTTCGAACCTCGTGAAAAAATCGGAGACACTTTCATCTTTCTTTTGCTTGCATGCGGATAACTTGTCCCAATTAACACGCAATGCAGGCATCAGAGTCTTCATTAAGTCAATTATCCTACCCGGAAGATTAGCAATAAGGGGTTCAGGTTTTGCACCACCCGTTTGCTGACCATCCGCTGCAGTGATAGCTGCCCAATCACCACCTAAGGCTACTTGATGATCTTCCCTACGAATTTTAGCCCACACTGGTTGCGGAACTACATTTCCAAATAACATATCAATGTCCGCTAAGTTCATTATACAAGCCTCAACTGTCTGTGTTAATTCCTTGTAATACCCAGCAGGATTCTTACGCGGATCTGGCAAGGCCTGTTTCACTGCTAGTACTTCGGCTCGCTTCCACGGAATGTGTATCCACACTCTCTGGAATTGCGCCGGAGCGGCAGCAATACCATTAATAGCATCAGCTTGCACAGCATCGCGCCAAATTGGAGGAACCTCCCTCATTGGATATTGGCGACTCAGCTTCGTCTTACCTTTCTCTAAATCTCTCGGTGAACGAAGAGATGGATCATTCCTAAAACTTAAAATCAGTTCCATCGCTTCTTCTATATTTTCACCTACTATCATACCAGCAGCAAACTCTTTCTGAACTTTAATTAAGTCTTCTAAATTCGATTCAATATCATCTTCCTCTATTTCCTCACGTAACAACGAGCACATCTCATCAAAGACGTACCGTTGCGTTGGTTCCTTCCACTGCATGAATGTATCTAACACATCTTTCGTACTATATCTCCTACTCTTCGAAATCCATCTGAGAGCCGTGGAATCTAAAATTCCCCGTTCCTCAATGCTTGGATGCTGACTACGTCTCTGAACAGAGTCGGAAGCAGGAGTCTTAATTAAGGTTTTATAGAAAGGAGACAGCATATTAGACACAGAATCAGTGATTCTTCGACGAACAGAAAGTGGAGTCAACACACTCGCAGACGTAGAAAACACAGTGGAAGTAGGAACAGATAGCGAGGCAGTAGGGGTATCGAGAAAAATAGTTTGTGAAGCAGTAGGTGTAAGCGAGACAGATACAGGTATAGAAGTCGGCAATCCAGGAAGAGGAGGAGCCATAGGAATATTCACATTAACCACAGGAGGTACAGGAACTTGATTCTGAGGGGCAGCAATACCAGGTTGTCCAGCAACCGGCAATTGAACATTTGGTACAAGTGGAGCCGTAGCACCTTGTGCATACGGTGGAGGTGACCGTAACAGATAAGACAACAGAGGATCGTTTTCTGAATCCTCCAGTATCTTAGCCGTTTTCGATGGCAAGGCAGGGTAGCACTTGTCGATCGCTAAATTATGCTCTCTAATGGCCACCTCTATAGCCTTCTCACACTCGTTATCTTGCAGCTGTTTAGTTGCTTGCTCTAGAGTCAACTCTTCTTTCTCTTTCTGTTCTTTCTTTAATCTCTTCATTTCTCTCTGTTTGGATTCTTTTCGCCAGTAACGGAAAGAATCAAACATTGCCGGCCGGGCTTTCTTCCTAAACAATTTCGCTTCTAAATTATCAAGAATTTCGGGTTCAAAACTACCATGCAGTGGCCAACTAAGGACACCATCTTTTTCAGTGTATCGGACCCACACCTCATTATAGGATATAGGACCCACACCATGTTTACAATATAAGTCATATAGGGGAGTCCCAATCGGAGGAACCAGACATGAGTCCTCCAATCGTGAGTCACTGTTGCAACCAAAACACGACAACATACAATTTCTCCGACTTACCATTTTTCAGTCCGGAACACAAAACAAACAAAACACAAAACAGATATGTGCACTTTAACCAAGAACTTTAAGGCCTACCAAAACGAACTGATGTATCGATACCCAAACTAAACCAAATAGATTATCGTGACCAGAACAACCAGTGATAATCTTACGAAACCAAACCAAACCAAGAACCAAAAAGGATTTTAACAACCCTCACTAGCAACCACTAAATACTTAACTGAGGTACTGAAGACGTCACCAAGGAGAAACCTGTCACGTTTCGCTGTACTAAGGACTGCACCTCGGGTCCAAGACAGGGCGACGGTCAAGGCAACGGCCCACTGCAGCCGTCCTGAACGGGAACCCTCGTGGAAGAGAACTTCGGGCCACTTTTGCGATATGCCGGGATCGATGAAGTGGGGCGCCTCCCTCAGGAATCTTCACACGAAGCTTCTCGAACTCTTCAGGCTTTTGGACCGGTACCGAATGACGTCGCCCCACATTGGGCGCCAATTGGAGTTCTGGACTTTTTGGTTCCGTCCAGAGGTGCCAGGGAACAACACCCAAAGACCCCGGAGTTCCACCTGCCTTGGTGCGCAAATGAACAGAAACACGGGCTTCTCGGTGGTGGCGTCAAAGACCAAAGGTTTATTACTGCAGGGACACAGAAGTCACAGAAACTACGCATGGGCAGTAACTAGGAGCCTGTTCAAATTGTACAAAGAGGGTTGCTCCTTATATACTACATTTTGGCCTTCAGGCGAATTCTTCACATGTTGGTACATTCCCAAAACCTTTGTGTCACAAACAATAAATATTTGGCGTACACAGGAACCGTTGATAAAATCTGATACAAAACATCTACGGAGAGGGGTTCCCACTAGTTCATCACAATCCCTTGTCAATATTGCATTCAAGAGCCGGACCGCCTCATCGTAAATTTCGTTACCTCCCCCTAATAAAGATTCAGAAAGAAAGAAACGGAGCCAGGTGTGGAAGATAGAAAAGCGGGATAAGAGATGTTTGTGGGTCGTAAATGGGCAAGGCTACCGGTTTCGGCCACCTAATCGTGATCGGGACAATGGACACGAGAACCAGTTCGGTGGGCTGGCCTCGGGCAGAGGAGGCAGCCTTTGTCGAGTCATGTAGCTACAGCGTGATCTGGTTTAAGGTGCACGTGTCAGGGGAGAGGTGAATCTCCGGCTAAGGCTACGTGTCCTTAATCGAAATGAAGTGATCAGAGGTTATTGCGTATGTGAGGGCAAGAAACACAAAATGGCGGCCATGATCTAAGATGGATGCCGTGGGTAGATCAGAAATGTGTTCATAACAGGAGTGCTCTTGCTCGTATCGTAGCGAAAACACTAGGATATGCTAAATGGATCATTTGCGGTTCGCTGATACCAATATTATGTATTTCCGACAATATTGAAAACACGGGTTCAAATCGTCACGGAACCTCAGCAGCACAGACCAATTGTGGAGAAATCACATAAGCCACAACCTGTGACTGTCCCCAGGCCAACTGGCGTCTCTGGGGATAGGACGTCCTGTGTCCTAAATGTCAGGGCAGGCTGCAGGCAACCAAAGAAGAAATGCACCCGGCCTAAACTTAGCAGCTGCCCACTAAGTGCTGGGCACCTGTAAGGATGATGCGGCCAACACGGTGGAGCCTTGCAGGCTCTGGTCCACAAACACTTGTGTCCCTGGGAGCCTCGTGGGCTCGAGAACAAAATATGGGGCAAGGTGGGAGCGGCCCGCTGCCTTTCGGGGCCGCTCTACTATGAAAGGAAAAATGCCTCCGTAGACGTTAGAGTCCCTCTCGGGGGACTCAAAAACAAATGTGGCACTCCAGAGCCTCTCAGGGCTTGCCACACAAATATTCCGCCTTGAGCCTCTCAGGCTCTCAATGAAATATGCTGCCACGAGCCTCAACGGCTCAAATGATTAATGCCCCTGAGCCTTTCATGCTCATAAAACAAATAGGCCCCCGGAGCCCTTCACAGAGGGCTTGCGATCACCAATAGGCCCTCCTGAGCCCGGTGGGGTCTTCTGCCGCCCAGAGCGGAGGAGCGACACCGGGGACGCCCGCACTCACTGGCTGTCTGGGGAGGCGGCGGCTCCTCGCGGCGTCGGCTCCACTCCGCCGGGCTTCTCCGGGTGGCGGTGGCGGGGCTCTCTCCTCGGGAGAGCCTCGCAGGGGGACGGATTTTCCTTCTCTGCCAGCAGGAGTGCCTCCCGTCCGCTTCCTGGTTCTTCTCACCGGCCAATCAGAGCGTGGCGCTGGGTCCAATCCCAGCGCGGGGTTGCTCGTGACGCTGCAGGGCTGGTTTCTCTGTGGCTGGGGAGAGCTTGGGGCTGCGGCGGTGATTTTCCTTCATCAGTGCAGGGTGAGCACCTGCGAATTAACCCCTACAGCGGGGTATGCACCACATTTGGGGAGATAAAAGAAATAGCGGCAAGGTCCCTGGAGGGGTGGGCACCTGCCAGGGGACTTAAAATATCGGCAAATAAGTTGGGGAGGCTCCCGTGCCGTCAGTCAGCACACAAGGGGGGATCCTCACGCCGGGGAATCCCTCAGGGCCGCGATCACTGCTCCAATCAACGCAAATGCACGGTTCTCAGACTGGGGAGGCCACCAAAGTCCCTAAGGTCCAGCAAAAGTCTTTTTAGCAAGGCAGGGGAGGCAAGGCTGGGCCCAGGATCCAGCTCACAGGGTCCTCCTAGGCAGGGAAGCAATCCCCCAGTGGAGGTCCTCCTGGCGACCAGCAGCAGCCCCCCTCAAGAAAGGATCCAAGAAGAGAACATTTTGCAAGGGGACACAGCCCCTTTTTATACAAGTAAATACTTTGTCCTTAGGTGCAGGGTGGGGGAAAACCAGTCGCAGCTGGTTTTGGAGCACTCTGATGTGCTCAGCCACCCTTCCTATTCACTGGCCAGGCTAGCGACATCAGTCGCACCACAGGGGGTGAAGCCAGCATTGTGTGGGGAAAGCCCAGCCCTATTCAGGTCCCAGGTGCACTCCTCCCCAGCAATCAGCATGCTAATCTCAACACTCAACACCAGGGCAGACCCATCCTGACTCCTGGAGCCAGGCTCACCAGCCAGCTCCAGCCAATCACACGCCAGACACAAATTACGCAAACATGCCAACTTCTAGAAGTGGCACTTCCGCACTAGACACAATCATGCCGTGTATATCATTGCGCAGCATTTAATCACACGAGTCCGCACATACCAAACTCGCACCTGCACTCCCCATGCATCAGGAACTAACATGGACACATACATTCTCCATGCATTCCTATGGGAGGGCAGGCCAACCTCACTAGACACAGTGAAAGTGCTCAGAAGCCAAAAATCACTAGCGCCGGGTCACCACACAAAGCAAAAAGTTTTGGGGTGAACCTGCCAGAAGGGCCAAGTCCAACAGTCCCCTTGAATCTTCAGGGTCCCTGGGGTCCATTTAGCCCACTAGGTACCTCCAGTAAGCACCACAGAGATGCGTTGCAGAGAGGTGATCCGAGGCCAGGCCCTTTTTTACACCTGCCTTACTGTTTAAGTGGCAAGCGATCTATCAGAGTTCAACTGTGCTACTGCTTAGCATGTTCTGAATAATTTCTACATTTGTACAAACTGCCTACAGAAATATCCATGTCAAACCTTTGAAAAAGGACTGAGGCACTTTCATAGGTCTGAATGGAGGGCTCATTCTGTCCATCAACTCTTGTTTTTGCAATTGTCACCCGAGTGGGATGGGTATGCTCAGACGTGAGTCCCATGCTCTCCACACCACTGGAGTCAAGCTATCCTGGCTGAAGACGGCTGATAGCCAGAAACCGGTCCTAGGATGCTTGATTCCGGTCCAGTAAAGAAATGGCTTGTCAGTTCGGGCTGGACTGTTCCCATGAGGCACAGGGTCAAGGCTCATTTGCATATGGCCATGTCTGAACTGGGGTGGTGTGGAGTGCAAAAAAACGATGGATTTAGGCCCAGATCTCTGTACTGGGGTGAATGTATGACATTGTTCTGCATTCTGTCCATCAACTGTTGTTTTTGCAATTGTCACCCTGAGTGGGATGGGTATGCTCAGACGTGAGTCCCATGCTCTCCACACCACTGGAGTCATGCTATCCTGGCTGAAGACGGCTGATAGCCAGAAACCGGTCCTAGGATGCTTGATTCCGGTCCAGTAAAGACATGGCTTGGCAGTTCGGGCTGGACTGTTCCCATGAGGCACAGGGTCAAGGCTGATTTGCATATGGCCATGTCTTCACTGGGGTGGTGTGGAGTCCAAAAAAACGATCGATTTAGGCCCAGATCTCTGTATTGGGGTGAATGTATGACATTGTTCTGCATTCTGTCCATCAACTGTTGTTTTTGCAATAGGCTCAATTATGTGACATTGCTATAGTGAAATACTTTTCCTCAGTCTAGAGGCACAGAAACAAACTATGCTAAAAGTGAAACCATGAAACTGCAAACAGATATCTTTGTGAAGAAGGATACAAATTGAGGCACTGCACCAATTCTTCATCATGTAAGGGGTCGTGCTGGGGTAGTGTTATAGGGTTTAGGGTAGTGCACTGGTATTTGTGTAGTGTAGGGGGTCGTGCTGGGGTAGAGTTTTAGAGCTTAGGGTAGCACAGTGGTGTTTGGGTAGTGTAGGGGGTCGTGCTGGGTAGTGTTTTAGGGTTTAGGACAGAGCAGTGGAATTTGGGTAGTATAGGGGTCATGCTGGGGGTAGTGTTTTAGGGTTTAGGGTAGAGCAGTGGTTTTTGAGTAGTGTGGGGGGTAGTGTTTTAGGGTTTAGGGTAGTGCAGTGGTGTTTGGGTAGTGTAGTGGGTCGTGCTGGGGTAGAGTTTTAGGGTTTAGGGTAGCACAGTGGTGTTTGGGTAGTGTAGGGAGTCGTGCTGGGTAGTGTTTTAGGGTTTAGGGCAGAGCAGTGGTATTTGGGTAGTATAGGGGTCATGCTGGGGGCAGTGTTTTAGGGTTTAGGGTAGAGCAGTGGTGTTTGAGTAGTGTAGGGGGTAGTGATTTAGGGTTTAGGGTAGTGCAGTGGTGTTTGGGTAGTGTAGGGGTCGTGCTGGGATAGATTTAAGGTTTAGGTTGGTGCAATGGTGTTTGTGTAGTGTAGGGGGTCATGTTTGGGGTAGGGTTTTAGAGTTTACGGTAGTGCAGTGGTGTTTATGTAGTGTAGGGATTAGTGCTGGGGGTAGTGTTGTAGGGTTTAGGGTAGTGCAGTTGTGTTTGGGCAGTGTAGGGGGTCATACTGGGGGTAGTGTTTTAGGGTTAAGGGAAGTGCAGTGGTGTTTGTGTAGTGTAGGGGGTTGTGCTGGCGTACTGTTTTAGGGTTTAGGGTAGCGCAGTGGTGTTTGGGTAGTGTAGGGGGTCATGCCGGGGTAGTGTTTTAGGGTTTAGGGTAGCGCAGTGGTGTATGGGTAGTGTAGGGGTTCATGCCGGGACTAGTGTTTTAGGGTTTAGGTTAGCACAGTGGTATTTGGGTAGTGGAGGGGGTCATGCCGTGGGTTGTGTTTGAGAGTTTAGGGTAGTGCAGTGGTGTTTGGGTAGTGTAGGGGGTTGTGCCGGGGGTAAAGTATTAGGGTTTAGGGTAGCGTGATGGGCGTTTGGGTAGGTTAGGGTTTGTACCCAGGGTAGTGTATTCGGGTTTATGGTAGCGCAGTGGTATTTGGGTAGTGTAGGGAGTCGTGCCGGGGGTAGTGTTTTAGTGTTTAGGGTAGCGCAGTGGTGTTTGGGTAGTGTAGGGGGGCATGCTAGGGGTAGTGTTGTAGGGTTTAGGGTAGCGCAGTGGTGATTAGGTAGTGTAGGGGGTTGTGCGGGGGTAGTGTTTTAGGGTTTAGGGTAGTGCAGTGGTGTTTGGGTAGTGTCGGGTTGTGCTGGGGGTAGTGTTGTAGAGTCAGGGTAGCACTGTGGTGTTTGGGTAGTGTAGGGGGTCATGCTGGGGGTAGTGTTTTAGTGTTTAGGGTAGCGTAGTAGTGTTTGGGTAGTGTAGGGGGGCATGCTGGGGTAGTGTTTTAGGGATTAGGGTTAGCGCAGTGGTGTTTGGGCAGTGCAGGGGGTCGTGCTGGGTGTAGTGTTGTAGGGTTTGGGGTAGTGCAGTGGTGTTTGGGTAGTGTAGGGGGTCATTCTGGGGGTAGTGTTTTAGTATTTAGGGTAGCGCAGTGGTGTTTGGGCAGTGGTGTTTGTGTAGTGTTGGGGGTCATGCCTGGATTAGTGTGGTCGGGTTTAGGGTAGTGCAGTGTTTCATGGGTAGTGTAGGGGCTCATGCCGGGGGTAGTGTTTCAGGGTTTAGGTTAGTGCTGTGGTGTTTGCGTAGTGTAGGGGGTTATGCCGGGCATAGTGTTTTAGTGATTAGGGTAGCGCAATTGTGTTTGGTGTAGAGGTTCCTGTCAGGTGTAGTGTTTTAGGGTTTACAGTAGGGCAGTGGTGTTTGGGTAGTGTACGGGTCGTGCCGGGGGGTAGTGTTTTAGTGTTTAGGGTAGCACAGTGGTGTTTGGGTAGTGTAAGGGGTCATGCCGGGGGTAGTGTTTTAGGAATTAGGGTAGTGCAGTAGTGTTTAGGTATTGTGGGGGTCGTGCTCGGGGGGGATTTAACATTTAGGGTAGTGCAAAGGTGTTTGTGTAATGTAGGGGGTAGTGTTTTAGGATTTAGGGTAGTGCATTGATGTTCATGTAGTGTGGGGGATTGTGCTAGGGGTAATGTTTTAGGGTTTAGGGTAGTTCAGTGGTGTTTGGGTAGTGTAGGATGTCATGCTGGGGTAGTGTTTTATGGTTTAAGGTAGTGCAGTGGTGTTTGTGTTGTGTAGGGGTCGTGCTGGTGGTACTGTTTTAGGGTTTAGGGTAGTGCAGTGGTGTTTGTGTAGTGTATCGGTTGTGCTGGGGGTAGATTTAGGGTTTAGAGTAGTGCAGTGGTGTGTGTGCAGAGTAGGGGGTCGTGTTGGGGGTAGATGTAGGGTTTAGGGTAGCGCAGTAGAGTTTGTGTAGTGTAGGGTGTTGTGCTGGGGTAGTGTTTCAGGGTTTAAGGTAGTGCATTGGTGTTTGGTTAGGCTAGGGGGTTGTGCTGGGGGTAGGCATAGGGTGTAGGGCTCTACAGTGGTGTTTATGGTATATAGTAGTACAGTGGTGTTTGTTTAGAGTAAGGGGTCATCCTTGGGTAGTGTGTTAGGGTTTAGGGCAGTGCAGTGGTGTTTGGGTAGTGTAGGGGGTAGTGTATTAGAGTTTAGGGTAGTGCAGTGGTGCTTGGGTAGTGTAGGGGGTCGTGCTTGTGGTAGTGTTTTAGGGTTTAGGGTAGTGTAGTGCTGTTTGTGTAGTGTAGGGGGTTGTGCTGGGGGTAGATTTAGGGTTTAGGGTAGTGCAGTGGTGTTTGTGTAGAGTAGGGGGACATGTTGGGGGTAGATGTAGGGTTTAGGGTAGTTCTGCTGTGTTTGTGTAGTGTAGGGTGTCGTGATGGGGTAGTGCTTCAGGGTTTAGGGTAGTGCAGTGGTGTTTGGGTAGTGTATGGCCTTGTGCTGGGGGTAGATATAGGGTTTAGGGCTGTGCATTGGTGTTTGTGTAGTGTAAGGGGTCGTGCAGGGCGTAGTGCTTTAGGGTTTAGGGTAGTGCAGTGGTGTTTGTCTAGTGTAGGGGTAGTGTTTAGGGTTTATGTGGTCCATTGGTGTTTGGGTAGTGTAGGGGATGGTCCTAGGGGTAGATTTAAGGTTTAGGGTTGTGCAGTGGTGTCTGTGTAGTGTTTGCTGGTTAGTGCTGGGGGTAGTGTTTTAGGGTATACAGTAGTACTGTGGTGTTTGTGTAGTGTATGGGGTCATGTTTGGGTAGTGTTTGTCTGAGCTACCTCTGTGGTAGTCTGGGGGAGCGGTGAGTGGTCTGGGGGTGTCGGGCCTGAGAGTGGTGGCGGTGGGTTTTATGGCCCTCTTGGGGCTCCAAGCTACATGATCAGTCGCTCCATGGCATCTGTTGTTGTTCAGGTGTGGTCTGGGCTCCCTTTTATGGTGCGGGTTGTCGTCTGACTTTACAACAGGTAAGCGCAGGTGGTACATTCCTGCTGCTAACACGTCTTATTGCATGTTTTGTGATCTTATCTCAGATCAGGCTGGTCGTTGAGAATGATGCGGAATGGTGTTGCTGTGTATTTTTGGACTGGAAGGTCTACTCTGCATATCATTGGCGTTAGTTGCTGGTGTCATCTGTGGCAATGTTTTTTGCGGCTGCTATCGCTGGTATACTGGTGATATCGGCTGTTAGCACCAGATTGTGAATAGGGTGATACATTTATCACCACTTTGGCAGTGATAAAGTGCCGCTAACTAGGAGATAAGAATATGCCCCTTTGTGCGTTGCTGCTGATTTCAGAGTTCATATGCCAACACTTTATGTGGCATCAAAAAACATAAATTCTTGCCTGTGGTTTCCAGTGCTCAGCACCTACACTTAATTGCCAACACCTGCATTTATGATAGCTACCACATGATGGCACTGTTTGTGTAATTCTAATATGAACACAAAACAGTTGTTCACTATTTCAATATACAGTGCAAAAAACAAATACCTACCTCCCAAGCCATTCTTAAAGCTTAGGGAGCCTCGAACACTCTAAACTGTCACACTTGTAGCAGTGTGAGGAACACAAAAACAGCTGTTTACCAATTCAATACACATTGTAAAAATACTTTTACCTACCTCCTAAGCAATTCTTACAGCTTTCGGGCCTTGAACACTAAATTGTCCCACTCGTAGCAGTGTGATGGTTAGGAGTTGTGCAGGTAATGCCATTGGCAGCGCTGACAGCGACAATGTGTGGTGCAAGCTGCTGTGGCATCCTCTACAAATTAAGCACTGGCTTTGGTGTTACAAACCCAGGCTAAAGACAGCAGATCTTTCCCTCACATTAGGCATATTTTACAGGAATAAACAGCAAAGCAAGTGCATTTATATCCATGCAACACCAGCCACTATGCCTCAGACAAAAGAGTTACATTTAGATATTGAGGTTATTGGTGTAAATAAGAAATGCCTTCATAAGTCAAGAAATAACTGCAATAATAGTATGGGTGGTTTGGTGTCAAGCAAATAATGCGATGTCTGGCATGCTTAATGGTAATTTCTGCAATGAGGACATATGGGGTTTACGTTTCCAAATAAGGACCAAACCCATACAAGTCAGACCTGGTCCTGCTTCAGTAGAAACAGTCGAGAACTAGCTGCCAGGCCAGCTTCTTTTCTAGCCTGGAACAAAGCCACCCTAGACTGGTTTCTGAATTCAGCTTCATCAAGGGCATGTAGCGTGGGCCATCACTAGGAGGTAGAAGGTACACACACCTCTCACAGTAGATGACTGGAGGAACGGCGTACTGCATCTCGAGGGTACGGTTCTTCAAAGAGTAGAATGGAGGGGCCTTAATAGGAAGCCTATATCTGACCACTGGAACAAAGTGGTCAACAGCTTTAAAGCAGGCTGCAACAACAATGACAAACTACCTTTAATGGTAGAAAGGAGTGCCCCCTCAACAATATTTTTCCAACCGCTGCTCCAGGGACTACATGATGCTTATTGTAGAGACTGCCCGGTAAGTGATAGCAGCTCTCAACAAGGAGATATCAGACCTAGAAAATAAACTCAGGGATGCCAATGCAGTTGACCTTGGCAAAAGTAAACTTGAAGAAAAAAATCAGGCATTGGACTCCTTCACGGAATATTTATTAAAAAGGAAAACCTATAAGCTCCGTAAAGACATTCGCCTGTATTCTCAGGAACGAGCTTATCCCTATTTATCTACTGGATATTATTCCATCAGGAGGAAGGCAACCAACGAGCCCCGACGTCCCGTTGGGGTAACAAAAGAGTCACCACCTTCTCAGACACAACAGATTCAGAGGGGGAAAATCAAGAACAGTATGACCCCAATTATGACCATGGATACAATACTAATAGGTCCAACAGAAATGGAGGATATGAGCGTAGTAACCCCCCAAACCGTTTTTTAGGGAATTGCCGGTGGCAACCAGCACCCACCCCCGGGATTTTTCAAGTTGTCTTTTATCTTACAGGAACAACGTGTTTGGATTAAATACGTAGGTATTACTGCATGCACTTATTACAGTTTGCTGCAATTTAACCCTAATTTAATTATCGTACCAAAATAACTCATTACAGAGCTAAGGAGTGGCGAACACAGGGCTGGTCCCTGTGTAGTCCCGAAGAAGTGCTTGGGGTATGCACGAAACATGTTGACGATAGGAGTTGATAGGTACACCTTGACACATTACGTTTAGGGCGCCCTATCTATCCACCCCGTTTTTAATATTACCACCTAGAGGCAGGAATAAAGTTTATTGTTAACCTACTGGGCAGGTATTTTTAGATACATCACATAGTCCACTCCACAAATACATATGCACCACACATAGTCTTTTGAAAAGTGCTCCTACGTAACTCGCAAGTCGTAGCACGCCCCAGCCGGTAGAGGACTGGGATGGCCCCAATGATGAAGCATGTCACCATGGGGCTACCCTGGTGAGTGAGGGGACACCTAAAAAAGGAGCAATTTCTCCTTTTTTTACCTAGTATGATTTTTCCATGACCGATCCCATTGAGAGTTGATTATGGTTCATAGTAACTAGCAAGGCTCTGAGGAATCTGGTAACAGAGACCATTTGTTGTATCTGATATGTATCATTGTTTGCCATTTTTTAATATATAAAAAACTTAGTTCACAGTGTGTGTGTCCCCCTCCCCTTGGTCATCCTCGCCCTGATGAAGGTTCAGCCTCAATAGGCACTGCATTGAAACGCGCGTTGGCGTGACCATATGGATGGCCCTCAATGTGGTTTTGTTAAACCATATTATCTATATCGTGTTGCCTCCATATTGTAACTTCAATTCTAGCAGTCACTAAATAACTTCCTCTGCAGACCGTGATGTACCTTTATGAATTTTATGAGTGTGATTGTATTATTATTATAGTGAGTGAGGTTGAAAGTGAGTGTATGTTTAGTGGATGATTGTGGGAGTGTGTGGGACCTCAATATTTGCATTCTGTTTGACTATAACTTTGACTCCATTCAAAACCAGAAACATCATGACGTTTTTCTTTATTGTATGTATGATATAAGAGTTTAAATCTATGTATATAATATTCTAAAACACCCACATGAATTTTCTATATGAAACCAACAAATAGCTAATAAACTATATATATTTCTACCTATCGATTTTGTGTGATGCATTGCTGGCTCTGATACGTATCTTAGTATCTAGTGGAGGAGTGTGGCTCACTGATTAGAGCGGCAGACCCTGATGCAGAGGTCTGGCCCGGGACCAGGGTTCAATTCCCGACGCGGCAGGGTCCTGAGCCCAAAATTGTCCACGGACTTGATAATTCTCGCCTCGGTGCCTACTCTAATCATGGGATCCCACGCTGCAACTCTGGGCAATAGCTTGCTTAATCTCCACTACGGCGGCCCACCCGCTGCAGGATGCCTGGCTTTCACCTTGGGGATGCCCAGTAGGGGTTATCTCACAGGGAAAAAGCCAGGACGGGTTCCCAAGGCAAGCGCCTTGATGCCTTTGGGTGATACGTGCGCTATATAAGTCGCAATACATTTACATTTACATCTTATGTCACCTCCCATTTGATTGTAAGGATCCCCCTGGGACCTTGAAATTTGCCCTGGCAGGGGTTTTCTTGTTTCTATTCTGCTGATTTTTTCCCCTGTTTCCTGCCAGTATCCTAATTCCCTCTGTGAAACACCCTTCTATCTTGTTGTTGGCGCTGACTACATAAGGCCCTTACAGTGATTACCTTATTGCTGCTGTGCCGTGATACAACCTATTACTAAGAGTGAGGCCACTTAAACACTCTAACGTTGCACTATTGGAATTTAAGGACACTAAGGGTGTGGTACCAGAACATTTAGGGCTCTAAAGGTGCAGTACCGGAATGGCACCAACTGGATAAGATTGTGTTGATGCCATTCATCGCTGAGACCCTAAGCAGCTTTATTGACCTGGCAAACTGAGATAAGCCTGTGTACACCGGCCACTGCAAAATGTGACTATAGTGTGGCTCCACTAGTAAGGATGGAGTGAGTGGGTGTGAGTAGTAATGGAAGGGAGGGAATTAGTTTATGTTCATTAACACAGCCCAGAATGTCAAGTACCATGATGTCTGATATGAGATATGCTAGATTCTATGCTTACTGCTCTGTTCTTACTGTTATTGCTAAAATAGTAAGCCATCAGTGATTGGCAGCTTGAATAATATGACACAGCTAGCATCAATAAATGTTCAAAGGTCAGGGGTAATTAATGGACGTTGTTTTAACCCCTTCAGTGCATTGGACGACCCCAGCCGTCTGATCACATGGCACAGGAAATCCCTCTGGTGCGGGCACCTGAGGGATTCCCTTTCGCCCCCAACAGCCTCAGGAGCTGGTGAAGAGCTTCCCCAGCTCCTGAGGCTGTAGCTTTGGTTACCCTGAAATGAAGATCACTGCGCACGTCGCAGTGACGTTATTTCAGTTTTGCTTTCTATGTGCCCAGTGGGTTTGCTCAGCCCCCTGAGCACATAGGAAATCAGGAGCGGTATCGTTGAAAAGGAGAGAATCACCCCTTTCTAATGGCACCCTAGGGCCACCAGGAGGGTGATCCCCAAGTGGGGATCCACCCCCTAGCCACCAGGGAGGGGGAGCACCCCTTGGGCAAGGGCCTTTGCTCCCCCCAAATTAAATGGGTACGTTCAGTCTATCTGCATGCCTGGGGGAAAGATGGGGGCACTAACACCCAATCTGTCCCCCTGGGGGGACAGAAAGCCCACTAGATACCAGGGATTGCTTTGGCAATCTTAAATGGGGTGGGGCTGCCCAAAACGGGCATGCCAATGACCCACCCTGCAACAGTGACAGTCTTTCTGCCCCCCCGGAAACCAGGGATATTTTTTCACTGCAGTTAGGGGTAGTCTTTCTGCCTACCAGGGAAGCAGATGGGGGGCAGTAGCCCCCCCCCATCTGCCACCTCAGGGGGTAGAAAGCCCACTAGACGCCAGGGTTTTTTTTCCATTGCATTTAGGGGTGGTGGCCCAAAATGGGCATGCTAATGCCCCCCCCAAATCCCACAGTCCTTCTGCCCCCCCAGAGGCAGATGGGCAATAGCCCCTGATCTGCCCCCCCCCCCAGGCCCTAGGGATTTTTTTTATACGTAGAGGTAGGGGCTGCTCAAATTGGGCATGCCAATGCCTCCACCCCCCAAAAAAAATATTGCCATAGCCTTTCTGCCTCCCCTGGAAGGCAAATGGGGCAGTAGTCCTTAATTGCCCTCCCGGGGGGTAGAAAACCCACTAGGAGCCAGGGATTTTGGCTTTTTATTTACATGTAGAAGTGCTTGGCAGGCGATGTGTGTGGATAGTGCTTGGCTTGCGGTGGGCGTGGATGGCACTTGGCTGCTGGTGTGTGCAGATGGTTGTGCGTGTGTACTGACTCTTAGCCTAGCCCACAAGTTTCCCACACAGAAATTTGATAAAAAGTGATTTTTTCAGCTAAATATGAGGTTTGCAGGGGATTCTGGGTAGGAAAACGTTGGGGGTGTCCACACAAGCCGTACCTCTCTGGACTCCCCAGGTTGTCTAGCTTTCATAAATGTGTATTTTTGGTAGGTTTCCCTAGATGGCCGCCGAGCCATGGGGGCCAAAATCCCATGTGACCCACCTTGCAAAACCAGGTTGTTTTGTGATAAGTAATTTTGTTGTCTCTTCAATATGTTTTGGGCCCTTGCCTGTCGTGGGTACTTGATCCACCCACGCAAGTGAGGTACAATTATAATCAGAAGACCTGGAGTAATGTGAGGAGAGTGCATTTTTGTGGATCCACCAAGATTCCAGAACTTTCCATCACAGAAATGTGAGGAAAATGTGTTATTTTTTTTACAAAGTTTGAGTTTTGGAGGGGATTCTGGGTTACAGAACCTGGATAGAGCCACACAAATCAGCCCCTCCTGGATTCAACTGGGTGTCTAGTTTTAAAATAAATAGGTTTGTTAAGTTTCCTTTGGTGCCGGCAGAGCTAGGGTTCAAAATCTGCAGCTAGGCACTTTGCCAGAAACGGGTCCGTTTTCACTGTAAAAATGTGGCGTGTCCACGTTCCGTTTTGTGCCATTTCCTGTTGTGGGCACAAGGCCTACCCATACAAGTGAGGTACCCTTTTCATTAGAAGACTTTTGGAAACACGTAGTGAGTGGCATTTTGTGGATCGACACAGATTCTATAACTTGTCATCACAGGAATGTGAGGAAAATGTTTTTTTTTTCAAAGTTTGAGGTTAGCAAGGGATTATGGGTAACAGAATCTCACAAGAGACACAAAAGTCACCCCTTCCTGGATTCATCTGTGTGTCTAGTTTCAATAAATGTATAGGTTTGCTAGGTTTCCCTAAGTGTCAGCAGTGTTAGGGTTAAAAAACGATAGCTAGGCACTTTGCAAAAAAAGGGTTAGTTTTCACTGTAAAAATGTGGTGTATCTACGTTGCGTTTTGGGCCCTTACCTGTCATGGGCACTAGGGCCACTCACACAAATGAGGTGCCATTTTTATTGGAAGATTTTGGGGAATGCGAGGTGGGAGTAATTTTGTGTATCCACGCAGATTCCCGAAAATTCCAACACAGAAATGTGAAGTAAATGTTTTTTTTTGGGCAAAGTTTGAGGTTTGAAAGGGATTCTGGGTAACAGAACCTGATGGGAAACACAAAAGTCACCCCTTCCTAGATTCTTATCGGTGTTTAGTTTTGAAAAATGTATAGGTTTGCTAGGTTTCTCCAGGTGGCGGTAGGGCTAGGGTAGAAAATCCACTGCTAGGCACTGCAAGGGTCCGTTTTCACAGTAAAAATGTGGTTTGTCTACATTGCATTTTGAGCGTTTCCTGTCACAGGCACTAGGCCTACCCACACAAGTGAGGTGCCATTTTTATCGAGAGACTTGGGGGAATTCAGAATTGTAGAGCAAATGGTATTACATATTGACTTTCTATGAATATATGCCTTCCTAATGTAAGAATGTGTAAAAAAGAAGTAACTTTGAAAAATGTCCTATAACTTACAGGCTTGTATGGGTAACCACAATTTCAGAGATATGCAAATAGCTACTGTTTCTAAACTCTATTTTTTTCCAATTTTGGAAATACATAGGTGTCTTTGATACCTATTTTTCACTCTTAATATTTTACCAAATGAATTGCTATATACCCTGTACACAACTAAAAACAACTGCAAGACGCTGCTTAGCTATTGGCTCTGGGCTTCTCTGGTTCTTGGTGAACCTACAAGTCCTGTATATCCCCACAAACAGAAGGGTCCAGCTGATGTAGCGGCATATTGCTTTCAAACATCTGTCATACTTAGAAGAAGTTACAGGTGAAAATGTTGGCACAAATGGCTGTTGTCTTCAACTATCTCAGCCCCTGAGAGGTATCATGGGAAATGGGAATATCTCCCTTTTCCAATTGTACCCCTCCATAGCGCATCCCTGTTGGCGATCACACACTTGGGGCAGTCCCCAAGCAGGGATCCACCCACTAGACACCAGGTAGGAGCAAGGGCCCCTTGGGCAAGGGCCTTTGCTCCCCCCAATTATTTTTGGGGCAATTCAGTCTTTATGCCCCCTGGGGGGGCAGAAATACCACTAAAAGCCAGGGATTTTTTTAAATTTGATTTAGGGGTGGGGGCTGCCCAAGATGGGAATGCCAATACCCATACCCCTACAGCAAAGTTCCACTCTGTCTGCCCCCCTTTGCGGCAGATGGGGGAAGTAGCCCCAATTTGCCCATTTGGGGGGCCCTAACCCCCCAATGTGTCCCCTTGAACGTGGCAGAGATCCCACTAGAAGCCAGGGATTTTCTTTTTCAATTTGGTTTAGGGGTGGGGGCTGCCCAAGATGGGCATGCTAATGCCCCCACCGCCCAAGCAAAATGCATGTCTTTTTGCCCCCCCCTTGGGAAAGATGGGGTAGTAGCCCCCAATCTGCCCCTTTGGGGGTCCCAAAGCCCACTAGAAGCCAGGGATTTCTTTTTGAATGATTAAAGGGTGGGGGCTGCCCATGATGGGCATTCTAATGCCCCAACCCCCTAGCAAAGTTCCACTTTTTATGCCTCCGGAGGGCAGAAAGCTCACTAGATGCCAGTAACTTGTTTCAATTGGATTTAGAGGTGGGGGCTGCCCGAGATGGGCATGCCAATGCCCCCAAACCCCTGAAAAAGTCCACAGTTTTTCTGCCCCCATGGGAGGTGGATGGGGGCCGTAGTCCCGATCTGTCCCCCCCAGGGGGGAAGCGGAAATCCCACTAGATGCCAAGGAGTTTTTGTCTTACTTCATATAGGGGTGGGGGCTGCCGAGATGGGCATGCCAATGCCCCCACCCCCTGCAAAATTCCACTGCCTTTCTGCCCCCCTTGGGAGGCTGATGGGGCAATAGCCCCCGATCGACCCGGGGGGGGGAGAAGAAAGCACACTAGGCACCAGGGATTTTTTTAATGTTGATGGGGGGGCTGCCCAAAATGGGCATGTCAATGCCTCACCACCCCAAAATAATTGCCACAGCCTTTCTGGCTCGCCCACAAGGCAGATGGGGGCAATAGTCCCTAATATTCCCCCCTGAGTGGGGCAGAAAGCCCACAAGACACCAGGGATTTTGATTTGTTTTTTATACATAGGGGTGGGGGGCTGCCAAGAATTGACATGCTAATGCCCCATCACCCAAAAAAGGCTTTCTGCCCCTTAAAGACAGACTGGGGAACCAACCCCTTTTCTGCCCCTGCGGGGGAGCAGTAAGCCTACTGGGCACCAGGGATATGTTTATGGGCATGTTAGTGAGAAACCCTAAAGGCAAGGGTCACTCCATTTTTTCTAGGCACACATTTCTGCTGTTTCAGTAATATTTTGTTTCTCATCTACACCCAATTCAGGGCAGAAAACCACTAGATACCAGGGAGAATATGTGTGTGTGTACACTTGAGCTTGGCTGATGGTCTGCGTGTACTGACCTTTGGCTGAAAAGAAATTACATTTTGCTGGTGGTGTGTGTGTACTGACTCTTGGCTGGTGGTGTGGCTTGCATGGATCCCCCAGCGTTTTCTTACCAAGATTCCACCGAAAACCTCACATTTTCTCAAAAATTCACATTTTCCTCACATTTTTGTGAGGGTAAGTTGTAGGATCACTGTGCTGGCACACATTTTCTACCACCCAGCATTCCCCTCGGCCTCCCGAGGAAAATGATACCTCACCTGTGTGGGTGTCCAAAGCAGCGTCAGCCTGAAGACGTGTAAACAAACTGGCCTTTTGGACCCATTTTGCACCCCCCTCAATCTCTACACATTTTTTGCCCTTCCATGTCATAGGCACTTGGCCCATCCACACAAGGAACACATAATTTTTATCAGGAGATTGAGGGGAACGCTGAGTGGTAGGAAATTTGTGCCAAGCGGTGAACCCACAATTTTTCCACACAGATATTAGAAGATTCCCACGTGTGTCAAGGTTTTATAAATGTCTGGGTTTTTAAGGTTCCCCTAGATGTCTGCAAACCTTGGACCAAAAAAAGCAGATGCCCAGCTATCTATCACAAAACGACCTGGTTTTCATGGTGGTGACATAGGTTTTTGGTCCTGGGCTCAGCTGCCATCCAGGGAAATCTAGCAAACCCACACATTTCTAAAAACAAGACACCCTGAGGAGTGTAGGCAGGTATGGGTTGAGTAAATCTCCCAACAGTTTCCTACCCAAAATCCCCTGCAAATCTCAAATTTAACCGAAGAAATCAAATTTTTCTCAAATATTTGTGAGAGAAACTTGTGGGATCACTGGGCTGACACAAATTTCCTACCAACCAGTGTTCCCACAGGTCTGCCGATAAAAATGGTACCTCACTTGTGTGGGTGGGCCAAGTACCCATGACAGGCAATGGCCAAAAATGTATTGTGGAGACATCAAAATGACCTATCACAAAACGACCTGGTTTTGCAGGGGGGGCACCAGCCGTTTTTGGTCCCAGGCTCAACGGCCATCTAGGGAAACCTACCACACCACCATATTTCTGAAAACTAGACACCCTGGCACACATTCCTGCACAAAAACATTCCTTAGAGGCATATTCCTTTATAAATGTCCGATGCAGAATTCAGCACTAAAAGAAAGAGGAAGTAATGAGAAAAACTAAATATATTTCTCCTTGTTATGCCTTTTTGCTTTTATAACGATTCAGCCTCCTACAGTTATTTTTACAGAATACATTGTGATTTTAATGTAATGCAGATTCTCTGTTTGAGTTGGAGATATGCAAGCAATTCCTTTACAAACACAAGAACAAATGGCAACAACCATTACAGAATATGGCCATGTGGTTAAATTTAGTAAAGTCTATTCCTAAGACATAAAGACTGATTTAAACATGATGTTATAGATAAATATATATGTGTTATAAGGCGTGCATTTTTTTAAGATGCATGTTTGACAAATAATTTCCATTTATTTGTCGAGCATTGCATAAGTAACAGTTACATTCTGAGGAAACTTTCAATTAATGCGTGTGAGCTTTGTGTACCAATGACACAGTATTACTCAAACACTTTGAACCCACGAGTGCTTTAAATATGACTAAGGTTGTGCGGCGCAGTTTTATTTGGCAACTCAGCTTCATAGCCATGTGCTACTTTCTAGGTTCAATAAAAGTACTTCATTGACTCATCAGCCTCTGCCTCCTCTAACCCTGGCGCCCCCATCAACAAATTAGTGCTTAATTTTCAAGCCGCGTATCCTGTCCAGACACAGTGCTGTCAGAAGATCAAAAACTCCATTAGACACAAAGGCCAACTGTGCTGGTGAATCTGCCAACTTGAGAACGAGAGTCACGACAAGAACATCAGATAAAGCCAATTAAGAAATCATTTTTTTTCAAATGATTGCTATTTTGTCTTATTTTTGCTCTACTTTTAACCACGATAGGTGCCTGAAACATCAAAGAAGTTGCTCCTTTTCCATTGTAAACAGAAGAAAACAAGACTTACAGTGAGACCTTTTAACCCACAACAAGTGATGCGAGACAAACGTGGTTCAATTGTTTATGATTTATTTTCGTTGGCTTAGTTATTTTAGATTACCAACGATCATAACTTAAAATATATGTTTTCTACATTTAAGAAATAGGTTTTCTATATGAAAGAAATCCCCTTGGCCGAATGCACGTGGATGAAAATGGGCCCAAAAACGGATTTATGTTACCCACAGCCTCCAAAAACAAAGTTGCCAAGGGACTCACAAAAAAGAATTAAAACACTATGAAAGGAACCTTACCTTTTGCAGTGCAGGCATAGTTCAAGTTTTACTTTGAGGATATGGTGGCAGAAGCACAGATAATCAACTCTAATACGCAGTATAGTTTAAAGATGAAAGAATGGAAAGTACAAGCAAGGATGTTAAAAAAGTACAAAACAAATATATTTACCACAAAATCTTGAGGAAGAACAATACATGGAATTTGCAGAATATGGTTAATCTATTCCCATGAAAGGCAAAGAGATCATCTGACATATCACTGTGAAAAAGGCAAACCCCCATTAAATAAAAGGTTATAAAGACAATATGTAAAATCAGACCTTATTGTGAATATTCACAGGGGGAGATTGTTGTTAGGGTAGGTTAGATGAACAAAGTTGTCCATAGTCTGGTGTCTGAATTGTTTGTTGGGATAAATCACAAGGCCTAATCTGATGGTGGCATCATGAGATAGGATAGTCTAGGAAATGTATGGCTGTAATTTTGAGAGCAGAGATTTTAAAATCTCTAGGAAATTAAATGGTGGGGGGATCATTATATCATAGATGAAATATCAACCTACACAAATATTTACTCTACAGTATCAGCTTCCAGTATATTGTCATGATAAGTATATATGGTGTTAAGATTAATAAATCTACAAAGCCCTATATATACCTACCATGATGGCGTAGGAGTAGTTGTGATTGTTGATTTAGTGTTTTTGTTAGACATAATTTCTCACCACAATTCAGTAACATACAACCCCTTTTATGATGCAAGACTGTCACATGCCCTTGAAAACTTTTTCTGGACAGTTTTGGTTAGTGAGAATTCTGGAATGTTCTCGGATCCTCTCAGTCTCATCTTGCAGAGTCATGACCAGGGAGGGTTGTCTTTACTGGATCTACATATCAATCTTCAACTAATTTTCTCAATGGTTGACAGGATAATTCTGAAGATTTGAACAGATTTAAATAGTTGCCATATTTTTTAGATTTTGAGTTCTGCACAACTGGTACAGATTCCAAGGGGAAAGTACAGGTACAGGCAAAGACACGATCTTCCAGAAAACATAATTACAGTTTCTGGGTACTATGTTGGCATTGTGCTTTTCAATGTTACCACCGTGCCAGACAGAGGCTACGAGAACAGCCATGAAACAACATGAAAAACAACTAACCAGCCTGAGGAGTGTCTTAGAGTTGGATTCTGCAAAATTGGTAGTCAAGTTTTGTCTCCTTGCCAAGGAATAAATCTATTGTTTTCTTCATAACCAATTATCTGGAATGCCTTCACCACCTCAACTTGCAATAAAATCAGTAGATCTAGGTAAGATGCTATGGGCTTGATTCACAATTAAAATTGTGGTCCTAACTTTATCTTAGTTATGCACATGGCTTTATTTGTGAGCTAAAATTACCTTTTGTTATTCATAAACTGTGAATGTCAATTAATACATGGATGTGAGAAAAAGGATTATTTGTTGAAGTGGATGGTAATCTTCTTCTAGTAATAATGGCATGATTGCTGAATAGCCCCCAGATTCATCAAACACGATTTCTGCGATTTGTAAATTGCGAGAAATACCGAATCGCAATTTAGAAATCGCAGAATGGGATGCATGAAAATTTGCGTTTAAAAAAAGCGAATCGCAATCGGCCGCAATTGCCGATTGCGATTTTTCCAATATTGCATAAAAATCGCAGAATCGTCCGATTTCCCTGTTTAAATTGCGATCTCGCATTTACCGAAATCGCAAATTGCGATCTTGCTAATTGCGAGATCGCAAAAACGGGAAGTCACATTTCGAGCACAGTGATGACATCACAACCAGGAAGCAGGCAGTTCCCACCCTCATTCTGCATACTGAGCCTGAAGTGGAAGCAGCACTGTTCAGAGCTCCACTCCAGACCACCTCCAGCTCAAAATCAGGAGACACCTCACTGCAGAAAATGTCCCAGGATGCAGCAGGGGGCAGTACCTCAGAAAGGAAAAGGAAAATAAAGTTTTCTGAACAAGAACTTGAATTCCTCATAGAGGGAGTGAGCAGAGACCACAACCGTCTCTTTGGGAAGGATTCAAGGAGGGTGCCTGAGGCGGACAAGAGAAGGATATGGATGCACATCCGCGCAAAAGGAAATTCCCTGGGAGTGACCCAGCGCTCCATAGAAGATATAAAGAAGAGGTGGTACGACCTCAGGGGGCGTGCCAAGGAGAGGATCGCAGAGAGGCTGGGGGAGCATGTCGCAACAGGAGGAGGAGAGGCTACTGTCCCACCCAACACCCCACTTGAGGATCTTGTGGAAGACACCCTGAACCCCCAGGCATGCGTGGGGGTAACCCAGCTCGACTCCTCCCGACCCACCCAAGATTCACAAGGTAAGTGCCATGCGGCTGCGACCCAGTCCCCTGACAATGGCCATGACCCTAGAGCAACCCATCAGCAACCCTAGTCAAGCAGACCATGCACACCAGAATAGCCCTATTGCATTGTGGGACATGTAGTCTGACCACATTTTCCATCTAGCCCGATACAGCCAGTCCTGTCCAGTGAGAGTCAATCCTACAGCCAGTCAGGGAATGTTAGCCTGCATGCATGTAGCAACCTTCTATGTGCAAGATACATGTCATTAATTACCGTCCACTTTACATCACAGGTGGCGCTGCAGAACCCAGCACTGACAGTGAGGCACTGCAAATAGCTGATGATCATGAGGACAGCGAGGGAGACCTCCATCCATCCCCTCAACCAGGACCATCAGGCCAAGCTGCAGCACCAGCAGTAGTACCACCACCTGCCCCGGTGGACAGTGCCACCTCAGCACCAACAGGCGCGCCACAACTGCAGCATGTGACACACATGCCAGTGGGACTGACAACAACTGCTGCAGCACGCAAACAAACCCGGCGCACTGCCGCAGTGAGAACCCAGTCCAGCGGACTGGTGAGGGAGGCGCGCACCACAACAGCACGCAGTGCCAGTGGGGTGAATGTGCGGGCACCTGGGCTCTCCATTGAGCGCCGTATGCTTCGCATACATCAGAAACAAGCCCGTCATCTTGCAGCAATTCACCTACAGCTGCACAAGACCACTAGCAATGTGGGACAGCTGTCAGACAGGATGGAGAGGATGACCGCTGCAGTGTGGGCCAACACCCAGGCCATGTTGACACAGCGGGATGTCAATCGGCGCCGCCACCACCAGCTGCTTACCCACCTGTCTGCGTACACGAGGTCAAACTACTTAATAGGGAATGCCACCTCCCAGCTCTCATGACGCTCGTTGGACATGCAAGTGCAAATGGTCCAGTGCTGCCAGGATGTCATAAGGGCACTGGAGCAAGTTACCACTGCAGTGCAGGGTCTGCAGGCAACTGGCCATGGCCATGAGGGTGGGGGGGATGACACTGGTGAGGCAAACTCAAGCCACATCAGCCGATCTGTGCCACTGGTGGTAGTACCCCACCGCAGCAGCAGGTCCACTGCTGTCTCACGGGCAAATCCTGAGTAAGAGCTTGAAAGATGCCTGGGAGCGTCCGCCCGGAGGCGCCATTGACCATTTCTTAAGTACCATAAAGGGCCATGCTGCTGAGACAAGCATGCCCCCCTACAATACATGGGAACATATGACTCAATATAGCTCTCATGTTACAGTGTGAGACATTCAAAATTTATTGTTAACACAAAACAATAACAAATATTCTGTACCAGTTAATCCAACTCACGTCGTTATTTGAATTGTCATGCATGAGTGAAGTGTTGGGTGAGGGGAGTGGGTGCACTAGAAACAATTAATAGTGATTTGGTTGCGGCGCCTGTGTCCTTCTGCAGGATTCTCCCCGTGTGCATGCCGCACCTGTGCAGGTGGGCGGTTGTCCCCTTCCGACTCACTTCCAGAGATCTCTACAGGTATCCTGCTCTTGGTATCAATGTTATGGAGTATTGCATACACAGCCACGATGCGGCAACAGACCTCAGGCTCGTATTTGAGGGCCCCACCAGTCTTGTGAAGTATGCGGAATCAGCTCTTCAAAAGGCCAAATGTCCTCTCAATGCAATTTCTTGTTTTATGTGTGCAGCATTGTAACGCCATTGCTGTGGTGTTGCAGGGTTGAGGAATGGGGTGAGGAGGTACTCACGGAGACCGTAGGCGCTGTCACCTGAATGTAAGGAGCAGAGGGTGAGTGCCTGTGATGCGCAGCTACATGGTCACAGTGTACATTTTGGTGGCATATGTACTTACCAAGTAGGTGTCCTTCGCCAAAGTCTCCCCTGGCCAGTCGTGTGTGCATGCCGCTGTGCTGGAATATGAAGGAGTCATGTGTGCTCCCCGGGTATTGTGCCACTATGTCCGTGATGATTGTCTTAGCATTGCACACCATCTGGATATTCAGGGAGTGGTAGGACTTGCGGTTCCGGTACATGTATTCGGTTTGTGCAGGTGGGCAGATGTGGATGTGGGTACAGTTGATGCATCCTATTACATGTGGGAATTGCGCAATGTTGTAAAACTGAAGCTTGGTTTGATTCAAGTCCTGTTGGGTGGTCGGGAATGTGATGTAATGGTGTAGCCGGGTCAGCATAGCCTCCAGGAAACTCCTTAGGCAGCGGGACATGCTGCTCTGGGAGATCCTGCAACAGGGACTATTCCCTGGAAGCCTCCGGAGGCCATGAGGTGCAGGCTGCAAAAGACCTGGACATGGGTGGGCTCGGCATTGGTCCTCCTTGTTGGGTGCTGCAGCAAGGGGTCTAGGTCCCGGATCAGCTTAGTGATCATTGCCCCATTCAGGCGGTACTTGGGGTAGATTTGCTCCAGAGTTTGGCCCAGAAGGGTGAGCCGCTGGCGGAATATTCGCTCCTGGATCCTGCGTCAGTTCCTTTATGCAGCCTGGAGCCTTCGCCGTCTGACCACTATGTATAGTCCAGGCATAATGAGAGTCCTCATGCTCCTACTGTGTCTCGTTAAGTCTGTTTGAAGAGGCCTGCACCTCGTTGTTTTTTTTAGATTTTTTCTTTCTTCATGGTTACTACCTGGTTTGGGTTATCCCTAAATTGTGCCTCACAAAATGCGATTTTCGTTTTTTTCGCAATTTGCGAGTTTTCATGAATTGCGTTTGCGATTATTTAGCGAGTTCACAAAATATTTTGCAGAATCCATGGGTTCTCGCTAAATCCGATTCGCTATAGGGGTCCCTCAAGGATTCTGCAAATTAGTTGGAGAATTCGCTATTATTTTTTTAGCGATTTCGCAATTTTTAGCTTTTTCCTTTCTTGAATTGCTTTTCATTATATTGCGATCGCAATAGCTAATTCGCAGCTATTGGGATCGTAATTTTGCTTGAGGAATCTTGTTGTAGGTTTAGTAACATGCTGCTTGTGATGAATTTTTCACCATAAGCCGAAATTTCCCTAAATATCGAAACCGCTATAGCTACGGATATAATCACCATAACGCATATATCCCGGTAGCAAACGTCATACAAGCACAAGCAACACCTGTTATTACTTCCGTATTATCCGCAACATGGTCTAACACAGCGCAAAGGTTGTCACAGATAATCACACTATATGTTTATGTGTATTGATGTTCTTGTTTTTTCTGTCTCATTCCTTTATAGGTTTTAAGCAGCACAAGGAGGTAACAATTACTCTCCTTTATCGGACCTTAGCACGTGCGACACTTAAACAAGTCAAGTACAACACACTTGATCTTCACGTAACCACTATCACATCTAGGGAAACTTAACTGCAGCTCAACTTTCTGTATCAGGTGCCAATTCTTTGATATGATTTTCTTAATCTGGTTAGGAAAATCATATCAAAGAATTGGCACCTGATACAGAAAGTTGAGCCGCAGTTAAGTTTCCCTAGATTTGCATTTAAAAGAGCGAGAAATCTTCGCGACCACCTGGTGAAAACCTATAGGGAGCCTAGTGCCAATACCCTACATAACCAATGGGGGTTGGCACCGGTTGTGGGTCACTACCCATGTGGACAGTGTGCAGCATGCGATACTACCGCAGTAACAAAATCTTGTATACTAAATGATAAGCAAGTTACTTTGAAACACCATTCCAATTGTCTTACGAGGAACGTCATTTACTGTATACAATGTCCATGCGGTTTGGCTTATATTGGGAAAACCACGCAAGAAGTGAAGAAAAGGATAGCCCAACATCAATCACGCATTAGGTGCAAGGTACTGACAGCACCACTGGTAGAACACTTTATTCACGGTCCCAAAGACATGAAATGGTTTGTACTAGAGGTCATAAAGGGTTAAAAAAGAAGGACCAATGTAGATCGTCTGCTAACATTAAAAGAAAATAGATGGATATGGACAGCGAGGACAGTGGAACATGGGTTAAACCAATTTGTGGAATGGCATAGTTTAGTGACCCTGTGACAGGATATGACACTGTGAAAGTTCTGGCTGAGGAGAATCCTTTTGATGAATTGTACTAATGTAGGTATTCCTTGACTGGTCCCTTTTAGATGATCTGCACCCCTATTGTGTAAATTACCATAGTTTCATGTAGGTTTGTCACTATACATTTTCTATAAAATTACTCTTTTGTAGATAGACACTATATTGGGTATTCAATATAATATATATATATATATATATATATATATATATATATATATATTATTATTATTTTTTTTAAATAGTTGGCGCTCCGACCTGTTTGTGGGCTTATTACCTTTATTTTTCACCTTTTTGGCATAAGTAGGATATTAGTATACACACCCTTCTAAAATGGCCGCCGCCTGTTCGTAACTTTCAGCGACTATGTGCGCATGCGTGCAACCCCGAGAGAGCTTGTCTTCCATAGTCTCACAAGCGGCGAGAGCAAACGCCTACTGAGACTGACGAGGAGTGTTTCCCGTCTGTGGTGAAGCATACGAGCAAGTTCGGCGATAGTCAAATCCGGACGCTAAGAGGGTTTGGGTTATGAACCGTAGTTGTCATAACGAGTATCTAACTAGGAATGCCCCGGTTTGTATTTTTCAGATAAGATGGTATGCGTGCAATTCTAAAGCGGAGCCTTGCTTGTTGTGACTGGTATTCTCACAAAATTACTCTGGAGGTAAGCTTCGCTCCCAGTACTCTGCAGGTTTTCTTTGGATTATTCTTAACTGGTTATTCGGCATACTTACTGGACTTATCTTGACTCTGTATCTATATAGGAGTATTTTGGGTCTTCGTTGTGAAGCCTTGGTTGTTTTGAAAATTGGAGTGAACTACACCTGTTCAGTGAGTATTAAGTGCCCCGATGGGGTTTGGAGTGGTGTGGTTAGTTTTTTATATGGTCACACTGGGTGTGGTGACGGTTAGTTTAATGTAAGCAGACAATCAATTATATTGGACATAAGTAGGTGGATCTAATGTACTTAATGTATATATTGTATATATTTCTGTAGATATCTTGTGCAACATATAGTCCTGAGGATGGTCTTGGGTGAAAATTATACGTTAAAGACCGAAACATCGACGCCCTTATACCGCTTGGCTTACATTCACCAATGAAAGGATTTGTATAAAGAACTGATGGATTAGCTGACTGATGTCACAGGAGCACTTTATGTATATATATGTATAATACATATTGTACCAACGGTATATTACGCTACTGATAAAATGTATAGAATATTGTAGTGTTTTCTGTTGCCTAGCATGTGTAACTTTTTCTAGTTTTGTAATGAGCCACAAGATTTATTTGTTTCAAATATGACATAAAGTTGAACTGAGATATCACGTTTCTTATGTTCCTTTTTCAATTGATGTACTTATAGAAGACATAATATAAATTAAGTGAAGAATATGTAATAATTCCTCAAGGTGCATTTTCCTATTTAACTAACGTTACCCAGTTCCTTGGGGATTATTGGGTTGCCCTGTTTCTTGTGCAAGTCCACTAGCAGCATATGATTTACAGGGCCTGGGCACACGCAGTACACTGTATTAGAGACTAACTAGTAAATCAAATATGCCAATCATGGATCACCAATCCATAACAACAATTTACAGAGGGAGCACTTGATCTTTGGCACTGAACAGCAGTGGCAAAGAGCCCAAAGTCTCTAAATCAGCAAAAACAAAGTACAACACACACCGCAAAATAACAGGAGGCAAAGGCAAATAAATACAGCGGAAGCCCACGCTAATGATACCAGGTCTAACATTTGTCACCTCCATCTGAAATGTGAGGAGAACTACCCACCCTCTTGGGAGTTCTCTTCACTAAGGCAGAAAAATCTGTGCAGATGATCATAATTGGCATAGTCTGTACCAGGGCAGTCCACGATAGACCACTTCAACAACTTTCAGGTCTTACCCCTCTTCTGCATCGACCATCTCAGGGGCCTGTGGTCAGTGTGAACCCGGCAGTGAGTCTCAACCAATTAGGGCCCCAGCTTTTTCAATGCCCTGACCACAGCAAAAGCCTCACGCTCAATCGCACTCCACCTCTGTTCCTGTGGAAATAACCTCCTTCTAATGAAGGCTAGAGGTTGGTCTAGACCCTCCTCATTTAGTAGGGAGAGCACAGTCCTCACACCATGCTCTGTAGCATCTGACTGAACCCCTAATTCCTTTGAGAAATTGGGCACCTTGAGCAAGGGAGCCATGCACATGGAAGATTTCAGGGCATCAAAAGCTTTCTGACACGTTTCAGTCCAGTTAACCTTCCTGGGCTGCTTCCTGGTAGTCATCTCAGTCAAGGCGACAACAATGGTGCCATACCCCTTGAAAAATCTCCTGTAATATCATCTGAGGCCTAAAACAGTTCTCACCTCTGTCTGGGTCTTGGGGGTGTTTCCTAGTCAGAATGGTGTCAATCGTAGGCTGTAGGGGCGCCACCTTGCTGCTTTCTACCTGGTGTCCTAAGTACACCACTGATCCCTGCCCGTTTTGTCACTTGCAGGACTTGATCGTGAGGCCTGCCCTCTGCAGGGCCTTCAACACTTCCCAGAGGTCCTCCCAAGTGGCACTGAACAATGTGATGTCATTTATGCAGGCGGCCCTAAAATCCTCCAGTCCAGCCAGCACCTGGTTGACCAACCTCTGATAGGTGGCAGGGGCATTCGTCAACCCAAACGGCATCACCAGGAATTGGTAGTGCCCCTCTGAGGTTTAAAATGCAGACCTCTCCTTGGCCCCAATAGTCAAAGCAATCAGCCAGTACCCAGACGGTAAGTCAAATGTTCTGAGGTATTCGGCAGCTCCCAACCATATGAGCTCATCACTCTGGGGATGGGGTGTGCCTCAGTCCTGGTGATGGAACTGAGCCCTCTGTAGTCCACACAGAAGTGGAGTTCTGGCATGGCACCAGATGCCACAGCCTTTGGGACTAAGACCACTGGGCTGGTCCAAAGGCTCTTGGAGGGCTCAATCACCCCTAGCGTGAACATATCAGAGACGTTAACCTTGATGCAAGCTTTGACCCTGTCAGTCACCCATCCACATCAAGGACACACTACTAAGTGACACCAGGGGTCAAGAGAACAGAGCAGCAAACTGTCCCAACAGTTGGCGGCGGTCACTCTGCTGCTCAGGAGTCAGGGCAGGGCATAGGGTTGCACCGCTCACTGACCCATCATGTTCCTTACCATACAGGAGGTCATGGAAAGGCTCACTCCCCTCCTCCATTCCAGCATCTGTCACTAGGAGCATGGCCACTTCAGATCTCTCCAAGTAGGGCTTAATGCGGTTCACATGTAGGAACCGCAAAGGGTTCCTTGGAGACTGCAAGTCCACCATATAGGCAACTTTACTCTTGTGCTCCACTACCTCAAATGGCCAAGTCCACTTGCCCTGGAGCACCTAAGGCTCCACTGGAACTGTGGTACTGAAAATTCTGGACCCTGCTATTATGTGGTACCGAAGCTCTACACTTGTGTCAAAAATATAATTGTATCATGACGATTTTTGTGTCGGCAGACCGGTAATGATTGATATACTATACCTAAGCATTTGCGTCATGATCAAGTGACGAATTCACCCTGAAATCGTAGTTTCTGTCTTGAACCCTCAGGTTCAATTTTGTGAGCAGCATCCATTTTGTGATTGCCCTCACATAGTCAAATGACCAAGACCGAATTCGATCTGAAAGGACACGTACACCTTTGCTGACTCCTCTGTGACCTGGGTGAGCTGACTCCACTGCCTCAAGCCAAACCTGTTTGGGCAGTTCCCATCCCAATGGGCGAACGAGATTAGTATCAAGGCACAACATGTCATAAACCGTTCATCGCATACAAGCTATGGCTAATCTCACACACACCTGTCCCTGTTTCTTCTTTATGATCTGTTTTACAAGGAGGAGGTGCCCGATTTTATTAGGGGTCCGCCGATATCTGATGAAAGTTCTGGGTCTTGCCGGGTAATCTATCACAAACTGGACAAACTGAAATGCGGACTTGTCATCATGACCCTGCTTTTTCTTTGTAGTAGAAATATTTGTATGACCAACTGTAAAACCTGGAATTCTCGCCTGAAGCTCAATATTTTGTATAAAGAGAAGGGGCTGGTTCTGTAAAAATGAGCAGTCTCCTGAGAACCTACATGCTGTTGTACTTCTAGGATACCTGTTACTGGTTGCAGCCAATAAACTCGATCCTTGACATCACCTAGAAGACTCTGTGTTTCTGTGGTCCAAAACAGGAAGGACTCGAGGTCTTTGGGTGTTCCCCTGGCACCGCCGAGTCCATAAAGCCCCGGTACCTCAGAACCATGACCCACACTTTCTGGCCAGGCTAAAACTCGATAAGAGTGGCATTTTGATCATACCACTGTTTCATATCTTCCTGGCTGGCTTCCAGATTCGCCTGAGTAGTCTGAAGCACTTAGGTTCCTGAAGGCCAGCATGTAGCTATGTACATCCTGCAGAGGTTTACTGGGAGCTTTCTTCCAGCCTTCTTTGGGCAGACTAAGAGGTCCTCTTACAGGATGCTCATACAGGAGGTCAAAGTTACTGAACCTTACGGACTTCTGCTGTACCTCCCACTAAGCAAAAAACAGGCATTTAAGAGGACGTCCCCCTTATGCCTCATGGGCTCACAAAGACCCATAATCATGCCCTTCGGGGTCCGGTTGAATGTTTTAACCAGCCCATTACTTTGGGGGAGGTAACACTGCACACCTGCCACATGGACTTCATATACTTGGATATGAAGTTGGTACCCCAGTCAGACACCACCTCTCTGGGGAATCCCACATGGAAGAAGATCCCTATCAATGCCTGACTCACTACGGGGCTGTCACAGTCCAAGGAGGGTTGGCCTTGGGATACCGGGTGGCATGGCCCACTAAAACCAGGAAGAACCAGTTGTCCATGGATGTCTTGGAATCCAGTGACCCCACAATATCAATACCCGCCCTCTCAAAGGGGATGCAGATGACAGGAAAAGGTTAGAGAGGAGGCTTGCACTTGCCTGGCAAGTCTGGCAAGCCCTACAATGTGTGTCAGAGTTCTTGCACATTTGGAGCCCGTTAAGGTGGGTGACAAGCCTTTTAAAGGATTTGTCTTGCCCCAAATGCCCTGCCAAAGGCACATTATAAGCCAGACCCAGTAGGTAAGCTCTGAAGCGCTGGGGTACCACCAGCACACAGGCTGACCTAGGCTCAGCAACCTTAGGCTCACTATACAGGAGTCCATTATCCTAAGAAATCCATTGTGATCCAAACTTATCACCAGCAGTCTGGTTTCCAGATGTCTGCCACAAACTAATAAGAGAAGGGCATTCCTTGTGCTCCGGGCTAAAATCTTCCCTGGAGGGGTTCCTTTTCTGCTGCCAATGGGTCAGCTGAGGCAAGTCCCCCAGTTTGGCCACTTGCTCCCCACTAGGCTCCAGGGCATCCACCTCAAGGTTTGCCTCCTCCTTGACTGTAGTAACTTTGGTGGCTGGTTTTCCATGCCTTTTGTTTCTTCTCTTTTTGGCAGGCACCTGGGCCACAATTTTCAGGCTCCAGGTCCTTTGATTGCCCTTACTGGTTGCCATAGACAGAGTGGTCAAACACTTCCACTCAGGCAGACCCAAAATCTTCAAATGATGCTCATGCTTCACCATCTCCTAAGGAGAACTCTCCAGATCATTGCCTAGCACACAGTCAACAGGCATGGTTGGCTTCACAACTACTTTCAAGGTACCTGAGACCCCCTCACTCAAATGGAACCTGCACCACTTTGCAGAGGCACTCTGAGTTGTCAGCTGCAACTACAGGGTAAAGTACCTTGGGGTCCACCTGCTCTTCAGACACTAGCCGACAACTGACTACTGTCACAATAGCTCCAATGTCTCTCTGAGCCTGCACCCTATAGCCATTTATGGTCACCCACTTGCCCTATTTATTAGTGTTAGTGGGCAGGTGGGTTCTTGGGACCATCTCACTGTCTCCTAGTAATATGAGGGTCAACTCTGCAGGCTCCCACCCTTCCTGGGAACCGGACTCCTTCCCCAAGGCTACACTAGTCAACTCACTGTACTGCACACCTGTGGGTGTGGTGGTGGTCATTTTGGGATACTAAGGATCCCCCATGAAGTGGCCCACCTGACCACAACTCTATCATGCCCAGCAGCCCTTCTGTGCAGGATTACCTGCAGGGACCCAATGGTTTCTTCTCACTGGGGGGTTGAGAACCCTCCCCTTTTTTCCCTTTGGGATTACTTTAGGGCCCCTTCTGGAACTCCTTTTGTTTACTCTTGTCCCACCCACCTTTGGCAGAGTCTCCAACTTGACCTTTGTGGACCCTGGTATTGACCCAGTGGTCCGCCTCCACAGCAAGATTCCTGGGGTCAGTCAGCTTACTGTCAATCAAATGCTGACACAGACAAGTGCTGCCATGTCACCAAATCATAGAGCCCCTAAAAATCATTTACCTGACTACCCTTCACCCAACTATTCAGTACTCTCGGTGATGGATTAAACCCAGATCATTTGACTGGGTGTGAGTGTTTGATTGATTCAGATGCTCCGTCCATCACCACCCCCTTTTATACCGCTTTTGGCCGCCATAAGTGTGGCAGGGTATGCTCAGACGTGAGTCCCTTGCTCACTTTGCCACTGGATTCCAGCAAGCCCAGCTGAAGACGACTGGATTGCCAGAAACCGATCCTCGGAAGCTTGTTTCCGGTCCAGGGAAGACATGGCTTGGCAATTTGGGCTGGACTGTTCCAATGAGGCACAGGGGCAGACTGATTTGCATATAGCCATGTCTGAACTGGGGTGGCAGAGTGGGCTAAAGAACGGTGATGGATTAAACCCAGATCATTTGACTGGGTGTGAGTGTTTGATTGATTCAGATGCGCCGTCTATCACCACCCCCTTTTGGACCGCTTTTGGCTGCCATAAGTCTGGCAGGGTATGCTCAAACGTGAGTCCCTTGCTCACTTTGCCACTTGATTCATGCAAGCCGGGCTGAAGATGGCTGGAATGCCTGAAACCGGTCCTCTGAAGCTTGTTTCCGGTCCAGGGAAGACATGGCTTGGCAGTTCGGGCTGGACTGTTCCCATGAGGCACAGGGTCAGACTGATTTGCATTTAGCCATGTCTGAACTGGGGTGACAGAGTGGGCTAAAGAACGGTGATGGATTAAACCCCGATCTTTTGACTGGATGTGAGTGTTTGATTGATTCAGATGCTCCGTCCATCACCACCCCCTTTTTTCCCGCTTTTGGCTGCCATAAGTGTGGCAGGGTATGCTCAGCAGTGAGTCCCTTGCTCCCTTTGCCACTGGATTCAAGCAAGCTGGGCTGAAGACGGCTGGAATGCCAGAAACCGGTCCTCGGAAGCTTGTTTCCGGTCCAGGGAAGACATGGCTTGGCAGTTCGGGCTGGACTGTTCCCATGAGGCACAGGGTCAGACTGATTTGCATATAGCCATGTCTGAACTGGGGTGGCAGAGTGGGCAAAAGAACGGTGATGGATTAAACCAAGATCTTTTGACTGGCTGTGAGTGTTTGATTGATTCAGATGCTCCTTCCATCACAACCCCCTTTTGTACCCCTTTTGGCCGCCATTAGTGTGGCAGGGTATGCTCAGACGTGAGTCCCTTGCTCACTTTGCCACTGGATTCAAGCAAACCGGGCTGAAGACGGCTGTAATGCCAGAAACTGGTCCTCGGAAGCTTGTTTCCAGTCCAGGGAAGACATGGCTTGGCAGTTCGGGCTGGACTGTTCCCATGAGGCACAGGGTCAGACTGATTTGCATATAGCCATGTCTGAACTGGGTTGGCAGAGTGGGCTAAAGAACGGTGATGGATTAAACCAAGATCTTTTGACTGGCTGTGAGTGTTTGATTGATTCAGATGCTCCGTCCATCACAACCCCCTTTTGTACCCCTTTTGGCCGCCATTAGTGTGGCAGGGTATGCTCAGACGTGAGTCCCTTGCTCACTTTGCCACTGGATTCAAGCAAGCCGGGCTGAAGACGGCTGGAATGCCAGAAACCGGTCCTCGGAAACTTGTTTCCGGTCCAGGGAAGACATGGCTTGGCAGTTCGGGCTGGACTGTTCCCATGAGGCACAGGGTCAGACTGATTTGCATATAGCCATGCCTGAACTGGGGTGGCAGAGTGGGCTAAAGAACGGTGATGGATTAAACCCAGATCTTTTGACTGGGTGTGAGTGTTTGATTGATTCAGATGCTCCGTCCATCACCACCCCCTTTTGTACCTCAAGCTCACTAGCAGCATTTGATTTATAGGCCGTGGGCACACAGAGTCCACTGTACTAGGGACTGACTAGTAAATCAAATATGCCAATCATGAGATCACCAATCCATAACAACAATTTACAGAGGAAGTACTTGTACTTTGGCACTGCACGGCAGTGGCAAAGTGCCCAGAGCCTCTAGCCCAGCAAAAACAAAGTCCAAAACACTGAAAAGTAACAGGAGGCAAATGCAGAAAAAAGCAGGGGAAACTCACAGCAATGATGCCAGGTCTAACACTCACCAATTTAAAGTTCAAGACAACTGGATAAACATACCTGAGAGGACTCAACAAATGCCCAGGAGTCATCAACACATCGCTCTGTGATCACAACTCAGGCCCCGTTAAATTGCATTGACCATAAAGCCTTTCACACCTCAATATTAGAGGCAATCAGAGAAATGAAATAACCAGGCCCTTGCACCGAGAGCAATGAGAACCATGATATCCTAGATTTAAGAATGGAGAACTCTCAGACTCACACTCCTCATTACTTAACGTCTTACAAACTAAGTTGAACATCTAGATTGATCTCATGAACATAATAGCACCAACACCATAGCCCCCCTCAAGAAAAACAATACCCGTGCCAAGAAAGCCAGATGGTTTACCACCGAACTTCGAGAGTCCAGGCGCACATGCCGCCGCCTTGAAAAGGCCTGGAGAAACACCAAATCCACAGAAGCCCACAACAACTTCAGAGCCGCCACCAACGCCCACCATCAACTCATCAGAGAAACTAGGAAAAAAGCGATTGAAGACAGAATCTCCACCCACGCACACAACAGCAAGGAACTCTTCAGCATCATCAAGGAGTTCGCCCAACCCACCAGCGAGTCTACCGACATCCCTCCCTCACAAGACCTCTGCGACAAACTCAGCATCTTTTACCACCACAAAATCAAGAGCATCTACGACAACTTTGACGAAGACAACCAACACACTGAACCCTCACCAACCACCCCCGACACCCGGAAACCAGCGATTGATGACTGGACAGCCCTCACCACCGAAGACACACTGAAGACAATGAAGTCAATCTACTCAGGGGCCCCCAAGGACCCCTGCCCCCACCACATCTTCAACAGAGCCGCCAACACCATCGCACCCATGCTCTGCCAAACCATCAACCGCTCCCTGGCGACCGCCTCGTTCCCCGACTACTGGAAACACACCAAGGTCAACCCCCTCCTAAAGAAACCCTCAGCGGACCCCACCGACCTCAAAAACTACAGACCCATCTCCCTGCTCCCGTTCCCAGCGAAAGTCATCGAGAAAGCCATCAACAGCCAACTCGCCACATTCATTGAAGAACACAACATCCTCGACTCCTCCCAATCCGGATTCAGAAAAAACCACAGTACGGAAACCGCCCTCCTTGCCGCAACAGACGACATCCGCACCTTACTGGACAAAGGAGAAACAGTAGCCCTCATCCTCCTCGACCTATCAGCGGCGTTCGACACAGTCTCCCACCGCACTCTAGTACGCAGACTCTACGATGCAGGAATCCAGGACAAGGCCCTCGACTGGATCTGCTCCTTCCTCTCCGGCAGGACGCAGCGGGTCAGACTCCCCCCTTTCCTCTGGGACCCCACACTGATCACCTGCGGAGTCCCCCAGGGCTCCTCCCTCAGCCCGACGCTCTTCAACGTCTACATGGCTCCACTTTCCCCCATTGTCAGAACCTACGGACTCAATATCGTGTCATATGCAGACGACACCCAGCTCATCCTCTCCCTATCCAACGAGCCCAACACCGCCAGACGCAACTTTCGAGAAGGCATGGAAGCCGTCGCCAAATGGATGAAAAACAGCTGCCTTCAACTAAACACCCACAAAACAGAAGTACTCATCATGGGCCCAAACCCCGATGCCTGGAGCGACACCTGGTGGCCCACCGCCCTCGGAAACCCGCCAACTCCCACAGACCACGCACGCAACCTGGGAATCATCCTAGACTCCGAGCTCAAAATGGACCACCAGATCAACTCTGTCTCATCTTCCTGCTTCCACACCCTCCGCCTCCTTCGTAAGACCTTCAAATGGATCCCCCTCGGACACCGAAAGACAGACACGCCCTGGTCACCAGCAGACTCGACTACGGCAACGCACTCTACGCCGGAATAAACAAAAACCTCATCCACAAGCTACAGAACATCCAGAACGCTGGTCCTCAACCTGCCAAAACACTGCCACATCTCCCAGCACCTGCGCACACTCCACTGGCTCCCCGTCGAGCCGAGAATCACCTTTAAGATGCTCACCCACGCACACAAGGCCCTCCACGGCACCGGACCAGCATACCTGAACAGCCGACTCAAATTCCACGCACCCCAAAGGACCCTCCGATCAGCCCAGCTTTCCTACGCCGTGGTCCCCCGCACCAGAAAGACCAGATCCTTCTCCTTCCTCGCGGCCAAAGCATGGAACGCCCTTCCGCTCCACCTCAGACAGACAACATCGCTCCCCATCTTTGCAAGAAACCTCAAAACCTGGCTCATCGACAGACCCCCTCCTTGATGGAATGGAACCTGCATCCCCCCCACCCCTAGCGCCTTGAGACCCTTACGGGTGAGTAGTCGCGCTTTAATAAACTCCTGATTGATTGATCTCATGTTTTTAAGCTAAGCAGGAGCAACATAACTTAACAACTGTAAGCACCTCAATGAACTTGGCCAGGAACAATGTATTGAGGAAAACCAGTCATTCTTGGATTAATTAGATTTGCCGACATGACAGTCAACATACAGAAGCCATGGGAAAGGGTTCAGACCCAAACTGACACGGAACAGAGTGTGCAACATGGAAAGAATGTGATGTGTTTCTGGCAACTCATCCAGGATCCACTACCACACAGTTTAAGGCTAAGTTTAAGTTTACTTTATTAGCATAGTTACTTAAAACCAATGCTTCAAACACATTGATAAAAACATTTCTTTAAAAGGTATATAATATTAATACATAAGTAAGGGGGTTTCATTGAGATAAGTAGTTAATATCCATTCAAGTTTGTGATGGAAAGTTTATTTATTGAGCATGTATTTTGAGACTTTTTGTTTAGGCAGAATTTATTGCTATGCAGTCACAATGTGGAGGATTGTGCAGTTTGGGCCCGGGACTTCCTCAGAGGACTCTGGCATTTTTTTCCTATCCTGTCTCAGGAACTTCACCAATCAGCAATTCGGCTGTGGGTCATCAGGTGCAAAGCAGGCCAACACAGCTTGTCTCAGGGTACGAATGTCTTGTTGGTTAAAATATGGTTTTGAAAGTTGTTTCCATTTGTTCAGGAGTTCCTTACAGGTGCAACATGTCCTCTTGTGCTACGCCACATAAGTGGCATGTGGAGTCAATTTGAGCCTTCAGCCAATGTGGAAAGTGCTTTGTGCATGGAAGCAGGCCTAGTCGATATTACAAAAATAGAATGTTGATAGTTTTAGCATACCCAGAGATAAATATTTTTGAGCAACGGGGTACGAGTATGTGTTCAGAGTCAGAGCCGTGAGCCCTTTTCAACAGGGAAGCTTTGTCCTTAATCCATGATAGAAGTTTGACTGGTTTCCAAAGTAGTTTTTTAAATATGCAGTTGTTGATAGGTGTTTCCCAGAGTTGAGTTGGCCCCATGTTGATCAGACTTATATATGAAAATATTAGTGGTGGGTGATGAAGTCTGGTGTTGCAGTTCTAACCACAAGTGACAGTTGAGAGTTCCTGGTGCAGAGTTCTGGACTTTGTCCCAAAAGATGATGTACGCTCCTTGCCTTGCCAGGGTCTGTTTTTGGATGCTGAAGTCTAACCTGATCTGTGCTGGTGAGGTATGATTTGGCAGGCTGAAGATAATTCGGTATGCTTTTGTGACCATGCTCTCAGTGATTTGGAAACCCATGCCCCTCTGGCCCTGGCTGCCATTAATTATTGTCGGTAGGAGTTTGGCCCGTATGACTTGGGCTAAGTCACGAAGCGATAAGCTACTCAGTTTGGAGTTAAGATTTCTTAGTGAAACTGCCAGGGCAATGCCCTTCTTTCTGTTTAAGGTCTTTTGGGCAGTGAAGTGGCCACCCTTGTCAATAACCACTTTTAAGTATTGGTATTTAGGTACAGATATGATGAGTATGGTCCCCCAGAACCAGGTCGGTGATTTCTATGAGTTCTTCCTGATTGTCATTGTCTTGGTTTTTACTAAGTTTATACTTCGGCCGTTAGCTTAATAGTATTCCTGTGCGGTGGCTAGAAGATTCTGTAAACCCACCTGCCTCTGGCTGATTAAGACTAAGTTGTCTGCATAAAGAAGGCATGGTAGTGCTAAGCCCCCTATTTGTGGTACCTGTGAGTTGCTGGCATTTAGTGTTAGACGAGGTCTGCTAGAAACAGG
The DNA here is from genome assembly GCF_964263255.1 of Lissotriton vulgaris. Taxonomy (NCBI): domain Eukaryota; kingdom Metazoa; phylum Chordata; class Amphibia; order Caudata; family Salamandridae; genus Lissotriton; species Lissotriton vulgaris. The sequence continues at coordinate 423,014,589 of NC_141691.1, forward strand.
TTAAACAGAGTTGCAACCAATACACAACCTTGCTTGAGCCCCTTTGATGTTGGTATTCGTCTTGAGTGGGACGATTCATCTCCCAGCTTTAATTGGATCCATGTGTCAGTGTGCAGGTTGATTAGCAAGTACAGCAGTGGCTGGGGTATTCCCCATTTGGCAAGTTTTGCCCACAGTCTGTTTCAATTTACATTTTCACTGTAGTCGATAAAGCATAGGTGTATCGCACTTTTGTTGTTTCTGGCTTGTCTATCAACACTGTTCCAACAGACTTTGAGAAACCAGTCTGAATTAGGGGAATAATTGATTTTCCTCAAGCCCAGGATTGGAGCTGCTCTAGGAGTTTCCGTGCAATTGTTATGTCTTATTGTCCAAGAGAGCTACTAAACAGTAATATTTTGGCATGGTTTTGACCCTTGACTTAAATATTGGGGAAAGTACAGAGGCCCTCCAGGAGGGAGGTAGTATAACAATCTGCCTTATTTCAGTGAAAATAGAGGTGAGTGCTTTAGCCAAGGAATCTGCATCTTGTTAATAAAGGATCGGCATGATACTGTTGGAGCTCAGGCCCCTTCTCTCCTTCCCTTTCCTATTTGCTGTGTAATTTATTTAGTGTATTCACTTGTGTTAAGGGGGCCTGGCGCATTGCCCTCTGCTGCTTGGGGCTACTAAAGTGCTCCCTTCTTCCTGCTGGATCTTAGAGGAGGCAACTCCCGGGGTTCCTATGCATCTTGATCCTGTAAACAGTGAGTTGTGATCTTGATGGAAATGTTTTCCGAGGTAAATTGCCCAATCTTATTCTGATATGTTGGATGGTAATCCCTTGTGTACAGGATGAGTAAGTGTGTTTATTGTCCCCCCTGAATCTTGCACTGTCGCTCTGTTTGATGTTGGCTCGCAGTTTCACCCCCAACTAGCAAATAGGATCACGTGCGGAAAACTATGGGACACCAAGGGCCATATGTAGGTAAATACTATTTACCGATTCTAAAATACCGAATTTTACCAATTCGATATTTAAGAATCGGTAAATGGTATGTAGGTAGTGATTCGGAAATTTTTACCGAATCAGTGTTTACCGATTCGGTATTCCCCATTCATTCCTATGGGCCTGGCGGCCCATAGGAATGAATGGGAATTACTGATTCGGTAAATACCGAATCGGTAATAGGGGGAAGACTTACAAGGGTGGCAGGGTGTCACATTGACACCCTGTTGCACCCCTGACTAGTGTATGGGTGCACATGTGGCACACATAAATGCCCTAAGGGCATGTATGTCTGCCACATGGCACTTTTGGAAAAGCACAAATTTGCTTTTTCACAGGTTTTACTATATGTACCACCAGCAGCTACGAATACTTAAATGACAAATGCACTCACTTGAGTGCTCCCTACATTACGGATTCGGTAATTTACCAAATTGGCATTTAAGAATTCGGTAAATTACTGATTTCTTAAATTACTGATTCAGTAAATTTCTGAATCCTCAAATTAGGCCCCTACATCTCAAATGCCTAATACCGGTCGGTAACGGACGAAATTCGGTAATTTCGGCCGTTACCGACTGGTATTGGGCTACCTACATCCGGCACTATGTGCCATCAAGCAACTGTACCCACATACCTGGATCCAAGTTAAGTCAACCAATGGTACAAGACTATCAAGAAGAATTCCTACAGAATGAGGCTTCAAACAAGGCTGTGTTCTAGCCCCACATTTGTTCAATTTGTTTATGGCATACATGTCTCCAAGGCTTGACCAGATAAACTCTCATCCATTGCGTCTGGGTAATGTGATCTTGAGGCATCTCTCCTATGTGGCTGACACATAACTACTCAGCTAAATAAAAGTTGAACCCCCATAAATCACTTACTGAATTAGCAGAATATGTCAAGGTTAATACCTCGGAAATCAATACAACAAAAACTAAAAAAATGGAATTGACCTGGACCACCACTCAGTATTAAGCTGGGAGATGAAACTCTAGAAGAGGTCAGTAGTTACAAGGACTTGGGGTGAAATATAGACAAGGGATCAAACTTCCAAGTGCACAGATAGTATGTCACTAAGAAAGGAAATGCCCTGATTTATGCATAAAGCTGGATGGCCCCTCCTATAAGCCTTTACTGGCAGTAATAGCAGCTACATTTTTACCATCAGTGACTTATGCAGGTATTGTCTTGCATGGTAAAGATGCTACGCTCCTAGCTAAATCACAAATTAATGCTTATAATGAGTGGTTGGCCTCCCACAGAATGTGTCACTTGCACAAGTATGCCTGGAATTCGGCCTTACGCAACACATCTTTGGGAAAAGCCACTCCACAATCAAAATATGGTATTAATACAGTAAACTCCTGGAAGTTTATCAAATAAAGCCCTATGGCAAACATTGGAAAAAGATCCTCAATCCATTCACAGTGAATATCTGTGGTAATCAGTGAAAGCAACAAACACAATAGATTTATGAAATGTGAATCCTCCATTCTCAGCCTTCTGCCAAATAATAAATAAAGTCAACAAAATGCACTCACTTTTAGATGACAAGCCGCACGCACGCTAACCAGCCGCTCGTATGCTTGGATGGTAATACAATCTTATAGCATCCTGAAAAAAGTATCATACTTAAGTGTAATGTTCTCCGTCCACATAAGGAAAAAGCTGATGGCCATCTGCTTTGGCATTCTGCCATCCTTGGCTGACCAACCATCCTGGAAATACAATGGCTGAAAGACATGTAGATTATGTAGTGCTGCAAACTAGGATATTATCCATCTTGTCTCTATATGTTCCCTTTTAAATATATCATTTGTTTCTCTATTGAACAATATCTTTAATGTCAGGGGTATCCAATCCCGCAGGACGGTTATAATAAAAGGACTTGATCCACCTGATCCCCTGATCAACTGTAGAATGATGACATATTTGACTTTATACAAAAAAGTTGTCCAATCCGAAAATTCTTGAACAACATGTCCACAAAAACATATGTTGATTGATGAGCGTAGGCAGCATACACCCAATGTTTATGCATGGTGACACTATCTCACCTTAACATGACTAGCTGCCAACAAGCCTGGGTAGCCGTACAGGTTTTAACAGAGCTCAGGGTCTTTACTGATAAGTCAGGGAGTCTAATCTTTAAGGACAAAACAAGCATTTGGATGATTTTTCCATTTTAACGACTGGTTTTGTTGAAAATAATGCTATGGCATTTTACTTACGATAATAACCATGGTTTTAGTTAACTAAACATATAGAAAACCCCAGTCTCTGGTAGGCAGTTTACACTTAATGTCTACACATGACAATTTCCTTTCAGAAATATTTTAGCATTAGGTAGCACAATGGTACTCTACCATCACCATCTGCCAACTAATCTATGTGATTTACAGGAACTCATAACACAGTGGCACTTTGTGGATAATAATCAAGGTTTTTTTTTTACTTTTGAGGACTAAATTACAGCTTTGAAGATTGTACTCAATAAGGATAAGGTGCTAATTATACTATGGCACTTTATCAATAATAATCTTGATTGATGAGCTATTCGAATATTTAGAAAGTCCTAGTCCTTGCTGCGACTATATCTCCAGTGAAACCGTCTAATCAAGTAAGATTTTGCTAGATTTTATGTATTACTTTTATATAGTTCTTGTATATATGGCAACATTGCCTTGTTTTTTTAAATTAAAACAATAAAGTCTGAATTGGAATTGGAATTGAATGTGGCTGTCATCTATGGTAGTTTTGAGGGCAGTTTCCACACTGTGGCCTTAGCCTGAAACCAGACTGAGTAGTTTCGAGGAATTGGTGGTCAGTGTGGTATTCTGTGAGTTTGATGATTTTTTCTAACACCTTGTCTGAGATTGGTAGAAGGGATATCTCTCTGTAGTTGGCCAGCACAGAGGTATGTTTTTTAGCAAAGAGAGAACAGCTGCATGTTTCCAAGTATCCGGGTAGGTCGAGGAAGAGGTGGATTGATGGACTGCAGTCCCCTGGGGTGGGAATAGTGTTGACTGAGGTACGATGGGGCCCATAAGTGTATGGATATAATGATGGTAGCATTCTCACTGAAGTTATGACAGGCCAGGTGGTTAGCATTGGTTTTCTGGATAAGATGAGGTGACATTTAAGGGGGTCTTTTGGGTCCGGTTGCTGTCTGATGTTGCTGTATATAGTGGTGATTTTGTTTACTGAAGAGTTGAGAGGGACTTCTGCACAGCGGTGAACATTTCTCCGCTTCTGTTGGTGCTGGCATCAATGCAGTCACCAGAGCGGAGTGTTTGGTGGTCTAGATCACATGGTTTTGCATTCTCAGTGCAGATTTGAAGGTGCTTCTGCTTGCATTGTCCTGGTCCATTCTCTATTTGAGTTCCAGTTATTTTCAGTGGTGTTTCATAACTCTGATTACCTTCATGCCCCATCCAGCTGGGGTCTAGATCGGGTGGTATTGCTGTGTTTGAGGGAGAATGGGGAGTCCTGCAGAAGATGATCCAATTGTTAAAATTCTTGATGGCTTTGAGGAGCATTGCTGCATTCAGATCAGTTGGTGTTGAAAGTGATGTTCCTGCAACGTTATTCCAGTTTTGGCGAGCTGGTCTGGCGGTGGTGCCTTGAACTGGAATGGGGTTACTAAACTTGACAAGTGCAAGGTCTCTCCAGGAGATTGGTGAGGGCTCGTCAAGTTGGACGTTATCAATCAATCAATCAGGGGTCTTTAAGCACCAGTGAGGGTCCCAAGGAGCTGGGGGGGGGGGGAATGGAGGTGCAGCTCCGGATCCGTCGAAGAGCCAGGTCTTGAGGCTCTTCCTGATGGTGTGCAGAGTGGGGGAGAGTCTGATGTTGACTGGGAGTTTGTTCAAGGCCTTAGCTGCAATGGAAGGGAAGGCTCTTCCACCTGCTCCGGTTCTGCGTATGCGTGGGGTCTCAGCCAGAGTGAGATCAACAGAGCAGAGGTTTCTTTTGGGTACGTAGAAGGAGACTTGTTAGACCTGGCACCATTGGCGTGGGTCTCTCTTCAATTTTTTTGCTGTGCCTCATGTGTTTTGCTGGTGTTAGATGCTTTGGGCACTGTGCCACTGCTGTCCAGTGCCACAGTGCCAGTGCTCACTACTGTAAATTGATGTATTGATTAGTGATTCCCTGATTGGATATTTGGTTTACTTGTCAGACCCTAGTACAGTGCACTGAGTCTGCCCAGGGGGTGTAAATCCAAATGCTGCTAGTGGGCTTGCAGCACTGGTTGTGCCACCCACAGAAGCAGCTTGGTAAAATGTGTCTACGGTCTGTCATTGCAGAGCCTGCGTGCAGTCTGGTACTGTCATGCTGACTGGGCAAGTGCACCCACTTGCCAGTCCCTAAACCTTCCCTTTTCTTCATATTAGTCACCCCTATGGTAGGCCCAAGGGCAGGGTGCATTGTAAGTGTAAAGCAGGACAAGCACTGATGTGTGTGGCATGTCCTAATTGTGAATTACAGCCATTTTCGTTTTTCACTATTGCAAGGTTACTTGTTCTCCATATGCCAGAATGGGCTGCTGAATTGTTACATGTTTATAATCCTAGCAGACTCAGAGAACATGGTAGAAATTTGAGTTTAATATGCCTGGACTCAGAATAATAAAATATATATTTTAGTGAAGTTTATTTTAATAGTCTGTGTTTGCAAATAACACTTTTAGAAAGTAGGTATTTGCTTGCCTAACTATTTGAGCCTGCCTCTGCAAGGTTGTGTATTCCTTTGTCTGGTTTTGTGAGTGACAGGACGGGGGGATTCCAAAAGACAGCCTGGGGCAGCCGGGTGGTGAATAGGGAGATCTGCATCTAGACGGGAGAGAGGAGTTGCACCTGGGACTTGAATAGGGCTGGGCCTTCCCTCTACAATGCTGGCTCCACCCCCTGTGGTGCGTCTGATGTCTCTGCCCTGCACACTGAAAGAAGAGAAGTAAGACTGTCAACAAAGTGCTCCAGGACTGTACTTGCCTTCCACAGTGCTGGCTCAACCTCCTGTGGGGCGTCTGATGTGCCTGCCCTGCACTGTGAAAGGAAAGGAGAAGTCTGGTAAACAGAGTGCTTCAGAACTGGCTTGAACTGGGCACAGACCCCTCTCCCCTCAGAGAACAAAGTTTCTTTGGGTATAAATATTGGGACCCTGATCCCATGAAATTAGATCACTTCTGGACTTACAAGACTAAACCTCTGCTGAGGAGAAGGAACCTGAAGAAACTGAGGTGAGACTATTCCCAAGCTGAAGAGCTGCTTGGGGGATTGGCCTGCAGTGGTTGCCTGACTGCCAAAGAGAGGAGAAAAAACTTTGTGGACTTTTCTTTTAACTTGTGCAAAGATCTCCAAGGGCTTGGAAGAGAGCTTGTCCCCTGACAGAAGTCCCAGGACCAGTGGACTTCACCAGACTTTGTAAATTGCTGCAGTAGACAAGTGGCTACAGAGGCAGGGAGCTGTGACCGACTCTCAAGACTGCCCGGTGTCCTGTAGGCACCGCATCAAGCAATGTCCGCCTCGAACAAAGCAAGCTCTGTGCTCACCGACTCCGTCCTGATGCTGTCACCGAGCCTTAGCCTGCACCGCGACTGGTAGACACCGTGACGTGCAACGCCTCGCTACACCGAATCGAACTGGTCTGACCAACACGGTCACTGCTGCTGACTTCGAGTCCTGTGACCGCACCGGAGTTGGGGACCGCCTGGCACGCATCGCAACGCACCGCCCGACTCGCACCGCTGTCCGGACTGATCAATGCCAGCTCCCGAACTCCAACTCGTTCGCTGTACTGCAAGCTGAAAGCACTGCATCGAAGCGCCGTCTCACCCTGCAACGCAAGCCTTATGATCCACCAACTCTGTCAACAGGGTGAATCCTGCCTGCACCACATCGAGGGACAATGCGTCCTTCAACGCTTTCTCTCTGCACCGCGACGAACACCGGAACCGGCTCGCACATCCGTGCTGGCCGCCTCAAGTAAAAGGTACTGTGATTGAGTCTGTCGACTATTGAGTGGGCCTTACCGACGTGGTCCGCTGGATTTGATAGACTCCGTTATGTTTAACAATGCTGTAGCCTGTCCGGGCTACCGACTCGCACAGAGCCTTGATTTAAGCCTTTTCAACAAGATCTCTTGAAAACGAATAGTACTGTGGATTCTTTTTGTCGTTTATTGGTCTTGTGGTACCTCTATATAAAATATACCTATTTTTGATATAAAACCTAGTGGGGTGTCCATTTGTAGTGTTGTCACTGGGTTACTGTATGTGGTCACAAATGCTTAACTTACACCGCCTCTGAAATAAGTCTTGACTGCTTGCGCCACGTCACCTAGAGGGTTAGCAGGGGTTATTTTAGGAGTATAATCCCCCTTACTCTGACTAGAGGAGAGGGTCCCTATCTGTCACAAGTACCTACCTCTTCCAACTAGATACCACCAATTCTAAAAAGACTCTTTCATTGAGGTATTTGGGTCTAATGTTGTGGAGGGATTTGTAGGCATGGGTGATTTGCTTGAAGTTTACTCTCTTCTTGATGGGGAGTCAGAGGAGGTCTCGTAGTAGCTGGGACATGTGCTCATGTGGGTAGTTCCAAGGACGAGTCTGACTGCGGTGTTCTAGATGGTTTGGAGCTTGTGTGGCAGGGATTTGTTGATTCCTGAGTAGAGAGCGTTCCTGCAGTCCAGTCTGCTGGCTAAGAGTGCGTGGGTGATGGTCTTTCTGTATTTAGAAGGGATCCACTTGAAGGTCTTGCGGAGGATGGGGAGGAAGTTGAAGCAGGTGGAGGAGACAGCATTAATCTGGTAGGTCATGGTGAGGGAGGAGTCTAGAATGATGCAGAGGTTTCGGGCATGGTCTGTCGGAGTGGGTAAGTTTCACAGGGCGGAGGGCCACCAGGTATTGTCCCAGGCAATGGAGGAGGGTTCAAGGGAGAGGACACTCATCTTCTCCTAGTTGAGCTTAACGATACTGTTGCTCATCCAGGCCGCTACATCTTTAATTCCTTCCTGGAAGCTGAGTCTAGTGTCTTCGGGTTCTTCCTGAGGGAGAGGATGAGCTAGGTGTCATCGGTGTAGGTTACTATGTTAAGCCCATGCTGTCTAATGATGGTGGCAAGGGGGGCCATGTAGATGTTGAAGAACATGGGGCTGAGTGAGGATCCTTGGGGTACTCCGCAGTTGATCTCTGTGGGCTCGAAGAGGAAGGGTGGGAGTCTGATCCTTTGGGCTCTACCGACGAGAAAGGAGAGGATCCAGTTGAGGGCAGTTCCCTGTATGCCTTTGTGGAGTCTGGTGACAAGAGTGTGGTGGGAGACAGTGTCGAAGGCGGGGGGAGGTCTAGTAGGTAAGGGTCACGGTATGTCCCTGGTCAAGTAGCATGTGGATGTCATCTGTGGTGGCGAGGAAGGCGGCCTTGGTGCTGTGGTTGCTCCAGAATCCAGACTGGGAGGAGTTGAGAATGACATTCTCTTTGATGAAGGTGGTCAGCTGCACATTGACAAATCTCTCTTTGACTTTGGCTGCAAAGGAGAGGAGAGACATGGGCCAGTAGTTTTTCAGTTCTGTGCGGTCTGCCAAGGGTTTTTTGATGAAGGACTTGACCTCTGCCTGCTTCCAGTCATCGGGGAAGATGCCAGACTTGAAGGAGGTGTTAATGGTCAGAGGGTAGTGTTGAGGTGTTCCTCTGTGACCTGGCTTCAGGTCCTTCATGGCGGGTGTGGGGTGGGTGCGGGTGCGGTGGTAGTGTTGAAGGTGAAGTATATACAGTGATGGTTTGTCCAGGGGGTTTGTGAGGTGTGGCTGAAGTGAATGTTTGTCCCTCCAGAAAATGGGGTCAAGGATAAGTCCAGCCTTGTGAGTGAGGGTGGTGACAAGCTGTTTTAGTCCGAGGTTGGTGAGGTTCTCTAGGAGAGTGGCACTTGGGGTCGCTGCCGATGTCGAGGTGGAAGTTCAGGACTCCTATAAGAATGTAATCCATGGAGGCGATGGCATGGAGTGCGATGAGGTCGGTAATGGTGGTGGCGGAGGAGGCGCAGGGCCCAGGGGGTCTGTATGTGAGGGTACCATGCAGCGTGGTTCTGGGGCTGGTCTGGATCTGGAAGTGGAAGTGTTAAAATGTTGAGAAGGGCATCATCTAAGCTGGAGTTGGAGAGTCGGAGAGAGCTCTTGTGCTCGATGGTGGCAGTGGCAGGAGGGGTGGGAAGCGAAGAACAAAGAAGGACCAAGTGAAAACAAAGAATACACAGGAAAAAAACAGAAACAAGCACAGTTTAGCACAGTACAGTACAGTGTACGTAAGTACGTACGTAAGTAATTGCTTTATTTGATGATTAATAAAAATCATTACAAACAGAGATAAAACATCGATGGTAATCAGAGAACAGATTTAAAAAAAATATATATATAATTTTTCAGCAGCATTAATAAAGGACAACAATAAGTAAGATGCATTGTGCAAATTTGCTAGCAGGCAATTTCCAAACCCTATCATAACATTTATATAAAACACTTAATCTTCTGTCTTAAAATTAGTAAGTCCTGTAACAATTATAATATAAAATTTGGGCATGGCTTATTATTAGTAAATTAAAAACAAGCTTTTCATTGTCATCGCCATCTTACGTGAACAACATATTACAGAACTAACAAGTCGGTTTTGGCTAATAGTTTTTTTTGGGCAATAAAGAAGAACTTTACAAATCTAGTGATCAGGCGAAGCATTGACCCAGTAAGACAAGTAATAATGGCATGTGGACATGTTCTCACCCCCAATTTGTTAAAAATAGGTCTTAAAAGAGTCTTCCGCTCCTCTAACAAATGGGGACATGTTGTCACAATGTGTATTAAAGTCTCATCATGGTAACCACATAATCTAAAAAGGTTAGAGGACCAATTTGATGAATGAGTTAGCAATTGACCAAGCTCGTCTTTATCTAAAATAATCGATAATAGGTTGGCTGATCTATTTAATATTTGTTTATAAACAGATTTTCTCCTTCCCTCTTCTTCAAATACTGGACAATTTAAATAACTTAAACTCTCATTTAAAAAGGATCTCCAGCTACAAGCATGCTCATATTTTATTATCTCCTGCCAACATTGGTTGGCAAGGGTATCTTATTCTGAAAGATATAATGAGTATAGCATTTTTAGAAAGGCAGATTGCCCTACTAAAGATGGCCTTTTCAGACCAAATTCTAATCTAACATTGGCATGTCCTATGTGCTTCGGAATCCTAAAAACTGATTTAAAAACTTTTATTTGCAGGGCATCAAGAAGTTTTGCGTCTTTACCACGAAAAATCATTGAACCATAAGTCAAAGATGGAATCAACTCGCTTTCATGACCTTCAGTAAATGCTCTTGGTTTGGACTTCACAACTTATTCCTCAACTTTCTAAAAGCAAAAGATGTAATCCGTTAATGTTCCATTCTTTCTTATCTACTTTTTTACCACTTATATTCATTATTTTTGTTTTTTTGGTGTTCATTTTCAAACCATTAAGGGTAATATGATGATTGAAAGAATCAATTAATCTTCTTAATCCTATAACGGAATGACCTAATAATATGGTGTCATCTGCATATTGTAAATACTTAATCTCATTGCCAAAAATTTGAGGGCGAGTGAGCATTAATTTCTTTGAAGTGTCTAGGGAGATCAGCCATAAAAAAAATTTTAAAAACATGGAATAAGTACACAGCCTTGTTTTAGGCCCGCCTTAGTGTCAAGACGGCGGGTAGTACTTCTGCCATCTCCGATTTTAATCTTAACCCATGTATTGGAATATAACAATTTCATCATACCCAGCAATTGTTTTGGGATACCCCATTCCAAAAGTTTAGCCCATAACAAATTTTGAGGAACAGAATCAAAAACGGCTTTAAGGTCGCCAAAACAAAAATATAACTTTTGCTTTCTATATTTTGCCCCATCGCCTAATAAAGATAGTAAAATCAAGTTTGTGCTAGTTGATTCTCCTCTTTTAAAACCGGTTTGGAAATCTGGAATTAGTTTGTTTCTTGAGGCCCAGTCTTCCAGATCTTTAAGGTGGCAACTCGCAAAAATGTTTGCCTCCACATCAGTCAATGCAATAAGTTGATAATTTGCAGGATTGTCTAGTGGGCCACTTTTATATTTTTGATGGATTATGCCTTCTTGTCATGAGTCAGGAACTGTTCTAGATTTAATTACGTCATTAAATGAAATTGTTAGAACCTCAGGTCAATACTGAAGATTTGCTTTAAAAATTGAGTTTGGAATCCCATTTGTGCCAGGCGCTCCATTCGATTTGAACCTGTTTATTGCTTTATTGACTTTCTCCACATGCCAAAACTCACTTTCTTGAGGTTCCATTTGGACAATGAGCGGGACACGCACCTTAGGCCACAAGCCCTCAATATATGACTCTGAATGATCATTAGCCTGGTCAAAGCTGTATTTTCTGGCTTCATCTCTACTTGATGTATATGTCTTCTGGTAGAGAATGTTGGAGTAGGATTGTAGGGCCACAGGTGCAACATAAAGATTATAGATAAAAGATGCTCAAAAGGATTCATCTATATTCGCACTGTTCCCCCTATTACTACCATTTTACAGATTATTAATTATGCTCCAAAATAATTTTGGATTTCGAGTTTTACATGAAAGATGTCATTTGGCCCATAAACCTTCATAATAAGTTTGTTTGGCTTTCCATAGCTCATATTTATATTGTTTTCTGAAATTTTTTAATTTAAGGATATTCCAAGTTTATTGGGTTCCATTCGGTTTTCTAAAAACTGCCCTTGTAGCTCTATTAAGCTCTCTTTTTAAGCAAAGCAACAGGTTATTATACCATCCTATTTTTTTTGTCCTCATAAGAAACTCAGAAAGAAGAGGAAAGGTAGGCCACTCTTAAAGAGAGTTCCAGTGAGCCAAGGGTCTACTGTTCCAGTAAGTGTGAAACAAAGTTGACACTGGTGAGGTTTCAGTTAACCGCATGGACGTCCTGAGCAGTCAGGCAGCTGTCAAGGAGGAGAGTGTACCTCCTACACTGATAGAAGAGAGAATGGAAGAAGGGTATCTGCCACCGGATCTGATAGCCACCCCTACTCCAAACAGCAGTTTGAAATGCATTGAAAACTTTGTAAATGCAGAATTTACTAAATCAGATCCCCATTGCACAGTCAGCAGTGCTGTGCCAAATTGAAATTTGAAACATGCTACAGTTAGGTTACGACCCGGGTGGTGAAATGCCATGGGGAGGGAGGTGATGAATGATGATGGGATTGGATATCTGCCTTACTCAACAATTGCAGTTAGCATACTTAATTTGCCAATAAACAAGAAACCTCCCCAACCGCCTCTTCTACCTCCGGTGCAGTGATGCTGGCCCCATCACTGGTGGTCAGTGTAGTTGGAAAAAAAGCACATATTTCAGACTCAAGATATGCCTACACTTATTTTTTGTAAGTGCAGGGGCAGAGATATGATGATTAAGTCCCTGAAGCGAAATAAAGGGTTGGAATAATGGTCAATGAAGGATACATGGCCTTGGTTGGCAAATGCAATTTGTGGCCTCATACTTTCCTGCCATGTTGCCCTGTCATTGAAACTGCTGGTATACAAATGAATTATAGCACAACATTGCGGGAGTCCACCATGATCATGACCATTCTCTTGTTTCACCTGTTTGATCATGACCAAGAAAAAGATACGCTTCTCAGCAAACATGCGAGGTGAATAATAATACTAGATGGGGTTCCCGAGCGGCAACATAATAGGTCAGTGGAGAAGTACGGCCTTGACAAGAGTTTGGCGAAAGACGGTTCTTCCCGCCGGTGAAATCATGAAGCACTGCCTTCAAATCTAATACAAAGTCTAAGAATACAAGTCCAAGTGGTATTTACTATTTATGCACCTGTGTGTTCTCTATCAAGAACGATGCACTTTGAAAGTTGTGATTAGTAGAACAACTCTACGAGTGGAACTAAGTATCAGACATTTAATACGCTAGGTCCTGAAGAATAACTGAGAGAGGTAGGCTAGAAATATGCTGACCCTCAGGTATTCGGAACATTAATTCCAGGAAACCTAAACTTTTCCATAGTTTTTTAACCATACCGACTAGGGTCAGAATTAATTAGTATTACCCACTAGCCAGGTATTTTTAAACAACACCTTCCTTTACTTCACTCCTCCCCTAGTAGTAATCAGTCTCTAATAGTCAAATAAACTCAGTGCTCCCATGTAGTTCGTCTAGTCACAGCATGCCCTGTTCCGTAGCGAAACGGGAATGGCCCTAGGATGAAGTATGCCACCAAGGGGTAACCATCGTGGGTGAGGGTTTTACAAAACACTTTATGTTTTTCCAATGTGAAGGAACAATAATGTTTCTAAGAAAAGGTTGGGCCTTTTGTTTTTCTGTATACAACTGGCCTTGGAGTGTGGCCCCAGGCTGAATTCCCTTTCTCCCCCCCTGAATTCACAAATATTAATACTACACTACTTGGGTCTACAATCTTCACAGCAGAGTACTAAAAATCTGTTCTAATAGTTTACAGTACCACAAGATATATAGGAAGAGAGGGAAATTAGTAGAACTCTACAGACTAGTGCAGACATGAGGAAGTCAGATATAGAATCATGAAAAATACAAAATTGGGATAATCTAGTAACCATCAGCCACGCTACGCAGACTACGTGTACTACGTGAAGGTTGAAGTATACTTCGTGAAGCTACGTGTAGCGCTGCTATGCAAACTACGCCCAGGCCTAGAAAACATGGGGTAAGACCACCCTAGGGCTGACAGGTCTAACACGCTTCCCTCCCAGACGAAAGTGGGGAGAGCTACCCAACCTCTAGAGAGTTCTCGTCACTAAGGCGGAAAAACCGAGAGAGACCGTCAGAGTTGGCGTGGTCAGCTCCGGGCCGATGTTCCACCCGAAAGTCAATACCCTGGAGGGAAATGGACCACCTTAGCAAGTTTGGATTTTTGCCTCTCATTTGCATGACCCAGCGAAGGGGTCAGTGGTCGGTCTGAATGAGGAAGTGAGAACCAAAGAGTAATGGCCTCAACTTCTTCACGGTCCAGACCACAGCGAAGGCTTCTCACTCTATTGTACTCCACTGTTGTTCCCTGGGTAGTAGCCTTCGGTAAATGAAGGCCACAGGTTGGTTTTGGCTGTCGTCGTTCAATTGAGAGAGCACAGCTCCTATGCCATGCTCAGAGGCGTCTGTATGCACGATGAACTCCTTTGAGAAATCTGGTGTTGCAAGCACCGGAGCGGTGCACATCCCCGGCTTCAAGGTGTCAAATTCCTCTTTCAAAATACCAAGGAGCTCAGAGGGAATACGGACAGGGTCGCCCTCCACTCACAAACTACAATTCAAATAAAGACCCAGTCCAATGGCGTGCCTATATATCAGTGACTCACAGGGGGGGTTTGATTATAAGTTTCCTCCAAGGATCAAGGGATAAACTCATGTTAGAAATACCCGGTGACCTTGTTGATACCGGAGTGGCTGGTATGAGTAGCTTGGCTGTCTCCTGCATTTTACAGAACTAGTGTCCAAAAAAGTGAAGTGGCAGCATTTGAGTGAAGCCCTGATGAAACTGCTTAACGAAACATAGCAGTGAAACATGTCGGGACTGGCAGTAGGTAATGGTACGCATGATTAGCTACCAGCCTTTTTAATATCCGACAGCACACGATCACCGCCCTATGAATAAAATTCGTTAAGGGACTGGTGTGCTGTGTGTGTTTTTAAGCACTCGGTTATATTTGTGTTTGTCTGTCACTAGCAGATTTTTCTACACTTCACGATTTGTCACTATATGTGTTGTTTGTTTTGGACACGACTTTTCTTTCTTCTCACTTGTATTTGAGAAGCAGGTGACCACCGATGATGAGACAGGGGCCTGTCTGGAAATTTCATACCAGTTACCCCGATGGTGGTGTTTCCGTGAGGGGTCACTTGCTTCTCGCACATTTTTTCCTCTATTAAGAGGAAGGTCCAATGCTTGTTGTGGACTTGTGTGACCATTTCCGGGTTGGCTCATTTTGAGTGGGGGCTTCTGTGGTGTTGCCAGAGAGAACAGGTCTTTTAATGTGGGCGGAGCACAGTGCATTACCTCTCTATAATGTATATAAGAGTGTAGTGGGGAATAGGACATTTAAAACCCCCCCTGTGAGTCACTGATATATAGGCACGCCATTGGACTGGGTCTTTATTTGAATTGTAGTCAAATTCCTCTTGACAGGCAGCCGTCCAGATGACTTTTCTTGGCTGATTTTTGGATGTTAACTCAGTCAGGGGGGCTACAATGGTACCATACCCCTTGACAGCAGTAATATCCAGTGAGGCCGAGGAAAGCTCTGACCTCAGTTTGGGTCTTGGGGGGCTCCCAGGCCATGATGGTCTCAATTTTGACCTGGAGGGGTTGCACCTTAACCCCGCCCACCAGGTGTCCCAGGTAGACGACAGATCGCTGTCCAATCTAGCATTTGCTAGCCTTGATGGTGAGGCCAGCACGTTGCAGAGCCTGTAGCACCTTCTGGAGATGCTGCAGATGAACCTCCCAGCTGCTGTTGAAGACAGTTATGGCGTCCAGGTAGGCAGCTGAGAAGGCTTCGAGGCCAGAAAGCATCTGGTTAACGAACTGCTGGAAAGTGGCCGGAGCATTCTTGATCCTGAAGGGCATCACCCAGAATTGAAAGTGGCCCTCGGGGGTGGAGAACGCTGTTTCTCCTTTGCTCTGTCTGCCATGGCAATCTGCCAGTATCCTGAAGTCAGATAAATGGTACTGAGATACCAGGCTGCTCCCAGGCGGTCAATCAGCTCATCCGCCAGAGGGATCGGGTGAGCATCCGTCTTGGTCACAGAATTCAGACCACAGTAATCCACACAGAACTGAAATTCTGATGTGGTGCCCGGTGGGGCCGCTTTCGGCACCAGCACTACCGGACTAGCCCAGGGGCTGCTGGAAGGCTCAATCACCCCCAGCCACCTCACCCTGGATGCTACTCTTGATCTTATCGGACAGCCGATAAGACTTGGTTTTCACGGGTGGGCTGTCCCCTGTGTCCACCTCATGGGTACACAGATGTGTGATTCCGGGCGTGAGGGAGAACAATGAGGCATACTGCTCCAACACCTGGCGGCAGTCCCTCTGTTGCTCCTTGGTCAAGGACGGAGAGAGGACCACTCCCTCCACTGATGCATCCTTCTTGTGGGCTGCCAGAAGGTCGGTAAGAAGCTTGCTATCTTCCTCCTCGCTCCCGTCCGTCACCATGAGGAGAACAAGCGCAGATCGCTCATGGTGCGGTTTCAGGCGATTGATGTGGAACACCCTATGGGGCTGTCGGGGGTCTTTAGGTCCACAACGTAAGTGGTCTGGACTTCTTTCTCCACGATCTCGTATGGTCCAGTCCACTGGTCCTTGTAGGGAGCTAAGCTCTCCCAGTTCCATGACCCACACCTTTGGTCCAGCATCCAACACCACCGTCCAAGCGTTATGGTCATACCACTCCTTCATGATGGCTTGACTAGCCTCCAGGTTGGCGGAGGCCTCCTTCCACAGCTTGGCCATCTGGCTGTGGAATGTCAGCATGCAGCTGACCATGTCACGGGGCAGCTTCTTCGAAGTCTTCTCCCACCCCTCCTTCACAAGGCTGAGGGGCCCCCTAACGGGGTGGCCATAGAGCAGCTCAAAGGGGCTGAACCCAACTCCCTTCTGCGGCACCTCTCGGTACGAAAACAGCAGGCAAGGGAGGACGACATCCCACTTCCGACTCAAGTCCTCTGGCAGGCTCCAGATCATCCCCATCAGAGTCTTATTGAAGCCCTCTACGAGCCTGTTAGTCTGGGGGTGGTAAGGAGTGGAGAACCGGTAGGTCATCGCGCATTCCTTCCACATGGCCTGCATGTGCCCCTATCCGACACCGCGACCTTGGGGAATCCCACTTGGGTAAAAATGCCCATCAAGGCTCGCGCCACCACAGGTGCAGTGATAGTCCTCAGAGGTATTGCCTCTGGGTACCGGGTGGCGTGGTCCACCAACACCAAAATGAACCGGTGTTCGCAGAAGTTGGTTGGTCCATTGGCCGACCCGCTCAAAAGGGGTCCCGGCAACTGGGAGCAGTCCCAAAGGGACCTTTAACTTAGTCCCAGTCTTACCACTCGCATGGCAAGTCTTACAGGTCTGGCAATAGGTGTCAGAGGCAACTCGCATTCTGGGCCAGTAGAAGTGTGGGACTAACCGTGCAAAGGTTTTGCCCTGACCAAGGTGTCCAGCTAGTGGTATTTTGTGTGCAAAAAACTTGCAGGAAGGCCCGATAGCATTGGGGGACCACTAGGGCTCTTGAGGATCTATGCACCGGAGCCTTAGGCTCACTGTAGAGGAGGCCATCCCTCCCAATAAAAATTGTAATTGCCGGTCTCTTGGTTGGACACTTGGGCTTTGGCCTGCCGCCGCAGGCCTTCAAGCGTGGGGTACTCTCTTTGCACCCTACAGAATTTCTCCTGGGTAGGCCCTCCTTCCACCCGCCACTCAGCAGGGGTCGGTAAGTCCTCCACTGAAACAACGTCTACCCCCGTGGACTCCGGGGTTACCTCAGCGGGCTCCCCATCCATCTCAAGGGGGGGTGTCCTCCACAACTTCCTCTTCCTGACCAGCATTGGGTTGAGCCGTTGTCTCAGACTCCAACACTGGCTGAACCCGACTCCCTTCTGCAGGCAGCCATGGACCTCGTGGCAACGCAAGTCCATCCTGATAACCCCAGCATTTCAGTGTGGGCTTGGAACTCCACTTAATTCCAGGCTGTATACTCCAGATCGTTTTCGAGCAGACACTCAACTGGCAAGGCAGGGATGACAGAAACTCTTAACAGGCCCTTGACTCCTCCCCACTCAAAGGGAACCTGAGCCACAAGGTAGTGACTCACACTGCCGTCAGGCAACACAGCCGGATGGAATACGTCAGGGATCACTTACACCGAGGACACCATCCGTCTCAGTACCAGAGTCATGCTGGCACCTGTGCCCCTCAGAGCCTCCACCTCCTGTCTGTTAACCTGCACCCTCTGCCGGTATTTGGCAGTGTTCGATGGCAATGGCGTCACTGGGACTATCTCTCTTTCCCTGAGTGAGACCAGGGTCAGGCCCGTCCACTCCCCTCCCTTATCTAGGGGCAACTCCTCCCCCAGCGCTAAACTTGCCACCCCGGGGCTCTTACCTGCTGTGGGGGCTGGGGTCCCCCTTGTAGTGTCCAACCTCCCCACACTCGTAGCACCGGACAGTTCTTGGCTGCTGACTCTTGTCAGAGTAAGTGGGTTTCCAGGATCCAGATTGAGGTAGGAAACCTACCCCCTTCCCAGGCTGTCTATTTTGTGGGCCTCAAGAGAACGCCTTCCTTTTGTCTCCCCCCCCTCTCTTCAGGGGAAAACCCTGTCCACCTTTCAGGCCATCTCCCCGGGTCCCTTGTAGGACACCTGAGTGCTAACCCAGGTATCCGCCTCCTCCGCAAGATCACAAGGGTCAGTCAGTTTGCGGTCCACCAGGTGTTGGCGCAGCTCCGGAAAACATTTATCTAGAAGGTGCTCTCTTAAAAACAAGTTGTACAGCCCTTCATAATCACTCACTTTGCTGCCACGCACCCAACCATCTAGAGCCTTCCAGGCATAGTCAAGAAATCCACGCAGTTTTGGTTATGCAGCTTATGGCTGTTGCGGAACCTCTGGCGATACTTCTCTGGGGTGAGGCCAAATTTCCTAAGAAGGGCCTCCTTCATAACAGGGTAGTTGACTTGGTCCACTTTCTTTAAAGTCAGGAGTGTTTCCCTTACCACGGGAGGTATGTATCGATACAGGCCACCCCCCAGTAACTCTCGGGCACCCCATAGGCTTCCAAGGACACCTCATACACCTCCAACCACTTGTCAATGTCTTCCCCCACACCGTAGCTAGCTATCACCTCCTTTGGTAGATAAAACTTAGGCTCCCGTGGAACCTCTGGTACGCTGCCACCATTCAGATTACCTTGTGCACCTATCTGCATTGCTCGCAGCTCCAACTCTTTTAAGCTAAGCTTGTGCGCAAGCTTCTTCTCCTCCATCGATAACCTCTTTTCCTCTCTCTCCTTCACCATCTTAACAAGCTCCCATTTCAATTGCCTTTCCTCCCTCCTGTCCTCATACTCCTCGGGTGATGCACTCCTCCTAGACACCATACTGCCTGCCCCAGAAGGTCTTCCTGGCAACACATTTCCACTAACATCAATGTGCAGTAGGTCTAGCTCTCCTGGAGCGCCCGCCTCCTCTTGTGTGCCCAGCTCCTTCTGTTCCCCATCCCCTTTCCCCTCTGGGTGGGCCATTACCCATGCCCTCAAGGCTTTCCGAAGCTCCTCCTTCTTGGCACTTCGCCCGACAGACACTCCCATCCCCTGACAGAAGTCCTACAGCTGTGCCAGCGTGTACACTTCGAGATTGGCCAGCTCAAACTCCATCTTGATAGGTGGGGACCCAGACAATTTAAGGGAAACACCACTAGGACGTGGGTAACAGGTTAAAACAGGAATCTGTGCAACCAATTAGACTGTGGAGGTGAATATTCTAAGCTTGCATGCAACAGGTGTCCAATTGCGGCCTACACTGACTCACTGGAGAATGCTGCACAACCACAGGTCCTTATCCCACCGCTGAACACCAATGTAAGAACTGGGGTCACCAATTCCACGGCGGTAGCTTGGTGCGAGCGGGAAGGCACCCAAAGGCTAGGTGTAAAGTAGCAGTGCAGCACACACTCACACTGAGACAGGAAACACATGCAATAACAGACACCACACCAGCTAGTCTTTTTAAAACACGATGCTTTTATCTAGGTTGGCTCAGGGCTGCTAAGTCATTCATTGCGAACAATTCAGCATCAATTCATCAGGCAACATTCATTATAAAAGAATAGATACGTAATTCATTTCATGAGAACTCAATCAACGTTTCATTATATAGGCATGAGTAAAACCCTTCCTGTAAAACTCAGGCAACAATATTTATCCTAAACAGGTCCTACATAACCACATTTCCTGGGATCCACTGCAACAGGGCACAGTCCTTAAGCACCTGGTTCATTAAAACATATACCCCTACTTAAAGGGTGCAACAGAGCAGGCAGGCAGTAAACACTCCCCTAACCAGGGGTTAACTCTAGCATCCAAAACGGTTGTTACTATAGGCCATTACCCAGTTCAGGGGTCCTTAGTTTCTTCTAACCCGATGGTTCGGGTCCTTCTCAGTCTATTTGGGGCCAACGGGGCCTAACTCTAGCTCTCCCGAGGGGAGTGGCGGTTATGGGGCTTCCTCCTTGCTCACTGGAGGCCCCGGTTCCGCTCGTGTCTGCCGCCCTCCTCCCCCGGGGGGTTACTTTATTCTCTGGCCTCAGCGGAGGCTCTGGCTGTGTTGGGCGAAACGGGCCTCCTACGGGCAGGTGAGACGGGAGAGCTCCTGCCCTCTGGTGAGCCCTGCGCTGTCTTGGGACAGGTCCCGGGCCTCCCGGTAGCTCCTGCAGCCCTGGGACCAGTCAGGACGCGGCTGTAGAGGGGCACAACCACCTCGGGCTATCCCGGGGCAGCTCCCTCGACATCAGCCCTCAGGAGCCAATCGAGCGCGGCACAGGGGGGCACGCCCGATGACACGCCGGCGCCCCTGTCAAGTGGGCAGGTCTGGGTTGGCTTCTCAGGCCTGGTGTGGCCTACTGCAACACTGCGGAGGCCCTCTCCTGGCTCCGGCGGCCACCACGATGATGAAGGCAGCAGCGGGGGCCTCACCGGCAAAGCACTGGGGCCACGGGGGTGACGGCATGCCCCAGATTACTCCCAGGCAGCACAGGGCAGCACCAGCAACCCCGGGCCACAGCTGTGATGACGGCAGCGCTCTCAGTGGCAATAGCGCTACAGGGAGCACCCAGATGAGACCTGGGCTGCGGCAGTGAGTCAGGCAGGCAGCGCTTCAAAGGGGGAACAACGCTTGGGTGAAGCGGCGCAGTTCAGGCACAGTGTTGGGTTCGACACGATGTGGGGGCACAAAAGCAGCTCTGGCAATAGTGCTCCAGAGACAGCAGTTCTCTGACACCAAGGCAGCTTCTTACAGGCACAGTTCTAGGCAGTACAGCACAAAGAGGTTGTAGCGCTTGGAGATGTATGAGCGCTCAGAAGGCAAACAGCCCCAGCAGCAACAGTTTGGGCAGTTCAGGGTAAGATAGCTGAGGCAGGGCAGGATAGGAGGGCACAGGTTGAACAGGGAAGCGCCTTGATGATGCTGCTCTGTTACCTGGCTGATCCCCCCAGCAGTCCTCAGCGCAGGTAAGTGGTTCCTTGTGGCACTTGCTGGTTTCTGCTCCCTTCTTATGTAGTTTCTTGAGGGGGCAAAAGAGTGGGGGGTTGAGTTGGTGGCACCCAGGCAGGATGGTTCCGTTGGCTCACTTGAGGTGGTTCCCTGGGTTCCCCAACACTGGCCAGATCAGTGGGTATGGTAGAGTCCCTCACTCAGCTTAGAAGGCAGTGCCTAGGCCCAGTCACTTCCACTGGAGTAGGCTCCTCTCCTAGGCCCTACCACCTAAACTCCTGCAGACGGTTCCCCCAGGTCCAGTGATGCCCCAACTGACAAACAGGTTTCCCTCCTTTCCCTAAATACCCCTAGGTCAGGTGACCACTCTCTCAAGGCGGCAAAGTGTAACCCCTCCCCTATTCCGGAAGGTTCCAGGAGCTTCCACAGTGTAGGCTATGGGCAGAAAAGGAGGGATGGCATTGCTACAGTATCTTAATGTCCCAGCCCGCTCCTGGCTACTAAAAAGACGACTCCGCAGTAGCAGGGGCTTGTGGCAATCATGATGGTAGGAGATAGCACCTGCACCTTAGCACTTATTGCCAGTGGTAAGGCGCCCAGAGACCTAGGTCCAACGAAAAAGATGGTGGAAAAAACAAGGCAAAAAGGCGAAAAAACGTGGTAAGACCACCCTAGAGCTGACAGGTCTAACACTCAACCTATCATTAATGGGGGCAGGGGACTTCATTAGGATGCATCTTCCCCCTCATAAAGAATGGGTCAGTACCCTCTTACCATACTTTATATGCTGGTCATGATGTTTGGCAGTTACCTTTCTTACAAAGTGTGCTTCTATAGTTTTTACATGGGGGTATCCATTTCTATACAACATCTGAAGGCTTATTAATGTGTATCATCATGTCTTGCCCAGGCTTGTCCATGGGATGTCGTCATTCAGGCCTATTTCATGGCTCCATAGTCGGTAAACCCATTTCTGTTTGCGTACATTGTGTGGCTAGGATACCTCGTATTAGATGAGATGCAGGGCTTATCCAATACTGTCCAATACAGGTCCTCCACTGTATGTCCCATCTCTGCATAACGTGTCATGAGGCACGTGGTGGTCCTAACACAGCGGATATTACTTCATTGTTCCATTATTCTCACCTTCACTTTCCTTGAAGTCATACCTACATAGATCAAACCACAAGGGCATTTGATCATGTACATCACGTTTGCAGAATTACAATTAGTGTGCATACATTGCTCTCATGGGTAATTTATGCCAACGTCTACACTCTTGGTTTCTGCAAACGTCACAGGAGCCACATCTGGTGTGGCCTGTGACAGGAGGGAGCTCCCACGCTCCTCGTTGTACCACTTGAGGTGTAATGTGGGATCTTGTGTGGACCAAATGATCCCTTATGATGGAGCTTCTTCTAAAGTAGAATTAAGTTTTGTTCAGATGAAGGCCACTAGAGTTAAGTATGCTCCAGTATTTCAGGATGATGCATTTAATCTGGGTGTAGGTTGTGTTGAATGCATTCACGCAAATTGCGTTTTTGTTCTCAGGTCTTTCTTCCTTCTCCAATAGGGCTTCCCTGTGACAATTCTGTGCTCCCATAACCTAGTGGGATATTTCCTCCTTATCAGTTTCTCTGACAAGGAAGTTTCTTCCTCTCTAAAGGTCTCCAGTTCTGAATAGTCTGGTAGGTTCTTCTTAGTGACTTGTGGTGGAAGCTATTAAAGAGCAACAGTCCATTCTTATCAGTGGGTTTGTGGTACACCCTAGTCATCAGTTTTCCTCCATATGGGATGATTTCCAGGTCCAGGAAGGGGAGGCTTTCCTTGGTAATGGTGGTAATAAAATGTAAGAAGGCATTCTGTGTATTAAGCCATTGCATGAAGTCTTCAATAGATTGTTTATTGCCATTCGAGATGAGGATAACATCATCAATCATCATCAATCAATAAAGTGTCACCAAACCAGGATGTTTTGTGTCCATGGGCTCTCTGCGTCAAAGATGAATTGTAGTTCAAATGCAGTGACATACAAGCCCGCTAGGCTCCGTGCGAAGGTACTACCCACGGATGTCCCATGGGTCTGTAAGTATTATGTCACTTTGTACTCAAACATTTTGTGGGTAAGTGCTATTTCTGCCAGATGTATTAAAAAGAGCCTCAGTGTGCAGTACTGTCAGTCCTGCTCAAACAGTATCTTCTCCACTACCCACAGGGTCTCCATCTGTAGGATATTGGAGTACAGGGATTCGATATCAAAGCCCACCAGATATTCCTCCGTAGGGTCCATGTCTTTAAGTAGAGTCAGACCATCGTGATGTTACCAAAAATCCACAAGAACTTAATCGACCCCCCGTTCCGACCCATTGTGTCCACGCGGGGATCTATACATGAACCAACAGGAAAATTCTTGGACCGTCATCTACAACCCATCGTAACGAATCTCAGGAGCTACATTAAAGACACAACCGCATTTCTCCAAAAACTCTCTGAAATATCACTTGCCACAGATGAACATATAATCCTGTGCACTGCTGATGTCAAGAGCCTTTACACGTCTATTCCCCACGGAGGTGGGATTGAAGCAATAGAAAAGGTATTACTGAACAGCAATCTTTCGGAACCTCTACAAACCTTCCTCGTGGAACTCCTCATTTTCACGCTATACCACAGCTACTTCACACACGAACAACAATACTACCTTCAGATGTCTGGAATGTCTATGGGCAATTGCGCAGCACCAACTTATGCGAACATCTACATGTCAGAATTTGAAGCAGCCTACATCTACGCCAATTCCAACTGGTCAGACAACCTTAAGTTATACGTGCGTTACATTGACGACTTATTTTTCATTTGGAAAAATACCAGAGAAAACTTAGAATCGGCATTGATTGACCTGAACTCCAAAGACAACCGTATCACTCTCACGTGGAACATCAGTGAACACGAAATCACCTTTCTTGACGTTTTAGTAAAAATCACAGAAACAGGATTAACAACTGATCTGTTTAGAAAGCCAACAGATCGCAACAAAACAGTCCACTACACCAGCTTTCACCAACAATCGCTCAAAAGAAACTTGCCATACAGCCAATTGTTAAGAATAAAACGGATTGTATCAAATCCAGAAACATGCACACAAAAAATGGAGGAAATGGCCAAAAGATTTACCAACAGAGGATATCCTCAAGAATCCCTTACTGAAGCCATCAAGAAAGCAAATGCTATCTCACGCCAGGAAGCACTCAAAGGCTCCACGAAAAAAGATGAAAACAGAACAGTGTTGGTGTCCAAATACTCTACCTCCAGCAAAAAATACAAAAAAATCATCCTAAAACATTGGCGCATACTGTCCTCGGAACCCGACTTCGGCAACTTATTTGAAAATCCACCAATCTTCGCATACACCCGGTCTGAGAACTTAAAAGAAATTCTATGCAAATAGCCCATTCAACAAACCACCCATACCGGCACACGTCCGTGCCACAACTGCAACAATTGCCACAATATCATCATGGGCAACAGCATAAACCACCCAATGAGAGGATTCAAAATCAAACTTCATGTCGATGCCACATGCGATTCAACCAATTTAATATACCTATTGAAATGCCCGTGCGACATGATATATGTAGGCAAAACCACCAGAAAAATAAAGACACGCCTAAATAAACATAAGTCGAACATTCGCACAAAAAACCAAAAATCGAACATTGCGGTACATTTCAATGAACTCCACCACAGTGTGGCCCAACTCAAGTTCTTGGTGCTCGAAATGATCCAAAAACATGAGGGAAAAGACAACAACAAGACTCTCCTCCAGCGTGAGACCGCTTGGATATACAGACTACAGGCAATGAAGCCTCACGGTCTCAATGACCGGATTGAACTGAGCTGTTTTCTATAAATACCCCCTGTGGTATATCTGTTTCACACTTTATCTCTTGTGTTTGCTGCTTGCTTACTATTGTACACATCTTCTATTGACATATCGTTCCCCATTCACCATCTACTCCCCACTCCAAGATGACCACCACACTCACGATCACTTGCCCAGTCCTTTTTTAATTTCCACAGCATAACTCCGCGTAGTGTCACATACCGGCGGCTCCTGCCGCCACTTCGTGAACCCTCCGTTCTACGATCCTAGGATCCATCAGCAGCCGTCCCCACCACCCATTCCCAAGTAAGTTGGAGCTCCAACAGAGACCCGCGTTATTGTGTTTAACGTCGGGTATTCATCCCGCTTAACCGCCCGTCATTTCTTGTCTCCCCAGAGAGCCAAGAGTTTACACGACCTTGACACGTAAGTGTACCACACTAAACTTCCTGATCCCCCCGAACCCCCACTGTTTCTCACCTAGCTCACGCCATTACACGGGTTTATCAAATGGGTATGTCACATTCTTTCTGCTACCGATTATGTCATTATATTTCATGCAATGTGAATGTATATGTTATATTGGTTATAACTCGGAAGGTAAAAGCGTCTTTTTGCTTTCAGAACTCCTTGACAAAGGGCAATCCAAGCCCGAAATGCATCGGAGTATTTCTTTGGAAATGTTTGTCTACACATCATCATAATGATGGGACATATAAACTTTGAAATTTTGTGAATAAATATGCAAACAACTTTTTGCGATATTGATGAATAAATAATCAACCTCCAAAAGCAATATTGGAGTCTGTCTTCATCTGACGAACCACAGTGTGTGCCCACACGCAAGGATGCGTTTACTCCCCATGTAACGCACACAACCAGTTTTTAAGTAGAGTCAGGACATCAGGGGTATCCTTAAGGTACCCTGTTCTACTTTGGACAAGAGGTTTGAAGTAGTCAGAAAATTGTGACAAAGTTTCCAATATAGATCCGATACCTGCGGCGATAGGTCCTCCAGGCGGGGGTCTCCTTTCTTTGTGCACCTCAGGAAATGTATAAAAATAAGGTGCTATTAGATCTTTCTGCCGCAGGACGTTAGCCTCATGTTCTGAGATCCAGTCATTATTTATCTCCTCTGCTACCATGGTAGTGAAATCACTAGTGATTTCACTTCTCAATTCTGGTGTTAGATCTCTCAGAAGGACTCTGGAATTCCTCTTGTACCGAGCAGCTTCAAGCATTCCTGATCATATGCTATCCTTGTATGGATTACAATAACCCTCCCTTATATGCGGCTTTATTCCCAAATCTTGGTTGTTGTTACTTGTTTGTTTTGTCTCCCACACCCTATTGCTCCACCTCGAGCGTTGGTCTACCCTGAGGCATGGAGCAGCCCTATGATGAAGCATGCCATCATACGTTGTGAGCCGTTTTTAAAAAGTAAATGTGCTTTTGCTACACTTTATCGTAAATTGATACCTGAAAAAATTGAGATCTCAAGAAACCTAGCTCAAGCTGGATCAGATAATATTTGTAACATTACGTAAACTTAACTTACCTCTGATTGTGACAGCATGATAGCAGCATTTTAGAAAAACAACAATAAATAATTACTCGCCTAGCCTTGTAACCTTAACACCAGGCAGGTCAGCCAGGTCCTGTTCGTAGTCAAATATGTTTGTCCTGGGGTGCATCAGCTCCTGCACCCCATTTGCAAGGGCACACAGCAGCCCACTTTCCACCACAGCAGCCTAAGCTCACGCAGGGTGTAGCCTCTACTTGGTCTGCCACCTGCTGCAGCATGGAGAAGAGGTGGCGTTTCACAGAAAAAAAATACCACCACCTCGCCCTTAGAAAATGTTATGTGGGCCTGCCCCCCTTGGCAGGGCCGGAAAACGCAAGGTGTTTGGCTTATAGAAGTCGTACTGGTGCCTACCATTGCTCCCTAGTGCTCAGACATGGCACTGTGGTAGAAAAAAAAATAGAAAATGAGGAATAGAAGTTGAAAGTAAATACTAAAGGAAGTAGAAAGGGAAAACAACTCAAAGTCACAGAAAAAGACAAACAACGCAAAATACACAAACACAGAGACACACACTGATCAATAAAAAGTTAAATGACAGATAGATGAGTGGGCTAGGATGAGGATTGAAAAGGATCACAAAATCAGGCCTAGCACCATGCAGAGGACAGAAAACATTCAAAACAAAATGGTTGCACCCATGCGAACAGCATTGTGCTCCTGGCATGTAAAAAAACCAACACGGACGAGCACTTACACCTGCTTGTGGTGTTCCACCGAATCTTGCAGAAATGTTTTGCTTCTCCACATAATTTTTCAGAAGAAAACCCCACGAGTTCCATCCAGGCCTAATTTTTATTACATACTTTTCAATTTTACATTTTATGGTAGTGAAAAACTCACAAATTCGTTTTTCACTAAAGCAAGTGACCTCTCAAATATAATAACATTGCCAAGGGCTATCTTTTGATTGGGAGCTGGTAGTAAAGTCATACATATTTGGTGTTCACTAAATTGGAAATTAAAATAGAAAGTTGGCATTTTCCTGCCCTAACTTTTTGGTGCCTAATGCTTAATCTTGTGACACAAGACTAGGTGGGAGTGGCAGTTGACATCTGTTTTTCCTCCCAGACAGCCACACAATAGAGGGATTAGGTGTGCGGAAGGGGCCATCTCAGGTGGGGTGGAGAGGAAGAGCTGGGCACATCCCACTTGCATGTCAATAGGGTGTGCATTGCCTTCACACAAAGAACTTCAACCTCGAATTTAGCCAGCGGCTCCCGAACCACAACGCCTCTGCAGTAACATGGGTAAATATCCACATGCCATTTTCATTAATAATGGTTTCTCCTCCGTAAATGCTGAGTGTTCTATAGCTCGA
Source organism: Lissotriton vulgaris (assembly GCF_964263255.1). Taxonomy (NCBI): domain Eukaryota; kingdom Metazoa; phylum Chordata; class Amphibia; order Caudata; family Salamandridae; genus Lissotriton; species Lissotriton vulgaris. The sequence continues at coordinate 423,042,696 of NC_141691.1, forward strand.
ATCAGGCATCCAGGGAATTGATCAGGCGCAGCCCTTCCTTATTGTTGGAGTGACCCTGCCTCCCATCTTCTGCAAACAAGAAGAGTGTCTGTTAGGCTGAAGAATGGTCAGCCTGATTTGCACTCCCCAAGTTCAGGTCAGGCAGCAGTTGCTATATATGCCCTAAAAGCACAGGTGTCTGGCTACCTGATTTGAACTTTGCCGGTCTAAGGATTTAAAAATCCTGAGAGCATTACCTTCTTAAATTTGCAAAACAACTCAAGACCTTCCTCTCATAACTAGGGGGTGCATCACAGATAGATTTGGACCTGGTAGCATCAGTTATAAGACCTGAAGTACTCAGGGCTGAGTGTCTATCAGTGACTTCTCATCACAGAGTGGAGTGAGGTCAAAAACTCACTGATTCCACCCACCTCTGTGATGAGTGAGGGACTGCCACCAAAGCTCAGCCAATGAGAAGGGATGGTAGTCCCAAAACTCCAGGAATCTCAGAGGCGTCCTGTCCACCGTCAGATATCATCGCTACAGCCCAGTAAATTTGTCTTTTTTTAATGTTCAGTTCAGGTCGTGTGCGTGTGTTTGTATGAATGCATGTATAGAAGAGAATGCTGCGAATGGGTGTGTGCTTGAGTATGTGCTTGTGAATGGTGAGTGTGTGCATGGGTGCTTGTGAATGTAAAAGTGTGAGTGGGAGCGCATGTTGGGGTGATAGTGAGTAAGTATGTGTGTGCGTGTGTCCCACCTGTACCCCACCTACTCAAATTACTGTCTGCCACTGTCCTCAGTAGAGCTGGTGAACACTCCCTGAATGCATGCTTAAATCAGGGGGCCTAGCTGTCAACGGTGCAGCTGGTGCTTTGGGTTGGAGGGGCACTACTTCTCAATTACAACTGGTATTTTCTAAGTTTCCAAATGGTTTAGGTCTATTTTCAATCCTTGTATTATGAGTTGTCAAAAAGAAAACCTTTAGGAATGCCCATAAATAGCTCGTAGTTGCAGCAAAATTTGCATTTACTGTCCTAAACTGTTCATACTAAATAATCAATGCTCAAACACTTTGGAACACAATAGAACGTAATTCTATTTTACTACCACTAGAGAAAAACTTAGTGTTAATTTCAGTTAAGATTTTCCATATCTGAATATCTCGAATAAATTACATGTTCTGTAATTTTGTTGTAATGAGACCAAACCAATGCATTACTGACTGTAACATGGTGGCCCCTTAATCAACAGTCATCACGATATCAGCTAAGCAGGGCTAGTCATGGCAAAATGATCTAATGAGAATGAAATTTAAACATCTAAAACAATAGGACCCTGTGTCAGAAGCCATCCATTTCTAATCTTCAAACAATAAACAATAAAGTGAATCATTTGTGGCGGGCTATTTAGGAAGCAAAAGTGAACAGATCTGATGGTCCAAACAGTGTATGGACCCGTCTTGTGCGTATAAGCTGATTTAAACCTGACTATTTAAAAAAAAAAAAACTCATGTGGGATTTTTTAAAATGTATTCATTTCTCAAAAAAAGCTTTGGCAATTCTCTTGCACAACTGATGTAGTACGCTTGTTCAGATGATTGTTTTTTGTTTTCTTGTTTATCCTCGGCGTTGTTGTCATTCTTATGATGAATCGCATTTGACTGCAGCATTATGTGCTACATTACATGATCAATGATACCAGTGATTACAGTCTGGTGCGCAGGGAAAAGGCACATCGCACTTCACATAATTAGAAGAAATACTCAAATACTAAAATGCAGCTTGTGTGGGATTTGATCGGACCAGTTATATGACTTTAGAAGAAGAAAGTTCATTTGTAAGAAGTATTTCAGGGTCATTGATTAAACATATCCACAATGTATCTACTGGACGCTATGGATGTTCTATTACAATGCAGTTTCCATGTTATTCGTACTCATAATCGGATACATAACAGTGTAAATATTATGAATTGAGTTATTGTATGCCATTTTATAGCTTTTTATAGTAGCACACACTCAGCCATATGCCAAATTGTGCAAATATCGCTAGGCCAATGTATCGAAGTGGTACTAGGATGGATCCCTCTCCAGTATTTTGGTAGATGCATAAAAATCACACATTGCTGAAAGAGTGCATTGCATTGCCACAATCAGTGCAGATTTATTATATATTTCGCAAATGTTGCTTTTACCAGCTATATGATAATGACGCCACAAGCAAAGATGACCCTCTCTGAGTATTGTAAATGGTTAATTTTGTAGCCTTTCACATTATTATGTTGGTCAAACTTACACTCGCTAGTGTTATACGCTGCTAGACTTGTTTTAATGTCATACTGTATCTTTGTAAGGCGCGGCGTACAGGAGGTATATTAAAGGTGTTGTTTAAAAAATGCCATTAGCTTCCACTACATGAAAACGTCTTCTGATCAGATCTCCAGGTCTTGATAGATAAAGACCTCAGCACGATGCCATGCGGTCCTTCATTTGCATTTACTGCAGACAATGAGGCATGGCTCTTCTGGCTAGGCCCTCTCAGCCCCAAAACACACAGGCACCAGCCATAGTCTCCAACTATTTCCATACCCCTTGTCTAGGGAAATATCGTAAAAATAGTTAGCTATGCAAATGTGTATGCTTTCAGTGGGAGAACTTTGCTTGAACAGCTATGCCACACCCTACACCTGAATTGTGAAGGATGTAAGCTTCTAATGGTGGTTCCTTCTTAGTAACTGTGAATGAATGTCTCAGAGAAATACCCGCCCGATTCATGAACCTAAATTGCGCTCGCAAGGGGCCGGATTCTGAGAATCCGGCCCTTTGCGAGAGCGATTTTTGCATTTGGGATTCAGCATCCCAAATGCAAAAATCGCTAATTGCGATGTCGCAAATGTGCGAGGAATTACATTTAAGGAATCTCTATTAGAGATTCCTTAAATGCAATTCAACATCCAATTTAAATTTGCGAATTCGCAATTTCTTGCCGCAATTTACCGCGAGGTCAGACCTCGCGGTAAATTGCGAAAACTCAGAAAAATGCATTTAAATGCATTTTTCTGAGTTGCATGTTACACACACACATGTCCTTTGGACATGTGTGTGTGCAACACCTGTGTGAAATTTCATTTGAGGGGTGCTACAGGGTGTCCTGTGGACACCCCTGGCACCCTTCAAATCGCAATCTTATTTGCGATTAGCTAATTGCTATTCGCAAATAAGGAATACTCCCCATTCATTCCTATGGGCCTTTTGGCCCATAGGAATGAATGGCGAGTTATTCCTTATTTGCGATTAGCAATTTGCTAATCGCAAATAAGGAATCAGTAGGAATCGCATTTTATTATGCGATTCCTACATGATTACCGTTTTGCGAGTCCTTAATAGCGAATCGCTATGATTCGCTATTAGGGGCTCGCAAAACGGCCCGTTGATGAATCAGGCTGTAAATGTTTGCCACCTATATATGCCATATTCTAGTGGTCATGAGTTCAAATAATAAAAGTTAGAATCAGCCTTCGATTCTTCTATGGTCAGTAAATGGAAAGTTTGAAGAACCATTAACTCCATCCTCCAAAGTCAGTAATTTGAGAAGGTCATATGTGATGTTATCAATGATGTAATGGAACATGTCATGAGTGATGTAAAAAGTGACCTCATAAGCAGTGCATGGTGGGTTCTCAAGTTACAGTTAAGTCACTAAACTACAGCTGGAGAATTTCAGTGTTTTTTTAAGCTTCAAAAGTCCCAAAATTACTGACATTTTTTCCTAACTATAATATCACTTTAACCTTATTTTCAGTGACTTTCTGAGTTTCTTTTTTTAAAAATATTGCTTATAATCTGTATTGTTTACCCAACTATAACATCATTTGACCCCTTAGGCGCGGGCGCGATTCTGCGCCTGTGTGGCCGTTTTAATGAGTGGGCGGGTTAATGAGGGCCACCAGCCATCCTCAGCACACGCCCACCGTGATGCATGACGGACAGGGGCCGTCATCAGCATGCAAGGGGTTAAACCTTTGTTTTTTTCAGTGAATTTCAAAGGTTTTTTACCATAAAGTAAAATATTATATTCCAAGTTAGTAATAATGTAAATTCCCATTTTATATTTTACAGTTCATTTTTAACAGTATTGTTTAAAATTAAAATGTAATGTATGTTTTGAATTATATTTATATTTTTCTCTTTCCATGGTCCTGTGGCATTCTCGCAGGACTTCAATAGTCAATGGCAATCTCTTGCCGGAAGACCTAGGGGGTTTTACTTCATGTTCTGGGTCTTGCTGTAGTACCCTCAGGCAAACATAAAAACTATAAATTTGCGTTTAGTATTAAATACTTACTGTAACATAATTTTTGACCACCGGATTTCTAACTGGGTCAGATTTTGAAGATCACTTGAGTGTTTCTGGTTAACAATTGCTTTGTTTTTTGCATTTTGCTATTCTACAGGCATATCGTGGGAGTATTGCAAGTTTACCACATGACAGATGACACACATGAAAGATTTCTGATTGGTTGAAATAACTGTCTTTCTTTATTTAAGTAAAGTTCCTATCCTTTGAAATTCAGTAGAGAGTAGCACTAATGTGCGTTCCGTGGTACACTAAGCTGTGCCTTCTTTTTCTTGGCACCTGAACAGGAGATGCCAGACGACATGGAGGAAGAAAAGACGTAGTTTCCTGAAACAAATAATGAGTCTAGGGTTTGAGAATTGTTCACCATACCACCTGGTGACAAAAGTTGTCAGCTAAATGTGTCTCCTGTACTATGTGCAAGAGGTGGTTTAACCTGGGTGGCTGCAAAACAGTTCTCTTTAGGGACATCAGGCAGGTACAAACATATGAGGGCAATGTACCCTAGACACTTTCCTCAAGCTGGGCGCCAACGAGAATAACAAGGAGATGAGGAAGAGGCAATAACATCTGCTCCAGTTGGACCATGGGATAATGCACCAACTCAAGTCCTCAAGCAAAATATGATTATAGTGCTGGAAAACCAGCACTTGGTTACATATTGTAACAGATGCCTTACAATGTGGTGGCAGGAGAAAAGAGTGTCACTACACAGAAGAAAATGGTGGTGGAGCAAAAGACACTGCAGCACAAGTAGTCTTTAAATGTTCCATTCCCATGGTAAGTTGAACCTGCTTTCTTTTGAAGCCCCCACAAATATAAAATCCCAAAATATGAAAAGAAATTCAACAAAAATAAATGCTTTAATACAGACTTGATACGAAATTGATTTTGCTATATTTGAACTACCATATTTGTTCCTCTTACTTTATAACCAATAGTACTTTAATGCAGTGCAAAGCACAGCCTTGCATATCTTTGCACCAGGAAGTTGCTCTACTGCTTTTATAATGGAATGTTCATTCATCCCCCAGTGGATTTTGTTGCACATCTATGAAAAGACATGGTCACAGATTTGTCCAAAAATCGTACATATTAATCATAGTGTCCTAACGAATACAATATTTGTATTCCCTTTTATTTTTCTCTTTTCATCTCTGCTACATCATACCATACATGTTCACATAGGTAAACAGTCTTAAATAATAGTGTTATTGAAGGAAGGAACTATTTTCTGTACAAAACATTTTTTGACTACAAGATATTGCACTTGGGTGTCAGGAAAGAATGGCTGTCCATGATGAAATGTGCACAGGTCAAAAGCTAAACATAGTAGAGAAGCTCAGTCACATAATGGGGCATTCACATCTGGGAGGTCTGCCCTTTCTATGAATAGCTGTGCACAGGGCAAATAATGATTGTAGTAGGGGCTTTGTCTTTGTCTTTTCCTCTGAATTAAAAGGGTGTCTTGTCCACTTAAAGGGAGATGCATTCCGTGAATACTTATACACAAGGTGAAGAATTGCACAGTAGCTGCTTTGCCACTTAGTAGGGCTTTGGAGTTTGCAGTGCATAGCAGGATGTATTCCACTTTACAGGGCTAGGTTGTCTCAAGGGAGTTGACTCTCCATGATGACTTCTCCACAAGGAGAAAGGTGTGCATAGTAAACACTTTGGCATCTGCTAGGGATTGGTAGCCTGGAAGCTAATTCTATGCCTTGCAAAGTCTAGTCCTCCTAATGGGGCTTGGATGTCTCAAGAAAGTGAGTTATTCACAAAGACTTCCTCCAAAAGGCAACAGGTGTGTGTAGTAGGCGCTTTGCCACCTAATAAGGCTCAGATGTCTGGAAGAAAATTATGTGCGTAGCAGGGTCTAGTCCCCTAAATGGGGCTTGGATGTCTCAAAGGAGTTTGCTCTCCGGTAAGACTTAGCCACAAGACAAATAGTGTGTGCAGTTGCAGCTTTGCCAACAAATAAGGCTTGGGTGTCTTCTGTGCATTGCAGGGTCTAGTCTTCTTATGGAGGGGAGCGGACCTTGGACTTATGAAAAAACCTGGCACAATGCAGTACAGATTTAAATGACTTGCACAAGGCTCAGCAAGTGGACGTTTTACATATGTGTCATCTCATTAGACAAATACACAAGAGAGTCATAGCATATTTGTAGCACTGGAAACTGATTCACTGAAGCAACTCAGTAAAATTTCCTATTGTCATATAAATAAACACAGACTTTCCTGTTAACATTTCCAGTGCTGCTTCACTGACCATGAAACCCACCATGCTTAGCTTGCATTATCAGCTGTTCCCTTTATGCCTTTTTAACACTTTTGGTTGGGTTATGTTCTGCTGAATGTGGTCAGCCTCTGATTTTTTTTTTACCTATTTCAAATAAATCTATTGATGGCGCAGTCCTGGAGAAGAAACATTTTAAAGTCATATTTAGTCCCTAACCCTAAAACCATTATCCCAGTTGAACACATAAGGATTACATTCTACATATCCTATCATAACGTTTGTTCACACAAAAGCAAACAAACCACTAACCCGAGTGCAAATGTATCCCAAAACACACATCTAACTCAGTACTCAAATTCCGGGGCACATGAGCAAATTTAGAACTCTATCTAAAATATAGGCAAACTGAATCATAATTCTACAGCTGACCTTAATAAAAACGATCCTTCCACATTAATTCAGCACACAACATCATTCTCCATTATAAACCTCAAAATCTTCAAAAATATGTCTTTGTACAATTTGATAGCTTTTTTTTTAAAAAAGAACTTTATTTGTGAATGTATACTCAACACAGTGGTTTACAGAATTCACAGCAAAAATGTAATACATCACGCTTTTCATTTTTCTCCCATGTTACAGATAGGGGGGGCGGAGCCCCGCCCCCTGGTCCGGTTCCATCCGGATTGGCATACAGCAAGAATGTCTCTGTTTCGATCAGGACGCAGTCCTAAACCCTCCCGCTCGCTCCCCAACTATCTCACCCCCACCCCCCAAACCCTGGCGCTCTCTCTCTCCTTTTGGTTTTGTTCGGTCTCCGCTCCCCAGCGCTATCCCTCCTCTGCCCGGATTATGTAGCAAGAGTTCTTCCGACCTCCACCATCCCGCCTCGGTGCCCTGTACAACCTACATTGTTCCCTCGGGGCTGTTATGTACTCATGTGTACAATTTGATAGCTGACTTACTTTCTCAAAACAATTTTCTTCCTCACAAAATCATCTTTGAGGGATAGAAGTGCTAACATTATGAACACTACAAGTGGTTCAGAAGAATTTAAATTATACAAAACAATCCTGAATGTACCACACCTACAGTAAATTATCAAATATATACATTCAGTACTCTCCTTGTTTTTAATTATTTTAAAAAAAACAAATGTCAGTTTTGCACAGTATATAAATAGTCTGTCAGGCAAAAGGAAACATAAACAATACAGAGACAATCCAGTGGGTGACTGTGGTGACCTTTCAAATGGAAACAAAATCAAAACAATAACATAGATTCCCTGTCCTTTTCCATTCTTTAACTCTAGCATGCGCTGTCTTTTAAATTTTTAGCTATAGTGCCCCTGGACATGAGACATTATCACGTTGACATTTCGAACCTGTAGATATGTGTGCCTGTAAATACTTCAGATAGGGTCTTCCTCAGGACAAAGCAGACTATTGACAGCCTATTTTAAAATGAAAATGTATCAGCTTTTAGTGTACTGTGCCATAAAATATTTACAGGTGTACCATCAGCCATACTCCATGAGTACTCACCTTTGTTGGTTAGTAATTCAAGAACATGAAACTACTCCTCCAAGGCAAGGTGGAGCTTGTCACAAAAACTTTATTGTTGAAGATCATCTGAAAAATTGTGAAATTACCCATATCAGTGATAGTGACCTTTGTGTATGTAACATATGCAAGGGACGCATATTGCGTACGTGAATAATCTAGCGAACACTTACCCATGTGCCCCATTTGTAAATCTATATTTGTGGTCCTTGCTGCTGCCCAATCCAATCCAGCACACCTGATATCTCATAAAATTCAGGATTATGAACAGAGCGTTTTAAAAGAAGTGATGTATTCAGTGAAGAGCAGGGATTACATCAAGTACAACACCGCAAAACTTGAGTGAGACAGTCTTGTGACCTTAAAAAATAATCAAGATATTGTTATAAAGGCAGCTGATAAGGGTGGTGCAAAAGTCATACAGAACACCACAGACTATATCAAAGTGATTCAGAAACAATTGGATGTCCAAGAGAGCTTTCTTAAAAGTGCAAGAGATCCAACATCAGAAATGTGGGAATTAATCCATGATCTGACCAAGAAAGGGGTGGAAGGGGGCTACTTCACAGAGCAGGAACAAGGTTCCTTAAATGAAAAAAGATCCTGTGTACCAACTATCTACACGTTACCTTAGGTACACACAGACCTTACACAACCACCAGGGTGACCTATTGTGTCAGACTGTGGGTCTATATTGGGGCCTATCAACAAGTACATTGACAGCTTCCTCAAGCCAATGGTAACATAGACTAGTTCATACATAAGATATACTATGCGTATTATAAAGCTGGTGGAAGGGCAACAGTTTGATGTGACAAAACAATTCTTGGTGACACTAGATGTTGTGTCTCTTTATACGTGCATTCCCAAAGAGGAAGCCTTACACGTCAAACAAAAAGTGCTTGATGGGAAGGAACGTCCGCATTGGGTACCCACAGAATTTCTGACAGAACTTTTTAGTGTGGGGATGAGGATGAACTACTTCCTCTTTCAAAATCAATACTTCATCCAATGTAAAGGAGTAGAGATGGGAGCTCGATTTACTCCCAGCTTGGTGAACCTCTAAATGGAATGGAATGAGAATGCACACATATATGATCATGAAAACCCTTTTCTGAACAACATTACTGTGTGGAAACATTTTATTGACAATGTCCTCATGATTTGAGCCGGGATGAATTGAGGCTCATTGACTTTTCAATGTGGATGAATGGTAGATCACCAGATATTCAATTTACTATGACATACCACAGAGACAAGATCAGTTTCCTGGACATATCCCTTAAAGTAGAGGACTCAATGATGTAAATGACTCTGTATAGAAAGTCAACTTAGAGGAATACACTACTCAAATATGATTCCCACCATCCTAGAAATCTGAGGGATAATCTCCTGTATGGGCAGTTCCTGAGGTTGAGATGAAACTGTTCATGTCGGATGGGCTTCTTCCAAGAAACTACCACTGTACTCCAGCGTCTGGGTGAACATAGCTATCCTAGGGGACTGCTAATACGGACTTGAAAAAGAGCATAGTATTTCCAGAGGGAGAACTTACTAGAAATCAAACCCAAAGAGGACACAATGAAACAATTAGTTTGTGTGAGTGACATCCTTCTACACTAAAACACTAAAAACACTAAAATTAACACGATCACGAAAATCATTATTAAATATTGAAATTTGGTCACTACAAAAATTGACATGCAAGAAAAGCCTCTTTTTGCACTCAGAAGGAATAAAAACATATTTGACCATGTGGTGCGTTTCTTCCAGAGAACAGAGTGAAGTTCTGACATGCGTGCACCATTGAATCTCCCCCCTCATGTGGGACATTTTAAGTGTGGACATTGTAAGGAATGTGAGCTCACTACTGAGGGTAAGAATTTTGACCACTCAGGGCAGACATATACAGTTCGGCACAATACAAACTGAAACACGAAGGAGGTCATATATGCGATAAAGTGTCCTTGCAACATGACATATGTAGGCCAAACAAAGCAAAAGATCAAGCAACGCGTTCTACAGCATTGTAGCCACATTAGATGCAGAACACAGGGAGCACCACTGGTGGAACATTTCCACCAACAGGAACATTAGATTGAAAGCTGGTGGTCATCAAGAAGGTAATACGTGACTCAAGAGGAGGCGACATTGAGTCCAAGCTCAGCACTAGGGAGTGTAGAGGGGACATTGAGTCCAAGCTCAGCACTAGGGAGTGTAAATGGATACATGTTTTGGTCTCAGCCAGCCAGGGCCTCAATGAAAGTGAGGAAACAAATAGACAGACTGGCCTCCTGCTGCACATCTGCACATATTATTCTATATCAATAGCATGGATATCATCCCCGTAGTTACACCATTAGAGGAAGATGGGATGGGAAGAGGGATGCACCATGGTACCTGGTCTGTGGTCCCTTATCTACACCATCCCTGAGCTTGGACCATGTACCTCACATACATGCAGCATGGTCTGTTAGATGGTCACCACAATAAGTGGGTGGAATCAGACCACACATTGCCTATGTTTTGAACTACACCGAGGTCATTCCTTACACATACTTGACACTACCACATACAAACAGCAGAGGGGGATGTATATGTACATCACTATTCATAGCACGACTGAGAACAATCCCCTTTTCTGTCCTTGTGTAGAACGTTTAAGGGTATCTGATAGTGGGGCTGGTCAGATATAACTAAATAGCTGCCACTTTCTTGTCACTGAGAGATAGAGGGAAGGACACCCTTGTGCCAGGCATTAGAAGGTCACTACCTTTTCAAACGTTGAGGTTAAACAGGGATCCTCGGGGGAGACCTGCAATTATACTTTGCTGGAAATGATTACGCTTATGGAAACAGGTTACAAGATGGCCACCGGCATTACATTATGTTATGTTATATTATGTTAACATTATTTGCTAATGCGTTCCACTTACCTGGGGGCATCTCAGTGCTGCTGCGGATCCTAACAGGAAGTACGTACCAGATGGATTTAGAATAGATAGGCATTTAGTAGTGTCCTAAATTTACAGTATGTTGCGGTGGATTGCAGGGTTAGGGGAAGGTCGTTCTAGTACCTTGGGGCAAGATAGGAGAAGGCCTTTCCCACAGTGTGTATTTAGCGGATCCGGGGGACACACAATAAGGCTTTGTCGCTGGATCTAAGATTGCCACGAGTGGCATAAGCTGTTATCTTTTTTTGAACATAAAGTGGGCCTTTGCGTTTTAAGGCATTGTACGTCAGGCAACAGATCTTAAAATGGGAATGGTTCTTCACTGATAGCCAATGCAGTTTCTTTAGCAAAGGCGTTGAGGGAGTTCCAGAAGGGCAGTTCAGAATAAGCCTGGCCCAGTGTTCTGGACCACCTGGAGTTTGGAGAGCAGTGATTCACTAGCTTCTGCCAAAAGAGCATTTTCATAGTCCAGTATACTGATCACCATGGCCTGGACCAGTCATCTTCGTTCGCTGTGGGGAGAAAGCAAGTGCTCATAGGAGCTTTGATCTGATCTTTCATCATTAACGCTTGATCTAGTTTTATCCCCAGATTCTTCTCAGTTTATTTTGGTACAGGGATAGCACCTAATTGGCGAGACCACCAGTTGCCCTCCCAGATGGAGGTGGTTTTTCCAAGCAGCATGATCTCCATCTTTACTGGTTTTAGCTGGAGACCTTTCTCACTCATCAAGTTGTAGATTGCTAGCATTCCTGATGCAAAACATTTTTTTGCTGTTATCAGGTCTAGGCCTAAAGTAAACATCAGCTGGTCGTCATCAGCATATGATATAATGTCAAAGCTAGAGTGCTCTGCAATCTTCGCTAACGGGGCCTTATAGATCTTGAACAAAGTGGGACTCAAGCATTAGCCCTACGGGACACCCTTGTCTAAGCTCATTTTACATGATGAGTGCGGGCCCAGGATGACAGTTTGCTGTCTTTCTGTCAGGAAATGCTAAAGCCACTTAGGTAGCACACCCTATAAACCGATTGCTTGCAGCCTTTCCAGGAGCCTTGGATGAGAGATGGTGTCAAAGGCTGCAGAGAGATCTAATAATATCCCTATCAATGGCATTCTTGCATCCACCACCAGTCTCAGTGAATAGGTTATGGACAAGAGTGCTGTCTCTGTGCTGTACCCTGGTCGGAAGCCATATTGTGAGGGATCAAGGATGTGGTTGAATTCAAGATAAGATGCCAGCTGCCTCTTTTATTAGGTCTTCAAGCTCTTTGCCCAGAAGAGGTAGCAAGGATATTGGGTGGTAGTTGCCGAGAGATTGTTGGTGCAGTGTTGCTTTTTTTAATATGAGCCGTACGCATGCTGCATTCCACTCTGTTGGAATATTGCCTGTTTTTATTGAGCAATTAAAGATCTCTTGGATCATTGGGCACAGCAGGTAACCAGAAGGGATAATATTTTAGGTGGGCAAAGATTCGGGGGGACCCAGACTTGGCTGCAGCCAAAGAGGTGTGTATTTCCTCTAATGTGAAAGGCTGAAAACTGTCGAGTGTTTAGAGGGTTGCTTTTGGCTGCTCTTCTTTAGAGATGGTGGTCTCTGTGTGCTGCATGGGAACAGCAGGGAATTTTGAGTAGATGTGGGAAATTTTCTCCTGGAAGAATTTGGCTAGAGAGTCACAGAGGTCCTGGGATTCTGCAAGAGATTGGTTGCACACTTGTGGGGAAAATAAATCCTGAATTATTCTAAAACGACTTTGGGGGAGTTGTCAGCTCATTCGATTTGATTAATGATAAAAGTCCACCTAGCAGATTTAATATTCTGATGATATCGAGACAGCACTTGTTAATACTGTTCCATGTCTTGAGGCTCTTTCCTTCTATGCCAGAGTCTCTCTAAAATCTTGCATTTAGTTTTTTCTTCGTTTAGTTTTGGCGTAAACCAAGGGGCTCATGGTCAGTGATATGTGAGACTGTGGTTTTTAAAGGGAATGGTTGCGTCCAGCGCTGCCGAAAGAGAAGAGTTAAAAGAGTTCAGCAATTCAGAGACCTCAGAGTTATCATTTTGGGTGAAAGACATTGCTAAAGGCCTCAGAAGTAAGTTTATGCCACGATCTATGTGCATCGCATCACGGTCTGTTGTTTGTAGTAATACCCAGGGACTGAGGGGGCTGAACCTCAAAAGTAATTAGAAAGTGATCAGTCCATGTAAGGGGAAAGGTGTCTTGCAGTACAGCTGTTCTATGTTGGAAAACATTAGGTCTAGTGTGTGACCAGCTATATGCATCAGGCCATTGACTCTTTGGGAGAGTTCTAATGTTTCGATATCTTTTAGAAGTTTCCTAACTTTAAGGTTGGTATGTTCTTCCCCATGGAAGTTAAAGTCGCCTAGAAGAAGAAATTTGTTGGAAGCTAGAACATGCAAGGCTACCTGTTCTATCAATAGCTGACTGAAGTTGGTCTTAGGCCCAGGGGGGAGGTAAATCAGAGCTCCATTCCAGCTATCCATTGCAGACACACTTATCTTAAAAATATCTAACTCTATGGAGTCATTGCTTGTGGTTAAGACCCATGTCACATTAATAGTGTTTTTGAAAGCTATGGCAATGCCTCCGCCCGTTTTTCCACCTCTACCGAGATGGATTCGTTTGTAGTTTTCAGGAATAGTTGCATAGTTGGAGGGGTTTAGCAATGTTTCTGTTAGGAAGCAAATATCCAGAGACTGGGAGGAGACCACATCCCATATCTTGTTAGAGTGCTTGGACAGTGACCTTACATTACAAAGAAGACTGTTTAGGCCATGCTTGGATGAAAAAGGTCTGGGTACTTTCCCCAGTGATATCCCAGTCTCCTGGTCACTTTGAAACTGACAGTTATAACAGGCCATCGGGCCTTCTAGGGTATGAGGATGCCGGTTGGAACAGGGAAACTGTGATGGCATGCTAGCATTGTTCGGTGCTCTCAGCAGGCTCTCAGCAGGTGTAAAGAGTCTGATGGGTAGTGAAGGCATGGAGAGGTCTGAATATTTACCTCAGAAGAGCCAGGGGTCCTGGCTCCTGGTGATGACCAGGTGCGGACGGGTTCAGACAGGCTTGCCTTTGGGGCGCCAGCAGCACACCAGCTGTGAGCGTCCGTCTAGGCAATAGCTTTTATGGCCAAGGATGCCGCAACCACTAGAGCGCTAACCACGCTTCCGACGGAAGTGAGGCCAGAGGCTTTCTCTGCTTAACCAGCGCAAGCTGTGGCAGACCGGAAAGCAAAATGGCACTGGATTCCAGTGCGGGGGAAACAAGGTGTGCAAAATAGTTTGTTCATGATTTTAGGTGAACGATATTAAAAACAGTGGGTTAAAAAATATGGCAACAAAACCTTGCTAAAGTTATATGCAGCACGTTATGCACGTCATGCGCAGGTTAGATTAGCGTTTAAAATACAAAGCACAAATACACATGTACAGAACTATTTCCAAAGCAAATGAATACTGCCTGGATGTCATAATGTGCTAATGTCACACGCTGAAACCTGAATTCGTATCAGTCTGGAGTTCATTGACCCAGCTGTTATATTGAGCCTTAAGTAGAAGGTGTAAGGGTGCACAATAGGAGAGAACCCTGAACTTGTATTAGTCTGGAGTTCACAGCCCCATCTGTTATCTGGATCCTTACGGAGAAGGTGTAAGGGTACCAAATAGAATGGTAAAAGCATGGCTAGGCCCAACTTGGTGGGGAGGGATAGAGATATTGACACTCATGCCAGGCACTGCTATCCATCTAAATGCACTTCAGTGATATGGTGATAACGCGACCTTGGATCTAAGATTTTAAAAATTGCTACATTTGATATAGCTATTTACAACATGTTCCAAGATGGCCGCCGTCATTACGTGTACAGGTGCTTGCTGTGTGACATGCAGACATCACATGCTGAACACTGAATTTGACTTTACTTTGGCAAATGCCCGCTCTGGCATCTGGCAGCAGAAAGGAGAGTAACTACTGATGCCCGATGTTTGAGGTGAGTGTAGTCCACGTATAGGAGGGCTCCCGGAGGTTATGGTATATCAGCGAGTGTATTAAATAGACTTATTTTCCCGCCAGAACTAACAGCGCACAGGGAGTTGCAGCCAATTCACCTGGACAATCCCAACTCATATTTGGATTGAGCAGCAGCAATGACCACAAGTTGGATTTCTCTACACTCTGGAGGTCAATGTATATGACCAGTGGGGTAAGTGTTATATTCAATATGTAATGTAAATGAATTTATATAGCGCAAATCACCACTGGTTTCTAAGCGCTTGCTTAGGGAACCCGTCCTGGTATTCCCCTGTGAGATAACCCCGGCAGGGTATCCGCAAGGTGAAAGCCAGGCATCCCACCGCGAGGGGCCGTTGTGGAGATTAAGCAAGCTATTGCCCAGAGTCGCAGAGTGTGAACCCATGAATCGAGTAGGCACCGGAGCGAGAATTGTCGAGTCCATGAACATTTTAGCACTCAAGACCCCACTGAGCCGGGAATTGAACCCTGGTCCCGGGCTGACCTCTGCTTCCAGGTCTGCCATCTCTAAACAGTGAGCCACACTTCTCCACTATATGTCCATGGTAATCAACTTGGCAATGCTTAGGACAATGATGGGAGGAGTATGCTCAGTTTTTTCACTCTCTCAACAGGAACGCAGTTGATAATTGGAACATAGCTGAGGCCATTTAAATACAGATTTATGAAAGGGGCACATGGGTAAGTGTTTGCTAGATTATTCACATACGCAATATGTGTCCCTTGTGTAGATTACATATACAAAGGTCACTGTCACTGAAATGCATAATTTCACCATTTTGCAGATTATCTTCAACAATAAAGTTTTTGTGACAAGTTCCATCCGGGCTCTGAAGAGTAGTTTCATGTTGTTGAATTACTAACCAACAAAGGTGACTACTAATGGAGTATAGCTGATCGTACACCTGTAAATATATTATCGCCCACCACACTAAAAGGATTTTCATTTTAAAATAAGCTGTCGCTCGTCTGCTTTGCCTGAGGAAGACCCTACCAGATGTATCTACAGACACACATATCTACATGGTTGAAAAGTCGATGTCATAATGTCTCCTATCCAGGTGCACTATAGCTAAAAATTTAAAAGACAGTGCATGCTAGAGTGAAAGAATGGAAAAGGACAGGGAATCTATGTTATTGTTTTGTTTGTTTTTGAATTTGAGAGGTCACTCATTAAACTTTTTTCTCTAGTCACCCACTGGATTGTCTGTATTATTTATGTTTTCTTTTGTCTGACAGCCCGTATTTATTTACTGTGCAAAACTGTGAAATTATTTTCTAAAAAAGCTAATTAAAAAAAAGTAATGCATTTATACTTTTGATAATTTATTGTAGGTGTGGTACATTCAGGATTGTATAGTATAAATTACAATTATTTTTGAAGAAATAGTTTGGTTCTAAAAAAGCACTCAACGGAACCACTTGTAGCTTTTTAATTTAATACCCAGGTTCGAAGGAAACATGGTGACCCCATTGATATTAATAAGATTATGAACACTGGCAAGTTGAAATTACTACCACTACACACACTAGTTGCTGGAAGGCCCTGAGCACTTAGAAATTGTGTACCAAGTAGTTGGCTGCTAAAACATTGAACTCGCTTCTTTTTAAAACGAAATTTTAAATCTTACCTTACAGCAGATGTGTTGAAGCTTTTTACTGTGTTAATACTGTGTTCTCAACTTTGTTCTACCTTCGGCTCCCACTTCCGGGTTGAGACACCTAGAGCCGCAATTTTGGGAGAGTGCGAGCTCTAGTGGTTGAGAAGGGTGGGGTTTAAAAATGCACGCTGCACGATCGGCTGTTGCCCTGAGCACTTAGAAATTGTGTACCATGTACTTGGCTGCTAAAACCTTGAACTTGCTTTTTTTTTTAAAAGGACATTTTAGATCTTACCTTTACACTAGAGGTGTTGAAACTTTTTACTGTGTTAATATTGTGTTCTTAACTTAGTTCTACCTTCCGCTCCCACTTCTGGGTTGAGCCACCTAGAGCCTGCATTTTGGGAGTGTGCGATATCTAGTCATTGAGAAAGACGGGGTTTAAAAATGCACGCTGCGCTAGTGTGCATCGGATGCTTGCAACAGGCGCACGACTGGTGCGCCGAAGGCACACCTAAGGCAAGACCATCTGCACCCATCAAAGTCCCGGAGGCAGCCAGTGGCAGCCACCATGCTGGTGATTCTATCCAAAACAGTGTTATCGCTATTCAGTATAATAGAAAGGAGTTGCTGTCCCTTAATGTTCTTAACTGTAGAGGCTGTACGCGTTGGGATGCCGCAATGGACAGCTCCTACACTTGTGAAAAGTGTAAGCTAGTACTTTTCCAGTTCCCCCTTTCATCTGTTGATAAGTTCAGGGGTGGGAGGGTTGCCAGTTACTATTAAGGCTGCACTCATAAATGCTCGCTCAATGTCTCTACACTGTCAGGATATTTTCGAGCTACTCAGTGATGCGTCTCTTGATCTACTCTTCTTAACTGAAACATGGCTCACTCCATCCTCTAGTCCAGTTATTAAAATGTCCATCCCCAACGGCTTCAAATTATTTTGTGCCGATCAAATGTATGTGCCTGGGGGAGTGTGGGCGTGGTATTAAAAGAGGAATGGGAGTGTCAATTCAATGAATTGACAAATTCTCCTGATGTTGAAGCCTTGGATTTCTGAATAAAAAATGTTCCCCACTATTTTCTGGGTGGGATCGTGCTTTACCGTCCTCCTGGCCCCTTAGGCCCCTTTCCTATGTTGTTGGACACCCGGATCATGGCCAGAGCTGTGCTTTATTTGCACTTTTTGCTTCTCGGGGACTGTAATATACATATGGATGATTTGGATGGGAATGAGACGTGTGATTTTTTAGCTCGGTTGCATGTGACCCAACTTAAACAATATGTATCCTTCCCAAACCTTAGTGGAGGCCAATCGTTAGATTTAATCTGTTCCAGTTTGCCACTGCTTCGTGACCTTCCCGCAGCCAGTCATCTGGTCAGATCACTATTTGATCTCCTTCTCCTGGAGCGCTGCCAAGTGTCTCTCCTCTTGTAGGCCACGTTGTGCTTTTATGCCCAGTGCACCTCATAAAATTGATCCAGCTACTTTTTGCATAGCTCTGACTGAATGTCAGAAGCAGCTCCCAGCGGATTTCGACCTGGCCCTTCTGCAGTTCAACACTTGAATTGAGAAGGTAGTCTGTGATCTCACTCCGCAAGTTACACCTAGATGCCATAATGCGCCTCTGTCCAAACCCAGGTTCACGCCCCTGCTGAAAGCTCAGAAACAGCAGTGTAAAAGGCTGGAAAGAAAATGGAGGCAGAACTGTAGTGTAGATGCCATGACAGAATTGAAAAAAGCCCAAAAATCCTATTATCAGCGATTGTATCGGCTAAACGCTCTTTTTATGCCGATCCTATCGCTATGTCGGGTAATAATGCTAAGGAATTATTTAACATTGTTAAAAGTTTTCTTACCCCAAAAGCGATGAACAATGCCCACACCCCTTCTCTTTCCTGGTGCGAAGAGCTTTCTGACTTTTTTATGAATAAAGTTAGGTCTCTTCAATTGCTTTTTACTTTTTAACTTGTTTTTATCAGCATTTATGAAAAACCATAGTGCAGTACTCAGTATTAAAATTGACCATGTGTCGCAAAGTTACACAACAGAGGTCTAATCTGGAGCCTGTGGTCATCATACAAGATCTAGTATTGCCGTCTGAACAGTTCCATCAGGTTAGCTTCAGGGACATTTCATATCATAATAGACTATAATGCTAGGAAAGAACAGTGACTTACAGGCGAGTCTCTCATGCGGGCTTCGTGATGCCACTGCGGTCATGTGACAGTGATCAATTTGCCTAGGCACAGGGCTGATTGTTACCTCTTGAACGCTCAGTTTCAAGGCGATTCAATTCAGATCTGCATATAAGCATTGCCAGGGAAGCTGAAAACTGTATTTCGATAATAAAAACCAATAAAGGGAGAAAGGGAAAGGTAAAGAAAGAGAAGAGGGAGGAGAGAAGGGAATTGAAGGTGTGGTGGGGGTGAGGAGGATTTGACGCTGCGCTGGAGGCAACACACAAAAGTGAAGGCGCTGCTGCGGCAAGGGCCGCATGTCGTCACTAATGACATGTGGGAGGGGATCAAATGCAGCTACCGCAGCAAGGGTGCCAGGGGTTTCGGGCTCCAGGACTTGGTGAGTATCTAGGGGTGCAGTGTAAGTTAATCAGCCAGTGGGATTCCAGAGACAGTCTGGGTCGGTAGGATAAACAGCATCTGCAAAAAGGTGTAGGGCCCGCAAACTAGGTGGCTGCAATCTAGCATGCTCCAATCAGCTGAAGTCATCCCTCAGTGGTTTCCACAGTTTGGTATATTTGTTGTCTTGGAGCTATATGCGCGCTGTGAGCAGCTCCATTGCCATTGTGTGCCACAAGCAGGTGAACCATACATTGATCAAAGGCGTTTCTGCCTTTTTCCAATAAAGAGCGATGGTCTGTTTAGCAGCACCAAGCATGTGGAGACTTAGGTGCGGATTACGGTGGGTCATGGCTCTTAGGCCCAGATCAATCGTGAGTGGGTTTTCGGGGACTGTGTAGTCTAGTAGCAGCTTGATATGGCTGAGAAATTACTTACAGTAAGTAGTCAAGAGTGGCCACGACCACCAAATGTGTATGAAATCTCCCAGGGTGTTAGTGCAGCGCCAACAAGGGAGCGAGGAGGCAGGAACATTTTATGTAGCCTGTGAGGGGTATAGTACCATTGTGTCATTACCTTGTAAGTGGACTCCTGTTGGGGGATGCTATGAAAGGTCTTTGAGACGTTGCGTAAGAGGCGTTCCCATTGAGTGAGTGCAATGTCAGTGACTGCCACCGCTGTTGATAGAGGTGGGGGTTGGGGAGTTGTGAAAGCTGAAGAAATTGATATGTGCTAGATATTAATCTCCTAGAGTTATCGAATGTATGGACCAGCCGTTCAAACAAGGTGAAAGGTCATGTGGCCGCTTGAGATAGGGAGTACGATTTGCAAAAAGGGGGTGGTGATGAACAGAGTGTCTGAGTTAAACAGACCACTCTTACCCAGTCCAAAGATCAGGGCTTGATCCATCACCGTTATTTATCTCACTGCCCCATCCCAGTTCAGAACCTGGCTATATGCAAATCAGTCTGTCCCTGGCCCAGTGCATCATGGGAACAGGGCAGACTAAACTACCAAGCCAATTCTTCACCAGAAAGGAGACAAGCTACCGGGGACCGGTTTCTGGCATTTCAGCCTTCTTCGGCCCGGCTTGCTTGAATCCTGATGGAGCAGTGAGAAAGGGACTCATGTCTGAGTATACCCTGCCACACCTATAGTGGCCAAAAACGATTTGCAAAAAGGGGGTGGTGATGAACAGAGTGTCTGAGTTAAACAGACCACTCTTACCCAGTCCAAAGATCAGGGCTTGATCCATCACCGTTATTTATCTCACTGCCCCATCCCAGTTCAGAACCTGGCTATATGCAAATCAGTCTGTCCCTGGCCCAGTGCATCATGGGAACAGGGCAGACTAAACTACCAAGCCAATTCTTCACCAGAAAGGAGACAAGCTACCGGGGACCGGTTTCTGGCATTTCAGCCTTCTTCGGCCCGGCTTGCTTGAATCCTGATGGGGCAGTGAGAAAGGGACTCATGTCTGAGTATACCCTGCCACACCTATAGTGGCCAAAAACGATTTGCAAAAAGGGGGTGGTGATGAACAGAGTGTCTGAGTTAAACAGACCACTCTTACCCAGTCCAAAGATCAGGGCTTGATCCATCACCGTTATTTATCTCACTGCCCCATCCCAGTTCAGAACCTGGCTATATGCAAATCAGTCTGTCCCTGGCCCAGTGCATCATGGGAACAGGGCAGACTAAACTACCAAGCCAATTCTTCACCAGAAAGGAGACAAGCTACCGGGGACCGGTTTCTGGCATTTCAGCCTTCTTCGGCCCGGCTTGCTTGAATCCTGATGGAGCAGTGAGAAAGGGACTCATGTCTGAGTATACCCTGCCACACCTGAGATAGGGAGTATGCCTGTATCCAATGATGAAGTTGGATATATTGGAACCTTGTACCCTCCGACAGCTGTAAGTCCCGCTTGCATTGTTAAAAAGTTCTAATAGCATCCCCTACGAAGCGGTCCCGAATTGGTCTACATCCCCCCTCCGTCCACTAAGAAAAGGAAGGTGGGCGAAGAGCAGGTGGGGAGTGAGGGTTGCAAGTGATTGGAGTGTGTGGAGACGGAAAGGAGGTGAGACCTCTGTGCATAGCCAATTTGTCTCGAGTACCGTCCTGGTAGGGCATACTTCAGAGAGAGAGCCATGCATGGTCCCAGATAAGTGTGGGTGAATTTTGCGAAATTGCGATACGCGAATTCAGGCGAAAACACTGTTGTGGTTCACAAAATCCATGAACTTTCGTGAGTTTGCAGATTTTTTTATTTTTGCGAGTTCGCGGGATTTTTTTTCACCGTGGCTGCCGCAAAGTTACCCATGCGGTTGTATAAGGGCGCGGACATCTTGTTTTCACTGTTTGTGTTCCGTATTTCCATTTACGGTCGCTAGTTGCATGCTCACGTTGCGCATTTCCTTTTCCGGGTCGCAGTTGCGTGTGCGTGTTTGCGTCCCTTTTTGCGAGCTCGTGAGGAAAATATCGCGCAAACTTACCCACGTGGTTGCAATGGGCGCGGCCATCTTGTTTTTCATTCAGTTCTATGGTTCTGGGCATGCCTTTTCTATCCTGCTACAATCTTTGTAATCCTTTCTTTGTTTGAAGTTTTTAAAATCTCTTTTACTCATTTTCTATCTCTCTATTTTTGTACATCTATATTTTGAATTTTTTTCTACTTTACGTTACTTTAATAACTACTTTTTTTAACTCTCTCTTTTCTTTTATTTACTTTTTTTTCCCTATTCTTTCCTATTTTTCCTTTCTTTCACCCAGGGCCATGGCAAAGGGAGCCGACAAGTCCAGGGGGAAGAGTCCCACACCCGTTAGCCGGCTCCCTTGCAGGCTTATTTTGTGTCTGTAAGTCCCTTGGAAATCTTCAGCGTGGTGGAGGTGGCCGCACTGGTCTTCTTTGTGCAGCGCCACCTCCCCAAGACCATCGCGGCAGGCCCGTACCGGGTACGGCCTCCGGGAGCGTCGCCAGCTATGGCGCAAGGTGTGCCGGGCCATGTATGAGGAGTCAGGTGTCCGGCGCACCTACAACCACATGACGCACAGGTGATCTGACATACTGGACTGGGAACAAGACCTGCTTGACCAGCTTGGCGTTGAGATCCCTGGGCTTGGTGAGTACTAGTAGCTATTTAATAACTACTTTGTTTTCTTCTGCTCTGTGTTATATTGCAACTATATGTTTTTTCCGAAGAGCAAGAATGCTGCCGATTACATTGCAGGTAAATTATGTTTCAAAAGCTTCTGTGATTGCAGGTGCTCGCCTGCTCAGTGGCGGTGCTACTATGCTTACTTGTTTTCAAATTTGTGCTCATTGGGCCTATGTGATTATGTATGAGTGTACTTTACAGAACTGCGTAATGCTAGAGACTAGAGACTCAATTCCAGTCCTACCTTTGTACTCCTGCCATTAAAAAGAGATAGTGGTGGGGGATTGATAGGTTGAGTATATTATGACTTGTTATTTAGCAGGGAATTTTTCAGTGGTCTGCAATTATGACGGACTGTGTCTGTCACTTTGCGTGCTGCTGAATGCTGCCAGTCCTAGTAGAACCTTTTTGTAGTTCGTTTAGTGAGTTACATAACTTTCCAAGTAGACGGTCCGCGAATCCAGCAATACTAATATCCTAGTAGACCACATCAGATAGGTGAATAAATTTAGTGCAATTGTTGTTTATTTCCCCCAAATAATTTGTTATTTTTTTTTTTAAATGTTTGATTTTGTTGACAACAATCATCCATGTTTGTGTCTTTCTTTCATGTACATCAGCACCTCCCAGGGGCAAGAGGACAAGGGTGGCAGCGGAGCTGGTGGAGAAGGAAGGCCAGGATCGGTCCGCCGAGGGCTCTTCTGCTGGCCCCAGTAAGTTTTCCTGTTAATATTAATAATTATACTTCCCTAACTTTTACAGCACCTGTTTATTCCAAACGTTCATCATAATTCTATTTTTTCCTAAATTGTCTTTGATCTTCTTGTAGTCTGTTTCTAAATTCTTATCCTGCCTCTGCTATGACTCTCTGTGCTACTACTATTTATTATTATTAGTCTGTCTGTGTGGCTAGCTAAGCTTGCACAGTTGGCAAAAGGTGTTAAACAAAACGCCTATTCAGTAATAGCTCTAGGCACTGAGTGCAGTCCTCTGGGTTGTCCATAATATCTATTGAAGTCTTCTTAATGTTTATGCTTTGACAATTCCAACAATAAAATGTCAATGGCCACCAAGAATAAGATACTAGTTTACTTTTCAATTGGATAGGAGGACACGCTACTACTGTTGCAGGGACTATTCTGCACATACAGAACTATGGACAAGAAATAGGGCATTGGTGATAATAGGCCCAGTTAAACTTTTCACATACCTCAGTCATAACAGACGTTGAACCCCAAATCTCCTTACTGACTAGCTAGTGTGTCAGAGACATTATTTAGCTTCCGAATGCAGCGATGATCCCCAATGATTATACAACCCAGAACATAAGACTACGGAGTCAGAGTCCCAACCTCTCAGAGTCACGGAATCATGCTTGCAAATCGCAAACCCTTTTGCTCACTCACTCATGACCAAAAACCACAGAGTCTATGTAAGTTTTAAAGCTTTATTAAAAGTAAAACAACTAGCTCCGTGTGTACTCTGTATATTTATTTTCAATTGTGCATTATATAAACACATTTATTAAAATCAACTTCATAGAAGAGAAACAGTGAACTCATGAAAACTGAACAGTGGCTGATTTACACATTAATTGTGGGAGACCCCTTACCTGGTTGGAACTTAAAGTACTGTTGGTGATGATGATGAGTAACATATTGCTCTTGTTCGTAAATGTAAATGTGTTTTTATTTATATAGCGCCTTCTACCCAGAGGTCTCGTAGCGCTGTATTCATACCGCTGTGGAACCCTTCCTGGCTTTCCTGTGAGATGTCCACTCCTGGGCACCCCCAAGTTGAAGCCAGGCATCCAAGCGCTGCTGGGGCCGTTGTGGAGATTAAGCAAGCTATTGCCCAGAGTCACAGAGTGGGACCCATGATTAGACTAGGCACCAAGGCGAGAATTATCAGGTCCGGGGAGATTGAGTCCAAGAGCCACCGAGGTGTGAATTGAACCCTGGTCCCAGGCCAGATCTCTGCATCAGGGTCTGCTGCTCTAACAATTGAGCCACGCTTCGTAGAAGGGAATCTTCTGTCTGTTATGAGAAAAATGGTGCGTGTTAAAAAGCAAGCATTCATCAGTTGTGCCAAAAAGTGTAGCATGTTATGGCTAAGCATAAATAAAAACACCCTCACCTTCCGAACGGGGAATTTTTAGTTTAGACTAGAGAGTCACAAATAATTGAATTTGTTTATGTAGTAAAAAATGTTTTTATTCCTAGACAAAATAGGAAGTGGTGTATATGGCATCTAAAAATATGAAATGTATTTTCTAGGCGGAACACCATCGGCACAGACCACCACCAGTGCCAGGGCCAGCAAAGAGGTGGTCACTCCAGGGACGGATGCGGTGCCACCAGTGCCAGCAGGAACTGCTCTGGGGGATGCCTCGGTAGTGGCGGACAGTGGTAAGCTATTATATTCCTTATTTATTGAGATTGCAGAGTAGGCTCGCTGCAGGGTTGTATGTTGTACAGTACAAGTACACTTTACTGTTAAGAAGACTTACAAATTTAGAACTACGTTTTTGTCAACCAGGTAGAAGACAGTCACCCTTGACTTCGCATTAGCAATAGCATTAGCGGCGGGAGTTGACGAGTAACCAATGGCCTCCTCTAAATTTGACTTCAACTCAGCTGTGAAAGTTTTATCGAGAAGCCAAGTCAGATCAGAGATGAACTTGATGGATGGGATGATCGAAAAGGGAAAGAAGGGTGGAAGGAAGGAGGAAGGACGAGCGAGTTAAATTAATGACTAGCAAAGAATGATACGTGTTTTTGAATGCAGGCAGAGGTGGCTATTAGGAATCTGATGCATGGCCGGTTGAAGCAAGGATGGGTGGAACGAGAAAGAAAAGAGGACTGCCTGGGTGGGTAAAACAGAGACTGTATGTGTGCGCAATATATCCTATGGGTCAAATTCAAATGCAAGTCAAGCACGGATGCATGGGTGGGGGGTTACAAAACAAAAAAGGGTGTTTGTCGGTGAGAAAAAGTAAGGTTTTTCCAGTTGAGACATTAAGAAGAATGATTAACATTTACTTTGAATGAATGGATGCCTGGATGGTATCTTCCTCATAGATAGCATAGGTGTATGTAGAGTAGACAGAGTAGATTTGTCACTGGATGAAGAGTGTTAGTTTGAAGAACATGTAACACCGCACATCCATGCCAGAGTAGCAAAGCCGAGAAAAGTAGAAGTTGTAATTTTTCAGAATACTCCCTTGACTAACAGTAGTTTGCAAGCACAGCAATTATTGTGTATCTATATTGTATAGTTCACATTATCAAGTCAAGTCACAAGTGCCTTCCTCCGGCGATTACGTGGACCACTCACTACCTATGTCAATAATTTTTTTTCAACTCTGTCATTAATGTGTGGCCTATCGGTGTTCACTGAATCAATATAAATAAAGCACCTACAGTCATCCCTTATGTAAGCAAATATCATGTGAAGGGATATATGATCATATTATCTTCATTTTCCTTTTGTAGTAGTCAGGGGCAGGGCAGGGTGAAAGTTAAATTAATTGAGCAGTAGCCCTTATTGTAACAGAGTATGGCCAGTGCCACCCATAATAGAAAAGTAAGAGCTTCCCCACCTGCATGTACTGGTAACAGTAATGCAAGTCTGCGCCATCATGGCTTGCGTCTGTTTTTCTTGGGTGCAAGCTGACTGCGTGGGCTTTATGCCGGCTTCCACAAGTTTAGGTACTAGTTTTGCTAAACAAGAGAGAAGAAGAAGACTGGTGTACTGTCTGAGTCTAATGTACTGAGTCCATAGTGCTAGTAGAATTCCTGAAACTCCCACTAATGTTAGAGCAGAGGCCGACGAAGTGGGAGGTTAGATAGATATATGCCACAAATGTTATGTACTGTGCTTGCAAGTTGCTAGTGCTACTGTGACACAACTTTCTGTTGAATTATTTTGTTTTAATCTTAAAGAGTATTGGTTACAGTATTATTTTCTTTCTTCATATAGATACTCCTTGTAAACCATCAAGGAAGGAGTTGGCTATACGGGCCAGGCGCCGGAAGCTGGAGGCAATTGTCACCAAATATCGGCGGCTGGTGGCTCAGGAGGAGGAGGAGTCGTCTCAGTCAACAACAGCTGCATCCTCCTCCACTGCCCCTGGGTCACACAGCCAGCGCAATCCTCCAACGGTACGGCTCCATGGTCCGGCAGCCACCCGCCGCCGCCGAGCAGCTCAACCAACAGCTGCCCCCCACAGTACCTGCAAGGTGCGTGTGCACCGCCTAACCCTGCGAGTGGCCTACCTTGAGCAAGAGGTGGAGATGCAGTCCTGCTCAAGGCCCTCCGGAGAGAGCTACAGGACCACCTGGCCACAGGACACCGCCGGCCAAAGTAGAGACTGTCCATTGCCTCTTTTTTAAAGACTTTTGGGGGGGTTGGGATGTGAGCGTTGGGGTTTTTGAAATTTTGGGGACATTTCATGGACATTGGTTGGGGATAGGGAGGGGGGTGGGTCAGGTCTTGTGGGATAGTTTATTTTTGTTAGGGTCAAAATAATTATTTATTTTCTACTTAAACATAACATACACATTTTTACTGTTTTGTGGGGGAGGCAGGGGGGTTAACTGTATGTTTGTTTTTCTGAAACTTAACTGGCTGGTTGATTCAAATTGTGTAAGTAATTGCCCAAATTTGTAGAAAGGTGCCACTGACAGAGTTAGTGAATTCAATTGTCCCACTACTTTACTAGTACTACCATCAGTCTCTCCTCTCCTCTCACTCTATTATTCTTCCTCCCCCAAAATGCTTATCTTACCTGTGATTCGTGTTTGAGTATAGGGCTAGGCACAGGGCTGGCTGCTTGGCAAATGGCGATTAAGGTTCGCTATGGAATCCTGGATGGATGAAATGGCATTGTTGTGGTGGTAGTAGTAGTAGTACACACTGGCAGTAGCAGCATATGAAAAGAAAGGAAATGAAACATTGAGTGGCCTGAGAGGAGCATTAGGACAGTACGATAGTATAGTACACAAAAACAGTGCCATTGTAGCCTAAGCAATGCTAAAGTATTCAATCAAAAGTTAACTACTAGTTGCGTGGATTATGGCTACTACAAGAACTAGTACTGAAGGACACAGCAGCGTAAGCCTTAGTCACTTGTAGGAGGATGTTGTTGATGATGAATCCATTTGATGGCGGACCTGAAATTCTGAATTGATTTGCAAATGCTCATGGGTGTGTGTCAAGCAGAATAAGAATATATCCTCGGATTCCTTGACCTGCCTTGAAATTGATTTTCTGTTGCTTTTGACCTTATCCTGCCCAGCAAGCGTGTGGAATTATTGGTGTCATTTAGTCACACCTCAATGAAAACCACACAGCCCGGGCGAAGAGGGTTAGAGTTTGAAAAATGGATGGGAATGGGGGTTTTTGGGAATGTTTTTTGGAGAGAGAAAAAAAAACACAGCATGTACAAACAACAAATGAAGAAAAAAAAATCTTTGGATACGAAGATATCCATAAATCTTTTAAGGGACATAAAGGAAGTGCATGCATGAAGTTGTTTGCTAAATGGATGGTTAGGTTACTGAAAAGTAGTACTTACTACAACTTACTAACTAGTACTAAACAATTAGACAGTACAGGGCTGCAGTAATTATGCAATTTCACTTCCCTATCTGCCCTCAGAGAGAATAAACACTTAGTAGTACATTACATTAGTTTTAAAGATAGCAAAGAAACGTATCAAATAACTGTAGGGATGAATTTGAAGCAGAGAGCAAACGCACAGAGCCGGACTCATAGAAGTTCACAACAATAACATTATTTAAAAGATAAGGACATGTGAAGTGAATACTTTAACTGTATGTTGTAGTTGTCCTGGTCAAATTGGGAAGGTGCATGCATCCAGCCATTCCTCTTATTCGTGGTACTCCTCCATTCCATAGGGCGCTCCGTCGATCAATCTTGGTGACCACACTGTCCACTGCCTGCCTGGCGGATGCGGAATTGTTGATTGCTATGGTAAGCCTGAATTAATGTTTTTCCCATCGCACAGTGTAAGTGCAAGCCTGTATTGTTGATGGAAAAACAGAAAGGGATATTAAAACACCCCGGAGGAAAAATATAAGGTACGGTGTGTAGTGCAAAAATAACACTTTCACTTTCACTTTCACAGGCGACAGTATTACATACATGCATCATTTCTAAAGTGCCTACTCTGAGTCTCCGTTTCAAGGATAATAATTAGCACACGGTAGGCCAGGGCCATGCAGACGGTCAAGGCAGGGACCACTGAGTGAACCAACCTCCAGGTAGCATACCTCTTTGACACAGACAGACAAAGCAGATCTAATTTTATACAGCAAGCCACATAGCCGCAATTTTACATGAACCGCTGTCTGGACTCTGGCATAACACTAAACTGGCTCGACCACTCCATACCACAACTAGACAGACATGTAGTTCTGCTGTGGTTGTTGTGACTTGTTTGCCCATTTGCCACTCACGAAATGGCCATAGTTCTTCTGTAAATCGACGATGATGATCCATCCATCCCAGTAAGTGACTGTAAAGATATTATGTAACGTTGGTCATCATGACTCATCATCATCATGGTGTTGGCAAACTCAATGTTGTTCATGCAGTCACAGTCTACACACAGTGAGTCCAAGAATATTTTCCATATTAAAAAATGCAACGTAGTGGCCCCTGCAGTCAAAGTACAATTTGTATTAAACATGGTAAACAGAGTAGACTTGAGTTACATTTAGTGCGTAAAAGATTAAATAATAACAGAACACATAGGATTAATTTCATGCACAACAAACAAACATCAATTGCTTTCATCAGAGCCAGACAGCCAGTGTTGTCCATTGCATGCCATCTCATCATTCATTACCTTTTTGTCAGTATCTTATTCTTAAGTGAAGGGCCACAGGGCAGCCTCTCGTGTCAATTTCAGAAGTAACAGTTAGCATAGTCAGTCATTCCAGTCTCACTTCTTTTGAGGGGACCCGTCTACGCAGCGACAGTTTCTTGATTCTGCGTAATCCGTCCATCTTCCTTGAGGGAAATAGTTAGGGGGAGTCAGGATGAGGAGGATAGAAGAGCATGA
Source organism: Lissotriton vulgaris (assembly GCF_964263255.1). Taxonomy (NCBI): domain Eukaryota; kingdom Metazoa; phylum Chordata; class Amphibia; order Caudata; family Salamandridae; genus Lissotriton; species Lissotriton vulgaris. The sequence goes on from NC_141691.1 coordinate 423,072,275, forward strand.
CTGAGTTGTGAACTTGTGAACTTCAGGAATGCAGACAGCGGCACCTTCAGTATGGAAATAAGACGAAGACAGTGCTGCTGATGGATTTGTTGTGATTAGAGTTTTGTTGTGCTAAATGTTGCGAAACAAAGAAAGACACACAGAAATAAAAGTGAATAAGGGCGAAAAAAAAAGTAAGTATTTCAAGCCTAGGTGTCAGGGAAGTAGAGCTCATCCTCAAACTATGTGAATTGAAACAGGAGTAGGTCAGCTAGGAGGGAAGAACTTCCGTCACCTAAGTCGGTGTCCTCTTCTTCCTGCGTGGATTCACATATTTTGTAATCTGGTGGTATGCAGTGTTGATTCATCTTGATCATTGTTAACCTCTCCACATTTTTGGGCAAGAGGCGGGTCCTTTTTGAAGTTACAATGGCACCAGCAGCACTGAAAACACGTTCAGAAGACACGCATGTGAGTGGGCAAGCCAAATAATTTATAGCCAGCTTGGTGATCAGTGGCCATTTAGGCATTTTCCCATACCAATACACCAATGGGTTCTGATCAAATAATACCTCTGTTGGGTCATCCAGATAGGCCTGCACCATCCACTCAAGGTCCTCCAGGGGTGCTCATCTTTGCGTACCATCTGTTGCCTTTGCATCTACACTGGAATGAGCAAACCCTTGATGAGTTATCCAATCCGCTTCCAACAATATTATGGCTGGGCCTGGTGCAGGTGATGATGATACGGTTGCTGGTGTCAGTAACGGCTCTGAGGAAAAGTGACTGCCTCCGGCCACAGAATTGGACCTTGACGCCGGATGGCCTGCTGCTTCAGTAGTACTTGTGGTGGTTCCTTCAATTTCCTGCCGCTCTTTTTTTAACCGAGTGGCTGACAGAGCTAGCCAATGTTTGTACTTGGAAACATCTGCTTCAGAAAAGGAATGAATGTATTGCTGGCCAGTGCCTTTTTGTACCATGGATCCAGAATAGTAACACAAATGTAATGTTGTTCTGAATGTATTGCTTTCAGCCATGCATTGTCAACTAGGCGGCTTAATAAGCTCTCCGCCAACTGATATGTGTCTTGTTTTTCAGCATCAACTCGGAACGTTGAAGACACCGCCTTCAGTTGGTGCTCTAGCATGCGCAACAATGGGATAACTTTGCCCAAAGTACTGTCCTCCCTGCTGACTTCACGTGTGAAGACCTCAAAAGGACGAAGCATGTCTGTCAGGCTTTTAACTAGGTCCCATTCCTCCACCTCTAGCCTCATGTCTTTCATAGAATCAGCCCATGTGTGAAAGACATACTCATTGATTACCAAGTACTGCTCAAACAGACACTCAAGCATGTAGGAGGTTGAGTTCCAACGTGTTGCCACCTCCTGGATGAGTCTTCTGACTGGCACTCTACGGTCACGTTGAATGATCCTCAGCTGCTTCCGGGCCTTAAAAAAATGGCTGAAATGTGTGCAGATTCTTCAGCAGATGGTCAGTAACTTCCTGACTGTGTTTTCTTTTTTCAAGAAATCTTGAACAATAATGTTAATGCTGTGCTCCAAACACGACACTCTGAAATAGCCACAATCAGCCATGGCCTTAACTATATTACTGCCATTATCCGTGGAAAAATAACCCATCATGCGCCTTCTTGGCTGCAGCCATTCAAAGACCTTACTGTTAAACTCCTCCAAAATGTTTACAGCAGTATGAGATTTTTCTATGGCAAACATGGCTACTGTTGCATGTTTCCGAGTAGCTTGACAAATTGTGACACAATCAACACCTTCAGCTATCTTCTCTCTAACCCCCGCAAAAGAGACCCAGTGTGCAGTGATGCATATGTAATCAACGGCTTGGCAACTGGTCCACACGTCTGTTGTCAGGTAGATAGTGTAATCAGCACTCTTCTGCAAAGCTGCCCCAATCACATCCAGCACATCTTGATGTAGTGCAGCTGTGTGTACTCTGGAAAAATAGGACCGACTAGGAACCAGCTAGGAACCTTCCATTTAGGGCAGACTGTTGCCACAAATTCTAGAAAACCCAACCCTTCCACGAAAGAAAAAGGTCCAGCTCTAACATTTTAGCCAGCATTGCATTATACAGACGTACTGTTGGGTGGTTGCGTTCAAATGGCGCCTCCGACCAAAACATGCTTTTAATGGTGGTCTGGACCGTTTTCATATGTGATGATGATCCAGACTTCTTCAACCCAGTTAGAATCATTGATGTACTTTTTCGCATTGGTGTCTCTATCTGACTCTTGCTGTGCCACCTAGATGTTGCTGGGGTAGAGGGTGTGGGTGCTACCACTGCGGTGCTGCTGCCAGGGGAACTGTATACACCAGAAAAAAATTCTCTTGCTTCTTCACCTCCCCCTTCACGATCAGCTCCTCGTCATCAGATGCAATATCAAAGGCTACATTTGGATTTCTACTTTTGACTTTCCGGATGTTACTTAGGTGCGCCTCCCACTGGATGCTGTGGTGTTTTTGGAGATGACCTCTCTGGCCTCCGGTACCATAGTTGGTACCAAGCTTACTCCGACTAACTACTTGTTTACAAACAAAACAAATAACTTGGTTTTCCGCCTTTTTGCTAATACTAAAGAAGTCCCAAACTGGGGAGTTGAGATTTCTGGTGGTGGTTGAGGTGCCACTTTCAATGCCAGATGAAGTAGAGGATGGGCGTGGTGGAATTTGACTCTGTTGTGCACTTACAGCACCACTACTTGAGGTAATGGAGGTCGAGCTGGATGGAGGTCCCTGCCGGCCCATCTGAAGAGAAAATATGGAAGCTGTAGGTCGTGTTGGTGTAGTAGTTACCTGTGTTGGTGGTGGTACCAGTGCCACGCCACCCACATCCCATGCAGCATTTCGGGATAGGGTAAAATTGCCTGTCTGCTGCATGCCCACTGCATGCCCACTGTGATGACTGGGTCGTCATTGTCAGACTCTTTAACAGCAGTAGAATACACCACTTCTACTTCTTCTTCATCATCAACCATAACTGAAAGCCTTGCGGGAACCTTCCATTTACCTAGCTTTGTCGGATCATGGCGTGCCTCCCTCTCAGACTGAATTGGTGTGTGCCAATCAAGATCTAGATCATCAGAAGGAAGGGGGCTCGAAGAAGAAGTTGTACTAGCCCTCCTTTTCCTTGCTGGGGATCTGGAAGACAATGGATCATTAGGAGTGGCTTGCTCGGCTGATACCTCCGCATGAATCTCTATTTCCTGATGTGCCGCTACTTCGGAAGGAACATGTATTGTGGGCAGTTGTGCCTCTCCTTATGCCTCTCCTTGTGCCTCTCCTTGCGCCTCTCCTTACGCCTCTCCTTGCACCTCTCCTTGCAGCTTTCCTTGCGCCTCTCCTTGCACCTCTCCTTGCTCCTCTACTTGCGCCTCTCCTTGTTGCACCTTTGGTTGTCATTGCGGCTGTGGTTGAACACTCGTCAGATAAGTTACACCCTGCGTTGATTGGATGCTAGTTTGCGATGAGTCAACGCCAACATCACTGGTCAATGGTGAAAGAGCAATTAAAGTGGCTGCTCTGCGGCACTCATGGGCTTGCGCCTAACTTTGCGTGGTGGCACTGAGTCCAATGAAGTGGAGGTGCTGCTCCCAGCTTGGTCCCCGGCGGACACCACTGCTGCTGGTGTAGTTTTTTTTCCCAAAAAAAGTGGCGGTCGGCACACCAGTCTCCTTGGTAAGTGGCACCACTTGCTTCTTCTGCTCCTTCTTGAAGGCAGTGGCACTGGGAACTTTCTTGGTAGAGGAGCTATGGCTACCTTTCTTTGGGCCCATCTTCTTCAGATCTCAGAACAGCAGGACGCAGTTGCACGAGTTGCAGAGTTGTCTGTGGCCACACGTGACGTCACATGACGTGCACACACCCCAGCAGGACTTCTTCCTGGCACTACAACAAGTGATGATGATGAGGTTGATTCCTGGTTTTCAGTCTTTGTGCACCTAAAAGCAAAGAAGCTAGAGGAACATCAGTTAAATAAATGTTGCATATGTCGTGCTTCAATTAATAATATTGCAACTAGGCATTTATTATTATTAACACAACACACCCAAAAACGGAAAGACCCAAAATAAAAATTGCTATTCTAATCAATTGAGAGAGTTGTTTCATGCACCCATTCATAACCCTAGGCCTACTGGCCTGCAAGCTTGCCGGCCTACGGCAAAAACTGCCTGACCACAATATGCACCTCCCACCCACATGGCCAGGCCCTGGACCAGGCCCCAACAACACCCAAAAAATTGTAATACACACAAAAATCACCTCAATCCAATGCCATCCATGCCCTAAATGATCTTTAAATTCAAGAGACCCCACAGAAAGACTTGGTCCATGCACCATTGAGTACCCCTGGGCATAATGAATGAAAGCAAGGCAGACTGGGTGCAGGCCTATGGCACAAAGCACACTGCTTGGAATCACAATGGCCCCTAGACCCCCACCCACATGTCCAGGCCCTAGACCAGGCGTCAAAATGGCCCCACCCATATGGCCAGGCCCTGGACCAGGTCCCAACAACACCCAAAAAATTGAAATACACACAAAAATCACCTCAATCCAATGACATCCATGCCCTAAATGATGTTTAAATTCAAGAGACCCCCACAGAAAGACTTGGTCCATGCACCACTGAGTACCTCTGGGCATAATGGATAAAAGCAAGGCAGTCTGGGTGCAGGCCTATGGCACAAAGCACACTTCCCGGCTTCAAAATGGCCCCTAGACCCCCACCCACATGGCCAGGCCCTGGACCAGGCCTCAAAATGCCCCCCACCCACATGGCCAGGCCCTGGACCAGGTCCCAACAACACCCAAAAAATCGAAATACACACAAAAATCACCTCAATCCAATGCCATGCATGCCCAAAATGATGTTTAAATTCAAGAGACCCCACAGAAAGACTTGGTCCATGCACCACTGACTACCCCTGGGCATAATGGATGAAAGCAAGGCAGACTGGGTGCAGGCCTATGTCACAAAGCAAAGCACACTGCCTGGCTTCAAAATGCCCCCTAGACCCCACCCACATGTCCAGGCCCTAGACCAGGCCTCAAAAGGGCCTCCACCCACATATCCAGGCCCTGGACCAGGCCCCAACAACACCCAAAAAATCTAAATACACACACAAATCACCTCAATCCAATGCCATCTATGATCTAAATGATGTTCAAATTCAAGAGACCCCACAGAAAGACTTGGTCCATGCACCACTGACTAGCCCTGGGCTTAATGGCTAGTGTGGCTTTAACACGCACCCCAAAATTTAAAAAAACTTCCACATATAACAGTGAGCTATTCAATTCCATGCCATCCATGCCGTAAATGATATTTAAGTTCAACGAAATTCACAGAAACAGTTGTATCATGCATCCATGACTAACCCTGGGCCTACTGGATACTGTGGCTACCCACAATATATTTTTTTTTAAGTTGTGAAAAAGTTTATAAATTGTAGTGGCAGCAACTGCAATGCCCCAAACAAACAACACCAACTTACTTGTAAAATCTCAAATCCAAAAGTGATCCAAACAAAAAGTCCTCCAATACAAATATCCAGCAGCAGCCACAAAGAGTAATCCTTCCAGCTCCAGATCCAAATGAAAAGTGTCCAGGACATGGACAAAGCACTGGGAGGAGCCTGCTGGACAGGAACAGGAAGTTGGAAACTGTGGGGCACTTCCTCCCTCCCAGCCCCCCCCCAAAAATGGACTCCTTGCACAAAATAATGCAGCCAAATGTCAATCTGAGGAGTTATTCAGATCCAAATCATCCTTTTCAGGAGGTTTATGCTGCCAGCGATAGATTTCTTGTGCAGGATTGCAATTTGTGCAATTTCGGGAAAGCGAGCTGTTCAAATCTCCCGCCGGATGTCAGCTGCGAATCACATCTACGTCTTCGCAATTTTTTCTCTTGCGGTGTGTGATCGTGGCCCCTTATGACGTATTCGCGTTCAACAAGTCTCGCAGTGCAAGATGGCGGGACGCTATGACGTAGTCGCGGTCGAAAAGTCTCGCGTGATCACGCAGCAAGATTGAAAATGGCGCAGGGCACGCAAACCGGGAGGAAAACAACTTGGCGAACTCAGAATCACGGTAAGTCAACGCCTCGCACGCAAGATTGTATTTTTGAAGTGCGACCAAGCAAAAAAATCTGCCAACTCGTGCATTGCGAATTCTTTGACAATTTTTTGCGATTTGTGGACCGTGAAACTGTCAAAAATTTGCAAATTCCATGAGCGAACGGATTTTCAGCCTATGCCTAATATAATCCCTTGTGTGCTGCTAACCCAGTAGGAGCAGTTACAACACAAGACAAATGTGAATCCGTTGTTTTCTTTGGATAACTTGACAAACATTTAATCAAGAAACTTTTCCCCGTTCCAGCTTGTTCACTGATGCACATAAGAATAGGTCTAAATGATGTACATTGGCAATCATTCTTTTCATGCAGTAATCCATGTTGTATCTGTTGTGTAAGTTGGTGATGCAATTGCGAACTCTCGCGGGAGGAGCCTGCTGGACAGGAACAGGAAGTTGGAGACTCTGTGGCACTTCCTTTCTCCCACCCCCCAAAAATGGACTCCTTACACAAAACATTGCTGCCAAATGTCAATCTTAGGAGTTATTCTGATCCAAAGCATCATTTTTTGCGGCCAGCGATAGATTTCTTGTGCAGAATTGCAATTTTTGCGACTTCGGGACAGCGAGCTGTTCAAATCTCCCGCCGGATGTCAGCTGCGCGTTGCATCTACATATTCGCTATTGTTTACTCTTGCGATACGTGATCGAGGGCCCTCATGACGTATTTGCGTTCCTTAAGTCTCGCAGTGCAAGATGGCGGGACTCCATGACATACTCCCGGTCAAAAAGTCTTGCGCGATCACGCAGCCAGATCCAAAATGGCGCAGGGCACGCAAACCGGGAGGAAAAAAACTTGGTGAACTCAGAATCAAGGTAAGTCAACGCCGCACGGGCGAGATTGTATTTTTGAAGCGAGACCAAGCAAAAAAAATTCACCAACTCGCGAATTGCGAATTGATTGGCAATTTCGAGCGATTCACGGATTGTGAAATTGCCAAAAATTCACAAATTCTACAAGTGTAACAAATTTTCAGCCCATACTTAGTCCCAGATAGGGCAACAGGTCACTGCCCTATCCAGATGAAACCATACTTTCTAACTTTCCCACTCCGAAATGAAGCGGAGATGCGATGCACAGTAACTCCTTAACAGATTAGGAGAGGGGAGCCCTTCCTGATTGCGTGTGAGGATGAGAATTTTGCTGGAGAAACGCGGTCTCTTCCCTCCCCATATAAATGCGATGAGTTTGCATTGGAGGCCCTGGATTTGATGCTTTGGGATGGGCATGGGTAGGGTCTGGAATAGAAAGAGTATCTTTGGGAGTATTGACATGTTAACTGTGTTCAAGCATCCCAGCCAGGAGAGTGGTAGGGACTACCATGCCCTTAAGTCGGCTAACACAGCAGTTTTACATTCCTGCCAATTGGCTTGGGACCAGGTGGCCAGATCAGGGGTCAGATTAAGTCCCAGGTACCTAATGAGCGGGGTGCCCATTGATAATGTACCAGAGATTGCATAGCAGTAACTTCCTCTGCGTCGAGATCGTAAGGTTGAGAGCCCATGATTTTGCATGGTTAATTTTAAGCCCTGTGAGTCGTTCATAAGACTGAAGCAAGGTGTGTACGGCTGACAGTGAGAAGCGCTGGTTTGACAGTGTGAGAAGGAGATTGTCCGCAAAGAGAGCTATCTTGTGATTGATGCCTCAAAGGTTAAGGCCATGAAAGTCAGGTGTTTTATGAATCAAGATGGCAAGCAGCTCTACTACAAGAGCAAATAAAAGAAAGGACAAGGGGCACCCCTGTCAAGTGCCCCTAAGGATAGAAATGGGTTGCGTGAGTTGGCCATTGACCCGTACCTTGGCAAGTGGGGAGAGGTAAGGGGCCATAATGCGCACTATCATCTGTGGACCTAGCCCTATTTTTTGCCAGACAGCTCAGAGAAATTCCCAATCTACTTTGTCAAACGCTTTCCCGGCATCGAGTGATAGCAAGCAGGGAGGGTATCTTCCAATGGCGTGCCTTCCCAACCAAGTGGGCAACTCGGCGTACGTTGTCTGCCCCATGGCGTTGATGGAAAAAACCCACCTGGTCCAGCTCGATAAGGCCGAGGAGGTGAATGCTGAGATGTTAGGCTAGGATTTTATTATACATTTTAAGATCATTGTTTAATAGGGCAATGGGACGGGAGGAGGAGCAGAGCTTGAGGTCTTTTCACAGCTTTGAGATTAGGGCAATTTCAGCAATAGCCAAATCCTTGGAGGTCCCAATTTCGTCTGAGAAAGAATTAAAGAGGCAGAGCATTTGTGATTGAAGCTGTGGCAAAAAAGCGTGGTAAAATTAGATTGGTAGCCCGTCTGTGCCCGGTGTTTTACAGAGTGGGAGATCTTTTAGGGCACCGGCTAGCTCCTCTAGAGTGATAGGATCCTCTAATAATTGACAGTGGTAGTGGCTAAGAGGGGACCACTCGCAGGCATCCAAGGTAGCCAATACCTGATTAAGTCAGGTGTATCCTGTGCATAGAGAGATGCATATCATTTTTGAATGCTTGAAGCTTAGCAGTTTTCCTAATGGCACAAGACCCGTCTCCTAGCTTTAGTTTAGCATTGTGCGCGTTAGCTGCCCGCGTTAGTAAGCGGCGCGCCAGGACGGTGCTCAGCTTGTCCCCCCATCATAATATCGCTGTCGCAGTGCATGGAGAGCGTGCTCTGCTTTGTTGGTTTTGTGTGCCCGGAGCTGACACCGAAGTATAGCTATGTGCCTCTTATGTATCGCCAAAAGGCGCTGATGGTCTCACCTCTCGAGTGTCTTAATGTCGCACGTGAGTTTGTCTTCGAACAGGCGGGCCACCCGGGCCTGAGCAACAGCGATGGATGTGAGGGTTCTGCGGATCGTAGCCTTAAACGTGTCCCATAGTACATGGAGTGGGGTTTCCGGGAGATCACTGATCTCAAAGTGGGACGAAATGGCAGTCCAAAGTTCCACCTTATCTACAGGGTCTCTGAGAATATGAGGGGGAAAACGCCACTGGGTAGGTCGCTTGGGGCAGGAGAAGCGTTCGTAGAGGAGGAGCTCTACATGAGCATGGTTGGAGACTGAGATATCGGACATAGATGCTGAGAGAGTGTCTTTGACCAGGGAGTGCGAGACAAAGAGGTAGTCGATGTGTGAGTAGGAGCGGTGGACATGTGAATAGTAAGAATAATCAAGTACATCCGGGGAGTGTTAGCACCAGATATATAAAAGACCTAGTGCAGTGAGTTGTCTCTTCAATGAAGCTGTCATGGCACCCATCCCGTGAAATGAGCCCTCACTGCGGTCAAGTCCCGCATCCCATACCAAATTTAAACCCCCCCAGTATGGGATCAGACTCAATGTGTGTCACGTGCTCCAGCAGCAACCCCCGTAGAAATGAGTCTTGGCCTTGATTCGGCGCGTAATTGTTGCAAAGGATGAGAGTGCGGTGCCCAACCTTGGCCACTACTTTGAGAAATTGCCATCCACGCTACAAATTATTCTAGAGTCTCTCTGGTGGATAACCCCCAACAGAGGATACCTACACCTGCTGTCCTGGTGGGTGCTGAGCCCCAAAATTGAAGAGGAAATCAAGGGTGTGTCATGCGGGATATGTCATCTTGGAGGAGGTGAGTTTCCTGCAGATAGACAATATCTGGATTTTGCAAAAGGAGATATCGTCATATCAGGCGCCACTTATTGGGGGAGTTGAGACCCTTCACATTAAGGCATAGGAGCTTCAGGAGGGCACAGAGGTCATGGTCGAGCAGTGTCATGGGCAAGCACTGACCAAAGCAGGAGAATGAGAGTGGTGCGCAGAGCCGGCTGTTTGAAATCCAATAGGAGACCGAAGAACCCTAGGACCATGACGTTCGCTGCAAAGCAGTGGAGGAAGGAAGGGCAGCTCGTCCAAGGAAAATTCCCCACATTTTCTGAGGGGCCCCCTGCCAGGGGTGTGGATAGGTCAATAGGAGAAAAATAGAGGGAGATGGGTGATCCTAACATATCGAGCATAACAACTGCCAAAGTGGCCAACATAGTCCATTCCTGTCTAGGGAGAGGCCAGGCACAATGGCACAGGAAATCCCAGAGTTATCACTCTCCAAGGAATAGGAGTGGGGGCAGGTCATCATCTCAAAGATCAAGTTCTCTCTTCAAGAGCGCGGTCTAGAGCCACCGTCGGAGCATAGGTAGTAGTGCCAACTGAGTGGCTGAGAGAGGGACGGAGTATTAGTCCAGTTTCTGCATAGAATCCGCTCAGGGGAGAAAGAGAAAACAGCCAGCGAGTCAGCGAGTGTAGTGTCCAGTTATTTGTCAGATGCTTGAGATCCCAAGGGCGATTGGCCACCTTCTAAGGAGCGTATGCGTTGTATTATGTCCTGTTTTTCTTGGGATGAGCTGTACACTTCCCAGGAGGATGGATGTCTTGTGTGATGTACCGTTGTCCATTGGGGCTTTGCTGGGATGCGAGCCTTGGGAGGTATGAGAGAAGGACTTGCAGCTATTGTGTCAGGAATTTGGAGTAGCTGGGCTGCCTCCCGATAGGACTGCAGCAGACGACGCTTGGATTCTCACTGGAATATGAGAGCAAAGGGATGTCCCTATTGGTAGCAAATGTTACGTTCCCGGAGTTTTTTGTGATAATCCAGAAATCCTTGAGGTGGTGGAGTGTCGTGGGAGCCAGGTCCTGAAACAATTGGATGGGCGTGCCCTTAAACGTGAGCTCTGGTTTGTCTTGAGCAGCTTTAAGGATGGCCTCCTTCTCGGTGAAGAAATGGACCCGGGCCAAGTTGTAAGGGATGAGGCCAGGCCGCCCAGGAGTACCAGACACTCGATGCGCACGATCCAAGGCTGGTGGGGAGACATCCTCTTCGCCCCTGATTTTGTGGAGCAGGTCAGTCACAAAAGTCATGATGTCTAAGCCTTCTGCCCCAGTCGGAATCCCCCTCAGGTGTATGTTGTTCCGGCGCCCCATATTTTTCAGGTCCTTCTGCTTGATCTGCAGCTCAATATGCTGATCTTCAAGGGTGGCCAGGCGCTGCCATAGCTTTTCCTGGTACTCCGTGCGGGTCTTCTCGAGGTCATCTACCCACCCTCCGAGTTCCCCCTTGTCTCTCTAGAGTTCTTTGATGCAGACTTGAACCTCTGTGCAAAGAGATCCTATCTCAGATTTTTAAGTTCATGCATAAAGGTGGTCATGAAGGATTGTGTGATCGGTTCAGAGGGACTTC